>NC_056076.1:34418914-35659498 GCF_016772045.2 Ovis aries | reverse complement strand
ATATTATTTTGATACTTATTCCTACCAAAAAACTGAAACACACAAGGTAAAAGTGATCTTCCAGTGTAGCTGCAAGCAATTTTGTGAACTTAAGTAGTTCATAAATTTTGGCTTTAGGGGTTAAACTTGTATGAAATGCTTATTCATCATTCATTTATTAAGCATATTCAAACGAGTACTGCAATGGAGTGTTCCTTGCCAGTTCCTGTCAAACAGTTTGCAACATTTACTTCATTGATTATCCTGATATGATTACTCTTGTAAACTGGTAATGTTTTTAATGCTTCAGTCAGTTCAGTCCAGTCACTCAGTGTCCTACTCTTTGCGACCCTATGGACTGCAGCACGCCAGGCCTCCCTGTCCATTGCCAACTCCTGGAGCTTGCGCAAACTCATGTCCATCGAGTCGGTGATGCCATCCTACCATCTCATCCTCTGGTATCCCGTTCTCCTTCTGCCCTCAATCTTGCCCACCATCAGGGTCTTTTCCAATGGCTCAGTTCTTCACATGAGGTGGCCAAAGTACTGGAGCTTCAGCTTCAGCATCAGTCCTTCCAGTGAATGTTCAGGACTGATTTCCTTTAGGATGGACTGGTTGGATCTCCTTACAGTCCAACGGACTCTCAAGAGTCTTCTCCAACACCACAGTTCAAAAGCATCAGTTCTTCAGTGCTCAGCTTTCTTTATGGACTCTCACATCCATACATGACTACTGAAAAAACCATAGCTTTGACTAGACAGACGTTTGTTGGCAAATGCTTGAAGTTATACAAAGTCTGTGTTTAAAACTTTTACTTTATTTGGGAAAGATATGGACTTAACTCAGTTAAGCCATGAATAAAAATTTAAATACCTTTTTATTTTAATTTGATGGGAAAAATTTCTTCTTGAAACCAATATTATTGTTTATTATGTGACAGATTTTCTAATTGTCCATAAACATGCTTTGTTAAACTCAACTTGGCAGATACTTATTGAGCTTCTGTTGTGTCAGACTCTCCACTGGTGAAAACCTTCAAAAATGCCTACCTTTAAAAAGCTCATAGTCTACATAATAATAATAAACAGTTTGGATATGATAAGTACTATAATTTATGTGCAGTGGCTTTCAGAAGCAGAGATGTGGTAGTCTACACAGAAGTACCAGAAGAGTATTTTAGATGCAGTATGTACTATATGCTTTGAAAGACTGAGTAGGAATTTACCATGTGATAGAGAGGAAGAAGCCTATTTAGGCAGAAAACATCGTAAACAAAACCATGCAGGCTTGAACGTAGCAAGGTGTTTGGGAACTCAGGAGGGGTATCTGTGGCCAAGGTTAAGATGAAGCTCAGAGGGCAGCATAGAGGCTGGGACACGGGTTGTGATAGTTTTGGGGAATCGTGTGATAACCCAGCTCATCAGAATCACCAGTGAAGCTCCATTTTCAAATTAATTGCCAGGCTTTCACTCAGTTTTACTGAATCTTTGAGAGTGGAATCTAGGTAATTTTCTTAAGTTCTGTAATTAAATGTGTGTGATTTTGCCAAATTATACTTCAGCTAAGGGCAGGGAGTATGTCTCTCTAATCTCTTGGATAAACAGGACACAAAGTATCACAAATCTAAGTGTTGAAGGACTTTGGAGGTCATCTGGTTCAGTCTTGTCTCTGGCCTGTCCTGTCTCCCCTCAGTAACTGAAGCTCACCGTTTGATTTCTCTTAGCTGGTTCTGATGATCAGATTTCCTTTGCATTGAGTTGAACTTTGCTGCTTTATGTCTCACTAGTTCTAGGCAGTATCCCTCATATTACATTCCAGCTGTGATCTTTCCAGTGCAGTGCAGAGCTGGAAATACTACTTCCTGTTTATGAACTACTGTGTTAATGCAGTATTAGGGGCTAATAATGCCCCTAGATACTTTTTTTACATATCATGCTGAAGTGGCTACTTTTCCTAAACTCGTAACAGGTATTAGTATCTATTACCGAAAAATAGAAGGAAGAATGAGTAGGGAAATAAAAGCATTTTTAACTAGCCTAGATGACCTTAAAGTCTTTAGTTTATTGCTTTAGTAAGATTGAATTTAGACATAGCTTTCTATTTTACCAATTTTTTCTTTGAAACAACAGTATATTTTAAAAGTATAGTAAGAACTGAAATTAGTATCAAACTTTTTTGTGATCTTTTTTGAACTAGATCTTTTCAAATGACAAAGACAATTTAAATTTAGCATTATTACAGAACATTTGGAAATGGGAAAATACTAGTTCCAGTTCTGCTACTTCAAAAAACTACTATTTATTTTGGTATATGATTTTAGCTTCTCTAGGCTTTTTAATAGATTTTATTGTTATAACCATAATACCCATACAGTTTTGAACCCTGCCTTTTTCACTTGACATTAAATCATAAGCATTTTCCAAGTTATTATAGTCAATCATAACCGTCATTTTTAATTGGCTGCATTATATTCTTTCGAATAGCTTAGTGGTGAAGAAAACAGACTGTGAAGCCAGACTGCCTGGGTTCATATCCCAGCTCTACTGCTTACTGGCTCTGTGATCTTGGGCAACTCATTTAACTTCTCTGTGTCTCAGTTTTCCCATTCTGTAAACTGGAGAGAATATTCTCTCCCTCATAGGGTTATGAGGATTACGTGTGTTAGTGTATGTGAAGCACTTGGTGTGCCTGACATATACTAAATGCTCTAGAAGGGTTATCAAGGATGACACATACCGAAACTTAAATACACTTAAGTATATCTTCCTTGGGGACTTTTAGGTTGCTTCTGTTTCTTGCTTTTCACAGCCTTGTTAGGATGGACAAAGTGTACCTTTAAGATTATCTTCAGAATTTTTTGCATGAGCTCTTTTACTCAGCCGTATTGTAAACTTTTAAATTGGCTTGTGCTCCACTTGAAGGTATTTGTACGGCATCTACACCTTTTGTATTGTTGGGAGATGTTTTGGACTGTCTTCCTTTGGATCAGTGTGACACAATATTCACTTTTGTGGAAAGAAATGTTGCTACCTGGAAATCAGTAAGTGCCTTAGTTTCTTTTTCTGCTGTCTTTAGCTTTCTATAGATCCAGAGTTCTGAGGGTAGTTTGTTTTGTTTGTGGCTTTTATTTCTGACTTTGCTGATTGCTAAAAAGTTTACCTTTATGAGAGTTATGTGTTCTGCTTTCTTGGAAAAGCCAAGTAAGAGTCACATGGAGATAAAAATGACAGTACAAAATTTGAGTAGAAACAGTTACCTGGAAAACACACACTTTTACATGTTTTAAAAGTTACTTAGAATCGTCTTTGTTATATGTTTGAAAATATTTCATTAAAAATGTTATTTGCTTGGAAGAATTGAAAGCGGCATAGTAGATTCAGCACATATTAGTGTTCTTTAAAATCTTACTTCCTGTGACTTACTATTGAAGAATGTGCAACAACTTCAGAACAATAATAGTAATTTCTGTCTTAATTTCAGAATACATTCTATTCTGCTGGGAAAAATTATTTACTACGTATGTGCAATGGTAAGTAACTGAGCAGTAAATGATTGGTTTTTAAGAAGGAAATATGGTCAGGAAACCAGGTGGTTGCATTAAACACAAGAGATTAAATTTTTTTTAAGTAGATTGTATCTTCATTTTAAAATAGCAATCTGATTTATTAAAACTGATCATTTGCTTTAAATTTATCTATTCCTGTTCTAGGTATAAACTTAATAAAAACCAAAAAGTTGAGTTAAGTTTATCTTGTCCATGTTAAACTCATTTTATTTTTAATTTTCTAGTCCTTTTTTTGTGACAAAAAATAGTTTCTACCCCCATTTTGAGAACTACTGCTTTAGGAAAATACTTTTGAACTGGTTAAGACACTTGGGTATATTGTAATAAATATAGAATGATCTCTGCTGTGTAACCTTTGTTTCCATTTGTTGTTAGATCTCCTACGAAGATTATCAAAATCCCAGAATACAGTCTTCTGTGGACGAATTCAACTCTTTTTGGCCAGGCTTTTCCCTTTATCTGAGAAATCAGGTGAGCTTTTGTAAATAAATTGCTTTGCAGGAAAATTTTTACCTGTTTTTCATGGACTAGAATATACCATGATGATTTAAAAAAAAAAAAAGGTTCTAAAAAGTTGAGAGATAGCATAGGAAATTGTCACTTGATTTTCGTTTACTTGTAAATAGTTGTACCTATTCCAGTGCATAATACAGGTAACACTCAAATAAAGCCATTGATTCTTCAAGTTCAAAGCTTATTAATAATAATGTACAGTTGAATCACACTGAAATATGTAGACATGAATCATGTTTTTATTTTTTGCTTCCGTTTTCTTCTTCAGTCACTGTTTAGCCACAGTTACTTTTGTTCATTTATCATTGTGAAATATAACAGTAATATGAAAAGTGCATGAAGTAAGTGTATAGTATAATAATTATAAAGCATATAGTTGCATTACCACTGGTCAGGTCCAAAAGTGAAGCATGACAGTTCTCTCGAGCCCTCCACAGTCTGTTCGGATATGCCAGATTTTAACTGTCTATTCGCCTCAGTCACCCCTTCCTTAATATCAGGCTAATCTACCACCTGCTTCCCATGTTGTAAGGATTAAATGAGTTAAAACATGTGACGAGCTTACAGCAGTGCCTGCTTGTGGTAAGACCTATAGTTTGTGTTAGCAGTGGCAAAATTACCTGTGACTTTCTTTTTGTCCTGCTGTGTCTCTGCTTTTTTTCTTTCCTCTTATTTAAATGTGGTCAGGATTAATTTCAATTTACCAGTGTATTCACAACTTGTATTTCTGATCCTCTGTCTGTGACTATTTTCCCCTTTAGACTTTTCTTTAGTGCAAATTTTGTTCTGTCTGAAAATCTTTTTCTTTACGAAGAATGGTTGAAGATTAGATAGAATGGTTGAAGTAGGTTGGCACTGGATATAGGATTTCATTTAGTGGAAGGTCATCATTTCTTTGCCTTTGTCTTCTAGAGAGGAGTCAGATCTCAGTCTAACTCCTTTGAAGATAATCTAGTTTTGTTTTTTTCTCTGTTTGCTCTTGAAGTTTTCTTTTGCTTTGAGTTTTTGTTTGTTCTTTTGTTTGTGGGGTTTTTGGTTTTTCAGTTTTCTATAATGTATCCAAGCATGGATTTTTAAAATTTATCATTCTTCAGATTTGTGGGCATCTTGAGTTTGTGCATTGGTTGTCCTTCATCCACTTTGTAAAAATTTAAGCTGATGTTTCTTCAGATATTGTGTATGCTGCTTTCTCTTTATGGAACTCTAGTTAACATTCTATACCTTGTCTGTCTCTTACACTTTCTGCATTTTTCATCTGTCTCTCTTTCCATCACATTCTTTTCTTTTTTTTTTTTTAATTTTATTTTTTTATTTGGCTGCTCTGGGTCATAGTTGTAGCATGTGGGATCTAGCTCCCTGACCAGGGATCGAACCTGGGCCCCCTGCACTGGGAGCTCAGAGTCTTAGCCACTGGACCACCAGGGAAGTCCCATTTCCATCACATTCTGCGTGATTTCTTTGGAAATGTTTTCTAGTTTACTACTCTGTTCATCTATGAATAATCTGCTGCAAAATGAGTTCTTAATTTCCGTAATTGTATATTTCATTTCTAAAAAGTCTTTTTTTAAGTCTGTGTGTCACTTTTTAGTTTCTTATTCCCTGTTTTCAAGCTTGTTTTTTAGTTGTCTAACCAGGGTAGGCACTGTTACCTTTATCTATATGTCTGATAATGCCAGTGTCTTAAGTCCTTGCGGCTGTTCGTCACTCACACTTGTGCCTGTTTCTCACTCATGATGTCTTATCTCTTTGTGTGTTTCTGGTTAGCGTTTGATGTTATGTTTGAGAAGATATTTGAAGGAATAATTCGGAGGCCTGGGTTAGATACTTTTCTCCAGAAAACGGCTTTTGTGATCTGCCAGGCACCTTAGAAGGTACTACGACTAGTGTAAGCTTACCTTCATCTAGCCCAGCTCAAGCTCTGTGATTGCTTAGGTCATTGAGAAGGCTTGGCACTGGGCTGCAGTTTGGTTCATCCCTACCCGAGGACGTAACCCCGTACGTCCCAGCCCAGAAGATGGTTGGGGTAGGATTTGTTAGATTCCACACCTTCCTTGGACTCAGATTTATTTTTAACATCCTCACTTCAGGAAGCTGCTAAAAGAGTGGCTCAGTTTTGCAACGGATTCTTCCTGTTTGACAGACAGAAGTGGCTTTGAGTGCTGACGCTGCATTGCTTATCTTTCTTGCCTTCTTGGTTTTTGCCATATATTCCTCACTGAACGTTAGCTCTTTACAGTTTTTAAGAAAAACCAGTTTTTCTATTTCATTGTCTAAAACAGTGCTGTGAACAGGGTTTATGCTCTGTAAGAATTTATAGAATTAATGTAATTGATCCAAGTTTGGAGTTGTCCTTAGTGAGAGGATTAATCTGAATTGTTAATTAGCTAGTTAATTATTAGCCTTCTGTTACTGGAAGCTCAACTTTTTCTATTTTTTAGCAGCTTTACTGAGATGTGAATTCACATACCATACAGTTCTCCATTGAAAATGTGCAGTTTTCTGGGGTTTTTTTTAGTATATTCACAGGGTTGTGCAGTCATCACTGCAGCTGATTTTAGAACATTTCTCCTCCTATAGGAGCCCTGTGCCCACTAACTGTCACTCTGCACTTACCCCCATCCTGCCTCTCTCCCAAGCCCCGAAGAACAGGTCATCTACTTACTCATCTCTGGATTTTTCCTATTCTAGACATTTAAAAAAACGGAATAATACAATATGTGGTCTTTCGTGACTGGCTTTTTTAACTCAGCTTCGCCTCTTCAAGATTCACCTGTGTTGTGTGTATCAGTAGTTCATTCTTTTTTACAGCTCAATGATATTCTCTGTATGGATAGACTGCAATTTGTTTATCCATTTGTCAGTTAATGGACACTTGAGTTGCTTCTGCCTTTTGGCTATTATGGATAATGCTGCTGTGAACATTTGTGTACAAGTTTTGTGTGGATGTATGTTTTCGCTTCTCTTGGGCATATCCATAGAATGGAATTGATGGGTCATATGGTAACTGTTTTACTTTCTCCTGGAGGTGTATATAAGAGTAGAATTACTGGGTCACGCGGTAACTCTGTGTTTAAGTTCTTGGCGAGCCACCAGACTGTTTTCCAAAGTGGCTGCTTCATTTTACAGTCTTACCATTGATGCAAATGCCTTCCAGTTTCCAAACATCCTTACTAACAGAAGCTAGGTCGGCATTTGGGAATATCTTGTAGTACTTTTTTTTTTCTTGTGTTTGTAGATGCTGAAGAGTCAATAGAGTATATCCCAAGACCTTTAGAAAGCTGTTTTAGCATGTAATTTACCCATTAAATTTAGTTAAGTATGACTGAAGTTTTTAACCTAATGGAGAATTATGTCATGTGCCATTGAGTAATAAGAGGCTAGACTAAGATATTTTAAGTAAGTAATACAGAATGATGAGCCAAGTTCATTCACTAGCTTAATGACTTCATATCTAGCATATTGGTTTTTCTTTTAAAAAAAAAAAGAGGCTTTTTGTTTTAAAATAATTTTAGACTTAAAGTCTAGAGTATATGTAAAGATACTATAAAATACCTGATGTACATTTATCAAAACTGAGAAATCAGCATTGGTGCAGTACTTTATTTAGACTTTATCAGTTTTATCACTGCTTTCTTTTTTGTTTAAGGATCCAATCCAGGATCCTGCATGTAGTTGTGATGTCATTTTAATCTCTCCAGTCAGTGACAGTTCCTCAGCCTTTGCAGTTTTTTTTTTTCATGACCTTCATAGTTTTGAAGAGTCCTGGTCAGGTATTTTGTAGAATGCCCTTCCATTTATGTTTGTCTGGTATTTTTCACAGTTAGATTGTGGTTGTGGATTTGAGGAAGAAGACCACAGAGGTGATGTGCTTTTCTTGGTGCATATTTCAGCATGGTGTTGATGTATCTTTTTGCTGGGGATGTTATCCTTGAACACCTAATTAAGATAGTATCCTTGAGTGCTATATTTCTCTACTACAAAGCTACTATTTTCTCCTTTGTAATTAATAAATATTTGGAGGGAGATACTTTGAAGCTTTGCAAATATTCTTTCCCTCCTTAAATCTTTGCCCACTGAGTTTAGTAGCGTTCATCAATGGATCTTGCCTAGAGCAATTATTATTAGGTTTCCTGGTGGTAATTTTCTATCTCTTTCATACCTTCTACATTTATGAATTGGGATTCTTCTCTAAAGAAGAGTTGTCTCTGGAATTCCCTGACGGACCAGTGGTTAGGACTTTGAGTTTTCACTGCTGAGAGCCCAGGTTTGATCCCTGGTCAGGGAAGTAAGATCCCATAAGCCATGCAATGCAGCCAAAAAAAAGAAAAAACAGTTGTGTCTTCCCCCTTGCTTACTTATCAGTTCAATCATCTATTTCAAAATGAAACTCATGAATATTTACTTTATATGAATTATAATCTCACAATATCATTATTTACTTTGTTCAGATTGTTCTAGTTCTCCCCATCGGATCTCTTTCATGCATTCCTGATATAAAAGGATAGTCCAAGTGCATCATGTATTTTTCCTTCTCAGCCACTGGAATCAGCCACTTCTCCAAAGAGCCTGATTTGTCGTATTTTTAAAATAGTGTTTAGAAGACAAGATCTGGGCCCTAGATATGCTAATTATTACTAGAATATCACTGCTTCTAGGCCGTCTCAGTGGACAGAGCTTGGAAAGATATGTATAAATACTAACATACACATATGCATCTTTATTTATGTTATCTGTCTACATTTTTTTTTAAATGACCAAAAACAGTGATATCATAGTGACTGATAACTTGTGAGTCTAATCCCCCACCAGTAGACCTGCTTATTTCTAACTTCTTTCCCTGACAGTGAGAAACATGGCTCTCACTATAACTTTCTTTGTATATATTATTACACATTTATACTATCTGAGTAATACAGTTTCTGATTGTGCTTCAGCAAAATCATAAATTAGTACATAAAGCATTCTGTAAAATTGTTCTAGAGCACTCATAAATAACAGATCACCTATATTTGTATTAGTATATATAGAATTCTGCATACTCTAAAAGCACCTTCAAGAAATGACTTTTAGAAAGAATTTGAAAATCAGGTGTGATATTATTTCTGACTTGATCTTTTGCTTAATTAGTTATTTATCATTTTATATATTTTAGTTATATGACAACAAAGTTGTATTCTTAAACTGGTTTAGGTGTTTGGGTTTGCTTTGAAAATCTTTTATTTGTTTGTTTTTTTAATAGGTCTTAACTTGCAGAGTCAATTTAATCTGGAAAATGTCACTGTTTTCAATACCAATGAGCAGGAAAGCACCTTGGGTCAGAAGGTGAGGCTGATGTGAAATCAGCAGAACATATTTTAAGTTTGTTATTGAGATAACTAGGACTTCCCAGGTGGCACAGTGGTAGAGAATACTCAGGAGACATGGGTTCAATCCCTGGGTCAGGGAAGATCCTCTGGAGAAGGAGATAACAACCCACTCCAGTGTTCTTGCCTAGAAAATTCCATGGACAGAGGAGCATGGCGGGCTATACAGTCCATGGGGCCACAAAGAGTCAGACCCGGCTGAACATACGTGGCATTGAAAACAGTCCAGGGTTGGCGAATGGTTGGACATTCTTTACCTGCTCTTCATTTAGGAGCAAGTTATAAAGTTTAAAAGTTTTTCAATTAGATATAACTAATATTTCACATTAAATTAATCAGAATACTTTACTTATCTCTTAAATTGTAATCATTGTCAATTTGGAAATGATACTGACTTTAAGATTTTTCCTTTCCCTTTTATGTATCTTTTAGGTATTTCTTGGACTATTCTATGTAAACTAGTTGTTTAAAATTTTTCAGTATGGAGCTGGACACCAAGCATATCCTAAAGTGTTCCCAGATAATAAGTGTTATGTGTATGAGTTGGGGAAGATTTTCAGAGTTCAGTTAAAGTTGGGGACAAAAACTACTTAAATTCCCTTTGAGAGTTAGTTACTGTGATTCATGGAGTCCTTAGTGTACTAATGATCCTCTCACTTCTCACAAAAGATCGTGGTGTACTATATTTCCAAATCATGTTTTGCCATAGATTCTCTGTTCATGGAGAGAATCTACTGACCGTGTTTGGAAAAGTACTGGTTTAAAACTTTACACTGTGTCTTCATGATTATCTTATTGTCATACGGCTCTTGAGTTCTTGGATCCCTGTCATATAGAATTCTCTTCTGCCTGACAACTGCTTCATGACCAGATGTACATTTTTTGAAATTTAGCACACAGAGGACAGAGAAGAAGGAATGGATGTAGAAGAAGGTGAAATGGGAGATGATGAAGCTCCAACAACTTGGTGAGTGTTTAGAAGTTCAGATTTCTTGATTTACACAGAAAATAACCTTAATGATTTACCAAGTAAAAAGTTATGACCAACCTAGACAGCATATTCAAAAGCAGAGACATTACTTTGCCGACTAAGGTCCGTCTAGTCGAGGCTATGGTTTTTCCTGTGGTCATGTATGGATGTGAGAGTTGGACTGTGAAGAAGGCTGAGCGCCGAAGAATTGATGCTTTTGAACTGTGGTGTTGGAGAAGACTCTTGAGAGTCCTTTGGACTGCAAGGAGATCCAACAAGTCCATCCTAAAGATCAGCCCTGGGATTTCTTTGGAAGGAATGATGCTAAAGCTGAAACTCCAGTACTTTGGCCACCTCATGCAAAGAGTTGACTCATTGGAAAAGACTCTGATGCTGGGAGGGATTGGGGGCAGGAGGAGAAGGGGACGACAGAGGATGAGATGGCTGGATGGCATCACTGACTCGATGGATGTGAGTGTGAGTGGACTCCGGGAGCTGGTGATGGACCAGGTAGCCTGGCATGCTGCAGTCCATGGGGTCGCAAAGAGTCAGACACGACTGAGCAACTGAACTGAAGGTAGAGAGAGGAAGGAGGTAGGAGAATGTAGACAAGGAGGAAGGAAATAATGCTTACAGATTCCTTTTATTTGTAATTTTATATATATGTCTTAAAATTTTAACTCCTAAATCGCTAATGGACTAAATCAATTGGTTTCTGAATTGTGTGCAGGCAGTCTGTTGTTTAGGTGTGGTCGACCTTATACAGATGCCTAACGTTTGAAAAGCTAACCACAGGCAGCTCCTCCCTTTCTCCCTTCCATTTCACTTTGTAATCATAGTGGTGTATGGGTCACTAAACCTAGTTCCTGTTTCCTGTATAAAATTACAGTGTTTCTTGGAATATTTGTCTACGCATGAAGCTTAGCAAAGATGCTAACTATAATCCATACGTTCAGCTTTTTAAGGTTTATTCAGAAAGAATGGAATAAGCTAGTATGCAATTATGTTTACAGACAGAATTAATTTTAAGTGGTGATGTGGAAATATTTTTGTAGATATTGGAGGATATGAAGTAGTTGATACTGCAACCATTTTTAACATACGGTTAATACTAAAAGACTTAATTGGCTGTTTCTAATAACAGGATTTGCTGATATAAAGTCTAAATGTCTGTTTTAAAATCAAAAGTTGAAACAGTTTATAGCATAATGATTGCTTACAAAATTAGAAATTAGAATATGTGTTCACACTGAAGATTTGTAATGTATCCAGATTAAACTAGTAACGCCATTTTTGTAATCCTAAATTGATATATACCTAATATGTTTGTTCCCTACTAGGTCTCCTTAACTTAGTGTGTTGGTTGGGATATAGCACCTTTGACTTTTAACATTAGAGTCAAATGAACATTAGTTTAAACCACATAGAAATTAACTTCTTTCTCATGTAAGAGTCTGAAGACAGGTGCTTCAGGGAGGTCGTCTGGGCACCCAGGTGTTCCTTCTAACCTCTTAGTCCACTGTCCCTGGGTATTTGCTTTTTTTTCCTGTAGTCTTGGATGGTTCATCATCACATCTGCCTTCCAGCCAGGGAAAAGGGAAAATGGTGAAAAATGGCCCACAAAGGACATGTGACTCCCACTCCCAACTGACTGGGCAGAATCTAATCACACCTGGTGCAAGAGAGGTTGGGAACATAGCCTTAAATTCTGAATGTATCCAGCCAAAATTCAGGGGTTCCACTACCGAAGATAAAGACAGAGTAAGGGTCTGAGAACCCCTGAAATTATTTATAGTTTATATAAGTATTTTATGAATTTGTATTCTTCTCAGGGGAAAGAGGCCATGGCTTTCATTAGCTTTTTAAAAGAATTTGTGCTCCAAGGAAAACTAAAGCATTTAGATACTTCTAAAAGGACTTAAATGATTTATTGAATGTAACATTTGTTTTATCAGCTCCATTCCAATTGATTACAACCTGTACCGAAAATTTTGGTCACTTCAGGATTACTTTAGGAACCCTGTGCAATGCTATGAGAAAATCTCATGGAAAACTTTTCTCAAGGTGAGTTGCCGTTGTAGAGTACCAAAAGCCCATTATTTTATAGCTAATGGCAGAGTCAGAACTTGACTCTTGTCCAGCATACTTTTCACTATTTGGTTCTTATGCCCATTATGTTTTTATACCTATTTCATAATATAGATGGTAAGCTGTAGATTACTATGTAAACAGTTGATTTTGAGAGTAGTTTATAAATTATTTGAGGATTTAAAGGTTAGTAGTTACAGCTTTGGTTTTTTATATTGGTTTGATTTTTTACATAGTATTGTCAACATGCATTGGTGAACTGTTTGCAGACTACATTCTGCCTTTATTTTGCACAGAATTATTTTGGCCTGTCCTGTTAGAACAGGACTCTGCAGACTGTGGCCTTGGACCACATCCAGCCTAATGCCTGCTTTTGTAAATAAAGTTAATACAATATTGGCAAACAGCCACACCAGTGAGTTACCTAGGATTGCTTTTGTGCTATGATGGCTGACTTTTGTAGTTGAGACCATTTGATGAGTCATATGGTCTAAAATATTTGCTGTCTGACTTGTGCAGGAAAAACTTGCTAACCTTTTTTTTTTAAGAATTCTCTATATTTCTTTTCTTGGCCACTTAAAGATCAGTTTGTCCTTTTTGTTGTAATAAGAATCTAAAATTAATAGGTATAGCTTTTAAAAGTAGAAAAGTATGTATTCTGTGTTACTTTTTAAAGTTTTATATGCAATAAAGTTTTTATTTTATATGCAGTACTTTTTTTTTCCTCTATAAGTGTCCAAATTGAGATTAAATAGTAAGTGAGAAGTCACTTGGAATTGTCCCTCAACTGGATAGGGTTTGACATCATGTTTTTATTTAGTCGCTGTCTTTAGCACAGAAGAGGCTTGAGAGTTCCCACTGCTGATTAGACAGCTAACTTTACTGACAAATTTCTTTATTCTCTCAAAACATTCCCTTCTCTGTTTTCTCCTTACACATACTACTTGAGAAATCACATATCTTTAGAAGTAGAGAGCTTATTCCTAGTTTTAGAATAACCATAAAGTCTGACACAGAATAGTTTTATCCTGTTTTGCTGTCATAATTTTTCTTCCTTAATGTGCCTTCAGTATGCATATATGGTTAACTGGGAATAAATCATAGATTATTTTGATATAGAGAAGCACTAAGCAAGTGATTGGGCAGCAGTGCCAAATTAATTTGTATTTTTATTTTGCAGTATTCTGAAGAAGTCCTAGCTGTTTTTAAGAGTTATAAATTAGATGATACTCAGGCCTCAAGGAAAAAGATGGAAGAATTGAAAACAGGAGGAGAGCATGTATATTTTGCAAAATTTTTAACAAGTGAAAAGGTATGAATCTCCTTTTTTCATGAAGCACAGTAAGAAATATATTTTTTTTTTATTTAGATGATACCCTTGTAAGTTAAATACAGTAGAAAAGTTTCTGTCTTTATTTTTTGTTAAAACTGATAAATGTTAGTTTGAGAGTCCTGTTTTTTTCTTATAGAAGTAAGACTGATTTCAAAGGTAAACAGTATTGTTCTGCATTGTCTGTTTTGTAAATTTACTTTAGAATAAGTGGGTTTTAGTTACTTTCAAGTACATATATTTGAACTTTTAGTTAGGATTTAATTTGCATTTATGAAAATATTTTGTAATTACCATTTAGGTACAAACAAGGGGCTTTAAAATTCCCTGCTAATTTTATTTATACAGTTTAATAAGTAAGTTTTTTTCAGTTACAATGCTAAGGGATTGTGTAAATTTCTAGTCAGGATGGCACATTGAGTTTGTTCCAGCTCACTTCTTTTGCTCCAAACACATAGCAATGATAGGTAAAATATAAAAAGAGAAAACCACAAAGACAAAGTCGGGCTTCCTTATCCAAAGCTGGATAAATATCTTCATGAGCCAAAACTGCCAAGTAGTAAGTGAAAAGAAAGCCTTGGGCCTTCTGGATTCTATATTCCAAGCAGGTGGTGGCACCCAAGGGTTTGGCTATAAGTGAGACCAGGTGGTTTCCATGTGGGACGAGCAGCCGGAGCCACATTCACCTGTTGGAAGCCAGAGACTGGGGTGGAAATTAACCCACTTTTGAAAAGAAGCTAAGATAGATATTACCATTCTTCTGCCAAAGGCTGTCCTTCCATTCAAAACTCTCTGATGAATTCCGAAACCCAATGCTAAGAAAGATCGCTGACAAAATCAACTATTGATGTATATGTTCCAAAACTTTAAAATACGTATGTTTTGGATAATCAAAGAGATCACTGACAATAGAACATCCTTTGAGAATGGGAAATTGTGAAACTGAAAAATTTGAACAGAAATGAAATAAACAGTTTAATATGACAACTAACTGAGAGTCTTAAAAATGAAAAATATGATCATTGAAAGCAGAGCACAGAGAATTAAACAGTAGATTAGACATAGATGACAAGAGAACGAGTGATGGAAAGTTGACCCAAACACAGCACAAAGAGACAGACTTTTTGCTAACCTGAAAGCAGTTAGGAGCCATGGATGATAGACTGAGAAATTCCAGCATGTATTTAAGGAGGATTTCCAAAGAACAGAAGGGAGAGAATGGTGGAAAAACTAAGGGACTGAAGGAAGTCCCAAGTTTTCACATTGAAAGTGTGCTGCAGCTGCCAAGCAGGATAAAGAAAGGTGAATCCATACTTCAGTACATTATGCCGTTACCTATGAGTATAAAGAGAAAACCTTAAATAGGCTACCAAAGAGGGGAGAGGAAAAAAAACCCACAAATATACTGGAACAGAGTCCTAACAGCTATCAACAATAGGTACCAGAAAACAGGGGAGAGAGATTTCTGCAGAGGGGAAAAAAAACAACAAAAAAAACCCAAACTATCTAGAATAGTGTCTCCTTTCCTGACTCTGTGAGCGTTTTCACCAGTGCAGACAGCGTGAGCTTTCCGGGTTAAGTGCTGGAATCCCATTAGGTAATATTGTGACAGAGGTAAAAGCAGCTTTTAGAAGCCTAAAACTTTTTACAGTATGGAAGAAGAAAAGGCACAGAGAATTGCAGCGAAGAGTGTAAGCAGTGACGCTGTGCATGTTTACTTCCATTTCTTGCCTCTTAAGCAGCAAGTTTATTTTAAATTTCAACACAGAACCCGTCTTGTGCAATCTTCATATTTTCCCCGTGTATTTCCAGCGTACAGTGCAGGCATTGATGAACCTTTAGGGCTCTACTAACTGCAGTTTGTTTGAAGACTTTTGCTGACACTCATGCCAGTTTTAACGTCTGAGTGTGTTTCCACTCATCTGAAACGGCAAACACAATTACTAAACCTTTTATCAGTACAAATCAAACCAACCTGAAACGGTCCGTGGGAGGCCTGAGCTGCCATCTTTCTTGTAAACACTCTTGTACTCTTTGGGTCTGACGCAGGGCAGCTCCATGAATATCAGTGAACATAGTGGAAAGTTTAGGGCATACTCATCATTCTTTCTTGTTTTTAGAGTCCCTTCCATTTGTGAGTCAAGCCATAGTTATGCAAACAAGATAAGAGAGTAAATCCTTTGGGGCTGCCAAGCAACCATGACTAAAGATAGGGTTAAAAAAAAAAATACCCTGCCAGTGTAGGCTCTGGATTTGGAGCCTAATTCTAAAGAAGAATAAATTCTAAAAGAATTGGCAGAGATGACTGGTTAACTGATACAAAGATAAGAATAAAGCTGGAATGAGAAATGACCCATTGTGACTATGTTATTAGCCAGAGTAATAGAAATTAATAATAACTATAGCAAAAGAACCATTCAAAATGTTAGCTCCTCTAGAAATGAGGGCACTACATAGTCAGGATTTACACAGAAACATAAGTCAGTATATTTATAATTGTTGACAGGCATTTGAAAACAAATATTCACAACGAGGGTGGTCACTGCCGCAACTTCCCAGGATTATGTAGGAACTCGGTGGTCCCTTTAAACAATTGAAGAAAGAACTGTAGTACACTTGAGAGAGGTTATGTTTTCCTTGAAATCTCTCAGGATACACAGTTGATCAGTTTTATACAGTATACTCATTTTTTTATTGAGAAATAGGCAGCTTCTGCAGCAATACTACTTTTATATCAAAGACTGCTGTCCTGTTCCCTACTCCCTGACAGACAAGTCAGTGGGCTTTCACAGAAAAGGCTAATCAACAGAAAAAAATTAATGTTAAAATTGATATATTATTTTTTTCAGAAATTATTAGGCAAACTGGAGGTTATATACAAGCACTCTTACTTGAAGTAAACATTCTCAACTAGCTCAGATGAGGTAGGTAGAAGCCCACGTCACCAAAGGCCCAAGAGGAAATCTTAGATTCATGTGCTAGATTGCTGTTGGTCTGTCTTCCAGGGAATAGTGGTTTCCTTTTAAAGAGATTTGCCTTTTATAATCTTACCCTTCTAGTTTCCTTGCAGTGCATAGCTAAGCTTTGTAATTCCATTGGTTTGCATTAAGAAGCAATAAAAATAGACCTAAGAAGCTTTAAACTTATGTGGAAAAGAGAACACAAGAGAAATTTAACGACTGGAATATAGAGCACATGCATAATAATTTGCATCCACGGAGGATGTATATAAGTAAAGACTGAAAAAAAGTTGAAGTATTAGGGTGGAAGGAGACATACCAGGCAAATACCAACAAAAAGAAAGCTACATAAATACAAATAAAATTTAAGGCAAAATACGTTAAGTAGGATGAAGGAATGCATATAAAAGGAATGAGCCACCAAGAAGATACCATACATTTACCTGCACTTAATAATATACCCTCAAAATATATCAGGAAAAACTTCAAACAATATGAGAAATTGGCCGGTCCACAGTTATAGTGGGATATTTTAAGTGCCTTCATCAAAAACTGATGGGTTGAGCAAACTAAAGATTCGTAGGTATTTGGAAGATTTTAGCAATAATGAACTTGAGTGCCCGATAGTTCAGGCAGACCATGATTAACAGGTATATGATAGGTTTGCATAATAAAAAATAATCCTGATGTATATATGGAAACTTGTACACAACAATTAGAGATAATGTTTTGAGTACACATGGAATGTTCACAAAGTTTGTGTACTGGGTCATAAAGGGAGTCTTAGCGTATTTCAGAGATTTCTTATTGTGCAGAATACACACATTCTCTGGCCACAAGGCAATTAAATTAGAACTATGAAAAGGATAGTTTTAAAAGATGTGAATGTATGGAAACATGAAAAACATTCTCTAGGAACTAAAGAGGAAATCACAATGGAAATTCTAAATTTGTTATAAATATGTTATTACACAGCAGATTGGAAGTATTTTATGTCATGTGTGTGGGTCACAAAGTGAGAGGTAAAAATATTACTTGAAATGCACTAATGAAAAGTTTAAGAAAGAATGAGAATTTAATAAGCTCAAAAAGATACAGAATAAGCATTGAGAGAAGTAGACAATAACACAAATTAATGAAATATATAAGAAGCTATAGAACATAGCAAAACCAAAAGCTTGAAGAGAAAAATATTATAAAAAGAATTTTTGTAACAGTTTTCATAGAACAAGGCTGACCGAGGAAAAAATAAAAAAATACCAATAAACATTGTTAGCAATAAAAATAGGAGTAATTGGAAGTCAAGAGACAATAAAAATAGGAGTAATTGGAAGTCAAGGGACAATAAAATGTGTAAGAGATTATATTCTGAACTGCTGTATTTTTAGATCTAATGAAATAGTAATTTTGTAGAATAATTAATTGCCAAATGGATTCACAAAGAAATTAAAACCCAGAATAAACATAGAACAAGGAAATAGTAACCAAAGTGACACCTTTCAAATTACATCAGGCCTCTTATTTTTTAAGGTAGATATTATCAGTACCTCAAGGAATAAAAGAAAGGCAACCTAGGTTCTTATATAAGATTAATGTAACTTTTAAATGAAATCACAATAAGGACAAAACGAGAAAAATATGTATATATCAATTTCACTTATGAATAGGGATGAAAAATATATTGTAAAAACTAATAAATCAACTAGTTATTTTTTTAAAATAAAGACTAAATAATAACTAGTACTTATTATAAAACCAAATCAGAAGGGAATTCAAAAGAATTCTCAGTAATTTCAAGAACAAGACACGGGTGTCTACCAACCATATTTCTGTTCAGTGCTGTAATGGAGGACCTAGTCATTTCAGTAAGAGAAAACAGAAAAGAAACGAGAGTTGTATGCCTCCGAGAGAAAAGACTGCACTGTCTGTATTTGAAGGCAATAGAATTGTCTACAAAGAAAATCCGAGAGAACCAACAGACTGTTTCAGTTGAGGAAGATTAAGCAAAGTTACAAAAGGAAAACATCAGTAGTGTTCCTGTTAAAATGTTGTTTAAAACAGCAGTGAAGACTAATACCTGGGAGAGATCTTCATGGAGAAAATGATAAAAATGAAGAGGTCTGATGACATTTATAGATAGGAACACCCATTGCTACTTCTCTCCAAATATGTCCATAAGTCCAGTGTGTTTTGAATCAAATCCAAACAGGCTCTTTAAAGGAACTTGAATAGTTGATCTTAAAGTTTTTATGGAAAAGCAAACGCCAAGAGTAACTAGGAAAATTTAGAAGAAGGTGGGAATGGTTGTCCTGTCAGATGTTAAGCCCTATAAAGGTCTAATAACTAAAACAGAGAGTAAGTATCAGTACAGGTATGAAGAACAAAAAAGAACTAGAACTAGACAGCGTGAAAAGACAAGCCATGAACCAAAAGGTATTCACCACATCCAGAACCAAGAACGATTACTCTCCTGAATATTCCTTTGACAGAAACACAGCCACAGGGAAAACTGGAAAGATGGTATGCACAAGTAACTTACAGATATAGGAACCTGCATGAGCTTAGAAAGGATGCTAAACATCTGTAGTAGGTAGAGAAACTTAAATGATGAGATAATCACGTCACACTACAAACTGGCAAAATTTAAATATCCTAACAAAAAATATATTGACAGAATTGTGGGGAACAGAGAGCTAGCACACACACCACTGCTGCTGCTGCTGCTGCTAAGGCGCTTTAGTCATGTCCGACTCTGTGCGACCCCATAGACGGCAGCCCACCGGGCTCCCCTGTCCCTGAGATTCTCCAGGCAAGAACACTGGGTTGCCGTTTCCTTCTCTACTAGTTGAGTATAAATTGTAAACAGCCACTTTGCAGAGCAATTTTATAATAAAGAGCAAAGTAAAACTCCTTTTCTAAGAAGTGGGCCCTAGAGAATCACACAAAAGACTCATTGATTGTAACCTGTGTGTTTGTGAGTGAAAATGTGGGAATGACCAAATGTTGGTAAGTAGGAGACTGGGTGGGTGGTAAACTATGGTAAATCTTTATCCCATTGAGTTCCATAAAGCACCAAAAATGGATGACTTAGAACAGGGGTCAGCACATCGCTCACTGCATGTTTCTATAAGTGAGTATTTATAGAATACTCCCAGCTACACTTATTGCTTAACGTGTTGTCTGGGCTGCTTCTGCCCAGCGACAACAGAGAGGAGTTGTGGTGAAGACAGTATAACCACAAAGCCCAAGATAATTTACAGACTGACCCGTAACAGAAATTTGCCAACGCCTGAACTAGAGCTCCAAGCATTAAGCTGTACATGTCAAAAATAATGTATGAAGCATAGCTTTTTGCAGAGTAATGCATGTATAGTTTCAAACTATAGTATAGTTTGAAAACATGCAAAATACCGTGATGTATTATTTACTGATGCCTTATATATATAATAGTATATGCGTTAGAATCATCAACACCAAATACATGGCAGTGCTTGCTATAGTGAAAGGAGCGTCTAGAGGGGCGTCAACAGTTTCGATGATACTCTGTTTCTTTAACAAATGTGGAACAAGTAAGAATGTTAGGATTTGATATGTAATTGGATCGTGAGATGTGAATGTTGTATTACTTAACTGTGCCTTTTTGAACTTTAAGAAATACCCCATAATTTGAAAATTAGGTATTTTGATCTCATGTGTTAATAATGACAAATTAGTTAGGAATTTGATCAAAGAGAATGCTCTTAATATTTTGTTTTCTAGCAAAGATTTTTTTAAGTATTTTGTATTAAAGTAACAGAAATGGAAGATTTCATATTTCAGTTTAATTTTACAAGGGGTATTGTTTTGCTTTTTAATTTTTTTATTAGAATTTTCAAATGTGCAGAAAGGGATATTTTTTACTTGTACAGTTTATTGACAGAAAGGCACATAAAGATAGCTAATTGTGGCCTGAGCCTTTTTAGGTTTAGGATAATAATCAGGAAGGCCGAGGCCTGAGCCTAAGAGGTGCAATAAAAACAAAGGACAATAAACGGCCCTTTATTCACAAAACAGACAACAACAAAAATATTTGACCCATTGCATCGTGTAAATGTGTCTTTTAAAATAACTGAAGAAAAGTAGAACTAGAAAATGTATATTGTGGCAGAAGGAATACAATTGAGTGTTTCAGTTTTACCTCTTACTAACTGCTATGTGGGTCATTGCAGGGGTCATTTTAACTTGTTGAGGCCTTGTTTTCTTAAGGATAGTGTGAAGCATTAGTTTAAATGATCAAACTAGTCTTTCCCATCTGATTCAATGTCTTGTTGACTCCTGTTTTCAATCTTTTTTTTTAAAATTATCATCCAACATAAAAAGTAAATGTGGAAAAGATGATTTTTTTAAAGCTCAAGGTAGATGAAAAGTTCCTAAACAGTGCCTGTTTCTTCAAGCCAGGCAGGAGTTCCAGACTGAACTCCTCAGGGCCTTGCCCCAGTCTGTCCCTCCTGTTTCTTTCTTCTTGTATATATGTGCTCCAACTTTACGTTTGCTCCTGTGGTTCATGGTTGCTGCTTTTTCCAGGCAGTCTTCCTGGGATAGTTTAGGCAAATAGGTGAATGGTGGAGCCTCTCCGTAAATTAGCCAACACTGGAGAAAAGTAGGCTTTGTTGGGGAAACTGGTGTGTTTTATTTTGGATGGAAAAATCTGATCAATTGTCAGTGGGACATTCAGATGAGATGTGAAGTAGCTTCTTAAGGACACAGATCTGGAGCTGAGCGAGATGAAAGTATAGATATGGTATATAGTTTGGTTAACAGCTTATATGTGGTAATTTTAAAAAAGAGTGTAGACTAGAAGAAAAATGCATCAAACCAAATCCTAAAGAAAATCAGCACTTGAGGGAGAAGGAAGAAAGGAGAGGAGAGGAAGAAGATTGAGAACTGGAGGAAAACTAGAAAGATGTGACTTCTTGGAAGCGGAGCATATCAGGCAGGATGAGGACTATGAAGAGTGTTCACTGGATATAACAAGTAAGTCATTGGTGATCTTAATGAAAACATTTCCCGTGGGTTGGTGACGCAGTGCCCCACGGGTTGTGGCAGGCTGAGGACTGGATGGGAGCATTGAATGTAGCCAGTTCTTTCAAGAAGCTTTGCTCTTCAGGGAGGAGAAGGTGAGGCTGTGGGATCTTTTTGAGAGAAGTTATTAAATGCTCAGTGGGAAAGAAGAAAGGGTTGAAGGCAAGCACCAGGGTAGTTACTGATGGGACTTCCAGACAGAAGGATCAGCTTCAGTGGTGATGTTGTGGCAGAGGAACGAGGCGAACGAGGATGTGGGTGCAGTGGAAACATCCAGTTTAGTGAGTTTTTCCTCCTCGTTGAAGGTAGGGGTGGTTACCCACTGAGAGCGAGAGGGCTGGGTAGCAAGTAGTATTCTGCTAAGTGCAGGGGTTGAAATAGTCGCTGTGGAGAAGCCTTGGAGGGTGAAGATGCTGATTAGAGATCAGGGAGACTTCTAAACTGGAGACAGTGCGGTGGTTCCATCTGCATGGCTGTGAGATTTGTATTTTCTTTGAAGCAGCTCTACCTGCAGCCTCGATGGGGAGCCTCAGTGTTAGGATAGAGAAGGTGACCGACAGTTGGTTTGATCCAAGTTGCCCTTTTGCCTGGTAGATGTGATAGAAGTATGGGATGAAGGTATGAAAGAAGTTGGCAAGAAGGTGATTGAAGAGCTAGACCATGTGGTCTAGGGCAGGGGTCCCTTGACTACAGCTCACAGGCCACATCTGGCCCACTTCCTGCTTGTTTTTTAACATTTTACATGTTTATATTAAGTACCTGCAAACTATCCATTACATACCTCTTGACTCAGATAACCTATTTACTCTCTGGCACTGTAAGGAAACGTTTCCTGACCCTTTGTGTAGACTAAAATAGGGTTAGAGTGAAAACAGGATGAGACATAGAGATATGCAGAAAGTAAGGATTCAAGGAACGTAAGTTCTCAGTAAAGTCCAAATATTAAGTACATTGGGCAGTTGAGTGGCAGACCAGGAGGGATAGGAGCTCGTGAGTAAAGATTTCAGAGCTGGAGTGTCTGTGAGTGATGGCCAGGCCCAGCTGGGGCCGTGGTATTCGGGGACCAAGTAGAAGGGGCGGTGGCGGTCAGTGGAGTTGAGGTCAGGGAACTGAGAGCCCAGGTGGAGATACAGAGCCATCCAGCACCGGAGGAAGGGAAGTCTGGGAGCATGCCATTCAGCTTCCTGGTTAGGGATGGTTAATATGATAACAGAAAAGACATGGGGCTTGCTTAAACAAGAGCCAACCCTGGAGAAGTGGCTGGTGAGCCATATGGCTAATGACTGTTGGCTGCTGCGTGACCAGGTCTCCCAGGATGGCTGTTCTCTTGCTCTGTCTGTCCCCTGCCGGCAGTGCCTGCTTCATCTGCTCACATGACTGACCTTCTGCACACCTGCCCCAGGCCCCACCCAGTGACTTTTCTCATCTTTAGGTCAGAATGAGAGAGGGTGCCGGGAGACAGTGTAGCCCAGCTGCTGGGTTAGTAAATGGAAGCATTGCCCAAGGAACTTGGGACCTGGAGCTGGCGACAGGTTCCAGGGGCTGTCAGGAGTCTCACTGGTTATTCCTGTAGAAACCTCCCATTGTTGCTTTAGGTCTTGGGGGCAGGGCAGCATGCGCAGGTGTGTAGGAGGTCCGTCGTGAACAGGGTGACGGTGAGGCAGACACTGCGGTGGAGGACGGACAGAGAGCAGCAGCTTGCCCTCAGCCTCCAGGGACTGATCAGAGGCTGCCTTCATCACTGAGGTCATCCTACAGGGCGACCACTAGGTGGCAGTGTTGTTGAAGAGCGTCCTCAAATGACCTTCAAGTCCTTTCTCATTGAGATCCTGTGATGATTTTCTCTAAAATACAGCAGTCCGTTCTATTCACGGGAGATTCTTCACTTCTCAATCTTCTCATTTTCTTGTTATTGAGCACCCACCCTGCTGCAGGCACTTCTAGGGCTACAAAGAGCTGCATTTCTTGGCAGTGTTTATCCACGGTGACCCTCCTTTGGCCACTGTTTCTTTATATGTCATTCTTTCTTGCCTTTACGTTTTTATATGTCTCCTTTTGTTCTGACCTCAGGACCACAGATAGAACATTGTTAACGACCGACATAAATCTCATGGCATAACTGGTTAAGAATCCTAAATGAAGCCTTTGCTATACTCCCCTGGGGCTTGCGCGGTAATGGCTCACGTACAGTGAGTTCTCTGCGTGTTTCTTGAGTTGAAATCTTCCATTTCTGTAGGCGCCACCTGTACCTTTAGGCAGAGTATGAATTTAATGTGCTGTTCTGTGTTGTGCTTGTTTTTTGAGTAGTTGATGGATTTACAGCTGAGTGACAGTAACTTCCGTCGACACATCCTGTTGCAGTATCTCATTTTATTTCAGTATCTCAAGGGGCAGGTCAAATTCAAAAGGTGAGTTAACATAGGTAGTAAATGCCTTATAAACGGCAGCAAAGAGAAAGATTGCTTGTTGATGTATTTGATGTTTTTTTTTTTAATGTACTGGGCTCATTTTATTTGTAAGGCTCACATCCCTGAAAACTAGATAATCAAGGGTTTTTGTAAGATACAAGACACTAAGGAAATCGTTTGAGAGAAGAGGCTGTCAGTGTCTTTCCTGATGAGCACCAGGCAGCCCAGAGTTCTCAGTTGTCGTGGGTGGAGCTATTCCTCACCTCGCTCACAACTTCTCCCAACCTCATTTGCTAACTCAGCCAATAATGGTTTTCCTCCAGACATGGGACTGTCTAGGACATTACAACTGAAAAAAATTAAATCTCTGAAGCACAGAGCCATTCTGGTTTCTTGGACTCTTCAGAAAGCCTGCTCAGGACCCGTGCTGTGGGTCTCGTACCTCCCCTCTGGTGCAGCCCATCCTTCTTGCCCCACACATCCCTGAGGCAGAGCTCCCCATAACTGCATGGAAGTGTGTAGGGCAGTGTTGTGTCAGTTGTGTAAAGAACGTGGCTTTCTTCCTGCTGGTTTGGAATCCCACTTTCCTCACGCACTAGCCGCACTTCAGCTTTCAGACTTGTAATTTTAAGGTAACACATAGGGAGCACTCAAAGAAAGGTGTTCTTATCCTTGTCTGTTGCGGAGGGCGTGGTATGGCATAGTAGAAACGAGGGGCAGACCTGGGTCTGTTAAGCTTCAGACCTAAGCTTTGAGCCCCTGTAGTCTGTTTAACATAGGCACATTTCCTCGTTTTGAAGTTTAATAAATATGCATGTGAAGTTCTTAGATCCTGGTAGTGTCAGCATTCACTGGATGGCTATAAACTACAGAGAACCTAGTACTCAGTGAGAGCTGGACTAATGGCAGCTGCTAACAATTGGGGTCTGTCTGCAGCCTTCTCTAGGGTTCGGGGGTTTCATTGCATTTAGCATGCGTTTGAAAGGAACACAGTATGAGTTATTTGACTGTAACTTGGAGAGGAGTATGTTAATATTTCCTCTGAGACTTTTATGCCATATTGAACTTATTCTAGAAAACAGTCATTGCTCTGTTCATAGTTAATCAGATTGATTCATTGAATGTTTTATTCACCATTATATATTTTAATGGCTTCAATTCCAACCATCTTTCTAAAGAATAAAGTATAAGAACTTCCTCTTACAGTTTCATTGTCATTGTTCTCATTTTGGTAATTTTTGACACTTTACAGTACAGTTTACTTCTCTGTTACATGTTTTGTGTTTCAGACAGTAGATAAACCTTAAAGTTGAATAAACATTCTTGTAACTCAAGTATGCTTTTATTGCTTTGTTTCCTAGTTCAAACTATGTTTTAACTGATGAGCAATCACTCTGGATTGAAGATACTACAAAATCAGTTTATCAAGTAAGTTCATCACGCAACAAACCCATGATTGAACAAAATGAAAATTTAGAATTTTCTTTGTTTCAGCCCCAAATAGGAAAATAAGGATAAAGTTAAGCTCAGGTACAAGACCACAAACACTTCTTGGTTCTCTGCCTACAACCACTCCTATGATGCAGAAAGTTGTTGAAAGCTTAGTATATTCTTTCTAATCACAGCTACTATCTGAAAACCCCCCTGATGGAGAAAGATTTTCAAAGATGGTAGAGGTATGTGTTTTATATTTACATAGTCTTTTTAGCACCCCGTAAACTCTCAAAAGGCTTCATTATGAAAATGTAATTTATTTTCCCCAGCATATATTAAACACTGAAGAAAACTGGAACTCATGGAAAAATGAAGGCTGCCCAAGTTTTGTGAAAGAAAGGTAAATGTATACTCAGCTCAAGCAGTATGAGAAAGGCATTTCAGAATATAGCTTGACACGATCAGTTTACATGACATCCGGATCTGTGTCAGTGTGTTCATGTAACAGTATAAACTGTACTCTATAAAAATACAACTGCTTTGATTTACTTCTGTTATTATCAAAGGGAAAATGCTTGCTGTGTACCCACATCTTGTCGTTTGTCCCCTCATGATGAGTGTGATAATATGAAGCGTCCATGTACTTTAGGAAGAAAACAGTAACTAAATTTTCTTGTACGTTTAACATTGTTCCATCTCTGCCATCCATCTGAAGTCCCAGTGTGTTTTCACAGAACGTCAGACAGCAAGCCCACAAGAGCAGTACGGAAAAGAGCAGCGCCGGAGGACTTCCTGGGGAAAGGGCCCAGCAAAAAAATTCTGATGGGCAAGTAGGTAAACCTGGCTCCATAGCGGGGGTGTCATCACAGAAGCTTTTACATTGTGAAAATATTGCTCTAAGAACTCTCCAGGTTTTGTGTTTTTCCAAGTTTCTTGTGTTTGGTATGTACATATATGACCAAAGCAAACTACACCTGATGAGCCTGTAGGGTTCATACGAGACAGAACTTCCGTTTTGTCTCCGGCTTCCAAGGTCCATGGCTATAGGTTCTGCCTTATTTTCCACGTCAGACAGTCCACTTGCTGTCAGATTGATGCGTCGTTTCTGGCTGTTGCAGGGTGCTGTAATCCTTTCATTTCTTCCACCTTCCAGTTAACTACTCTTCTCTTTATACTGCATTCGATTATTTTAGAAAGAAGTTAATAGTCATTATTACTTAATAAAATATATGCTCATATAGAAAATTTGCTAAATACCAAAATGTAATGATCAAAACTCATCGCCGCCCCAAAACTCACTATTTACTCCAACTATTTTTATAGCTTTAACATATAAGAGAATGGTGTCCATAAACAACATATTTTTTTGTGTGTGTTTTGTAGTGATGAGTTAACAAGGCTTTGGAATCTCTGTCCTGACAACATGGAAGCCTGTAAATCAGAGACAAGGCAAGTTTAAAATGTTTCATATGAAGTGTTGCTTTTCTCAAATGTTAACTAGCATAGAACTTTTTGTCAGCTATAAGCAGAGCTCAAAAGAAATTTTAAAATTTATTGTGGTTGACTTCTGCTCAGCATAATATAGCTTTCCGTAGAACACCTAGAGGTGCTGATAAAATAATTGTAGAAATCACAAGAAAGAAGAATTCACAAAAGGGAGAATGAAAAATCGGAGTAAGAACTACAGGTTGGTTACTTGTAGCTGGGGAGCAGTGCAGGTTGAGTCCCACTTTGGGAACCAAAGAACGTGGGTTTTATAGCAACAGAGCACAGAAAGTATGGCTTCAAGCCTGTAGACTGGTCACTGAGTGCCCCTGGGTAAAGCTGAGGCCCTCAACACACTCTGTTAAAAAAAGGGCCATGCGGAAGGAAGAGGGACTTGCTCACTGGCACAGGAAGCAAGGAGCTTATCCACTCCCACCTGAGATGTGGGCAAAAAGAAAAAGGTATTCCCTGAGGAATTATAACCATATCTGCTGTTATGTGGCCTCTAAGAGTTTAAACTTATACTGCCCGCAGCAGTGTGAAAGAACAACCTAAGCTAAGAGGGTGAACTAAAAACTCCCAGGCGGCTGGCAGAAAGCTTTTTCTAGCGAGAGGGGGAGATCACATCTTCTACCTAATTCACTCAGGGATTCTACAGATAAGTCTAAAGATAAGCGCACCATCCAAACCTAAAACCATGACTAAGAATCAACAGGTAGAATAAGCAACTAAAAGGAACATGACAGTCTCAAAAAGGACCAGGCAATTTGAAAAAAACAAGTAACTCTTCTAGCAACAAGAAATTATAGCCATTTTGTACAACACAGAGAATATAGCTAATGTTTTGTAATAACTGTAGATGGAAAATAACCTTTAAAAATTGGATAAAGATTTGATGTCTTTTTTAAAAAAGAAAACACAGCCAGTTGTCATTTCAGTATGACAAAATTTAAGTCTCTTTGGAGAGACCTTTTAGCCTGCTTGCGTGTATCAAATTTTACTTCTAAAGACAAATTGAAGAAAGATGCAGTTAAAAATCAATCATGCCACCACGGTAACAATCTAAACTAAACTCAGTGTGAAACCATATTGTCTGGGTCTCATTTCAGTTTGGTTCTGGTTTTTAAAAAAATTACCCATGGATGTGAAAACCTCCTGCTTGCTGGTCAAATTTAACTGCTCTCAAGCCCCGGGCCGCCCTCTGCGGCAGCGCTGCTGTACATGGCAGCACACAGCGCTGTGTGTTCCCCTCCAGGCTAGACTGTATATAACCGGGGCCAGGGGCACTACACTGCCCTCCACTGTCCCCTTGAGAAGTTCAGTTTTGCATCACCTCCTTAAAAATCTGAGTTCCTAAGTAATCCAGTTGTAAATCAGTGTGGTTAATACTAGAATCTTTATTGCCTCCATTTTATGAGTATTAAGCACATACATGATCTTCACTGGTTATTTTAACACCCAGGGAATACATGCCAACTTTGGAGGAATTCTTCGAAGAAGCCATTGAACAGGCAGACCCTGAAAACATGGTCGAAAGTGAATACAAGTAAGTAATGTTTCTCATGAGCTGATTTCCTCTATCTTAAGCACCGCATATATACCAGAACACTAAGGAAGACCACTGATACAAGTAGTACTTTTCGCTTAGATGAGGTTATCTTCCAGCTTCACGTTACTCCATGTCCTGATTTCAACGACCATTCCCATTTTGACAAACAAGCAACTTAGAATGCTTTCTGTCAGAAGTGGAAAGATCCCCTTAGAACCTGTCTGTCACCTCCTTTCCCTGTTCCCCTTCAGTTCACGGTATGTCCAACAGCCACTGACCTCGTGGGGGCATCCAGATCACTTGCAGAAACTTTTAAATGGAACAGATCTGTGCTCTGGATTCTCTGTGGCTCACCGATTTCTGGAACAGGATCTCTAGTCTTTCTTGCCATACTGTGTACCACCTGTTACTGCCACAGTGGAGCATCTGGCAGATTCTGTTCTTGGTGTCGGTGTTTACGGTCTAGACTACTGGCTGTGTCCTATCCACCAAGGTTGATACTGAGCAAATGAAAGTTTGAACGTTATATAAATTTCTTTAAAAAGCAGATAGTACATTACAGGGTGAAATCTGTTGGGTTTATAAAACATTCTGAAGCTCACAGCTGCAGGCAGCACTGCCAGTGAGGATAGAAACTCAGTGAGCCTCTGACTGTCTTTGTAAGTGGTGAGGCAGATGGCATCTGTCCTGCACACACAGCATCTGGCCAGTCCTGGACGCCTACTAATTGACCTTTAAATGTCTGTAAACTTTTAAAATGCATTTGCTGCCTATGAACCTGCCCCTTTGGACTCTGCTGGTTTCTATTTGTAAGTGAACTGCATGCTGAAAGGTTCTTTAGGGCTACGGTCAGTGTGAGAAGAATGGTGCCTTCAGCTACTGATCTGAGTGTAGAGTTTCTTCTGGTGAACTAAGTACATTAACTAGAAGAGAATATAAAAATTATAAATAACTATATAAATCACAAGATTGATGTCTCTTTTTACAGGGCTGTGAACAACTCAAATTATGGTTGGAGAGCCCTAAGACTGTTAGCACGGAGAAGCCCTCACTTCTTCCAGCCAACCAACCAGCAGTTTAAAAGTTTGCCAGAATATCTCGAAAACATGGTAATAAAGCTAGCCAAGGAATTACCAGTAAGTAGGAGTGATGAGTGTTTTATCCTTCAGTTGGTGTTCTCTTCTTTTGTAAAACTACTGTTGCTGTTTGAGCTAAGAGCTGAATTTCACTTTGATCATGTGGAAAAAATATGATCCACAAACCCCGTTGTTTCAGAATGAGGAAATGCCTTTGAGTATTCATTTATAGGAAGTATCAATACATAAACTGGTGAAGTAACTTCACGTGCTGTATTAAGTTGTTATACTTTGGTTACTCTTCCTGTTGGTCAATGCATCCTACTTTATCACAGGCAGGGCCCATGGGGTGGGGGTAGGCAACTTGGTCTATCTTCCTACTCTGTTCTCTTTTCTAATACAATATGGCAATAACTATACTGTATGCAAGCAACCAACAGTTACTCAGAGCATGTTGTCAAGCACATGGTTGGTCCCCGGTCTGCCCTAGATTGTTGTTACCACGTATGTGCTGGGCACGTGCAAGTCATCGCACCAGGCTTCCTACTGGCTCCCTTCTTCCCAGGCTGGGGTGAAGGGGGTCCTTCCAACCTCTGGTTGTCCCCGTCCTTCCTTCTCCAGGTTAACACTGTCCCACTGTGATCCTTACCTGATGTTCATGTTTAACATTTAACTGCAATCTCTTATCTAAGATCAAACTACCCGCACTTCTCTGATTTTAGAAGTTGGTACTCTAAGACATTCCTTTTACTCATTGTAGCCTCCTTCTGAAGAAATAAAAACAGGTGAGGATGAAGATGAGGAAGATAATGATGCTTTACTGAAGGAAAATGAAAGTAAGAATTGAATTTTCTTGGCTATTTTACAAAATTGGAAAAGATTGGGGTTCTTTGTTGAGAGGTACGTTATTTGATCTACTTCTCAACTTCTGTTTATCTCAGCTCTGTTTCTTATAGTGAGGAATCTAAAGCATTGCTTGATAACAACTTTTCCAATAGTGCATTTTATACAATAATATTAAGTGTTGGGAAGGAGAGCACTTACATTTGAATGCACCTCATACTTCTTAATTCTCGGGGTTCAGATTGGGGGCTGCTGGTTTCAGGGGAAACCTTCATGATTATAACACAGGCACCTTCATGATTATAACACAGGCAACAGCTTTAGTTTTACATCCCTAATGATCATAAGAATTCAACCAGGGGAAATATAAAAAGGAACTGTTCTACTTTTAAAATCAAGCTTACTGAAGTCTGAGTGGCCCCGTGTCCCATTATGGGCTTTGACTCATACACATCCTCGCATTTTGTTCGTAATTACTTCCCCTGTGTTTTCTAGGTCCTGATGTTCGTCGAGACAAACCTGTAACAGGGGACCAAATAGAGGTATTTGCCAACAAACTGGGTGAACAGTGGAAGGTCCTGGCTCCTTACTTGGAAATGAAAGACTCAGAAATTAGACAGATCGAGTGCGACAGCGAAGACATGAAGATGAGAGCCAAACAGCTGCTCGTGGCCTGGCAGGACCAAGAGGGAGTGCACGCAACGCCCGAGAACCTGATCAACGCGCTCAACAAGTCTGGGCTAAGTGACCTTGCAGAAAGTCTAACTAATGACAATGAGACAAACAGTTAGCTTCGTCCTTTTATTATTATTATTAAAACTGTGATAAGGTTTTGTTACCAAGCAGCATTTGATAAGAGGTCCACTGGTTTTGGTAAACAATAAACATTTTTATAACAGTTGTACAGTTGGCTGGTGCTCCACGAACAACAGAATGTTTGTTGGCTCTTGATGACTGACCTCAGGGTTTAGGGGGAGAAGTTGGGGAAATGGCCAGAATATTTTTGTTAATTATATATGTGTAAGTCAGTTAGCAATGTTCAGGGGCATGGTGTTCCCTGAATGCCATGAAGTTACAGAATTTAACTTGCTGAGAATCCCGCAATACTACTTTCTGAATCTGCATGACTGCTCTAGTCTCATATATGCTTTAAAGCAGAGGATCAGCAAACAGTGGTCCATTTGCCACCTCTTTCTATAAGTAAAGTGTTTACGGCACAGCCACACTGATCCTTACTTAAGTCCTTCCTACCTATGGACTCCTTTCATGCTACAAAGGTACCTACAAAGCTTAAAACGTATGAAAATATCTGGCCCACTACAGAAAAATGTGCCAACCCCCAAGCTTAAAAGAAAAGGGGTGAAGTATAAAACCTAATTCTTTTAGCCTTACAGGACTTAGGTCTCAAGTCACTTAAAACAGGGCTACATACCTCAGGGATTGCTGTGAAGTTCCAACGAGATGTGTGTGAAAGCGCCTTGCACACAGCTCAGCACTGTGGAGTGACGGCTGGCCTGGACCGTCTACTTCTCCCATTCCCACATAAGCTTACCCTTCAGGGCTCTAAGGTCGTCACTGTTTTAAATGCTGAGGACGGTCTGAGCGCCTGTCACCCTGTAAATGATCCTGGTGGGGCTGTCCCTTGCTGGCCAGTCCAGCAGTGCTCCAGCACAGCTCTGGTATCAAAAGGGCTTTGGGGCGGGGGCCGGGGGGTGCACAGCCTGTAAGGCACGCTCAGGAATCACGACGTTTTTTTTTCCTTATTCTCCTTTTCAAAGATCTTATACATGAGGCTGAATTCTAAAATAGTCTTTAACAGTTTAAAAGACACCAGTAGAAGTCCAATTTCTTACACTTCAAGAAATCTTTGGAATAATGCTTTTTTGGATCAAATAAAATGAAGTCAAGTTTTTCATAATGACAGTTAAGAGATTACAATTTAAAATGCTAATCCCACGAAGGCTCCTATAACTTTGTTCTAATCCAACCTGACCTAGTAGCTACAGCATCCTCCAAATCATAAAATCTGAATCCTAATTGCTAAATTTTTGTCCTCAGAGTTGTTCAGAACAAAATAAGACAGTGAATAAAAAAGTTCTCAATTCACAAGCATCATACCAATAGATAAAAGAACCACTACAGTTCTCATGAGCTCGTCCTCCCTTTCCTGTTCTGCACTCTCTCCAAGGCAAGAGGAGGACTGACTGCCAGTATTAAAGCTTAGCTGAAGAAGCTATTTACAGGTAAGTTTCCCTGAAATGCTTATTTTACCCTCTAAGTATTCTTAGATTACATTGTTCAAACTTGAGAGGAAAATGGCCACTTTTTTGTCACTGCTGTGCTCTGTAGAGCCTTTTAAAACAACATAAGCAAAGATAGAGATTTCATGATAATCCCTACAACTTTATTATAAATATCTAATGCAGAAAATAAGACAGTTAGCTGAATCCTATCCTTTCACTCACAATAAAACAAAAATGAGCTGATTAGAGGGTATTAAAATCTACCATATACTGCAGAATCTCATATTCTTGATATTTCTACTAAAAATCACTGGTATTAAATTTTGAGATAGACATGAAGTTGGGAGTTGACAGAGTAGAAACAAACACCCAACTGAGCCAAAGAACAGATCTGATAAACATGGTTGCATCCATCATCCAAAGAACTTGTTACTTTCACAACTTTATGTTTCTTTTTAAACAGGCTAGCAGGTGAAGAAGATACTATTTTCAAATAGATGCTTGAGAGCATAATTAACCATCTGCAGAAACTATAATAGTATTAAACATATCTAAACTTCAGCCAAGCTCCAAGAGACAAAAGACTTGAGGTCAAAAGCTGTTAGTCCCTCTTTTTTCTTTTTTTATTAAATATCCTCATTTTCTAAAAATAAGCAACTGGAGCTTGTCAACATTTTAAGGTTCATTACTACAAAACCATAGCAAAGTTCAATGTACAAACCATAGTACATCAGAGACACAGTGACAAATGTATAATCAAATGTACTATTATTTGATCACAATTTATTTTAAAGTCATGAAAAGCCAGCAACAGTCAGGCTGGACAAATACTTGATTGTACCCATGTTTCCATGGGGGTGGGGACGCAGCACTGAGTTACACAATGAGATCAAACTTACTTCCTTTCCACCTTCCTGGCAACATTTGTGTTAGATAAGGCAAAGGATGGGCAGCTACTGAATCACTGGTGGTTTGAACCATGCAAGAACAACAAATAATAGAGTAATAGGTGTGCAATAAACATCTGATTGCTGAATCTTGGGCTGAAAAAGACAGAAAAATTATCACAGAAGGTAATAATGGTTGAAAGGCATTTCAACTCATAATTTTTAAAAATTAATCCAAGCAATAAGCTTTTTAAAAAGTTCTTCCTGCCACCTTTACACAGGGCAGCACAGTCCAAAGGCAATTTTCTCTTTTCTGTAATTTCTTAGGTTGATAACACGGAGTGGTCTGCTTCTGCCCTCTCTTGTTCCACGTGAGGGGAAACACACAAAACCACCTAAACATCTTCCAAAGCTCTGGGTTATAGATATGATCAACAAATAACATTTATTTCACACCTAAGCATAAATAGCTAAAATGAAGATTACTGTTCACTTTCCTCTTCCATTATCTCCACTCTGCGAGGCCCGTAGAGTAGAACGTAAGCTATGTGCCAGTCTCCACCACCAGAAAGCCGTAAGATATCCTCTGGTGTCACAATGCTGACCTTATCGTCGTCAAACTTGATCCATTCATCTAAAGTGTGAGACAGAAACACAAAATTTATCTCATAGATGACTTTTTCAGAGTTCCATTGCAAAAAAGGTACTGAGGAGTTTTAGGCACAGTAGTATTCCATCTGCCATACCAACAGTTCTCAAAGTGTGGTCCAGGGACTACGCACATTCAAGATCTTTTGGGGGTTTCCATGAAGATTACAATTATTTTCATAACACTTCTAAAGCATCTGCCTCCCCACCCCCACCATTCTCTGAAGAGTGCTTTGGAATTCTCCAGAGGTTATACAGTGTGTGATAAAGCAGCAGAAGACAAGCAGAAACAGGAGAATCCAGCTGCCTCCTGTTCAGCCCAACAAACTCACAAAAATGTAAATCAATGCCATTAAATATTTTACTGTTTTGGAAAAGATTGTTATTTTTAAAATGTTAGTTGGACTTCCCTGGTGGTCCAGTGGTTAAGAATCTGCCTGCCAATGCAGGGGGCATGGGTTTGATCCCTAGTTAGGGGAGATTCCACGTGCTGTGGGGCAGCCATGCCCATGTGCTCTACAGCCTGTCTGAAGCCACGGTAATGAGAAGCCCGCCTGAACAGCAACAAAGACCCAGCGTGGTGAAAAAGAATATATTTCTTAAACAACTAATCTGTAACAAATTATGTTAATATGTAATGACTTCATTAATGGCAGTCTCAAACTAATTTCTCAGTTTTCTATTTTAGTAAATATATTAAAGATACAATTCTTATAAACACAATTTCTTCGGAATCCTCAATAATTAAAGAATGTAAAAGAGGTTCTGAGATCAAAAAATTTTCAGGATAAATGTGCTAAAAAATTTAAACTTGTCAAAACAGTATGTAACAATTGGAAAAAAAAAACAGAATCTTTACCTGGTTTCCTTTTCACCCATGATACATAATGGCCTGAAGAGCTAGACCTTCCCTGATGCGTTAGCACTGCTTGTAAATCATAGTATCCGCAATTATTGGAGCCAATGTCTAAAGAAAGACATAAATCCAGTAATACTAGAGATGAACAGATACGTGCTTTCTCAAGTTAAGTAACAAGGAAGAACAACTTAAGTTTAGCCTACAGAATACTACCTTATTATTAAAATCCAGCTAAGAGACTATGGTGCACTTAAAGTTTCATGAAAGATAAGTATGCTATCATTTACAGAACGTATATTCACTGAAAAGTGATTTTTTTACTGTGTCATACTAAGGTAAATTATACTTTAAGAAACACAACTTTTTTTAAGCTTGGTATCTGAAAGAAACAGATTATGTGGCAAGACAATAAATTAAAAAAAAAAAACCTACACACAGTAAAACTCAATTGAAATGAAGATTTCACTTACCATCAGCAAAAGAAAAGGGTTCATACTTAACTTCTTTTTGGGGACTACTGTTTTTGTCACCCTGAGGGAAAAAAACTTTTTTTTAATTTTCATGGTACTGGAATTAAATTTTATATTCTTTTGAGTATATATCTCCACAAACATTTATTATCTATAATACAAATCACCAAGGCAAAACAAAGGAAAAATACAATCTCCCTTACACAGTGCTAAAATGATACAACTACAATTAACAATATTTTGGCCACCTGATCTGAAGAGCCGACCCATTAGAAAAGACATTGATGCTGGGAAAGATTGAAGGCAGAAGGAGAAGGGGATGACAGAGGATGAGACCGCTGGACAGCGTCACGAACTCAATGGATGGGTCTGAGCAAGCTCTGGGAGATGGTGACGGACAGGGAAGCCTGGCACGCTGCAGTCCATGGGGTCACACAGAGTCGGACACAACAGCAACAACAACAGTTAGCATCAAACTGTAAACCCCAAAGTCCTACTTTTGAACAATATACAACCTCATAGGTAGAGCAGCAGATCCTGATTACAGGACCGACTTCAAACCACCAAACCAAAAGCACATCAGTGAAGAGAGTCCAGATAAACACTGTTCTAGGGTAGGAAAAAAAGTCAATTCTGCCGCTTTGCCCACACTATCAAACCATGTAGGTGAGGATAACAGCTGCCTCACAAAAACAGAAGTAGAATTACAGCAACTTATATTAAATCTATTAAGCCATGGCCACCTGCCACTTCAGTCCAAATGAACTATTTAATTCAGCAAGTATTTACCTAAATTAAAAAGGTTCACAACTTTAGACAAGAATCTTTGGTGGGAACTCCCTTGCCTCAACCCATTCCAGTGTGTAATACAAATGCACACAACTCATTTAGGCATATGGACGCAAAGTTCCTTAAAATTTATAATGATAATGAAGACAATGCCAGAAGTTTGAGTGACAGCTGAAGTGACAAGAAGCCAAAGCATCTTAAAAAGGCAGAATTAGGTCAACCACTCCTTTATATAGTTACTGAATACCTAGAGCAACTACAAAAAAAGCTACACAAAGAAATACATTAGAAAAACATTATATGTAAACCAAATTAGAATTCTAAAAAATGTTCACATAACTGACAAGTACAGAAAAAAGAGAAAAAGCAGAATAGAAGGCAAAATATAGGAAACTACCTTCAAAAATAATATGGGCAAATTTAAAGTAAAAGAATGGTAAAAGATGTATCATGCAAATATTAACAAAAGTAGAAAATGGAAAAATTAACATCAAACAAAGCAGACTTGAGAACGAAGAGAATTACCAAGAACAGAGAGGGGCACTACATAATAAAAGAATCATTCCACTGAGAAGACAGCCATCCCAAGTGTGTACACACCAAATAACAGAAAACATGAAAAGCCAAAGCTAAGAGAACCGAATGGTGAAACATACAAGCCCACAATTTTACTTGAAGACTTCACTCCTCAACAACTGATGGAACAACTGGACAGAAAACAGCAAGGTTACAGGAGAATCCAGCACCACCATCAACCAACTGGATCTAATCAACATCACAAAAGACTTCCCTCAACAACAGTAAAATACATGTTTGTTTCAAGTGCCCAGGGAATAGATACCAAGACAGATCATATCCTGAGCCACAAAGCAAACCCCAACAACTTTAAAGGAATTTAAATCACCCACATGTGTTTTCTCACAATGGACTCAAACCAGAATCAGTAAAAAGTAACAGGAAATTTTCCAAACACATGTAAACTAAACAAGACACTTCTAAATGACCCAAGGTCAAAGGGAAGTCTCAAGGGAATTTATTTAAAATACAAGAAACATAATGAAAATAGAAATGCAATACAACAATTTGTTAGGACACAATTTGAAAGCACTGCCAGGAGGGAAGTTTACACCACTAATATTTGAAAACAGGAAGTCTGAAATAAAAAATCCAAGTTCCCACAACTTACGGACCTAGAAAAAGAGAAGGAAAATAAACCCAAAGCAAGCAGAAGAAAGGAAATAATAAAAGTGGAAATCAATCAAATTAGATGCAGAAAAACAGGAAAAAAAAAATGAAACAATATGCTAGTTCTTTGAAAAGAGCAAAAAAATGACAATCCTCTAGGAAGACTGACCGAAAAAAGACACAAATTACCACTATCAGGAATGTAACAGGATAGCACTACACACCCTGCAAACACCTGAATAACAGGAACAACTCTACATGTAAAACTGACAAGCTAGATGAAATGGAACAACTCCACAAACCAAATATGATATAAATTACTTGTATAGCCCGTAACTAAAGTTGAATTTTTAATTTAAAAACTCTTGGAAAAGAACTCTCCACGCTAAGATTATCAGACCAAGACAATTCTACCAAACATTTAAGAGACAACATCAATTCTATACACAGTCTCAAAAACTGAGACAAAAAAAAGTGAATAAAACTGTCTCAACAAAGTAGAAGATATAGATCAATATACAAAAATCAATTGGTGAATGCAAAAATGAAATTGGAAAAAGTATGCCATTTACACTGGAAAATTCCATGGACGGAGGAGCCTGGAAGGCTGCAGTCCATGGGGTCGCTGAGGGTCGGACACAACTGAGCGACTTCACTTTCACTTTTCACTTTCATGCATTGGAAAAGGAAATGGCACCCCACTCCAGTGTTCTTGCCTGGAGAATCCCAGGGACAGGGGAGCCTGGCGGGCTGCCGTCTATGGGGTCGCAGAGTCGGACACGACTGAAGTGACCTAGCAGCATGCCATTTACAAAGACATCAAAAATAATAACATAGCTACAAATAAATTTAAAGTACAAGAAACGTACACTGAAAATTATTAGACTGTTGAAAAACTTAATGACTTACATAAAAGCTATAGTAAGTTCATGGATTCTAAAGCTTAATACTATTAAAGTGGAAATACTCCCCAAATCGATCTACAGATTCAATGCAATCTCCATCAAAATTCCAGTTGTTTTTGAAGAAATGGACAAGCTCATCCTAAAATAAATATGGAAATAAAAGGGACTCAGAAAAGTCAAAACAATCTGGAAGAACAAAGCTGAAGTTTCGTACTTTGCTATAATCCTTACTACAAAACCACAGTACTCAAGACTGTAGAACTGGGCTTCCCTGGTGGCTTAGTGGTAAAGAATTCCCCTGGCAGTGCAGAGCACATGGGTTCGACCTCTGGTCTGGGAAGATTCCACATGATGCTAAGCAACTAAGTCCATTCAATGTAACTACTGAGCCCATGTGCTCTGCAAGGAAAGAAGCCACTGCAATGAGAAGCCTGTACACCACAACTGGAGAGGAGCTCCCACTTGCCATAACTAAGGAAAAGTCCAGGGAGCAACAAACAACACAGTCAAAACTAAATAAAATCATAAAAAAAAGATTGCAGTATTGGCCTAAGGACAGACATACCAACAGAAAAAAACTGAGGGTCCAGAAATACACGCACATCTGTAGACAACTGAATCACTACAAGGATGCAAAGACCTTTCAATGGGAAGAGAATAGTCTTTTCAACAAGTAGTGCTGGGCGACTGATATTCACATGCAATAGGATTTGGACCTATTCCTCATCTCACATACAAAAATTAACCCAGAATGAATCAAAAAGCCTAACCGGAGGAACCAGGAAAACCTTAGAAGAAAACATACGCATAAACTTTCACGGCCTGTGACAAGCTAATGGCTTCTTAGATATAACACTAAAAGCAAGAGTAACTGAAGAAAAAAACAGATTGAATTATAACAAAATTAAAAAATTTTTCCTCTTCAAAAGACCCTGTTAATAGGATGAAAAGACAAAGCTACAGGCGGGGAGAAAATATTCGGAAACCATGTATCTAACATAGGATTAGAATATAAAGAACTCCCAAAATTCAAGAGTAAAAGACCAAATGGCAAGTCGGTAGAAAAACAAGGGGCTTTCCTGGTGGCTCAGATTGTAAAGAATCTGCCTGCAATTCAGGAGACCTGGGTTCAACCCCTGGGTCAGGAAGATTCCCCTGGAGAAGGGACTGGCAACCCACTCCAGAATTCTTGCCTGGAGAATTCCATGGACAGAGGAGCCTGGTGGGCTACAGTTCATAGGGTCACACAGAGTTGGACACAACTGAGCAACTAACACATACACACACAGAAAATATGAAGAGATATCAAAGAGGGCACATAGACAGATGCCAAAGAAACACATGAAGACGTGCTCAACATCATCAGCCTTCCGGCCACATCAAGCATCACTGCAAACCTACACGAATGGCTAAAATGATAGTGACACTACCAAATTCTGGCAAGAATTCAACGAAACTAGACTGGCAAGACATTGCTGCTAAGAATGAAGGGGGCAGCGGGAAAGTGGACTTGGCTACAAAGGGGCAGCAAGAGAGAGCTTTGTGATAAGAAAAATGTACTGCATCTAGGCCGTATCAATGTCCATATTCCAGTTATGACATATATTATAGTTTTGCGAGCTGTTACCACTAGGAGAAACGAGGAACTCTATTATTTCTTATAACTGCATGTGATTCTACAATTATCTCAAAGTTTAATTTTAAAAACTGCTTTTAATACACAAAACCTGCAGAAGAATTTTATTTTAAAATTTGGTATGTAATATCACACTGGAAATATTCCTAGTTACCAGGAAATATCTTTTTCCTTTTCAAGAAAACATGTAATTCAGCTGTGCCTTCTCTGAATTTAAAATATATAATTACTTTAGTTGTCACAGTGGGCAATAAAGGAAGCAATATTCTGTAATACCAATCCATTTTAAGAAATGGAGATAATGTCATGTCTTACAAAAAAAATAGTAAAATACACTAAATTTTACAAGGCAAGATGTTATGTGAAATGCTTTGAGAAAATAAATTTTAAAAGAATATAAGCTGCAGATTTTAGAGGAAAAGGAAATATTATGTTCATTCTATCATAAAGGACCCATTCAGCATAGCTAGAGTCCTTTTCCTTATGCTAAAATATATCTAAAACTCTAAGGGCTTTACCAATACATGTAGGATTTATATATATGTCAAATATAGATTCACCCATTATTACTAACAGACTAACAATATAAAGTGAATACTGAACACAGAGTAAAGATAAACATGTTAAGGTTAGAAAATGAACAATAAGAACCTACTGTCTTTGGCTGCTGATTTACTTTTTTATCCTCTAGATCCTTGAATTTTGATCGAAAAGAAACCATTTTCTCTTGAAGTTCTGGTGTACATAGTTCATACACATCCAACATAAGAGGAAATTTCACATCCTATATACAAGCCAAAAATAAAAAGTGCAAACAGAATTTAAAAGGTAGTTATTTAAAATATTTATCACACTTTTACATTACTGCTTTCATATTCAAATAAAGCTGAAAATAAGACCTGTAAAAATCATGTGGAGACCCAGGCAGTTGAAAATATAGTTCTTATTTTCAATCTGGCCCTAATTTTTAGACAAAAATTCTTTTCAACTTCTCCATAAATATTTTAACCCATCAAACTAACTACAGAGGAGCTACCAAAATTTTAAACAAATGAAGCATTTCAGAAATACTAGCAGATTTCTTCAACTACATTTAACCTGCTTATACAACCCTAAGTATATCTGAAAATGTATTAATGAAATTCAGCTCAAGAGGTTAGAATTATATACCCATTCCCGAAGGATCAGTGTACCCTATGGATACACTGCAGAGCTACAGTTCAATGAAACAGACAAATCATAAGGCTTGCTCTGACATCAAATGATTATTCTTTGGGCACCAGTAATATAACAATTTCCTTTCACCTGGAAGAAAGGAATCACATAGAATACAGTGTGTTATATTGCCGCTTAGCCCACTCCTGTCCCCAAACCTACTGGACCGGTATCTCTGCAACTGAGGATCTGGTCTAGTGGTACTACTGGGGAAAGGAGGGCATACATCAGAATTACCTGGGACTCTTGAAAAACATAAGACCCGAGGCCCCACTTAATCAGATGCTTGGACAGGGCTGAGGGGCAGGCATGCATATGTTAAAAGAAAAGGGAAAACAGACAATTCCAATATATATTCTTGCTTAATAACCACTTGTCTAATATTAATAACTTCTCTATAGTATTTTGAAGTGAGTTCTAAAAGAATAAAGAAATCTATTGTAAATAAGGAATTACCTTCAAAAATTATAATTATTACAGTAAATCATTACTAACCTTAAGAACTTTAGCATTCACAGATTCCTTCTCTTTGTAAAAAAATCGAACCATCTGAATAGTTAAGTAAGCAGGTAATCGGCTGATCTTTGACTAAGGAGAGAAAATGGAAAGAAATTCTGTAACATGCAAATGCCACACAAGTTTCTAATTCCTCAGTTTGGTAAAAACAAAGTCCGGGTAACATTAATTAACCAGCAATCAACCTTTCGATTAAATGGAATTGGATTCCAAAACTTACAGATTTGATGTACAAAGCATTTCTTTGCAATGTGGGAGACTGTTTGGTGATTTCTTCCTGAAGTCGCTAAAAAAGAACAGAAGACCAAACATTAAAAAAAAGTCTTCTGCAATACAGAATTATATCTTTAATTCTTTAAAAAATTAGAACTATTTAATAGATAATATATAGTATGTCAACAGATTTATACCCCTGAGAAATACTGTGAATGAAGACAAAGAAAGAAGGCTTTTAGAATGGTTTAGTTCTTAAAAGGCATGAAAATACTTTGTCTTTATTTGCATGAACTCTTCAGAATGTAAATCATATTTGAGTCTTTTAATTTATGATCCAAATGGTCAGATTCTGAGAGTTTCTACTGTGTTTTATACAACATAAGGAAACCTTTCATAGTATTCTTCTACTTACGGATCGTCAGAATATTTGTATTAGAGGGAAAGGAAGAGAATATAAGTAACTCTTGTTCTTTATGTTTTATGTAGCTAAGCCTTCCAGAACCAATCAATTATTGTTAAATTTGAGAAAAGTCACAACACAGAAAACCTGTTAATCTAACAGATGTGGGAAAGCCTTCAGCCCTTGCATCTTCTAACCAGTGTCTGCCTTTCCATCCTTACAGTCTGGGTGACACTGAGCAACACAGGTCTCCCTCTGGGTATCATCTGTACTGACAGTGACAGCACTTCACTGCAGTGCTGGTGTCAGAATTACACGAGTTAACACATGAAGAAAACCTGGAGAACTATTTGGTACACAGTCTATGCTCAGTAAGCATGTTGGGGGCTTCCCAGGTGGCGGCAGTGGTAAAGAATCCACCTGCCAATGCAGAGACGCCAGAGACTCACGTTTGATCCCCAGGTCAGGAAGATCCCCTGGAGTAGGAACTGGCAACCCGCTGCCATATGCTTGGAAATTCCCATGGACAGGGAAGCCTCACAGGCTACAGAACATATAGTTGCAAAGAGTCAGACACAACTGAGTGACTAAGCAGCAACAGCAGCAAGAATCATCTTATACTCGCATAAAAATCGTTCCAGCTTTGATTTTTAAAACTAGCCACATTACAAAAGGAATCACTATGAAGTCAGTTTTTAACATTTAACCAAGTTTATTCCACAATGAAGAGGTAAAGAAATGTGGAGCAAAATTACTCAAGGATAAAACCAATGATGACAAAGCATCTAAAATTACCAAGACAATTAATGTTAACATCTCATGAAAACATGAAAGCATATCTGGTACTTTGTAAAATTTTTAACATGAGCTCAGTTATGTCCAACTCTTTGCATCCCCATGTACTAGAGCTTACTGATCAGGTTAACTATTTATTACTATCATCAATCCACCATCATCAAGATGTTCCAGGTATACTTAGCTTTCATTGAGTTTTATAAAATTATTATGAAACTATCCTGGAAAGTCCTTGTCAAAACATTCTACCCCACACTCTCCAATTAACATTTTGATGCCATGAAACTTGCCCCAATTCACTGCCTAGCCTTCAAAAGATGTACATACTTAGGAATACTGAGGAATTCCCTGGTGGTCCAGTGCTTAGGACTCAGCTTTCATTGTTAAGGGGGCATGAGTTCAATTCCTAGTGGGAGAACTAAGATCCCATAAGCTGCAAGGTGCAGCCAACGTTTAAAAAAAAAAATTAAGAGAGATGTACATATTCCCCCAAACTATCAAATAAATGACAGGCAAGCAAAATTGTTCTATTTTACCAATGTGCCCACTAGAATAGGTTCTTTAGTATGACAGTGGGGAGACAGAACTAACTGAATAGTGAGAGAACCAAGTTTTAGATCTGGCTTTGCCACAAACCAATAAAGTCACTTAAATTCTAGGGCCTCAACTGCAATCTAGTGCAACGGCAGAATGTCTCCAGGCCCTCATCTGCACGGGCCAATCCCAGCGTCTATCTCGCCAGTATTAACATATCCTCAGTACAATGCCCCCAGGGGCCTCCATCGAGCCTCTGGTCATAACATTTTTGTCAACCCATCAATATAAAGCCTTGTTTTATGAGTCTTTCTGCTGTGTAATGACACCTTAACACACACTGTTGACGCAATAACACTGAACTCACAGCCAAGTACACTGTAACTCAACCCTGAATGAAGCTGATCTAATCAACGTTATTCTCTCCTTAAGGCCATCACCACCTTCCTGCACTTAGGACACCAGACAGCACTGCAGCAGCATGCCAGAAGGCCACTATCCACAGCAAGATCGCCTACAAACGCACAAAAATTCAAGAAACGTGGCAATGAAATTACTGCAAGATGCATACTAGTTCCCACTGAAACTAGAAGGCAGAGGACCTCAGGTGAGACAGGGTGAGTCACACATCTCAGAATTTTTGCCACCTTGCGCATGTCTACAGGTGACCAGGAAAGAACCAGGAGTACTGGGGTTACAAACAAAAGTTAGCAAGTAGGTGTATTTGCAAATAAAAGAATCCACAAACCACGTGGATAAACTGCAATTGTCCTTACCAACTTAAGTCCTGTAAAAAGATACTTGACTTCTTGATTGATGAAACAGCTAAGCTGAAGCTGACTTTCCTTTCCTTTAGTGACTTCTTCTTCTTCAGATTCTGTACATTTCATGCTGTGCAAAGTAAGTTAAGGAATATGCCAACAGCCATTCAATTTGCTATATAATCTCTAACAAAATAAGCTATCCCAATGCTTTTAAAATTAATAACATCATTCACTGGTATTTAAAACATTTCAGTCTCCCAGCAGAGATTCATTTCAATACTTAAAAATGCTCATTCACTGGAGAAGGAAATGGCAACCCACTCCAGTATTCTTGCCTGGAGAATCCTGTAGACAGAGGAGCCTGGCAGGCTACAGTCCATGGGGTCACAAGAGTTGGACACGACTTAGTGCACTGTCTTACCCCAGAGATCCTGCCACATATACCACAAAAACGAAACATCCCCCAATGACCTTGGCCCCACTGTTCCAATCACTCCCAGGTGGGAATTCAGGCACATGTCCACAGAGGTCACAGACAACATACATACGGTTCTGTTATGTCCCATATATTACCCTTTCATGTCCCAAGGAAGACATTTTCTCTTAGAGATTTTCATTTAGTATATCTTTAAAAAATCTTGTGTTAAACTTGCCTCCATCTTTTTCTTGGGTAAGGACAACCCAGAAATGGCCCTTTTGTGTCTGTGATGTTGCCATTCACAGCTTTGATAGGCCTAGTATAATCTTGAGAACAGGGTTGCTGTATGCTGAATGTCAGACGGTAGCTCTTAGCTTTGCCTATCTTAGGTAGTTATGCTGTGCATTTTTTATTGGTGTACCATGTTTGATTTGTCCCTAATACCTTTGAAGTTTTTCTGAGAAATGAAATAATGCAACATGAACTTATTAAAATACATTTTAAGCCTTTAAAAAAAAAAATGCTCATTCACTTACCAACAATATGGATTAATGAATGTGTAAAATAGGATAAACTCTCAGCAAATAACTTGGTATTTATATAGTCTTAAAATGGTCTTAATAACTCAAAGATAAACATCTACCCATGATCTAGAAAATGCTGCTCTGCTAAATTCATGTTTATTAATTGCTTCCATTTCATGTATGTAATTTTGCTGATTTATCCCATTTCATACAATTAAAAACTAATTCTCTGTGAGGTGAATTAATGAGGCATTCTGTTGAAGATATTCTTAGGAAAAAATAATGAATGTCCTTAAAGAGTCCATTTATCTAAAAACTTCAAGATCACTCCAATGGGTATTTTTTCAAATTCCTAATTTCCATATTTTTTAACCATAAAAACCTCTAAAGAATTTCCCTTCGTATCCCATCCACCACTCCAGTCAACAATACTATTTATACCAATTCATATTCAGTAAGTTATGATTACAGTTTATATGAATCTTGGCTTATAAGGATACGTCGTCTCAAATTCAACTCCAAAGAACTGATCAATTAAACTTTTCTTTTTAGAAGGTGTCACTGCTGATGCAGATGAAGAATCTGTCTGCAAAAATTTAGATGAAATAAAAATTCCAATTTTACTTCACATGGATATTAATGTACATCACCTCCCACACAATCCAGTTTAGTAATGCATATTTAAGTTTTTTTTTTAAATGTAATCCCTGTCTGCAAAACCTTTCTACTGATCAAAAAATATTGCCAAAAAATTACAGATGCTGAGTAAGCACAATGGATTAAATTCAGTGAATAATACATTGAATTCAAGCGTCAAATGCAAGCTATCAAATTCCAACTACAGATTCATTTATCTCAAGTATTCAAGGACATGTCTATCTATTAAGATGAACTTACTTCAAGACTTTTAGGGTGGGATGGAATGGAAACTCAAAGCCTACACAAATATATTTCAATTACCTCTTTAACAGTATCATCCTCTATAGCTTCCAATTTCTGCTGTAATACTCGCATCATTTGTACCCAACACTCATTAGCATCCTGTAATTTAAAAAGTGACACAGTAACTAATCCTGGCGGATACAGTGTTTGTTTCACAAAATACTTCCAAAATAATTACTGTTTCCTCAGGGAAGGGGAAGAAAGTTGTTTCGTTTTAAATATTAAGCCAAATTAAATATTTTATGACCTTCAAAACAATGAAGCATTCCAGAATAGTTTGTTTATTCATTCAAGAGATGTTTACTGAACTCATTATGCTAAACACCATCCTAGATACAAGGACTACATAGCAGTCAACAGAGTAGAAAAAAGTCCTAGTGGGGAACATAAACAAACAAAACAGAACAAATTCAAAAGAAAAAAAAAAGCAATATGGGAGTAGGAAGTGATTAGGGAAAGAGGAGTGTGCTCTTTCAGTAGGACTATCAAGGAAAGCCTCTCTGATGCCTTGACATTTGAGCCATGAGACCTGAATGAGGGGAGGAGGCAAGGCACATGCCTATCTGATGGCCAAAGGAAAAATAGCCAAGGCCCTACAGAAAGAGGATGTGTGGAGAGTTCTTTTTTTAAATAGCAAGGAAGCCAGTGTATCTGGAGAGAACTGCAAGGGGAACAGTGGTACATGACAAGGCAGGAAAGGCAGGCAGGCAGGAGACTGTTTAGAACCCAGACAGAAAACAAGGGAACCAACATAATCTTACATTCTTTAAAGGACTCTGGGGGCTATGTAGAGAAGCGCCAGAGAGGGCAGAAGCAAGACGGTCAGTTACCAGACTACTGCACCTCTCCAGGCAAGAGATAATGGTGGTGTGAACTAGAGGGGACTGGCACTTGTATTTCCAAATAGAGCTTAGTAAGTCAGTGTAGAACACCTAAGTTTTACACGTACAAAATGAAAACCACAGAACGCTTGCCCTGATTACCTGCTGAAGATACTGTCCTTGTTCACCCTTCTCTGCAAACTGTGGAAAAGCCATGTGCAAAAATTGCAGTAGAATAATTGGTGGAATACTAGAAGAAGTTTTATCCATGGAATCAAACAAATCTCTAAGGGCTTAAAAACAAAGCAAATACCTGCTTAGTAAAATAGTGACATAGTTAATATAAATGAAAGCTACTGTAAATTAATTCTCAATTAATAAAGAACTGCTTATTATTTTTAAGTATATCTATTCCTTTTGCAATTGCTGGATCCCTAATAAGAAAAAAAAATTGTTTTTAAATCTTAAAGAACTCATCAGAAGACTTCATAATGCAATAACTAGCTATAAACAACTTCTGGCTGGTGCACTAAATCTCTCTATCCAATGACAGCCTTTGCCTTCCTAACAAAGCAGTGTATATTCATTCAGCACAGAGAACACACAACTTCTGCCCAGGAATCAAACAGGCTTAACTGCTACAAATGAGCCATTATCCAGACATTAGGTAGCCACTCCCAATACTCCTCCCTTTAAGCCTACACTTCGTTGCCTTGCACTGAACTCCTGAATACTGCAATCTGAAATATGTTTAAATCCTTAAACATACTTCCTGAACACTTTTAAAACTAACTTGCCTTCTCTGATTTTGAAGGCAAGTATTCAGTAAACACTTTTGGTAGAATATACAGATACTGACCTGCAGTAATGTACTGTGCTGACGCCATCTCTCCTGAAGCTCTCAAGGCGCCTGCATACCTATGAGCAGTAGGACAGAGTTAGAGAGATTCTGAAACTCAGACGGGAAGAAACAAGTTCAAAGGGCTCATTAGGACACTGACACCCTCAACTGTAAGCTTCCCTGAGCTGTCCCCACCATTTTTACTTCTCTTCCAGTCTTGGTTCCTTTAAGAAAAATATGGGCAAAAACGACTGCCAAGAAAAAGTGGAATTTAGGTAAATGAAGCCTACTTTACATTCTTTCCCCTGTCTTAACTTATCTATAATATTTTCTACAAACTGTGCATAACAAAAAGGTACATATTTAATGTCCATTATTACAAAGAAAACAAAATATAATTTCAGAAATGAAGAAAAAAGCTTTGGATCAAAAACATTAAATGGAAATCAATAAGCCTACATTCAGCACTAATTTCTTATAAACACAAAATAAATTTCAAGTCATTTTCCTCACCTATAAAATGAGGGGTGTGTGTGTGTGCACGCATGCACTAACTGTGACCCTATGGACTGTAGTCTGTCAGGCTCCTCTATTCGAGGAGTTTCTGATTTCTAAATTCATTTTTATGAATCTCAGTTAATCTACAGCAGTACAAAGGACTGGTCACCCAAGGAAATATTCAAACCACCATATCTACTTAAATATTTCATTCAGATAATATTAAACACCGGGCAATGGGGAAGAGCTGAGCAGCTGACCAGGAAAAGGTACAATACAACACTAACCTGAGATGATAACAATGTTCCATTAATTTGACTATAAGATGAGTCATATAGAATTTGTCAAAATTGTTCACATCCAACACTTAAGATGCATACCTTTCACTAGATAAATTATATTTCAATTAAAACAAAACAAAAACTCTGTGCTTATATAAGTGAATGAAAGAGGTCACAGAAAATGTTAAATTATATTTAATTGAAGAGTCTTATTTTTTTTTTAACGTGTTTAGATCTTTTGGAAACTCCTATAACTAAAATATTTGTAATTTTTTAATATACAATAATCCGTGAAAGTGTTAGTTACTCAGTTGTGTCCAGCTCTTTGCAACCCCACGGACTATAGCCCACCAGGCTTCTCTTTCCATGGGCTTCAATTCTCCAGGCAAGAATACTGGAGCAGGTTGCCATTTCCTTCTCCAGGGGATCTTCCCGACCCAGGGATCAAACCCATGTCTCCTGCATTAGCAGGCAGATTCTTTTACTGCTGAGCCACCAGGGAAGGCCCCTAAATTATATATGCTCATTAAAAAATTAAAAATCGTAACAGTTTCCCTGTCAGACACTTCAGCACTTTTAAAGGGCACTTCTGAAGTTAAAATTAAGTACTCATAAAGCAAGTGCATCCCATAACATCACTGAACCATGTCATCACATAATGGGCTGCTGTTATGAATTTACATCTAGCTACAGGTACCAGGGGCCTTCCCGGTGGCTGATCTGGTAAAGGATCTGCCTGCCAGTGTAGCAGACTTAGGAGACGTAGGTTCAATCCCTGGTCAGGAAGATCCCCGGGGAAGGAAATGTCAATGTGCTCCAGTATTCTTGCCTGGAAAATTCCGTATTTTCCAGGAACCTGGAAACCTGGTGGGCTACAGTCCATAAGGTCGCAAAAAGTCCAACACAATTAAGCATGCATACACAAGCATTCACATAGCCATACACAGGATGTAACGATTCGACATTTATGACAAAAGATGCATTAATGAATTATCAATCTCTTTTTAATAACTGGAAATAGGAAGATCATAGATAATTTAATACCATCTCCCCAAAACTGTCAATATAATGCCAAGAAAATATATAATTCCTAATTAACGTAAGACTATCCAATCAGCCAAACAACATTCATAATGAACTTTACAAAGAAAAACCATTAATTAGAGAAGAGGAACAATGGACACAAGTACTGAGAGGTTTAACAGATAAAAATACTGAGTGTTTACAGACAAAAGAACCAACAGAGTACTTTTCCCAATCTTTGTCAAGTCAATAAATAAAAAAATGATATAGACAATCTGAATGTAATAAACTTAATGCATATTATACTTGATCACCTACAAAAAGAGGATGTCTTGACTATATTTTAATCATTTGTGAAATATTCACTACCAATCAATCATAGATCAGATCAACTCAAATGTTCATCGACAGCAAAAAGAATAACTATTTGGTAGTACACGCATACAGTGGTGGAGTCTACGGCATGAACAAAAATGAACACACACACACAACATGGAAAAGCCAAACACAGCCAGACTCAAACAATATATAATATGATGTTTCTGTTCACTCAGAGTTCAGAGTTCAAAAAAAGCAAAATTACTCTATGAGGTCAGGTGAATACAACTGTGGAAAGAAGGGTAGGGGCCGTGGACTAGAAGGGATTGGTGAGGGAATTTTCAGAGTACTAACAGGATTCTGTTGATCCATGTTGGTTACAGGGATGTGTTCATTCTGGGATAAATCATTTCTACATGTTTCTGTATAATTCAATTATTAAAAACAAATGGGTTTTGCACAGCCAAGAAGGCCATAAGCAAAATGAAAAGAATGGGAGAAAATATTTGCAAATGACGCAACCGACAAGGGATCAATTTCCAGAATATACAAATAGCTCATTGAACTTACCAGCAAAAAAAGCCAACTCAATCCAAAAATGGGCAGAAGACCTATACAGACATTTCTACAGAGACATATAGATGACACAGAAAAGATGCTCAAGTTTTCTAATTATTAGAGAGATGCAGATCAAAGCTACAATGAGGTACCACCTTAACAACAGTCCTGGCCATCATTAAAGTCTTCATATAACAAAGGCTGGAGATGGTGTACAGAAAGGGAACCCTCCTCATTGTTGATGGGAATGTAAGTAGGTGCAGCCACTGTGGAAAACTTTATGAAGGTTCCTTAGAAAACGAAAAATAGAGCTACCATATGATCCAGCAATCCCACTCCTAAGCATATATCTGGACAAAACTAAATTCAAAAAGATACATGCACCGCAATGTTTATAGCAGCACTATACACAACGGCCTAGAGCTTTTAAAAACTTGTTTAATAAATCTGAATATTGTTTAAAAAGACTAGCACAGAAGCAAAGAAATTGGGAGCTCTCGAGCACTGCTGGAGAGGATGTAAAATGGTACTTTGGAAAACAGTTTGGCAGTTTCTCAAATGTTGTTTGATTTAGAGTTGCCATGTGAACAAGCAACCTGCTCACAACCAAGAGAAATGAAAACAACTCATCTGCACAAAAACCTGTGCTTGAATGTTCACTGCAGCATCACTTATACCAGCTAAAACGTGGAAACAATCCGAATGTCCATCAACTGACGACTGGATAGCCAAACACAGCATAGCCACAGTGGAATACTATTCAGTCATTAAAAGCAGTGAAGGACTGATACATGCTACGCGTGCTTCGTCACTCAAGTCACGTCTGACTCTGCGACCCCACAGACTGCAGCCCACCAGGCTCCTCTGTCCATGGGAGTCTCCAGGCAAGAATACTGGAGAGGGCTGCCATGCCCTCCTCCAGGGGATCTTCCCAACCCAGGGATCGAACCCAGTCTCCCGCACTGCAGGTGGATTCTTTACCATCTGAGCCACCAGGGTAGACCTTACATGCTACAATATGGATAAACCTAGAAAACAGTATGCTAAGTAAAAGAAGCCAGTCACAAAAAGACCATATAGTGTATGACCCCATTAATATGAAATGTCCAGAATTAGCAAATCTGTAGGACAAAAAGTATACTAATGGTTGCCTAGAGCTGGAGTTGGGAAAGGTATAACAAGCAAGTATGAGGCTTTTTTCTAGGCAGGGGCGTATTCTGAAATTAGACTGTGGAATACTTGCATACTCTTGTGAATATAATAAAGACCAACTAATTGAACACATGAACAGGATGAATTTTTGATAAATGAATTATATCACAACTAAGCTGCTAAATAAATATATAGAGAAGTGCAAAAGAATACTATTCATCCAAATGTGAACCTTCTTTACCCAAAAAAGACATAAAACAATCTCTCTTTTGTCTTACCTTTTAAGGGCATCTTTGAGTTCAGGCACAGAACGAATACACTGAACTGTAGCATTCATGTAACAAGTATTGCCAAGGTTTGTCAATCCACATGGTAATTCCATCTGGTAGGGAAAAGGATTAAATCAGTTTTATAGAATGACATGGCATATATAAATCATTAAGCACTTTGAAGCAAATGGTTTACCGACTCACACCAATTTATATTCCACACCAACAATGTTTTATTTTCCTAACAAAAAAAGTTGTACTTGCATCATGCTGACAATCATTTTGTGTTTTAATTCCTGTCGTGAAAATAAAGAATTTTATCAGTCCTGCCTCCTCTGCAGGTTTATCCCTAGAAGAGGGTAACAAAATATATACTGAAACACTTCAAGGAGACTTCCCATGTGGTCCAGTGGCTAAGACTCTGCACACCCAATGCAGGACACCCAGGTTCAATCTCTGGCCAGGGACCTGGATCCCACATGCCGCAACAAAGACCGGGCACAGTCAAAGTAAATAAACAAATTTTTTAAAAAAGGAAACAATTCCAAAAATGAATGGTACTATATAAACGCTGGGCAGCAGAAACAATAATAACAATAATATTTGGCAAGAATGTGTTGGCCAGTTTCTAAACCAACACTGCATTCTTAAATTAAGGATAAACTGTATGTATTTTTACCATGGAAGGTTTTGAGAATTTAAATATCCCAGCATTTAAACTGTGTAACTTCTTTAAGCTTGTTTTGCCAGAAAATAACAGTAAACACTTTAACAGCACTGTCTGCCAGACGCCTTTATTACAGATATAAATGACTTCGTAATGAATTGTTCAATTAGAAAAGGATCCCATGAGCCAATTTCAAAAACTAAACTCTGGTTTACTGCTGATAACATGCATCCTGATGTCGATTAAATCTTCAAAATGCGCAGATACTACTTTTTGAAAGTCATCTTACTAACTGTACTTCTTAAAAAGTAATAATCAGGTATATAAAACGTGGCATGTCTTACAGCAGATGCCAACTGTTCTTCTGTCATGTCTTCTACAAAGACAGTTTTAGCTGAGGGTTCCTCAGGAAGAGCATCTGCTGACCCCATCATTAGTACAGTCATTCCCTGTAAAAAAAAAAAAATCATGAAAACTCAAAAGCTGACCATGTTTATGTTCAAGGAAATAAGTCAGACACAGAAAAACATACATCACATGCTTCTGTGTATCAGAAAAGGTCAATCTAGACAGGTCAGTGGTTGCAAGGGCTGAAGATGGGAAAAAAGAGTGTCTGGAAATGGGAACACATTTCTTTCTGGGGTGACGAAAATATTCCAAAATCAGACTGTGGTGAAGGTTACACAACTCTGTAAATACACTAAAAATCATGAAATGCTAGGGTGCTGCTTCAGGCCAAAGGTCACCTGCGAAATGCTGGAACATCTGTATCTTGACTGTAGGAGTAATGACATGACTGCATAAAGTTAACCAAATCCATGAAACTCTAAAGTAGGTGAATTTTACTCTCTATATACTGTATTTTATTTATACCTCAATAAAGCTAAGGACAAAAACACTGTCACAAAGCTGAGAATGTTTTCAATAGTGGAAAGGAGAGACTTCTTCAATCACTCATCTTTAGTGGCATCATTTCTCTCCATAACACACTAAGCAGTGGTAATATTCCTATGAAAGTCTATTCTGTAACTGTAACCATTATTTACAACTGAACAGAAAAATCTCCATTGTTGGAAATCATCAAGTCAAATATATAAATTAGTTCAAAATGTCCAATTTTATAATTCTACATATTATTAACCTAAGGAAATACTCATTTAATACAGATGTAACATTCCACACAATAGAACAAAGAAGACTGTCACCCTAAAACTCATATAATCTTGAAACGTGAACATCGTACTCAGTATCTTAATTGGAAGACATGAACACGTGAGACAAAGAGGGTAGAGAGGTATAAAAACAGGGGAGAAAAGTCAGAAAAATGTATTTTTTAAGAAAGACCAATAAGATAAAAATATATAGATCATTAAATTAGGAAATAAATAAGGTCAACAAACTCAAGCCTTATAAGTACCTATGGACAATCATTCTATCACCTATTATTTTTACTTATACTTTCTATAAGATAATAGCAAAGGAGTACTAAGCAATCACTAAAGAATTTTTTTCCAAAGACAACTGTCTCAGGAAAACCAAATAGTTGAAGAATATACTAGCAACAGTCAGCTAGAAATACAACTGAAAAGAATGAATACCAAATAATCTAAGAGTAAGCATAATAAGAAATATATAATATTTTAACAAGAAAACTATAAAGCTTTACATAAGGACATTAAAAAACATCTAAATAAGCTGAAGGACACAACAAATTTCTGGACTGGAAAAATTACTATAAAGATGTGATTCCAAATTATTATATAAATTTAATCAAATCCCTTTCTGAGACCTTACAAAATGATTCATTCATGCAATAAACTCATGCCCATGAAAACAGCTAAGAAATTTCTGAAAAAGAAGACTAAAACAATATCTTTAAAATTATTAACAGATTACATTTGAAGAATATTGATAATAATTTAGAAAAATATTCTAGCTCTTTACCTTATGACATGCCATGCCCAAAATGAATTACAAATTGAGGACTTAAATGTAAATAAAATAAAACAATTATAAAACATCCAAGTTAATTTTTAAAAAATCCTGCCATTTTGGAAGGTTTTTCTAGAAATGACATAAAAGATGAAAAGACTAATGACACTAACTGTATAAACCTTAAAACTTCCCCATTATGACAATCACAATTTTGACAAACTAAAAAAAAAAAAAAAAAAATCAGTGTATATGGATACAACAGAAAAATGGGCAAAGCAGAAAACAAAAAAGGCCTAAAATTAATAAATCAAATAAGCTTTACCTTAAGAAGCTAGCACAAGTATATATTAAAATCAAAGTGAAAGGAGGAAATAGAGCAAAGAGGGAAAAATCAATAAAATAACAAATGAACAAGCAAAAGTTGACTCTATGAGGAGTAGGGGAAATCAATGAAACTAAACAACTTCTCCCTAGGTGACAGAGACAATGAGCAAGAAATCACAATTTGCCACTACAGAGCAGGGTAGGAGGGGATGTTGAAATGATAGCACTAGAGAGTCTAGAATTAAAGGTTATTAAGAGCATAGTATGCCATCAATTCAACAACTGAAACTAAACAGACCAACTACCTAAAAAACACAAATTACCAAAACTGGTGTAAAAAAAAAATGTAACATCTGAAGAGTCCTACATTTATTAAAGACCCTAAATTCTTAATTAAATGTCTTCCCACAAACAAAGCTCCAAGCCTAGCGAACATCACTAGAGAATTTTCTGCAACAGTTTCAGAATATGAACTCTTTCAGAAAAAAGGGGACAGAGGACTCACTTTTGACTCATTTTATAAGACAAACATTACACTGACAGCAAGACTCAGACAGTCCAAGAAACTACAGACCGTGTTTTTCACACAGAGAAACACAAAAATAATTTTAACAAAATACTACCAGTAGAATCTGAATTATATTTAAAAGAAAATACATTAAGATTGATTAACTAAAAGGAAGTATAGTTCACTGCATTAAGAAATTAAAGGATAAAAAAATTAACATTTGAAAATATATGTAAAAAGTATATGACAAACTCAACTCACATTCATGATAACTTTCTACAAACTAGAAACAGAACTTTCCTTAACCTGATAAACATCTATAAAAAAACCTAGAAGTAATCTGTAAAACAAACCAAAAATCTACAAAAACTCAAGAGCAAAGAATATTACCAGGGATAAAGAGGAATAGTTCATTTTGATGAAAGGTCAACTCATAGAGCTATTAACAATCCTATGCATGTATGCACCTAAAAACAGACGAAACTAAACTGATACAACTGAAAAGAGATACAATCAAATCCACAAGAGATGGAGATTATGACACATTTAACAAAAGACACACATAGAACATCAGTTAGGCTGGAAAGAACATGAAGACTATGCACCAACTTGACCTAACTGGCATTTACAGAACATTTTACCCAACAATAGCAGCATACCTTATTTTTTCAAGAGCACAGAAAACATTCAAATGAAAGGAGTAAAACAAGTTATCAATAGATTTCAAAGGATGGAAATAATATTGGATGTGTACGTGACCATGACAGAATCAAATTAGAAATAAGTAACACAACCTATTAGAAAAAGCCCCATATAACTGGAAGTGAAATACAGCTCTGAACAATCCACGGCTCAAAAGAGAAATCACAAAGTATCTTAGAAAGTATTTTAGCTGTATAATAAAAACACAGCATATCACAACTGCTAACTGTATAACAAAAACACAGCATATATAATAAAAACACAACCGCTAGATTCAGCTACAAGTGCTTAAAGAAAAATTAGTAATAATAGTTTTAAATGTCTATAAGAAGAAAATAGATTTTTTTAAAGAAAATCAATAACCTAGGCATACACCTTAAAGAGCAAGAAAATGAAGTAACTTAAACTCCAAAGAGAAAAAAATAAGAGTAAATATCAACAAAATAGAAAATGGGCAATATGTAAAATCAGCAAAGTCAAAAATCAAACAGACTTATGATAAATCCTTACCAACACTGATCAAAATATTTTTATTAATAACAGAAATAAGAAGGATCATCGATAAATAACGATGATCTAATAGGATAACTAACAATTATTTCAGACACTAGGAACAACTTTATGTCAATAAATTCAACGTATTTAAAATAAGCAAATTCCTCGAAAGAAAAATATTTAAAAAAACACATTAAACATTAAAACATTAAAAACACTTTAAACGCAAAAACATTAAAAAAAAAATCAAAATAGCCTAGTGTCTACTAGAGAAACAATATCAAATTCCCGTGAAGAAAACCCAAATCCAGATGTAATGTATTGGTAACTTATTTCAAATATTTACAGAAAATAATACCAATCTCACACCAACTCATTCAGAAAATAGAAAGGAAATACATTCCAACTCTTTTAAATGAGTGTCCCACATAACTCTTGATGACAAAGTGAGGATAATGCAAAACAAAACCACTAATATGCCTCATCAACACATAAAAATATCTTTTGAAATATGAGAAAACTAAATCCAGCAGTAAGTAAGAGATAAACACATCACGATCCAAGTGAGTCTGTTCTCAAAGTGCTGTCTGTGAACCTCCAGGGGTCTCTCAGATTCTCTCAAGGAGCCAGTGAAGTCAAAACTATTTCAATAATACCAAGATGCTATTTCCCTTTTTTAAATGTGGTCACAGTACATGAACCGTGAACTTCCAGATGTTCAAGCTGGATTTAGAAAAGGCAGAGGAACCAGAGATCAAATTGCCAACATTTGATCACAACACTGGATCACAGAAAAAGCAAGAGAATTCCAGAAAAACATCTACTTCTGCTTTACTGATTACGCCAAAGCCTTGACTGTGTAGATCACAGCACATTGCGGAAAATTCTTCAAGAGATGGGAATACCAGACCATCTGACCTGCCTCCTGAGAAATCTGTATGCAGGTCAAGAAGCAACAGTTAGAACTGGACATGGAACAACAGACTGGTAGTGGTGAAAGGAGTACGTCAAGGCTGTATATTGTCACCCTGCTTATTTAACTTATATGCAGAGTACATCATGTGAAATGCCGGGCTGGATGAAGCACAAGCTGAGATCAAGATTACCGGGAGAAGTATCAATAACCTCAGATATGCAGATGACACCACTCTTATTGGCAGAAAGTGAAGAGGAACTAAAGGGCCTCTTGATGAAAGTGAAAGAGGAGAGTGAAAAAGCTGGCTTAAAACTCAACATTCAAAAAACGAAGATCATAGCATCCGGTCCCATCACTTCATGGCAAACAGAAGGGAAAACAATGGAAACAGTGACAGACTTTATTTTCTTGGACTCCAAAATCACTGCAGATGGTGACTGCAGCCATGAAATTAAAAGACACTCGCTCCTTGGAAGAAAAGCTATGATCAACCTAGACAGCATATTAAAAAGCAGAGACATTACTTGGCCAACAAACGTCCATCTCATCAAACCTAGTTTTTCCAGTAGTCATATATGGATATGAAAGTTGGACTGTAAAGAAAGCTGAGTGCCGAAGAATTAATGCTTTTTAAGTGTGGTGTTGGAGAAGACTCTTGAGAGTCCCTTGGACTGCAAGGAGATCCAACCAGGCAATCCTACAGGAAATCAGTCCTGAATATTCACTGGAAAGACGGATGTTGAAGCTATAACTCCAATACTTTGGACACTTGATGAGAAGGACTGACTGATTTGAAAAGATCCTGATGCTGGGAAAGATTGAAGGCAGGGGGAGAAGGGGGTGACAGAGGAAGAGATGGTTGGATGGCATCACCAACTCAATGGACATGAGTTTGAGTAAGCTCCAGGAGTTGGTGATGGTCAGGGAGGCCTGGCATGCTGCAGTCCATGGGGTCACAAAGAGCTGGACACAACTGAGCGACTGAATGAACAAAGAACTGAGTTATCAAGCCATGAAAAGACTCGGAAACTTAAATGCATATTACTAAAGATGTCAATCTGAAAAGGCTACAGACTATAATTTCAACTATACGACATTCTGAAAAAGGCATAACTAGAGGCAATAAAAATATCAATAGTTGTCAAGGGTACAGAGAAAGAAACATGTACAGCATAAAGAATTTTTAGGATGGTGAAACAATTTACACATCACTATACATTTGTCCAAACCCACAGAACACATAATCCCACGAGTGAACCCTAACAAACCATGGACATTTGGTGATAATGATGTGTCAATGTAGGTTCATCAATTTAACCAATGTGCTACTCTGTGGCGGATGCTGATAATGGAGAAAGCTATTCACACATGAAGGTATAATAAAAATTACAAAGTACCAAGTAAGTCGAAAAAAAAAAAACACACTTCTGCATACCAAAATTACTTGATAGCTGTCTTCACAATAAGCCTGCACGAACATTTGTGTTGGAAACCTACTTGCCTTTTTTTTAACAAAATACAATTTTTACTTAAAACAACTGAAATAATTATGGGTTTTTAGACTTGAGTATTTAGTAACATTTTTTCAAAAATGAAGAAATTGAGCTAGTAGTTTCAGGGCAAAGTACTGACAATATTTATAGCTGCCAATGACAAAATTAGAGCTTTTAAGTGAAAGAATTTTCCATCTGTCACTATGCATCTGACAATTTTCTAGAATTAAAGACTTTTCCACTGAGGTTGATAGTGATATTAATAAATGCAATTTTGAAGAATTATATAATGAAATGCATGAGCAGTTCATGAAAAGTACTTACATGAAAGTAAGATCTAAATAACTCAGAAAAACAATTTTTCCAAATGACCAATACATGATGTTTCAAAGTCATTCACAAGTATAAGATCCATTCTTCAATGCAAAACAGATTTTTAACATACAAAAGGTCACTGATGTGGTTTCTAAGACATCAAGTTCGGTTCAGTCACTCAGTCGTGTCCAACTCTCTGTGGCTCCATGGACTGCAGCATGCCAGGCTTCCCTGTCCTTCACCAACTCCTGAAGCTTGCTCAAACTCATATCCATCGAGTTGGTGATGCCATCCAACCATCTCATCCTCTGTCGTCCCCTTCTCCTCCTGCCTTCTCTCCTCCTGCCTTCAATTTCTCCCAGCATCGGAGTCTTTTCCAATGAGTCATCTCCTTGCAGTCCAAGGGACTCTCAAAAGTCTTCTCCAACACCACAGTTCAAAAGCATCAAACAAACCAATAAACCAACTACCACATGCTGAGTTTTGGTGTACTATCAAAGAAAAATGTTCACGATTTTAACTGAAAAGACATCTCTCTTTTCTAAATATTTAACTATTATGAGACCAGATATCTTACTTATACTTCAGCCAAAGCCATATATCACAACAAACTGAGACTGCAGAAACAAAACTAAAAATTCATTTATCTTCTATTAAGCTAGACTGTCAAGAGACTTGAAAAAATGTAGAACAAGACCATTCTTTCACTTTGCTGTTCTGAAAAATATTTTTTTTAAATGAAATTAACAGGTTAATAGGTTTGTTACTGCTACTTTTAAATGAATAACATTTGTAATTTCACAGCCTTTTTTTTAACTTTTTATTTTGTATTGGGGTATAGCCAATTGAAACGTCATGACAGTTTCAGGTGAACAGTGAAGGGACTCAGCCATACATATACAAGTATCCATTCTCCCCCAAACTCCCTCAGTCTTAATTTCTAATACAATAAATATTGATATAACCCATATATATGAAATTTAAAATAATTTGAGGGTTTAAAAATAATTTGAGGGTGTAAAGAGGTCACAAAGATTAACAAATCTGAGAACAGCATGTCAAAAATGCAAGGTTTAATAGTGAAAAACCAGTGAGACTAGCCAGATTATCAGAGTAAGAGAGAAAAATATGATCCTTTCAATAAGCAGGAAAAGCACTTAAAATTCAATAGCCAATCATAACTTAAACAGTCTCAGTGAACTAGGAAGTGACAAAGATATCCACTTCCACCACTTTCTATTACTGTATTAGAAGTGCCAGCAGTGAAGTAAGGCAAAAAAAGAAACAAGTCATAAAGATTGGGAAGGGAAAAGTAAAACTGCCTCAATTTGAAAATAGTCATGCTTATGTTCATAGAAAACCCAGCGGAATCTACAAAAGAACTACTGGGAACTAATAAGTGAATTTGGCAAGGCCACAGGATAAATATAAACTGTATTTTTATAAACTAGCCACGACCACTGGAAAACAAAGATTTTTAAAGTCATTAACAGCCAAGAAATAAGTTCCAGAGTCTAACTAACAAAAACCATGTAAGATTTCCATACTGAAAAGTTATCTGAGCTAAGAGAACTGGACAACTACACGTTATTTAAGGATTTTGGTACTCGATACCTTTATGATGTTCATTCTCCCCAAACTGAACTGCAGATTCAATGCAATCTAAAACAAAATTCTAGGAGTCCATTTGTAGGAACTAATTCTAAAATTATAAGGAAAAGAAAAGGAGCTAAAATAATCTTGAGGAAATAGAAAAAACTTGGAGAACTTACACTACCTTATTTCAAAACTTATTATAAAGCTTCAGCAACCAAGACCATGTGGTACAAGATTAATCAAACATATCAATGAAACAGGAGTTCAAAAATAGGCCAACAATTGATTTTCAAGAAAGACTCCAAGGCAAATCAATGAGAAAAGGAAAATGTTTTCAACATGTGATGCTGGAACAACTGGATAGACCGGAAAAAAAAAAGCATTAAAAATAATTTTGTGTAATAATTAGGGAACTGCATTACAATTAGTATTCTTAAGATAATACTCACATTTTTCATTTTGATGTTTCCCCAATCATCGTCCTGTTTTAAAGACAAATAATAAACATTTAACCATCCTTGTATAATCCAAACATAATCTAAAAATCAAGTAATTTTAGATTACTTCAAAATAAAAATTTTCTGCATGCAGATTTTAAAATTACTGTAATCAAAAATATTTTAAAAAAAGCAAACAAAAAACCTAATGCAGCCTTAAAACTAGTAGGTCTAATAACTGTTTAAACTACCTAAGATACCATCTAAAAGACAGTAAATTTGGCAGCACAAAGGTAGTGAAACCCTTGACTGATGACATATGACAGACGCTAACTTTCTGCATGTTTGGAACCAGCACAGCTAAAAACAATTTATGTGTTAAAAACAAAGAACAACTTAGGGAATGAAATCGGTCTACACAATTAGAATGATTATACAACTAATCACCCAAATCAAGAGACTTTGAGAATGCAAGTGCGCTAAAAATTACACCAGGAAAGTAAATAAGACCACCCAAGGCAAACTAACCATTACTAATATTTGCTGCATCCACAAATATTTCTCAGGACCTAAATTTCACACCTATGCATCAATTAACAAATACTCTAACTTCTGTATGTTCATTTAAACCGTGTTTGATTGGCACAGATATTTTGGCAGCTAAGCCCTTCCTTTCATAGGAGGTCAGTTCCTTATCGCTCCTTTCTTTCCACAGAAGGTACCAGGCATTCCATATGGTTCCCTTGGGTGGTGCTACTATCTCTTTTTGGACATCCTACTTCAAAGGGGGAAGTAAGTTCCTAAATCCCTTCTCAATTTAAGGACTATTACTGCTAATCAAAAGGAATGGCAACTACATATGCCCCTGAGATAATGTACTTCTCCAAGGTCACACAAAGTTGAACCAGATCTGCTTGATCTGTAAATTCCATGTTTTTTTGGTCCCTTATATGTTACTTAAACCTCTCTGATGATCAGTTTCCTCTTTTATCAAATACATAAAATAATTTAGTTTCCTCATTTTTAAAGTACATACTGTTGAATACGAAAGAAAATAGAATAAGTATTCTTATACTGTTTTACTGCCCAGTTAACAGGGGTAGCCAATCCTTATCTCTAAAATAACTAGAGCTCCTTAGCACTTCACATCTAATTATTAAAGAAAACGTATTTTAAAATCTATACTTGCCCAGGATTACAAATAATAATAAAGATAATACCTTTACATCTTTTCTGTGGCCCTTCATTACTGATATTGGTAAGGCCGGACTCCTAACTGAAATCAGTGTGATCATTGTAAGTGAAGTAAAGGAAAAATTAAGTTGTATTCATTGATACCATGCATTTAAAATAAACACATTAATGCTGCTCAACAGCAGTGTTTTGAAACAGCTAGTGTTCCTTTCTTAACATGAATAAGAGTTTTAATCCCATAGACTATATACAGTCACCAAATAAAAATACCTCAAATGTTACATTTTCTGGTGCTAATTATTTTCTCAAGTACGTAATGAAAATTTCAACTAAATTTTACCTTCAGTGTTCCTCCTTTCACCATAACTTTCTGTCTGGCCGGCTGGACTCCAGTCAGTGCAAAAAGCTGAGCCTTGAACACCATCGGAGGTTCATCAGTATTCAATTCTACACCTTCAAATTTCTCCTTTCCCCATTTCACAGTAACTGCAAACAAACCATAATTTTGTTTTCATTTACAAAATAACAAGGCTAAAGATTTAGAAGATCCTTAGAACTACTAGGCTAGTTCTTGAACACCAAACTATGTCACTAACCTTTTTACTCTACTAATGCCTACCAAATCAGAAGTGAAGTGAATGCAAAAGATCTTGGATAAAATTTAACTGGATCTAATCCAACTCTCATTTGATAAATAAGGAAACTGAGACTTAAAAGAAACAGACTGATTTATTAACGTCACAAAACTAGTCAGTAAATATTCAAGGTTTCTGAATCCTCCTCCAATAATATCTTCAAAAAATGACAACACTGAAACACCTCCCAGAATAGAGTAAGGTTCGCAGGCTTCAAAATGTGTTTCAGTTCAGTTCAGTTCAGTTGCTCAGTCGTGTCCGACTCTTTGCGACCCAATGAATCGCAGCATGCCAGGCCTCCCTGTCCATCACCAACTCCCAGAGTTCACTCAGACTCAACGTCAATCGAGTCAGTGATGCCATCCAGCCATCTCATCCTCTGTTGTCCCCTTCTCCTCCTGCCCCCAATCCCTCCCAGCATCAGTCTTTTCCAATGAGTCAGCTCTTCACATGAGGTGTCCAAAGTACTGGAGCTTCAGCTTTAGCATCATTCCCTCCAAAGAAATCCCAGGGCTGATCTCCTTCAGAATGGACTGGTTGGATCTCCTTGCAGTCCAAGGGACTCTCAACGGTCTTCTCCCACACCACAGTTCAAAAGCATCAATTCTTCAGTGCTCAGCTTTCTTCACAGTCCAACTCTCACATCCATACATGACTCCTGGAAAACCATAGCCTTGACTAGATGGACCTTAGTCGGCAAAGTAATATCTCTGCTTTTGAATATGCTGTCTAGGTTGGTCATAACTTTTCTTCCAAGGAGTAAGCATCTTTTAATTTCATGGCTGCAATCACCATCTGCAGTGATTTTGGAGCCCAAAAAGATAAAGTCTGACACTGTTTCCACTGTTTCTCCATCTATTTGCCATGAAGTGATGGGACCAGATGCCATGATCTTCATTTTCTGAATGTTGAGCTTTAAGCCAACTTTTTCACTCTCCTCTTTCACTTTCATCAAGAGGCTTTTTAGCTCCTCTTCACTTTCTGCCATAAGGGTGGTATCATCTGTATATCTGAGGTTATTGATATTTCTCCTGGCAACAATCATTAAAATCATTTAAGGTCTGCTTCCTGAGCAAGAAGTGGTCAAGTATTAAGAAAAATGCAGGCATTCTCTGGCAGTCCAATGGGTAGGACTCTGCTTTCACTTCAGGAGGCTGCATTTGATCCCTGGTTGGGGAACTAAGATCCTACGTGCCACATGGTGTGGCCAAATTAAAAAACAAACAAAAAAAAAAAGTCAAAAAATATACCTGAATCATTAAAAAATATAGACATTCTACTTCACAACCACTCTGATGGCTATTACAAAAACAACATGACAAACACACACACAGAAAATAACAAGTGTTGGCAGCGATGTAGGCAAACTGGAACCCTTGTGCATCTCCATGGAAATTTAAAACGGTGCCACCACCATGGAAGTACGGCAGTTCCTCAAAAAGCTAAGCACAGAATCACTACCAAACGATCCAGCAATTCCATTTCCAGGTATACACTCAAAAGTATGGAGAGCAGGGCATCAAACTGATATTCACATGTCCATGTTCATAGCACCATCACTTAACAATAGCCTAGAAACAGGAGCAACCCAAGCACCAATCAACAGATGAATGAATGAACAAAATGTAACATATACGTACAATGGACGTTATTCGGCCTTAAAAAAATAATGAAATTCTGACACATGCTACCACATGGATGAAACTTGGGAGACATTATGCTAAGTGAAATAAGCTAGGTAACAAAAGGATAAGTACTATATGACTCTACTTATGTGGGGTACCTAGAGTAATCAAGCTCAAAGAGACAAAAAGTAGTAGAATGGTGGTTACCAGTAGAATGGTGGAGGCTAGGGAGAAATGCAAACAGGGAGTTACTGCTAAATGAGTACAGTTTCCATTTAGGAGCATCAAAAATTTCCAGAGGTGGATGGTGATGTTTGCATAGCAATGTGAATGCACTCAAGGTCAAAAACTGTACAATTAAAAATGGTTAGAACTAGTACATATACTTTAGAACATGTTACATATACTTTACCATAATAAAAAATTCAATCAATCTCATAAAATAGCTACTTTTGAAATATGTAAAAATAAACTAGAGAATTCCCTGGTGTTCCAGTGGTTAGGACTCCACGCTTTCACTGCCCAGGGCCTAGGTTCAATCCCTGGTCAGAGAACTAAGATCCCCAAAGCCCCATGGGGCTGCCATTTAAATAAGCATACTAACTCAAGGATCTACATAGTTTGTTTCCACTGAAACCTTTATACCTACTCAAAACGAGACTCCCACAACTAGTAGCTGTCTGATTTTTCTGATTACTAAAATCAGAATGTAAAAAAGTGACCCTGGAACATCCCGGGCAATCCAGAGATTAAGGCTCCATGCTTCCACTACAAGGGGCTTGGGTTCAATCCCTGATCAGAGAACTAAGACCTCTCATGCCATGCAGCACCATTAAAAAAAAAAAAAAAAGTGTGACCCTGACTCCAAATCCCAGTTCAATCAATGTTAGCATTCATTCAGTGATAAACCCAGGAGAATGCATTAGGGAGATTCTATGGACTTACAATTTAATTAAAGGAAAGACAGAAAAAGGTTAAAATAACCAACAATATAATATGAATATTACAAATGCCAGAGGAACACAAGGGAATGCTTCATGAGTAAGGAAGAACACCCTGGAGAAAGTGATACTACGAGTTACCACTATTGACTCTGAGTCTCAAAGAAGAAATTAGGTGTTAGCCTGAGAATAAGAATAAAAGCATTTCTGGAAAAGACACTCAAAAGCATAAGGCAGCATTGGTATCCTGAGAGACAAATAATTCCCAGAGTGAAGGGGAAGCAGCTGAAAGAGGAGAAACGGACCAAGGATCAAGTCAGGGACGACAACGTAAGTCATGTTAAAATGTACAGGCTTTATGTTGTACAAAACACGCAGCCCCTGAAAGGTTTATAAAAGCCACTTTGGTTTGAACGTTAGATCACTCCAGCAGTGGCAGAGAAAATATAGGTTTGAAGAGGAAACAACTACAATCACTGAGATAAGCCAGAAACAAAACAATAGCACATACAAAAGATGAGAGAGGACAAGATCAGAATAGTATGAGCAATAATGAAGATGAATACATCTGAAATTTATTTAACTATGTCATTGTGGACAAGTTAAACTTTTCGCTTACCCATAAAGGACAATTATACCAGTACCAAATGATTATATTGAAGATTAAAGCAATATGTATAAAAACCTGAGCTTTGCACAAACGTATTTACGGCACTTACCCTTCACCATATATGAGACAGGATTTTTTTTTTTTTTACTAAATCTTATGAATCAGTACTTACAATGATCTTTTTTTAAATATAGGGCTTTTCACAGAAACTGGAAATAAACAGATTCTCAATATGGAGATGTCAAAGGAAGAAACCTTAGAAATCTACTTCAGTTCCCTCATTTTGGAAATAAGAAAAAGATCTGATTAAATATTTCAAGATGTAACTCAATTTTTAAGCTAGGAAGTTTGGTGAGTACAGGCATTTTTCGAGGGGAACAAAGACAGGGATTGGTTTAATTGTGAACCTACCTGTGTGTTTAAGTATCAGCATACACTGATATTTACCCACCATTACTTAATGCCCATCAAATTTTTTATTGCATAAATAGAATATTTCAAGTACAGTTCTACTGTTAATTGTTAAGGCTTTCAGAAAGAGGTTGAACAATCATTAATAAAGCATTCAGGCACACAAGAGTTTTGAGGACATTACTCCGCTGTGGTTCCCCTTTTGCCTGGTAAAGCAATAAAGCTATGCTTTCCTACTTCATACTTCTCCCCCCAAAACAAAAAATCATTATTAAAGTATTTAATTCAAAAGCCTGGAATATCAAGAATCCACCTCGAGTTTTAAATATTATTCCTTTGTTTGATGTCAAAATGCTAAATGTTCACGAAAGGAATTAAGATAAGAGTGTCAATCATGACCAATGAATCACACACCCATAGCCAACTGGAACCACCACAGGTTTTAGGTGCCATTTTGAATCAAGACTGGGAGACAGCAAGGTCTATAAACTTCAGTAAAAACGTGATCCTGCCTCACACACTGGACTACCATCACGCCAAAGGGGGGGCAAAAAACTGTCAAACGCCAATCAAAATGAAATGATGCCCTGCCCGCGGATATTTGTATTCCTTCACCTCTCAAAAGCTAACACTGTGCTTCGGCCGTGGAAGCCCAAAACAATGTTTCATGAAACAAAAACGAAGCAAAAAGGTAAGTTCGCCATTTGCCTCGGGATAAAACTGAAATCGATGCAAAAGGGGCGGTGGCCGCAAAAAGTAAGCCGAGGGAAATCGCAAGAACGTCGGAAGCTAACCTCCCATCCCCGGCCCCTCCATCACTCCCTGGCCCAGGTTTCCCTTCCTGGCCGCCTCCCTCCCGCGGCTACCACTCGAGAAGCCTGGAAAATGCCACCGCACCTCCAGCCTGGTCCACCCTCACTCCACCCCGCACGCGAGGACAGCGACACAAACTATTCTGCAGAGTCACCACTCGGAGGGGGCCGACGCGAGCTGCTTCCCCACCTCGCCCCCCGCGCCCACCCCACCCACCCGGCGGCGCCGGGGGCCCCGGGCTCGCCTCGCGCCGCAAGGCCCGGAACTCGCGAGGCGAGAGGAAAGGGCACGGGGTCCCTCGGCGCCGCGGTCGTCCCACCCAGTGCTCGGCCGGGAGTCCGCCCCGCAGGCCGGGCCTACCCAGCGGCCTAGCTCCGGGCGGGACTGCGGGCGCGCGGCGAGGAGGGGCTCACCGGAGTAGAGCGGCATGGCGGGGCGCGGGAAGGCCGGGCCTAGCGAGGACGGCAAAGGGAAGGGGGCGCGAAGGAGGTGCGGTGGCGGCCGAGGCGGAGGCGCGGCGGTGGCGGTGGTTGCGGCAGACACGGTGCGACAAGAAACTCATTCAAACCGGCCCCTGGCGATGACGCAGCAGCACGCCGCCCTCCTGCCGAGCCACCGGGCGATTGCGGGGAGGAAGCGAGGCGGGGCCTGCGGGTGGAGAGATCAGAGCGGCCAGGGCGGCGGGAGAGGGGGCGCGCGCGGCTGCTGCGCCGCACAGGTGCGCGCCTGCGCACTGCGCCCCGCCTGCGCCCACCGGCTCGGGCTCCGCCCCGCCCCGCCGGGCCGCAGAGGGAGCCGGGGGGGACTTGGTGTCCCTGCGGCAGCCTCTCTAAAGAGTCTTCCACCCCTGTTTCCAAATGGCGGGGCGATCCAAGCTGCGGCTTTATTCTTTCTACTAAAGGAGCTGGGTGAAAACCCTTGCCCAGCTCCTCAACTTGGTCTCCTTATTAGTGAAAATGTCTAGCCCTCCCTTTCAGGATTTTGCACAAAAATTAACATCAAGGTACTTGGAGGGTATTTCATATAGGCTTGTCTTGGTGTTAACGTGTTACTGTTGTTTCTAACACCTGTTGGGACTCTAGGTTGGATCTAGTAAAGGAACAGACACAGCGCCCCTGACTGCCCCGCAGAAGACTTACTCGCAGCCTCCACTTAATTGTCCTCAACCTCTTTCCCCAGCCTGGAAAAGGAGGAAATGAGACTGGAAGGTTCCTGTTGTTATTTGGTTGCTCAGTCCCCTCTGACCCTTTTGCGACCCCACCTAGAATGTAGCCCGCCAGATTCCTTTGTCCGTGAAATCCCACGCAAGGATACTGGAATGGGTTGCTGTTTCCTTCTCCAGGACGGTTTCTGAGGCCTCTTCAAACTCAAGTTGTCATGGCTGAAATCAGTTTCATTCTAGATGAGCTATAGAGGAAATAGAACCTATAAATGAACGAAGGAATTTCGAAGAGGTCCAAATTAAATGTGTTTCCTGTAGAGGTTTTATAATGATCCTTTATACTGCAAAAGAGGAGCTGGGATTGTGGCAGTCTCAAAACTAAAATGGGCCATATTTCAACCCAGTTGGAGAGTGATTTCATCAGTCTACATCAGGAGTCTTATTCACCCTTCACTATTTCACTATTTAAGACCCAAAATGTGACCAAAAGGACACGAAGATGCTGTAGAACATTATTTAAAGTAACGTGTAATATTAAGTCATCATAGGTTCAGATTTTTTTTTAATTGGAGTATAGTTGAGTTACAATGTTGCATTCCTTTCAGATGTACAACAAACATATATATATATATACAAAAAATTCTATGTAGTATATATAGATTCTTTTTCAGAATCAGTTCAGTTCAGTCACTCAGTCGTGTCCCACTCTACGACCCCATGAACCCGCAGCACGCCAGGCCTCCCTGTCCATCACCAGCTCCCGGAGTCCACCCAAACCCATGTCCATCGAGTCGGTGATGCCATCCAACCATCTCATCCTCTGTCGTCCCCTTCTCTTCCTGCGCTCAATCTTTCCCAGAATCGGTCTTTTTCGGTATAGGTTATTACAATATTCTTAATATACTTTCCTATTCTATACAGTTGGTCCTTGTTTATCTATTTTATATATAGTCAGTTCAGTCGCTCAGTCGTGTCCGACTCTTTGTGACCCCATGAATCCCAGCACACTAGGCCTCCCTGTCCATCACCAACTCCTGGAGTTTACCCAAACTCATGTCCATCGAGTTGGTGATGCCATCCAGCCATCTCATTCTCTGTCGTCCCCTTCTCCTCCTGCTCCCAATCCCTCCCAGCATCAGGGTCTTTTCCAATGAATCAACTCTGCATGAGGTGGCCAAAGTATTGGAGTTTCAGCTTCAGCATCAGTCTTTCCAATGAACACCCAGGACTGATCTTTAGAATGGACTGGTTGGATCTCCTTGCAGTCCAAGGGACTCTCAAGAGTCTTCTCAACACCACAGTTCAAAAGCATCAATTCTTCGGCGCTCAGCCTTCTTCACAGCCCAACTCTCACATCCATACATGACCACTGGAAAAATATAGCCTTGACTATATTAAAAATATAGCCTTTTGAATATACTATCTAGGTTGGTCATAACTGTCCTTCCAAGGAGTAAGCGTCTTTGAATTTCATGGCTGCAGTCACCATCTGCAGTGATTTTGGAGCCCCCAAAAATAAAGTCTGACACTGTTTCCACTGTTTCCCCATCTATTTGCCATGAAGTGATGGGACCAGATGCTATCATCTTCGTTTTCTGAATATTGAGCTTTAAGCCAACTTTTTCACTCTCCTCTTTCACTTTCATCAAGAGGCTTTTTAGTAGTTCTTCACTTTCTGCCATAAGGGTGGTATCATCTGCATATCTGAGGTTACTGATATTTCTCCCAGCAATCTTGATTCCAGCTTGTACTTCTTCCAGCCCAGTGTTTCTCATGATGTACTTTGCATATAAGTTATATATAGTAGTGTCTGTTAATCTCAAACTAAACTATCCCTTGCCCCAATTTCCCCTTTGGTAACAGTAAGTTTGTTTTCTGTATCTGTGAGCCTATTTCTGTTTTGTAAATAAGCTCACTTGTACCATTTTTTAAGATTCCACATATATGATATTTATCTTTGTCTTAGTGTAATCATCTCTAGGTCCATCCATGTTGCTGTAAATTACATTATTTTATTCATTTTTATGGCTAAATGGGAAGGTATGGAATACATTGTGTATATAGAACCCCTCCATCCTTTCCCATTCATCTGTTGATGGGGCATTTAGGTTGCTTCCATGTCTTGGCTACTATAAATAGTGCTACAATCAACATTGGGGTGCATGTATCTTTTCAATTACTTTTCTCCAGACTTATTTCCAGGAATGGGATTGCAGGATCATATTGTAACTATTTTTAGCTTTTTAAGGAAACTCCACACTATTTTCCATAGTGGCTGCACCAATTTACATTTCCACCAACAGTGCAGGCGAGTTCTCTTTTCTCCATACCCTCTTCAGCATATATTACTTGTAGACTCGACAATGGCCATTCTGAGCAGGGTGAGTGGATACTCCATTGTAGAGCTTTTCGGGTTTGTTTGTTTGTTTTTTGCCTCGAAGTGTGGCACACAGAACTTCTCAGACCAGGGACTGAACCCATGCCCCCTGCAGTGGAAGCACAGTCTTAACCTAACCTGCACTGCCAGGGAAGCCCTTATTGTAGTTTTGATTTACATTTCGCTGTTTCTCCCATAGGGCTTCCTTGGTGGCTCAGTGAAAAGAATCTGCCTGCCAATGCAGCAGATGCGGATTTGATCCAGGGTCGGGAAGATCCCCCGGAGAAGGAACTGGCAACGCACTCCAGTATTCTTGCCTGGGAAATCCCATGGACGGAGGAGCCTGGCGGGCTACATACAGTCCACGGGGTCATAAAGGAGTTGGACATGACTTAACGACTAAACAACAACAGATTTCTATAATAATCAGTGACGCTGGGCATCTTTTCATGTGCCTTCTGGACATCTGTATGTCTGCTTCGGAGAAATGTCTATTCAGATCTTCTTCCCATTTAAGAAAATGAAATTATTTGGCTGCATCAGGCCTTAGTATGTGGGAATCTTTGTTGTGTTTTTCCTCTGTTAGCTTTCAACATACATCTATTTCTTCAACATCTGTATTCCCCCCACCACACTATAAAACAGAATTGTGGCTTCCCAGTAGACATGCTGGACGTATCAGATGCTGTGAGAACTGGATGTAAGAGAAATTTTTTTGAGCTTGCTTGTTGTATCCATGACCAGGGAGTCTTCTAGTCTGTGTTCAACATACACAGCCCCAACTTTTGGTACAACTAACTTCTAGCCTCACTGGGGGACCTGAATTTAAGACAAAGGGGGCAAAGTGAGGATCTGAAACAATGCTAGCCCTGAAAGGAAGCGCAGAAGGAATTTTGCATGGCTGGTCTCCATGGATGTCTGCAAGAGTTGTAGGCAACCAGCCACCCCGGCGCACACCTCATACATGCCTAAGTCCTGATCTAATTGTGTCGAATGGAGAGAATCTTCTGCTTAAGGTGGATTTCTTTAAATAATAAATATATTGGTAATATCTTAACCTGTTTATTTATAAATAAACAAGGTCTGTAAAAGATGGCAGATACCAGAAAGGCTTTTAGTTGGTGAACCCCCTACCGTTTGTTGCTTGGAATGCCCCCCATCATCTGGCCAACAAAAATCCTATGCATCTCTAATGTATTTAATACCAACTCTTTTACATTTGCTTCAAGCCTGCTCCTATAGCCCATTTCTATCCAGTAGCAACATCACAGCTGTTTGCTCTTCTGATTCATTAAGTATGTACTGAGTGTAAGACCTTCACTGTAGAAGCTGTGGATACAAAGATGAACCAAACAAAGGTCCTCCCCCTCCTGAGACTTAGAATCTACTAGAAATATTGAAATTGGCTCTGAATCCATCAGAGGTCTTGGCTGTAAACAACAGAAACCTGAGACAAGAAGCTCATGGGTGATACAGGGTAAACTTCCTCAATTATTAGCAAAACCTGGGAACCAGGCACAGGTCATGAGTAGAAACCCAGGGACGTGGGCAGCAGGGAACATAGGCAGGGTCACATCATAGAAACAGTCTGGCCACTCCTGCATGAGTAATTTCAAATCCCAAGCCCACTTCAGTCCCTCAAAATTCTGTGTCCTGAGCAAGAACACATAGTTGACCAAAGGCAAGGAAAGGAACGCCTGACTCCACTTCCCACTCAAACACACTGGGCTACGGGGTATAAGCTGCCCCAAATTAAAGGGCTAGGTATTTATTTCTTACCTCTGCTGTAACAAATTACCAAAAATTAAGTAGCTTGAAACCACACACACACAAACACATATTTATCACTTTACACTTCCAGCAGATGGAAATCCAAGAAGGGTCTTAACCTTAAGGTATTGGCAAGACTACACTCCTTCTGGAGGCTCCAGAGAAAAATTCATTCCTTACCTTCCCCAGATTCTAGAGGCTCCCCACATTCCTCGTCTTCCGGCCCCACTCCAGCCAAGGCACCATTTGACCTCGGCTTCATCCGCCCAGCAATTCTTCTCATTCAGAGCCTCTGCCTCCCTCTTTATAAAGCCCCTTGTGGTTACACTGGCCTCCTCTGGATAACCAGGATATGTTCATTTAAAATCTCTAGAGTAGTTGTAGAGCAGAAACTAACACAACATTGTAAAGCAATTATAGTCCAATTTAAAAAAATAAACTAAATCAATTAAAAAATAAAATCCCTAATCAGACCTGCATATAAAGTAATCTCCCAGATTTAGGAGATCCAGGCATGGGCATCTTTGGGGAAGCATTACACTGTCTACCATAGGCTTCCTCTTTCATAAAACCCCAGCAAATATGCAAACAACATATATGGATACATTTTATATTCCCAAATAATATATGAGGAGCAACAGCTTTACTTCATGAGGCCTTCAACAAAGACCAACATTTCTTCCAAAAAGTTCTCTGCTATCCCCTAAAGCAGAACGTCTCAGTTTAATATGGATGTGAATCACCTGGGATTCCATTAAAGTGCAGACTCTGATTCCACAGGTGTAGGATGAAGCCTGAAAGATGATGCTGTGAAAGTGCTGCACTCAGTATGCCAGCAAATTTGGAAAACTCAGCAGTGGCCACAGGACTGGAAAAGGTCAGTTTTCATTCCAATCCCAAAGAAAGGCAATGCCAAAGAATGCTCAAACTACTGCACAACTGCACTCATGTCACATGCTAGTAAAGTAATGCTCAAAATTCTCCAAGCCAAGCTTCAGCAATATGTGAACCGTGAACTTCCTGATGTTCAAGCTGGTTTTAGAAAAGGCAGAGGAACCAGAGGTCAAATTGCCAACATCCGCTGGATCATCAAAAACGCAAGAGAGTTCCAGAAAAACATCTATTTCTGCTTTATTGACTATGCCAAAGCCTTTGACTGTGTGAATCACAAAACTGTGGAAAATTCTGAGAGAGAATGGGAATACCAAACCACCTGACCTGCCTCTTGAGAAATCTGTATGCAGGTCAGGAAGCAACAGTTAGAACTGGACATGGAACAACAGACTGGTTCCAAATAGGAAAAGGAGTACATCAAGGCTGTCTATTGTCACCCTGCTTATTTAACTTCTATGCAGAGTACATCATGAGAAACGCTGGACTGGAAGAAGCACAAGCTGGAATCAAGATTGCCAGGAGAAATATCAATAACCTCGGATATGCAGATGATACCACCCTTATGGCAGAAAGTGAAGAGGAACTAAAAAGCCTCTTGATGAGAGCGAAAGAGGAGAGTGAAAAAGTTGGCTTAAAGCTCAACATTCAGAAAATGAAGATCATGGCATCTGGTCCCATCACTTCATGGCAAACAGATGGAGAAACAGTGGAAACAGTGTCAGACTTTTATTTTGGGGGCTCCAAAATCACTGCAGATGGTGATTGCAGCCATGAAATTAAAAGACGCTTACTCCTTGGAAGGACAGTTATGATCAACCTAGATAGTATATTCAAAAGCAGAGATATTACTTTGCCGACTAAGGTCCGTCTAGTCAAGGCTATGGTTTTTCCAGGGGTCATGTATGGATGTGAGAGTTGGACTGTGAAGAAGGCTGAGCGCCGAATAGATGCTTTTGAACTATGGTGTTGGAGAAGACTCGAGAGTCCCTTGGACTGCAAGGAGATCCAACCAGTCCATTCTGAAGGAGATCAGCCCTGGGATTTCTTTGGAAGGAATGATGCTAAAGCTGAAACTCCAGTACTTTGGCCACCTCATGCAAAGAGTTGACTCACTGGAAAAGACTCTGATGCTGGGAGGGATTAGGGGCAGGAGAAGGGGACGACAGAGGATGAGATGGCTGGATGGCATCACTGACTCGATGGACGTGAGTCTGAGTGAACTCCGGGAGTTGGTGATGGACAGGGAGGCCTGGCATGCTGCGATTCATGGGGTCAGAGAGTTGGATATGACTGAGCAACTGAACTGAACAGAGGATGAAGCCTAAGATACTAACAAGCTCTCAGGAAATCACCCTTTTGAGCAGCCAAGCATTTGTCTTTTTCTGCTTGGTCGGAGTTGGGCTGCAAATGTTACCTGGGTCTCAGCCCACAGGAAGAATATATGTGGGGAGTGGGGGTAGATGGTTGCGGGAAGCACAGGGCAGCAATATCCTTTTAAGAGGAAGGGGAGGGATGTGGGCAAATCACGTCCATTCACATTTCAGTGGTGAAAACAATCATATGGCTAAGCCGCATGGAAGTCTGGGAAATGTAGTCTCTCTGAGCTCCAAGACCCCGCGCAATCATTTGATGTATTTGTTGAATAATGTACTTGGGGTGGTGATGATAGGAATTCAGAAATGAAAGAAATTGAGGTGAATGGAAAGCAGTTTGGGGGAAGAAGGTTTTAGAGAGACAGAAAAAGAAAAACATCTAAGCAATCAAATTCACTGATAGAACAAGTATTGATTGTCGACTCCTGGACCCTGCCTGGCAGATGCTAATGGTCCATCAGCAAATGTAGGGGAAAAACTAGTACAGGAAGAGTAAAGACGCATGTGGAGGACAGGAAGGAAAGTAGCCAGAAGAGAGCAGAAGACATGTGTGCAGGGCATGTGGCAACAGATAAGGTAGGGCGGATAATACGGGAGGCAGTTAGGGAGTGCCTGAGTGCCAGGATAAAAGGTTTAGTCTCCTTGAAGCAGTTTTCTATCTTCTTAAAGTCACTTGTCAGCACAAATGAGAAGTGTAATACTGAAATTTCTTCCATGTGCCACACATTTCCAAATGACCTTATTCCAAAGCGAAGATCTAACCTATATCAAGAAATCTTTTATAGGGATCCCTTCCAGTCAAGACAGAAAGACCACTTTTTCTCTGTTTTCTACAAGAAAATTTGCATATCGTGTAATTTGAAGCAAGATATTTAGAGCACTGAAGCAGAAAATTAAAGTGGAGAACTGGGTGGTAGTAGCAGGAATATTAGTTTAAAACTCTTCAAGTGAGTTTTCAGTGTGACTGGACGTTCTGTCAAAACAAACAAAAAACAGCAGTGTTGTTTTCTTTCTGATAACTCACCTGGGAACCAGGGCAACAAACTAGAAATCTCCTTCCTCCTAAAAACTTGAATGCATTTTAACGAAGATCGGTGGTGGGCACTGTGTTTGTGAGGAAAATAGGAGTAAAAAATGTCAACACTTTCCAAAGCAAAACAATCTTTTGTATTTTTACCCCCAATTTAGTACTTATCCTCACATTCAGATTTGATTCCACAGAGAATTTCACCATGTGCATGCTAATTTTTCGTATAGTGATTACTCCTGTTATCTTTCACCATACACAAATCCATTTTCTGGTTATTCAATTTTTAAAGATTACAGAATGTGCCAAAATTTCCAGGTTTTCCCCATAGAGAACCAGAGCAACCAGCAACATAAGGAACATTTGTTGCTTTTGCCTCTAGCCTTTTTGGAAGAGAAGCCTGATTTTCCCTTTGCAAACCAACCCTTCTCCTCTTTCAATGTCAAGGTTTGTGTGAGTCTGACTTCACATGTAACCAATCAGAACACTACTTCTCTTGAAACCAAGCAGACCCCTGTAAGGGCCTACCCGGGGACAGGTCCCCCAACCACATCCACCTCTTGTGTGTAGAAAAGCTTTAGTCTCCAAAGGCTTCCACGAATTCCAAAGAGCAAATTCAATCAGTGAGAAAATGCAGAAAGAAAGGAAAACAGTCAAGCAGATGAAGTAACAATACTTTAGCTATAAAATCAAGTCAAGGAGCTTTAGTTTCCCCTCAAGGGTTCTAGATAATATCTTGAACTATATCCTTGATTTTTTAATTAATTAATTTTAATCAGAGGCTAATTACCTTACAATATTATAGTGGTTTTTGCCATACATTGACATAAATCAGCCATGGGTGTACATGTGTCCCTCATCCTGTATCCTTGATTTGTTTTGCAGTTACTAAAGCCCTGGGCTTCCCTGATGAGTCAGTCTGTAAAGAATCCTCCTGCCAATGCAGAAGTCCTGGGTTTGATCCCTGGGTCTAGAAGATCCGGAAGAAGGAAATGGCAACACACTCCAGTATCCTTGCCTGGGAAATCCCATGGACAGAAGGGCCTGGCGGGCTATGGTCCATATGCCCAAAGGCTCAGACACAACTTAGTGACTAAATCACCACCAAAACAGAGAAAGCTAACTGCATGCTGACCACCAGCACACAGACCCAAAGCAATTAGAACCAGAAGGCTGATTGAGATTCCCAAAGCATCACCCTAGTACCATCACCATCAACCAGTCAAGAATTGTGCACAAGCTGATCACACACCCTGACACACTATCCCTCCGTCTTTACCCATCTGTAAAAGCCACTGGAAGCATGAGGCTTTCTCACTTGGCCCTGCAATCAATACTGTACTTCCCTTCCTTACAACCCAGGGTCAGCAGATTGCCTTGCTGTGTATGGGGCAGGTGGACCCAAGTTTGGTTTGGTAACACCCTCTACACACAGGAACAAGCTCAAGGATAGACATGACTCCAGCAATAAGAGGATTTCCCAGGTCCTAGGAATGACTGCACCCCACTCCAGTACTCTTGCTTGGAAAATCCCATGGACGGAGGAGCCTGGTAGGCTGCAGTCCATGGGGTCACTAAGAGTTGGACATGACTGAGCGACTTCACTTTCACTGTTCACTTTCATGCATTGGAGAAGGAAATGGCAACCCACTCCAGTGTTCTTGCCTGGAGAATCCCAGGGACGGGGGAGCCTGGTGGGCTGCCGTCTATGGGGTCACACAGAGTCGGACATGACTGAAGTGACTGAGCAGCAGCAGCAGGAATGATTAGGCCTTTCGCTGTGATTGCTATACTTCTGGGCTTCCCCAAAGGCTCAGCAGTAAAGAATCCACCTGCAATGCAGGGGATACAGGAGATGTGGGTTTGATCCCTGGATCAGGAATGTCCCCTGAGGGCATGCAGCAGGCAGGGCAAGGTACTGCAGAGCACTAGCAGGCGGGGTGTTCTCCTTACCACGACACTCCCCTGACCTTCATCATGTTGGTGTACTTCAGGATCGAGTGATTTCCTGAACTTAGAAAAGAAGTGTTGACCTGGTTTTGCAATGTGGCATTTGAAGTCATTGCTGAAAGCTCTGTCAGTTCTCAATAATTTTATGCTCAAGTTAATATTTTGTTTTGTTTTTTAAAAAAGTCCTCTAGGTCAAGTACATAAAATTCACTGTATTCTCTGCACTCTACTGGACCTTATTACACTAGACATACTACACTGGGGTGATGGTGACGGTTCTGAGGAGCTAGTAAGGACACTGTCCAGAACTGTGAAGGATCTGAGGTTTACTTGCATGCTACAAGTCAGCCCACCATCACTCCATGGATCCTGGGTCAAAGCCAAATGACTTTACACTTAAGAGCACAGCAAGCAGCGCAAGCTTCACGTTCCCATCAGTTCCCCTCACCCTCTGAGTCCCACAGGGGTGATGCAGAGTGGTCCAGGGGGTTGCTGAGCATGCAGTGGGGTGGGTTTGCATCACAGCTGAGGAGTCCAAAGTTTAGGGTACCTGAACCTTTTACAATAAGCACAAGCAACTCTGCCCAACTTTTGCCCCGGGGAGAAACATTATGTTTATTATACAACAGTAAACAAACCTGCCCTCTCCTTGATGGAAACACAGTTATCTCCCAAGGCTGTTCACTATATAAATCTCCTTGACAAAGACAGGGTAGAACAAAGAAAGGCTGTCAAAGCTTCCGCTCTCCGGATGTGAGAAACTTAAGATACTCACGGAGAATTGTTTCTAACAGACATTAGCCAACTTTTCATTTCAATTGTAGCCACTCTTATTTTACAGCACAAACCAGTTTTATCTTTTAAAAATTCACGTTAGTCATGAGATTTTACAAACATTTGTATGCAGTCAGAGACTAATTTATAGCATGGTTTCTATTCATCTCATCCATGAGAAAACACCATAACAGTCATTATTAAAGGTCTCCATCCATAAATTACTTTTATTTCTCATTAAATGAGCACAGAGTCATTAGCATATTAATAACAGATATGTTTATTATTACATATCCATCAGTGCGGCTTTTAATACCACTTGAAACATGCATATCATCCTAGAGACGAATCAGTTTTCCAGTGCTTCTTATCTGATAGACATTACTGCAAAGCCATTATAAATTACTGAGGAGGTATTTGGTTAAAAAAATAAACAATAAATCATACTGCCCATATGAATGAACTCTTGTTATTGAACAAGAGTTTAACAGTATTTATCTGGTAATTCCTATGTTAACTGGAAAACATCACAGATGTATTGCCATAATTTTCTTTTATACTGGGTGCAACTTTCTACATATTTTTGCAGAGTTTTATAAAGTCATTCATTATTTAAGCAGGTAGTTTGATGCAAACATTGTCTCAATTTATCAAAGTCCAACAAACCTCTAAATATTTTAAATTAAACCAATTATCAATGAAAAAAACCCTGAACACACATAATTTTTTGAAAATATGTTTTTTGAAATTTTTATAGTCATGGCAGTAAAATAATTCTCTCAAATTAAGGCACTAAAAGGGCAATGCAACTCCCACTGAAGGTGTTCTAAGAATAATTTACATTTCAAACAGTGCATACATTTCTTATATGTTTGTTAACTTAATGTCTTTATCACTTAAAACCACAAAGAAACACATTATACAATTACAGAAACGATGTACCCCACAAAATGCTTTTAAACTTGGTTCTTTTGTACAGTTAGTTCCTAATGTCTCTAGTAGTAAAAATAACTCAATATGGCTTGGCAAAAATGCATAGATTAAATGTAAATTTTTTTTTTTTGCCTTCTCCCATTCCCCAATCTACAAACTTGCTGAAACACATACAGTATTTTGTAAAGCATAATGTAAGATATTTATTTTCCATCAAGTCCACCATGGGCAATCAACAGTAAGGCTTTTAAATTCTACAGTGAGGGCACTGAAGTCAAGTGATATCACTGCTTTCTTAAAATAGTTTTGTATAGTCTTGCAAGAGCATGAAAACTGAAGTTATTTTTTAAAAAACCTTTCAGTTGTCTCATTTTGAGATATTCACTTTACTCCTTCCATGAGCTGATCTTGACAGTGACAGCCATTCCACTTGAAAGTGAAAGTCTCTTCCCCTCACTGGTATGAGGAAAACTGTGTTCCATCATGATTGACAGGCGTTTTCTTAGAAATTCAAAAAGGCAGCACCTTTTTAAAAAAAATATATCTAGCTAAGCTTTCCCTCAATTGTACTTGCATTACATAGTAATAATTAATCTAATCTACCTGTAGGCAAACCCGCAATAAAAAAACAAAAAACAAAACAAAACAAACAATCCTCAGTGTGCTTTTGTGCCAAAGCAAGGACAGAATAACAGCAATCTTAACCCTGAAGCCTGTGATATTTGTGTCAAAGGAACAGCCTGTCTGCTCTGCATTGTTAGAGACGCCTGCTTCATCAGGTAGCATCCCACACAATTCCACAAGGCACTAGGTCACGTGGTTAACTATTGAGGGGGGAAAAAAAATAAAAATTGTTAAGTAATGTACTCAGCTGATAAATACAAAAAACAAAACTTGAAAGGAAAGGTACACATACATTATATGTAATAATTAAGTAACACACAAAATTTGGCAAACAGGAAAAGGGAAAAAATACACCATTATCTCTTTTCTGCTTCTACTGTTTCAAACACATTATTCCCCCTACAAAGCTGTAAACCAATTTTAAGTACTTTAGATTTATTCAGCTTTTATCCTGTACAGGACAGGCTGATACAGGGTTCCACACAAATAAGACTGGAGTGAGGTAATAAAGCACTGGAACAGTACTGCAGCTGAGCAACACAACGAGGAATGGATGTGAGTCAATCCAAAGAATTAGACTTGGTTACTGATGATACAGAATGAAAGAAACAGGATAAATTAAAGATGGTTTTTAAGCCTGCTTGGAAGAGTTGGGTGACATTAGCAGAGACAAATCAGTTCTAGACTCAAATATCCTTCTCAGTAGAGGATTAACATTCTAGGGAAAGTTTGTATTTGGGATAGGAGAAAAAACATAGGCTTAGAAAGAGATAAAAATGGGTTCCAATGACTATGCCACAAATTGGCTGTGTGATCGTGCAAGTTGCTTAATTTCTCTGAGTCCCAAGGTTCCATGGACTAGAGAACTTTGAAGATAGCATAGCCACTTCTGAAGAAAGGGTTTAATTATGCCCTGAAATTGTTCATTTTACCATTTAAACTTTTTAAAAAATTTTGTCGAAAGTAGTTAAACTACCCTCCCCTCAAAAGAAGAAAAACTGGGTACTTAAATCTATGCTAACACAGCTAAAAATAAGATGAGCAAAGTTTCACATAAAAGTTATGACCAACCTAGATAGCACATTCAAAAGCAGAGACATTACTTTGCCGACTAAGGTCCGTCTAGTCAAGGCTATGGTTTGTCCAGTGGTCATGTATGGATGTGAGAGTTGGACTGTGAAGAAAGCTGAGCGCCAAAGAATTGATGCTTTTGAACTGTGGTGTTGGAGAAGACTCTTGAGAGTCCCTTGGACTACAAGGAGATCCAACCAGTCCATTCTGAAGGAGATCAGCCCTGAGATTTCTTTGGAAGGAATGATGCTAAAGCTGAAACTCCAGTACTTTGGCCACCTCATGCGAAGAGTTGACTCATTGGAAAAGACTCTGATGCTGGGAGGGATTGGGGGCAGGAGGAGAAGGGGATGACAGAGGATGAGATGGCTGGATGGCATCACCGACTCGATGGATGTGAATCTGAGTGAACTCCGGGAGTTGGTGATGGACAGGGAGGCCTGGCGTGCTGTGATTCATGGGGTTGCAAAGAGTCGGACACGACTGAGCAACTGAACTGAACTGAACTGATGTACCATATATAACACAACCAATGACAATAAAACCTGACATGGAACTAAATAAATACGATATTTATAAATATTCTGAGCTTGAAACAGGAATCAGTTAAACTACTTCGTAAAGTTGTTTTAAGTCATATATAGAGACCCAACTACAAATGATGCCTTTTACAGGGAAAAGAACAATTTGATTTTGGGTTTTGACAGCTATTATCCAGTCACTTAGTGTGAGAAAGGTTAACACTTCAATCCTTACCTAGCTTTTCCAGATGTATTTTTGACCACTTTCCTGAAAGACTGATTTGCAGCGGACCTTGTAGAAAGTGTTCGAGGGGATGCACGCACAAAACCAGATGGTGGATTCTTAGGGATCTTCTTTACTAAATGAGTTACCCATTTTTTTTGTTCATCCTGAGAACACGCTAGCAGCAGCATATCTCTTGCTGATGTTACATCATAACTTACTATTTTAAGAAAAAAGAGCACAATCAAGTCACATAATACTTAAAGGAGCCCTCTCACAGGTTCTTAAACAATTTGAAAAGATTTACTACGCTAAATTAAGCTTGGACAATATCTTCTCTTTTTAATTAAGTCAGAAAATTTAAAGAGAAAACATTAGTCATAACCTAGTAAAAATAAAGTAAAATCAGAAATATATATGTGGCTCCACCAGTGCCAAAACATTACATCTTATTATCTCTTTTCAACTTGTTACAGGAAGTGCTACACTGAAGAAGTTATCTTATTAAATGGTATAAGAATCAGTTTCATGCCTTACCTTTACATGGAGAGATCAAGTCCTCTTTCTTATCTATGTGGTCTCTGTGGCACTTAACATGGCATCTTCGACACTCCAGGGCAGGAGGTGGCTTAAAAACATGCCAGAGAGGTTTGGCACAGGCCTCACAGTTGGCGGGAAAGTGGTAGAGTGTAGGAATGAACTCATGGCCTTTGTGGTTTTGAAAACTTGTTTTTTCAGCTTGTTGTACTGGTTCCACCTCTAAGTCTTTTCTACATTCACCTTCATTTGCATACAGTATCTACATTCAGAAATGGTAAACAGAAGATTAAAAAAGTCTGGATCTGCACAAACAAGTTTCAAATGTATAAAAGTATTGATGCATTTACGTTTACTTCACAAATACACTTATAAGTTAGGTAAAGGATCTACTACCATTATAACTTCAGATTTTTACCTGGAATATTTTAGGAATTTCTTCAGTTTCAGCTCTGTACACATCTCCTTGTGTTACAGGACGAACATGAAACAATTTACTAAAATGAAAAGAAGTAAGATGTAGGCGATTATAAAACCACATTTACAGTAAAAGACAAAAGCAGGTATTTCACTGAAGAGAACACAGTGGCGGCAGATAAGCATAGGAAAAGATTAGTTATTAGAGAAATGTAGATTAAAATCAGAGTAAGTTTCACTATAAACCTATCAGAATTTTGTAAGTAAAGAGAGTACTAAAACCAAATGCTGGTGGTGATGCAAAAAAACTAGATCATTCATACAACTATGGCAGAAACAGAAAACTACGGAGCCACTCTGGAAAAAGACTACGGCAAGTTCTTACAAATCTGTATGAAAACTGGTACATGAATGTTCAAAGCAGCTTTAGTTTTAATAGGCCAAAATTAGAAAAAACGCAAATAAATGGTTAAACAAACTCTTGATATATTTATACAACAGAACACTCAATCATGAAAAGAAAAAAACTACATCTTGGATGGATTTCAAGGGAACTACACTGAGTGAAAAAGCGTATCTCAAACATTACACACTATTTGATTCCATTTATATAACATCCTTGAAGTGACAAAACTACACAAATGGAGGAGAGATTAGTGGTTGCCAGGGATTAGAGGGGGCACGGGAAGGGTGCCCTGTGGCTCCTATGGCCAGAACAGGACAGTGAGGGATCCCCGTGCTGGAATTTCTCTGTGTTTCAGCTTGGGCCTCTTTGACCTATTATTAATGACCAACATAATTATACATTTTTTGAGATGTTCTCTGAATGTAATACCAATAAATACTTGACATTTTAAAAAAATGCTTTTCGAATACATCAATCAGGTATGTAATGTTTTCTCTCTCATATTTTGATAAAAGTATGATTTAATATAAAGCTGTTATTTAAATTTGTTAGGGAAAGAAGTTTATAACATAGTTTAAATAACAAAATAAAAACTAAATGGTAAGTCTAAAAATAATTTAACACTCAACAGACTTAAGATTGAATAAAAGCCAACTTACTCAATGTCCAATACCATAGATGGATTGGATTGTTCCTTATCTTGTTCATCATTATAGAACAAAATTTTTTTGCTGCTTACCACAACATACTAAAATGAAAAAAACAAGGGGAAGAGAAAACATCAGTATTAACTTGGTTTAAAGTGGTAAGTATAATACTTGCCTTTTATGTCTAGATTATATTGTATCAATCTAAAAATAATGACAATTAATATAAGCTCTATGATTTAAAAATAAAATATACAAAAAAATATCAACTAAAAAAAATGAGTTATATGGTACCTGTTTCTTCCAGCCATATCTTTTGATATTTCCTCTATTTGGTATTGAAAGCCAACCTTCAATTCTTGATTCTAGACGGAAAAAAATATATAGTATTCTGTCACAAAAGGAAAAGCTATTACAAGCTGTCTGACAGCATGCAGCAGCAGGCATTGGAACACAGCTACATGAGTAAGTGCTAAAATCTGCTCTTTCATGCTTCAATCACACAAATCAACTTTAATGGCCATACAAAAATTGCAGAAAAAAAATCCAAGCCACTTTCCCCTTAAAATTAACTTTCAGTACTCAATCATAAAAGTATGAAATAATGACAATACCCTTAACAGCCAGGCAAGACTGGAATGGATTGCAGCTTAAATGGGATATGATACAGAAGACTTTAAATATCACTTAACATTGATATAAAAGTACTGAGCCAAAAAAAAAAAAAAATGCAGCAAGTGGAACAAGTCAGAGGCATGATTTACACGAGAAAGAGCAAGCAAAAGTACAGAAGTGTCCTATTACTCACAGAAGATAAGAATAGAAGATAAATAAATAAGGAATGCAGGCAGAACCAACTAGATATAAAGAATAAGAGACAAGCATTTTATTTGTTTTCTCAGTACAATATTCTGATAAACGATCTGGTAAAACATCTATAACAATTTCACTGAAAGTGTCCAAATGTGGCTGGGGAGAGGTTCCCTAATTCTAGTGGTAAGTCCAATTACAATTCTTAGCAAACTAAAGAGGTATAAAGCCTTTAAAGTTTGTGGTATCAGAATCAACAGTAAAAGAACACAGAATTCAGCAGGTAAAACTGATAATCTTTTACCAGTTTGTGCCCACCAGAAACTCTCTGACTAACTCAATCAAGGAATTTTATAATGATTATCATTAACATTTAAATATATTAAATACATACTAAATATAATTAATGTTTATGATTCCATTTAGAAATTATTTTATATCAGGTGAGAGATAAGACAATAATTTTATTTTTTAGATCTATTACATTTGAAATACAGACGAAAAGCAACCAACTTTAAGGTACAATGCTATGTGACATTATACCATTGTTTAAATCATGAGCCTTAGGGGAATATATATTACCTTCCTCTGTGTAACTTAAAAGCTGTAAAACAGTCTGGTCTTAAAGTAATGATAATAGGTAACATTTACTATATATTTATTATTTATCAAGTGCAAGTAATACCTCATATATAATCTATATATAACCTCATGAACATAGGATATTACATTCTCAGAAATATAAAAGAAGATGGGTCCTCCTATCATCCTCCATTTACAAATGAAGAGACTAAGGCTTAGCAGGGTGAACTGACTTGCCCTAGGGTAATCCTAGCAACTGGCCAAGCTCCAGGGTTCACCCAGGCAATCTAATTTCTGAGTTTTAATTCCTAGAGCACAGTGCTAATCTTTCCTTAGACAAACTGCAGTTAATTGAATCAGGAGTGATGATCTTGTTCCAGCTTCTTCCATGTACCTAATGGCCTCTGATTTTGTTATTCTCCTTCATTGAGTTGTTAAAGTGGAAGACATAATGAGAAACTTCAGTTCAAAGTGATCCTCTTCTTCTCCCAACTTTTTTCTTAGTTGGCATTATTATTTTGTTCATCAATAATTAATCTGTCCCATTAGGCAGTTCCTTTGAAAGTTTGAGAGCAGGGTACCACATCCTAACACTTAAAATATATATATATATACCCCAAGGCATCTGACATACAGAGTAGGTACCTGATACACCTTCTAAAAAATTACTATTCTGTAGTTCTTTCTTTCCTAATTAGCCAAGTAAGTGAAAGTGAAAGTGAAGTCGCTCAGTCGTGCCCAACTCTCAGAGACCCCATAGACTGCAGCCTACCAGGCTCCTCCGTTCATGGGATTTTCCAGGCAAGAGTACTGGAGTGGGTTGCCATTGCCTTCTCCAAGTAAAGTCACACTCTATTTAAATAATAGTTGTAATTTAGAAACCACATGGCTAATTTATATTCAATAACATACAGAAGGCTGCTGATTATTCACAAATATTCTAATTTACAAAAGGAAAAGTTATTCCTAGGAAAAGTTCCCTTCAGTGTGCCAAAGTCCATTTCATACCAGTAATTCCTCATTAAAAATAAAAGACATAAAAGCCATGGAAATCTTGACATTTATAGAAAATTGTATATGCCAAAATATCCTCCTTCCAAGCTATTTCTCTATGAGAATAAGTGCCAGAAATATATAAGCTTTCTGGTTCTAGTTTGGATTAATTTGCCAGTGTTTTCTTTGAATATACTGACTGAAATATATTTTCAATGAATTGTTGTATGGTGCCATTTCAGTGTTCCTATAGAAATTTTATACATCAAAGGCATTTTATGAATTAAATAAGCCCAATTTTCTATCTGCCCTAATTGAAATAAAATGAAGAAATCAGAAACTCAAAATAAGTGCTGAAGATATATGAAGGTTTTTGCCAATTTAAAATTATTTTTTGCCAATGTTATAACAGAATTTTAGTCTTTCCTTCCAGTGAATTCCCTTCAGAGAAGCAGGTAAACCAAACTCAGTGATTTAAAAAAATTACTTACTCTTGTCTTATATGCAACTTAATATAGCAGTTTTTTATTCAGTTCTTTAAATTTTTTTTAGTTGTAAGGACCTCCTTTAAAACTATGACCACCTGTGACCTAAGTGGCAACCCGAAAGTATAATATTCTAAATTCTTTTATAATATAAACAGATATCAGCTTCTCCAGATAAATAAATGTTGAGGACTTCTAAGTCTAGATTATTAACAATAACATACTATAGAAGTACAAAAAAAAAAAAAAAAACTTGGTCCCAGGTTTCATTTATTTGTAGAGAAATTTGAACTTACAAAAAAATTTTAGATGTGTATGATTGCAATATGAGCAATTAACTCCTTTAAGAGTTAATTATATGTAACTCATATAAGAAAGAGGATAATGTAAGAAAGAGGTGTAAATCAGTACCAAATACAGCCAATTCAAACATCAAAACTAATCTCTGAAGACTACCAAAGTTTACTTGGATGAACTACATATTGCTTAAGAAACACAGCTAGAGAACCATTCCAAAAAATTTAAATTGAGAAGTGATATAAAAAAGAAAAAAAAATCAATCAATGCTCAAGAATTCAGATGTACTGATTATCTCCAATCATTGAACAGTCTTCCAAACTAAATAAAATTAATCATTACCTTCAAAAAATCTTTCAGACATGTGAATGATAGGTAACTCTCAAATTAAGAATGAATGCCAAAACTTTTTACAATTCTTTCTAGATATGACCGCAAAAACTTAACTTTATTTGCCAGAGGTCTAGTAAATGGTAAGACTTTATAAATATAGACTTTCAAGTTACTAGTACTCTTGCTTGGAAAATCCCATGGACGAAGGAGCCTGGTAGGCTGTAGTCCATGGGGTCACGAAGAGTCGACACGACTGAGTGACTTCACTTTTACTTTTCACTTTCATGCAGTGGAGAAGGAAATGGCAACCACTCCAGTATTCTTGCGTGGAGAATCCCAGGGACAGGGGAGCCAGGTGGGCTGTTGTCTATGGAGTCGCACAGAGTCGGACACAACTGAAGCGACTTAGCAGCAGCAGCAACAGTAAGATATCTGATACAGAGGTAAAGTAACTTTGATGATAATTACCCATAATTTCTACCTCCGATATGAAAAGTCACAGCCTCCAATATGAAAAGGTGCAGCACTGTAAAGACCTCTGTAAAATTTCAAATTCAGAACACAGTAATAGAGAGAGACCCTGACTGGTCAATGGAGAATGGCCACCAGCACCTTTTTTTCCCCTCTGCTTGAACTTTGAAAATATTAAAAGCAAAAATCTCTCAAAATACACAGCTATACTAAGTATAGCTCAGAATGGAACCAGTAGAACCATTTAAAAATTTCTTTTGCTGACTGATCCCTCCTGAATAATCAGGATTCTGAAATCTAAATGGATATCTCACCTAGGTTTGTCAGTCATACCACCTGATGATGCTTCAAGTTCAGCCTTCCTGAATAAGCCAGGATGAAATAAAACTCAATACCTTCCCCCAACCTCATCTCTCAATTCAAACCCTCTATACAGTATTCACCAAGTCAGTCTCTGAAATGTTTAACCTAATACAAAGACAATGAAGGCATACATAGTAAGACATTATAAACAAAGCTGAAGGGAAATGGATGGAATAAAGACAAAAAAACCTTTTGAACGCAGGACCTCTCCAGTGAGAGCACAAAGCCCTTACGACTGAACCGCCAGGAATTCCCATGTCATACTCTTTCTTAACTGATGACTGGGTCATAACTTTACAATGATGCTCAAACAACAGCTGAAGCTAGAGATTCTTATTAAATCCAAAGTGATCCTCTGATAAGGAAGTGAAGCTACAAGATTTTCAAGAGGTTGGAGGTTTCAGAGAGCCAAAAATGGGAAAACAGAAGGAATTTTTTGACCATCGGAATAAGAAATATTTATTCCCTGCCCTTCCCTTTCCAGATATCTCATTATGGGCTGGCAAAGCCACTAAAGAATGACTATTACATAGAATACATATCAGAAGGGAATTCACTTCCTATTTTGAATTTCACTTTCTTGACCAATAACAACAACATGAAATTTTCTAGGTAGTCTATCAAGTTTCTTATTTCAAATTCTCAACAACAACAAAAACAAGTAATATCTGCTAACACAGATCCTTATCATATCAAATGTGGTGATCTGTATCTTTCTTTTCATGCATTATTCAGGAACTACATTAATTAAAATCTACTTCAAGTTTAAGACCACTTAAAACTCTCAAGACCTTGAACTAAGAATATGTAGTACATTAAATGGGTGTGTCTCTGTGTGTATATGTATACCTTTAACACTGACAATGCATGGTTTACTATTTATAACCTATTAATTTCTAAATTGAACCTGCATCATGTGTACTGCTCATCTCTGTTAAAAAGACATAAATGTACTAAAATCCACACTACAATGTATCCAAAAATGAGGCAGTGTTTTTCTTTTAGATTCTCCACTGGAAAAATAAAAATAAAAAGAAGAGAAAGTCTGACATCCTAGCTCCTCACTTTTGTGTTTATTTCACTCCCTGACACCTCTCTACACCTTCCAACTGCTTTTATCTACGTCTCCAAATTTGAAACTTTAAGTCTGGTTGAAGTTTATCACTACAGCACTAGGGAGGTTTCTATATAGAGCTACTATGGTTCTGATTATTAAGTACAGTTCTTAGTTTCAGCACAAAAATACATAAAACACTAAACAGCTGCTACACATAACAACATGTACAATTTTCCTTAAACAGAGTTGCAGCAGCAGTTTTGACTTTCACCACAGGGATGGGCTGCTCAATACTGATTCATAAACTTCAGGTTTCTATTTAATAAGAGCCATTCAGACCTATTTTAAGAGCCTAAGATTGTTTATGACTATAAAATGCTTTCATGCTATAAAATGCAGTAAGTATGCAAATATCAGACTCTGGGCCATGAGAAATGTAAATCCCTTCTTAAGAATTCATGGACAAAATGACAGAGTTACAAATCCAAAAAAAGAAATCTATATTAATTCCCATATTTTAGCAAACTTGAATGAAGTAACAGAAATTATTCTTACCTGGAAGGTTTCCATCAGTTTCATCAGCACTGGGAAAACTAGCAACACTCGTAGAATCGGAAAGGTCCAAAAGTTTGGCACGCAGCTGCTCAATGTCACTCTCTTTGCTGGCCAACTGCATCTGAAGCTCATTCTTATGTGTACATTCTTCTACCAATTGCTATTTAAAAAATAAAAAAGTAACAAGATAATATAAAGAATTAAGTTCAAATCTCCAACATCAGAAACTAAGACTCAGTGGAGTTATAAAATACGTAACCGAGACTTGCTAATACTAAAAACTGACTATAAACTTCACAAATGTTTACCACCACAGATTGTAATACAACTATAAAAACACAAGTTCTCTTCCTCAGTAATACACTGCATACATAAGCTCCTTTTCTCTTTGCTTTAAAAAAGTATTTTGTTTTTTTTTTCTTCTAAAACACAAAGCATTAAAAACCAAACTCAAACACCTGTTAAAACAATAGAAAATGCTTTTATGGTTCCAAATGAAAGTGTAAAAGATACAGAGGAAACCCTTAGTGGTTTCTCCAAAAGTAGCATTTCTAATCAAGCAGATGCTAAGGGGTAAAAATTACTCAAATTATAGTTAACAGAGTATCTTCCTAGTTTGTCAAGATCATGGTTCATATTAGAGTAATAGTAATCAAACTGAGAAGAATATAAACCTAAATACACATTTTTTATACTGAACAAACAAGATAAATAGCTAGGTATATACAGTAATAACAAATGCACACACACAACCTTACCGCTTGCATTTCATTCAGCTCCTTCTGATGTTTCACTACCATTTGGTTGAATTTCTCTCTTTCCTGGTTGAGTTCAAGTTGGAGCTTTCGATTTTCTTTTTCTTTCTTTCTCAAATCCTGCGTATTTGCTTTCTTTCTATCAATTTTAAAGTCCTTTCGATTCATTATTTCTGCCAACTTGTTAACAGCCTATTATGATATTAAAATGTTATTAATAAGGTTCTTTATTGTAGCTATTCAATTTAAGCCTCCAGTAAAAAAACTTTTTTTCCTTCAAAATGTGTGTGTGAAAATTAGGAGAACCTAATGAAGTTTGGAATATGATAACTGGTAGCACAAGTAACTATTACTGACTCATCTCATTGTTCAAATGTTTAATAAGAAACAGATAAGCTTACAAAAAATCCAGTTACTGCTCAACAATTATTCGGCACTTACTATACTGCATGTAAGCACTCTGATAGGCACTAGATATACAGACAGAAAATACAGTTAACCCCAAAGACATCCTAGTCTGGCAGAGGAGCTGGAAAGCAAGCATGACAGTGCTGAGTGGAAAATCAGGAAAAAGAAGCAAGCAAGGTGCTAGAGAAGTGGTACCTAACTGAGACTAGGAGAGGTCAGGGAAGGCTTCCTGGAATACCTGCATTTGTGTCCATGTATGTTTCTTAAAAAGACCAACAGGAATCGAATGAGCAAAGTAGAAATGGTATTAAGGAGGGGAGCCAAGGATGACACAAGAATTAGACGAAACAGCACACAGGCAAAAAGGCTCAAGATAATTTTTTTCTTTTAGATAAATAGGAGAGCGGGTGGATGAAGCACCATACTCAGGCCCTCTTGAATGGGAAAGAGGTTGTAAATATAGTTGAGGCTAACCCCTTTTGCCAGAAGGAAACAATATATTCTAAATAAGACAGAACTGTTAAAAGCACAGGGAATTAGTTACATAAACCAAGAAAAAGAAACATAAGCTATGGTATATCTGTCCTGTAGTAGCTTAAAAAAAAAAAAAAAAAAATCAGATTTTTCCATCAAGATAGAACAAATCCCTAACCACTATCATTTCCATGTAGATTAGATCCCATCAAGGATAAAGAACCCTTGAGTAATTTTTTTAGTGCAGTAAAGGCTTACTTCACCGAACTCATAAATGGCTATTTGTTTTTCCAGTAGTAAATCTAACAAAAAAAACACAGAAGTATAATGTGAAGAACATGAAAAGCTCACTCATCAAAGACTATCTCTGCTAAAGCCTTCTCTTTTCTTTCAATCTACTGGGTGCATATCCTTCTAGACTTTTCCTAAAACTATAAGTAGATTATATATAAATGTTTCGATTTTAAATGGAATTTTGCAATACACTGTGTGCTGCAACTTGCTCCCTAAATTTAATACTGTATTAAATATCTATTTCTCTGTGTCATTACATGTAGATCTACTTCATTAATTTTTAATGGCTTCTTTGCATCTCATTGTATGGGTTAGTTTTAGTTTTTCACTTTTAAAAAGAACGTAGCAATTTTATTTCTGTATATTTCTTTTGAGAATTTATGGAAGTATTTAAATAGGATAAATTTCTAAATGAGCACATACTGGGTCACAGAATATGCACATTCAAATGCTTTCTTCTATTAAATTGTTTTTGTATGAATGAACGTTCCCCATGTGCTTATAATACTCACAGCTGAGTATCATGACTCATTAAAACCTGTCAATTTGATTGTCAAAAAGATATCTCATTATTGTTTCCATTTTTATTTCTTGCTTTACTACTGTGGCTGAACCTTTTATGTTCTGGTCACGCCTTGAGGCATGTGGGATCTTAGTTCCCTGACAAGGCTCAAACACGTGCCTCCTGCAGTGGAAGCACAGAGTCTCAACCACTGGAGCACCAGTAAGTCCCCATGGTTGAGCCTTTTAAAAAAATCTTTACTGCTTTTTTTTCCTCAAGTGTCCCTTGGCTTTTTCTTTTTTTTTACTGAACTTTTTTCCTATTTTCAGATCCTCTTTATATTTATCTGTATATGCTGTAAATACTGGTCCTAGTTCATTTTCTTTCAACTTACGTTCTTTTGGAGTATGTACAAAAATAAATGTCAATCTTTATCTTCATGATCTATGTTTACAGAGAGAAGTAAAATCTCCACTGAAGGATTTTCAATGACTGTTAAGTGCATTTTTGAAAAATTACTTTAGTTGAAGGATTACTGAGAGAGAATAGATTAGTGGTAAGGAGCTATAAGTACAAAATATTTTACTGTAAGAAAAAAAATGAACTGAGGTACACAGTACCTTTTGAAGAATTAAAAACTACTGGATGACTACTGGTACAATGATAATATATCAAGTTTTAGTGTAAAAAACTGATCTAGCTGCAAAATACAAAGCAAAATGATACATCCACCCCTTTTAAGTTTCTTACTCCCCATTCTTCTCTTTCTTTTCATTCTTCTCTCTTGACTTCAGTCAAGCATACGCTTTCTCCTCATTAAGTTTTCCTACTGTCAATTATGGGTCCTCCATACAATCTAAAACATATTTTTTACTAATCAGATAACTAGACAAATTAGCTTTCTTAACTCAACTGAAATCCTATTTCCTGAATGAGACTTCTATATTTAATGAAAAAAGAGTATTACATTATTTGTTCCAATGACTTGACAATCTCAGTTTTAAGAAAAAGGAAATGAAGAGCAAATACTAACTTCTGAATATGATACTCAAATACAAACATATGGGGAAGGCTAACCGCATGTATACCTGTGTTTTAAGGGTTCGTTCTGTATTGATATTCTTTTCAAAGGCAGCCTTAAGGATATTGATCTCCTCCTCCTTCTTCAATTTATATTCTGTCAACAAATTATATAAAATGTCATATATGATATGCCATTAATTTCTGCCTTGCAAAGTAACAATGTCCTTTATTATTCAAATTAGTATATACTACATAGTAACTTTCAGTGCCTTCATTAAATAATTCTTTTTTTCAGTTTATTGAGGTATAACAGACAAATAAAATTTTAAGATTTTAAAATATACAATGTGAAGAACTGATACATGTATACACTGTGAAAGGATCCCCCCACAATCAATTTAATTAACACATATATCACCTCATATATTTACCTTTTTGTGGGGGGAGTGACGGTGAGAATATTTAAGTTCCCTAAGATAATACTTGGGGGCTTCCCTGGTGGCTTAGACAATAAAAAATTCACCTGCAATGCAGGAGACCTGGGTTCGATCCCTGGGTCGGGAAGATCCCCTGGACGTCATAGCCACCCACTCCAGTATTCTTGCCTGGAGAATTTCATGGACAGAAGAGACTGGTGGGCTACAGTCCACGGGGTCACAAAGAGTCAGACACAACTGAGCGACTAACACTATTCAAGGTAATACTTAAGGCTACACAAGTTATTTAACATATGAAAACAAATTCTTCAAAACCCTAATACATAACAAAGATTTGCCTCTGAACTTGATTTTAATGTTACAATTTTTTAAAAAAATCTTACATACCTTCCTCTGCCTTCCTCATTTTATCAGTTAGCTCTTCATTTTCTTTTCTTAATAATTCAATATCTTTGGTTAGCATGCTGTTCGTTTCTTCAAGCTAAACAAAGCACAGAATGGTTGAAGTTGCATAGTCTCTTTGCTACTCTCATATTTAAAGCAATAATCTTTAAAAAAATACTTGCATTTTCCATAGACAAGGACAGGTCAGACATTGCTTAACTATAAAAATGTCTGGTTTCCAGTTTGAAATATGTGGAAATGATTAAAAATATTTTAAAGTAACTGTTAACTTCCAAAAATTATTTCACCGTGCATGTATACATACAGAGTCATACAAATGAAAGGAATACGAAATGTAATGAAATAAGAGCAAGACTAAAAACTAGGAAATGTACATTTAGTTCTCTGTCTCTGTGCCCTCAGCAAGTTACAATCTTTCTGGGCCTCAGTTTCTTCATCTGAATAACGGTGACAAAAAGGACAATTTAAAATGTTTGGCTATTAGCATAAATGATACCACTGTGGACCCATGTATTTCCTCCCTATTTATTCCTTCCCTGACCCTACCCAGACCGCACTGTGTGATAAAATCATTTCTTTGTCATCAAGGGCTTTTTAGGTAGTAGATATTATTTAATAATCAGAAGTGGCCTCTATGTTCTGTAGTCCCCAAACAATGATGAAGACCTTTGCTGACATATTCCTGATGCCGACAAGACTAGTTACCCATTCTTAGGAACTAGGAACACACTTCCTATTTTTAAGCACATACCTCCCATACCCTAGATTAACTATAAAATTGTCCCAATGGTCCTCTGGTGGTGCGGCGTGCAGCAGGAATGTTTCTACATCATTTTCTGCCTGAACCCACTCCGTGACTACTGGACCCATAGTAACTTGTCCAAAGACTGTACAGAGCTGCCTACCTTGGCATTTTAGTCTAAAGATACCTTCTCAGTTCAGTGGGTGCTTTTCATTCTCTCTGCCTTCCAACAATTACTTTCAGTAACTTACTTGTTCCCCATTCTATTTATATGACTGCATTTAATCTTCATAAGAATCCTATGACACAGAATCTGAGGCCTGAAGAAATCAAAGCAAACTGCCAAGATGACGTTAACTTCTCAGGGGCAAAGCTGTGGTTTGAATCCAGATCTACTTACACCAGAGCACTTGATGGTGGCTTTACCACCAAGAAGAAAACTCTAATTTCCCTTTCTAGCCCCATAATCTATTGACCATACTATACATTTCAGGAATAGACAACTGTTTGTAGTAATGGTTTCTCTATAATGGATTTGTAGATATACACAAAGAATTTTTGTGGATATCCACATCCCAAAATACCATCTCTGAATCTTATAGAATTTTGGCCATGAAATCAGTTGCAATTTACTAAGATAATAAAGCAAATGAATTTAAGTTAAGTATTTCTTCATATAAAATATATTAAGATCTATAACCAGAAAGGGGGAAAAACCCCAATATACTAAATAAGAATTTCAATTATTAACCATTGTTTTAGATTATATAAACTATTTTATATATGCATACAAGGAGACCATTGTGTGTAAGGAAATACTCATGCACATACACTTATCCAAACACTTTAAAATGTGGCCTGTTTAGAATTTTCAATTAATTTTAATCACATAACTTAGCTAACTATCACTTACCCGACTAAGAGTGTGATCTTTATCTGTAATCTCCTGTCGATTTCTCGAAGCAGCTTTCTTGCTTTCTTGGGTCAGTTCAAAATACTGCTCTTCCAGAAGCCCTCGAGCCAACTGCTCAGATTCAGCCTTTGTTTCTGCTAGATCCAACTGAGTAGCAAGAGTTTCTCTGGTAGATTTAAGAGAGAGAGGAGTATAAACAAATCCAATGCATTCTTCCAACTTAACTATACGGTTAAAAACACAATTCTATTTAAATGATAAAAGAATCAAGTATTCTATTGCTTAAAACAAACCCTGAACTCATTACAAACTTTCTAGAAAAGTAACCTCTCACACTTTGAAAAAGGATGCTAAAATTTTGTCCATGTTATTTTGCTTAACTAAGAAAAGGTAATAGAACAATGGCAAGCAGTCTACTCCTGAAAAGGAATTTGCTGGGATCTGGAAGGAAAGGCAGCATGGCACAGTGGGAAAGTCACTGGCTTGTAAATCAAGAGGCCAGACCTAGACCCTGATCCCCTTCTATCCCCATTCTTGCCCACTAGGCAAGTTCCTTACACTTGAAAGAAATCAACTTAATCAAATCCATAAAATGAGAAGATTAAGCTACATTATTTTTGAGGTCACTTCCAGCTCTGAAATTTAATAAGATTATGAAGATTTATAAATAGATTTGCAAACCACTATAAACTATTCTAGGAATGCTCCTTGGGAATTACCCTTTAAAGCCTTTCAGAATTGACATTCGGACCACAACCAGATCACTGCAGTTTGCCTGCTATTCCTAGGAAGAGAAACTGTCTTCAATAAGTTATTTCGGTCATAACTGTAACCTGTACATACAGTAGGTGCTCAATAAATGTTTATTAAATAAATGAATGACTTCCACCTACTTTCTATTAAGGGAGTAATACAAATAAAATTTTCTGTCTCAAACCTAAAGAGGAAGATATATAGTAACTACAAAAACCAGTAATAATATCATTCTTTTGTCCAACAAATATTTAAAGTTCCTGTGTGCCAAACACTGTTCTGGGATTTAAGGCATACAGCAGTAACAAACTCCTTGCCCTCAGAAAGTATATATTAGCAAGGTGAGACAATTTAAAGAAACGAACAATACACAGTACGCCACAGAAAACAATAAAAGGAAAGGTGAAGAGGCTGTAAGTTGTGGTCACTATTTTGTTGACAGCGATCAAGAATGTCTCTCTACTAAGCTGATATTTGAGAAAAGAAAAGGAGGAAGTGAGAGGGGAGCCACACAGGTATCTGAGAATGCTTTCAGGCAAAGGAAACATCTAATAAGAAATGTTCTGAAGGAAGCTAATGTGAGGGGTGTTGGGGGTGGTTGTGATAAGTGAATTGGGGAGAAAGAACAAGTGTTAGAAGGCTTTCTAAAACAACAGAGGGACTCCGGCTTTTACTCTGATTACTCCATTTTAAAGCGATCATTCAGGCTGCTGGTTAAAATCAGACTTAGTAGGGGGACAATGGCAGAAGCAGCAATATAGTGGCAGAAGCAGCAAGCAGAAGCAGTGAGGAGACACCTGAAATAAACAAGACTGGAGATAATGGCAGTTTGGATCAAGTTGGTAAATGATGAAAAGTGGTGAGAAATGATCAGATTCTGGACAGGCTTTTTAGTTACAACTAGGCTATATTGATGGACTGCATGTAGAATGTAAGAAAAAAAGAAAAGAGCCTAAGATGATGCAAACTTTTGGATTTAAGCAACTAGGACTAACAAAACAGCTAATACTGACACGGGGAAGACAGCAAGGAGCAGGCGGGGGAGTAAGGCATTTTTCTGGACATGTTATATATGATATGCTTGTTAAACACTCTAGTGGAAATGTCAGACAGCTGGATTTACAAGTCTAAAATTCAGGGGAGAATATACTTGTACACTGATGTTATTTAAAGCCATTAGGCTGGATGAGAACAAGCAGGGAGTGATCCCTTGGGCCCTCCATAGTTTAAAACTACAAAGGAGCAAAGACGGGTGAGGAAGAGGAGACATTTCAATAGGCGGAAAGGAGTTCGGTGTCACAGAAACCAAATGAAGCAAATTCAGAGAGAGTAATCAATGATGACAACTGCTGCAATTAAATAAGATAAGATAAAGCTCCAGGTGACCTTGAAAAAGGTTATTTTGGTAGAGTAATGGGTGCAAAGTTTTGAATGAACTCAAGAAAGAATAAGAGAAGAGAAACTGAAGGTAAATGGCATGTCAATTTTCAAGGAAGTTTGCTAAAAAAGGAAGCAAAAAACAGGTTGTAAGTAGATATACAGTTTAAAGAAAAGGAGGTTGTTTTTTAAGAAAATGTTTACCTCTATGCTTACGTAACAATGGAAATGGCTACAGAAAGGGAAAAATGATGCAGGAGTGTAACTGATTCACTTTGCGGTACACCTGAAACTAACACAACACCGTGCATCAACAACACTCCAAGAAAAATTAGAGAGAAAAAGAAAACAAATGGAGGAAAGATGAAGAGAATCATCGGAGTCACAGGCAGAAAAGGATGGGATCGAAGGGCTGCCTTTCAGGTCGACTCATGTTAATTTTGTCTATTTTCATGAATCAGAAGGGTCTACATGGTACAGCTGCAGACAAGTCAGTGGCTGTGTTAGTGGAAGAGAGTAGATGTCCTATGACTTTCAGGAAACAAGACTATTTGCTGAGAATGAGAACAAGAAGTTGTTGATCTGAGGAGGGAGGAAAAGATAAGGCAATACAACGTGAGAAAACTAGTTTCAATGTCTTTTCTTACACCCTCCAGCTATAAGCAGTTATTAAACTTAATAGATTGCCTCCTTGTAAAGCCCTAAGCACACATGCAATAGAAATTAATCTGCCTTATAATACTAAGAGGAAGACTCTAAATATCTTTACCTAACATAAAAATTATAATTTCCAAATACTACATGAACTATTTATATACAAACAGATGTTTGAAGATTGAGAGACCTTTGAAAACAATTTACTGTCACAATTTAGTGAATCTCTGTACAACTGCTATAGTGTTAAAGTACCAAATTATTTCTTCACCATAAAGGCAAATTTTAGTCAACATTTAGTTTGATTTGTTCTGAATTAGGCCAGTAAGATTTGCTATTCCACTGCCATAAGAATAAAGACACATCTACTCTCTGTTTAAACTTAAAAGTTAAGAAATCTTTGCTGTAGGACTGATTCTTGTTCTAAAGTAAAATGGACATACTTTTCACTTTGTAGTTCCTGTATTTTCTTTAAGTGTTCTCTGTTTTTTTCTTCAATTTCTTCCTTAAGTTCCTTTACCTGGGTTTTATAAAGTGTCTGCAAAACAAGTGATAAGAATAAATAAGTGTATTGATGGGGTTAAAAGCAATTTGGTAGTTCTTTATAAAGTTAAACAATTAACATATGATCTAACAACTCCACTCTGAAGTATTTACCGAAGTAAAAATATATATCTATACAAAGTCTTAGACCTGAATTCTCATTGCAGTGTTATTTCATAGTAATAGATGCAGAGGTTATAAACTTCCAATTGTGAAGTCAATTTCTGTTTTTTTAAACACTTTTTAGTTTAAAAGATAAGGAAAAAACAATGAGGACCAGCAAACAGCTGTGGAGTATGACTTTTACACTGTATACTTAATTATCCCTCTGAGAAACAGCACTTCTCTAGGGGAAAAATACATTTCTACAAGAATGCAACTGAAAGAAAAATGATGGCTAGCTCTGGTTTGTTTACAATTTCTAAAATGAAATAGTCCATTCTGCCTTTAGTAATCAGATTCTCATTTCTCCGACTTCAATTACTGAAATTTATATGTGGAATCAATGAAGAAATAAAAATAACCTGATCTGAAAGCCAAAACTAAAGAAAATCTTAAATTCAGCTCATAAAAACTTATCAAATTTAGCAACATCTAACCAGTCCTCACAAGCAACAGAATAAACCAAAACTAAAGACAGTTAATAGTTTGTATTGTTTTATAAAGGCAAAAATCAAGAATCCATAAAAACTACCACAAATCACTTGGACATCCATCCCCAAATACGGAGGCACTGAAAGATTACCCTTTGGAAGCTTATGGACAGGAAGGTGTGCTTGATATTATAGACCGCTGTGTAGAAGTCACCCCCACACACTGTAAACATGAAGGCTAATTTACATTCAGGGAAAAGGTTTTCAACAATCTTGAATTTTTTTTTTTAATTTAAAAACATATTCCAGGGATTACATAATAAGCCAAGAAGAAACAGACAAAAAATGGAAAAGTCACCAAGTTTATTAGCATGAAGCTCATAACTGTATGAAATTCCATAGAGCTCTAACAATACCCAGATTTTTTACTGAGGAAATCATTACTTCCAATATTGTTCATACTTGGTTTCTAGGGCATATTCAGCAGTGCATCTCAAACTCTGTGCATTTAATTACACTGCTTAAAGCCCATAGTAAAGGTGGCTTGCCAGTGAAACAGAAATAGAGCAGCTAGATAAATGTCAAACTGAAATGTTAGGGCACAAGCTTGGCAACCAAAAATTCAGAGTTTTCAATAAGGCTCAAAGCAATAGCTATAAATGCTCATCAATAGTAGTAATGAAAATAACCTGGCCTGTAGTAAAAAAAGAAAATGATTTTTATGGAGAAAAAGTGTAAAAGATTCATAAAGTGCACACAGAGCCAAAACAGGAAAAATCTCTTGAACATTAGTTATACCCACAACTGTATGCAGCGAGAGCTACACACACATGTACGAAGGCCACTGTGATGTGCACACGTGAACCACACATGGTAATACTGGCACTCTAACCCACCAGAGCTTGGCACCAGGCAGACAGAACTCTCAACAGACTCTTCTAAGTAGCTCCAGTTTGAAAGCAATTCTGGAAATATTTGCACAAAAATAGTCATTTCTTTGTAACTTAGACTACCAACACAGATTCAGAAATGAAATGTGGAGAAGGGGATATACAACGGGAGAAAACTACTTCATAGTTATTTGAAAAAGAATCACAGTTCACATTAAACATCTAAACCCCTTGTTAAGTCAGCTTTGGAAACAGTCTACATGTTAAAAGTGATTCTCACCGAGAAATACTGCTCCGCTTCCAGCTGATCCTGCAGCTCCCGCATCTGCCCTTCATTCCCTCTGTACTGTCTTCAGACAAAAGAGAAAGCAGTAAACAAATGCTCCTACTTTCACTAGACTTTATATTATTCTTTGTTTCTTGAAGTTGCTAAAACAAAAGTTTACTAAAATAACCTCTGTTTTAAAAAAAATCATACTTTGTTATTCAAATACTTTGTTCAGTATTACTTAACTAGTTGTATTTGGTTAGGACACACTGTCTGGTGCCATTTTGCTCCTTGTAAAATGATAACTATGAAAAGTAGAGGGAACCATTTTCTACTGAAGTTCACTTTCAGGAGAATGTTAACTGTGGATGAATCCAAATGCAAAAGTAAAATGATATTATTTTGGTAAATTTTTGTAAAGAACAGCTTTCTTAGGGGTACATTTAAAATGTCTTATGCAGTAAGTAGATTATTAAAAATGTGAACATATTAAATAAATGATAAGAAAAATTCAGTACTATACTTTATGATTAATTAAGCACAAGGGTGGGGTGGAAATGAATACTCAGATATGGAATAAGAAGGGAGACAATAACAACAGCTGACAACACAGATAAAGAGAGATGTACATATATAGAATATATATATGTAAACACCACTCACAGAGAGGAAAGGACTCAAAAAGTCAGATACACAATGCAACCCAACACACAGCTAATTCAACAATGAACAATTCCATCTGCAGCTGCTGGGTTTTCATATTAGATGGTAAAAGCTTTTTACTTTCAGCATATGGTTGATAGAAATTATTAGTTGAATGAATTATTAGTTGAATGTTGAGTGCAAGTTACTGTGGGAGAAGAAAATTATAAAACACCTTAACTTGGTGAAAACAGTGGCTCTAAAGGGGAAAAGAATTTCAACAACATAAACTCAACAAAATTAAGAAAGACAATTCTACACAAGAGTTACAGTGTTGTACATGAAGCTGGCAAGTGAATGTAACATAAATTTGGAGGAAATAAAATCCCATGACTTGGCTTAAGGAATCCCCATCTTTGACATTAAATCTCTGAAGCATGTCCTTACACAAATTCTGAAAGTCTCAGTGACATCTTGCTGTGTTTCTATTTCAAGTAAGCAGACACATCACATCTCAAGAATAGAGAAAAAGGACACTACATTCTGAGATGAACCAAAGAAACAAAACAAACACATACAGGGTCATCATGTCTAATTCTAGTCTCTAAAGTAAAGAAAACTTTTGAATATTTTCTGTAAGGTACTAAATCCTTAATAAAAAGGTTATTCCTGATGTTTGTAATTCTAGTGTGATGATAGATGATTTTTGTGGATATGGAAATCATATAAAAACACTATTTTTCTACCATAAACAGACTTATTGTAAAGTCAATAGTACTGACAATGTCTTTTTTCCCCCTTTAATAACTGCATTTTTTTTGTTTTGCTTTTTGTTTTTTAATAACTGCATTTGTTTTAAAGTCTGCCCTTCCAAAGCCTGAGCCTCCTTGCAAACTTTTGCAAATAAATTTTTATTTTTTCTAAACGTTTTTTCCTAAATCTTAATTTCACAAACTCTAAGTACATAATCTATACACATATAAAATATCAAACACAGAAGCAAATGTTGAACACACACAAAAAAGAAATCAAGAATGTTATTTCCGAGACTTACTTTGTAAGCTGAGCTAATTCAAATTCTAATAATCTCTTTGCTTCCAATAAAGTATTTATTTCCTGTTTCATCTGCTTTTCTAAACCTTTTAAATTGTCTGCCTCAAATGCTTGAGTCTTCAATTCATTTTGTAACAACAGTCGCTTATTTGATTCCTGCTCCAGCTGCAGGGTTAGATTCTTAACCTATGAATGAGAAAAATAATTGGGATCGTAAATCTGTTTAGTAATTTATCAGACATTATTTGAACGAATATTAATCAAACCTCAAGTACACTATTAACCTCAAGTACACTATTTCCTTATACAAACAGAAAATATCTGTATCCTAAAGAGTCTCCACTGTTTTATGCATTTATTGCTGCAGAATTTAGTGTTAAAGCAAATGAATCCCCAAATTTCAGATATGAGATCTTGGAGGGGAAAAAAAAAAATCTGGTTTCTTTGTATGATACCTGTATGGAAATTCTGGAGGAGAAGGTGAGTATAAAAGTTACCTTTGGAGCGACATTCCTAAATGGTACTTAAGTTTATTAGCTCATTCAGAAATGTTGTGCTCTAATCTACAGCTCTGCAAAGTTTACCCCCAAAATTGAACATATATTGAATTCAATTCAATAAATATTTATCAAGTACTTATTGGGCGTAAGGACTAAAATGCTCCAAATTCTTACAGTGGTTATAATTTCCTTCATGATCTGTTGCTTACTTTTCTGGCACTGTCCCTGGCCATTCTCTGAATCCAATCGTACTCCTCAGACCTTCCAGTGTGATGTACTCTCCATCACTGCACAGTGCTATCACAGGTTATTCTCTGTCTTCCCCTCTTCATTTACTCCTTCTTCAGCTCTTAAATGTCAAACCCTTAGGTCTCCATTAACCTCATGAACACGATTAGTCCTGATACTCCTAACTTGGTATGTCCTTTTTAAGTATGTCATGCTTGTCATGACAATGTTAATCTCTGTCTTTCCCCTTGGGTTGCAAATTCCACGGAGGTCAAGCCCAGAACTATCTTATTTCGTACCTTATAGCAGTGAACACAGATATATGTAGGTAATTTTATTTAAATCTCCACCATGTTTAAATTATACTGACTTTTTAGTCATAACAATGATTTTCTCCTTTATAAGATGAATGAAACTCAGAACTGTTTTTCTTACTTCATCCTCCATCCTGTCTTTATTTTCAATCAAATGCTCCAGCTTCTGCTGAGATTGTTTCAGATCAACATCTAGCATAGAACACTGCTTCTCAATCTGAACAACCCTATTTTCAGCCTTCTCTCGAGCTTCTCTCTCCTCCTTCAGCTTTTTTTCCATCTCTGTGAAAGAAAAAGTTAAAAATATATATTTAATGAAAAAGACTACTTTAATACTTTCACTTTCATGGGCTGCATAAGACACTTAGGTGTCAAAAACCCCTACTGTTAACAGCCTGGGATCTTTTAGAGCTATTCATTACTGAAGTAAACTTAATTTTTGCAATGCATATAAAAAGGATTCCATGATAGTGTAATACTTAATTACTATCAGAAGATACCAGTCTATAGTGAGGTTCCTTTCTTGATCAACATCAAAGAACTAAGGTTCTAGAGGTTACTTTACTAGGGTCCTGAAACTCTTGAGTTGTACCATCAGGATTCAAATTTAGTAAATCTGCTATTTCACTTTCAGGCTGTCTTGTCTAGGTGACAAAATAGAAACCACCAGAACGGGGTTTTTTGAATAACTCCCAAATTTCCAGCTTGGATGCTGAATATCACTATCATCCATAGCCACGATAATATTTCCCATTTATTGAAAGCTTTCTGTGTACAGGCACTTTAGTGCATTTTCCCCATCTAATTTTTTGAAACAGTCATAAGAGAAGCTAAGCGGCAAAGCAGATTTGTCTGATTACAAGCCTGGGCTCATAAAAAATAATCATTAACCAATACAGTAAGAATAGCAGGAAGAGCACGTTTGACAGATCAGATCACAAGTTTATCTCTTGAATAAACTGAATTTAAGGTGCCAGGTGACACTTAGCTTACAATAGGTTAAGAAGTGAGTAGAAGGTGAAGAAAAGGAAGACATCTTTTTAGAAATCTGGCTATAAAGGGACAGAATAAAATAGTGGCAATTAGGAAGGACCACAGGTTGCTGCAATGGTTTGTCCTTTTTTTTAAAACAGATGAGAAAGATTTGTACATGTTAACAACAAGAAGGGATTCAGTGGAGGACAAAGGTTGAGAATAAAGGAAAGAAAAAGTAATTAAGTTGAGATAAGAGACTGGATCTGAGTATGCTGCCTGCTGCCAAGTCGCATTAGTCGTGTCCGACTCCGTGCGACCCCATAGACGGCAGCCCACCAGGCTCCCCCATCCCTGGGATTCTCCACGTAAGAACACTGGAGTGGGCTGCCATTTCCTTCTCCAATGCATGAAAGTGAAAAGTGAAAGTGAAGTCGCTCAGTCGTGTCCGACTCTTCATGACCCCATGGACTGCAGCCCACCAGGCTCCTCTGTCCATGGGATTCTCCAGGCGAGAGTGCTGGAGAGTGCCTTCTCCAGATCTGAGTATAGGTAGAGCATATTAGCAAGGACAGGAAAAGGATCACGCTCTGCTAAGATGAGAGAGATGATAATGAAGATGGTAAAGGAGCAGGACAGCCTGCCCAAATCAGAGAATTAGATTCTGAGTTCAAGTCTACGACTTCACAGTTTCTTTTTGAAATAGGAGAATGTTCACCTAAAAGCGAAGTGATAAAGACATGGCATAGGAAGCTAGAGGAGAAGAAAAATTTAGGAGAAGGAATTGATGAGTGACATATATAAAAACAACAGCTCACTTGAGGCTGAGGACAATGCACTGAGATAACACCCATCTAAAGAACTAGCTGAAGCAATGAAAAGCGGCTGGCTGATCTGATTGAGGGTTGAATTTAGAGGCATAGTTCAGTGGAAATACAAAGAAATAACAGAGTTGAAGGTACAAAGCACGAAAAGTGAATCAACAGACAATGGGTTTCAGAATGCATCTCAAAGAAAACAAAGGAAGGGGCTGAAAAACTGGGAGAAATAAGAATACACTGACTTTTACAGGGAGAGAAGGGTGGTACCGGGAGCACAGCATGGTGGAGTAAGGGAACCAGCAGGTGAAACTTATTTTAAAAAAAGGAAGGCTTCAAAAATGAAAAAAAAGGAAGGCCCCCCCTTTCCCAGATCATCACTTATAATGTCTAAGAGTTTAAACTACTACACAATCAAATCAAAATCAAAAATTTTTGTCATTATTTAAAAACTAAGCATGTAGAAAATATTAACATTGACACTTACCACACATTGCAACAGACTTTGCCTCTTCAATAGATTGATGTTTGTCAGTTAAACGAGCTTTGGTTACTTTATGTTCATTTACCTCTTGTTCTAACCGTTGCTGTAATGATTTAAGCTTGTAGTTTAAATCTATTTCTAAGTTGTTCTTTTCCTGTAAAATGAGAATGAGAGTCAAGTACTAAGCTGTGCAAAAAGCAAATCATTAAATCTTACATCAATTTTATCTCTCAAGAGATAATATATGAATCACATTGGCTTGAAATATTACACTATATGTACTTAAATACTTTTACTCAGAACATAATTTTATATTTATACTTCTTGTGCACTTCACACTATCTATAATATCTTACTTTAAAAATCACAATGGCTGCTGCTAAGTCACTTCAGTCGTGTCCGACTCTGTGCAACCCCATAGATGGTAGCCCACCAGGCTCCCCTGTCCCTGGGATTCTCCACAATAAGCACATATAATTAAAAACAAAGCATCACCTCTCTGTGCCCTCTACCCTCCTTTCCCAAGTGAATCATTAGCTGGGGCTGATGGCAAGGAAGATTTCTATCATATTTAGAAGGGTTCACTGAGAGTATCAGAAAAGAACAGGACAGTTCTTCAGGTCATTTAAAATTTTTTGCTACCATTTAGAAAACTAACCTCTGTTACATTTGCATTGTGATGATCAGATATCTAACACCCTTCAAGGATAAAAACAAATAAGTAACACTCTAAAAAAGCTCAAAATAAGATCCACATACATCACACACCAACCAACCATAAAAATTTTCAGAAATGTAAACATATAGAGATTAGGAACGAATGGTCTCTCAGAAAATCACCTTATAATATCTGGCAATCAGGAACACTATCTCATAATTGGTATACATTAATCATTTACCTTTTCTGAATGATTAAGCATGTCTTGAGCCTCTTTTCTTTCTCCTTCCACTCTTTCAAGATTATGTTTGAGATGCTTCACCTCCTCTTGTAAAGATGTAATTCGAGCTGTCAAGTGAGAAAAAAGTTCAAATCACAGTCACTGAGAGAGAAATCCTTTTTTTCCCCCAGCATGATCATTAAGATTAAAAAGAAGCTTTAAATCTCCAAGTAGTAAATTTATTTTATTACTTGTAGTCTGGAATAGCTACAACAGTACTGAAAAAGAACAATGAAACTGAAGAACTCAAACTTGCAATTTCAAAACTTACTATAAAGTTACAGTGATCAAAACAGTATGTTACTGGCATAAGTACAGACATACAGACCAACTGAATAAAACTGAGACTCTAGAAACAAAACTGTACACCTATAGCCAACTGCTTTTTAACAAGGATACCCATACCCATCAGTGAAGGAAAACAGTCTCTTCAACAAACAGTAATGGGACACCCAGATGCATGCATGCTAAGTTGCTTCAGTTGTGTCTGACTCTTTGCGACCCCATGGACTGTAGTCTGCCAGGATTCTCTGCCCATGGGATTCTCCAGGCAAGAATACTGGAATGTGCTACCATTCCCTTCTCCAGGGGATCGTCCTGACCCAGGAATCAAACCCTTGTCCTCTTACATCTTCTGCATTGGCTGGTTCTTTACCACTAGCGCCATTTGGGAAGCCCTTTGGCAATGTGTTATGAGATATGACACCAAAAGCATAAGCAATATATTTTAAACTGGACTTCATCAAAATTAACTTTTGTACATCAAAGGACATTATTAAGAAAAATGAAAGGACAAACTACAAAAGAGGTGTAAATATTAGCAAATCATATACCTGATAAGGTCTTACCTGGACTCTTTAAAAGTCAACAACAAAAAGACAAAAAAAATAAATGCACAAAGGACATGCACAGACATCTTTCTGAAAAGAATATACAAATAGCCAATAAGCACATGAAAAGATTGCTCAACTAATTACTCACTAGGAAAATTAAAGTTAAAACCACAATGAGACAATGCTGGTAGAAACTTAAAATGATGAACAATGCTGGTGGAAACATAAAATGAGATGTGGCTGTTATGGAAAATAGTCTGGAAGTGCCTCAAAATCAAACCTAGCATTACCACGTGACCCAGCAATTCTACTCCTAGGTATCCGAAAGATTTGAAAGCAAGTATTCCAATAAATACTTGTACCGGAGTTTCACAACAGTGCTATTCATAACAGTCAACAGGTGAAACAACTCAAAACTCAAATGTCCATCAACAGATGAAGAGCTAAATGAAATATGGAATATATATATATACACACACATACATACAACAGGATATTACCCAGCTATAAATGAATGAAGTACTGATACATGGTACATCAACCAATCTTAAACATATGCTAAGTGAAAGAAGCCTAAACTAAAGGTCACAAATTATATGATGTCATTTGTATGAAATATCCAGACCCAGTAAATTCAGAAATATAGAACAGATGAGTGGTTGCTAGGGGCATACAAGGGAAGGACAGTTGAATGGGCACAAAGTTTTCCTCTGGGTTAATTAAAATGTTTTGGAACTAGAATGTACTGAACGCCATTGAATTGTACACTCTCAAATGGTTAACTTTAGGTTACACGAATTTCACCTCAATAAAAAAATATACAAAAGCAGTTAGAAATACAAGCGGGCAATGAATAAAAACTACAGTCACAGTGATTATTTTTCAAATATGTTTCAAAATTTGGCAAATCAAAGAGACAAAAAATAAATGGAATCTTAAAAATCTGATTAGATTAGAAAACTGATCTACTATTTCCAAAAGTCAAATCCAAAAACATACCAAGAAAAATGGTTACACAATTTCCAAATGCCTGTGTAACAGTTAAAAACAAAAGTACATTACACTATGATATATGACATGAAGCTAAGCTTTTTTTTTTTCATTTTTAAAGTGTTGCAAACAGTAAAAAAGAAAAACATGTAACAGTGATCATATGTGGCCCACAAAACCTAAAGAATATAATGTCCAATTACATTTGGGAAGTCATTTCCCACACACATGAAGAAGCTTCTGCTCATCAGTATACATAGAGAGCATTCAACTAGCAAATAACCATCACTTTACCACAAGACCAGCCTCCTAAACTGTAAGATCTATACTGAGGGATCTAAAATGTCTTAAGAACCATAAAAAGTTAATGCAAAAATTTTATGTGTGCGTGTGTGTGTGTTTTACCACAATGTACTTTTTATATGTATATTGAGGCTCATTTAAATTCTGCACATTTTTTAACGTGTATGAGCTTCGATTCACATGTAAATCAAAAAATAAACCTTCAAGGAAGCATTGAAAAATGATACACATTAATGATAAGTCATGCTATGAATCTTCCTTAACTTCACCAATATCTAAAGAGTCAGTTAAAACCACTGTTGATAAACACATAATGATGGTCTCTTCCTTAAAAGCAAGCACTTCAAAGCTCAGTAGTATCTGGAAAATCACTAACTCAAAGAATTTTAGGATTGCAAGAATTTATAGGAGTCACCCAATCTTCTTGGTTTACAGATAAAGAAGGCAGACAAAGTGACATGCACACAGCTAATAAGCTGTATATTAAGGCCTAGAGAGGCAATTTAAGGACGTGGCATATGAGGCTTTTCTAATACATATAATGAGGATACTTTCTTGGTTGTATTCAGATCTATTTTAAGCCTAGTCCCTGAGAAATAAGATTGTGCAACACTCCTCAGCTGAGAACCAATGGGAGACCCTAATTTCTGTTTCCAAAGTCCAAAAACTGACCCTGACCTCTCTCCACAGAATTAGAGCTGATCGTCAAGTCTCAGGAGACTCCAAACTATGTTCCCATCCTGTGACTTAGGTTAAAATGCACTACCCCACCCCCTACTTTTCCCTGAAAGATCTGGCAACTTCCATGCATGTCTGTTTTGATTAGGTAGTATGGATGCTATCGCTTACAGAAATAGAATATAGAAAAAAAAAAAAAAGTGAGAAATGGTTAAAGCCAGTCATCCTGTTGAAAATAAACTGATTTTATTAGTGACGAGTATTCCTTTATTCACTGTTAGTTATATTCCATCTTTTTCCTTTTAGACTCAGAAAGACTGCTGATATCTCTAGTTCTAACCTTTCCAAGTACTGAACTTTTTATTTGCAGTGGGATTCTCTTACTGCTGTTTAGTTTCTATTCTACCAACAATGCATGAAGAATCCCGGGTTTTAACAGTAATAATCTTCTCTACCTGGATTAGTTCCACTTTCAGTAAGACTTCTGTGAATTGGACACTTTTAAAAATTAAGGTTTCAGTAATCTGGCTGTAAGACTGGAAATAACCACATTACCTCCATCACAAGGGTACCTGAGAGAGGGAAGAAATTACAATTTGATACGAATTCTCCTGAAAGAGAAAGAATGCTAACCATTTCCAGTATTACCAAGATAATTTTCTTTTTTTATTGAAGTATACTTGATGTACAATATTATATCAGTTACAGGTGTACTATACAGGACAATATGATCAAAAATATTTTACCTTACACTTTAAAAATTACTAACACACAAAAGGACAAATACTGAGGTACCACTTCTATGAGGCGGTCAAATTCACTGAGACATAAGGTAGAAGGGTGGTTACCAGGGGCTGTAGATGAGTGGGAAACGGGCAGTTACTGAGCACAACTTTTTAGTCTGGGAAGATAAGAAAGTTCTGGAGATGGACAGCAGTGATGGTTGCACAACACATGACTGTACTTTGTGCCACTGAATTGTACAACTAAAAATAGCTAAAACGGTAAGTTTTAATGTCTGTTTTACCACAATAAGAAAAAATATTACCTTGTAGGTCTCCAATCTTCTCAGAATCATGACCTCTGTCTCTTCGTTCGGCTTCTAATACAGCCTGCAGTTGGTAATAATCTTTGTCCATTTGTGACTTGGAATTCTCTAAAATTCTATTTCTCTCTTGCAGTTCTCTGTTTAGGGACTCTAGCTGAGTGATGGATTTGCTCATCTCTGTGTGACTCTTCCTTAATCTAACCGCTGTGTCCGATTCTGTCCTAAGTAAGTCATTGGCTTCTTCTAGCTAATTTAAAAAGAGAGCAAGAAAACAGGTGTGTTTTTTTTTTTGTTTTTTGTTTTTTTTTTTTACCAAAACACTTATTTATTATAATTTAAAAAATCTCATTCCAAAAACTCACCTGCTTTTGTAATTGTGCCAGCTTCTCATTAGCAAGCTGTGAATTCTGGCTGACTTTCTTTAAGTCTTCCAACTGATCCTTTAATGTAGAAACTAGAAAATGAAGGAATAACATGTAAGTTTGCGTTGAGGAAGCATACAAAACCCTTTTAGAAAAAAAAAGGAAATTTGGTCTTAGGCCATAAAAGTCAGTTAAACTAGCTCTAAATTTCATCTTGGAATTACTTACATTTGAAATTTATTTTAAAGTAGAGTACTGTTTTATAATATACAATGCAAAAACAGATTTGTGTCCACTGTTACATTTCAAATTCTTCTATTCTTTTGATAAAGGTTAATCTATTAGTGAAATGACATGGCTTTTATTTCTTTTTTACTGTATTCTTTTGCTGCATGGCATGTAGAATCTCAGTTCCCCAACCAGGGATTGAACCCACCCTTGCCTTGGAAGCACACTATCTTAATCACCGGACCACCAGGGGAGTCCTGATACAAAGCTAATTTTAATGTTCTCTGTTTTTGAAAGTAAAAATCTTTGCTTACTTCAATTACTTTCAGAATGATTCAAAATTTAAAAGGTACCAAATGGTATATAGGACAAACATGAGTCTTTCTCCCAGCACATTGTTTTCCAGCCCCTCTGGCTCTCCTCCTCAGCAACTACTAACTTCTTGCACATCCTTCCTCAGATAGTCTGTGTATCCATACCCAAATATATGAGAGCACAAATGTGTGTTTTCACATGCATATCTGTATATATATATATACACACACACATATATACATACATATATATGCACTTTAGTTCAGTTCAGTTCAGTCACTCAGTCGTGTCCGACTCTTTGCAACCCCATGAATCGTAGCACGCCAGGCCTCCCTATCCATCACCAACTCCCAGAGTTCACTCAGACTCACGTCCATCGAGTCAGTGATGCCATCCAGCCATCTCATCCTCGGTCGTCCCCTTCTCCTCCTGCCCCCAACCCCTCCCAGCATCAGAGTCTTTTCCAATGAGTCAACTCTTCACATGAGGTGGCCAAAGTACTGGAGCTTCAGCTTTAGCATCATTCCTTCCAAAGAAATCTCAGGGCTGATCTCCTTCAGAATGGACTGGTTGGATCTCCTTGCAGTCCAAGGGACTCTCAAGAGTCTTCTCCAACACCACGGTTCAAAAGCATCAATTCTTTGGTGCTCAGCCTTCTTCACAGTCCAACTCTCACATCCATACATGACCACAGGAAAAACCACAGCCTTGACTAGACAGACCTTAGTTGGCAACATAATGTCTCTGCTTTTGAATATGCTATCTAGGTTGGTCATAAATTTTCTTCCAAGGAGTAAGTATCTTTTAATTTCATGGCTGCAGTCACCATCTGCAGTGATTTTGGAGCCCCAAAAAACAAAGTCTGACACTGTTTCTACTGTTTCCCCATCAATTTCCCATGAAGTGATAGGACCGGATGCCATGATCTTTGTTTTTTGAATGTTGAGCTTTAAGCCAACTTTTTTACTCTCTACTTTCACAGCATATATAAATATGCCATTTTCTTTTAAACAATTAGTATTTTTTTTAAGATACGTTTTAGAGATTCTAAGTTTATAAAGAAATGCTTTATTCTTATAAAATGCATAGTACTCTACCATATACACTAAAGTTTATTATATCACAGATTACATTTACATTGCTCATAATTTTGGCAATTTAAACAACTCTAAAATTAATAACTTTATGTACCAGTAGGCATATGCACAAGTGTATGTGATATAAATTACTAGAAGTGAAGTAACTGGATCCAAGGATGCAGAGAGATATTTTAAATTTGCATCACTAATATCAAGACACATAAAATTCTAGTTTGGTAGTTCTCAAATGTGGCTACTTGTTAGAAGTGCTGAGAGAGCTTATTAAATATACCAATGCCCAGTCTACATGTCGAGGTGAATTAAACTAGAACTTCTGGAGTTTAGGTATTAGTATTCTATAAAGTTTCCCAAGAGATTCCAATACACACACAAGGGTAAAAATCACTACCTGAGCTATAACATTCTACTGTTTTTAAATATGCTATTAATTTATTTTGGGCCATGGGTATTAGCTCATGAGGGGGCTTAAGACTGAGTCTTCAAAAATATATCATAGGAACTAAATTTAAGACAACCTGAAGACAAAGACCTCAAGACAGTGTTAGAAATTTCAGTGTTTTTCAAAGGAAAAGCAACAACCTACCTTCATTTTCTACATTCCTCCTCTTCTCATTTTCCTGTTCTGCTTTTCTTTGGTATTCATTAATTCTGTGCTGCAGCAACATTTTCTCCTTCTCAATCTGAGATACTGTAGATTCTAGATTTCTTCTTTGAGTCCCCTGAAATTATAAGAAAAGTTCACCACTGCGATTAATACTCCTCATTTCTTCAACTGAGTTCTTCAAAGAACTCAGCTCTTTTTAAAAAAGTACACAATTAAATAAGATAGATATTTTGGCTTCAAAATCACATAGTATTTCCTAATAATGATACCTACAGTAGAATTAGCTTGCCTTAGAAGAAAACAGTAATTTTATTTTAACTAGATATATAAAATTTTCAGAGATTAAAAAAAAAATCCATGAACATAAAAACAACCCTATGAATCTTGTCAGATTGAAGGTCACTGGATCAGTTTAACATGAACACAGATAATACCAGTATTTTGGCTTATTTACAATCCTAAATTTAAGAAATGAAATACACAAGGGCTCAGATAACAACTGATATTATTATTATTTGATAATTAAATGGTACAAAACTCAAATGATACCAAAGGTTAGTGTTTGTGGTTTAACTTCACTAGTCCCTATATGAGGTCTCCCTTAATTTCTCTTCCTGTTTCTGTAACAATTTATCTTTCCTAAGATGTTCTATGTATGCATGTACCTACTTAATGTATATTAGAAAGTAATGAAAAAGATACTTTAGAAAATGAAACTAAGGGGAGAGGAGAGTTAAACGAAAAAAAAATACTCCAAATTCTACAACTTAAGAAAAAAAAACTTCTGCTTCTGCATTACCACCATCAGCATATCTTACATTTAATGCTATATTTTTCTCTTTAAGACACCACATTGGACAAACCTTTTACAGTGTGTGTTTTTCTGGGCTTTCCCATCTCTAAGTGAAACCCATCTTTTAAGTAAGATGCTGCCAGAGAGATACAGTAAAATTTGACAGAGACCATCCAGACTCCTTTCAATTATAAGATTTAACATTTTAACTTTTATCTTTTCATTTTGAAAATCTGAAATGATTCTACATTTCAGAAGTTCCACAGACAGTGAGTACATGTAGCCTTCCACTCAGTTTCCCCTAAGAATACATTATATTTAACAATGGTACAATAACCAAATCAGGAAACTGATACTGATATATATACATCATGTGTAGTTTGATGTCATTTTATCTCATGTGCAGATTCACAGAACTACTACCACAACCAAGATACAGAACTGCTTCATCAGCACAGTGCTCTCCCTCCAGTCACTACTTATAGCCACATGCACCCCTCACTTCTCCCACCATCGACATCCCTGGCAACCAGTAACAGGAGGTCTTCCATCTGCATAACTCTGTCATTTTTAAAATGTTATCTTAATGGAATCATACAGTAGGGATCTTCTGAGATTAGCTTCTTACATCCAACAAGTATCTCTGCGATCCGTCCAAGTTATTGTGTATAACAATCGTTCATTTTCCCAGCCTACAGCTTATCATGTCATCATCTTATCAGAATCTTTCACAGAGCAAGCACTGCTAGCTCTGACAAAGTCCAACTTATCGAACTGTCTTCCTTATATGGATCACGCCTGTGGTGTAATGTATAACTTCACCAAGCTGCAAGTCCCAAGGATTTTCCCCTATATTTTTTCCCTAGAAGTTTTATATTTTTTATGTTCCTATTTAAATATATGTCTGTTTTTTAAGTTAATATTTGCCTTAGATGTAAGACTGGCTGAGATCCATATCTTGGCCTATGAATACCTCATTGCCCCAGTACCACTTGCTAAAAAGACTATCCTTTCTCCACTGAACTGCTTCTGCACCTTCGTCAAAAATGAGTTGGCCATAATTGAGGGTAACTGATCCACAGTTTCTTTGCAGTACTATCTTTGCTTGGTTTTGGTATCTTGGTCATTCTAGCCTCATAAAATCCACTGCGGAATGTTCCTTTCGTTTATATTTTCTAGAAGAAAGTACAGAATCGGTGTTAAGTCTTCTTAAAACACTTGGTAGCTTCGTCTAGTAAAACCATCTGGTCCTGAAGATTACCTTTGGAGGAGCTTTTAAATTATGAGTTCACTTTAATAGTTATATAGGGATATTCATATAATGTATTTCACATTGAGTGAGTTGTGGTAGCCTGTATTTTTGGAGGAATTTGTCCATTTCACCTAAATCTCACACTTCAGTGTTTAGAACTGTATTATTTCCTTAAGAATTTTTTAAATATAGGCATAAGAGTCTGTAGGAATATGCCCTGCCTTATTCCTGATACAGATCATTTGTGTCTTATCTTTGCTTTGACAATCTTGCTAGAGATTTGTGAACTTTTTGACCTTTCCAAACAGCTGGGTTTTTTATCATTGATTTTGTTTTCCTGTTTCCAATTCCACTGATTTCTGCTCCTTATTTTTCCTTCCTTCTCTTTGCTTTCAGTTTATTTTGCTCTTCTATTTCTAGGTTCCTGAGATAGGAGCTTAGATGACTCATTTGAGTCAGTTCATCTTTTCTTTTCTTCCTTAATATTTTATTGAAGTATGGTTGACTTACAATGTTTCAGGTGCACAGCAAGATGATTCAGTTATACATGTACACGTATATTATTTTTGAAGTTACTTTCCATTATAGGTTATTACAAGATATTGACTATAGTTCCCTTGGCTACAGTCATCTTTTCTAATGTAAATGTTTCAATGCACACATTTCTCTTAGAGCACTATGTTAGCTGCATCCCACAAATTTTGATGTTTATCTTTATTTTCATTGCTGAAATATTTTTAAAAGGAGGCAGACCCATAATTTTATGAGATATAATTAACATATTTTTTCATTTCCTTTGAGACTCTCTTCGTTCACCTATGCATTATTTAAAACTGTTTTGTTTAATTTCCATGTGTTCGTAGAGCTGTCTGATACTTTTCTGTTATTCATTCTAGCTTGGTAACATTTTGGTCAGAGAACACACAGTTTATGACTTTAATTCTTTGAAATCTGTAGTTTGCTTGGTATGTGGTCTATCTTGGTACATATTTCTTGAGTGCTTGAAAAGAATGTGTCCTTTGCTATTGTTAGGCGGAGGGGTCTACAAATGTTGAATAGATCCCATTGGCTGATGGTGTGGCTGAGTTTGATACATTTGCTGATTCTCTGTCTAGAGGGTGGTATTTAAAAGTCTTCAACAGTATCACAGATTTGTCTTTTCAGTTTTATCAGCTTTTGCTTCACATATTTGGTAGCTCTTCTGTTTGGTGAATACAAATTTAGGAATGCCATATCTTCTCAGAGGATTGACATTTTTGTCATTCTACAATGTCCCTCCACCAGTGATAATTTTATTTGCCCTGAAGTCTACTTTACCTGATTTCAACACTGCCACCGCTGCCTTCTTTTTGCTAATGCTTACATGATGTATTTTTCCATCTTCTTACCTTAAAGCTGTCTATATTGTTACATTTGAACAGTTTCTGATAGATAGCATATGGGTAGGTAATTTTTAAAAATTTACTCTGACAATCTGTTTTAACTGCTGCTGATTTTAATTTACATTTAATATAATTACTGATATATTAAAGGCTCCCATTTTGTTTCTATTGTGTTCTGTTTTTCTGTTGTCTTTCTGTAGGTTACTTGAAAATTTTTTTAGAACTCCACTTGCTTTATCTAGTGTTTTTAAGCGTATCTCTCTATAATTCTCAGTGGCTGCTCTAAGTATTACATTATATTACTCGCATTGGCTTATGACCAGTTTGATTAAAGTGTAACGTTATCTCTGCTGATACCTATTTATAATTGTCTAAAAATTTCTTCTACACATATGGAGAAACACATTGGACAACACTGTAATTTCCACTTCAACTGTCAGATGTAATATAAAACACTGAAGAGGAGAAGGAGCACGCAGTGTGTTTACCCATAGTTTCACTCTCCGTTGTTTCTTCTTTCCCGGTATTTCAAGACTTCTTAATCACTTCCTTTCTATTTAGAGAATTTCCTTTAGCAATTATTTTAGGGATGGTGTGCCGGTGACAATTTCTCTTGGTTTTCCTTCATCTGAGAACACTGTGGTTCTCATCTAGGATGTTTTCACTGGACGCAGAATTCTCAGTCAACAGCTCTTTTCTTCTTCAGCCCTCAAAAAAAGCAGTACCATTTCCTCTGTTCTCCATGGTTTCTGTTAAGAAATCTGTCATTTGCATTGTTCTTCCCCGTTAGGGAAATGTCATTTGCTGCATTTAAGATTTCTTCTTTGATGTTAGTTTTCATAAATCTATTGTCTGTCTTGGTGTGGATATCTTTGGGTTTATCCTTTTTGTGGTACACTCAGTTTCTTGTAGGCATGTATCTTTTGTTTACAGGTTCACATCTTTCTCCACAATTGCGGAATTTTCAGCCATCATTGCTTCCTGCCCTCTTCACTCCTCTTTTTCAGCAATTCCAAAAACACAATATAAGAACCTTTCTGCTATAGCCCCAGCAGTCACTGAGGCTCTGTCACTTTTTCTGTTATTCAGAGTAGGTAATTTCTATCCATCTTCAAGTTCCCAGACTCTTTTCCTTGTATCCTTCACTGTGCTGCTGAGCCCATCCCCTGAGATTTTTATGTCAGGTATTTTTAACTTTTGGTTGGTTCTACATCTTTTACGTCTTTGTTAAGACTTTCTAGTTTATAGTTTTCATCTGTTTCAGGTATATTTGTAGTTGCTCATTGAAACATGATGATTCTTTCAAATCTGTGTCAGGTAATTTAAACATCTGTGTTATCTCACTGTTGGCATCTGTTTATTGTCTTTTCTCATTCCAGTTGAGAAATTCCAAGTTCTGGCTATTATGACTGATTTTCTAATGAAATCTGGACATTCTGGGTATTATCTTACAATATGGGAAATTTTTTAAGGTTTTCTGTTTCAGCAGGCCTCTCTGGTCACTGTTCTGGTGGGATGATGGAAGTGCTGCCTCATTTCTCTCAAATGGAGGTAGAAATCTAGGTTCTTCCACTTGGTCTTCAGTGACACACGGGTTTGGAGGGGGAGTGGATACTCTTCACCACTGGTGGAAAGGGGAGTTCTGGCACCCCACTAGGCTTCCTCGGATGATACCATGAAGGGGTACCTGGTCACTGCTGCCTACATGACCCCCACAGACACTGCAATGTGGGGGCGGGCACTCATTTGTTCAGTGTCCAAAGTGTTAACTCTCTACAAGGCCTCTTCTGACACCAACACAACAGGGAGCAGGAAGGGGGCCTTGCTAACTGCCACAAGTGGAAGATGAGATTCCCACATGGTCTCCAATAACACTGTCTTTGTTGGGGGGGGGGGTGGTGGAGGGAGGGCGGGGGGGGGGGGGGGGGGGGGGGGGGTTGGGCAGGAAGGCTCATCACTGCCCAGCAGAGATGCAAGTCCCTCCAATGGACCTTCCTGGTCATAAGGCTGGAAGTCTGAGCTCCCAAATCTGTTTCTGCTGGTGGGGATGGGGTTACATTTTCTATGTTGTGTTTGGTGAACAGGGCAGTGACTGTAAGTTTTCTGATTTGCTAGCCTGCCGCTTTCCTGGTCCTCTACTTAGAGAGTGGCGTTTTTCACCTGTGCTTCTTGGTGTTCCCAGACTGCTGGCTTATCCAGTACCCAGCATGGAATACACACTGCAAGCAAACAAAAACCCAAAAAACCCAGAGTACTTATTACTGTATCATTTCTGGAGGTTCAAGTATTCTAGCTGGTCTGTCTTCCCTCCACCTTTCACAAACTTTTTAATTTTTTTTTTGTTTAATGCCCAGGGTTTTTAAGCTGTATTTAGTGGGAGAAATAGGGGAAAGGACTTTCACTCCATCTTTATAGAAGCAGGACAATTTTAATTTTATAATTAATATTTCCCTCTTTACCTTGAATTTAGAAAGCCGAGTAACTTAAACCTAGCATATTTGTTTTTTATCTGTGTTCTAGAAATGAAACAAAAAGTGGGGATATACAAAAAGGATTTCTTAAACATTCAATGTCAAATACTACAGTGCCAGGCCAAGTCCACAATGACTAACGGCAACTTGGTAAATATTACATAAATCTGTCCAGACTGTGTTTATTTGAGGCTATCAATATGGGGGGAAAGAAAACAAAAAGCCCACCACCACTGACATATGCTGTTCTTTAGGAGAAAATTAAGACAGCACAAAAATCATCAGAAAGATTAAATCTAAAAAAGGACAAAGGATGTAAACAGTGAGAGGAAGGACTTTGGAAAGATATTTACAAGGTAACCAAAAGGAATAAAAATGTGCTACATACTTACAAAAGAACATCTGAATCATAAAATGTTCATGCAGTATTTCCCTGATAGTAACAAGTTCTTGCTAAGTGACGATAGAAAAAAATGATTCCAAGATTCGTATAATTCCCATTTGACCATATGAAATATGTTAATGTAAGTCCTTTTGAAGCTGTATTCTTCCTTCCTTCCTATTTGTCTCTTTCTGCTACAGTTATAGACTCAACTTCTCACCTCCTGCTCCTTTCTCTCTTCAACTATTAAGAACCACTAAACTGAAATTCACGTACTAAAATTTGAGCATGGTTCTAGAATAAAACCACACAAAAGGAACTAAAGCCTAATCTAATTTCACATGAACTTTTAGCTCCAAAGTGAGGCTTTCATCATGATTCTTTGGTCCTGTTCTATACTGCAACCTATCAAGTTCAGATGTAACATTCTCAAAAAACAAAACAATCTGAAAGAGGGAAAAACTCTAAAAAAGGACATCTTCTGATGAGAAAACAAAAAGTACCTCTTCATCCAATTCTTTCATTATCTTGTCTAGTTTTATGTTTGACGTTCTGTAAAAGTAAAAGCAATAAAGATTAGAAATACATTTACTTTTTACTGCCTGGGGTGAAACACCACATTCCTTACTTTTCCATTTAGCTAAGATTTCTTAACCTTTTTTGTGTGTATGCTGTGGACCCTTCTGAAGTCAAGTCTGATGAAGCATTTTCACAAAAATATTTTTAAAGCATAAAATACACAGGATTAAAAGGAAATGTGAAATACAGTCATGAACTTTAAAAAACAGTGTGATTCACTAATATACATGTTTTATTAATATATTAAATGACATAATCTAGCAGTAGTAATTTTAAAGTAGTAATAAGCATAAATGGAATTTAGAGATAATATTTGCATTCTAGGAAAATATTTGTGTGATTTCTACTGGTAATAAAAAAAAATTCACAGCTACTGCTAATACTTGTAGATTACTATGTTCATAATCAAAGAAAATGCTGAATTTCAGTTAAAGGTTACAGAATAGATTCACTATTCTCCCCCAAGTTTAAGGACCTTAAATTCCATGCATGGATGCTTTAGGAGAGGTTCAAGGATTCTAGGTTAAGGAGCCCTGAATTCCTCAGGCAATACTTGCTACTAAACAAAGATCAATCATTTAAACTTTAATGCAGGATTTTAAAAGGTGGCATATATAAATTAAACTTGGTAACTTGGGCAAAAATTTGAGATAAACTGAAAGGGTATCACCTCCATCACAATTCATATTTTGGACTCTAAACACATTTCTGCGCTTCAAATCTGTAGACGCAATGCTTCACTTGGATGTCTCACCAAATACTTCATTCAGCACGTCCAAAGCTACACTTATTCCCTCTGCCCCACACCCCTGGCACAGTACCAATCTGCTGTTTCTCTGTGATCCCCAAACAAGGACCCCACCTGGGAATTCTCCCTGAATCATCTTCCTCCCTCATTCTCACTTAGTGAATAAATATCAAGTGCTGCCTTATTAACCAGAGAGTTCTTTTTAAAAAGCGAATTTGATCTTTTGTTTTCCTTTAAGTTTAATAAAGTTATTGCTTTAGACAGATCAAATCCTAAAAGAAATCAGTCCTGAATATTCATTGGAAGGACTGATGTAAAGCTGAAATTCCAATATTTTGGCCACCTGATGTGAAGACTCATTGGGAAAGACCTTGATGCTAGGAAAGACCGAAGGCAGGAGGAGAAGGGGACAACAGAAGATGAGATGGCTGGATGGCATCATCGACTCGCTAGACATGAATTTGAGCAAGCTCCAGGCGTTGGTGATGGACAGAGCAGCCTGGTGTGCTGCAGTCCATGGGGTCACTGCAACACAACTGAGCGACTGAACTGTACTGAATGCCTTTCAATCACCCTTAGGATAAATTCCAACTTTCTTATCTTTTCAAAAACAGAGTCTTCCAAGATTTAGACTCTCTTAACCTACCCAATAGACTGAGGAGCCTGGTAGGCTGCAGTCCATGGGGTCGCTAAGAGTCGGACATGACTGAGCGACTTCACTTTTACTTTTCACTTTCATGTACTGGAGAAGGAAATAGCAACCCGCTCCAGTGTTCTTGCCTAGAGAATCCCAGGGACGGGGGAGCCTGGTGGGCTGCCGTCTACAGGGTCGCACAAAGTCAGACACGACTGATGTGACTTAGCAGCAGCAGCAGCAACCTACCCAAACGGATTTGAGGTCACCACCTCCCTCCCCATCACACATGCGCTCATTTTCGTGTAATTACTGGCCACTTTGGCCATTCTTAATTTCTTCATTAAATTGATCCCTACTACCATCACTATCACTAATCTGTCATTTGCCTTCTAGCTTTAATTATACAAATTGTTCACCATTTATATAACCAATATTAATCCATTTCCTTCTCCTTATTTCTATGTTTTACACCCAGAAATTCCTTACAAATCCCGTGTTCAGGATTATATTAAAGTGCTTTTCTAAAAAAAAAGCCTGTATTAAATGCTTCACCATTTAATGTATAGGCAGCAAGCAGTTTACTAGTTTCTTCTCCGCTAGTCACAAAATTGCCAGTCTTACCAATTCCATTTTTTTAATACTTCATCTCCATATTACCCACTTTAATTTATTCAATACTAACCACTAACAGTAACTATAAAATGTTAAAGTTTGTAATAAGTAACTCAGCATTATGCTAGGCTACTTTTCTTGATCACTTTACATTTTAATAAATATATTGGCTCATTAAATTTAGACTCACAGGACAAAAAAATTCTGAAAAAATACTGTTCTAAAGAAGCAAAGTAGAAATTAAGAGTGTTTGCATCAAAAATTTAGTAAATTTTTTAAATTTAGTGAATTTTAATCTTCAACAACTTTTACATTTTAGAAAGTATCTTATCTAATGTAAACTAATTTTCCCTGTCAGCTAATTAAAATGGGAGAGAAAATGAGTAAATCAGTGAATCAGTATTAAGTGAATAGTCTGCACTGTATGTATATCAGTGGCAATCTTTACATCCCTGCCTTACTTCCATCCACTTTTAGGGATTTAGAGTGCAAATAGGCATTTGCTATGCAACTTTTAATGGGAAAAATGTAAAGCATATTCTCACCTGCACTTCTGCTCCATTTCATCTTTTAATTGCATTTCATTATGTAACTGTTCTTCCAGCTTATAAATTGTTTTCTGCAAATTTTCCTGCTGTAATTAAAAATAACAAAAACTCACTTTAATAAGAATATTCAGAGAATTTCAAAATAGCAAGTTTATATTACCATTTTGTTTATAGCTGTTCACAAGGAAAGTATCTGATCCAATCTTACCTTTTTCCCTTTTGTCTGAAATTTTTATTAACTCAAGCATTTCCTTCTAACACTAATACGTCAGGCGCTGTGGCTGGCACTAGCAATATAAAAATTCAAAAGATTTGGTCCCAGTTCTCATAAAGCTAATAGTTAAATAGTGGGACACAGGGAATAGGAGGGGGAAAAGAACCTATAATAACTCAAAGACACATACACAAAATATTATGATGTGGTAGATATAAATAAAATTACACATAAGGTGTATTGCACAAGCAGAGGACAGACCTCATCTGCCAGGAAGATGGAATGTTTAAGATGAGACGTGTGAGAAGTATTTACCAAGCAGAGGAAGTGAAAGAATGAATGCATTTTGGCCAAAATGAATGAGTCCGAAAGTAGAGAGGCAAAGAAAATATGATCGGATAATGGGGAGAAATCACATCCAGAGGACAGAACGTACAGGGAGACTGAGTCACATAACAGCTGAAAAGGCAAGTGGGACTATTTCCTTGTATGCAGAAAAGGAGTTGGGCACTTTAACATGTAAACACTTTAAAAGGGAAAATGACAGAGTGTTGGCATTTTAGAAATATCACTTCAGTAAAAAAGAAGGTGAATACATTAGATAGCAGAGAAATTCTAGACAAAGAAAAATCAATTAATAGACAGTCCAGGCAAAAAAGAATACACAGGTCTAATGTAAGGAAGAAGCTGTAGAAATTGAAGAGAAAATGAATTACTACATCAATCAGAAGGCAGAATTTATGATCTAGCAACCAATTAGAAATAAGAACAGAATAGCATTATAAAAGATGTATGACAAAAAGAATTACTGGGGAGAGGATGGAGAGAGAGAAAGGCTGAGCTCAGCTTTGGCCTAGGTTGAGGTGTCTGAAAGTTGTGCAGGAAGAGAAGTCCATTCAGAGAGAAAGAAAGGATTCAGGTCTAAAGCTCAGAGAAACAAGCTGGTCACACATGAGATTAATTATAGAAAATAGGCAGAGAGCCAATGTCAGAAGTACTTTGAGAAACATTTAATTAAGGGGAGGGGGAAGCAGAAGGAGAGCCTGCAAAGAGGACTGAAAATAAAATCCAGAGGCAGAAAGAGAAAAGGCAAGAAATAATGAGAATATGAGAGTTCTTAGAGTTCTGAGGACAGAGTGCTCAATGTCAAATGCAACAAAAAAGAAAAATAAGATATGAAATGAAAAATATTCATCATATTTGGCAACTGCAAAGCTGTTCTCTAGCATCTCTGCTAGACGGATTTCAGAGAAGAGTTGAAAATTAAATTGGTTGACTTTTATACTTTGTTCTGCTGCTGCTAAGTCGCTTCAGTTGTGTCCAACTCTGTGCGACCCCATAGACGGCAGCCCACCAGGCTCCTCCATCCGTGGGATTCTCCAGAGTGCTGGAGTGGGGTGCCATTGCTAGGTTAACAGAAATAGTAGGCACACAAGTGTTTTCTTCTTCCCCTCTGATCTTGAACAGAGCAAAAGATAAGAGCCACTGACAGAAATTTATGGCAATCACCGCTGAACGAGATCAACCCAAAGTAAACACGCTACCACTGAATTATTTAAGTCCTAATGTACCTCTATACTTACAGATAAGTAATACAGTGAGAGTGGAGTTATAACAGCTCCTTATTTTCACCTTCTCCAGATCAAATGTGCTTTAATTTTGAAGATTTCTGAGCCCTGGTTAGCTATATAACTTGGCAAATAGCTTTATTGGGATGAGAATTTAAAAGAGAAAAACCCATAATAGCTAACAGGTACCCACACAGTTCATTCCCTTTTTTCTCACTTCCCCTTCCCACCATATGCTCTCTCGAATGTAAATGGAAACATATGAAGGAGAAAGAGAACAATTTTATCAGCTTTTAAAAATGAATGCTGCCTATTCCTCGTCTCAATTAAAAATACAGCCTGCAGCACACAGAGTTCAAAGACTGGTTTAAGGACAGCCAGGTTTATTTAAGAAAATTTCCAGTTAACCCAAAAGGACCTTCTCAAACATAAGCAAGTAAAAATTTTTTAAATCCGCTCTCTTATGAACTACTCTCACAATGAAAAGAACTCATGTTTCTAATATTTACTTCCTATAGTAATTCACTTTTCAGGGTCAAATGAGATGATGCTCGCTGTACTAGTTACTCTCCACTGGCCACCTCTCCCTTTCAGGCTCGAAGATCCATCCTCTGCCTTCTTTGTCATGAAATTTACGGACTGCATTACGTGGGCTCTTCTCTCCCATGATTTTAAAGTTGGTTTCAGCCAACAGGTGCCACTAGCTGGAGATCAGCTGGGAGAAATGAAATTTCCACTCTCCTTCCTCTCCTCTTGCCTTATTGTGGCTTTGGCAGTGTTCTCTGTTCTATGCTCCTCTTTCATGATTCTCCACATTCTCTCTGAGCTGTGGGAACAAGATTTGGCTCTCCTCATCCTTCAGACTAGGGACGATGGCTTCCCACTGCTGTCAGTCAATGGCTGCTTTACACCCATTATTTACTGCTCCCTGTGATCCTGCTCATTACACCATTTACAGTCCCTTCATTAAACTCTCTTCACTTCATGAACAAACAAAATGTGGTACATAGATATAACAGAATATATTAAGCCTTAAAAAGAAATGAAATTCTGATACATCTACAATATGTTTGAGCCTTGAGGACATTAAGTAAGATAAGCCAACCACAAAAGGTCAAATATTGTATGATTTCACTAGAATACTCAAATTCATAGAGACTGAAAGTAAAGACAGCAGTTATCAGGGGCTGGAGGGAGAGTGGAATACAGACTTTAATGGGTAGAAAGTTTTAGTCTGGGATGAAGAAAAGGTTCTTGAGACGACAGTGGTGATGACTGCATAACAATGTGAGGGTGCTTAATGTCACTTTAAAATGGTGTTAATAAAATGGTAAATTTTGTGTTACATAAATTTTATCACACACAAAAACAACTCTCATTTAAACTTTCTGAATGTGCCATCTGTTTCCCTGTCAAGATTCTACCTGATGCAGTGATTTATCATAAATTCCTAATTCCAAAGATTAAAAAGACCACCTCTGAGGGGACTTCCCTGGTGGTCCAGTGGCTAAGACTCTGAGCTTCCAACACAGAGGTCCTGAGTTTGATCCCTGGTTGGTGAATTAGATTCCACGTGTTGCAACCAAGATCTGGTGCAGCTAAATAAATTTAAAAAAAAAAAAAAAAAAAAGACCACCTCTGTCAACCTGTGTAGCAACGTGTAGTTTATTAACTGCTTCCACATACAATATCCCATTTGATATTCAGGCAAAAAAATCAAACAGGAGAGGAGACAGTAGGTAAAAAAATGCTGTAAAAATTTAGGCTCGGGACTTCCCTGGTGGTCCAGTGGTTAAGATTCTGAGCTCCCAATGCAGAGGGCCCAGGTTTGATTCCTGGTCAGAGAACTAGATCCCAAGAGTTCACATGTTACAACTAAGACTTGGCATGGCCAAATTAAAAAAAAAAACTCAGGCTCACTAACTACACATTTGGAAACAATATATATATTAGTATCATGTATACAAAATACATTATCCACAAAACAGCTTTTAAAAAAATAACAATAAAAAAATACCTACCAAGCTTTTATCCACATTAGAGCTAGTTCTGTTATCGTTAGGATTTGCTGAAGATAAGTATCTGGGAAGAAAAAAAGTTTTTAAAAGAAAACAAAACAGTCTTTAATATCAAGTAGTAACCAGTAACAAATACTATATGCCTATTGTTTGAACTTACTCTGCTTTTAAAAATTGAGTGCAGGTTCTTAATTCTTTATTTTTACAAACATAACACAGAAATAACACGTATATTAAATAAAACCCACAGCTAGGTCTGAAGTGGTCTTTCCTGGTTGCTCAGTCAGTAAAGAGTCTGCCTGCAATGAGGGAGACCTGGGTTGAAACCCTGGATAAGGAAGATCCCCTGGAGAAGCAAATGGCAACCCACTCCAGTATTCTTGCCTGGAGAATCCAATGGACAAAGGAGCCTGGTGGGCTACATACAGTCCATGGGGGTCACAAAGAGTTGGACATGACTGAGCAACTTCACCTTCACTTTCATGAGACATGAATACAAGGAAAAATCACAGAACATAATCTAGAGTATGATAATGTAGTACAAATAGTGCATGTGTGTCTATAATGACTATTTAATTCAAGATTGCCTTTGTGTAGAAAAAGTAATCACTTTTGTGTAGAAAAAGTAATTAACTGCTGAACTCTACTACAGAAAATCTAAACACACTTAGGGGGGTTGTTTATATCAACATCTTGAATGTTTTAGAACACTCAAGACAGAATAATTGATAAAAATATAAAATTTTTAAAAGAGAAAAAAAAGAAAGAATGCTGGAACAAACACACCACTTTACAGGGTCTCTGTGCATTTCAACATAAAATAGTTCCAATATTACAGTCATAGAGTATTAGGGAGGGAAAAGAGATTAAAATACTGTCTTTTTCTAGGGGTCAAAACTCAAGTATTACCTACTTGTCTGATGATACAGAGAAAGTATTCTAGCATCAAAAGAACAAAATTATTGTCTTATAGTTGGATTACCGGAGAAATTTCATAACACAGGACTAAACTGAATTCCTGTTTTCTAAATTTGACCTGAATTAACCTCTTATTAAAAGTTTTGACTAAAATGACAAGATGTTTCACTTTAAAAGAAAGTGAGCTATAATAACCTCAAATTTAATCGTTACTCCAAGAAATTCAAATGTCTATTACCATTTGAATGGAGTATAATTTGACTAGAAGTACATATTCTAAAATAAACTGATCAAGCAGATTTGACATACCCAGTTGATGCTGCCACATAGTTCAGTTCGCTTTTATATACTGGTGTAGCATTTTATTTAGATTTCTGTTGTGTAGTATTCGCCAACCTACATTGTACAACTCATCCATTTCCTCACTAGGATATGAACATCTCAAGAGAAGACTCTGTATCTTATTAATCCTTATACCTGACGAAGAGTAGACTGTCAAATGTGTCTGTTGAATGAATGCCCAGCATATAAAAATAACATTCACTTGTATCTGAAGTCCACTAGAAAAGCTAAAACTAACACTGGCTCATACTAATGATAATAATAACTAACACCGAGTGCTTATGCCACGCAGAGCATTGCTCTGTTTTACTGTGTTTTGATTCATTTAACCCCTACAACAACCCTGAGACACAATTATTATCCCCATCATCCCTATTTTTGAGGAAATGAAGGTATAAAAAATCAAAGCTATTTGCCTAAGGTCACAAGGCTTATAACATAAAATATGGTGAATTCACTGAGAAGTTTTAGGGAGGAATCACTTAATTTTTTGAAGAATTGAAAACTATAGGCCTTTTGTAACATCAACATAGGATGATAATGCTAGAAGACTATATACTGTTTAAAAATGCCTTATAAAACCAGAACTCTTTGGATAACAGGATTAAGCAAAGTATCAATAGTAACAGAATCTCTTGAACTATTAATAGCTGTAATGTGAAGAAACATTAAGTTATTCAGCAAAGAATGTCTGAAAAACAATATCCTGAGCATGGATGAATTTGAAAGATACTAAATATGAAATCCTGGAAATATAATTAATTGGTGAATGTGACATATTAATATATATTTTTATACACCATTAAATCTACTTTAAATATTCTAAGGTAAATTTTAGATATCCCTAAGAAAATAATATGACTACAACAAAATCAGTGCCTACCCCCAAAACCAATGTGTAGCATACTTACCTACGATTGCTATAATATGTAAATCCTACAAAAGGTAGTTGATTGCCAACAAAAGCTTTAGGTATAGGGAATGTTTCTTCATCTCCTTTATCTTCTTCCAAGTCATCAAAGTTACTTGTGTCTATATCACTACTTAAATCAGGTACAACTGGTGCTACAGCTAAAAACAGAAACAAAATTAGTTCATTTCAAATTTAATATCAAGTGAAGCAATGATTTTGCACTAACGACTAATTATTTCCTACATATAAATAACTTGTGAACCACAAATTCTAAATGGGCTGAATTCTATTACAATAAGCTTTACTAGGATTATTAATTCTGTAAATCAATTATTTTAAAAAATAATTATGATAATTATCATATATACCTCAAGTTTAATTTGAGTGTTACAAGTCAAGTATCATTAAGGTTTGTTTTAAAATACACTGTAGTATAAGATGTGCAAAAGCAATTAGGACTATAGAAAAGACTGTTCAGAAACTACAGGGCAAAACAAATTGCACTTAAAGTTGGTTAGCAACAGTATTTCATTTGTTAATCTGCTCTACAGCAAACTAGAAATCAGCAAACTAGAAAGCATTTCTTAGCAGTCTTGGATATAGTTAATAATTTGTTACTGAAATATTTTTACTTATCTAGAATCTAGATAATCAGTATTCCCCTCCCCACCAGCTCAACAGCTCTATAAGAGCAAAGTTTTGTTTTTTTTTTTTCCAATTAACTGATTTATAATATTGCATTTCAGGTGTAAAGCTAAGTGATTCACTTATGTGTGTGTGTGTGTGTGTGTGTGTGTGTGTATTTTTATTTTTTCCCCATATTCTTTTCCATTATTGGTTATTATTACAATATACTGAATAGGGGCAAAGTATTTTGAATTATATTTTCAGATTCTTTTTCCATTATTGGTTATTATTACGATACACTGAATAGGAGCAAAGTATTTTGAATTATATTTTCAGACTACCAATAGTTATCTTCCTTGAATTAAGTGATTAGGGACAACTCAGGTAAGTCTTATAAAATGGCTGTTGGGAAAAGAGAACAGGGATACAAAACCTCAACAAACAATCTTCTTCAGAAGTTCTAAACTTGATGGGAAACAAGACCCACATACACTTAAAATAAAGCTGTATGTGACAATGCAAATCTTCACGACATAGAAAACATCATATGAAACTAGTACTGCCACTGTCTTCTTTTGGAGCTTAAATACGCTACAGAAAGTACATACAAAAATAAATATTTGGAAAAACATTTTCTAGTTTAAAGATATAGGAGTATAATAAAATATAACTGAAATATTATCATCAAAACATTCAATAATTATTTTGCATACAATCATTTCATGTTCCCTAAGAGAAAAAGATGAAGAAGAGCAAACAGAAGTAACTGACATTACAATCTTAATTTCACACATAATTTGAATTATTGCTCTACTAAATCATCTGGGTATTCCAGGCAAGAAGTAACTTTTGTTGTGCATCTCAGATACCATGACCTATCAGATAAATTTGGGAATGAAACAACACATTCAATCAAAAGAAGCTGCAGTTCTAACAGTGTAACAGGAAAAGAGCTTTCCCACCATTTTCTTTCCTTAATGGCCAAGAAAACTGCCCAACTAGACGATTCTAGCTTCCTGACATTAACTGCCTAATTTGTGGAAAGAGGAGGAAAAAAGGATTGTCATTCCTTATGTAGTACATCCTCTTAGCACAAATTTAACCTTAAAACAGTAGTTCTCAATCAGGGACAAGTTTGGGCCCTCAGGGATATTCAGTAATGTCTGAAGTTCCCAATTAGGGACAATTTTGGCCCCTCAGAGATATTCACCAATGTCTGAATGTCAGAAATGTCTGGGTGCATAATTTTTGTTGTCACAACTGGGGGAGGGATGTTGCTGACATCTGGTGGGTAGAGACCACATCCTTTCCAGCATTTGTTATCTGTAGACTTTTTTTGATGATGGCCATTCTGATCAGTGTGAGGTGAAAACATTGTATATTGACAAAAGGGTCAATTTATGAAGAAGATATAACAATGATAAACATATGTGCATACAACAACAATTCCAAAGATACACATATACACATATAAATGACATAAAGGAAACAGTTCTAAGAGTGTCTTCAATAACCCACTTTTAATAGTGAACAAAAAAATCCAAACAGAAGATAAATAAGAAAATGGAAGACTTGAATAATCCCGTAAACCAAACAGATACAAGAGAAAAATAAAGCATACACCAACACCAATAGCAGAATACACATTTTTCTCAGGTGCACATGGGACTTTTCCATGACAAACTGTATGTTAGTTCAAAATACAATAAATTTAAAGAGGCTGAAATTATACAAAGCATTTTCTCCAACCACAATGGAATGAAACAAGAAGTCAATAATAGAAGGAAAATTAGAAGATTCACAAATATGTGGAAATTAAACAGTATTCTCTTAAACCATGAGCTGAAGAAATGAAAAAGAAAGAAAGAAAGAAAATGCTTTGAGATGAATGAAAATGAAAACAACATACCAAAACTTATGGGATTCAGTGAAAGCAATACTTAGGGAAGCACTTTATTTTGTAAATGCCTATGTTATATCAAAAAAGCATCTCAAATCAACAACCCAGACTGACACTCTAAGAAACCAGAAAAAGAGTAAATCAAGCCCAAAGCTAGAGGAAGGAAAGAAAAAATACAGATCAAAATGCAAGTAAATAAAATATGTAACAAAAAATGAACCATGAAAATTAACAAATAATTGGTTCTTCAAAAAGATCAATCAAATTGGCAAATCTTTTACTTCAATAAGAAAAAAGAAGAAGAGACATGAATAACTAAAATCAGAAATTAAAGTGGGGACATAATTATCAAGCTTCTACAAATCAAAGGAATAAAATTAAAAAACTAATTCCAGAAACACAAACTATCAAAGCTTACTTGTAAAAGAAAATTTGAAAAGACCTATGGTAAGAGATTTAATCAACAACAAAAAAATGTCTCAACAAAAAGCCCAAGACAAGATGGTTTCACAACTGAATTCCATCAAACACATAAAGAAGAATTAATGCCAATCCTCACAGTTTTCCAGAGACAGAATAGGATAAAACATTTCCTAGTTCATCCCATGAAGCCAGAATTACTCTGACACCAAAGCCAACCAAGACGTCACAAGAAAAAAACACAAACCAATATCCCCCGATGCAAAAATCTTTAACAAAATACTAACAAATTGAATGTAGCCACATATTAAGAGGGTTATAAACTATGATCAAGTGGGATATATTCCAGGGTGGCTCACCACATGAAAGTTAATCAGTGTAATACATCACATTAATAGCATGAAGAAAAAAAACCCACATGATTATTTCAGATAACACAGAAATGGCGTTTTACAAAATCCAACATACCTTCATGATAAAAATATTCAGTCAACAAGGCATAGAAGGGAACTTCCTCAATATAATAAAGGGCACTATTGAAAACTCCACAGCCCATACCATATGTAACAGGGAAAGATTGAAAGCTTTTCCCCAATGATCAGGAACAAGACAAGGAAGGATGCTCAATCTCACTACTGCTGCTCAACAACATGCTGAAAGTCTAGTCAGAGCAAACAGGCAAGAAAAGAAAATAAAAGGAAGCCTAACTGCAAACACATTCAGTAATTGCTCTAAAAATTCCACTGTCTTTTTTTTCAGGAATGGAAAAACCCGTTCTAAAGTTCATATGGAATCTCAAGGGATGCCAAATACAGGCATACCTTACAAATATTGTGAGCTCCACTTCAGAGCAGAGCAATAAAGCAAACAGTGGAATAAGGTGAGTCATGTAACTTTTTTTTGGCTCCCCAGTGTGTATAGAAGTTATTTTAACGCTATAATGTAGTCTATTATGTGTGAGACAACAACATTATGTTTTTAAAACTGTTAAAATTAAAAACCTAATTTAAAATTATGGCCTTAACGAAAAAATATTTTACTGCTAAAAAATGCTAACCATCATCTGACCACACAGTGTTGCCACAGATCTTCAATTTATAAAAAACTGCAGCTATCTGTGAAGTGCAATAAAGCTAGGTATGTCCATAATCAAAACAATCTTTAAAAAGAAGAACAAAGTTGGAAGATTCAGACTTTCTGATTTCCAAAGCTACTACAAAGCTACCACAATCCAAACTGTGTAGTACTGGCATAAAGACAGGTATATAGATCAATGGAGTATAATAGAGTTCAGAGATTAAACCCTCACGTTATATGTTCAAATGCTTTTTGATAAGGATACCAACACTATTCAAGGAAGAAAGGACAGTCATTTCAACAAATGGTGCTGGGAAAACTGGATATCTATATGCAAAAGAATGAAGTTGGATGCTTATCTTACACTATATACCAAAATTAACTCAAAAGAATGGAAAGCAATGACTCTGACAGATATTTGTATACCAATGACCAGAGAAACATTACTCATCATAGCTAAAAGGATAAGCATTCTGAAGTATCAGTCAATAGAAGAATGGATTTTTTTAAAAAGTGGTATAAACACACAATGGAATATTATTCAGCCTTAAAATGGAATGAAATTCTGATGCAGGCTATAATATGGATGAATCCTGAAGACAAGCTAGTGAAATGTCAATCTCAAAAAGATAAAGAATGTATGAATTCACTTGTTTGAAGCAGCAAGAAAAGTCAAATTCATAAACCAGAACAGTGGCCACTGGGGTTTGGGATAAAGGGAGAATGGAGATTTAAGCTTTATTGTGTTACAGAGACTCAGTTTAGGGTGACAGAAAAGTTCTGAAAATGGATAGTGATGTGGTTACACAGCAACCTGAAAGTGGTTAATACTACTGAACTGTGTACTTAAAAATGGTTACAATGGTAAATTTTAAGATATTTATCCTTTATGAAAATAAAAGAGAGAATCTTTCTTAAAGTTTATTGTTTTTAAAAGAACCCAACATAATGCTGAGGCAGTCTAAACTTCTAAGACCCTAAAACTTGCTAGCTCCTGAATTTTTTATCCACAAAGCCTACATTGATTATCTTTTTCATGAAAATATAAAATCCTAAGAGAGGACACCAGACTTGATGGAAAAACAGAACCTAAAGTAGCACATATATGCATACAATTAATTGTGTTTGCTTTTAACTAAATTGAAAACTCGTCACGTTTTGACAGTTACCACAGTTTACCATAAGTGTCTCCAATCAAGTAAAAGGTGGATTAAGTAATGACAATATCTTATCTGAAATGAGATCATGAATGGCAAAGTTTTTCAAGTAACCACATGTTATATGTAAGACAGCATTATTAATAATGTGTTATTATATGTAATAACTGTTATAATTTTGTTTTCCCTAAAATTTAACTGCCAACAAGTGCCAATCCCCTGCATTTCTAATCTATATAATACTGAATAGTAGAAATCCTTAAATGGTACATGGTATTTCACAAGATCAAAGATGTTGGAGTCAAACAGACTGAGACTTGAGTCCTGACGTCATTTGCCAGCAGTGTGACCTGCAGAAAACCATTTAGGTCTTCTCATTTCTTCTTGTCTTTAATCTGTCATTTCTTCTATTCTATCCCAAATGAGTAGAAAAAGTAATTTTACAGTCTTAATACTTAGTGCCTCTAAATTAAGAGTGAGTAAGATCAGGAAGCTTGTGGAAATTCTGCCAAAAATCAAGCTGTTTTGTATTTGTACCCTGCTCCCACACGACCAAGGAACAGATGGTGAAGATTGCCGTTATAACTTGCAGACATGTTAAGTGGTAAAACTACCAAAAGAACTATTATTTGCAAAACAGCAAGTCTTGCCAAAGAAAATTAGAGAGGCAAAAGAAAATTAAAAAGAACTATAACTGTTATATAATTTTTAAAATCTTGGCAGGTCAGAGAGGTCAGTTCAGAATAGAAGTATTCTTGGTATTTTAGGGGTGGGAAGTAAAGAAGGGGTAGGAAGACAGAAAGGGAAGAAGAGAACAGTAAGTTCTACAGACTTCAATTTTTGTTTCTTTTTTTACAGTAAGCACAAAATAGGAGCTATTAGGATTAGGGAAAGCTCTCAAAATGCTCAGGTACATTAAATCTAAGTAGACTGTAGCAAACCATCGGTAAAAAAAAGATACAGAAATGATAATACTACCTATTTATAGAAATTCTTTAAACATGCAGTTCATTTGATTTAAATCAATGACACAATTCATCTTACTTGCTTTTTCCATAAACAGTTATAGTAAGGAAGTATAATATAAAAAATGCCACTGCTGTGGACACCCCAATTCCACTAGACTATGAGCTGTTTTCCTAGTGTCTGCAATAGAGCTGTGCTCAGGATAAAGCTTGATACTTTAAAGGCCAATACTTGCTGACTAGACTGCCTCCTCTCCTAATTAATACAACCTTTCAATAAGCAAAAGGAATTATGTCTTCTCTACTTTTCACAGTGAATTACTGTATAGTTACTCTGGAATTATTTATGCATAGCTTCACTTTGAAAAAGAAGCAACAGAAAGATATTACTTGGTAGTTTCTGTAGTTCTCTTTTTAAATTTTCTCTGATTTACAATTGTAAACGTATGTTTCCCGCCTTCTGAAACTTTACTGAGAGCATAATTTGAATAAAAAACAGAATTTTTCAAAGCAGTCACTTATCATCTCACTCTACTCATCTCTGTCTTGCAAGCTTCTCTCGCAACAGGAAAACAATAATCATGTCACATTTACTTATGAGGAGGAGGAAGTTCCTTATTTCCCAGTGTATAACTAACTGTTAATAGAGTTTCTCAAGGTGACGCTGCTCCTGCAGCTTCTCCAGAGAGCAATGTCAGTATCTGCAGTGGTGTCATTTCTTAATTTCCAGAAAATTTTATTTCCCCTTTTCCATCTGTAGTCAGTTTTACAGCTTAGTACAATATATGTACTGTACCTGAAGGCAATATGATATGTAACAAGGATATTTCACTAATACTGGCAAACCTACATGATCTATTTCTTCAAAATTAAAAAGAATCATCTCTTGCAATCTCAACTAGATAGGGAGATCTTAAGAGGAACACCTAATTTGTAACTGCTTCTAAAATAGCTGAGCTCATGTCATACTTACTGTCCATTGCTGATGCTGCAGCAGGAAGTTAAGGGCTGACATACACTTTCTTTCTCTGCTAAGTGAAAAAGGGAACAATTCCTGAGACTTCAGCAAGGGAAAGGTGAATTCTTGGCCTCCCAAATCCACAAAGATCATGGGAACCTTTGGTGCCATGATGATTTCGATTCAGCTACATTAAACAAGGTTTTCTGTGAACTGTCATAATCTCAACTGTTTTTAAAACAGGGAAATAGTCTAAATGGACTGAAAATCAACTTCCTGTATACTACAAATTTTTATTTATTTTCATTGCAAGCTGCAAGTCTGACGGAACCAAGCATACCATAATTTCTTATATGCTAACACAAATTAAATTCTGATAGAACCTCCTTATACTTTAGGTTTTAGCAAAAACAAGAGAATAAACTTTTTTCTCCCAAGAAATATTACCTCTTAATTACTGACTTCCTCTATAATGAGATACTGAAGTCTATACAAAGCAATTCAACAAAGATCAAGTATCACATTATGATTGCTGAGCCCAACTCCATTACATGTACAAAACATTTCATCTTGGCATACTGAATGGAACATTAGAGAAGGAGCAGTATATTTTCCCCAATATTATCAGTCTCTCTTTAACTAGATTAGGACAACACTTACACAGCTTTGGATTTTCATCAGATTTTGTGTGCTTTGGATTTTCATCAGATATACATTTATTTTAGGAAGGCAGTTCCAACAGACTATTTACCACAACTACTTTCAAATATTCACTGTAACGTGCAAGAAGAAACAACTTACTGTCTCGAAGTGTTTCCCAAGCCCACTGATCATTTTTGAAGAAGAGATGTCGTTTGATTTCTTCTACACCATTTCGCCCTAATCTCACCTCTCTGAATAGAGAGAAAAGGAGAAAAATCATTAATCATTTAAGATTTTATTACTATTATCAATTCATATTTATTTTTGGGCATAATGCTAAGTTTGTGCAAGATGATAAATACAATTCTGTGTCACCCTGAAATTATGTTGACTATCAGGATAATTTTGAGCATACATAAAAAATAAGTTGAAGATTGAGAATATTAAAGAATTTTTTTCAAAGAAACACACACACACACCAAAATACCCCACAGATTTATCGATCCTCCATGGTTTTTCTACTGACAACAAATAACCAGGTGAATCACTTTCCTTGCTTCATTAGCCTAATGAATTTTCTTGATAGGTTTTTTAATAGAGGTAAATATATTTTTTGCAACTAACAACTTCATTTCACACCAGCAACTTAAAAAAACTCCAAAAGATATTTTAAAAATAAAATTTCCATTTTATCCTCTAGTACATACTTCTGACCAAACACCAGTGACAACTAATTCTTGACCCTCCTACAAAATTGAGCTTTATAGACTATGCCAAAGCCTTTGACTGTGTGGACCACAATAAACTGTGGAAAATTCTGAAAGAGATGGGAATACAGACCACCTGACCTGCCTCTTGAGAAACCTATATGCAGGTCAGGAAGCAACAGTTAGAACTGGACATGGAACAACAGATTGGTTCCAAATAGGAAAAGGAGTACATTAAGGCTGTATATTGTCACCCTGCTTATTTAACTTATATGCAGAGTACATCATGAGAAACACTGGGCTGGAGGAAGCACAAGCTGGAATCAAGATTGCTGGGAGAAATATCAATAACCTCAGATATGCAGATGATACCACCCTTATGGCAGAAAGTGAAGAATGAAAGAGCCTCCTGATGAAAGTGGAAGAGGAGAGTGAAAAAGTTGGCTTAAAACTAAGATCATGGCATCTGGTCCCATGATTTCATGGCAAATAGATGGGGAAACAGTGGAAACAGTGGCTGACTTTATTTTCCTGGGCTCCAAAATCACTGCAGATGGTGATTGCAGCCATGAAATTAAGAGACGCTTATTCCTTAGAAGGAAAGTTATGACCAACCTAACCAGCATATTAAAAAGCAGAGACATTACTTTGTCAACAGAAGTCCATCTAGTCAAGGCTATGATTTTTCCAGTGGTCATGTATAGATGTGAGAGTTGGACTGTGAAGAAAGCTGAGTGCCAAAGAATTGATGCTTTTGAAGTGTGGTGTTAGAGAAGACTCTTGAGAGTCCCTTGGACTGCAAGGAGATCCAACCAGTCCATTCTAAAGGAGATCAGTCCTGGGTGTTCATTGGAAGGACTGATGTTGAAGCTGAAACTCCAATACTATGGCCACCTGATGTGAAGAGCTGACTCACTGTAAAGACTCTGATGCTAGGAAAGATTGAGGGCAGGAGGTGAAGGGGACGACAGAGGATGAGATGGTTGGATGGTAGCACCGACTCAATGGACATGGGTTTGGATGGACTCTGGGAGTTGGTGATGGACAGGGAGGCCTGGCATGCTGCAGTTCATGGGGTTGCAGAGTCAGACCACGACTGAGTGACTGAACTGAGCTGAATGGGACAAGCTACTGATCCTTGGCCTCTTCCGTAGGCACAGAAAAAAAGCATTTTAAAATGTGCCTTTAGTTGAGCTGGAAAGAGGAACTCAGGACCATGTGCTTTAGTACAGCACTTGTAAACAACAAAAATCCCAAACTTTTTCATGAGTTAAAGACAAACTGTTTTAGATTTAATGAGACACTTTTAATGACTTTCACTGACTCTCTCAGACTGGATTAGGAAACCTCTCCATGGTTCTTTGGCACATGATACTTGAGAGTACTTATCTCTGTATAGTAAGTATCTCATCTGTTTATCTGCTTCCCACAAAGGGCTAGGACATAGTGGAGAAGAGGCTGTGCACCTTGTTCAATTCTATACCCCAGCATGGTTTTTATATTAGACTACATTTATATAGTGCTTATATTAAAATACAGAAATTCCAAAAACTATCATGTTTCAGGTTCTAAAGGACATATTGAAGGAGGATAAATTAACTTTAAAGTGAATCCAAAATTGAAACATATTTAAAGGTACAAAGCCCCTCTAGTACTTATATTAACCATATACAACCTTAAGCCCTAAATGTAATCTTAGTAAGTCATCTGGTTCATATTTAAATTTTAGAAGTAAACGACAAAGAAATATACATATATATAATATGCCATTTCTGTTTCTAAGACACTTACGTGCATTTACATTTATAAAAAATGCTTGTTGAAACTAGAAGACCATGTTAATGAAGGAAGGAGGTAGGAAATAATACTTTTTGTTGTACAGCTCTGCACTATCTCCTTAATTTCAAAAAGTATATGCCAGATATAATTAAATCTTTTCCCCAGCTTTACTCAGGTATAACTGGCAAATAAAATTTTAAGATTCTTAGCTTACATTGTGACAATTTTCACTGGAGAAGGGAATGGCAAACCACTTTAGTATTCTTGCCTTGAGAACCCCATGAACAGTATGAAAAGGCAAAATGATAGGATACTGAAAGAGGAACTCCCCAGTTCAGTAGGTGCCCAATACGCTACTGGAGATCAGTGGAGAAATAACTCCAGAAAGAATGAAGGGATGGAGCAAGAACAATACCCAGTTGTGGATGTGACTGGTGACAGAAGCAAGTCCCTTGGACTGCAAGGAGATCCAACCAGTCCATTCTGAAGGAGATCAGCCCTGGGATTTCTTTGGAGGGAATGATGGTAAAGCTGAAACTCCAGTACTTTGGCCACCTCATGCGAAGAGTTGACTCACTGAAAAAGACTCTGATGCTCGGAGGGATTGGGGGCAGGAGGGGAAGGGGACAACAGAAGATGAGATGGCTGGATGGCATCACTGACTTGATGGACGTGAGTCTGAGTGAACTCCAGGAGCTGGTGATGGACAGAGAGGCCTGGCGTGCTGCGATTCATGGGGTGGCAAAGAGTTGGACACAACTGAGCGACTGAACTGAACTGAACTGTGACAATTTTATATTCATACATATACACTGTGAAAGGATTCTCCCAACAAGCTAATTATCACATCAATCACTTCACATATTTACTTTTCCTGTTTCGGCTGGGGGGAAGAACATTTAAGTTCTAGCCTCTCAACAAATTTCAGCTACACAATGCAGTATTAAATGGCATCAACTGAAGACACATCATCATTTTTCTAACACTAGGAAAAAAAAAATGCCCTCAATTAAATTAGTACATGCCATTGATCTTAAGATGCACTCTAATTTTAGAGATTTTGACATGTCTCTAAAAAACAATAATAAAACCCTCAGGGCATTCCCTTTCACTGCCTGGGTTCAATCCCTAGTTGGGGAACTAACAGTCCACAAGCCATGCGGCATGGCCAAAAGAACAACAACAACAAAACCAGATTCAATAAAATATACTATCATCTTTATACTTAAGCTAAAATTTTAACAATGAAAAAACTTACAATCTGATCTAGTCATCAGAAAAGAATCTTTTACTATCCCAATTTCTTTAGGTAAGGTAATTGAGATCCAGAAAAATCAGAAAATTACATCACATTTTACTGTCATGAAAGACTTGAAGAATGGTAACATTTTTATTTCAACAGTGCAAATAAAGGAGCTCAGAAATAGACCTTAAAAACTGAGCAGCAAAATGAAAGTTTCCTTGAATAGTGTTCCATGTTAAAATTATTTACCTGTCAGTAAGGAAGGCACAAATAAGATTTTTTGCTTCTTTTGATATGTCATTATCATCAGGGAAGGTAAGAGAATTTTTATGGTTCATAATCTTACTGTAAGTTCCAACCAGAGAATCTGCATAAAATGGTGTATCACCTGAAAAATTGACAGGGAAACAAAGCAAATTAAGATACATTTAGAGAAATAAGCTTCAAAGGAAAAGTCAATGTTACTGCTTAATGATAATTAACTATGCATAAACTAAAAACATACACCAAATACATAAAAAGAAGTAACACATCAAGTTTGTCAAAACACACAAAATATGTGTTTTTGGATCACAGCTTGGATCAATCTGTTTTCTACTAACAAAATCAACATTGCTTACTTATTATAATCTTTTATCAGAAGAAGCCAAGTCTAAGTATGGAGATGAACAACTGTTAAGAGGTACATAAAATTCTCCTTTACTCACCTACAAGCATTTCATATAAAAATACCCCAACTGACCACCAGTCACATTCTCGTCCATAATAACCATCGCCACCTTGAGATTTTAATACTTCAGGGGAAATATAATCAGGTGTTCCAACTGCTGTATCACATCGTACCATGCCTTCCTAAGTAGAGGTCAAATTTTCAATTAAGATATAAATGTAAAGTGTCAATTATTCCACATGAGTTTTTTCTTAATGTAACCTGTAGAACTCTAAGTCTTTATAAAAATATCATATTAAAACCTAATGCAAACTTGACAAAAATAAATAGCTTAATCCTATATACATACTACATACATAATATATTCATGTGTATGTGTTTACAGATACTTTTACTTTGTAATAACTTTCACTAGAAAGACATAGTGAATTTATTAATTTATTATTTTTCACTTATTTTTTTATTAGACCATTTATTATTCCTCCAGTTGAAAGAATAAGATGATCTCAACTGCAGAGAACAAGTATATAAGTCACAGCAAATATGTTGAGAAACTGACAACAAATCACTTGATAACATTAATACATAAAAGGTGATTTAACTGCTTTTTACTAAAATAGTCAGTCAATTTAACTATACTTGAAATAGAGAAAAAACCATGTAAGAAGCGACCATACACATATAAAACAGAAGGCACATGCATGGAGAAAGGGCATAATAGTGTTAAGCCCACTGACCTCCATTTACTATACATTTTAAACCTCTCTCCAAAATAAAAACAAAACTATATATACCTGTTACTGTAGCTGGTATTAATGCAAGAGAATTATCAATGTTTATACAAAAGTTCTCACATAGGGCTTTCCTCCTAACCAGTTAAGTTTCCTTTGGAAATAAATACAACTTTCTGGTTATTCTTCTATGATAAACTTCAAAGAATATAAACTGTTTCAACTGAAAATAAAGCAGCATACTTGCTACTTCAGCCATGTACATGTTATTTACTATATAATCAGTGAGCATGGATATCTTTTATGACCAACTCCCAAAATAAGTAGTAAGATCTTTTCATGTTTAATACAAGGCTAAGTAAAACACTAAGAAATACATGTATTACTGAAATCTAGTTTTTATGAAGGTTGCATTTTAACACTGGCATTAGTATTTAGTGCCATTTAAACTAAACCCTTTTCTAGTTAAAATAGTGGACATTACAGAGTTATTTCAAAAGATTCAGTAAATCTGGCAATCCACACTTCCCCTAAATAGGGGAAAAAATAAAGTCCTTACAAGTTACTAACACAACAGTGAAACCATGGCATTTCAGTCCAACAAATATGACAGGGCACATCAGTTCTGTACACGTCCAGATATGGTTAGTAATTCTTAAATTCTTAAAATATTTTGCAAAAAGCACCAATCTTGAATTAGCAAAACTAAATTAAAATCTAATTATTTAACCTTATTCATCTTCATACAAGTACCAAAATCTGCTAACTTCAAATGTCCAGATTTATCCAGCAGCATGTTATCAGGCTTCACATCTCTGAGGAGGGAAAAAAAAAATACAATATGTCTGAAATGGGTCATAAATTGATAAAAATTATATGAGGCAATGATTTTAGGTCAGATATCCTCACTCAGTTTAGGTAAGACCACCTTTAAACTACATGAGCTCTCTCTCCACATCTATAAACTGAACTTCATCAGGGAGACTCTCTCATATGTTATGTCTCAGAAGACATGTAATATTCCCTTTGAAGCAGAGTTTGATTCCTCCAAAACGAAAATCAAGTCATTTGAGAGAGAATAACCATAAGAAATGTAACATTCAAACATAAGTATCTGAAACACACAAGATAGATAAATACATAAATATCCCTAGAAGAGGGTCTTAAGTCACTTGCATTTTTTTATCCCTGGCACTGAGCACAGTAATTGCACAAATTCAATTGGTGTTTGTAGAACAAATGAAACTACCCTTCTAACAAAGAAGTATGATCTATTCACTAATCAAAAGCAAATTAATTTGAATGTAAAAATTAAAAGCATTTAATACCCTGGAAGATACCTTAAAAAAATAGCTTATACATTTTACTTTTTAGGACACTATATAAAAGCCTTATAATCAAATTAAGAAATATTAAAGAGTACATTTATATCAACAGTAAACTGAAATGTTAGAACTACAAATTTCAAAGTTTTAAATCCTGAAATACCACTTATGTCATATGGAAGAATAAGTGGACTCAGAGGGGGATGTGTTAACCAAATAAAGTACTTATTTTTAGCTTCTCTCTTCGACAAATGAGAAAATTTAAACATTTTTATCTTTACCTATGGATAAAACCCATGGAATGGATTGCATCCAATGCAAGAACTACTTCTGCAGTATAGAATCGGGCCCATTTTTCAGGCACATCATAGTTGCTCATTAAATTTACAAGATCTCCACCAGGCATGTATTCCATTACCATGTAGAGATAACGATCATCTTGAAATGCATAAAATAGCTACACAAATACAGAAGAACAAAGAAATTAATTAAGATTAAGCAAAACTGTTTCATTTAAGAATTGTCAAAAATACTAGTATAATTAAAATAATCAAATGCAGTAGTTGTAAGCACTGTTTTTAAAAAGGAAATAAATACAAACATAAAGAGCACAAAGAACTTTGCATATGTCAAGGAATTATTAACTGGTTATTTCTGAGGAGCTGGAGACTTTTTTCTCTACATTTTCTGTATTAATTGAATTTCTTATACTGAGAATTTTTAAGAATTATAACAGTTTCAATAAAGGATATACAATTCTTCTAAGCAAAGATATATTGTAGTTCTAATTTAAGTTGTGCATAGTGGGGTTTAATGTTAAATTTATATTGATATCACAATTTTCCAGTAGTCTAATAAATTAGGCTTTAGTTTTAACCGTCTCTGACTAGCTGTGTGACTAGGCTATTATATAACCTCTCAAATTATCTGTGACTATATTCTTCTTGGGAGACTATATGAACTGTACTGGGACTATACGATATTTGACTGTTATTTGTTGCACAGTCTGCATCTAGATGCCTGGCAGTTGGCCAGTACTTAATGAATGTTCAATGAACAAAAGCACAAATTTAATCTATAAATTGAGGATGTAGCTAATGGGGATTAACTGCCTTTCTGGGTTGTTAAAAAGAGAATAGCGAATACTGAAAGCACTTACTACAACAGGTGCTCAGTAAACAACTGCAGTCAGTAGAAGGAGCAGCCAACAGAGAAGCAGGAAGAGGGCAAAAGAGTCAAAGCAGGAAGGGGAAGGTCCATCAATATGAAATTGGTAACAATATCAGGCATAAATATATGACCAGGGTTGAAGTTAAAAGGAGAGCAAATTTACAAAAGAACATTTTTTTTTTTTCTTTTTTGGCCCTGACGTGCAGCTTGTAGGATCTTAGTTCCCTGATTAGGGATTGTACTGGGGCCCAGGGCATTGAAAACCCCAAATCCAAACCACTGGACCACCAGGGAATTCTCTACAAAAGGACATTTTAAGTAAACATGAGAAGATTAGAATACAACTAAACTAAATGAAATAAGCCCTAGAGAAAAAGTATAAATTATAACTAATTTACCTAGGCAGTTATATCTTTAAATTATTTGTGTATTTCATTTTTTAAATAGCATTTTATGATTTTAGCTATGGATTTAGTAACTTCAGTTATTTTAGTTATGGATTTAGTAACTTATGGGCTTCCCTGGTAGCTCAGCTGGTAAGAATTTGCCTGCAATGCAGGAGATCCTGGTTTGATTCCTGGGTCGGGAAGATCCCCTGGAGAAGGGAATGGCTACCCACTCCAGTATTCTGGCCTGGAGAGTTCTAAGGACAGAGGAGCCTGGCAGGCTACAGTATATGGGGTTGCAAAGAGTCAGACATGACTGAGCGATTTTCACTTTCACTTAGTAACTTTAATTACAAAATATATACTTAGAGGGAAGGATAAGAAACTAAGTGGTGCCTCATGGCTATCCCAGGTTAACATGTACAGTGAATCATTCGGACACCATAATTAAAGAAACATTGCTGATCTGGTGGCAGTTTCCCTATTTACAGACAATGTATCAAGAAAAATAAAGATTAAAATTCACAAGTTGTAAATTTAACCTTAAACATTTATGTCATGTTTTTAACTCTTTACACAACATTGATCATTCCTCATATCAGTGGTTCCCAACCAGAAAGGGAAACTGTTGGCGTCCCACAGCCCCCACTCACCCACTCTCCCCAACACACCACAATGCCTGAACACAATTTTAGTTGCTAATAGCTGGTGTGTGGGGTGGAGAGGGCTGCTACTGGGAGGACCTGGGCAGAAGTCAGGGATGCTGTTACAAACCCTATAAGGCACAGAATAGCCCCCAGCAGCAAAACATCACATGGCTGAAAGGAAAAGGAAAGTTAGTCGCACAGTCGTGTCTGACTCTGCGATCCCATGGACTGTAACCCGCCAAGTCCTCTGTCCATGGAATTCTCCAGGCAATAGTACTGGAGTGGGTTGCCATTCCCTTCTCCAGGGGATCTTCCCAACTCAGGGCTGGAATGTGGGTCTCCTGCACTGCAGGCAGATTCTTTACCAACTGAGCTACTGGGGAAGCCCTCACATGGCTGAAAATGTCAACAATACCAAGGCTGAGAGACCCTGCTCTATATAGCTGATACAAACAAGAATAGACATTTCAAGTATAAAAAGCCTTATTATGCAAATCTTAAACATATTTCATATTCTTTTTATACCAATTACTATTATGCTTATTTAGGACAGTTTTTATTACATAGTATAAACAAAGAAGCTACAGAATTCATGCTAGGAATTCAGAAATGATCTAGCTTAGTAGTTTTACTCCATTTTTTAAACCAGAATATCTTATCCCCCTCACATGAAATCTTAATAAGAACCCCAATATATAAGACACATAAAACATGCAGCTGCTCTAATTGAAGCAGCAATAGAAAACCCAGAATTATAACCTATCCCAATAACTGCTTGCTCCCATGACTCCCAATGAGGTACCTATTCAGTTGAAAATAACCAATCTAAGCCAACTTTCACATTTTTGAGCAGTGAAACTGAGGCTCAAAGATGGAAATAACCGGGCCACAACTTCAGGTAAGCCTGTGGCAGTCAAGACCAGGACCTACAATTACTGACTTTCTGATGTATTTTTCCTTCCACTGAAAAACCTGAAGCCAATACAATATTATTTGGAGGCCTAGCTTAACTTTTTTTCCTTCCTTCGCCCATTTTCTTCCATTCCATATAATGAGAGACAAATATTTACTTCCTTCCTAGAGATGATTCAATAACATTAAATTTTATTATTTTAAAAATGACACATTACTTTTATAACTGCCAATAAATTCTCTCTTACTGTTCACTAAAAACCAAAGTCAGCTTCTCAGATATGTTAAGTTACAAGCCAGTACTACAGCAATGAAACAACAGCAAAAGCATACCTGAACAACCCAAGGACTGTTAGCAAAAGCCATGATGTCCCTTTCTTCCCAGAAAAAAGCAGAATCAGATCTCTTAATCATTTCAAATTTGCTGAGGAGCTTCATAGCATATACCTTCCTGGTGGATTTATGCCTTACCTTTGAAATGGAAAATAATGAACCTTTCATTAACATTTAAAGATCAGCGTTTACACAAACAATTTACTCAATAATCTAACATTACTGTCTGGCTGTTTTAACGTCTCTTCTGAATTACCCCAGTAAGATCATGTTAAGGCTTTAAATACCGTAAGTAATATTAGGAAAAAAAACTTTATTCCCTATATTATGACATCCCTTCCCTTCTCCACTCTGCTACGGATGCTACTTCTTGTTTAAAAACTTACTATGCCACAGCATTTTAGATGGAGTAGTATCAGGAGTAAAGGCTTCTATTTTGATGCTTGAAACCTCTTCTCTACCCTGAATGCTTGGGGAAAATATTTCACACTACTGCTGAATGAGACTCTAGGCTTTCATATCAGTAGGCAAGAAAGTCTAGAGCAATTTAAAGCAAGACTTTTATAAAATCAATACTTCTCCAAAACATCATATGTGAAACAAACAAGTAGATTTTTTAATTTTAAAAAGATTTTTTAATCTCATTAAAATAACGTACCAGTTGAACTTCTCCAAATGCACCTCTACCAATCACCTTCACTACTTCATAATCTTCAGCTTTCATTCGTAAATCTCTAATTTTATTTATTGTGTCTTTATCTGTATGAAAAGAAAAAGTTTATAATTTAAAATCACTGAAGCAGTATAACTAAAACTGCTTATTTGTCATTCAAGTTCTTGAGAAACAACAAAAAACAAAGATGTGCATTAAAAATTATTTGATATAGGTAAAATATGAAGTTATAAAAGAGAGAAATGCTCAATGTGCTGAGAATTGTTTTCAACAAATTCTGGAATGACTTCACTCTAGCTGTTAAATAATTTCATTAAAATCTGACCAGAACATTAAAAAAAAATATATATATATACTACATATATACTGAAGATAATTAGTTCATTAGTTCCTGGTATTTTAAGTATATATCAACTTTGAACCAACGGGCCACAGGTAGATATTTTAGATTAATTAAACAAATCTTTTTATCAAGTCAGTTTTGATAATCCTTTTAAAAAGATATAATTTAAAATATCAAAGGTAAAATAAACATGCTAAAGAATGACATACTTATTATATTTCTCTATTTGAATGGAGACTTTAAGTTAAAACACACAGTGGGAATCTGCAATTATTTATACAAACCTGTCACACTACAAACTACAATAATTTAAAATCCCCACTGGGTAGATATTCTAATTCCTAATTTGGTCATAGATTAAAATAGGGCTATTTTAATCCACATGGGTCAACATTGGCATGAGATTACATGGAAAAGCTTCACATTTCAGAGTTGTACAAAATACAGGGCAGCTGTTAAGTTCTAGTTACTAATAAAAGCTGCATATAATATCTTGCCTTTCTTCTGAAATGCACAATTTAAACGTGTGTTTGTATACCTTATGGCCTATAAACACATGCAACAGAGAGTAAACTTCCACACAGGAATAATATAAGTACATTTAATTTTAGATCACATATCTATTGGAAATGCATCAGCAAGATATAAACAATAATCAATTTACTGCAGAAACATTTGTGTTAACCATGCAGTCTCTATAGTAATCACTGTAGATACAGAAATGTAACTTTAAAAACATAGTCTCTGCTTTTATGGATTTCAGATGAAACAGAAACAAACAAACAAATACCAAAAACTGCAAAAAAGGGAAATAAAGTACAAGCACAGAGTTTGTGGAATAACAAGGATGACACCTAACCTAAGCCTGCCTGAGAGGGAGATAGCGAGAAAAGGCTTCCTGGAGGTGACAGAACCTGAAACAAGGCTTAAGAATTGAAAAAAAAGAAAAAAGGAGTAGCAGTTAGCTGGTTGGGAAAAAGAAAAGAGAGACTAACAGGCAGATGGGCAAATATTAGCAAAGGCACAGCAGAACTGTTTGCATTGCTGGGGCATCAAGTCTGTGGGAAGGACTTGCAAAGAGAGGCTGGAGAGTCCCAATCTAGTTAATAAGGAGCTTGAACTTTACCTATAGGCCAATAGCTGTAAAATTATTATTTCATCAACAAAAAATATTTTTCACATTAAAGTTTAAAAGCAGTACAATATGAAAAGAGATAAAAGTGCTCTGCTTCAAGAGGATCATGGTGGTGGGTGGTAGCAGAGGAACTGCTTTGTATACCTCTCTACTGCAGCCCTGAAGAGTCCTGTGGGGTCTGCTGGGAACTAGAACCACCACCTGTAAACCACCACTCTGTGCGGGAAGCCATGAAAAGAAAGAGGTATAGAAACAATACAGTCAGATCTGCATTTCAGCTACTCCAGCGACTATGTAAAAGATAAATTCAATAAAGGAAAGGCTGGGGGGTGGGGAGTATTTTAAGAGTACTATAATACTCTAGATGAGAAATAAGGAAGTCATGAACCAGATAATGAGTTATATGATAGCCTATGGAGTTGATAAAGACCCCTGGCTTTGGTTATACCAAGTTTAGAGCCATAAACAGGATATTAAGTCTGTAGTTTTGGGCCCCGAAAATATGTCTGCTGCAAATTTATGTGGAAGTAGAGATTTCGCTGCTTCTTTTAATTTCTAACAGCACAAGTTACAAAGCTGCTCAACATTACTTGTGATTCAGACAATATTAGTTGTCAAAATGACTTCATTACATTTCAGTTTTGCAAAGAAGTGCTGTTTTGCCTTGTAATTTTAGGTTAAAGCAAAAACTAATGTCCAAAGTCAGTGTTCAGTGGTAATTCAATGACAGTTGGGAGTGGTTCTCTTCATCAAGAAAAATCTTCATTTTGGTCAGTTCTTCCTACCATGCAAAATACCACAGACTGGGTGGCTTAAACAGACATTCATTTTCTCCTAATTCTAGAGACTCAAAGGCCAAGGTCAGGGGCCAGGAAGTTTGGTTTCTGGGGAGATTTCTCTTTCTGGCTTGCTGGCATCCAGCATCTCTCTGCGTGCTCACAGGACATCTTGTGTGCTGTGCAGGTGAGGACACTAACCCTGTCACCAATTCCATTTTATCAGAGTCCCACCTTTATGATCTCATTCAGCCTGAACTGCCTCTTGTTTGGCCCTATCTCCAAATACAGTTATACCGAGGAGCTAGGGATTCAACAGACAGATTTGGGGGACAAAAATCCATAAACAATCACAATGAAATATTACCACTGCTAAGACACTGACTTGCTGCATGCAAAGATAAATGGAAATATTCAGCTTCAATTACTGTCAAAAATGTACAGAATTGGTAATGTGTAAGTCCATGAGACTGAATGAGGTTTACCACTGATCCTGTGGCTCAGTAACACATGATAGATCCAAATACTTTCCAAAAAGTACTTGCTGCTGTCTACAAACTACAGGTTTTAAACATCTTGTGTTTTCACAAGATCTGTTAGTTCAACTAAGCCATTTTCTGCACCATACCTAATTTTAACTACCGTCCCTTGTCACACATCTCATCACTAAATTATCTTGCTTTTAAATTGACTATTGCTGCTGCTCCCAACAGTCTTGATGCTTTGAGCAACTACTGTTCTTGCCAAGAAGCTAATAGTCTTGAGGAAGTTATTCTCCCTATACATATTTGCTCTGCTGCTACAAACACGATCAGCAAACAGCTTTCTCTGTGTGGCTAACAAATAAGCCACTTGTAAACTTACATAAGGTCATAACATCATTTTTCTTCCTTCATTTTGTAAAGAAAATTCTGCTGTGATGGGATATTCTCTTTTAAATTTTCTGGGCTTTTCTTACTGTTACTTTCCTGTGAGTTGGGAATGTTACGGTGAGTGCGTATTCTGCTTCTGTCAATGCCCACTGCACTCTTTCAGCACAGCCACAGTGTCACTGAGTAGTAACACAATGCTTCACCCTCTAACTTGAAGAAATAATCCACCCTTCACTGTGGTGCAAAATAACAACATTCAAGTCCACGTTTCTTTTCCTTTTTTGTTCTGAAATGATGGGCATGCACTGACAATGGGAAAAAAATAAAATGCTGTGGTATGGTGATACACATGGAATGCTACTGAGTTAGAACTGCAGCACTGTGATTTACAGTGCTGAGCAATGGTGTGAAGCAGTAAAGAGGCCATGTGTGATTTCTGTCACAACTACTCAACTTTTCAACTTGTGCTGTAGCAGATAAGTAATCTGGAGAAGACAATGGCACCCCACTCCAGTACTCTTGCCTGGAAAAATCCCATGGATGGGGGAGCCTGGTAGGCTGCAGTCCATGGGGTCGCCAAGAGTTGGACACGACTGAGTGACTTCACTTTCACTTTTCACTTTCATGTATTGGAGAAGAAATGGCAACCCACTCCGGTGTTCTTGCCTGGAGAATCCCACGGACAGGGGAGCCTGGTGGGCTGCTGTCTATGGGGTCGCACAGAGTCAGACACGACTGAAGTGACTTAGCAGCAGCAGATAAGTAATCATAGACAATACAGAAAAGAATGAGCATAGCTATGTCTCAATAAAACTTTACTTACGGACACAGAAATCCATATAATTTTCATGTATCATGAAATACTATTAATCTTTTGATGTTCTATACATTATTTTTAAAAATATAAAAACCATTCATAGCTCATAAGCTATTCAAAAACAGATGGTATGCCAGATTTGGCCTGTGGGCTGTAGCTTGCCAACCCCGGCTCCAATGGAAACCCAGCCCCCTGACCCCACTTGCCCACCAGCTCTACAGTGGTGCCCTTTACACTCCACGTGCTCACCCTCCAGTGGCCCTGGACGCGGGACAGGTGAACCCCACTGCCATCTCTACACACTTACTCAGTTTTGCTTTTCACGTTTAAAAGGTTATATCTCCCACTACCTCTTACTGTCACTGTAATCTATTCACCCCCAGCGCATCACATCTCACTGCTAGATAATTCTGGTTTTCTAACCTTCTCTCCAGGATTTTCCTAATTCTTCAGGATTTTAACACACCCACAGATGATACTTCTAATAACCTGGCCTCTCAATACCTTTAACGTCTCTCTTCCAAGGATCTTGTCCTCCACTTTATCTCAGCTGCTCATTTCCACATACTAGATCTTATCAATATCAGTAATTACAGTCCTCCCTTCATTTCAAATCCTACACTCGCTAAGCACTCCCTCAACTTTCCCGCTCATTCCCTCCAACAACTCAACCCCAACAATCCCCAGCTCCCCAAGATCTCCAAACCCACTGACCCTATCTGGTTTTACTGTACCTCACTGCACTGAAAGTTTCTCTTTCTTATCTACCCAGCTTAAATTACACAATCAAACATTATAATTACTCGCTTGCATACAACTTTAATGCCTTGGCTCTTTTCTGCCTCATTATAGTTTGGCAAAACCGTAATTTCAGTTAAATCTAACTCTATAGCTAACTTGATGTCAGCACCCATGTAGTTGAATATGTCTAGATAAATACATAAAATCATACTGACAGATCCCACTTTAACTCCATAATCGCAAACATAAAGCGTGCCCTTAATTCTGTTTGGCAATCATACATTTCTTTAGTATATTCACTCTTCCACTCTACTAGAGACAATAATTCACATTTTCTTTTCTCTTTTCAAACCTCCCACTGATTCTTGTTCCTAGCTAATGACTGTGTTGGCTACTACCCTGAAACAATGAAAACTGTCACAGACTTACCATTAAATATTTATATTATATATTCATATTCAACCACCAGCATGTGCCCTCATATATGTAGCCTCTTCACTTTTACTATCTGAGAAAACTGCTCTTTCACCAATCCCTCCACCAGTGATGTCATCCTCACTAGCTGGAGGACATTGCTCCAGCCATTCTCCCCTCTTTCTGCTGTGTCACTCGCTTTCCCCTTCCTAACAGGATCATATCATGCCATTTTCATTCCCATCTTAAACAAACAAATCTCCTGACACCATTTCTCTCACTAGCTACTGCCCGATTACTCAACCCCACTATGGCAAAATTCCTCAAAATCTGTCTATACTCTATGTCTAAATCCTTCTAATCTGCTCTAAAATCCGTTTGGGGTAGTCTTTGGTCATTACCTTTCAAAACTGCTGGTCAAGGAGTTCCCTGGTGCTCTAGCAGCTAGGATTCAATGCTTATACTGCCAGGGCCCAGGTTCAATCCCTAGTGGGGGAACTGAGCTCCCACAAGCTATGCGGTGTGGTCAAAATTAAAAACAGCAACAACAACAAAAGACAGGACTAAACTGCAAGTCACAGGTGACCACCATGCTGCTAAATTCCCAGTCTTCATCTTGATACATTAGTAGTTTCTGACAGTCTGATGACCCCTGTTATACGTACTCGACTTCCAGGGTACTACATTCCTACAACAGTACTAAGGGTAATTTTTTTCCAACATCAAATGATTTCTTCTCAGCTGCTTTTGCTGGTTTCTCCCAGATTTCTTAACACTAAATCTTCTCAAGGCTCAGTCTTTCATGATGCATTCTTCTGTGTTTACACTCACTTATTTGGTGGACTTTGAAAAAGCACTGACATGTCAACCACTCCTAATTTTTTTTCTCTAGTTCAGACCTCTCTCTCTGAAACTTAAGATTTATATATTCAATTGCTTATACATTATATCCACTTAGTTAACAGACACCTCAAATTTAATGTATCTGACTGAAGAGGTGTTCTCACTTCAAACCTCTACCTAGGATTTCAACATGTCAGCTGATGGGTCAGTTTTGCTTGGGGCAAAAACCTAGGGGCATTCTTGACTCCTGTTTTATCTTACACTCCACATCCTATCTGGCTGACTCTGCTTTTGAAATATATCCGGAACCTGATAACTTCTCACGCTCTAGACTGCTACCATGCTGGACCGAGTCACCATCATGTCTTCTCTGGACTACTGCAATCGCTGCTAAACTGCAATCATTTCTTAACTGATTTCTGGTGTCTATCCCTGCCTCTCAATAGTCTGTTCTTAGGGGCAGTACTGTTACAACACAAGTCAGATCATGTCACTCCTCTGCTCAGGACTCTCTAAGGTCTTGCCATCTTACCCAGAGCAAAAGTCAAAGATCTTACGATGGCCTACAAGACTCTACATGACCTGTGCTCCCCATTTCCTTCATTCTTTGACATTATCCTACTATTCTCTCCCTTGCTTAACCCTCTCCAGCTGCAATGGCTTCCTTGCTGCTATCCAAACATGACAGGTACACTTCTTATGGCCTTTGCATTGGCTGTTCCTCTGTATGCCATTTTCTATCCTTAAGCATCCATATGGCTAACCCTCTCAACTACTTCAACTCTTTTCTCAAATACCACCACTGAGTGAACCCTATCCCAGTAACTGTACTTAAAACTGAAGAATTCTTAGAACTCCCAAGCCCATTTTCCCCAAAGTAAACATTAATCTTTTTCTTATGAAATTTAATACTAGCAAAATGATAAACTTGCTAAGCCCTTATTACTTCTAAGACCAATAAGCAGGAATGTGTGACCACCAGATCCTTTTAACAATTTGTGACTGTCAACTGTGCTGAGCCAGGTGACGCTGGCAGAAAGTTAAAATTCAGAGAAGTATGAACTCAGAGTGGAGAAGGAAATGGCAACCCACTCCAGTATTCTTGCCTAGAGAATCCTGTGGACAGAGAAGCCTGGTGGGCTGCTGTCCATAGGGTCGCACAGAGTCGGACACAACTGAAGCAATTTAGCGTGCATGCATGCATTGGAGAAGAAAATGGCAGCCCACTTCAGTATTCTTGCCTGAAGAGTCCCAGGGACAGGGGAGCCTGGTGGGCTGCCATCTAAGGGGTTGCACAGAGTCAGACACAACTGAAGTGACTTAGCAGCAGCAGCAGCAGCATGAATTCAGAGAAGCACGGGTAGCGAGGATGAAACGGACAAACTGAGTCACAAGAAACCACCATGTTTTGATAGGCCACAAATTAGCCAAATATCTCTAAATAAACACATCAAAAGATGAGTGCAGAAAGATTGAAAATTTATAGTTTCAGGGTTATGAAAAATTAAATATTTCAATCACATACAGACTCTTTAACTTTCTAGAAAGCCAACAGATGGTTTTTCTTTAGAGTCTTTTTTTTAAAAATCATACTTTATACACAGTAAATTTTACTTCTAGGAATACGTATACGTACAAAAGAGTATTACAAAACATTTAACATGTGTTACTGAATAATAATTACATAGAATGTTGTTCAACATATGATGTTGAGCAGAGATTAAACTGCACATGGTATATGAACTCAATTTTCCAAAAACATAAATATATACTGTTAAATATATATATATATATACACACACACATATACATATATATACACACACACACACAGAAAAAAGCCAGAAGGGAATATACCAAAATAATAACTGCAGTAGTTTCCAAGTATGGTGGGATTGGAGATTATTTTATTCTTCACATTTTCCATTTACTTCAAGTTTTCTATGATTCTGTTGCTTTTTAATGAGAAAAAGATATATTTTGCCTAATTTAGGGTCCTCAATTATAAAGTGCATCATATTTTACGTACCACTATAGATTATAAGACATCCCTAATTATTTAAAAAATGTTTTAAGAAAATGTCAGAATAAAGTATGGCATTAAAAACTGTGTACAATGCACTATTTGTCCAATATACTGCCACTCACTGCATAAAGAAATCCAGTACGCCTTGCAAACTTCTAGAGTAGTCAAGCAGTCCTAATAAGCTCTAAAATGATCTAAAACATATCTAGAAAATCTACAATGTAAGATTCAATTCCCTAAATCCTGATTTTGTTTCAGTACAACAGTTAATAATAATAATAAATTATTCTAAGCCCAAATGTTCAAATAGGATTCAAGCTCCAGGAAGATGGGTCATGTTTTACCAGTGTGCACACAGGTATATACACACATAAGGAGTAATCTAGTTTGAGAAATAGATCAACAAAAATCAAAACCAAACCCCAAACTCCTCAACACAGCATAAGATGGCTGTTAGATACTATTCTCCAGTCTTTTATTTCTAGATACTCTCCTCAACAATGCTCTGGCAATGCCCAGTTACTTGCAGCTTCCCACACAGAGATGCTGCTTCACATCTCCAGTCCTTTGTAAATGTTGATCACCCATTTAAAATGACTAGCCTAAAAAAAATAAATAAATAAATAAAATGACTAGCCTCACTTTATTTGAGCAAGTCACTAAAAGCAAGATCTAATTCTTTATCCATCTCCTCCTCAGCCATTCCTGATCCCCTCAATCTAGGGGGTGTGTGTGTGTGTGTGTGTCTGGTGTGTGCGTGTTTTGAGCAAGTCACTGTTGCTGCTAAGTCACTTCAGTCGTGTCCGAATTTGTGCGACTCCGTGAGACTCCACAGACAGCAGCCCACCAGGCTCTGCCGTCCCTGGGATTCTCCAGGCAAGAACACTGAAGTGGGCTGCCATTTCCTTCTGCAATGCATGGAAGTAAAAGCAAGTCACTACCAAGATCTAATTCTTCATCCATCTCCTCAGCCATTCCTGATCCCCTCAATCTGACAGGCTGCCTACCGCGCACATGCATGTGTGTTCCCCTTCCCAACTCTTTGCAACTTCACGGGTGTGTGTGTACGTGTGTGTGTCCGTCCCCGACTCTTTGCAACACCATGGACTGTTGTGTGGCCCACCAGGCTCCTCTGTCCATGGAATTTGCCAGGCTAACATATCCTACTCCAGGGGATCTTTCTGACCCAGGGATGGAACCCGTGTCTCCTGCATCTCCTGCACTGGCAGGCAGATTCTTTACCATTGCACCCTGCCTTCCTCCCCTGGGACACTGCTATTTCTGTATTGTTTCATCTGTCAACATGGCCTGGAATTGTTTGTATTTCTTCTGTTAGATTGTATATTATCATTTCCTGAAGGGTGGAGACCACAGTTCATTCATGAATATGTCCTTGATGTATGCATGTGCTCAACAGATACTTACTGAAACATACAATGATATTATTTACAAATAGCCACAATCACTCACTGCTCTTACTTGTTCAGAGAAAACCTGTATGTTCAGGCACATACATTTACTCCAAAATAATAAAAGTATATACTTAAAAAATCAATCTTGGGTTTCTCAAAATGTTAAACAGAACTATAGGACTTGAGAATTCCACTTTCAGGCATCTACCCAAGAGAAATGAAAACATATGCCCACATAAAAACTTGTGCACATTCACAGCAGCATTTATTCATAATATTCATAAAAAGCAGAAAACAATCCAAATGTTCATCGACTGATGCATGGATAGATAAAATGTGGCATTATCTATAAATGGGGTAGTATTTGGCAATGTGAAAGAATGAAATACATGCTACAACACAGATGAACCCTGAAGAGATCATGCTAAGTTTAAAAATTCAGTCATAAAGGATCACATACTGTATGAGTCCAGCTATAGGAAATGTCCATATTGGCAAATCTATACAGACATTCCCTAGGGTTGGGGAACTTGGAGAGGAATGGGAAGTGACTGCTAATGGGTATCGGGTTTCTTTATGAGATGATAAAATGCTCAAAATGTAACTGAAGTAATGACTGCAACAACCTTATAAATGCAGACAAAAACCAATGAACTGTATACTTTAAATGGATCAATCTTCAGTACATAAACTATATCTCAATAAAGTAGTTTTTAAAAAAATCAATCTTGGGTTTGGCAATGATTTTTACAAGCAACACCAAAAGCACAATCCATAGGAGAAATAAATGATAAATAGAGCTTGTCAAAATCAAAAACATTTACTCTGTGAGATAGTATGTAGTCTTCTGAGTCTGGAGATGTAGCTTATTGATGCTCCTCCGCACTGAGCATCTGCTGGACTGGTGATCAGACTCCAAAGAATCAAGTATGGAAAGGAAAAATAGTAACTTTCCAAGGGAGAAGCTGGCAGACACTATCTTAAAACAAGTGATAAAGATGAATATTATCACTAGTGAATCACAATGATATCATATATACCAAATATAATGTGATGAGAAGCACATGTCATCTCTGTAGTACTCATCCTCAAAACCCATAACCCCTGTGGAACTATGAGAAAACACTGGAAAAAACTAAACTGAGGAAAGTTCTACAAGATACTTGATCAAGAATCTTCAAAACTGTCAAGGTCATAAACATAAACAAGGAAAGCTTGAGAACTCTGACAGACTGGAGACGACTACGGAAAAATGGCAACTAAGTAAAATGATATATGCTAGACTGGATTCTGAAACCAAAAAAAAAGGAGATTAGTGCAAAAACTGATATCTAAGTATGCAGTTAATAGTAATATACCAACTTTAATTTCTTAGTTTTCTCAATGTACCACAGCTATAAAAGATGCTAACATTACAGAAAGCTGGATGAAGGGCAGCTGCACGATACTATGTACTATTTTTGCAACTTTTCCATGAGTGTATTCCAACATAAATAATTTATTTTAAAACTAAATAAAGAGAATATTTAACATTTGTATATGAAAATCTGATTTAGTAATATTTTACTTGTAATAACTTCAAACAAGATCATGTAATACCCTAAATTAGACTGCATACTATATTCAACTTTATGGCTCCACTAAAAAAAATTCTAACTTTTATACCACTTTCTGGTATAAAACTGAATTTTGGCAATACATATATCAAAATACAAACTGGATACAACTTTTGACTCAGAAATTCCTGGAATTCACTCCAAAGAAAGGAAGAGCAAGTATACCAAGCTGTATGTACAAAAATGTTAATTACAGCCTAAAACAGTGAAAAACTGGGAGGAACCTGAGAACCACCTATTATAGAACCAGTTTTTAAAATCATGGCACATTTATTAATCAGACTATGTGTATTCATTTAAAAATATGTGTTATCTATATTCATTGGCATAAAAAGACACTCTACAACGTGCTTTTTCACTGAACAAGCTATGGAGAGCTGACAGAAATGTCCTACTGATTTTTATTTGGGCTGTTCTAACTTTTTGCCCAAATGACAATATAATCTATTGATAATCCAAAGTATTTGCAGACCTGATTTTGCCAGATACATTTCTTTAAGTATTAGATTATGCTCCTGAAGATTATTAGTTTTAAAATATCCTAACTTCTCTCCAATATACCTCACCAATCCTAGATATTATTATTTTTATCTTTCTTCCTCAGATTGCCGGAGGTTAAGGGTATTCTTATTTTAACCTACATTTCTTGAAATAGTAATGCATTTGTTCATCTATTAACTGCTCATTGGTCATTTTAATTTTTTCTTCTTTATACTACATTTTCAATTACTTTGTCCATTTTTATAGTTTCTGGTTTTCTTATGGACTGGAAGGATCTCTTCAAACATTAGGAATATAATTCTTTTATATATGTTGTCATTTTTTCCAGTTTTCTTTATAAAGTTTTGAAATGACAAAATCTGTCAATGTTTACTTTACAGTTTCTGGCCCTGTTACCTTGCTTTAAAAAAAAAAATTAAAAAGTCAATCTCTACTAGAAGACTATACACATAATACTTATAATTTCACCTAGTACTTTTTCATCTTTACATTGGTTTAAGCTGTAGAGACAATTTCATTTTCCTTGCATATATAATTTAATAAGCAGAAAAGTATCATGATTTTAACAAGTTTAAAAAATAAGTATTTTACATTTTGAAGCATGCCTGAGTAATGAAATATTAAGACTTTAAGATGGGGGAAAGAGGAACAAACTTTGTGATGATCATCACTGCCTGTTTACATATATATAAATATCTAATTCAGTGTATAATCCATGAAATGTTGTTTTGGAAAGGAATTTAAGTAGCCACTAAAGAAAAGATAAACTCCATTAAAATACTGTACAGTAGGTTACTAAATACAATTACTTGGAAAAATAAAAACTTGAGAAAATAAAAATAAAAACATCTTTTTACAATAACGCATGTAACTTAGGCTTTAGTGCAGTGATTTAATACAATAACAGAACCAATTGAAAGGGAATACCTCTTGCATTTCTCTAATAATCAGTGATGTTGAGCACCTTCTCATGTGCTTTTTGGCCCTCCTTATGTCTCCTTTGGAGAAATGTCTATTTAGGTCTTCTGTCCATTTTTTGATTGGGTTGTTTGTCTATATTTTCAAAAATTAATCCCTTGTTAGTAGCAATGTTTGCAAATATTTTCTCCCAGTCCAGTGGCTGTCCTTTTGTTTTATGGTTTCCTTTGCCATGCAAAAGCTTTTAAGTTTAATTAGGCCCCATTTTATTCATTTTTGTTTTTATTTCCATTAATCTAGGAAGCAGAAAGTCCAAAAAATAAATTATTGCTATGATTCATGTCAAAGAATGTTCTGCCTATGCTTACCTCTAAGAGTTTTATACTATCTAGTCTTACATTTAGGTCTTTAATTCATTTTCAGTTTATTATTTTATATGGTATTAGAAAATGTTCTGCAGTCCCATTTTCCCAGCACCACTTACAGCAGAGATTGTCTTTTCTTCATTGTATATTCTTGCCTCCTTTGTCGCAGACTAATTTACCATAATTGCACAGGTTTATTTCTGGGCTTTCTAAACTGTTCCACTGATCTATGTCTGTTTCATACCAGTACCATACTGTTTTGATTAGTAAAACTTTGTAGTATAGTCTGAAGTCAAGGAGCTTGATTCCTCCAGCTCTGTTCTTTCTCAAGCTTGCTTTGGCTATTCAGGGTCTTTTGTGCTTCCATATAAGTTAAAAATATTTTGTACTAAGTCTCTGAAAAATACTGCTGATCCATAAACTGCCTTGGGTAGGATGGCCATTTTAACAATAGTGATTCTTCCAATACAAGAACACAATATATTTTTCCATTCTGCTTGTGTCATCTTCAATTACTTTCATCAGTACCTTAGAGTTTTCAGAGTACAGGTCCTTTGCCTGCAGGTTTATCCCTAAGTATTTTTTTTTTTGATGCTATGCTATATTGGAGTGTTTCCTTAATTTTTATTTCTGATATTTCACTCAGTGTATATATACAACAGATTTCTGCAAATTAATTTTGTATCCAGCAACATAATTCATTGATGAATTCAAGTAGCATCTTCAGGATTTTCTGTCTATAGCACATCATTTGCAAATAGTGACAGTTTTACCTTTTTCCAATTTGGATTCCTTTTACCACTTTTTTTCTCTGACTGCTGTGGCTACGAGTTCCAAAACTATGTTGAACAGAAATGGCCAAGAGTGAGCAGCCTTGTTACTCATCTCAGAAGAAATGCATTCAGATTTATACCATTAAGTATGATGTTAAGGTTTGGTAATATATCGCCTTTATTATGTTGAGGTATGTTCCTTCTATGCTCACTTTGAAGAGCTTTTATTACAAGCGGATACTGAATTTTATCAGAAGTTTTCTCTATATCTATTGAGATGATCATGTTTTTTACTCTTCAATTTGCTAATGTGGTGTATCACACTGATTGATTTCCAGATATTGCAATATCTTTGCATTCCTGGAATGAGCCCCACTTGATCATGGTATATCATCCTTTTACTTCATTGCTAGAATTGGTTTGCTAATATTTCGCTGAGCATTTTTCCATCTACGTTCATCAGTGATAGTGACTATGATTTTCTTTTTCTGTGATATCTTTCTCTGGTTTTGGTATCAGGGTGATGGTGGCCTCACAGAATGAGTTTGGAAGTATTCCTTCCTCTGCAAAATTTTGGAATAGTTTTAGAAGGATAGGTATTAACTGGTCTCCAAACGTTTGGCAGAATTCACCTGTGAAGCCACCTTGTCCTGGACTTTTGTTTGTTGGCAGTTTTTAAATTACTGATTAAATTTCAGTGCTGGTAACTGGTCTATTTGTATTTTCTATTTCTTCTTGGTTCAGTCTTTGAAGACTGTGCTTTTCTAAGAATCTGTCCATGTCTTCTGGGTTGTCCATTTTACTGGTATACAGTTGCTCATGAAAAGTGAAAGTCACTCAGTCGTGTCCAACTCTTTGAGACCTCATGGACTATACAGTACATAGAATTCTCTAGGCCAGAATACTGGAGTGGGTAGCCTTTCCCTTCTCCAGGGGATCTTCCCAACTCAGGGATCAAACCCAGGTCTCCTGCATTACAGGCAGATTCTTTACCAGCTAAGCTACAAGGGAAGTCCAAGGATACTGGAGTGGGTAGCTTATCCCTTCTCCAGGCAATCTTCCTGACCCAGGGATTAAACTGGGGTCTCCTACATTGCAGGTGGAGTCTTTACCAACTAAGCTATCAGGAAAACCCATAGTAATCTCTAAGATTCTTTGTACTTCTGTGGTGTTGGTTTTAATTTCTCCTTTTTCATTTCTGATTGATTTGGGCGCTCTCCCTTTTTTCCTTAATGAGTCTAGCTAAAGGTTTATCAATTTTGTTTATCTTTTCAAAGAATCAGCTTTTAGTTTCACAGATCTTTTCTATTGTTTTTTAGTTTCTATTTATTTTTGCTCTGATCTTTGTTTCTTTAATTCTACTAACTTTGGGTTTTGTTTGTTCTTCTTTCTCTGGTTGCTTTAGGCATAGAGTTAGGTTGTTTATTTGAGATTTTTCTTGTTTCCTGAGATAAGCTTGTATAGCTGTAAACTTCCCTTGTTGGGTTTATTTTTTTAATCCAAACAAATTCTCTACCATATTTTTACTTTCAGGTTCATGGATTTTTTTTTCACACATACAACGATCTCCATTCTGTTCCTGTAGACTGATAAGATTTGTTTAATAAGTATGCTTTTCTAAAAGATTCATATAATTATGAATCTTGTACCCCAAAATCTGTTAAATTCATAATGGTTTACAAACATAAACAGCCAAAAATTAATGTTTTCAAATCTGCCCCTCCTCCTCCTTTCATTGCATCAGTTCAGTTCAATTGCTCAGTCGTGTCTGACTCTTTGCCACCCCATGAACTGCAGCACGCCACGCCTCCCTATCCATCACCAACTCCCGGAGTTCACTCAAACTCACGTCCATCAAGTCGGTGATGTCATCCAGCCATCTCATCCTCTGTAATCCCCTTCTCCTCCTGCCCCCAGTCCCTCCCAGCATCAGGGTCTTCTCCAATGAGTCAACTCTTCACATGAGGTGGCCAGAGTATTTTCAGCTTTAGAGTCATTCCTTCCAAAGAACACCCAGGACTGATCTCCTTTGGAATGGACTGGTTGGATGTCCTTGCAGTCCAAGGGACTCTCAAGAGTCTTCTCCAACACCACAGTTCAAAAGCATCAATTCTTTGGTGCTCAGCTTTCTTCACAGTCCAGCTCTCACATCCATACATGACCACTGGAAAAACCATAGCCTTGACTAGAGGCTTTTTGGGGCTCCAAAATCACTGCAGATGGTGATTGCAGCCCTGAAATTAAAAGACACTTACTCCTTGGAAGGAAAGTTACGACCAATCTAGATAGCATATTCAGAAGCAGAGACATTACTTTGCCAACAAAGGTCCGTCTAGTCAAGGCTATGGTTTTCCAGTGGTCATGTATGGATGTTGAGAGCTGGACTGTGAAGAAAGCTGAGCACCAAAGAATTGATGCTTTTGAACTGTGGTGTTGGAGAAGACTCTTGAGAGTCCCTTGGAATGCAAGGAGATCCAACCAGTCCATCCTAAAGGAGATCAGCCCTGGGTGTTCTTTAGAAGGAATGATGCTGAAGCTGAAACTCCAGTACTCTGGCCACCTCATGTGAAGAGTTGACTAATTGGAAAAGACCCTGATGCTGGGAGGGATTGGGGACAGGAGGAGAAGGGGACAACAGAGGATGAGATGGCTGGATGGCATCACCAACTCGATCCACATGAGTCTGGGTGAATTCTGGGAGTGGGTGATGGACAGGGAGGCCTGGCGTGCTGCAATTTATGGGGTCGCAGAGTCGGACATGACTGAGCAACTGAACTGAACTGAACTGATACCTTAAAGTTGCTATACTTTACTGAGACTTGAGCTTAATTACTAATGAAAAAGATCTTACTCCATATTCCAGGTATATTCTTAGGTCACTACATGAGATACCTGTCAGCAAAAAATAATTCAAAACAAAACATTTACATTCAGAAAACAATTCTGATGTACCCAGTAATGAAAACTATAGAAATCTATACGAACTAATTCCAGAAATATGAAGAATACTATCCTATGAAAACCTATTACTCTCTGTGAAATATTACATAAATACAACTTCAGGAGTTGAAGGTGAATGTCATATTGTCATGTAAATGAGAGTCACACAGTATGCACCCTTTTGTACCTGGCTTTTTGGGGGCAGGTTTCCTGGTTTTTTTCATTTACCACTCAGTGCTTCTGAGATTTATCAATGTTGTTGCACTTAACAGTAATTCACTCTTTCTCACTTTTGAATTTCCCATTACATGGTATACCACAATTTATTTATCTATTTACCAGCTCATGTACATTTCTGTTGCTTCCAGTTTACAGCAATTATAGACAAAGGCTCCTTAAACATTCTCATAAGTCTTTGTGTGTATACATACATATTATATTTCTCTTACGTAAATACCCAGCAGTGGGATCCCTGGGTTATCTGATAAATCCATGTATAACTTTATAAGAAAAAGGCCAAACTGTTTTTCAAAGTGGCTCACCATTTTACAAACCAACCAGCAATGTGTCAGAGCTCAGCTGTTCTGCATTTTCACATATAGTTGATACTGTCCGTTTTAAAATTTTAGTTATTCTAATAGGTGTGTACTGATATTTCACTGTGGTCATAATTTGCAACCTCCTAATGACTAATCACGTTGAGCAACTTTTCATATGTGTGTATTTTTAAGGGGGAGAAATATCTATCCAAACCCTTTGCCCATTTTTAAATTGGGCTGACTTTTTATTATTGAGTTTTAAGACTTTAGATTATCAATCCTTTATCAAGTACAGTAAGACCCTTACATACAAATGAGTTCCATTCCAAGAGCATGTTCATAAGTTCGATTTGTTTGTAAGTCTAGCAAAGTAAGCCCAAGGTACCCACCTAAATCCACTACACAGTACTGTACTGTAAGAGGTTTATAATACTTCTTATACAAATAATACATAAAAAATAAAGAAAACATTTTAAATCTTACAGTACTATACCTTAAAAAGTACAGTAGTACCAGTTACATTACTGCTGCTTTTACACTTGCTTACAGACAAGCTGAGCTTGAAATAAAGATATTGTACTGGACTTACAGAGTTCTGTACAGTAAACTACACAAAAGCACAACCACTTAAAGAGGATGCACATATGTGACAATGAATGCCAGATATGTGAACTAACCTATATGACTGGACACATGGAACACATGTTCACGTCTTTGAAAGTTCGCAATCTGAAGGTCCATATGTAGGGGACCTAACTGTATGTGATTTGTTAATATTTTCTCCTATTTTGTAAGTTGTCTTTTCACTCTCTTGACAGTGTAGTTTTGAAGCACAAAAGTTTTAAATTTTGATGATGCCCAATTTATTTCTTTCTTTTCTGCCGCTGTACTTTAGGTGTATATCTAAGAAACAATGGTCTAATCCAACGTCATAAAAATTTATGCCTATGTTTCTTCCTAAGAGTTTTACAGTTTTACATTCTGAATTAATTTTGTACGGGGTGTGAAAGAGAAGTCCAACTTCACTCTCTTGCATATGAATATCCAGTTTTATGAGCACCATTTGTTGAAAAGATTCTTTTCCTCTTTCACTTGTCTTTGCAACTATATTCTCCCAGTCAGTGATTTACCTGTTCATATTCTTAGCAATATAATTCTGAAGAGAAAAAGTTTTGAACTTTGATAGCATCAATCTTAAAAAAAAAATGGTCTGTGCTATTTGTGCCCCATCTAAGAAATTCTTCCCTAACTAAAATCCTATATATTTTCTATGTTTTATTCTAGAAGGGTTACTAGTTTTAGCTCTTACATTTAGGTCTATGATACATTTGAAGTTGATTTTTGCATATATTGTAAAGTAAGAATTAGGAATTGAAATCCCTTGTCAAGTCTGTTGAAAATCAATTGACTGTATATGTATGGATCTATTTCTGTTCTATTATCTATATGTTTACTCTTTCATTTCATTACACTGTCCTGATCTTAAAATTCAACACTGTTAATACTCCAACTTTGTTCTTACTTTCCAAAATTGTTTTGGCTATTCCAGACCCAATATTGCCATATGAATTTTAGAATTAATGGTTACTTTATACAAAAAAGCATGCTTAGGTTCTGAGACCACATGGACTCTGGCTGGGGAATTCCTGACATTTTAATACTCAATTATCTAATCCATCAACACTGAGTATCTTTTTTAAGGTCTTCTTTCATTTGTCTCAGTATATGAAATCACTTTCAGTATACAGGTCTTACACACATTTTGTCAAATTTATCCTTAAATTTTTTATGCTTCTGCTTCTCCTGTAAGTGGTGCTATATTTGTTAGGTCTATTTAAAATTGCTTATTGCTAAAATATAGAAATAAACTGCTTTTTGTTTATCAATCTTCTAGCTTACAACCTCAATGATAAGTTCTTGTAGGTTTTTCTGTAGAATCTTGAGGATTTTCTGTACCAAAAAAAAATGCTGTCTGTATAAATTTTAATTCTTCCTTTTTAATCTCTATAATTTTTCCTTTTACCTTATTTCACTGTCTAAAACTTCCAGGACAACAGTGAATGAAGTAATGAAAGAAGACAGAGTTGCCTTTTCCCAGTTCTTGGAGGAAAGCATGTAGTCATACACAATTAAATATAATCTGAACTATAGGTTTTTTGTGGCCTCTCCTATTAGCATTAGAAATTTTCCTCCAATTCCAAGTTTGCAGAGAGACATCTGCAAACCCAGAATGAATACTGAATTTTTTCAAATGCTTTTCCTATATTTACTAAGATGATATTATGGATTTTCTTTTTAATATGTTAATACACAAACTGATATTTGAACCTTAAATGAACTTTGCAATCCTGGTATAAATCCTACTCAGTCAAAATTTTAACAAGGCTAGATATGAATCGCTAAAACTTTTAATATTATTCTCTGTATTTTTCTTCAATCTAAAAACTAGACTAAACTACACAGGTTAATCAGTTTACATAGTTTAGCTTTTTATCTTCATTTTACTTATTACATTTATACTATGGCTCCTTTACAAAATATAATGTAAAGGCAAACTTAATATTATGAAAGCAGCAATGTTGCATAGTAAAATCAGTAATCGATTTTTTAAAATGTGTTCCAATTCTTGCGATCTTACTTCACCAAACTATACTCTCCCACCACCCCTCTACTCTCTGTACTAACAAGCAATTATACTTTTGCCTCCCATCAAAGAACTGGTCAAGCTTCTCCATCTTTTTAGTTCTTCTCTACTGTTAAGTAAGGAGGTGAAGCAAATTAAACAGCACTAAAATTTTCCTGCAATATCAGTAAGATGTGAGAAATTAATAAAACTTGTTTAAAAGTTCTCTATTCAGAATCTGGCATTATATTCCAAAACAGAATTAAGGCTGAAAAAATATTTTTATAAAAAAGACAGAAACAGAAACCCAAAAGATTGATAAGTAAAATTCTGAGGCAGGATTTCAAAGTGTAGAAATGATAAAAGAAAGTAAATCTAAAGTTAAAAAGATCTGACTACTTAGAAAAATAAAACTTTTCCAACAAAACATACATAACCCAAACTGGCAGATAATACTACAACAAACTCAACCTAACTGTATCAATATGTATAGTTTAGGAATAGATTTTTAAAAATGGAGTGGGGAAGATTTTATGACCAAAATTCTTATTATCAATTATTTAAGATGAAAAATTTGAAACTATTTTATTAAGTTTTCTAATCAAATTTTAAACAAAATATCTAATATCAAAATCTTATAAACATCTTTTTATAAAAGAACATCTGTCAAACTTAAGTATACACCAGGTTTCATGAAGAAAATTCATATCTTACAGCTAGGAGGGCTTTTCATATGTAATCAATTCTTAACCTGCAGGTATTAAAATATAACAGCTAATTCATTTATAAAAGAAAAACAGAATAAATAAAACATTATTGAAATTCAATATGCATGTATGTTTAAAATATTTATGTTAACCATTTACTTTTTATTCCCTTCTCTGCAAGATATTTTAGATTTTCCTGATAAGCACTCAAACTGACAAAGTTTCTTTCCTATTTCCTTCTCATCTGATGTAGATACTATTGATGAAATAGCCAGAGTAAATAGAAAGAAAAAAAAGGGCTTGAATTATCTAAGTCAATATTTCATTTTATATAGTCTAGCATTAACCTCTACAAAAAATTACTTACATCTGCTTAAAAAGTTGTCAATATTTTTGTTTTTTCTTAAGGCAGGAAAATCCAAATCATATACCAAAGCATCCAATCCATCCTAAACAAATAAACAAACAAACAAAGTTAGTTTTTTTGGATCACACTATGAACAAGTTCCTCTTTCATGAGTATAAAGAATAAAACTTACGCTTTAACATTTAATCTGCTTAATCTGCCTTTCTCTCACACATCCTGTATTCATTTAACACCTTCTATAAGGTTACATGAGTACTGGAAGAAGAGAAAGCTCATTTTTATTTCATACAGAGCAGAGGTCCCCAACCCCCAGGCCAGTACCAGTCTACGGCCTGCTAGAAACCCGGCGGCACAGTAGAAGTAAGCAGTTGTCTTCCACAAAATCAGTCCCTCATGCCAAAAAGGTTGGACATCACTGATAACAGAGTTTTCACTCTCTAACTCTCCCAGGCAGAGGAGCAGCAAAATTACCACAAACTGGCTACAAGTGACCTCAACTTATGCTCTTTTCTCCATATAAGGGCATGAAATTTTACTTTTCACCTTCCTTTAACTACTGCATTTATTTATTTCAAACATTCATAAAAAACAAATGACCTACATTCTGGACTACAAATATTTTATAAGGTAGTATCAAACATTAGCTCCTAAAATGTGAAGTTTAGTGTAAAATAAATTCTGCATTTAGACACATTTTTATGGTTCGTATATAAATATATTGGGTTCTCTTTCTTTGAAACACTTTTTAGAACAACCACTAGTAAGGGACAAACATGGACTTTTACTTTTAAGGGGGACATTTAAGTATTATCTAAGCAAGAGCAGGACAATGAGAAGGTGTACCAATCAGTGTTGAAGTAGGAATGCATCTATTCAGATTATATCTTATCATGTGCCAAATGGGAAACATTCAGACAATCCCAAGTCATCTTCATTGTATTTAACTGAGGAAATTTAGTTTGCTACAATAAAGCCCAAAAATAAAAAGCAGCAAAGGGAAACACACCATCTGGAGACCATGAACAGTCATGTTCATAAAAGTCTGAAAGAGAAATAGAAGCTAGGGGAGATATACTTTGTATTAACTCAAAGGTATGAATAACTCCAGCTATTTTAGAATACTTAAAATATTTCCCTAGGAAACTGAAAAGTCTAGTCAAATCTTTATAGGTTTTAAAATATATCACTGCTTAGGTTGGAAACTGATCATGGAGAAGATGACTAAAGAGACCAACTAACCCTACTGCTGGCTTTTTAGAATTCAGAGGTTTGCACAGATTTTCTTCAGAGAAAAAGTCTCCCCACCAGAACAGGTTCATCTATCCTTGAGACACATTTCTTGGTCTCATAAAGTATTTGAATATTTCTGTTAATGATTTTTACAATAAAGAGATGAGAATTTTTACTTGTATTGAAAACCAATCAATAAATATATTAATTCACTATTTTCTACGACAAGATAAATTAAATGTATATACACCCCTTTGACTAGATTTTAAACTCTTTAAAGCAGAAACCGCAGTTAACATCTCATTTTCTCCCACAGCATCTTCCAGAATGTCTTGAACAAGTGGGCATAAAATGTATGTTAAACCAATGATTTTTTTTTGCTCCAGAGCAAATGTATTATATTACTCACGAAATAACACTTTCCCTATTAGATAGCAAGTTTCAACAGACCATGTCATTCCAAAAAAATTGCATAGATTATAGAGTAATGCAAATAACACTAGCCCCACAATTTTAGGTCAAATTTTGATAAACAGTCCTAAGAAATACAAGTAAGCATAATGTAATAAAATCAACATATTATTACATCTTATAATAACTACTATTTTAAGAGCTCCTACTTCCAAAGACACTTTCCAAAGACACTTTCCAGAACATCTAAATTTATGACAATTTAAGTTGTTTTCTAATATTGAATAAAACATTAGAAAGTGAGGGAAATGTGCATTAAACTTTACTCATAACACGCTCTTTCCAATAAATATACTGCAAAACTACCTACAATCTTACTCCAAATAATTTTTTTAAGTTACTAAATGTTAGGAAAAAAACTCAAAAAATCCCTTGTTTAATTAACCACTACATTTCATAGTCAAGGCAAATAACAATCAGAAACATTAACTGATTTGTCCAACGCCACAGAGCTAGTTAGTAAGTTGTGTTACAATCAAAATACGAACTCTTAGTCTAATAGTTACAGAAATAACATGACCATGATAAAAACATGATTTAAAAACCCTGTATCTCTAAAATGAAGTTAGGAATTGAGACCAAACGTGTATATTTAAGTCCAAGAAGTACCATTTAAAAACTAATAGAAAATCACAGGTCATATTTTTCTAATTAAAACCAGAAAGTACACTGGTCAGGACTCAAACCTAGTGTCCTGAGTCAAAATACTACATTTTTTTCTAGTACGCCACCATGCCCTCTTCTGCATGACCTTCCCCAAACTACCTATGAAATCAAACAGCTTACCTTACATTAGAGTTATTTTTTACTTTAATCTCCACAGCTCGATTTCTGATGCGACGACTAAGCTGAGCCCCAGAACTGAGCAAGGCATTTTACTCACAGCATCGCAGATACTGTTGGCTCTCCTACCCCAACTATTTCCTCCTTCTACCTTCCCTTCCTAATTTAATCTTGATTTTGTTCGGGCAACCCACCTTTCTCCATGAAACTATGAGCTTCCATGAAGGGAGAGATCTCCAACTCAAGGAGGTCACTTCTAATTTAAGCTAAACACAGAGGCCTATTACTCTTGCCAGTGTTCAGCTGAAGTACAGGAACATGGTAATAATCTGGCACATCAAATGTGAGGGGAAAACCTACAGAAAGGTTTCTGGGGAAAAGGTTCTTCTCTCCTGAAAGAGATACATGTCAGATAGTCTCTCGTTTTATGAGAAACTGTCATATCTCTATATGACACTTAAACAACAGCAGCCACCTTGGGGCCTCAAGGGAAATTGGCAGGAGACAAAGCTAAACAATGAGGACAAGAGACATGAAAGATGGAAGGAGCCCGAGTCTGTGATGCTGCTCCTGAACCACTGAATTAACCTACTCTGGAAACTATCCTTCCCACTCTATCTCAAGATAATACATTTTCCTTATGGTTTAACTCAATTTACATTGGATCTTCTAATTCTTGTGACCTAAATGAAGTAAAAGTCGCTCAGTCGTGTCCAACTCCTTGTGACCCCATGAACTGCCCATGGAATTCTCTAGGTCAGAATACTGGAGTGGGTAGCCTTTCTCTTCTCCAGGGGATTTTCCCAATCCAGGGATCGAACCCAGGTCTCCTGCATTGCAGGCGGATTCTTTTCCAGCTGAGCCACAAGGGAAGCCCAAAAATACTGGATTGGGTAGCCTATCCCTTCTCCAGCAGATCTTCCCGACCCAGGAATCAAAGTGGGGTCTCCTGCATTGCAGGCGGATATCAGGGAAGCCCCTCTTGTGACCTAAAGCACCCTGAAATACACAGAGTTCATTAAATGCCAATGTAAGAGATATAGGACTTGTTGCACCAAAAGGGTAAGAGAATCATCCATTCAAACAGTGAAACCAGGGGCAAGACGGGGCTGACAAAAAGTGTCACTCTTTGGTAAACACCGTTTGTATAACTGAGCCTCAGTTTTCTCTTTTATAAAATGGAAATAACTCACTACAACTCAGGCTCTGTGAGAGTTAAATGAGTGACGTATTCGACCCTTAAACAGTTCCACTTTTCACTCTTTATTTCTCTAGCTGACATCTGAAAGCTCTACAAGTTAGTCTCACTATTGACAGAAATGACATAAAGAGAAAATATGTATTTTAGTCATGTGGTCATAAAACCTCAAGAGTAAATCTCAGGTCATGATATTAAAAACTTTCTGAGTGTAGAAATCCCATATATAGTTAAAAGTTGGGGGGTTTTTTTGGGAAAAAAAAAAGATAATGCATCTAACTAGTCTTAACAATAGAATTCAAGCATGCATTTGTTAATGGAAAACTAGCAGCCTCCACTAACTGGTATACAGTCATTAGGACTAGGTGTCTGGCCCTATCACCATATACTTTGATTTTATAATTGTAGGAGACAGTATACAGTTTTTCAGTATCATTCATAAGCCAAAATTGTATTTTTTTATCAGAGAAAATAAAATGGGCAAGAAGGTATCCTTCTAGCATAATCTAAGGTATATACCAACAGAGGCTATAAGGGGAGTCAAAACACTGAGGTTGAGGAGAGGGATGCAGGCTTCCATTTTAATGAAGTAGAGAAGCTACACAAGGTAATACTACCTTAGAGTAGGACAAAGAATTCTGACTTTTATTCAGTACTCTGAAGTTCTGTAAAATAATGGAGAATAAGGCTTGCCACTTCCTAAAGTCCATATTCTAGTACCAGAATTCAGAACCTTAACAGAAATTACCATTAATTATTATCCTCCCATAATAATCAATTATTATAGAGAGGAGTCAAGTGTCAAAGAATTACAAAAGTTAAATCCTTTGCTATGTATATTTGAACAATGACAGTAGACCAGTTGGAGAAGGCAATGGCACCCCACTCCAGTACTCTTGCCTGGGAAATCCCATGGACGGAGGAGCAGGGTGGGCTGCAGTCCATGAGGTCACAAAGAGTCAGACACAACTGAGCGACTTCACTTTCACTTCTCACTTTCACACAACGGAGAATGAAATGACAACACACTCCAGTATTCTTGCCCCAAGAATCCCAGGGACAGAGGAGCTTGGTGGGCTGCCATCTATGGGGTCGCACAGAGTCGGACACGACTGACGCGACTTAGCAGCAGCAGCAGTACACCAGTTATGGCAGTGTATTTTGAAAGAAACTAGTCACATTAGAGAAGCGTTGAAAACTTTCACATAAACAGATAAAGGCAACCATAATTAACAACAACTATAACATTTTGCAAGAAACTCTAAAGAATGGACATTTCATATGTCTTAAAAAGAGCTGGTATTAGGAGCGGGGAAAGCACTAGTTGTGTTACCTCACAACAGAGTTTAAGTAAAAGAGAAAGAAGCAGGAGGAAATTATTCAACTTAACACCACTGCAAACTTCAGTCTCTGGATAGTTCTGAATTACAAAAGTAAGATTCCCGTGTAAAATATCATTTAAGATTAGGTCCATTAGTAATAATACACTTGTTATAAAGTACAAGCATATAAAGGCACTAGGAAAGAAACAAATACTATGTATAAAAAAAATTTCAAAACCAAAATCGTTACTATTCTAAATAAGCTTTTGAGAAACTATTACCCCTCTGCAAAAAAAAAAAAAAAAAAAAAATTAAAACTAAGGCAGTAAAACAAGGACTTTTGAAAATCAAAAACATTTTCTTGACTATTGTCAAATATTTGATGACAGTCGGTGTACCACTTAAAGAAAATACTTTGGGTCCATGTTAATCTCTTTCTTACGTAAAGAGATAAGAAATTTCTCAAAATTAAGCAGTGATATGAAAATGGAAAAAGAATTTCCTGAGGGAATTTTAACAACTTCTGATATTAAACTAAAATATGTTTAAGCAATGTGACATTACTATATACATGCCAGTGCATCCTAGGATAATTATACAACAAAAAATTTAGTATTCCAAAGACTTAGTTAATTAAACATACTGTGGCTTTTCCCAACCAATCTCAAACTATACCTTTGCAGCCTCATTTTTCTCTACATGCATGTATCTGTCCTAGAGTCACCTCCTATTGCTCAGTCTACCCCGCTGCCTTCTTACCTGCTCTTTTCCCCAGCTAGAACATGAATATTTCTTATATGCACACTGCTTCAAATGTTTGTGCTGCCTTCCCCAACACTCTGAGAAAATGTTAAAAAATAAAACACCTCCTATGCACTTCCTGCTTCAGGAATTACTGTACTTGTTATAATTATTTGTAAGTCTGCCTTCAGAAAACAGAAAGAGTAGTAGTAGTAATAATACTGATGATAAAAACAGTAAAATACTTTGTCTCTGGGAACTCACTGGTTAGTAGGTATAAAAAGTAAATTATATGGGATCCTGAGTATTACGAAGTACACAAACAGAGAAAAGACTGCTTAACTGGAGCTTCATAAAGGACATGAAATATGAGCTGAATGGCTTTAGCCATTCTTTATATTGAATTATAGTCAATTTACAATGTTGTATTACCTTCAGGTGTACAGCAAAGTGGCTGAGTTACATATATATCTATCCTTTTTCAGATTCTTTTCCATTATAGGTTATCACAAGACACTGAATACAGTTCCCAGTCCTTGTTGTCTATCCATTTTATAAATAGTAGAGTGTATCCGTTCATCTCAAACTCCTAATCCCCCCATCTCCTTTTATAACCAAAAGCCTGTTTTCTATGTCTATGAGTCTATTTTGTAAATAAATTCATTTGTATTATTTTCTAAGATTTCACATATAAGTTATATCACATTTGTCCTTCAATCTCTGACTTACTTCACTTAATATGATAATCTCCAGGTATACCCATGTTGCTGCAAATGGCATTATTTCATCATTTTTTATGGCTGAGTAATATTCCACTATCCTATATTCCACTGTATGTATGTGCGCACACACGCACACACACACGCACGCACACACACACACACACACCCCACATCATCTTTATCCATTTATCTGTTGATGGACATTTAATGCTTCCATGTCTTGACTTTTGTACATAGCGCTGCTATGAACATTGGGGTACATGCATCTTTTCAAATTAGTTTTCTCTAGGTATGTGCCCAGGAGTGGGACTGCAGGATCAAATGGTAACTCTTTATTTTTAGCTTTTTAAGGAACCTCTATACTGTTTTCCATAGTGGTTACACCAATTTACATTCCCATCAACAGTGTAAGGAGGGTTCCTTTTTCTCCACACCCTCTTCAACATTTGTTATTTGTAGACTTTTTAATGATGGCCACTGACTATTGTAAGTTTAGTTGTAGTTTTAACTTGCATTTCTCTAGTAACTAGCAATGGTGAGCATCTTTTCATGTACCTGTTGGCCCTCTATATGTCTTCTTTGGAGAAATGTCTCTTAGGTTTTCTATTTATTTGATTCAGTTGTTTGTTTTTTTGACATTAAGCTGTATGAGCTGTTTGCATATTTTGTAAATTAATTCACTACTGGCAGCATCATTTGCAAATACTTCCTCCAAGACCATAGGTTGTCTTTCGTTTTGTTTATGGTTTCCTTTGCTGTCCAAAAGCTTTTAAGTTTAATTAGGCTCCATTTGTTTGAGTTTGTTGATCTTTAAAGAAGAGAATTTGAAAAGAGCAAGATGGAGGTGGGATAAAGCAATCTAAAGAGAAGAAAGGCAAGAAAAATTTAAAGAATGAGAATAGGATGTTCTGGGTCCATAGATATGAGAAGAGGTGGTGCAGCAAACAATGCTGTGAGGATGGGTTAACGAATGTGTATACCAGGCTAAGAATTTTGGTATTTCTGTTACTGGAACCACAGGAATTTCGGGGAGAGGAAGAGTGACATGACTAGCTTTTATTTTACTAAAGTCTGACAATGATAAAGACAATGGATTAAAAAAAGAAGCAACAGGTGGAAAAGGGAGTGGTCAGGAGCACACTGTGGTAATAAGGGACAAAAAGATCCAAGTCTGCACTAAACGGGGGCAACAGGAATGGAGCACTAGAAGCCAAAGAGTCTGAAGAATGACTGAAAGAGGGACAGGAAGGATTGAGAATGAATATCTTCCAGTTTAGGTGAGTAGAGAGTGACTTCATTAACCAAGGCAGAGAATACATTTTGGAGAGGAAAGATAAAGATTTTAGATATACTGAACTTGATATCCCTGTAGGATACCTACCACTTTATGGTTAACTAGATGGTAGTTCAAAATATGAGTTTGAGTTCAACAGAGAGACTGGGCTGTGATACAGGTTTGGAAGTCATAAGAATACATTTAAATTCATGATAACAGATGCAATTACCCAGCAAGTGTAAACCAAGGGGAAAATGGAAAAAGAGTGAATAATAGATTTCTGAGAAACATTAACATCTGAAAGACAAGCAGAGCAAATATGACCAACGAGCAATGAGAGATGGGGAAGGAAGATGTAACAGTGTCACGAAAGCTGAAAAAACTGCAGAGAACTTAAGAGCAGAGCAAAATGCCACAGGGAGGTCAACTAAAATGAAAAATGCAAAAGGAGCCAAACGATTTGTAATTAAAATGTCACTGATGATAGCTGCAGAACAACGTAATGCCACTGAACTGTACATTTAGAAACCATTAAAATGGCAAGTTACATATTCTACGTATTTTGCTACAACTTTTTAGAAGCCACTATTGGACATCAGCAAAGTGGTGGACTAGGAAACTCCAAACTCTTGTTCCCCTACAGGAAAAAAAAAAACAAAAAAAACCAACCCTACACAGCAGCTCTGTAAACCAAATTTGTAGTTCAGGAAAACAAATGTTTAGAGCAAAAAAAAGCAAATATCCCATGGAGTAAAAGCCACATTCAAATGGTAGGAAATTTTGTGACATGTTTACTCACTGTTACCCCACTCTCTCCCAGAGTCGGGGTCTTGGTCTTGAGCAGGTAACAGGTTGGTTCCCACTTCCCCCACCTCGAACTGGAGGGAGCAGAGTGAGACCACATTTGTCAACTGCTGTGTGTGCCTGTTTCAACCTATCCGAGGGATGTCTGAAGGACAGGGACAAGGACCGTTCTGTTCTGTGCAACTAAGAATACAGAGAGACAAAGCAGTGGGGGCAAAGCTCATAAAAGCTACCAGAAGACTGCAAACCCCACAGACACCTGAGGCAAGAGGTTACAGAAGAGATGTACAAGACCACCTAGGCCCAGAAAAGCTACAGTGAGACTCCTGGGGAAGCTTTTCTTTTAAAGGTTACTATCGACCCCAGGATGGAAGGGGCATAAACCAACTTATAATGGGTAGAAAAGCTAGTGGAAAAGGAACAAATGAAATAATGGCCAAAATAAGTGAGAAAAATTAGAAGCTTGCATGATTTAAATTTAAATTTGATGAGAAACTTTTAGGTAGAGGAGATATATTTTTATAGAATAAAAATTATTAAGTGAGGTTCCAAAAAAATCTAAGGGAGGACAGAATTAAGATACAGAGCTGAGACATCAACCTTCTAAAAAAGAAAAATATTTCTATGTAAACAGTATCACGTCATAAGCACCCAGTCATATTCCAATCGAGAACACTTGATAGTCATGTAATCTTAAGCAAGTTACCTAACCCTTCACAGCCTCAAGGTCCTCACCTGTAAAATAAGTATAACAACAATAACTATCACATGTGAAATGTGACCATGTAGGGCTGTTGTAAGAAACTGATACATCATAAGAAGTCATAAAAATATATTCATGGATAATTTCACAGAGGATTTTCCTCCCGATCATTTTAACAGTTTACAGATACAGGTAAACACAAGCTAGATTTTGTGTGGGCATGAATAAGCGAAAACTTTCAGATGGTTTGAAACTTTCAGATGGCTTTATTTTGGGGGAAGAGAGTTTATTTTTCCAATTTTTCCTTCAAGTGTCTGATTCGTTTCTTTGGGGAAAAATAAAACACGTCATATGTTCAGTTAGCAGTATTATGAAAATATTTTCCAATAAACCCAGCCCAGTGACTTTGTAAATGAAAGTGAGAAAAACAAACTGATTTCCAGCCAACTATATTGACTAATAAAAAATGAAATGCACTTTTCCTTTCCAGTCTGAAGTCTTTTGATGAGTCACAGAAATGGCTTGTGGAATCTTCATTTTTCAGAGTCCTCACTGTCACTGGTTTGCACATTTCAAAGAGCCAAATCTATTGGTTATTTTAACAAGCACCAGTGTGTGATCTTGACTATTTAATAAAGAGGAAAGGGATGCAAAGCAGTGTTTCCTTTTAAAGGCACCAAAATGAGTCACTTGCCTGTGTGCTTCATGTCATCCTAATCAACACATGTAGTTAAAATGTGGAATATTTTTTCAGAATGGTTACATTTGTTGTTGAATTAAAAAATAAAATAATTTAAAAAAAATACACAGCTCGTTGCTATCTTCTTAAAGTTCCTATACAGATTTTCACAAAGCCAAACCTTGATCAAAGGTGGTTGGGGGTGGGGGGAATGAACAAAGACTCAAGAGACCTACATAATCGTAAGATTTAATGTCACTAGAGGCCCAGAAGGAGAAGAGAAAGATAATGGGACTGAAAGGCGTGAAATAAATAAAAGCTAAAAACTCCCTGTATTCGGCAAAAGACCTAAGCCTCTAAACTGAAGAAACTAATAGGACATAGCCAAAGAAATCCAAACCAACAAAAAAACTGTCCAAGTAGAATTCCATATCAAAAAACAAAAAAAGATAGTTTCAGATGACAAAAAACTAAGACATTTGTGACCAGCAGATCTATTCTAAAATGACAGTTTAAGGAAATTCTTTTTTATATATTTATTTTTTAAAAATAATTTAAAATTTTAATTGAAGTATAGTTGTGTACAATAATAAAGGAAAATTTTCAAATCAAAAATGATAAAAGGATGAATCTTCGGATAACAGAAAGAACAAATGAAAAAGTAAAAATAGGGGAAAATACAATATATTTTCATCCTCTTGAAAGCTGAAACAAAAAATTTTAATATTACCTGATTATTTCTCATTTTATATAGATATTAAAGATGAATATATTATATACTAGGAGGCTAAAGTAACACAAAGAAGATTCCTATCCTTTCCTCAAACCAGTAAAATGTCAACACCAATCCAACGTTGTGAATTATACATGTCTAATACCTACAGCAACCAAAAGAAAAAAAAGATATACAAAGAAATACACACAAAAGCATTATAGATAAAGAAGCCTGTTTCCACCATTTGGTTCGAAGAATATGATGAACTTTCATTTTAAAATTCTAATTCTGGAACATAAGATTACATCATAAGTCACCAAGGATAAAATCAGAGGCATCTACCCATGTACCAGACCACCATGATGCAGGTGTTTTGGTCTAAAGGGGCTTTTTCAAAGCTCTGTGAGTCAAAGAAAGGTTGTGGAGGCACATGTCTACCAAAGCTCTCAGACTTATGATTGGAAAGGATTCTTTCCTTTGAAGCCTCCCCAGCTTGTATGAGCAGTTGAGAAAGCAGAGTGGCTGTCACCTCATTATATGAAGACCCCTGAGCTAAGAATGACTCAAGCCTGAAGAGGCTTCCTTCTTCAGTCACAGCGATGGCTAGCCCATGTTCACATTCCAATGCACACACAAACACACACACACACACACACACACACACAGAGGCAACAACCATCATTAGCTGCTCAAAGAAGTGATACTGGACTAGAATGGAAAGAGGGTTTAGTTGTAAAATAAGAGCTTGGACTTTCAGCCCTTGGGATGTAACACACAGCACGTTCACTATAGTTAACAATACTGTACTGAGTATCTGAAAGTTGCTAAGAGAGCAAATCTTAAAAGTACTCTTCATATATAATTCACTATATGAACGAGCTAAAGAAGAAAAATCACATGATATCAACAGACGCAGAAAAAGTATTTGATTAAATCCAGCTCCCATTTATGAGAAAAACTCTCAGGAATAGAGGTGAACGATCTCCCAACTTATCAAGAATATCTACAAAAAACCCCTGAAACTAACATCCAACTTAATGGCAAAGAAAAAAAAAAGATGATATCCCTCAAAAATCAAGAACAAAGCAAGGATATCCTCTCTCACCACTCTGATTCAACACATCAGTGAAGCCTACAGCCAGCTCAATGAAGTAGGGGAAATAAAAGACATACAGATCAGGAAGGAAGAAAGTTATTCATTTATATTTACAATATCATTTATGCAGAAAATCACAAGGAAACTACAGAAGAAAAACAAGCAAAAACACCAAGAACTAGTAAGTTAGTTCCACAAGGTCATAAGATGTAAGGTTAATACACAAAAACAACTGTATTTCCTATATATTAGCAATAAACATGGAGAAACCAAAATGTAAAATAGAATGTCATTTATATCTACTCAGGTAGAGGAATATTGAGGAAAAAATCTAACAAAATATGCAAAGAATTTATGCTGAAAACTACAAAATATTGATGAAAGAAATTTTAAAAGGATCTAAATAAATTGAGAGACATAGCATTCATGGACTGAAAGACTCAACATGATAAAGACATTAATTCTCCCAAAACTGACATTAAGGTTTAACGTAATTCCTATCAATTACCAGCAATAGTTTCCGTACATACGGTAGATATGGGCAAAATTTTTCTAAAATTTATATGGAAAAGTAAAGGAACTAGAAAAGCTAAAAAAACATTGAGAAAGAATTATGTGGAAGAATAACTCTGCCCAAGTTTAAGGCTCACATAGCTACAACAGTCAAGACAGTGCGCTATGCATGGAAGGACTGACATATGGTCCTCTGTTGGTGTCTCCAGGAGATTGGTTCTAGGACCCCAGGGAATACCTAAATCCACAGATGCTGAAGTCCCTTAAATAAAATATCACAGTGGAATTCCCTGGCAGCCCAATGGTTAGGACTCACTGCTTTCATTGCCAGAGCTGGGTTCGATCCCTGGTCAGGGAACTAATATCCAGCAAGTTGTGCAGCGCGACCAAACAAACTAAAAAGGCACAGCATTTGCACATATCATCCACACATCCTAGATTAAACCATCTAGAGAACTTATAATACTTAATACAATGTAAATGCTACGTAAATAGTTGTAAATACATCGTAAACACCATGTAAATACCTGCTGACTACAGGCAAATACAAGCTTTGCTTTTTGAATATTTCTGGATTTCTCTAATGTTTTCAATCTGTGGTAAACTGAATTTGTGGATGTGGAACTTATGGATAAAGAGGGCCAACTGTATACATGAATGAAGCAGAATAGAGAATCAAGAAATAGACCCACACAAGTATAGCCAAGTGATTCTGTGACAAGATACAAAAGCAATTCAGTGAAGGAACTGAATTGAATAAACGGTATTGGAAAATTGAATATTTTAAAAGTTAATCTCAATCTAAAGTTCTTACCTCACAGAAAAGTTAACTCATACTGGATCACTGGTTTAAACGTTAAAAGTGTTTAGGAAAACAACTGTTAAATTTTTTGAGAACTACAAAACTGAGTGAAAGTTTCTGAAACATGACACAAAAATATTTTTAAATATTTTCAATTTAGATAAATTGAACTTTGTAAAAATTAACTTTTGCTCTGCAAAAGATTCAGGTAAGAGGATAAAAAGATAAGCCAAATACTGGGGAAAATTTTTTTGCAAACCAAACATACTAGAATACCTGAATCACTCTCAAAATTCAACAATAAAAAATAATCTGATTAGAAAATGTGCAAAAGATATAGACAGATATTTCACCAAAGAGGATGTACTGATGACCAATAGGTTCATGAAAAGATACTAAGTATCATTAGCCACTATATACTCATTACAACAACCAACATGAGAAACAGTTACAATTTCAATGCTGACAAGAATGCAGAGAAACAGAATCTCTCATACATTGCAGGGTGGTATATAAAATGGGAGAGTCACTCTGGAAAACAGCTTTGTAACCAGTATCATATGACTGACAAAAGTACATACAGTCAAAGCTATGGTTTTTCCAGGTGTGCGTGCACAGATGTGAGAGTTGGACCATAAAGAAGGCTGAGCACTGAAGAACTGATGCTTTCTAACTGCGGTTGTGGTTAGATCCCTGGGTCGGGAAGATCCCCTGAAGAAGGAAATGGTTACCCACTCCAGTATTCTTACCTGGGAAATCCCATGGACAGAGGGGCCTGGCAAGCCACAGTCCACATTGTTGCAAAGAGTCGGACACAACTTAGCAACAAAACAACAACAATTGTGGTGCTGGAGAAGACCCTTGAGTCCAGTGGACTGCAAGATCAAATCAGTCAATCCTAAAGGAAATCAATCCTGAATATTCACTGGAAAGACTGATGCAGAAGCTGAAGCTCCATAAAACTTTGGCCACTTGATACTAAGAGTCAACTCACTGGAAAAGACCTCATGCTGGAAAAGATTGAAGCCAAAGGAGAAGGGGGCAGCAGAAGATGAGATGGTTAGACAGCATCACCAATTCAATGGACAAGAATTTGAGCAAACTCCAGGAAATAGTGGAGGACAGACGAGCCTGGTGTACTACAGTCCACGGGGTCACAAACTTGGACATGACTAAGCAACTGAACAACAACAAACCATATGACCAGCATTTGCACTCATGGACGTTCATCCCAGAGAAATGAAAACACTGTACATGCAAAAATCTCCACACAAATGCTCACAGCAGCTTCATCTCTAACAGCCAAAAAATAGAAACAACAAAAATTATCTTCAACAGGTAAATGGCTAAACAGACTGCAGTACATCATACTACGGAATAATGCCCCTTTGGGAGGCACAAAGAACATGCTCAGTTGCTCAGTCATGGCTGACTCTGTGCAACCCCATGTATTATAGCCCACTAGGCTCCTCTGTCCATGGGGTTTCCCAGGCGAGAGTACTGGAGTGGGTTGCTGAACCACCTGGGAAGCCCACTATGGAATAATACCCTGCTCTAAAAAGGAGTCAACTACTGATCCCTGCAACATCAGGAATGGATCTCAGGGGCATTATGAGGAGTAAAAAAAGAAAAAAAATCTCAAAGGCTGTTTACTGTATGATTTTACTGCATGATTTTCATTCCTCAAATGAAAAAATTATGGAGATGGAGAACAAATTAGCGGTTTCCAGGGTTAGGGATGTGAAGTTTGGGGGGCTACATCTATACGGGAGTAACACTGGGAAAACTTTGCCGTGATGCATTAGTTCTGTATCTTGATTGCAGCAGTCGCTACAGGAATCTCAACATGAAAAAACGGCCCAGAACTATAAACACACATTGAACCAACTACAATTTTCTGGTTTTGATAATGCACCAAGGTTACACATAATATAAGCATTGAGGAAAACTGGATGAAGGGAGCACTAGACCTCTCTGCACTAATTTGTAACATCCTGTAAAATTAGAAGAAAGATGAATGACAGGACACCAACAGCAAAACGACACAAAGGTTGGAATTATCTAACAAAGACTTTTAAAACAGCTATTATTAAAACGCTCCCCAAAATAAGGCAAGCACTTAAAATTAATGGTTAGACAATGCAAGCAATAAGAAAAAGAACTAAATGGAAAATTGAGAAGGGAAAAATACAATAACCAAAAAGGAAAACACACCCTCAGTAACCTCAACAGCAGCATGGAGATGACAGAGAAAAGATTCACTATGCAGGCAAACCCTAGAGATAGTGTGGGTTTGATTCCCGACTACCACAATGGAGCAAATACTGCAATAAAGTGAGCCACACAAATTTTTTGGCTTCCTAGTGCACATAAAACTTATATTTACACTATACTGTTGTTTATTAAGGGTGCCATAACATTATGTCTGAAAAACATTATATCCACACCTTAATTTTAAAATACCTTATTGATTTAAAAAAAAAAAGTACCACTGGAGACTTCAATAGTCATGGTACTAACATCAAGAATTACTAATCACAGATCCCCATAACACATGAAGTTTGAAATATTGCAAGAACTACCAAAATGTGACATAAAGACACAAAGTGAGCAAATGCCATTGGAAAAATGACACCACTAGACTTGCAGAACACAGCACTGCCACAGATCTGTAAAAAATGTGGTATCTGTGAAGTGCAATAAAATCAAGCACAATAAAACGAGGTACGCCTGTGCATGAAGATAGATCAGTAGAGATTATCTAGTCAACACAGGGGAAAAAAATTAAAGGTTTTAAATGAACAGAGCCCCAGGGACCTGTGGGAAAACAGCAGAAGGGAACATGTGTGCTCTTAAAGAGTCCCAAAAGGAAAGGAGAAAGAGTTTGGTGTGGTAAAAATATTTGAAGAAACAAAGGCTGAAAACTTCCCATGTTTACTACTGATTCCAGCAGCTCAGTGAAACCCAACAGGATAATCCCAAAGGAGCCTACATCATAATCAAACTGCTGAAAACCAAAAACAAAGAAAATACCTGGAGGACAACCAGAGAAAAATGACATTAATTACAGGGGAAGAGCAAATTGGACAACTGTAAATTTCTCACTGGAAACTATGTGAAAGCTCTGAAAGAAGTGGAACACCATTTTTAAAGTATCAAAAGGAAAGAACTGTCAACCCACATTCTATAGCTGCTGAAAATATCCTTCAGGTATAAAAATACAATTTTTAAAAGCCTGACAGGAAGAAAAACTATGAAAAATCATAGCAAACTGACCTGCTGTAAAAGAACTTAAAAAAAAAAAAGAAGTTCTTGAGACAGAAGGAAAATGACAGTGGAAGGAAACTTGGAACGTGAGGCAAGAAAGAAGAGCAACCAATGTAAGTATCTATTCTTCTCCTATTGAGTTATTTAAAATACATCTGACCAATGAAGACAAAAATTATAACATTTTCTTATGGGATTTACAGTGGGTATAGCTGAAACCTGGGGAAGGAAACGGCAACCCACTCCAGCATTCTTGCCTGGGAAATCGCATGGACAGAGGAGCTTTGCAGGCTATAGTCCATGGGGTTGCAAAGAGTTGGACACGACTGAGCGAATAAGCACACAGCTGACACAGATAAGATGACTACAACATAAGGGAGGGTGAAGGGGCATTTACAGCAGTAAGGTTTCTACATTCCTTAAGAAGTGGTAGCATATTGTGAAAAGTTAGGCATGTATATTGAAATCCCTAGAATACCAAGCAGCCACTAAGAAAAACCGCACACAAAAAATATATAATCAAAAACACAATAAACTAAAATGGATACTAAAAAAAGTATAAATAATCCAAAAGAAGGCAAGAAAGAGGCAAATGAAACAAAAACAAAGGGAAACTGTACAAAATATGTAAGAAAATGGGAAAGAAACCAAATGCATTAATACTACATTAAATATGAATTGTTTTAGCACACTGACTAAAAGATCATCAGAAAGGATTTTTAAAAACAAATGCATTAGGGACTTCCCTGGTGGTCCAGTGGTTAGGACTCTGCATTTTCACTGCCAGGACCTGGGTTTGATCCCTGGCCGGGGAACTAGGATCCCACAAGCTACATAGTATGACCAAAAAAAAAAAGTCAGTTACAAGATGGAATCTGAAACTGCAGCAATGAACTTCTTGTACTCTTTGGATCTTGTACTAATAGATGATTTTACAATTGGTAATTTAGAAAATATTGGCCAACTACATTATGAGCTCTTCCAAATGTTGATACATTTCACCACACTATATTGAAAAATCACATTTATTAATGTCACCACCAACTAACTACATGACAAAAGTTTTTAGGTACTGGAAAGTTGTCACGCTCACGGTAGCAAATACAGGTTTTCCAAAATCCTAATTTTCACCTAAAAGCCCTAATTTTATCACTGGCTACAAATAGTATCAGTGGTTTTTCAATCATACTTCAAAGTTTAGTCAGCACAGGTCCTTCCCAAGTGGCACATACATACACATAACTGAAGCCATGCACAGACACATCCTTCATAGTCCAAGACCACCTTACTGACAGTAGCAAACAAATGCTAGTTCTGTCACAGGGCTACTAATCCTTTCACCAAATGAGCATTTTTTCTCTTTTAAAAAGTCAAGTTTATTGAGGAATAATTTACGTAAAGCAAGATTCATCCATCCATTTTAGGTTTGAGTTCAGTGAATTCTGACAAACTAACAGCTGCATAACCACCACCACAACTTCAATCAAGACACAGAACACTTCCATCACCCCGTATCCCTCATACCTCTCAGTAGTCAATCCTCTACCCCTGACCCTGATGAATGTTCAGTTCTGTTACAGGACAGTAATCCCTTCACCAAATACACAGATATTAATTTTTTTTAACATTTTCCCAAAGTCATCCTATTATCTTCAGTTCAGTCGCTCAGTCATATCCGGATCTTTGCGACCCCATGAATCGCAGCACACCAGGCCTCCCTGTCCATCACCAACTTCCGGAGTTCACTCAGACTCACGTCCATCGAGTCAGTGATGCCATCCAGCCATCTCATCCTCTGTCGTCCCCTTCTCCTCCTGCCCCCAATCCCTCCTAGCATCAAAATCTTTTCCAATGAGTCAACTCTTCGCATTAGGTGGCCAAAGTACTGGAGTTTCAGCTTTAGCATCGTTCCTTCCAAAGAAATCCCAGGGCTGATCTCCTTCAGAATGGATTGGTTGGATCTCCTTGCAGTCCAAGGGACTCTCAAGAGTCTTCTCCAACACCACACCTCAAAAGCATCAATTCTTCAGTGCTCAGCCTTCTTCACAGTCCAACTCTCACATCCATACATGACCACAGGAAAAACCGTAGCCTTGACTAGACAGAACTTAGTTGGCAAAGTAACGTCTCTGCTTTTGAATATGCTATCTAGGTTGGTCATAACTTTTCTTTCAAGAAGTAAGCGTCTTTTAATTTCATGGCTGCAGTCACCATCTGCAGTGATTTTGGAGACCCAAAAAATTAAGTCTGACACTTATTTCATGCCAATTTAGTAAAATGTTACTACTGTCTACTGTCAAAGTATCGTGCATGATGGTGCCACTAATCTTCACCATCATAATCATTTTCTTCTACTTCAGATCGCCATGCTTCATAGCTTGGATTGCCTACTAAAACTTTCCAGTCATGTCAAATCCAACAAAGATATGTTTTAGCAGAAAGTTATCTAAACCTTGCAATAAATACATTGCATTTTGATCAAAGAACTGACTTCCATCCCTTATCCAATCAAGTTCTAGACGACTGCTTCTGAGGTAAAATACTACAGAACTTACCTTCCCCTCCAACACTGTCAATAAACATTTGGCAAGATCTTTTTCCTACTACTACATATCTCACCTTCCCTACTCTGTTGTCTACCAACCCCCATACCTTTCAATTTAAATGTTTTTCACTTTGTACCTTCTGTGTTCAAAGCACTCTCCTAAGTGCTGTGGAAGGATCTCTCTTGTGCTGTGTTATCTCCAACTTTGATGCTCTTTCCACTATGCTACAGAGTCAGGATCAGAAAGCCTGCCACTTACTGATGATACGCTGTATGCTGGGAAATTCATTTACCTTTTCTAAGGTTTAATTTAATTTATAAAGATTAATATCTGCATCAGCCAGCCCATGGAACTGTCGTAAAGATTAAATAAAATAATAAAGTAAGTGCAAAGTTATAAAAATGAGTATCACTGGCTTTTGGTCTCTCATCTAAAAGTAAAAGATATTGGGGTGTGGGGGACCCCACCTATTCCTTTACACATACCACTTATAGTTTTAAAATATATTACCCCCTTAAAATAGATACAGCTTAGATTTAAATCAATTACCAATTATACCTATCTCTTAACCTCAAGTCAGCCAATCCTGGATTTCATCACAGAAACAAAAATATTTTCCAGTAATTCAACAGCAAACAAATGTTTATTGAAAGCTTAAAAATATGCCAGGCACTGCTCTCAGAACTAGTGTCTCAGTGAGTTGGACAATCAGGTACCTGCTCTCATGGAGTTTATGTGCTGAGCATCAGTATCTCAATATATAATAGCTCAGAAGGTCAAGAGTTACTTAAGCAACTTAAACGTTTTCCTTTAGGAAAAAATATTAATCTCATAGGAACAGTAAACTTCTAATCTCTTTTGAGAGACCAAGTCAACCGTATGCAGGAGGCTTAATGTGTAGCTCCTGGGCAACTGAATCAGTCCTCCCAACCTGGCTATGCTGTCACCCAGACCCTCAAGCGTACTACATCTTCCAACTCCAATTTTCATATGGTAAGGCCGTGGTGAGGACTGTCAGAATCTGTATTTGGCTTTGACGTGGTTGATCCATGAACAGGCATTTGGAACTCTTTCACTAAGTTATCCAAAGACATATCATCAAAGCAAAGCAGCATTCAGGTATCCTTTCGTTAAAGGACAAAATGCTATCCCAGCTATGGTCTTAAGCTGGCGGTCTTTGGCAACTAGCTGACAATACTTATTCTAACTCTAACACAGATAACAATTTAGTTTTTTAAAAAGAGCATTTCCAAAAATGATAAGGGAGAATAAATTATCATAACTTGGGTTTCTCTTGATGAGGAGCTACTGCTCTTTGGGACTGCCCAGCAGGTCATCATCTCCCTTTATCTTGGAAACTGAAATTTTCATCCTGCCTTCATGCAACTCGAACACTTACCTTGGGATAAGCTGACTCTCTCCCAGTTCTGAGACTACAGCACAGGGTGGAAACCTACACTTATCATCACACCACTCTTCAGACCACTGTGACTGATTAAGACACAGGCACAGGATCCAGTCCAGAGATCGGTTAGAAGAAAAGACTTTTTCTTCCCACTGGACCCGAACAAGCAGTCGTGGAGCCTAGTGGCAGGCACCTTACAACCACAAAGAGTTATGTATCTGAGAAAGGAGACAATCCTAAAATAGCTGATTTAGAAAACTAGCTCCCAGTCACATTGTCTGGGCCCAGAAAAGAGACATTTCTGAAGCTAGAATCTATCATCTATTCAGAGGCAAGAAACATTCGTTGTTGTTTAAGTTAATTGGGGTTGAGTTTTCAATCTGTTACAATAAAGATCCCTAGTAAAAGGAGTGGAATCTCCATAGGCCCTTTTAGCCTTCAATCACTACATTAAATGGCTACTTGGCCCCTACCATAAGTAAGGAAGGCACAGGGACAGAGCCTGAATGCCACAATTACAAAAATAAGCCTACTGTTTTTATTTAGATTGTAATTATAATTCATTTAATTATATTAAATATTTACATAACTTCTGCATGCTCTTCTACTCAAAAAGATGAGAAAAGCTATAGGGGAGTGGGTTGAGTTGGGTAATGCCAAAAGACAGCTAACAACCTACAATGGCAGGATTAACTCCTACAGGTAAAAGGCTTTGGGGCCAGGCCAGGGGAGCGCAAGACACGAGGGCAAAAGGGACCGAGGGGCAGCCATTTATTCTCACAACTGTTTATGAGGTTTCAAACTCCTGCTTTAAAGATGATCACATTTAAAGTCTACAACCACCCTCTGAAATAAATTATCGTTTAACTCTATTTCACAGACTGAAGAAATGGCTGTTGAAGAGAGTTCAATCGATCCAAGATCAAACAAAAAAATAAAAAGGGAGAAGACGATGTTAGAGACTGCCTTCCCCCACTGTTCTTTTCCTGGGAACTGCCTCCCCAATCACACAGTCCTCATGTGATCCTTATCACGGGGGTGAGCACCTGACCCAAGCTGAATCGATGCATCTTTTGCTCCATAGCGCTGGGTTTGAGACCCCAAGATTTACAGTCAGTAGTTGAAGTTGTTAAAAATAAAGCCAGTGCTCTGGGCACACATATCCTCCACAAGTGTCTAACGCTAGTTACTGTGTTAATAAATGAGAGAACGACAACACAAAGCAAGAAGAGAATGAACGCTTGCCTGCATTTGAGGTCCAAGCTTCAATTCTTACCCAAGTTCAACTGAACCTTTATTTTAAATGAGACCAGGTTCCCTGACTCTAGAAAAAATTTTTTTTTTTTTTGCCTAGGAAAACTGCAGTTGAGAGCTATTGTGTGTAACTGACAGAGTCCTAACTAATTCACTGAGAAAGAAATGGGGGGGGGGGGGTCACTGAATAACTATTTACAACAAATATTAATTGAACAGAACACTTAAGACCTTAAGACAGACTCACACAAGATAATTTGATCAAGTTCTAAACTACCTGAGACAGATTACAAGTATTTACAGAAATGCAAAAGAGAAAATAGCAATGTAACACAGTTGTGACTTATGTTAGACTACGAAGATGAGAAAACTGGCAAAGACCACACTGAGAAGAACTCAAGACGACACTGAGAAGAACTCAAAAGGAGAGAAAGAGAAGGCCTAGGAGGAAAGAGCAGGCACATGCTGGAGACGGAGAAAAATCCACCTGGAACATACAGTCTGTTTTGGAGAACTGTAGGAATTAAGACTAAGTATAGACATAAGCCAAGACCATATGACCAAAAGTACTAAAGTTAAGAAAAAGAAAGGCACAGGTATGAACTATACTGGCAAATTTCGAGATGGTCCCACTAAACCCAAGAACACGGGTTGAAAATTTGGATTTAAGTAGGGCAGCAGTAACAGAAAGCAAAGAGCAGATTTGAGAAACATTTGAAATAAAGAATCTCCTACTCTTCTCCCAAGTTTCCAAGTACTAGTGTTTCTAACAGTGGAACCTTCATCAAATTTGTAACATAAAAGCATAGCAAAGAAAGGAGTAACTATTCTCAACCCCTGGATGGACTTAGGGAACTTGCAAAAAAATTATTTCACTTAATCCTCATGATTAAACCTATGAAGAAATATTATCATGATTCTCATTTTGCAGATTAAATATATTCAAGTTCAAAGAAGTGAGATAACTTGTCCAAGATCACTCAACTAAGTAAAAATTTGGTCTGTGGAGTGGGGCAGCAGATAATGCACTTGGTCAATCAACATCAAAGTCCCTTTTTCCCAGACAAATTATGAAGACATAATGATGACAATAATGATAATAATAGTCAACATTTACTAAATGCTGGGAACTAAGCAAAACATGTTACATGCACTCGCATTATCACATTTAATATTTTTAACAGCCCTTTAAGAGTCTATGATTACTCTTATTTGAAGATGATGTATGGATTTGAGTTTTAAGGAAGTTAAGACTTCTGCTGAAACTCACAAGGCTACTAAGTGGTTGATCCGGTTGGGATTAAAAATCACACAATCTGACTCCAAAGCACATGCTCTCAACCACTAGACAACACTGCCTCCATGACTAGGCACTACTAGAAATAAGCAAAGGAAATACAATTAAGGTGAGACAAATACTTTTAGCGTGGATGACAAAAATCAGAGAAACATTTTCTTTGCCCTACTGTTAAGGAACTATTACAATTTTAAAACTTAACAAAAAGGATAGAAGACAAATCTAAACAATTTCTTAACAAGGTTGAGAATTTAAAGCAACTTGAATCTAACAACAATTTGGAGATGGTTTCAGTTAGTAGGAATTTTGTATTATACTCCTAATGAAAAACAAGGGTCAGAGAGTAAATATCAGCTGTTCAAGGCCATGCAGTTTTTCAATTTACAGTGTCAACTAGAGTTCAATTCAGGATTTCAGACCCCACCCCACTATCACCCACCAACCATTCAGCAATGAGTACTCCGAGCATCCAGGATGTTGTGTCAGAATATCATTCCCCACTAACAGCTGACTTCCAAGTCTGGGGCAAGGAAGGTACAAGATGAGCCTGAGCATCTTATTACACCAAGAAACAAGGAAGTTCCTCAAAGATTATTTAAGATCATAGACAAACAACACGGGAGTCAACATAAAGAGGCTTCCACTAGTCAAAGACAAAACAAACAGCACAGCAAAGATGACAAAAATTAACTGAAAAACATCGTGTATATATATCACATTTTTAACGGTTTACACAATAACGCAAAAAAAAAAGAGAGAGATAAATAAGCGTTGGGTCTATCTTATTTGCTGACCTTTATAGACAGGGGCTTCCCTGGTAGCTCAGATGGTAAAGAATCTGCCTGCAGTGCAGGAGACCTGAGTTCAATTCCTGGGTCAGGAAGATCCCCTGGAGAAGGGAATGACAATCCACTCCAGTATTCTTGCCTAAAGAATCCCATGGACAGAGGAGCCTGGTGGGCTACAGTCCATGGGGTCCCAAAGAGTTGGACACGACTGAGTGACTAGCACACTTTACTTTTTTATGGAGCAATGGGTTCTTTTGTAAAGAAGCTTTTCAAGTAAAGGGAGCCCACAACAGGAGACTATAGGGTGGGAGGGGATATATTTCCCTGGTTCTTTCTCTACTTAAAACCACACCCTAGCCAAAAAGCCCCCTCCATAAGGCTACCTTTCCCACCTGCTCTCTTCCTTTGTCCCTTCAGGCCTAGAGGTGGTAGCAGATCTCTCTCCAGTGTTTCTTGTCCCAGGGTACTCCACTATTCCTACTGATTTCCTTAAATATTGTCTATGTTTGTAAATAGCCCCTTTCTTTAATTTCCCTTAAATACCCGATTTGTGCCATATCTAGCACACTAAACCTCTAAAAGACTTACTCTGAAAAGTGGCAAATAAAGAGAAAGACTATAAGAATCTTAAAAAAAAAAGAAGTTGATATATGTGTATCTGATTCATACTTTGCTGTACACCTGGAACTAACACAACATTATAAATCAATTCAGAAAACGAAGATCATGGCATCTGGTCCCATCACTTCATGGGAAATAGATGGGAAACAGTGGAAACAGTGTCAGACTTAATTTTTGGGGGCTCCAAAATCACTGCAGATGGTGACTGTAGCCATGAAATTAAAAGATGCTTACTCCTTGGAAGAAAAGTTATGACCAACCTAGACAGTATATTCAAAGGCAGAAACATTACTTTGCCAACTAAGGTCCGTCTAGTCAAGGCTATGGTTTTTCCTGTGGTCATGTATGGATGTGAGAGTTGGACTGTGAAGAAGGCAGAGCGCCGAAGAATTGATGCTTTTGAGGTGTGGTGTTGGAGACTCTTGAGAGTCCCTTGGACTGCAAGGAGATCCAACCAATCCATTCTGAAGGAGATCAGCCCTGGGATTTCTTTGGAAGGAACGACGCTAAAGCTGAAACTCCAGTACTTTGGCCACCTCATGCGAAGAGTTGACTCATTGGAAAAGATTTTGATGCTGGGAGGGATTGGGGGCAGGAGGAGAAGGGAACGACAGAGGATGAGATGGCTGGATGGCATCACCGACTTGATGGACGTGAGTCTGAGTGAACTCCGGAAGTTGGTGATGGACAGGGAGGCCTGGCGTGCTGCAATTCATGGGGTCGCCTAGAGTCGGACGCGACTGAGCGACTAAACTGAACTGATACTTCAATAAAAATTAAAAAAGAAAGAAAGAAAGAAAAAGGCTGAAGCATTCGTCCTGTACTTTATGAACTCTATATCATGATAAGCAAACAGCCCTACAGATGATGGGTAAAAGTTCTTAAATGCTTATGTTCTCTTAACAGAAGAATTAGTTAATAAATGTGAAAGGAATGATAGAATTAGAAAACCATTATTTTGCTTTCCCTAATGAATAACTGCTTCAACTAAAAATTATAAATGGATGGAACCATTAGCTGAAAGGACACTAAAGGATTTTACAAGGCAAGTTATTATAGGCTGTCACCACCTGAACACACTGATCAACCTTAGCATTCTAAAGGGTGGGTCAGCCAGATACCATGTGCCTCTTGATGAGATGCAAAAGAGAACACAATCTTGAAACACTACTGACTAAAAGGTGGAATAATTAAATCAAGCTTTTAGATCTAACTATCAACTCACGGGAAATATGGACGATAAGGGAGCAAGTTAAATGACATGACAAGAAAACAAACAAACAAATCCAGAATGTGAAATACTGCATGGTACCAATGACTTAGTTCTTTCAACAAGACAATGTGGGTGGTAGATAGAGGGGATGGTGGTGGAGGGGAGAATGCTCTATATTAAAAAGAGATTTGTTAATAAAAGACCTAGGAACAAATGTAACACATAGAATCTGTCCAGATCTAGATTCTAACAAAATAACTGCAAAATAGACATCGTTTTAGACAACCAGAGAAATCTGAATATAAACTGGGAATTAATGGAACCAAGATGCTTTCATTTTGTTAAGACTCGATAATGGCTTCTGTGTTAATATAAGAAAAAATAATTGTAAGAAACGTTTACTGAAGTATGTAAGGGTGAAATGACAATGTCTAGAATTTGCTTTACAATATTTTGCCAAGAAAAAAAGGTGTTTGATGAAGCAAGTGTGACAAAATTTTGAGAATTGCAGAATCTGGGTAGTGGGGGTTCACTATACTATTTTCCCCACTTCTGTGAATGTTTGAAAATTTTCATTTATAAAATTACCAAACAAAAAAAATTCATGTTCCTTCCCTACAACCATAGTTTCCAAACTAGAGACTATCTAAGAGTCTATGTCCCATGCAGAATCCTAGGACTCACCCCAAACAAAGAATTCTGATTTTGTTTGTCTGGGCACAGGCCCAGGTTCCATTTTTAACAAGTCCTCAAGGGAATCTGGTACAAAATCTACAGGCTCATATCTGAAAATTATATATTCAGACTACTTCACCACAAATCTTTAAGCGTACCCCACCCTAAAGAAAAGGCATGATCGTATCTCTTAAACCTCCCCTTCAAGGCTTACCCTACTGATATCTGCTCATAACTTATCCTTTTCCTGGGACTGTAAGTTCTATGAAGGCAGGGCCCTCTGTTTTTACTCACCATGGTGTCCCCAGTGCCTAACAAAACACCTCACACACAGTACACATCAAATAAACATTTGCTGAATAAATGAATTCATTACTCATTAATGAATGAATAACAGCAAAGAGAAAAAAGGAGTTAACTGCAGTTCACTATTTCAAAATTAGTTCCAGGAAACAACCTGAGATAAAGTTTCAATTTCTTGCCAAAAGTTAGTATAGGAAGTATGGTATAAAGACTATAAGTAAGAGTCTGGGAATAACAATAAACTAAAATTAAATAATAAATAAGCATAGGAAAAAAGAGGGGGACACGGGTTAGCCTACACTTTAAAATACAAGTACAAGACAAACCTCTCACCTAAGAAATCAAACTTTGGACATTAATTTAAACACCCAACCTACTACTAATTATTTAGAATTGTTTAGAAATTATAATGAAAATGTGTACTCTTACATTTCACAATCCAAAATGGGGGATGGGGTGGGCATAAAGAGATAAGAGAAGTAAACTAGCACATGTACATATTTTAATGGAAATAAATGAGTAACTCAATTATTGCGTTCTCTGTTTCAAAAAGCACAATTACTGCTTTCTCTGTTCAAACAGCACAATCCCCTAAAATAATGACACAAGTCACAAATGCAAAAAAGAATAACTGCCAAATATAGCAAAAATTATTTTAGGGTGATCTTCTGAGGCTATGTAGAACTAGCTGCAAAAATAGCACTTACCAAAGATGGTCCCTATTCTTATATTTCTACCCCCATATCACTTAACTTTAAATTTTTCCTTTTTAATAATAAATCAATAACACAACTTTTTAAGTTTTTAAGGAATTATAATAAACACTTATAAAATTTTAGAGATGCAATGGACACACTGCCCAACTCTTCACTGGGGAAATTGAAACCCTGTTAAGAAAAAAAGATGTACTTAGTTATACAGCGAGTTAACAGCAAAACAAGCATAGGCCAATGCTGTGAATTTCCAGTCCAGTGTGCTTCTCACTATACCATGCTAACAGGATTATTCTGAAAAATGTTTCCATTGTGAAATAGTAGTATCTATTCACCTTCTTGTACACACATGTGTGGGGTATTCATCAGCTATGTTCTGGACTATACTAAATGGATGTCTCTCTTAGTAGGGATAGTAATGGGAAAGGGGAGCTACCAGACCATCTTCAGCAACAGAACTCTGTATGTAGTCTTCTCTGATAGGTAGGCCTTTCTGTCATATGTCATAAAGAATCTCCAGTTTTCACTACATAAACAACAACATCAAAACTTGTAATTATGAAATAAACTGTAGAGTTATACAAAATCTAATCGAAAACTGGATATTCACTCTTTTGTTCATTATAAATTATATGTGGTTCCTTCTTCTGGATTAAAAACATTTCTGACTCAAAAAACTACTGAATGGCTCAATTCATGTCTCAGCTCTTACTCTGAGCCACCTCTCTATACACCCACAGGGTTCTTGTAGCGCAAAGCCTGTTTAACAGAATAGCAAAAGTGTAAGGTATGCAGAAAGAGGGTAAGAACACTACATCTCTACAAACCAGCTGCCAACTGTCTTTTTTTATCAATCTAAACCCTTGGTACAAAGTAGGGATGCTATAAATCATGACTAAATGAATAAACTGTCTTCAAAAGCCCCTCCTCATCTGTACTGAATCTCATCTAAATGTCTCCATTTTCAGTAACAACTGGCTTGGAAACTTCAAATAAAGTAGAGCTGGATTATGAATTTATGAGAATGGTTTGAAGTGCCAGATAAATTACTCTGCCCTTAGAGAACACAATAAATATCAACTTCCAGCCTAAGCACAGTAACTAGCATGTAACAGGAATAATGTAAATATGACAAAAATAATAGTTACCAATTAACAAATGCTAAACGGAGAAGGCGATGGCACCCCACTCCAGTACTCTTGCCTGGAAAATCCCCTGGATGGAGGAGCCTGGTAGGCTGCAGTCCATGGGGTTGCGAAGAGTCTGACACGACTGAGCAACTTCACTTTCACTTTTCACTTTCATGCACTGGAGAAGGAAATGGCAACCCACTCCAGTGTTCTTGCTTGGAGAATCCCAGGGACAGGGAAGCCTGGTGGGCTGCCGTCTATGGGGTCGCACAGAGTCAGACACGACTGAAGCGACTTAGCAGCAGCAGCAAACTATGGAAAATTCTGAAAGAGATGGGAATACAGACCACCTGACCTGCCTCTTGAGAAACCGACATGCAGGTCAGGAAGCAACAGTTAGAACTAGACATGGAACAACAGACTGGTTCCAAATAGGAAAAGGAGTACATCAAGGCTGTATATTGTCACCCTGCTTATTTAACTTATATTCAGAGTACATCATGAGAAACGCTGGGCTGGAAGAAGCACAAGCTGGAATCAAGGTTGCCAGGAGAAATATCAATAACCTCAGATATGCAGATGACACCACCCTTATGGCAGAAAGTGAAGAGGAACTAAAAGCCTCTTGATGAAAGTGAAAGAGGAGAGTGAAAAAGTTGGCTTAAAGCTCAACATTCAGAAAACGAAGATCATGGCATCTGGTCCCATCACTTCATGGCAAATAAATGGGGAAACAGTGGAAACAGTGGTAGACTTTATTTTGGGGGGCTCCAAAATCACTGCAGATGGTGACTGCAGCCATGAAATTATATGACTTACTCCTTGGAAGGAAAGTTATGAGCAACCTAGATAGCATATTCAAAAGCAGAGACATTACTTTGCCAACAAAGGTCCATCTAGTCAAGGCTATGGTTTTTCCTGTGGTCATGTATGGATGTGAGAGTTGGACTGTGAAGAAAGCTGAGCACTGAAGAATTGATGCTTTTGAACTGTGGTGTTGGTGAAGACTCTTGAAGAGTCCCTGGGACTGCAAGGAGATCCAACCAGTCCATTCTAAAGGAGATCAGTCCTGGGTGTTCTTTGGAGGGAATGATGCTAAAGCTGAAACTCCAATACTTTGGCCACCTGATGGGAAGAGTTGACTCATTGAAAAAGACCCTGATGCTGGGAGGGATTGGGGGCAGGAGGAGAAGAGGACGACAGAGGATGAGATGGCTGGATGGCATCACCGACTCGATGGACACGAGTTTGAGAGAACTCTGGGAGTTGGTGATGGACAGGGAGGCCTGGCATGCTGTGATTCATGGGGTCGCAAAGAGTCGGACACAACTGAGCGACTGAACTGAACAAATGCTAACTAAATGCCACATGTTGTGATAATCGGTTTGCCTATATTATTTAATCCTTCTGAAAATCTAGTACTATTATCTCCCCTCTTTCCTGAAGATGAAATAAGCTCTGAGATTAAAATAATACCACAATCACCTGATAAGTACTGTGGCAGGGCCTACATCTGAATCCAGGTTTAGAACCTACACAAAGATTTGCTGAATGAAAGAAGTAATTTTTTTTAAACCTTGCAACATACTATCAAAACATTCTGACCGAAACTAATTGGCTGTGCAACAGATACTGGTAACACTCATTAACTCATAAATTATGAACAATGGCAACCATATAGCTTTAAGGCCCAAAGATTCAATGACCTCAAAGTCTTTTCATTCCACCAACAGTAATACAAACCCAAATGTGATCAATTCAACTGGCAGGATACATAAAGGGATTATACAGCAATAATCTAGAATCTGGAATGCTAGCCACACTCTTTTGAAATAACACAACAATGTGACCTAGGATCGTCAAAGTTAAAGTACACAACAAAAGTCCCAATTGAGTGACAGTCATACTAGCAGTGTTAACAGTAAGTTACATGGGACAAAGCTTATTTTTGGAATATTAGTAATTTGAGTAATAATATGACATTCACGTAGAGACGCAGTCAGGTACTTAGGATTCAAAAACAGCAAAAAGACTGAAAAATGAAGACCAGGATATCATGAGTAAGGAGATGATACCAGTCAAAGATGTAAGAATGGGTGAATTCTTCAAGTGAAGAGAAGAGAAAGATAAGTATTATGGCACCCAAGATTGAGGATGAGAGAAAAAGAAGTCAGCAACGAATAGATAGGAAATCAGCAGGTCAAGAAAACCGAGAAAGAGAGCCTTCAAAGAGGAAAAACTCAAAAACAAAAACTTGAAACATTTGCCTTCTACATTCTGAAAAACTGACTAATGAAAGACGGTAGTAACACATACAAAGCGAACAGCAGTCTTGGAACTTAGCATGTATGCACTGTTCAGCTACTATTGGTGCCCTTCCCTTCATGCCACCAACTCATTGCTACACCTCCACTGACTAAACAAAACTAGGAGGGAAAAGGTCAAAAACTTAAAAAAAAAAAAAAAAAGCTACAGTCAGATAGCTATATTTTCAAGAAATGTATGTCAAACTTCAAGACAAATATATACCTAACCTTCCCACTCACCAGGCTTTGTTTTTCCTTTTTAATTTACAAATTATAGACATTTTTCCCCTCTGGAAAAATTAACATTAATTAAACTCTATTCCTGTTTTCAGAGGTATTCAACAACTTGAGAAACTGCTAACAAGCCTTAGATAAAATAATTCTAAAGTTTAAAAACAAGTTGGGAAAAGGAAAACAGCTCTTGGATAAACTATTACATGGACAGTAAGAGAACCATTAGGACACTGGAAAGAATCTGACTGACAGAAAACCAAATTACTGAGCAATCTGGATGCTCCGATAAACAAGGGAATGGGTACCATATTACCTTAGGATCTGCAGACTCTACTAGCATTTGCAACATGAAAAATGTGCTTATCTAGTTCTTAAACTATGTGTTCAAGATAAGGTTGAAGAAATCATTCATCAGCGCTTCTCCCAGTTACATTATCGTATAACCACTAACACTCAACAAAAAAAGCTGTTTTCATGGTGGGTGAGATGGTTTAAAAGACCCTTTGCCAGCAAATTCTTTTGAAAGCAAAAGGTGTGGGAACTTTCATTTCTGAAGGAATCTAGTCAAGGAAACATAATTTGACTTTTTTTTCCTGAGATTATAAAAAATATATCAGAACTTCAGTGTTTCACATGGCACATAATACATAATATGTATACATAATACAAACACAATACATGCTACTCAATAAGTACCAGCTAAATAAAGCAACAAAAGCCAAAAAATAGATAAAGTCAATCGATTTTAAAAGGGTATTGTTCCTACAATACATCAGATGTCCAAAGTCCGAACAGGAAAGAGTGAAAACAGACTCACTGAAAAAGATGAGGCCACCTGGTAGGTCATTCTAAATGGCTGAATGAATGAAAGAATGAACGCTTGATAAGAAACATAAAATAGAAAATTCATGCTAGATGCTACGAATCTGGAGAAAGGATTTTGCCTCCAAAGAAAAATTCAATCTTTACCAATTTCAGTTTAATATAATAAAATTTTAACAGCTAACAATAATTAATTATGGAACTAAACAGAAAGAAGAAGGTGGGGGAATAAGTCTGTTGACTATATGGTTCTTTAAGATGGTGGGCTCTAAGATACTTGGGGGTCCTAACTCTGAGAGGCCCTGCCTGCCTGCCCACTTTTCCTCTTTGTTCTTTCACCCTTTCATCATTACATCAGTTTCAACTTGCACCTCTATCAGATGATTTCCAAACATTATCTTTAACTATGAGCTCAGTTTCACATCTCCAATAGTCTACAGATCGTGTCTTTGAGGTCGTCCCACTATCTCCTCAAACACAACAAACCTAAAACTCATCTGTTGCCAATTCTTCCTGAGTGATTTCCAAACCTGACTTGTTTCACCCATGTTTTCATCAGTCTCCCTATAACCCAGGCTTCAGTTCAGTTCAGTTCAGTCGCTCAGTCGTGTCCGACTCTTTGCCACCCCATGAATCGCAGCACGCCAGGCCTCCCTGTCCATCACCAACTCCCGGAGTTCACTCAGACTCACATCCATCAAGTCAGTGATGCCATCCAGCCATCTCATCCTCTGTCGTCCCCTTCTCCTCCTGCCCCCAATCCCTCCCAGCATCAGAGTCTTTTCCAATGAGTCAACTCTTCGCATGAGGTGGCCAAAGTACTGGAGTTTCAGCTTTAGCATCATTCCTTCCAAAGAAATCCCAGGCTTACAGTCATCTAATTTTTTAGCTGTCCCCTCTCCCCAACTCTGCCAGTCAAATTCCATCAATTCTCCTTCCCCATCCAAATGACCCAACTTGGAGCTTCAATCATTTCTGGGCTATCACAATAATTTTTTAAAATGTCCAATCTCACCCCATTTCTAGTCTCTCTCCACACAACCCATCCTGCACAGGGCTACCACATTCACCTTCTTCATTCATCCTGGCATAATCTTATTTACAAACACTTAATAGCCACAACATTCTGAAAAACATCTAAACGCATTAGCCTAGCAATCAAATCCTCCATGCTCTAACCCCAATCTATCCTTCTAGCTTTCTCTTCCCCTAAATGTGTGCCAGCCAGTCATGTTTCCACCCTCAATTCATGTTATCTTCCACTCCCTCTTTGAGTACCTTCTACCCAAATCCTATCCATCCAGCATCCAACATACTCTATCAACTCAAGAGCTCTTCCTTTCAATATCCAAAAGTATACATTACCTATTCCAATCATTTGAAACTTACTACATATTTTCTCAATCTGTGTTTTGCTTTATTTTTGTGTATATGTATGAGATTAGGATTTTCAAGAAAAGAGTTCATGACTTACATTTCCCCGTATCCTCCACATTTCAATAAATTTATGAGGTTCCCACCAAATGAAACTATGACAAGAGGCTAGAAGACCACTAAAACAAACAAAACAACCCCTACTAAAGATTCCTTGTAAAACACTGCTCCATGGAATAAGGTGATCAAAAAACAAGGCAAAATCAAAGATATACAAAAACTGGATAAGTATTAAGAAGAATGAGACTTCTTAAAAATTCTCGAGATCCTTCCTAGAAAGATATGTTCTAATTCCTTCTCTCATTCAATAAAATGTTTTCCATTGTATTAAGCATCAACCCTCCTTTTTGTTTTTCAATATAAAGAGCATCCATAATGTGGGTGAGACATTTCAAATATACAACCCACAACTCTTATTTCAGTCAAAGATGCTCAGAGTCATTTAGAAAGCTTTGGAGAAAAACTCTCTTGTAGACCCATACATTTTAAATATACATACACAGCTATTTTGAGTAACTGAAATGTATATTAATTTCATACATTAACTTACATTTTCCTGATTCAAGATAAGATGTTAAAATGGTTATTATTTCTCTGAATGGCATCATTTAGTTCACCTAACTTTACTCCCACATACTGTGTACATCTAACATTAATTCCCTGAGAAGGCTGTAAATTACTACCTACCTACATATTCCTTGCAACTTTAAAGATAAAGTGGTTTTGTTTGGACAAAAACAGAATAATTATATAACTGCTAGTTGTTCGATAAAGGAAAAACTTGCTTACGAATAGACTGCAGCTATCAGTATTAGGGGAAACTGACAAAATTTAAGAACTCCAATCATCTATAGATAACTGCGCATGCTATCAAACACTGAAGAATTTTTTAAATAGTGTTTTGGCCTTTCATATCATAAAAACTTTTTTAGAATGCTACAAAATCTATCATGTTAAAGCACAACACAAAAAAAGGCAGTTATGACAAAATATCTGTACAGTACTTTTGTAATCAACAGTACTGTAAAAGACGTTAATACTGTGATGATCTATCATTAGCTTGGGTTTTTACACTTAACAGTCCAGCAAAAAGTTCCTCTGACTCAAATCACCTATGACACTTTGGCTCAAAAATCACTTCCTCAAAATCGATTCTCCATTGTCACAAGTCTAAAAATTAAACCCTTAAGGAGCTAAGCAGATGGAAATGGAAAGCAGTCTTTTCCAACCTCTCTGTCAAACCGATCGGAAAGTTCGTAACTAAGCTCGCGGTTCAACAAGCTACATACGTAGTAATAACTTTGACGTGGTAACTTTTTATATGATGCCTGCAACAGAGTTTTGTAAGTATCTTTTGTGTGATGATGAACTGAGTCAGAGCTAAAAGTTCAGAGAATTCAGAGCCAGCCCAATGACACACCGGGCCAAGGCAGGAGATTTTAGAGGGACTCCAAGATTCCTCAGGGAAAACGCCAGGTTCTGGTGTTTTCTAAGATGATGTACACCTGAAACTTTCTTTCGCAGATAACCAGACTGAGAGCAAGAGGAAGGAAATAAATTCAGACACTCAGACAAGCACAAGAGAACAGGGCTACTCACCAGCAGACAATCTGAATTCACTTCCGATTTGGGATCCCGCAGCAGGTTGTCGATTTTTTCAAACCGCGTCTCAAAACTGTCCCCAGTCGACATGTTGCTGCTGCTGTGACAATACCCTCGTACCAGCACCGGCAGCGGAAAGCGATTTCAACCAACTTCCTCCGGCGGTGGGTTCGCGGCCGCGGGGCGGAGGAGCCGGAACCCCAGGGTCACCAGGTGCGCCCGGTGCCCCCTCCTCCCGCTCACTGAGGGGATCTCCGCGCTCCGGACCCCGGGCCGGGGGCGACGGCGACCCACAGCCGCTCGGACGCCCAAAGTCGCATCCCACCTGGCAGCTCCTCACGACGGCCGACTGCGCCGTCGCTCCGGCGGAGGGCTGCAGCCTAGCGGGCCCCGGCCGCCTTCGCCATGGAGGGCTCCCTGTGCCGAGACGGGCAGGAGGGGGGAAAGAGAGAGAGAAGCAGGGTGGAGACTCCTCCGGGCAGCAGGGGAGGGAGAAGAGGAAAGGCGAATGCGAAGGGCGGGCGCGGAGCTGTGCCAGCTGCCGCCGCCGCCGCCGCTGCCGCTCGGGCCCCGGGCCGGGCCCGCTCCGCTCTGAGGCGCTAGAGGCGGTCTAGCCCCGCATCCCCGGCTCCACTCGGCCCGGCCCGACGCCCCGATCCGCCTTGGCCAGGAGCTGGTCCCCCACGGGACAGCCTCACTCTCCCATTTTGTCCCGGCGCTCCTGGGGCTGCTGTCGCGGTGTCCGGCGGGGCAGGGCGAGGTCGGAGCCCTTTGGAGGCTCGGGGGAGGACAGGCTGGCGAGCGGGCAGCGAGGATAGGGAGTCGGGTCCTGGCGGCTGCGGCTGGGGGAAGCTTCTGAGAGGCGCTGCGGCCCCGGCTGGGGAAAGGGCGAGTCGCGCGGCGAATGCTCGGGTGGAGGGGGGTGGGGCGAGGGGGGCCGTGAGGGACTAATATGTCCGCCTTCCTGTTCAAACAAACGGAGACCGCCGGCGCGATCTGCGCATGCGAGGCGCGGACGTTCGGAAGGGGAACCGGGCCGGCGCCGCGCGCGCGCGCGCGCGCACTGCCCGCCTCCGCAGGGCCGGGCTGGGCTGGGCGGGGCGGAAGGCGGGGCGCACCCGGGGCTTCGCGGGCGGGCGGGGAGGCTGGCAGCCGGGATGGGTGGACTGGGTGCGGCGGGTGGCACCGCCCTTGCCCCGGCAGGCTCTGAGCAGCTACGCAGGGCTCGGGAAGCGGCGTGGGATCCACACGGGGAGGAGCTCTCGCCGCCTTCGCTCGCGTCCTGGCCGTTGCCCCAGCTCTGCTTCCTCTGGGCTGCAGCGGTAGGGAGAGTTGTGGCAAGAAAGGATGCTTGTTATTGTTATTTTAGAGATACTTTTTTTTTTCTTTTTTTAAAGGCCTCTTCGCCGACAGGAACCAGCATTTTAGCACCAGCGGAGGCTGGTCTTCAATAGTGCTTCAGCGTCAGCCCTCCGTGAACCCCATGTCGTTTTAACCCGTCTTTGCTTCCATGGGAAAATTACGAAGCAATGTAGTACATGCATAACCCTCCAAACTCAGCGTGTGTGTCAGGGGAGCTTTTAACTATGGACTCCGGAAGATACAGTCAGTAGAAGTCAAGCTTAGTTTAGTTCAAAAAAAAAAAAAAAAGGAAAATAATCTCATAGGAAAAAAAAATCAATATTTTTTAAGTTATTCGTACTAGTTCCCTTACACCATTAAGCCTCCCACTGTAGTTTTCTTCTTGATGCATAATTCTGCCATTTCAACTTAAAAATATTCAGTGAAACTTAAAATTGTGAGTTTACTAGACTGAAGTAGAACATGAAAATAATGGGCCTTTCCTCCTAATTCAATTGCTTCATTGACTGTTGTGGGAGAGGGTGAGACGCCTTACCTAACCTACTGATAAGGTACTTTCAGCAGGAAATCCAACTTAATTCATTTCCAATCAATCTTCAGTTTGACTCATAGGTCAAATAAAGGACTGCTAAAAATCGAAAATATGGATGTTTTATCCACCACTGGAAAAGGCTACAGACGAACCAATTGTCTTTCTATATAAAAAGCTCTGTACAGCATCTGAACAGCATACCAACTTTCTGCTGTGAGTCAGAGCTTAGGAAAATGTACTATTGTTTTAAAAATGGCATACTGTTTGCATTGTGTTAGATGCAAGAAATATTGAACTATAAAATCCACAGTATCAATGAAGATAAAAGTCAGTCCTCACAAAAAGACATTTCAGGTATTTCATTAAATGCTTTTGCAGTGACTTTTCTTGGCTCCAGTATTTTAAGCCAGTCATGTGAATTAAATTTATTTTTAAGCATAGAGCTTAAAATAAATCTGGCAGTTGCCCTAAAATAAATTTCCTAAACCCTGCTTGTCCTATTTTATTACCATTTTTAGGTAGTCTTAGGAATTTTGTTGTTTCTCAGAACAGTTAGCATTATGCTGCTTTCCACTTGAGCACATGAAAAAATGCTGGTAGCTATGTAACTGGGACTGAAAGTCCATCTGGCCAAACTACTAGAAATATAGGTGAGGCCTATATATTTCGTTGATCGACAGGGCTATCTGATTATTGTAACCCCACACTAGTTGTCTTTTACCATAAGATAGATACTCTGTATCAGTGTTTTTGTTTTTTAATAGAGAAATCCTCACCTGTAATAGAATAGACTTAGGCCTCATTGGAAAAGACTGATGCTGGGAGGGATTGGGAGCAGGAGGAGAAGGGGACGACCCAGGATGAGATGGCTGGATGGCATCACGGACTCAATGGACGTGAGTCTGAGTGAACTCCGGGAGTTGGTGATGGACAGGGAGGCCTGGCGTGCTGCGATTCATGGGGTGGCAAAGAGTCGGACACGACTGAGCAACTGAACTGAACTGAACACATACTGAGTGCTTCCCATCTGTTAGGCAATATGTTTGTGTGTGTGTGTTGTTTTAGTCATGTCTAACTCTTTGCAACCCTATGGACTGTAGCCCACCAGGCTCCTCTTCCATGAGATTCTCTAGGCAAGATTACTGGAGTGGGTTACCATGCTCTTCTCCAGGATATCTTCCCAACCCAGGGCTCAAACCTGGATTTCCTATATTACAGGCTGATTCTTTACCAACTGAGCCACCAGGGAGGCCCTAGTATTATCTTCCAGTTATATTGTTTACATCACACAGACAAATGATTCCATATAAAAAGGGAATTATAAAGCTTGCAAAGTGATCGATATGGTGGCTTCCCAGGTGGCACTAGCGGTGAAGAACCCACCTGTCAATGCAGGGGACAGAAGAGAAACCGGGTTCCATCCCTGGGTTGGGAGGATCCTCTGGAGAAGGAAATGACAACCCACTCCAGTATTCTTGCCTGCAGAATCCCACAGAGGAGCCTGGCAGGCTACAGTCCATGGGGTCGCAAAGAGTCAGACAAGACTGAAGTGACTTAGTGCCCACCCAATACAGTTTCAGTCCCTAGGGAAAAATGTGAAATGAAAAGAGCAAGGTGTGAATAGAAAGGATCTTGACAGCGTTCAGTAACAGTGATTTGACTAGAGGTTTTTGAATACTGGGTCCAGGAACCAGGCCATCCCTGGTGGCCTGTTCATAAAGTAAGCAGATCTACTTTAAGACCATCTTTCAATCTCAAATTCTCTTGACTACTTAAAAAGCAAAACTAAATGTACTTTCCTTTAAGAAGAAAGAGTAACAGGAAATGGTACCATTTTTTTCATGTTTTCACTTGGAAATTGAAAAATTACAAAGTTGGCAGCTTAAGCAAATATATCAAGTTAGTTATATTTTAATTTTTATGGTTTTTGGTATTCAAACATCTGGAAATGTTTAATTTAGATGAGACTCTTGCTAGGACCTAGTGAAGAGACTGCGGTGCTAAAAGAATTTGAGTGAGGCATAGTTGGGAGAGATCATGGAAAAAGTAGAAAGATTTGGGTGTAGACTTGTATATAGTGAAAGACAATTAAGTCCAACATTCCTTTGCTTTTGGTTATTTGGTAGGAAGTAGATTCCTTTTAATGTTTACAGAATTTCTTTCACAAACAATGATCTAGTAATTAACCTCCAAGGAAGGTCCCCATTGAACCCTGTCTCCCAGTATTCACCCCCTCCTGGAGGCCCCTCCCACACTGAATCTGGGCTGGGGCCTTGTGACCTGCTTTGACCAGCAAAGTGCAGCAAAAATGGCACTGTGCCAATATCAAGCTTAAACTTTGTGAGTTTGCCTGGCAACTAACGGTTCGGTGCTCTGGGAAGTCCAGCTAAACTGAGATCACCATGGTGTGAAGAAACCCGAGCTAACTAACCACAAGAAGACATCAGATGGAAGATGACTGAGGAATCCATAGAGAATAGAGACTCCAGACTTCTGACCCACATCAAGCCATTCCAGCAGTCCCTAGCCATTTGTAATGCCCCTGCTGATGCCACAGGGAACAGAGACAAGCTAATCCCTTCACACACTGCCCACACATCAGAATCGTGAACACATAAGAAAATAGTTGCTACTTTAAGCCACTTTTTGGGATAGTTTCTCAGCATGAGATGACCAAACAGTTGGATTTCAGGCAAAAAAAAAATATTCATAGTTGAATGTGCATATAAACATATATTGAGCGCACCTTTTATACTTTTTTTTTTAAATCTTAACCATGACACAAGGAAGTGGTCCACAATAAAGTGTTATAAAGGAATGACACAGTTTTCCCGGTGGGGAATCCACCTGTAGAGCAGGAGATGCAGGAGATGTGGGTTCAATCCCTGGGTCAGGAAGATTCCTTAGAGGAGAAAACCCACTCCAGTGTACTTGCTGGGAAAATCCCTTGGACAGAGGAGCCTGGTGGGCTATAGTCCATAGGGGTCACAAAGAGTCAGACACGACTGAGCAAGTGAGCACACACGCAAAAGAATGACAAATTAACTCATGTTTATTGTCTTTACTTCAATAAAAGCTTTGTACAAAAGAAATATAAAAGCTTTTTAATCATATTAAAGAATGCTTCCAGATTTTTTAAAAAATTATAAAGCTATCATATTCCCATATAAACACATTTTCACCTGTATTTTAATATTTTCTCAATTTAGTGCATAGTGAGGTCTATTCTGTCTTAAAAACGTACCAAAAATTCAGGTACATACTGTAAATTACATATCAATTGTAATTTAGTGCCATAAATTGCATGTGATTTCAAAATTGCATACCACAAATGTGTTAAGAATGTTATGTGGCTAAGTTCCTATAGAAACTATAGCTAACATTTCCAAGAAAGTATGATATTTATTATGTTTCATGTAACTTTCCGAAAGGGCATTACTTTTTTTTTTAATCTAGAAGAGCTTCAGTTGATTCTGAACAACTTTAGTAAACTCAAAGTTGTGAAAATTTACATTCAGTTCTGTTTTAGGAAGTTGGATTTATATGATTAATATTTTCCCACAAAGTAGTTTATATGTACACATTTTTGTAGATCTGTGACGTGATTCAGGAAGAATATGTTCCTTTACTCAGGAATGCTCTTGAGATCAGGCAAGGTTTTCTTTTCTTTCTACAGAACATTCAAGCTTGGGAGTCAATATAATTTGACATGTTTATATCTACTAGGTGTACAGTAGTCGATGTACATGTTTACATCCTTTATGTGAACAGTAGCAGTAACATGGTTACATCCTAGGCAGCCTAGGTTCTGCCTAGGAAAGTTGGGGATTCGGCATCTATCAGGATTCCAGCAAGGAAAAGTGTAGAGCCAGCCATGAGCACAGGGCGCCCTTAAGGGCTTCTCCTGACTCACCCTGGAATGCCTTTCTCTAACATCTGTTTTTTATTTCTTAGAAGCTGCTATTCCATTCAACTGCAAAAATACTTGCACTGACCCTGGAAACAGAATCGAGAAATAGAAGGAAAAAGATTTCTGTAAAACAGCTACTTCCCTGCTCTATGTTATTGCCATCTTGGGGACCCTTCTGTTACCACACTCACAAGCTCCAGCATGTAAATGTCTGATGTTGCAAGGTCATTCCAAGGGTGGGTTCCACAATAGTTTGTATTTATGGAACCCCTGAGATGATGTATACATGACCTTAGTGAAAGAGGAAAGGCCAGATCAAGGAGATAATAACAGATACACATGGTTGGTCACAAACTCTCTTTTTCATTTTTTCCAAGAGCCTCCTGTCCACATTTCCCGTCCCACCCAGCAGCTCTCCATTGAGTCCCAGTTGTGAGCTTCCTGGCCCACTGCTTTTGAGGCACTTATATTCTTCCGCTTGCTGCTGCTGCTAAGTCACTTCAGGCATGTCCAACTCTGTGTGACCCCATAGACAGCAGCCCACCAGGCTCCCCCATCCCTGGGATTCTCCAGGCAAGAACACTGGAGTGGGTTGCCATTTCCCTCTCCAATGCATGGAAGTGAAAAGTGAAAGTGAAGTCGCTCAGTCGTGTCCGACTCTTAGCGACCCCATGGACTGCAGCCTACCAGGTTCCTCCGTCCATGGGATTTTCCAGGCAAGAGTACTGGAGTGGGTTGCCATTGCCTTCTCTGATTCTTCCTCTTAAGGGCCCTCAATTGGTGAATTGCCTTTTTTGGCAGTGACAGGCTCTTTGCTCAACATCTACTTCCCCTTTTTTTTTTTTCATGACAACTTTTATCACTCATCTCTGTCTCAACTTCCATGCCAAGCCTGGCACTCTGTGACGACCTAGAGGGGTGGGATGGGAGGAGGAAGGGAGGCTCAAGAGGGTGGGGATATATTTATATATTTATAATTATGACTGATTCATGTTGCTGTATGGCAGAAACCAACACAACATTGTAAAGCAATTATCCACCAATTAATTAAAAAAAAAAAAAAGACTTCCATGCCAACCATGTGGAAACAGAAAAATGTCTGTTTCTGAGAGTTCACCATTTTCCCCCTCCCTTTCATTCAAAGCCCAGTTGAAATATAACATCTCTAAAATCCCTGTAACTTGAAGAGAGGCACTGATTTATACGTTTACCCATCAACATGTAAATATTACCCTATATACTCTACATATTCCTTCTTGGGGCTTCCCCAGGGGCTCAGCGGTAAAGAATCTGCCTCCAGTGCAGGAGGCACAAGAGACTCTGGTTTGATCCCTGGGGCAGGAAGATCCCCTGTAGAAGTAAATGGCAACCCACTCCAGTATTCTTGTCTGGAGAAGTCCATGGACCATGAAGGAGACTGGCAGGGCTACAGTCCACGGGCTAGCAAAGATCTGAGCTGCCTGCATATTCTTTCCTAATAACCATGACCCTTTATAAACTTTGCTTTTTATTTGCAGGCAGTGTTAGTGCTCTGCTAGTTGAATTAATACATATGCTCTTGTTTATGTGTTCTTGTCATTACTGCTTCATGTGTTCCCTAGGGCATATGCTAGGCCTTTAAAAGCAATACTCATTTTTTTTTCTTCTTATAAAAATAGTACATGCTTATTTTTAAGATTTTGGGAAATATGGAAAAGTAAGAGAACAAAATTCACCCATATTCCCACCACTCAACTATAATCACTATTGATAATTTTGAAGTTTTTTTGTGATTATTTAGTTCCTTGCAGAGGTTTGTTTGTTTTATATGCTGTATGTACAGTTATTATATACTGGTTATTTTTCAGTTTACATAATGATTTGTATAAGCATATTTACCTTAAATATAAGGTTTAATACCTGCATAATATTCCAGTCCAGAAATTTATCATAGCTTATTTAACCATTACTATAAATAGCGCTACTAAAAAGATTTTTTTGTGCATAAGTTTTCATTAAGCTTTTTGTGCATAAAGTTTTTTCTTTTCCAAAAAAAAAGGTTTTTTTTCTTTTCCTTCTTTTTTTGGATTTTTTTCCCTTAAAAATTTTCTTTAATTTTATATTATACAATTTTTCCTTAATTGAAAATTATTTCCTTCAAAATGATTCTCAGAAGTGGGCCAAAGCATTTTAAACAGTTTTGATGTATTTTGCCAAATTGTTTTTCAAGTACTGATGCAAGTTTATACTCCAGCTACTTATATTTATTTTTTTATTTTTTTAAATATTTACTGTTTATTTATTTGGCTGCAGAGGTCTTAGTTGCAGCAACTCTGTTGCTGTATGCAGGATCTTTAGTCATGGCGTGTGTAATCTAGTTCCCTGGGTCCCCTGAATTTCTAACACAGAATAGAGCCTTAGCCGCTGAACTACTAGGGAAGTCCCTGGCTACAGACATTTATGTCCCTTTTAATACCTCCTCGCGGGCGCTGAATGTCATTATTAACATCTTAGCTCATTGTTGTATTAATTTGCATACCTTTCATTACTACAAGGTTGAATATTTTTCCATTTGTTGTTAATTAGTTGTTTTTCTTTTTCTATGAATTAATTTATGATTTGTGCCTATTCATCAGTTGGGCCTTGGGATTTTTCTTATTGATTTATATGAGTATAAATATGAATGTATATATGTAGGTACACATATATATGTATGTCTTAAGGATACTAAGTTTTGTTTTAGAATTGAAAATTTTTACCAATTTTTTGTTTATTTAAACATTGTGAATGTATTTTTGTCAATTAAAATACATACTTTAAAGAACTCTATCAATGACTTTTTAGAAGGAATTTGTTTTATTATTTTTACGCTTAGAGACTCCTCCCACCTTCCAAAAGTTTGATTATATCTATCTCTATTCTTTTTTGTCTCCTTTCCCCACCCTTGCTATGACTTGCTTTCTACATAGTTTTAAAATTCCAACTGAAATTCATTTTAATATATTGAATAAGTTGAGAATCAACTTGTATCTTTTCAAATTGCTGAACAGTTCTATCAACATCATTTATGAAGTTAACTTTCCTTATTGATTATGTTACACTCATTGTCATATATTAATTATATCTATATTTATTCTTGAACTATTGTAATTCATTGCAGATATATTAATTCTACCAACATAATAATATAATGGTAGTTAATGTGATTATTTTAATAACCCAGAAAAGTTATTCCTTCTTTGTTACTTTTCTTTTAAAATATTTTCCCAAACTATTTTAACCAGTTATTGTTCCATATGATTTGAAGAATATTTCTTCAAGTACCTCCTCATTCTGTATTGCATTCCATTACATTACTATTTTAACTGAAAATATTTTATGACTTAATTTGGAAGGAATACTTTATGATATTCCATTTTCCAGTTCAAAAATCAGTTCAGTTCAGTCGCTCAGTCGTGTCCAACTCTTTGCGACCCCATGAATCGCAGCACGCAGGCCTCCCTGACCAACACCACCTCCCGGAGTTCACCCAAACTCATGTCCATCAAGTCGGTGATGCCATCCAGCCATCTCATCCTCTGTCGTCCCCTTCTCCTCCTGCCCCCAATCCCTCCCAGCATCAGAGTCTTTTTTGATGAGTCAACTCTTCGCATGAGGTAGCCAAAGTATTGGAGTTTCAGCTTTAGCATCATTCCTTCCAAAGAAATCCCAAAGATCTCCTTTAGAATGGACTGGTTGGATCTCCTTGCAGTCCAAGGGACTCTCAAGAGTCTTCTCCAACACCACAGTTCAAAAGCATCAATTCTTCGGCACTCAGCTTTCTTCACAGTCCAACTTTCACATCCATACATGACCACTGTATTTATTCAAAAATTGTAAAAATGTTTCTTGACAAAATTTTATAGATTGCATCACCTTGGCAACACATATTTCCATTGGGATTATTTCTGGGATTCTAAAATGTTGGTTGCTGTCTTGAAAAGGACCTATGTTCTGATTGTTTCATGATTATTGGCATAAAGGAGCAGTATTGAATTTGATATATGTAGTGGTCTTTTATTAAGCCATTTTGCTGAACTACTATTGGGTCTATAAAATCTTTTAATGTCCTCCAAAGAGGGGACAAAACAAACTGTGACAAATCACAAATTCTGAGATATATCTCAGTTTTGGAGAGGTTAAAATGTGGAAAACAGCAAGTCATAGATTTGATAAAATATCATAGATTTCTAAATGATGATGATTGGGTTTCTTTCTCACCAGTAATCATATCTTACATCTACTTCAGGTCTCTATGTCTTGGCCAGAGCAATAGAGGCAAATGACAGGCAGTCCTGTCCTTCTGTCCTGAGATGTCTGCTACATATGACCTCCAGAATGGATTTTGAGTTATTGCATTTAAAAATTTTGGTTTCCTTAAAGACTTTCTTTTTCCTTTTGCCCTCAATATGTTTTCATTTCAATTTAGCCTGCTCTCTTTTTGATACCCTATTTGTATTTCATAGACATCAGTTTGAAAAAAAAAAGGTATAACTTAGATCTAGTAAAATGCACAAATCTTAAGGGTACAACTCAGTGGAATTTAAAATATACACACCTGTGTGAACACCACCAGATCAATTACTTAAAACACTTTCAACATTCCCAAAGTTCCTCATCCCCCTTCTCATAATTAGCTCGCCATAAATAGCTCATTAATATAGGTTAATCTTTTTAAATAGATTTGGGGAACATTTTTTAATTGTAGTAAATACATATAAAATTTACCACTTTCATCATATATGTGTTCAGAAAAGTGGTATTAACTGTACTCACATTGCAGTAGAACCATCACCACCCATCTTCAGTTTGGGAAGATAGGATGTGATTTCCAGAACATCCCATCTTCCCAAACTGAAATCTTGTACCCACTAAACACCAACTTCCCATACTGCCCCCCACCCCACACCCCAACCACTGGCAACCTTTCATCTCTATGACTTTGGTACTATTCATAGTATTCTATGAATGAGGTACTATTTCAGGTACCTCAGATAAGTGGAATCACACAATCTATCTTTTTTGTGTCTGGCTTATTTCACTTAACATAATATCTTCAAGTTCACCCACATAACGTGTAAGAATTTTCTTCCCTTTTAAGGATAAATAGTATTGCATTGTATCGAAATACCACATTTTGTTCATTTATAAATCTATTGATGGAGATGTAGATTTTTAAAAATTCATCTTTCTAAATGTCTTCCTCTTTCTGTAATAAATCAGTATTGGATGAAGACGTCAAAAAAAGTTCTTAGGAGATTTTTTTGTCTTATCCTGCAGAAATTTATTGCATAGTTCTCACTTGCCACCCCCTACCCTCACCCCCATTTTCTCAGCTTTGAATTGAGAGAAAAATATCTAGGCCCAGAGTTTGAAAACAAATTAGAGACAGAGTGTTGCTATTTAGTTCCCTCATTATCTAGCTTAGGTACTGATGGACTCTCTTTTCTAATACATATTTTTTTATGTGGACCATTTTTAAAGTCTTTATTGAATTTGTTACAATATTGCTTCTGCTTTATGTTTTGGCTTTGAGGCATGTGGAATCTTAGTTCTCTGATCAGGGATTGAACCTACCCACCTAGCATTGGAAGGGGAAGTCTTAACCCTTCAACCACTAGGGAAGTCCCCCTTTTTAAAACAAATATATATACATTTTTTATTTGTTTGGTTGCAACACACGGGCTAGTTGATCTTTCGTGCAGCATGTGGCATCTCTAGTTGCTGCACCACACAAACTTTTAGTCATGGCATGTGGGATCTAGTTCCCTGACCAGGGATTGAACCTGGGCCCTCCACGTTGGCAGTGCAGAGTCTTAGTCACTGGATGACCAGGGAAGTCCCTCTCTTCTCTAATATTCTGTGATTTGATATCCATAGGACTTATTCTAGTTTTTTTTTTCTCTGCTTAGCAAGCATTTCTTTTGTGTAGTTCTTTTGAAATGAAGTGGAATTACTTCCTGATTCTCTGTTAGAAAGAGGATGTTTAACCTAGAAAATTTAACTGTATTTACTCTTCCTTAAGGACAGCTTTACCCCTGCCCTCAACTTTCACTGTTTTTAGGGTTCCACTACCTCTACCTGAAAAGTTATGACCAACTTAGATAGCATATTCAAAAGCAGAGACATTACTTTGCCAACTAAGGTCTGTCTAGTCAAGGCTATGGTTTTTCCTGTGGTCATGTATGGATGTGAGAGTGAAGACTGTGAACAAGGCTGAGCACCGAAGAATTGATGCTTTTGAACTGTGGTGTTGGAGAAGACTCTTGAGAGTCCCTTGGACTGCAAGGTGATCCAACCAGTCCATTCTGAAGGAGATCAGCCCTGGGATTTCTTTGGAAGGAATGATGCTAAAGCTGAAACTCCAGTACTTTGGCCACCTCATGCGAAGAGTTGACTCATTGGAAAAGACTCTGATGCTGGGAGGGATTGGGGACAGGAGGAGAAGGGGACGACAGAGGATGAGATGGCTGAATGGCATCACAGACTGGATAGACGTGAGTCTGAGTGAACTCCGGGAGTTGGTGATGGACAGGGAGGCCTGGCGTGCTGCGATTCATGTGGTCGCAAAGAGTCGGACACGACTGAGCAACTGAACGATGACAACCTCTACCTGAAATTCTTTTTCCTCCCATAATTCATCGATTATATTTTCCCCTAATTTTTCCTCCCAGTTTGATGGGACAGTTGACACACAGCACTCTATAAGATTAAGGTATTACTTCACCTGAAATTCTTTATCTTTGAGAAGACTACCTATCCCAAGGTCTCCATCCTCTTCATCCTAAGCCTTAGTGTGTTCTGGGGATTGTAGAAACTGAATTGGATAAGAGGGGCGGTGAATGAAAGGAAGGACACACTGACCATTCAGACCTGTTTCCACACAGTTAAGGCCATGCATGTCTAGATTTCTCATTAGTGAACCGCTGTGTTTCCCAATCTGTGGGCAGTCTCAAGGCAAGTCATGAGACAGGGTTTCTTCTACCTAATTCACAGCTGTGCTTTCCAGATTCAAAACATGCTGTTATGGAGAATTCCCTGGCAGTCCAGTGGTTAGGACTCCACTCTTTCACTGCCGAGGATAAAGGTTCAGTCTGATCAGGGAACTAACATCCTGCAAGCCTCATGGTGGCCAAAAAAAAAAAAAAAAACCACCTGCGGTATGCCTCAGGTATCAATTCTGTTTCTTAGTTTGACACTAATGAAAATTTAATACTAGAAATACTTCCAGCAATCTCATTCATGATTGACTTTTATTCTTTATTTCAGGAGTGATTGTGCATTTTCATCTTTTCATATGATTACATGAATATTTAGGCATCCCAGGTGGCACTAGTGGTAAAGAACCTGCCTGATCTCTGGGTTGGGAAGATTCCCTGGCGGAGGGCATGGCAACCCACTCCTATATTCTTGCCTGGAGAACCCCAGACAAAGGAGCCTGGTGAGCTATGGTCCATAGGGACACAAAGAGGTGGACACCACTGAAGTGACTTGGCACACACTTCTTACCTAGAAATCTCAGCTGTTTTACAAGCATCAGAGAAGAACTGGAAAGCACCATACAGATACTACTGCTGGACTGATCATGATCAAGACAGGCTCTCAACTGTAAACACGTGGCTCTCTATTTTGTTTTCAACCAGTGCAAATCTTAGTTGTTATGACATCTTACAACACCATCCAATAAGAACAGCAGATAAAAGTAGGCTGCTATAACTGAAGCCAATAGTAGTACCAGGACACCCACCCTCTCCCCACTGCTTTGGCAGAGAAAGGGCTCCATGGAATGCCTAAAGCTCTAAGCAGCATAATTTCTAAATCACTACCCTAGGCATCACTAAGGGCCTTCCTAGTGGTTCAGACAGTAAAGAAGCTGCCCGAATGCAGGAGATCCAGGTTCGATCCTTCAGTCAGGAAGATCCCCTGGAGAAGGGAATGCCTATCTCACTCTAGTATTTTTGCCTGGAGAATTCTATGGACCCAGGAGCTGGATGGTCGTTACAGTCCCTGGGGTCACAAAGAGTCAGATATGACTGAGCAACTAACACACACACACACACACACACACACACACACACACACGACATCACTAAAGGATGTTTGTGCAAACTACCCACTAAAGAAGAGTATGAGAAAGGGCATCAAGAGGTCTCTCCATAACTAGAATGCTTGAGCTCTGATGTGGTGTTTTATTTTTAAGAATTCACTTGATTGGTGTTGTCTATACTTAGCACTCATCCCCTTCCTACTCCAACCACTGAGGGAGCTCCATTGGACCGTGTGATCACCAAGACCCTACTCTTCCTTATGTTCATTTTACACATCTTTACAAACATCCTTAAAATTTGTTTTCTTACATCTAATATCAGGATGTGACTTCCAGTTCTGACCATGTTAAGAATGTATCGACTATGGCCCGTCTCTTCTGCTGATTACCATGAAAACTCTGGACAAAGTACACAAAAATAATCAGCCGAGGACTCTTAAAAGTAAATGAAATCAGGTGGATCGCAGAGTGGAGTCAAAATTTGAAGAAGCAATGCATTTGAAAATGAGTTTTCCATCTTTTCCCCTCTTTTTTCCTGTGACTTTGCCCTAAGTGCAGAACTGTTCGGTAGTATTGATACAGTTACTTTAAAACTCTTGCCTTTTTGCACAGAAGGACTGGGAAAGGGGCCTCTCTGGGGCAGAGAGTGTAAGAGAAATCCTGGAGAGAAGTGAGCTGGAGAAGAGGATGTCTCAAAATTGTATAAGAAACTAGACAAGACTCTTGCTTACCCTTGGGCTGCATATGCACACGTACTCAGTCCTATCCGACTCTGCGGCCCCATGGGCTGTAGCCCATCAGGCGCCTCTGTCCATGGGGATTCTCCAAGCAAGAATACTGAAGTGGGTAGCCATTCCCTTCTCCAGGGGATCTTTCCCACCCAGGGATCGAACCCGGGTATCCTACATTGCAGGCAGATTCTTTTTTATTTTTTAATTTATTTTTAATTGAAGGATAATAATAATATTGTGTTCATTTCTACCACACGTTAATGCAGATCAGCCATAGGTATACCCATGTCCCCTCCCTTCTGAGCTTCCCTCCCACCTCCCACACCAACCCACCCCTCTAGGCTGTCACAGAGCCCTGGCTTGAGTTCCCTGAGTCATACAGCCAATTCCCACTGGCTATCTATTTTACAAATGTTAGTGTAATCTGTTTGCATTCTACTCTCTCCATTCGTTCCACACTCTCCTTCCTACCCATCCCCCGTGTTCGTAAGTCTGTTCTCTGTGTTGCAGGCAGGTTCTCTACCATCTGAGCCATCAGGGAAGCTGCATATGCATGAGACAGACACAAAGCATCAAAAGCTTAGGGGCTTGAATTAAGATTTAAACCACCAACCAGATCTCAGACTAACCTCTTAGAGATGTGGTTGAAGCAGCCATCAGCAAGGTCAGGAAACTGAACTGAGATTAGAGCCACTGCCCACAGAACGTGCATTTTTGGTTGTTGTTCTAACAATCTGTTATTTGTTTATTCCTACATAGAACCACATGCCCCAGCCCCCCACCTCCACCCCTCCACACACACACATATTGAGGAAGTTATTTGGAGTGAGCCACAGCCTGGGGCCTGAAGTATGAAACCTGAGGTACTCTTCTCCCTCACTGTGGCTCAGTTATCTCAGACTCTTTGCAACCCTGTTGCCTGCACCCCGCCAGGCTCCTCTGTCCGTGGGACTCTCCAGGCAAGAATACCGGAGTGGGTTGCCATTTCCTCCTCCAGGGAGTCTTCCCGACCCAGGGATTGAACCTTTGTCTCCTGAATAGGCAGGCAGATTCTTTACCACTGAACCACCAGGGAAGCCCCATTTTGTGCTTTAGGTGAGGGCATAGACCAGACCGAATTGGCATCTCCTTCTGGATACTGTATAAGGAAAGGGGACCAAGACACACCCAGGAGGGCTGGTGGGTAGGTTGGAAGATAAATTCTCTGAATAGCGGCACTTGCACCTCAATACCGGAGGGGCTCGGGGTTGGCTGAAAGTGTTGTGGGGTGGGAAAGGAGTTAATTTATTTGCCGATTACAGAGAGAAATGAAGGCAGCTCACGGACACTGGGTATCAGCAGGGTCAGTAGGTGTTGCTGTGTGTCTTTATTGTCGCATCGGGCAAGTAATAGAGGCATCATAGCCAAAAAGGGCCGTGGCGATTAGGCCGAGTATCCCTGCAATGATTCTGGAGCGATATCCTCTCTCAACAAGTACAATAATGGAGGTGATCAGGTAGATGATGGCCGCTATGAGGGATCGGAGGAAATCAGTCCAAGGCCAGTGAATGAATTGTATCTTGGTGTGCAGGTCACATGTGTAGACGATAAAGAAGATGATAGCTAGGATCAATTCAATCAGCGACAGAGAGATATAGCCTGATGCTGGGGCACTGTAGAGGGTCAGAATCACAAGGCACAATATAATCTCAGCAAACAGAAGTATTCCCTTTTGGGTGCACAAGAAGTTAGTGCAGCTGTTGTGCTGTAAATCTGCCATGGCAGGGCTGGAGTCCTTGGGGGCAGGGAGAGTCTGCTGGCAGGTTCAATGCTGGTGCACACCCAGATGTCTCGCTGGCCGTCTAGAGAGTGGTTTTCAAAACCTGTAGGCTGCAGCTAACTGGTTCAATCACCCGCTAAAACAATAATAGAGATAATAATAATGAACAGCATTCTTTAGAGAATTTTAACAGGATTCATATCCATACAATTCAATAGTTAAAGAACCCAGAATGTAATCCAAAATTACTTGATAAGCAAAGGACCAGGAAAACATGACCAGTTTTCAAGAGAAAAGACAATCACCAGATGCCAACCCCAAGAGGACACATATGTTGAAATTATGAGACTTTAAAGCAGATACTATAATAAATTTCATGCATGCGTATGCTCAGTCATGTTCTACTCTGTGATTCCATAGATTGTAGCCCACCAGGCTCCTCTGTCCGTGGAATTTTCCAGGCAAGACTACTGAAGTGGGTTGCCATTTTCTCCACCAGGGGATCTTCCTGATCCAGGGATTGAACCTGCATCTCTTGCTGTCTCCTGCATTGACAGACAGATTTCTTACCGCTGAGACTTCACGAGGTAAAGGTAAACACATCTGAGATAAAATAGATGGAATGCTAGGAGGTCTTAGCAAAGAAAATAAATTATTAAAAAAGGACAAAATTATATTAAAACATACATTCTCCGATATTTAAAATTACTAATGAACTCAATAACAGAATGACGATGACAAGTCAATGAACTCGAAGACAGATTAACAGAAATTCTCCAATCTGAAGAACGAAGAGAAGATTAGAAAAAACTGAATATGAGGAGTCAAGGGATTATATCACAAGTCTAACGTTTGTAACAGTAGAGTCCTATAAAGAAACTGGTTCAGAAACAGTGGCTGAAAACTTCTCCAAATTGGTGAGAGACATTAACTTGAAGATTCAAGAATTTCACAGAACATAAAGCAGAATAAACTCAAAGAAAACCACAACCCAGACACGTTATAATTAAGCTATTGGTAACTAAATATCATGAGAAACACTGGGCTGGATGAAGGACAAGCTGGAATCAAGATTGCTGGGAGAAATATCAATAACCTCAGATATGCAGATGACACCACACTTATGGCAGAAAGTGAAGAAGAACTAAAGAACCTCTGGATGAAAGTGAAAGAGGAGAGTGAAGAAGTTGGCTTAAAGCTCAACATTCAGAAAACGAAGATCATGGCATCCGGTCCCATCACTTCATGGCAAATAGATGGCAAAACAGTGGAAACAGTGGCAGACTTTATTTTGGGAGGCTCCAAAATCACTGCAGATGGTGACTGCAGCCATGAAATTAAAAGACACTTACTCCTTGGAAGGAAAGTTATGACCAACCTAAACAGCATATTAAAATGCAAAGACATTACTTTGCCAACAAAGTTCCGTCTAGTCAAGGCTATGGTTTTCCAGTAGTCATGTATGGATTTGAGAGTTGGACTATAAAGAAAGCTGAACACCGAAGAATTGATGTGTTTGAACTTTGGTGTTGGAGAAGACTCCTGAGAGTCCGTTGGACAGCAAGGAGATCCAACCAGTCCATTCTAAAGAAGATTGGTCCTGAGTGTTTATTGGAAGGACTGATGTTGAAGCTGAAAGTCCAATACTTTGGTCACCTGATGTGAGGAGCTGACTCATTTGAAAAGACCCTGATGCTGGGAAGGATTGAAGGCGGGAGGAGAAGGGGACGACAGAGGACAAGATGGTTGGATGGCATCACTGACTCAACGGACATGAGTTTGAGCAAGCTCTGGGAGCTGGCGAAGAACAGGGAGACCTGGCATGCTGCAGTCCATGGGGTCGCAGAGTCAGACATGGCTGAGTGACTGAACTGAACTGAACTGAAATGTAAAAAAGTCTTAAAAGCAGCTAAGGAAAAATGACACATCATATACACATCATATTAAGTCCCCTACATTTGAACTTTCAAGTTAAGAACATTTGAAGATGCAAATATACATTTGCATGTCCAGTTACACAAGTTGGTTCACGTGTCTGGTGTATATTGTCACGTGTGTATCCTCCACAAGTGGTTGTGCTTTTGTGTACTTTACTGTACTGTATAGAGCCCAGTAGCACAGTATCTTTATTTCAGCTGAGTGCTGATGAATTGATGCTTTTGAAATGTGATGTTGGAGAAGACTCTTGGGAGTCCCTTGAACTGCAAGGAGATCAAACCAATCAATTTTAAAGTAAGTCAGTCCTGAATATTCATGATGGTGAGGCTGAAGCTCCAATACTTCAGCCACCTGATGCAAAGAGCCAACTCATTGGAAAAGACCCTGATGCTGGGAAAGATTGAAGGCAGGAGGAAAAGGTGACGACAGTGGATGAGATGGTTGGACGGCATCACTGGCTCAACGGACATGAGTTTGAGCAAGCTCTGGGAGATGATGAAGGACAAGGACGCCTGGCATGCTACAGTCTATGGGGTCGCAAAAAGTTGGATACAACTGAGTGACTGAACAACAACAAGGTTGGTCATAGCTTTCCTTCCAAAGAGCAAGTGACTTTTAATGTCATGCCTGCAGTCACTGTCCATAGTGATTTTGGAGCCCAAGAAAATAAAATCTGTCATTGCTTTCACTTTTTTACATGTCTAAATCTAATTTTCTCTGGTAACTACAGTAGTTTATATGTTTCTAAAAACAGAACTATTTGGCTTATGGAACAAGTTGAGAGCTATGTAATGACTGAAACATATGCTCTCCAAAAACAAGATAATCTCACATTAGCAAAAGAGTAAAATTTTAGAAAGGATTCTCTGATGGTAGTAGAAACAGTGGACTGAATGAAATTTGAAATCCTGTATGAAAACTTGCTTGTGATTTTTCCCTTACATTTTAGGACCTCTAGCCCATTTCCTGGTCCTGTGTTCTCCAAAACTAATGTTCTCGTAAACACCAGTGGGACTAAGCATCAGAGTGATCCCTAATGCCTGAGTACACACTCCCACTCCCTAAATGCCAACCTAAATTCCAGAGGGAGCCAAGATCTACTTGATCTCTATTTCTGGGTCTTAGAATATTGCAGTTCTGTTAGGTTGTTTTTAGTCCTAAGAAGGCAGCATTAGCTGCTGTTTCAATGGTGGAGAAAATAGCAACCTCTCTTTACTATTTATGACTGTCATTTCCCTATCATGGGACTTAAAAAAAAAAAATGAACACTACAAAACCAGAAAACAGTTCTTACTGTCTAAAGAAAGGGAAAACTATCTTTGCTGTGATTTGGTAGAAAAGTTGAATGATGAAAGTGAGGAGTATGCTTTCTGCGTCTCAGATTTTTCATCTGGAATATGAAGATTTTTATAATGCCTGCCTCAGTTGTTGTGAAAAACAAAAAGATAACCAATAAGAAATAATAAGCTGTAGAATTCTAAGCAAATGTCAGTTATTAATATTGCCTTAATGGCACCCCACTCAAGTACTCTTGCCTGGAAAATCCCATGGACGGAGGAGCCTGGAAGGCTGTAGTCCATGGGGTCGCTAAGAGTCGGACACGACTGAGCGACTTCACTTTCACTTCTCACTTTCATGCATTGGAGAAGGAAATGGCAACCCACTCCAGTGTTCTTGCCTGGAGAATCCCAGGGAAGGGGGAGCCTGGTAGGCTGCCGTCTATGGGGCCACGCAGAGTTGGACATGACTGAAGCGACTTAGCAGATAAGTTTTATCACATAAAGAATTTAATTTAATTGGAAAAGTTGATACTTTCAAATTCCTTTTTTACTTTATGGAGAAAAGCAGCTGGCATTTTAGCAATTTTCATTCTTTCAGTTTTATTGAGATATACTTGACATATATCACTGTGTAAGTTTAAGGCATAATGATTTGACTTATACTACAAGCAAACTATTTTTAAAAGTCCTTTAGCCTTTATACTAATTCCCCTGCTTTCTATTTTCAACAAGATGATTCAGTCTGTCCACATTATCTTCAGTGAAGCCATGTTCATTTAAAGGTATTTTAAGGATACAAAATATTCCCACAAATATACATGATACATCTTATCTTTTAAAGACTAAATTTGAGAAGCTAAAAATCTTTCCTCAGCTATTTCTAAAATACTTTGCCCCTAAATACCAGTCTTCAAGTTCTCAGAATTCATATCCAATCTTCACTACAGCTCAAGATTTGTTTCAGATAAGGTCAGTCAGAATATATTCTTATTGTGTAATCTAGCTCTTTTAGTCTACACAAAGCATATTTTTACACTCTCTGCAGCACACAGTGTCTGTGCTTTTTGAAATGTGTGAGACTGACAAAAGTAATTAATACATAATAAATTATATTTTAAAAGAATTTAATTAGCACAGATTATACCAATAATTCAAAGATGTTTAGTGAACTTCAACCTCATCCTTTTTAACATCATATATCAATAGGAACCAGACTGTTCATAGAAGCTACCTGGAATTTTTTTTTTTTTTTCATTTCTCCAGTGGAATTCCCTGGTGGTCCAGTAGTTAGGACTCTGCGCTCTCACTGCTGAGGGCTGGGGTTCAATCCCTGGGCATGAAACGAAGATCCCACAAGCTGAGCAGTGTGGCCAAAAATAATAATAAATAAAATAAAAGTTATCCAAATCAGCTTGCCTATTTGGAATTAATTTTGATTTGGATTTTCTTTCAAAATACGAAGTATAGACAATTTTCAATTATCTAATTATCTCAGTTGCTTGCACTCTAAGTAAACTGGAGTTTTGTGTATTTTTCATTAAGTAGGCAGTTGGGAAAAGGAAAATGCATTCATAATGACTAAGAACTAGCATTTGTGAAAGATAAAAACACAATAATTAGTAAGTGGATTGTTCATTTCATTTAGTTTCTATTAAAATCTAATGACTAGATTTTCAAATTGAAGCATCCTAAAAGATTAAAAAATTAATGAAAAATGCCTTTTGTATTTTTTCATGGTTAAGAAACAGACATAGCTATTTCCTAAGATAGTAAGATTTATTAATTTTAAATTTCATACATTATATGAAATATAAGGTCAGAGAAAGGTGTTGGGTGAATTTACTAATAATAGTTAAAATTTATAATTTTAATGAATAGTTATCAATGTTTATTAAGTCCTTACTAAGTACCTTATACCTCTATAGAATTTTATTTGATTATCTTTTTAAATTATCATAACCCTCAGACATATCTCCATTGTATAGATAAAGCCATTGAGCCTCAGAACATGAATTAACTTATACATATCAAGAAGGTAGTATATGACAGAAACAAATTTTGAACAAGGTCTCTGACCTCATAGTCTGTTAATTTGCATGTGTTTCTATGTATTTCTGAGTGTGTGTCTGTCTTAATATACAAGTAATGACTTTGTACCATTTTCACTATATTAAAAGAGGAAGCTAGGAAAATTTTTTCCTCTAGTATAAGAGACCAAATAATTATATAATTTTTAAGGGTTTTCAAAAATATATGGCTATTATAAGAGGAAGGTAATGGTATCTCATTATTGTTTTAATTTTCAACTCCTTAATGACATAACATATTGAGCATCTTTTCATATGCTTATTTGCCATCTGTATCTTCTTTAGTGAGTTGTCCATTAAGGTCTTTTGCCCATTTCTTAAAAGTCAGGTTGTTCATTTTCTTTTTTTTTTTAATGGATAACTGAAGGCTGCATTTTATTGTACAGGCAGTCCATTTACCTCATCCTCTCTAATGAAGCTTTGTCAAAAAATAACATGAATTTCTCCATACTTTTGCTTCGTGTTCTAAAAAAGTACAGTTTTCCTCAAAAGCTAAAAATTAAGCCAATTTAATTTTTCCAGAACTGGATAATATTTTCCAACATAAAATTGATAATTTATATTACTTAAACCAAAACTAATAAGATCTTCTTCAACACTGAAGACTTTACAGCAAAAACAGGCACAAGTCATACTGTTGCTAACAGGCTGGTAAAACTAGTCATAAAAATTAATAATATACATTTTGCTCAGCAACAAAACAAATTTTGGCCAAAATCTTTGCCAAATGACACTAATGGATATTGTCCAGCATAAACAGCATAATTGTTTAAGCAGGTTTGGTTGATTTATAATATTACATTAGTTTCAGCTTTTCAACATAGTGATTTAAACTTTCATAGACTTTATTACACTCAGCGTTATTATAAAATATTGGCTATATTCCCTGTGTTATATAACATACCTTTGTAGCTTATCATTTTATATACATAGTTTGTACCTCTTAATCCCCTACCATAATCTTACCCTTTCCTGTTCCTCCTTCCCTCTCCTCACCAGTAACCTCTAATTTGTGCTATGAGTCTGTTACTATTTTGTTATATTCATTTGTTTATTTTTCAATAGATCCCACATATAAGTGATAACATACAATATTTGCCTTTCTCTGTCTGAATTACTTCAGTAAGCACAACCTCCAAGTCCATCTGTATTGTCGCAAATGTCAAATTTTAACTTTTATTGCTGAGTAGTATTCCATTTGTGTGTGTGTGTATACGCCACTTCTTTGTAAACTCATCTGTTGATGCATGCGTAGGTCGCTTCCATATCTTGACAAATATAGATAATGCTGTTATGAACATTAGGGTATGTGTATCTTTTCAAATTTGTGTTTTCATTTTCTTCATCTGAAGAAATAACCAGGAATGGAATTGCTGGATCAAATTTTTGTATTTTAGCTTTTTGAGGAAACTCAATACTGTTTTCCATAGTGGCTGCACTAATTTCCATTCCCGGAACAGGGTTAAAAAGTTCCCCTTTCTCCACATCCTCACCAATGTTTATTATTTGTAGCCTCTTTGATGACAGATGTGAGGAGATATCTCCTTATGGTTTTGATTTCCATTTCTGATTGTTAACAATGTTGAGTATCTTTTCATGTACCTTTTGGCCATCTGTATGTATTATTTGTATCTTCTTTAGTGAGTTGTCCATTAAGGTCTTTTGCCCATTTTTAAAAAGTCAGGTTGTTCATTTTCTTATTGTTGAGCTTTGAGTTCTTTGTATATTTTGGACAGCAGTCTTTTTATCAGATATTTTGAAAAATATTTGCAAATATTTTCTTCCATTCTGTGACATGTCTGCTCATTCTGTTGACATTGTGTTTCTCAGGGTAGAAGTTCTTAATTTTAATGAATCCAACTTATCCAACTTATGCATCATGCCTTTGGTGTCATCATATCTAAAAAATTTTTACATATTCAAGATTATGGGTTTTTTCCTATGTTAACTTCTAGGAATTTTACAGTTTGCATTTTGCACTTTATATCTGTGACCCATTTTGAGTTAACTTTTATGAAAGGTATAAGGTCTCTGTCCAAATTAATTTTTTTGCATGAAGATATCCAGTTGTTCCAGTAAAATTTGTTTAAAAGACAGTCATTGCTCCATCTCATTGCCTTTGGGTTTTTGTCAAAGATCAGTTGACTATGTGAGTGTTTTTCTGGGCTCTTTTTTTGTTCCATTGATCTATTTTTTTATTCTTCCACCAATACTAAACTGTCTTGATTATTTTAGCTTTATAGTAAGTCTTTACTGGTACTTTAGACCAGTAACATTTAATGTAACTATTATTATTTTAGGAGCTGAATGTGCCAGTTTTTGTTTTATGTTCATTCTCTCTTGTTTACTTCTCTGTGTTCTTTTTCCTGTTTCCCAGTGGGTTATTTGAACCATTTTACAATTCCATTGTTATGTATCTATGGTTTGTTTGCATAAATCACCTTGTATACTTTTTCAAGTATGACATTTTATATATGTAGAACTTATCATAGTTTGCTGGGTTGACAATTTATCAGTTTAAATAAAGTATAGAAACCATGCTCCTATTTATATCCCTTTACAGTCCAAATAAAACAGGGATCTCTGTTTTATAGTTGCAAGAAAGTAAATTCTGCCAACAGCTCTTCCAACAGTCCTTGGAAGAGGACTCCAAGACTCACTTCATTTCAGCCTGATGAGCTCTGACACTGTTTCCACTGTTTCCCCATCTATTTCCCATGAAGTGATGGGACCGGAGGCCATGATCTTCGTTTTCTGAATGTTGAGCTTTAAGCCAACTTTTTCACTCTCCTCTTTCATCTTCATCAAGAGGCATTTTAGTTCCTCTTCACTTTCTGCCATAAGGGTGGTGTCATCTGCATATCTGAGGTTATTGATATTTCTCCCGGCAATCTTGATTCCAGTTTGTGCTTCTTCCAGTCCAGTGTTTCTCATGATGTACTCTGCATATAAGTTAAATAAGCAGGGTGACAGTATACAGCATTGATGTACTCCTTTTCCTATTTGGAACCAGTCTGTTGTTCCATGTCCAGTTCGAACTGTTGCTTCCTGACCTGCATACAGATTTCTCAAGAGGCAGGTCAGGTGGTCTGTATTCCCATCTCTTTCAGAATTTTCCACAGTTTATTGTGATCCACACAGTCAAAGGCTTTGGCATAGTCAATAAAGCAGAAGTAGATGTTTTTCTGGAACTCTCTTGCTTTTTCCATGATCCAGTGGATGTTGGCAATTGGATCTCTGGTTCCTCTGCCTTTTCTAAAACCAGCTTGAACATCAGGAAGTTCACGGTTCACATATTGCTGAAGCCTGGCTTGGAGAATTTTGAGCATTACTTTACTAGCATGTGAGATGAGTGCCAAAATCACTGCAGATGGTGACTGCAGCCATGAAATTAAAAGACACCTACTCCTTGGAAGAAAAGTTATGACCAACCTAGATAGCATATTCAAAAGCAGAGACATTACATTGCCAACAAAGGTCCATCTAGTCAAGGCTATGGTTTTCCAGTAGTCATGTATGGATGTGAGAGTTGGACTGTGAAGAAGGCTGAGCACCGAAGAATTGATGCTTTTGAACTGTGGTGTTGGAGAAGACTCTTGAGAGTCCCTTGGACTGCAAGGAGATCCAACCAGTCCATTCTAAAGGAGATCAGCCCTGGGTGTGCTTTGGAGGGAATGATGCTAAAGCTGAAACTCCAGTACTTTGGCCACCTCATGCGAAGAGTTGACTCACTGGAAAAGACTCTGATGCTGGGAGGAATTGAGGGCATGAAGAGAAGGGGGCAACAGAAGATGAGATGGCTGGATGGCATCATAGACTTGATGGACGTGAATCTGAGTGAACTCCGGGAGTTGGTGATGGACAGGGAGGCCTGGGGTGCTTCGATTCATGGGGTCGCAAAGAGTCGGACACGACTGAGCGACTGAACTGAACTGAACTGAACTGATGAGCTCTGAGTAAAGGAACCAGCTAGTTTGTACCTGGACTCCTGACCTACAACCACTGTGAGATAAATTTAGTGTTGCCTTAAATTGCTACGTTTGTGTGTCTGTGTTACACAGTAATAAAAAACCCATTACACAGTTCCTGCTTTCCAGCTTCGTTAGAGGGAACTAGAACAACTTTGAGTCCAGGCCTAATTTCGTCTGGTGCAAACCCTATCTGTTCAATCTCTATGAATGACAAGATTTTCCATTCCAGCTATGGGAACCAAAGCCATTTCATCATTGGATTAACTCCAGGGATTATTCCTTTTCATCCTTTTGGTGGTTCTTTCTCCAGTGTCAGGTAATTTCTTCACATGAATATCTTAATCAACATTCAGCTGAAGATTCCAGAAGGAATCTCTTCAGGTTCAAGGAAATGAAGCTTCCTGAGATGCCCAGCTTCATCTCCCTGACTCAGAAAGGCCAGTGAGCCCTGCCTGGCTTCCTTCTCCCTGAACCATAGCCTGAAAGCTCCAGGTAAGTTGGGACAATCACAGGGCTCATCTTCCTCATTTCCTATTTGGCATCCATCACTGTCCTTTGTTACCTGTGTATAAGATCTTGAAAACATCATTTCATATATTTTATCTGGTTTTACAGTTGATTCAGATGAGAAGGTAAATCTACTTGCAATTCCACCTTGTCTGGAAGCAAAATTCCAGCCCCATGCGCAATACTTTAATTTTAAAAAAATATTTATTTGGGTGCATCTGGTCTTAGTTGCAGCATGCAGGATCTTTGCTGTGGCATTCGAGATCATTCGTTGTGGCCTGTGGGCTCAGTAGTTGCATGCAAGGGTTTAGTGGCCCCAGTGCATGAGGGATCTTAGTTCTCTGGCCAAGAATCAAATCCATGTCCTCTGAATTGGAAGAGGGGACTCAACCACTGGACCACCTTGGAAGGCCCTGATACTGTGCAGTTTTAAATCTTCTTGCCTTTGCTCATTGTGTTCTCTCTTCTAGGTCATCCACTTGGTGAGCTCCTTGTCATGTTCCAAGGACAGGTCAAATGTTATCTTCTCTATGCATTCTAATCCCAAACTCTAGGAAAAAGTAACCATCCCCTCCTTTGTTCTCTCATTGTATCACATTTCTACTATAAGATGCATTAAACTATGACCAAATTGCTTGATCAGGTGTCTGACTTTCCTGTTGGGATGTGAAAGGAAACAGCTTTTATTCAATGGACATTGCATGTATTCCAACAAAACAGACCGGTGCTAGAATTGGGACTACCATGATGAAAAGATATATTCCTCACTATTAAGGAATTCATAGTTTAGGGAGAGGACATCCTATTACGTCAATAAACAATCGCAATGCCATAAGAGAACTGTGAGTGTAAGAAGCTATGTGCGTAGGAAGAAACATCACAAAACAGAGGAGTCTGTCAAAGCATCCCCAAAAGTGTTATCCCTCCATCTGAAAGCTGGAGTAATCTGTAAGTAAAAGGCTATTCAAAAACATTCTACACTGAGTAAGCAATGGGTCAAAATACAAGGAGATGTAGAGAACATGGTACGTTTGGATAAGGACAAATACCTTTAGCATGACTGTTTTCTCTCTATTTGCATTTGGAAATGTTCAAAAAGAGTAAATCAAAGCCACGTTCAGTCACTCAGTCACGTCCAGCTCTTTGCAACCTCATGGACTGCAGCACGCCAGGCTTGCTTGTGCATCACCAACTCCCAGAGCTTGCTCAAACTCATGTCTATCAAGTCAGTGATGCCATCCAACCATCATATCCTCTGTCGTCCCCTTCTCCTCCTGCCTCCAATCTTTCCCAGCATCAGGGTCTTTTCCAGTGAGTTGAGTGCCTATTGTATGCCATGGGCTTCTCCAGGGGCTCAGCAGTAAAGAATCTGCCTGCAATGCAAGAGACATGGGTTTGATCCTTGGGTCAGGAAGATCCCCTGGGGAAGGCAACGACAACTCATTCCAGTTTTCTTGCCTGGAAATTCCATAGACAAAAGGGATCTGGCAGGCTACAGTCCATGGTGTCACAACAGAGTCAGACATGTTTGAGCACATGGTGTTTCTATGTATTGTATGCCATGCTCCTCTCGATTCTTGGGCTCTAAATGATGAGCAAGCAGAGGTCCATTCCTGTTCTAATGTAACAAATGGCTCACATCAAGTGCTGTGTTGCCGAATACAGAATGTATGTGTAGGATAAAATAGTATCCAGTTATCTCACCAAGGTCCCTCAAGTAGGTCCATGAAGAAGAAATTCCAGGTTGAATTTTTTTCAGCACACTATTAGTCCACATCTCATCACTAGTAGCCTCAGCATCTACCTTGGGGTGAGAGAATACAAACTCATTTTGATATTGGCTGCATCAACACCCAGGAATGAAGGGCAAAAGGAAGGAAGAAAAGAGGAAGGAAGGCAAGTCTGCTGTCCTTGAGGGCAATTAAAACATTTTTTCAGCCTCCTGTTGAAATACAAATAATTCAGATAGTTTTTGTGTTATCCATGCCACTCTTTTTATTGGTTCATTATATTTAATACTGGCCTAGAGTAATATTGAACAGATTGTGTTTCACATCCCTGAAACTTCTATCTTTGGAGACCTGTATTCATGGAAAGTGGGTTTCTCATGGGAAGTTATTTGCAATTTTGATAAGCAACATGGTTTAGTCCATCTAAAATAAACAAATCTAGAAGAATAAGTTGTTGAGGGGGGTGATTAGGGCCTGGGAATCTGTGAGGCTCTGTTACCAAAGAATCGCTGTTTTCTGAGCATTGCACATGTGTTTCAAAGAGATCTCAAGAATTTATAGATCATTTTTGAAAGGAAAAGAGTTTGATACTAACATTCTGCCCTGATCTCACCGTGTTTTTTGTTTTTTGTTTTTTTTTTTGGTATAATGTGTTCTTCCTCAAAAGGGCAGAATCCAGGCCTGATGCAGTGTGAGAGAAGGGGTTAGTCTGTTTTATAAACTGTTAGAGAGATTTAAAAAATAGGCAATCTAATTGACTCATACATGGCTCACAGCCATTTAAATGCTTGCAAAATTGTTTCTTGCGCATTCATAGTGACCACAGAGAAGCAGAAGTAAAATGGAAGCAAGTGAGATGGGGACTCTTAGGAAATCTTTAGCAGGACTTTGAAACTTTTATTAAACTTTCACACCTTGTATAGAATTCTCCTTTGGAAAACTAAATGCATTTTGATGAGCATACCTCAAGCCAACAGTCACATACTTTGCAAAATAGTGCCTCTTTGGTGTTACATTTCATTTTCTATAAATACATTGTCTTTTAGAACAAACTTCTAGAGAAATAAATTTTTTTCCTAAGAAAAACTGTGGCTAGCTACATCATTACTAGGAGATTTATAACCTCCTTTAAACATGTTACTAAAATAGAAGCTGAGGTGACTGAGTTTGCTAATTACATTTAATTAAAGGCATTGCTTAAATTAAAACAAATTTGGGTGTTTATTTAAACCGTTAACATACACATATGTAACTTTCTCTTGGTTCACATTTAACAAAGATTTTCTTTCCCTAACTTCTTCAAGACTCTCTGCCTTTTATGATTGGCTTTCAGTTCAGTTCAGTCGCTCAGTTGTGTCCTACTCTTTGCGACCCCATGAACTGCAGCACACCAGGCCTCCCTGTCCATCACCAACTCCTGGAGTCCACCCAAACTTATGTTCTTCGAGTCTATGATGCCATGCAACCATCTCATCCTCCGTCGTCCCCTTCTCCTCCTGCCCTCAATCTTTCCCAGCATCAGGGTCTTTTCCAATAAGTTAGCTCTTCGCATCAGGTGGACAAAGTATTGGAGTTTCAGCCTCAACATCAGTTCTTCCAATGAACACCCAGGACTGATCTCCTTTAGGATGGACAGGTTGGATTTCCTTGCAGTCCAAGGGACTCTCAAGAGTCTTCTCCAACACCACAGTTCAAAAGCATCAATTCTTCGGCACTCAGCTTTCTTTATAGTCCAACTCTCACATCCATACATGACCACTGGAAAAACCATAGCCTTGACTAGATGGACCGTTGTTGGCAAAGTAATGTCTCTACTTTTGAATATGCTATCTAGGTTGGTCATAACTTTCCTTCCAAGGAGTAAGCATCTTTTAATTTCATTGCTGCAATGATTGGCTTTACCTGTGATTATTTCCAGGTTCTCCTAATGCTCTGCCGAAACTTGCCTTGTATCTTCACTCAGTATCATTTGTTTCTTTTTCTTGACATCACACTCCAAAAAACAGTCTCATCTCTATGTACTTTACTTTTACTAATCAATTACATGTAATCAGCTGAAATATAATACCATCTGTTTGTAGTTTCAATCTCTAAATTGGTTGGTCAGTCAGTAGCTTGGATGTAAGGAATTCATTTCAAAGGTGTAAGAATTCATTTGAAAAGCCTAAGTTATCATAATGATCCCAGCATAGTTACTCAGCATGTTATTTGTTATGAACAATGATCTCCACAGTTACCAAAGACATTTTTCAGGCATCCACTTGAATTTTTAAACTAACTTTATAATTTTTTTCATTACTCTGTTATTTTTTTTAAAACTAGAACTTTATGACATCATTTTGAGTCAAAATGAAAGACTGATTTTTTTTTAGAAACTAACAGCTAAGATTCATTTTTTTAAACTTTTTTCCTTGCTGTACTGCATGGCTTGTGGGTTTTTAGTTCCTTGACCAAGGACTGAACCTGGGCCCTTGGTAGTGAAAGCACAGAGTTCCAGCCACTGGACTGCCAGGGAATTCCCTAAGATTCATTATTAAAGATATTTTTTCTTTTTGGCTTCTTGTTGATTTAATTATGAAAGATTTTTAAACATTTTGTGTATGCGTGTATATAACCTACTAGACTATGACGCCCACTAATAAAAGAGTTAAACCATTCTAAAGGAATATAAGTTTTAAGCATTTAATTCCTTATTATGTACTCTTTGAAATTATAAAGTGTGTGTGTATATATATATGTGTGTGTGTGTGTATATATATATATATATATATTTTTTTTTTTTTTTTTTTTGCCCTGGCCTCAGCTTCAGAAAATTTGCCCTTTATCCTATCCCATAGCTAGTTCCAATCATTTGAAATTTCCTATGGGTCTCATGAAATATTTTGGACATTTTCCAGATCAAAAATCTTCTCAATCATTCTCACAGAATTTAACGATTACCATGAAAATATGTGGGAAAAGGGAAGCTCCCACATTTAAATTACTGCCACTGTCCTGTCTTCTTTCTCCTAGTGTTTGTGGCTTCAAACAGAGAGGCACAGGTGAAATGAAGTTTGGGGAAGATAACACACTTCTTAACCCAAAGAAAGCCTGAGGGGCAGAGCCATAGTCATGGCTAATTTAGCCACCACCACCATATTTTTGATCCTCCCTTTAGGAGAGCGAACAAATAAAGAAACAGATATCCAACACATCTAGATAAAGAGTAAATGTGAATCAATATAACTCCTACATTGCTGACCTCTTAGCTTCCAAACTACTGGCTTCTTGGCAGAATGATTCATTTTCTTCTCCACGTCCAAGTTTACACTTACTGGCCTAGCTCCACTCTGGAACAGAAAGGCTGCCACTTAAGGTTTAGTGGGTGAGCTCTTTACCTCTGTTGACAGAACTCCACAGGGCAGGCCAGGCAAATGAATATGCTTGTTGCTAGGACACCAAGCTGTTGCCAAGGCAGTGGGCCCCTGCTGTTTGCTATTCTCCTATCCACTAGCACTACACCTGTTCCTTAAGAAATATGCCTGTTTTCCTTCATTATAAAGCAAACACTTAGTGGGAAATAACACAGTTGCACCGCTGTAACTTATCTGTAGTTTTCCAGGAGGAATGAAATGCACCAAATACATTTTGATGTGTGGAAGAGGAATTCACGTCTCTCCATTAACACTGAAGTCTGCATATGTTAATACCTCCAAGGATGTAATGCAACAATCATATTCTGAGGCCACCCTGACATTTGCCCACTATGTGCTCATAGAGTGACTCTCATTTCATGAATTTTTTGCAGACTGTACACAATAGCCTCCTGTACAACTCACCACTCCCCCCCTCCCCACCACCACACCCCATCCACTTACTAGCATCTTGTTGTCACCAAAATTGCCATCTTGCTGTCTATGACTGCTAACCAGGGCTGGGACCAGGTACTAAGCAACAAAATATAGGGAGCCTCTTCACTTTCAGGGACATGCAGGTGCCCTGCTGCCAACATGTACCCAAAAATAGTAAACACCTGAATCAAGGGTACTGAGACTTATGCCAAAAGCCAGTCTCCTGTTACTGATGAAATGTTGAATTTCAAGGGTTCTTAATCTCTTAGCGCAGTTTTGTTTTTTTAAACAACAAAAACATTTTGTACTGGGGTATAGCCAATTAACAGTGTTGTGGTAGTTTCAGGTGAACAGGGAAGGGACTCAGCCATATATATACATGTATCCATTCTCCCCTAAACCCACTCCCATCCAGGCTGCCACATGACATTGGGCAGAGTTCCACGTGCTATACAATAGGTCTTTGTTGGTCATCCATTTTAAATATAGCAGTGTATACATGACCTTCCCAAGGTCCCTAACTATCCCATCCCCCCAGCAACCATAGGTTTGTTTTCTAAGTCTGTGAGTTTCTTTCTGTTTTGTAAGTAAGTTCATTTGTATCATTTCTTTCTAGATTCCACATATAAGGGGTGTCATGTGGTATTTCTCCTTCTCTGTCTGACTTACTTCACCCGGTATGACATTCTCTAGGTCCATCCATGGGACTGCAAGTGGCATTATTTCATTATTTTTAATGGCCGAGTAGTATTCCATTGTATATATGCACCACATCTTCATCCATTCCTCTGTCGATGGATATTTAGGCTGCTTCCATGTCTTGGCTATTGTAAACAGTTCTCAGCGCAGTTTTTACTCCCTCCTTTGTTGTCTCCCCAGTACTCTAAGACTGGGGATAAGTCTATAGGAACCAAATTAGAGAACAACTGAATTGACAGACACCACCTTTCTGAGAACCACCCCTCTCCCACAACACTGACTACCCAAGCAGGATCCCTGGTCCTCCCTGTAAACAGACTTCTGTGGCCCAGAGCTGCTTCTTGAAACACGCTTGCACATTCACCTTGGACTCTAGGTAAATAAGGGTCCAGTTCAAGATGAAACATAGCACCTAATTTCCATTTTTTTGAAAACAGTTTCACTTGATGTAGTATCTATCTAAAGTGGCCTTAAAAGCTGTTGAGAATTAGGATTTGTATAACTGAGAGTTTGACCCAATTAAGTTTATATAACCAAACAGGATGGGCTCCAAAGACATGATGACTCTCTGTAGTGCCAAAATTGTTTAGGAGAGAAGTGATTCTTCTTTCAAAGGGTCTCTACAGCCCCTGATAACAGAACTCGAAGAGTTGGCCTTCTTCTTTCTCAGTCAGTCATCTTGCCAGTGTTTTATTTCTGGAGGCTCTTTTATCTTTTCTTACATCTACTTCTATCAGGGGCAAGACTTGCCTGAAGGTATCTGGACTCCTTTCCCAATACCAATAAGAGGCCCTGCACAGGTCAAGGAGGTTACAGAAAAGGGAGCTGACATTCCTTACAATAAGGGTTTATGATCTGAGTGGTTAATGCTGCTCCATCTGATTTTGACTTGACCCCAAATTGTTACCTCTCATGTCAGCTACTTACTTGAACATGACCACCCAAACCCAGGACAGTCTCATTTAGGTCCTCACTATCTCTTGCCTCTACGCCACTGCCTCCAGTGTGTCTCACGCTGATGTAACAACATTATGATCAGATAACCTCCCCTTCTCAAAAGCATGAACTGAGTCCCTAGTGCAGAGGTCAACAAGCCATGGCCCGTGGGTTACATCCAACTGCCTGTTTTTGTCTGGGTTGTGAACTGAGAATGGTTTTTACACGTGTATTCATGCATTCGGGCTTCCCAGGTGGCATTAGCGATAGATGCGGGAGACATAAGAGACTTGAGTTAGATCTCTGGGTAGGGAAGATCCCCTGGATAAGCGTGTGGCAACTCACTTCAGTATTCTTGCCTGGAGAATCCTCATGAACAGAGGAGCCTGCCGGGCTACAGTCCATAAGGTTCCAAAGAGTCGGACACAACTGACATGCATGCATTCATGCGTTTGTCCATAGGGCATGCTCGCTTTGAACCTCAATGCAGTAAAATGTGATCCCCCCACAAAGAATTTCATATGGCAGGCCTGTATACAAAAAATAATTATTTTTATTATAATTTGAACTTCATTATGCAAACTTGATTTCTTATTGTGTAGGTTCGTGCCTTATATCTATGATTTTTGCCGTTGACCTCTGAAACATTTGCTATCTGGATCTTTATAGACAAAATTTGCTGACCTAGGCCTTAAGCACATTCAGAGTCACTCAAATCTGTAGCCTGGGGCACAAGAACCAGCAAGACCGTCCCTTAGTCTCTTTATAGTCTCACCCTGGATCCCAACACTTACTTTCATTGACCTACTTATTGTTGTCTATTTTCCTGCCTGTTTTCCTCGTGCTGTTCTCTTCTCCTGGAATGTCCATCACCTTCCATCCCTTGATATTAAAGTCTTCCCCTTTCTATGAGGTCTTTCAAGATTTCCATTGTCTGATTATATAGTCTCCTTGTCTATTCTCCTCTTGCACAATATATGTACGTATAATCAGCCTTCAGCTGTTTAGGGTAATAGGATTAGATGTGTGTTGGGGGCAAGAAATAGAGGCTGTAATAGTCAAAATACAGTTTGAAGTGGAGTTAGTGTAAATTTATTTGGCTATGATTACATCTTATGTGCAGAGAGCACATTTATTACTTGCCTCTCCAGCAATCATTCACCCAACTTCTAACCACAGTCTGATTTCCAGCCTCGGGTCACATGATCTGAGAACACCTCTACCCTCTTAGATTCTTAAGGAAAATATATGATCTTGGCTTAAACCAGTCGGGGCATCATCACGTTTCCTTTGCCAAAGTGGTCAGTGTGGACATGTGACCTCGGCTGATCAAGAGTGGATCTGGGGACCTTTCCTTGGCATTTGTTGAAATATGAAGTAGAAATAGGCAGCCCCAGGCAACCCTCTTGTAACTAGGATGGAAGAATCTTCTGAGAATGAAGTCAGGATAAAGGAAACAGAGTCCGAGTTGGAGAGAGAAAATTGGAAAGCTAATAACATTTTTTGGAGTTCTGTATCCAGCCACTCCTGTATTTTTACCTGGAGAATCCCATGGACAGAGGAGCCTGGTGGGCTACACTCCATAGGGCTGCAAAGAGTCTGAAGCAACTTAGCATGCACACACACATCCAGCCACATCTGAAACGAGACCTTAAGTTTAGCTAGCCAGGCAAGACTTTGTTTGTTTAACTAGTTTGGGTGGGGATTTCTGTCACTAAGAACTATAATATCCTGAGAAAAGAATACATTTATCAGTCTGTAAATATCATTCAAAAATATGGCAAGAGGAACTTCCCTAGTGGTCTAGTGGCTAAGACTCCACCCTCCCGATGCAGGGGTGGGTTTGATCCCTGGTCAAGGAACTATTAATAGATCCCATATGTCACAACTAAAAACCCTAAATTCTACAACTAAGACCCAGCACAGCCAAATAAATAAATAAGTATTTTTAAAATTATTGCAAGGATCCAAACACAGTTGTCTGGATGAGAGCATACTATTAAGTACATCATGCAGGGTACTGGCTGTGGTGCTCATTGCTTCCACTCTTCTATTACTAACATTCTCTTCTCCACTAAGCAAATCTGCAGTCTCATCCAAGAGGTTACAAAAGAAATTCATTTTTAAAAAATCTAAAAACAAAGTCATCGTCTGACCCCCATTCCACATGAAATTCAGGATGACATTTATCTACATGTGGCCTGGGAAGGGATAGATTGCAGCTAAGTTGACATAACATGGCAAGCATTGTAGCTCATAACAATATGAAGAGATTTTCACAGATTCATCCTTATTTTTATGGTTTTTAAGAATAAACACACACATCTACTGAGTATGTATATATGTCTCTGTATATTTACTATGTTTAATCTCAGAACTGGATTAATCCACTGCTGACTTATTGAGAATTAATTTTATTATATTAAACTGGCCATAGGTAGAAGGCATATGGGAATAATTTTTAAAACCCTTAAAACCAGAACTTGTGGACTTCTTTGGTGGTCCAATGGTTAAGAATCCACTTGCTAACGCAGGGGACGCAGGTTCTATCCTGGTCTGGGAAGATACCACATACCATGGGTCAACTAAGCCCGTGCAAGAGAAGTCACCGCAACAAGAAGCCCACTCACAGCAATGAAGATCCAGTGCAACCAAAAATAAATAATTAATTAAAAACAGACAAAAAACCTAAAACTTGTTCTTCTACTCAGAATAATAGAGACTAGATTAACCTTCCCACTTTAAAGAGCTAGAAAATTGTTAAAAATATATAAAACTGCATGTCTCCAGACACTGGACAACAGGCAGCTCGGGACAGCAGTCCCTGGGACAAGAGAACAAACAAATTGAAAGCCCAGTGATTAACCCCACCCTAAGAACAGCCCATAATGCAGGGAGGAGGAAGACACATCAAGCCCAGTAGTGTCTTTGGGTTGAAGAGCCAAAACTGAGAAGTGGAAGACAGAGCAATTGAATCTAATGGGGCAAAGCTTCAGAGGAGAGAGCTATACAGAGAGAGGCCATCGCTGTCAGAGATTTGGATAGGCCCTCTTGAATTTAGGGCCAAAGATAAGAGAACTAATGAGACTGAGGAAAGAGCCACAGGAAAGGGGTAGAAGGAAAAAGCCCTAGAGGATTATCCACCCATGGCTAAGAGCGGTTCACGTTCCCACTAGTGGCTGGGTCAAGTCTCCAGAGGGTCACTGTCTTCAGTACTGAGGTCAGCTTTAGCCCTTGACTGAAGTCTGTTCTGATAAAGCAGACCAATGAGCATCTGTGGCAGGGGGTGGGAGAGCGAGATTTATTTGCAAATGGGCACACAATGACATTTTTTGGAGTGATGCTAATTTTCGAAAACTGGATTGTGGTGATGACTGCACAACTGTGTTAATTTACTAAGTATCATTGAAATGTGTGTGTTGAGTAGGCCTGTTTTATCCCATATACATCATATCTCAATAAAGGTATTAACAAACAACCAAAAGACAACCAAACAACCAAAAGACCACACACACACTCTGTAGACATCCCTATATCCCTGAGGTCATCTTCAAATATCTTATAATTTGTGCTATGATTTCAGTATTGCTATGATTTTGGAAGACCAATAGAAATAGAAACATCTATTTTTCCTTTATTGACTATGCCAAAGCCTTTGACTGTGTGGATCACAATAAACTGTGGAAAATTCTGAGAGAGATGGAAATACCAGACCACCTGACCTCCCTCCTGAGAAATCTGTATGCAGGTCAGGAAGCAACAGTTAGAACTGGACATGGAACAACAGACTGTTTCCAAATAGGAAAAGGAGTACATCAAGGCTGTATATTGTCACCCTGCTTATTTAACTTATATGCATAGTACATCATGAGAAACGCTGGGCTGGATGATGCACAAACTGGAATCAAGATTGCCAGGAGAAATATCAATAACCTCAGATATGCAGATGACACCACCCTTATGGCAGAAAGTGAAGAAGAACTAAAGAGGTTCTTGATGAAAATGAAAGAGAAGAGTAAAAATATTGGCTTAAACTCAACATTCAGAAAACTAAGATCATGGCATCCAGTCCCATCACTTCATGGCAAATAGATGGGGAAACAGTGGAAACAGTGGCTGACTTTATTTGGGGGGGGGGGCTCCAAAATCACTGCAGATGGTGACTGTAGCCATGAAATTAAAAGACGCTTGCTCCTTGGAAGAAAAGCTATGACCAACTTAGATAGCATATTAAAAAGCAAAGGCATCACTTTGCCAACAAATGTCTGTCTAGTCAAAGCTATGGCTTTTTCCAGTAGTCATGTATGGATGTGAGAGTTGGACCACAAAGAAAGCTGAATGCCGAAGAATTGATGCTTTTGAACTGTGGTGTTGGAGAAGACTCTTGGTCTTGGACTCAAGAGACCTGGACTGCAAGGAGATCCAAACCAGTCCATCCTAAAGGAGATCAGTCCTGAGTGTTCATTGGAAGGACTGATGTTGAAGCTGAAACTTCAATACTTTGGCTACCTGATGCGAAGAGCTGACTCATTTGAAAAGACCCTGGTGCTGGGAAAGATTGAAGGCAGGAGGAGAAGGAGACAACAGAGGATGAGATAGTTGGATTGCGTCACCGACTCAATGGACATGAGTTTGGGTGGACTCCGGGAGTTGGTGATGGACAGGGAGGCCTGGCGTGCTGTGGTCCATGGGGTCGCAGAGTCGGACACGACTGAGCAACTGAACTGACTGATGATTTTGGTATGTAAGTTCATCAAAAGCAAGGACTGCATTTTATACACTTTTGTCATTTCACCAGTGGTCAGCAGGGTTCCCAAACATAAAAATGCTCAAAAAAAACTGGTTGAGAGCTTTATGGCATATTTCTTGCTTCCTAGATCTCTAAATTTGGCTTTTCCTTGGTAGCCCAACTTTACTGTATTTCATATTCTACCATCACAAATACTAGAAATATAAAACCTATTATTATTATTTGCCCTTGAACACATTTTTTTGCAGTGTTCTATTATTAGAGGCCATGGGGCAGCAGGGTCTGAAGAGGCAGACAAATTAAGAGAAATTGGTGTTTTTCATTGCATCAGAAGTTATTTAGCTGTGCAAAGGGGGAGGGAAAAGAGGATAATGGTTTTCTAAAACTTACTGTCATATTCACTCAGACTTCCTTCCCTTTTTCCATAAGATATTTTCACTCTAAAAGAAAAAATGTAAGGGGACCTATTTAACCATCTGATTTATGGCATGAAAAAGAAAAACATTATTTCCAGAAACCAGAAAGTCTACAGAAGGATACACCTTGTCCCAATCAGATATCAAAATAAACATAAAGAAATTCACAAAAACCACTTCAAATATATAGTATTGCTCTGAACTGAAATTCTTAGGGAAAAAATAAAACCAAGAAAATATGACTGTTCTATGTAAACTAAAAATAAGGCATGATTGAAAGCAAATTCCTTTGAAATGGGTGGAAATAGTGCTACCACCAAAACAAACAAAGCTTGTCCTAAAGTAGTAAACAGATGAATCTCGTATGCTGACATCATTTAAAATGTATGTAGAATACCAATCAGCAATCTTGATTATCATAGTCATAAATTCTTTGACAGTCATCTTTCTTTTCTGTTTTATCTTAGAACAACTGCCGATACATCACTTTTTCTCTCCCTCTTCCTTGCCTCATCCAAGGATAAACAAACTGGCCTTATTAAAAGAATTATCAGAACTTTGAGAATGTTGTCACTTAATAAAGTTGGAGAGAACATTTGAAAGCAGGTTGATAAAGGAAAACTTGAGGACCTGTTTCATGGAAATTGACCCCAAAGGATTAATCCTTAGTAATGTTACATAGCTTCCCCAGAGGCTCAGTCAGTAAAGAATCTGCCTTCAATATAGAAGGCTGCCTGTAATGCAGGAGCCCTGGGTCCATAGAAGCTCCCTGGAGGAGGAAGTGACAGCCTACTCCAGTATTCTTGCCTGGGAACTCCCATGGAAACAGGAGCCTGGCAGGCTACAGTCCATGGGATCGCAAAGAGTCAAACATGACTCAGCGACTAAACCAGACCACTACCACCACCACCACCAATGCTATCTATTGGACCCACATGTACCAGGAATCTTGCTCCTAACATCTCTGTACTGGTGTCCTCAGATTCCAGATTCAGCATATTTATTGCCAATCCCTTACCTTCCCGCAGAATAGATATGGCTGACATCAGATTCTTTGCCTTATTCTACCCTGTGCATTTCTGGGTCTATTTCTCCCCTGTGTTTTTTAAAGGGAAGAATCTAAGGTAAAGGTCTCCAGTTTTGGTAGAATCCAGACTGAAATTAAAGAGAAAGAAATGAGATAACTGGGACTATTCTAGTCTATTTTAATACGGTTAGTTTGAATTATATTTTCCTTATTAGGACTTAATCAACTTTCCTATTTATTTACAAGGACTTTACACTATGGCCTAGGACTTAAAATTATGAGATTACAAATATATTATAATTCACTTTTACATAAGCTTGCCTTTATGCCATCTTTTTTGTCATCTCTCTCACTCCATAGAATTATTAAGTAAATGAAGTTTTGCTACAAATTTTGCATACTATAGATATCAAAAGTATCTATCTAGATATTATACTATAGATTTTTTGAGAAAAAAATATAAAGCTATCAGTTTTTTAAAAAGTAAAAGCTAGAACCCGTTTAAAATAATTGTTCTTTATTGATTTTAATGTATGTAGCAACGTCACCCGGAGAAGGCAATGGCACCCCACTCCAGTCCTCTTGCCTGGAAACTCCCATGGACGGAGGAGCCTGGTAGGCTGCAGTCCATGGCGTCGCTAAAAGTTGGACATGACTAAGCGACTTCCCTTTCACTTTTCACTTTCATGCATTGGAGAAGGAAATGGCAACCCACTCCAGTGTTCTTGCCTGGAGAATCCCAGGGACAGGGGAGCCTGGTGGGCTGCTGTCTATGGGGTCGCACAGAGTCGGACACGACTGAAGTGACTTAGCAGCAGCAGCAGCAGCAATGTTGCCTTTGTTCAAATATAAGTTGTATATTTTGATGTCTCATGTCAATGATCCAATAACCTACAACCATGGACTTCTTTGGCACATCCATGATCAGACTATATCCACACCAAACTCAACAGCCAGGAATCATTTTATATACAGATAGGAGACCCTCCTTCATGGTGTGTCTGAGTGGTTCCAGGGAATGTAGCCCTTTTGAGTACCTTCCCCATGTGTTGGTGGATGCCCACAATCCACTGTATTAAACATAAGCAGTCGTGGTAGCAGTGACCACATACGAAATAATTACTGTGTGCTAGACTCTGATGCATGCTTTTTATATGTTATATAATTTTTGTGAGGCAGGAATGATTTATCCCCAATTTACAAATAAGGAGTTAAGCTCAGTGATGTTAAGTAATTTGCTCTCACTTACCGTGGGAAATAAAGCTGGTATTTCAATAGGCGTGGGGCACTCCAATCTCTTTCCACTGGTCCATATAGCCTTTCTAAGGTTTGAACATCTTCCTGCAATCCACGTATACAAACAGCCCACAGATAAATGCAACTGTCAGGTGTGTCCAGTTTAGCCCTCAAACAGTAGAAGTCTGAAATTTTTTAAACTGGGGTTTCCACAAAAATCTGAACTGTAAATGAAATGTCAGATTTGGGAAGGCTGGAGCCCACAAACCCATTTGGCAAAAGAGTGTGGGAGCTGGAGGCCATCTTTGCCAGAGGCCAGTGATCTCGGTCTGGGTCACCCCTTCTTGCTTTCCTTAACTGCTACATGCTTTGCTTCTTTACATCACCTGCCCAGCCCCTGGTACGTGTGATTCAACTGCACTGCTTTTGCTTTAGGCTCTGATCTCTATAATTACCTCTGGGAAGAAACAGATGAAGCCATGTTAGCCATTTGTATTTCGCTGGGAAAATATCTGATATGTTCCTGAGAACAAAAAGGAAGAGACTATTGGAATGAATAAGTAGGAGGGAGGGGAAGATTCTTGATGTCAAGTAGACACGGTCTCCTTCCCAAATCTGCCTGGAGCTGTTTTTTTGTGAAGACCAGCATTCTCTCGTGGAGGACAGATGAAACCTCTTGCCAGTGAGCAGCCACACTGCTTCTGATGCAGCCGCGCCTCCAACGCCTCACTCTTATACTAGTTGCGTTAGCGCGTGCGTGCTAAGTCGTTTGCTGCCGCTGCTGCTGCTGCTGCAAGTCGCTTCAGTTGTGTCCGACTCTGTGCGACCCCATAGACGGCAGCCCACCAGGCTCCTTTGTCCCTGGGATTCTCCAGGCAAGAATACTGGAGTCGGTTGCCATTTCCTTCTCCAATGCATGAAAGTGAAAAGGGAAAGTGAAGTCAGTCGTGTCCGACTCTTCGAGACTCCATGGACTGTAGCCTACTAGTCTCCTCCGTCCATGGGATTCTCCAGGCAAGAATACTGGAGTGGGTTGCCATGCCCTCCTCCAGGGGAAATCTTCCAGACCCAGAGATAGAACCCGCATCTCTTACGTCTCCTGCATTGGCAAGAGGGCTCTTTACCACTAGCGCCACCTGGGAAGCACCATTCGCGTTAGTAATAATCTTGAAATCTTACATTAGTGATAACGCCTTACATTTATTTTATTTTTATTTTTCGCTTTTTCAAAATTTATTTACCCTAACTTAGTGAATCTGATATTGGGGCTGGGATTTTGCTGTCCTTCCTCATCCCCAGGCCTAGGTTACACTAATTTTTTTTTTTTTTTTAATGCCTTCTTGTTGTTCAGTTACTAAGTGCAACCCCATGGACTGCAGCACACCAAGCTTCCCTGTCCTTCACCATCTCCTGGAGCTTGCTCAAATTCATGTCCATTGAGTCAGTGATACCATCCAACCATCTTATCCTCTGTCGTTCCCTTATCCTCCTATCCTCAATCTTTCCCAACATCAGGGTCTTTTCCAATGAGTTGGCTCTTTGCATCGGGTGGCCAAAGTATTGGAGCTTCAGCTTCAGCCCTTCTAATGGTGTTGCAAAATTTCTATACCACTTTCCCACAACACATTTGTAAAACCTCAGCCATGAGACATCTTTCTCAGCGTGGTGCTGTATTTCTCAAGTCATCATCCGAAAGATGAAAAGCATTTATGTTAAATGAAAAGCTTTTGTGTTAAGTTTTGGGGACTGCTTTTCTACACATCCTCAATAAGATTTGGCCAAATTATTTCTGGCCTTACAAAAATTCAGCAAGGTGAATGCACTGTTTAGAAGTTGGAAGTCTGTTCTTTTTTTTGTTTGTTTCAAAACTTGCCTATCTTCCCAGGAAGATTTTTATTTGTATTCACATGCAAAAGAGGGAAATATATTGGCAACATAGTATATTATGCCAAAGAGCTTCTGAATACAAGCCACATGAAAGCAGTTTAATTTCCTTCTGGGTCTTGTATGGGAAAGCGAGTCAATATAATTTTCTCTTTGAGGCTTTGATTCCATTCCACATGACAGCCTCCTCAACACACTAGAAAGATGATCTGAGCTATGTTATCACCAGGGAGGGGTGGCTCAGGCATTAGTAATCAAAGCATATGAGCTTGTGTTAGAAGGAAAGGAAACATATTTTTCACAGAGCCTCGAGTATGTAATAAAAGTATTAAGATAACGTTAGAGTATATTACCAGGAATCCTATTTTAATTCCTTCAGTTTGAGAATTTATAATTTAGGAGGAATGAGGAGAAACTTAAAAGTATGGAGGAAAAAGTAAAGACTAAAAAAATAATATTTAGAAGGAGACTGAGGGTTGGAATGTTAAGGAAGATCAAAGGGCAACAGAGATGAATTCAAAATAAATGAAGAGTCACTATAATTAGTAGTCATCTCCACAAACAATTCCTAACTTGAGATATTTGGTCTGTGAATTTCATGACAGTAGAAGTGACTGACTACATCACATTAAAACAATATTTAAACAGAATTTTAGAAATCATGATGCTAATACCAGTCACAGATCAAACTTAGGATCTATAATTTAGGGGCCGCTACCAGTGCTACGTGGTGGAAGATTGCTTCCGAGACTCACAAGGAACAGTTAATTTACTTACTATGCTTTGACTCATAATGAAGTCCAGCTCAAATTTTATTAGAAGATCTGCTCTTTAAATCTGAGAAAAGGTATATAACTGGAGAAGTTCAAGAATCCTACATTCCAGCCCACTGGATTTAAAATTATTTTTGTCTTTAAATTTCCTCGAGGTTAGCTGCGCTCTGTTTGTGATATCACAGCCACCATCATCTCCTTTCTTTCCTTTCCATCGTCTTTCTTGACTTAGTAGTTGTATTCTCATCTATGCGGGTGGTAGTTATGTACAAGGGTCCAACAGAACATTTTGAAACACCAGCATTGCATGAACTACTTATTTGACAGGTGGAAATGAAAAATAGTAAAGGCAATATCCAGTAACTGCGTGTGAATCTGTGGCTTGTTCTTTCTTGACACAAGTTACAACCTTATTGGGTTAGGCACTGTTTGAGTTTAGTATAATAGAAATACATTAATAAGCTAGTTTATCTAATTCATAATGAAAAATTTTATTCTGTAGAGAAATGTAATTTGTAAGGTAAATAGGCTCAAGTTGATCAAAACTCACACATAAAGTAATTTAACAATGGAACATCCTTGCCAACAGACACTAATTCAAAACAATCTGTCTTTGTTTGTAGGATATGATCAAATCCCCAGCAGAAAAAAGAATTTGCTGGTCCATTATACCAACACAAAGGCTGTTAGAATGTGCATGCCTGGTGAGTATTAAGCGCAGGCATTCAGGGGTCAGGTGGAACAGTTTTTTCTAAACACAGTCTTTATTACAGAAGCAATAACAAATACTTTCACAGAAATAATCAATGTAGTCATCATATCACAGAGAGTTCATATAATTCTACTCTGAATGGCCACATTTGAAAAATAAAATGTATTTTCTATATAAGATAATAATGAAATGTTCAATTTGAAAGCATAGCAAGTGACAATTGATTCAGGAACACTTATGGGAAATAGTCACATATTCATTTACAGATGAAGGTGGGGCACAGAAATGCTAAGTAACTTTCTCAAGGTCACATAAGTAAAAAGTGGCAAAGTGCAAGCTGGTACCAAAGTGTTTGGTTTTAAATCCAAGCACGTTCGGCTTTAAACCCATTGCACCGTGCTGCCTGCATCTTTTCAAGACATTCATCAGAGATTCAAAGTCATATGAATTGAAGAGATCATAAAGACCTCATATCTGTTGATTTAGAGTCCAGTATTTCAAATCCTAAAAGAAGGTGCTGTGAAAGTGCTGCACTCAGGATCCCAGCACATTTGGAAAACTCAGCAATGGCCACAGGACTGGAAAAGGTCAGTTTTCATTCCAAACCCAAAGAAAGGCAATGCCAAAGAATGCTCAAACTACTGCACAATTGCATTCATCTCACACGCTAGCAAAGTAATGCTCAAAATTATCCAAGACAGGCTTCAACAGTATGTGAACTGTGAACTTCCAGATGTTCAAGCTGGTTTTAGAAAAGGCAGAGGAACCAGAGATCAAATTGCCAACACCCGCGGGATCATCGAAAAAGCGAGAGTTCCAGAAAAACATCTATTTCTGCTTTATTGACTATGCCAAAGCCTTTGACTGTGTCGATCACAACGAACTGTGGAAAATTCTGAAAGAGATGGGAATACCAGACCACCTGACCTGCTTCTTGAGAAATCTGTATGCAGGTCAAGAAGCAACAGTTAGACCTGGACATGGAACAACAGATTGGATCCAAATCGGGAAAGGAGTACATCAATGCTGTATACTGTCACCCTGCTTATTTAACTTATATACAGAGTACATCATGCGAAATGCTGGACTGGATGAGGCACAAGCTGGAATCAAGATTGCCAGGAGAAATATCAATAACCTCAGATATGCAGATGACACCACACTTATAGCAGAAAGTGAAGAAGAACTAAAGAGCCTCTCGATGAAAGTGAAAGAGGAGAGTGAAAAAGTTGGCTTAAAACTCAACATTCAGAAAACGAAGATCATGGCATCTCGTATCATCTCATTGCAAATAGATGGGGAAACAATGGAAACAGTGACAGACTTTATTGGGGGGGGGGCTCCAAAATCACTGCAGATGGTGACTGTAGCCATGAAATTAAGAGATGCTTGCTCTTTGGAAGAAAAGGTATGACCAACCTAACCAGCACATTAAAAAAGCAGAGATATTACTGTGCCAACAAAGTCCGTCTAGTCAAGGCTATTGTTTTCCAGTAGTCATGTGTGGATGTGAGAGTTAGACTATAAAGAAAGCTGAATGCCAAAGAATTGATGCTTTTGAACTGTGGTGTTGGAGAAGACTCTTGAGAGTCCCTTGGACTGCAAGGAGATACAACCAGTCCATCCTAAAGGAAATCAGTCCTGAATATTCATTGGAAGGCTGATGCTGAAGCTGAAGTTCCAATTCTTTGGCCCCCTGATGCAAAGAACTGACTCATTTGAAAAGACTCTGATGCTGGGAAAGATTGAAGGTGAGAGGAGAAGGGGGTGACAGAAGATGAGATGGTTGGATAGCATCACTGACTCAGTGGACATGAGTTTGAATAAACCCCGGGAGTTGCTGATGGACAGGGAGGCCTGGCATGCTGTAGTCCATGGGGTCACAAAGAGTCGGACACGACTAAGCGACTGAACTAAACTGAACTGATCATCTAACTTGATGTGAGGTGCCAGAGTAAAGGAGAAGTCCCCACATTTGGGTTTCACAGACATGTATTCCTGACCTCATGGACTGAGTCAAGCATTTTCTCCTCCTTGCTTGGTAGTGACACTGCTCCCAGGCACTCAGAAGTGAGCAATAGATGCTTAAAGGGACTGGTTTAGTCTTGGAGAAAGTTATTCCTCCTGGCCTTTTAGGCTGGCTACAATCATACCAGCTTTCATAGCACATGTGCTAATCTACTGAGTATTTTTTGGCCAGTCAATGTACCAAATATTTTTATACATTTTATCTCATTTTATCCTCACAATGTGTGCTTAGTTGGTCAGACATGTTCAAGTCCTTGCAACCCCATGGACTGTAGCCCTCTAGGCTCCTCTGTCCATGGGGATTCTCCAGGCAAGAATAGTGGATTGGGTTGCCATGCCCTCCTCCAGAGGATCTCCCCAACCCAGGGATCAAACCCAGGTCTCCCGCACTGCAGGTGGATTCTTTACCGTCTGAGTGACCAGGGATGGCCAATAATTTAGGGAAACATGTACCATTCTTATCATCTAATTTTACAGATGAGGAAACTATAACTTAAGGGATGTTAAGCAGTTTGCTCCAGATCAAGAGGAAGCAAAAGTTGGGTGCAGAATTCAACTCCAGAGAGTAAAGCTCCAAGGTCCAGCCTGTTTACTCTCTTGCCTTTGAACGTGGGCATTGTTGAGTTGTTCCGTGACGAGCTCCCACCTCCATGGCTTCAATCACTGGGCCGAGCAGTTATGACCTCTGAAAGGTTTTGTACAGTTTCAGACTGATAGCTTACAAAACAAATAGCAAAAGTAAAATATACATTTTGGACCTCAAAAAAGTCTTTAAGGTTTAACATGATAATAGACTATCACTCAGCAATGTAGATAAAGAACACATGTGAATTCTGTGTGTAAAAAGCATTATACTAACTGAAAGAAACTAGATTCAGAAGATCCCATATTGTATAATTCTATTTATATGATTTTCTGGAAAAGATAAAACAATAACCCCCCCCCCAAAAAAGAAGAACTGACCAAAACCCATTAATGGTTAATAGGAATTAGGGAGGGAGGGATGAGTTAACTGCAAAAGAGAGCAGGGAACTTTGAGGGGAGATGCAAATATTCTGTAAATATTTGTCAAAAATTCTTATTTTGTGCACCTAAAAAGGTGAATTTACTGTGCACAAATTATAATTCAGTAAACCCACCTTTAAACAATAAATGAATAAATACAGTCTCAAATGCAACTTTCAAATCTCCTCTGGTGAGACGTAACCCTCAGTGAATTGTGGACTAAGTTTTGAGGCTGTGGCTGGCATTTTATAAAAATGAGATACAATAGGAAATATCAGAACCAATGCACAAGGTGTCAAAAGAAGGAAAACTGTTAACAAAACATTTGCTTCAGGAAATTAATGTATCAGAAAAACAGAAACCATTGTCAGGGGCTTTCCTGAGGAGGAATCGCCTGCCCATGCAGGAGATCCAGGTTCAATCCCTGGTCTGGGAAGATCCCACATGCCCCAGAGCAACTAAGCCCAAGCGCCACAAGTATTGGGCCTGTGCTCTAGAGTCTGGGAGCCACAGCTACTGAAGCCCACGTGCTCCAGGGTCCATACTCTGCAATAAGAGAAGCCACTGCAATGAGAAGCCCTCACACCACAAAATTATATATATATATATATACATATATATATATATACATATATATATAAACCACTGTCAAAATAGAAGGAATTTAATACAAGAAACAGGTTACACAAGTGATGAAAAAAATGAGAAGCGAAACAGAAGAAAGTGAGGTAACTCAGAGATCAGCAGTGGCAGAAACCATAATACTCAGGGATCCAGGGAAGGGGCGGTGTTGATAGACCCTGGAGCTGGGATTATGCAGAAGAAGCTGAAGTCACAGGAGGCTGATTTGGCCGGAACTGGAACATCTGTCAAAGATGCACTACAGGCAGGGGAAGATGGAGAGAATCTTCTTTGCTTTTCCATTCCTCCCACCCTCCAGCGTCATAGCAGGGCTGCCCATGGATCGGACCCAGCCAGAAGTACATACATAACCTGGGAGCCTCAGAAACATAGCCTGTTGGGATTAGCAACCCTGAGACACAGAAGAGGAAGAACAGGAAATGGATTTGAGAGGGAAAAGGCCAGGGATTGGCATAGCTGTGTAATAAAATGTATTTCTGATTGAAGGTCAGCTTTTAGAAAGTTTAAAGCCCATTGTTTTAGAAGGCAAAAGTGAAAGTGAAGTCGCTCAGTCGTGTCCGACTTTTTGCGACCCATGGGCTGTGGCCTACCACGCTCCTCCCTCCATGGGATTTTCCAGGCAAGAGTACTGGAGTGGATTGCCATTTCCTTCTCCAGAGGATCTTCCTGACCCAGGGATCGAACCCGGGTCTCCCGCATTGTAGGCAGACGTGTTACCGTCTCAGCCACCAGGCAAAGCTATTCTCTAATTTATGCTATTCTCTCTATATCAAAGAACAAAATAAATACAAAATAAAATCACAATTTGGACCACTAGAAGATACCAAATGCTTCCCTTTTTGGTGTGTTTGAAAAAGGCAGTTTGAACTATGGAAGTTGAATTGGAAGACTCACCTACTTCTCACGTTAGTTTTGGAGTAGTTACACAAAGTAAGACTTTGTAGAGAAGAGAAATATCCTGCCAGATGTAGGTGAGGTTTAGGCTAGTAAAAATAGGACTGGAATGAAGTATATAAGTGGCAAATACGTAAGCAAAGGAATCCCTTTGATAGTGTGCAAGAAAAATATGTGTGTGTTCAGTTACTCAGTCGTGTCCTTTTTGCGATCACAAGGACTATAGCCCACGAGGCTCCTCTGTTCATGGAATTTTCCTGGCAGAAACACTGGAGTGGGTTGCCATTTCCTTCTCCAGGGATCTTCCCAATCCAAAGACTGAACCTGTGCCTCCTGCTTTGCAGGTAGATTCTTCACCTCTGAAACACAGGGGAAGCCTATGCAAGAAAAATAGTAACAGTTAAAAATTGGTAAACTTGGTACCAAACTGCCTCTGTCAGCAATTAACAGGGTGACACCTTTATAAAATTGCCCGAGTTCACAAATAAAAGTGGCCAAATCTCATCAACATCACCTTATCCTGACTCTGATCATGATTCCCTTCCTCTAGTTCCAAAGCTTTGACCTTGAATTATTTGGGGTTTCTGAGTGCAAGAAATGGCTCTCAAGGCTCCCTCCTTGAGTCAAATCTAATGCTTGACCCCTTGTGCTTTAAAACATCCAGTGCTTACATTTTGATGTATTCCTCTGTACCAACTGTGCAGTAACTCTGTACTTCAATCTGTTCCTTTTCTAGCTGGACTCCTTCAATCTGTCAATCAATCAATTAATCAACCAGTTATTCGGTTATTTTAAAACATGGTTCTAGTAATAGTGTTTTAAATTTAACTGTGTCTGTATGAAGAGATTTCTATATTTTTGGCCACAGCTTGTGGGATCTTAGTTTCTGGACCAGGGGTGAACCCATACTCCCTGAAGTGGAGGCACAGAGTCTTAACCACTGGACTGCCAGGGAAGTTCCATCAAGAGTTCTTTTTCAAGGCAGTGAATATTTGTAGGATGAATGGATGGTTGGATAGATGGATGGATGGATGGACGGATGGGTGGGTGAATAAAGCCAATGTGAGTCTCAGTTCTAAGGTTCAGCCAGGCTGAGGGGAGTCTTCAAACCCGTTTCCTGGTTGTGACAGACATGCAGTTTAAGGACCACCAAAATGCCACTGCACTGCCATCTAGTGGTAATGCAACCCACATGTAAGAAAAGTACTTGCAGAAAAACAAGCTCGAATGCAAAATGATGGTGAATATCACTTTTCTTTTTTTTCTGGTTCCAGCTGCTTATAATTGCCTCTTTTCACTTGGCTATCTTTGATACTAGCAGAATTTTCACTTTGATTGTTTAACACGTGTACAAAGAACATAAGCAGAATTATATCAATGTGTCACCAGCTTAGGCCACATGTGATAGGGTAGGTCTTCCTTGGTGTAATAAATACCAAAGGTCTGTGTGTATTTTGAAACAGTCAAAATGGGTCCATTTAAAAAAAAATTATAATAACCTTTTTTTCACAGAAAATCATGATAATTTTAATGCTTTTGGACCTCAGTTTCATTTTGATGATTCTCTTTAAAGAACATACCTTTTTTTTCCTTTTGGTACAAGCACTAGCATCTTAATTGGTAGAAAAACCACTTATCTTAGACTATAATTATACAAAAATAAAATGGTTTCAAAGTTTAGGATACCAGGAGTATAAAATGCCATGTAATAATTGTATTTTATAATAAGTTATCTTGGTTGAAGGGAGTTGGAATTGAGAAAGGCTAGCCTAAGATGTTAGGAAACACCTTCCTCAAGGATCTTATGTTTGCCCTCTTTTTTTTTTTTTGGCTGCTCTGCTTGCAGAATCTTAGTTCCCAGACCAGGGATTATATCCAGGCCCACGGCAGTGAACGTGCCAAGTCCCAGCCACTGGACTGCCAGGGAACTCCCTTATGCTTGCCCTCAGTGGGATGTTTGAGGACTCTCACACATGTACCCAGAGATATTTCAACATTTGAACGGGTCTGAAGAGTCCTGTGGGAAAAGAGTTGAACTCTTTTCACAATTGAATGGACTCATTCAAGTTTGATGGACTCAAGGGTGGAGCAAAAAATATCCCAGGAGCCAGACCATGGAGGAGACTCTTGAGGGTCTTGGACAGCAAGGAGATCAAACCAGTCAGTCCTAAAGGAAATCAGTCCTGAGTCTCATTGGAAGAACTGATGCTGAAGCTGAAGCTCCAATACTTTGGCCACCTGATGGAAATAGCCGACTCATTGGAAAAGACCCCGATGCTGGGAAAGACTGAGGGCAGGAAGAGAAGGGGATGACAGAGGATGAAATGGTTGCATGGCATCACCGACTCAATAGACATGAGTTTGAGCAAGCTCTGGGAGTTGGTGAAGGACAGGGAAGCCTGGCGTGCTGCAGTCCATGGGGTTGCAAAGAGTTGGACACAACTGAGCAACAGAACTGAACTGAGAGCATGAAGAAAGTAAAAGCCCAAGGGGAATCCTCATGCGTGTTGAAGAAGTCTGCCGGGTGGGCCAGGCAGTGCCTCAGTTTACTAAGGCCTTCAGCTGGATGAGGCCCACCCCAATTACGGAAGGCAATCTGCTTTACTTCAAATCCACTGCTTTAAACGTTAATCTCATCCAAAATACCCTCACAGAAACTCCCAGAATAATGTTTTACAGAATATCCTGTTTGGGTATCTGACCCATCCAAGTTGACACAACAAAATAACTCATCACATGAACCTTGGAGCAGGCCTATTTTTGTCCATTGAGCTGTGCTCTCAATGGACTCTTTTAACCTGCAGATTCGCATAGTTGAGTTCTGAGAAATCATATTGAATCTTTTCTCTGAATACTTTCTTATATTTTCCTTTGTTCTATATTTACGGAACTCCTATTATTAGGGTTTTAGACCTTCTTGTTGGGCCTCTAATATTTCTATTTGCTTTTCCTATTTTTCATCTGTTTGTCTTTTACCTTGTTTTCTGGAAGATTTCCTTAATTTACTTCTTTCAATATTTTTATCGTGTTAATTTTTTCTATAAAATTTTAGTTTCAACAATTTTTCCTTTGAGAGACCTATCCCTTGTTTTAAAACAGTATCCTGTTCTACTTTTATGCAGCGATACCTTTTCTTATCTCTCTCAGGATATTAATGGCATCATTTCTTTAAAAAGGTGATTATTTCTCTTGCAAGTTTTGTATCCTCCAAGTTGCTTTTTTTCTGTTTATTTCTTTGGCTTCTATCTTTCATATTGGGAACTTCCCTCAGATGTCTGGTAATTCTTGGCTCTTTTCATATCTTCAGGAGTAGGGAATTAAAAAGCTTCTTGCAGGCTCTGACAGGGGAAGAGGAAGGGAGTACGTGTTGAATGTGGCCTCCACAACAGGGCGATCTGGCCCGATCACAGAGTTAAGAACCTTCACTGTCAGTCTGTTTAGATCTGTTTTATTGAGTGCCCAGTGCTCTGTCGTGTCTGACTCTTTGCAACCCCTTGGACTATAGTCCACCAGGCACTTCTGTCTGTGCAATTTTTCCAGGTAAGAATACTGAAGTGGGTTGCCATGCCCTCCTCCAGGGGGTCTTCCTAATCCAGGGATTGAAACCCACCCCCACCTCACCCCTGTCTCTTAAATCTCCTGCATTGGAAGGCGGGTTCTTTACCACCTGGGAAGGTGAGTACACTTTGTTTTATTAGACTGGTCAAACTCCTCAAAGGGAACTTCTGATCTGCTTTATTCAGGATGGGACTCCGGTTTGCTGACTGGGAGACAAGGCCAACGAGTCTGAGGATGAAGATATAAAGGTTTCCTTAATCTCTGTTCAGTACTATATGCCCTGCTTTCAGCCATGCCTGATGTCCTCTGTTTTAACCTCCCTGGTTTCATTGGGTCTCATCAGTGGCCCAGCTGCAGAGTGGAGAGGAGACCTGGGGCCAGTTACTTAACAGACTCTCAAAGCAATGGTCCTGTCTTCAGCCTCTCCCCATGTCCCTTCCTGTTTCCCCACGCTGCCCCTGCCCAAGCCCCTTGGACACTCTGTAGTGTAAACTGGGGCGGGCTTCAGCTTTCCCACTGCTGCCTTCAGATCCTGTTTTTGGGTGGATTTCTAAGTCATTTACTACCCCATCTGTTTCCTCCCTTCAAGATCTTACTTCTGTCGCCTCCTCTCTCTTTTCTCTCCATCCTTGTGGGTTTATGCCTTTGTGACAATCACCTTGCTATCATTTTAGTGGGTTGTGAGAAGCAAAAGCAGGTGCCTGTGTATAATCCACTAACTTTACCTGGAAGACCTTCTATGGGATCATATCTTCTGTTTATGAAGTTCCCTTTCATCCTAAAATTCTTTAAAGTACAGAAGTTGAGGTTGTTTTTTTTTTTTTTTTCCCTAAAGGCAAACATAGTTAACCTGTGTGTTTGATTTCTTTCATTGTTTCCAAAGTTAGTCTTTTTCCCATAATAAGATTGGGTAAATATTTACTTAGATTTGTCTGAATTAAGATGGCCAAGGAGTCATGTGGCTTTCTTGGCGCCAGCTCCCAGCCTTCTATTGGTGATAAGTCCTAGCTCTCCTTCCAGCGGGTCCCCAGTGCCCTTTAGAATCCCTACGATGGTATCTATTCACTAACATTCTCAGCCAAGGCCTTTTCTTTCTTTCAATGTTATCTCTGTACGCCTTCGACTTTTTCTTTTTTTGGCCATACCAGGTAGCATATGGGATCTTAGTTCCCCATCCAGGGATCAAACCTGTGCCCTCTGCAGTGAAAGTGTGGAGTCCCAACCGCTGGACTGCCAGGAAAGCCCCACTTTACATGTTTTCTGACCTCATATGTCACATCAAAACTTACCTCTCCAGGGTCTTATTTCATTATTCTTTGTTCTTTCTTAGCTAACAAAAGGTACCACAAACTATTTCAGAGGAACTTTACATTTATTGTTAATCTTTACAAGAACCTGGTGTGAGGGATACTATTAGTCCCCTTTCATAGATGAGTAAATTGAGACTGAGGTTAAGTCGCCCTTGCTCAAAATCACAAGGCTACTAAGTCAAAGAGGGTCTCTAGTGTAACAGCTTTTAACTGCTACATAGAAAATCCCACGGACGGAGGAGCCTAGTAGGTTGCAGTCCATGGGGTCGCTAAGAGTCGGACACGACTCAGCGACTTCACTTTCACTTTTCACTTTCATGCATTGGAGAAGGAAATGGCAACCCACTCCAGTGTTCTTGCCTGGAGAATCCCAGGGACGAGGGAGCCTGGAGGGCTTCCGTTTATGGGGTCGCACAGAGTTGGACATGACTGAAGTGAATTAGCAGCAGCAGCAGCAGCAGCAGACTCTCCCTATATGAAAAAGTATTTACTGTGCAAACTAACGCTGTAAGGAATTAAAAACTTTTAGTGGCTATTTTTCAAGACAATACTTTAACCTGAATAGTGAAAATTTCAAAAACATCTTTCACTACCATTTAGGGTTAACTTCTTCCAACCATGCCCACAGAATGCAGCATAGATTTGGCATTTTTAACACTGAGGTTAAAGACTATAAAAATAAAACCATCTATGACCGTGAATAGTTCTGTGGAGGTTATGTTATAAACTGTAACTGAGAAAGACTAGGTTTTAAGCAGTGTACTTAGATATGTTGGCATGTTATTAGACACATACTTGAGCCTATTCCCCATTTCGCCCTTGTGTTTTTCAATTCAAAGAAGGATTTTTATTCCTCATGGAGACAAACAATATCAAAATCACAAGGCATCTTCTCTAGATTATCTCCATCTAAGGTTATGTAAATCATATGCAGTACTTATGATTTAAGACACATTCTTTATCCTTACTTGGCTCAGTTGGTTTCCAAAAAAGAAGAGCAGAAGATTTCAGATCTTCTGCAGAGATGTGGGATGCTCTCTCCTCCAACCCAGAACACCCAGCTCCTCACCTCTGACACCAAGCTGATCAGATCCCCTACTTTATCTGTCTCTCTCTCTAACACATTTATTAGACCACTCTGAGCATCGTATATGGTAGCAGAATGAATAAGACAGTCATGCTCTCTTCAAAGAGTTCATGGCCTAGAGAAGAGACTTAAAACTATAATATACAAGAAAAATCTAAGAAAAACACATTAGAATATTCAGTCTTATAGGGAGAATATAAACTTTCTCTTTTATGCTTCTAGCCAAAGAATGGAGGTTTCAGAGTCCTTCCTTGGTCCCTGTCCCATCTCCATTCCTCCAAACAAACCTGAATCTCCTCATATTCTGCCTTCTCTTCTCAGTAAATGGCATGCAGCTCGTTTTTCAGGCCCCAAATGTCTGCTATTAGCGTCAACATCTGTCTGTTCCTTTCTGCCTCAAATCCAATCCATTGGCAGTTACTTCCAGTTCTAACTCCAAAGCACCTTCAGCAGCCAACCAGTCCCTGCCTCTGTTGCGCCAGGGACCGAGCACCGTCGCCTCTCACTTGCACACCTGCAGTACTTCCTGAATAGACTCTTTGCTTCCATTTCTTCCATTTTTGCTCCATGACAACCCATTCTTCACAGAGCAGGCAGAGAGCTTTTTTTAAAAGTGCACACCAGCTCTGTCTCAGCCATAATGGTGTAACAAGGTCCAGACTTACCTTCCCCCATGACTAGAAAACTGGAAAATTTTTTCAGTTTTCAATTTCAGAAAACTGAAAACTAGAAAATTGACTGGACAACATCAGACAACTGAAAGCCTAGGACCGTTATCCCTGAGACAAAGGAAACAATAAGGTGAGTCATATGGTTGTCCTGGTTACCTGAGGCAGTTTGCAGGCAGCAGAAATCCAAGCATATTGTGGCGGTTTTAATGAATTGAAGAGACAGAGATTAGAGTTTGGCGAGGCTAAGGCAGCACCGTTTTAAAAAAGACTTTACTTTTCACATCAAATTACCTTGGTTCCTAGGTCACAAATCAACTGTGGGTCAACTTTCAATTTCAGTTCCCTTTACCTATTTATCAGTCATTACATCCTTATATGTCATCCTAATTTCTATCTCTCTACACAATCTTATGGTAAGAGTGTTTGTCTCCCAGCCTTGTTCTATTCTGTGTCTTTTGCATTTCCATACAATTTTTAGCATCAGTTTATTAATTTCTAGAAAAAATCTGTTAGGATTCTGTTTGGAATTATGTAGAATTTACAGATCACTTTTGCAAGGTTGTTTATTTAATATTCTGTCTTAGAATCCATGATCATGATACAATTCTCTATTTACTTAGTTTTTCTTTAATATCTCTTATTAGTGTTTTGTATTTTTCAGTGTAGAAGTCTTACAGAATTTTTGTAAGTCTATTCTTCCATAGTTTATATTTTTGATGCTACTATATTTAGTATTTAAACATTAATTTTTGAATTATTTGACAGTAAACAAATATAATTGATTTTTGTATGTTGACCTTATATACTATGACCTTAAATTAAGGTTTTAGACCTACTAGCTTTTTTGTGCATTTTTTTTGTTATTTCTTATAAATAATCATATCATCTGTGAACAAAGATGACTTTACTTCTCTTCTATTTGTTAATTCCACTGTGGTCAGGGAAATTACTCTGTAAAATTTCACTATTTCTGAAAGTTCATGAGACTTGCTTTGTGGCTTAGCTTGTCACCATATTGGTGGGTATGCTGGAAACACTCTAAAGATAACATGTCCACTGTCTCTGTCTACTATTTCTCATGAAATATTATTTCCTTTGATGGAATGCTATCATATACCATAACAAATGTGTAATATTTTCCTTTTACTGCTTTTAATGTAATTTCTTTATTTTTATTTTTGGTAGTTGAACTATGAAGTGTCTGGTTGTGATTTTCTTGTATTTATCTTGTTTGGAAATTGTTGACCCTCTTCTCAGAGGGTGAATAATCTGCCTGCAATGTAGCAGACCGGGGTTAGAGCCCTGGATCAGGAAGATCCCCTGGAGAAGGGAATGGCAACCCACTCCCGTATTCTTGCCTGGAGAATTCCATGGACAGAGCAGAATTCCATGGACAAGAATTGGACATGACTCACAATAAACTGTGGAAAATTCTGAAAGAGATGGGAATACCAGACCACCTGACTTGCTTCTTGAGAAATCTGTATGCAGGTCAAGAAGCAACAGTTAGACCTGGACATGGAATAACAGACTGGTTCCAAATAGGAAAAGGAGTACTTCAAGGCTGTATACTGTCTTATTTAACTCATATGCAGAGTACATCATGAGAAACACTGGACTGGAAGAAGCACAAGCTGGAATCAAGATTGCTGGGAGAAATATCAATAACCTCAGATATGCAGATGACATCACCCTTATGGCAGAAAATGAACAAGAACTAAAGAGCCTCTTGATGAAAGTGAAAGAGGAGCGTGAAAAAGTTGGCTTAAAGCTCAACATTCAGAAAACTAAAATCATGGCAGCCGGTCCCATCACTTCATGGGAAATAGATGGGGAAACGGTGGAAACAGTGTCAGACTTTATTTTGGGGGGCTCCAAAATCACTGCAGATGATGACTGCAGCCATGAAATTAAAAGACACCTACTCCTTGGAAGAAAAGTTATGACCAACCTAGATAGCATATTCAAAAGCAGAGACATTACTTTGCTGACTAAGGTCCGTCTAGTCAAGGCTATTGTTTTTCCTGTGGTCATGTATGGATGTGAGAGTTGGACTGTGAAGAAGGCTGAGTGCCGAAAAATTAATGCTTTTGAACTGTGGTGTTGGAGAAGACTCTTGAGAGTCCCTTGGACTGCAAGGAGATCCAACCAGTCCATTCTGAAGGAGATCAGCCCTGGGATTTCTTTGGAAGGAATGATGCTGAAGCTGAAACTCCAGTACTTTGGTCACCTTATGCGAAGAGTTGACTCATTGGAAAAGACTCTGATGCTGGGAGGGATTGGGGGCAGGAGGAGAAGGGGACGACTGAGGATGAGATGGCTGGATGGCATCACTGACTTGATGGACGTGAGTCTGAGTGAACTCCGGGAGTTGGTGATGGACAGGGAGGCCTGGCGTGCTGCGACTCATGGGGTCGCAAAGAGTCGGACACGACTGAGCGACTGAACTGAACTGAACTGAACTGAGCTACTAACACTTTCACTTCTGATATGTAAGTAGATTATTTCCACCAAATTTGAGAAAATTTCAACTATTTTTTGTCAGCTCTTTTGGGTCTCTTTTGATTTCCTTTTTCATTCTGGAACTCAGATTATACTTGTGTTAGACCACTTAAAATGTCCTACAGACTGAAGAGGTTCTGTTCATTATTTGTAATCTTATTTCCCTTCACTTTTCAGAATGTGTAATTTCTAATACTCTTTCTTCAATTTCACTGACGATGGTGGTCATGAGAATTGCCTCCCAGGCTCCCAGCTCTCGGGAGCACAACTGACTGAGGACTTGAGATGCTGTTCTCTGAAATTCATCATGTGATTGTACTGAGCCCACACTTGCTGTGGCCTGCTCCAGCCAAACACTGAGAGTGGTTCCAAGCACTCCTCTGCTGGTTGACTTGGTCTCAAGGAAACCACTGGTCTTGCTGAACTTTCTAAGTTAACATTAGCAGAAGCTGGGTGAAGGATATAAGGGAACTTTCTGGACTATTTTTGTAACTTGAAAATCTAAAATGTTAAAAGAAATTGCAAGTATCATGAGTCTTTCTTTTAGGATATTAAAAGTGCAAACCAGTTTAAAAATGTGTAGAGATTTGGTTTAGTCTATTCATTTTTCTAGCAAACAAGAAAATTAAAAGCAGTGATCATCTATTACTTTTGTCTGCCTTGTAACCCTTCCTTTTCAGAACTGCTCTTTTCCAACCCCATGTGCTTATCTATACACACACACACACACATATGTATTTGTAATTCAAGTTCACAGCAGCACTATTCACAACAACCTAAAGGGGGAAGCAACGCAAGTGTCCATCGGGGGGTGAATGAATAAACACAGCGTGATATATACATTGAATGTAACACCATTCAGCCCTAAAATAATAAGGAAATTCTGAGGATGCTGCACCATGGATGAAACTGGGGGACAGCATGCTAAGCAAAACAAGTCAATCACACCCACACACAAAATAGTGCATGATGCCAATGCCACCTGCATGAGGGACCTGAAGTCGCCAAATTCATAGAGACAGAAAGTAGCAGCCAGGGGCTGGAGGAGCAGGGAATTGTTTCATGAGGATACAGTCTCAGTTTCACAAGATGAAAATAGTTCTGGAAATGGATGGTGGTAATGCATGCACCAATTCCAAAGAAAGGCAATGCCAAAGAATGCTCAAACTACCATACAACTGCACTCATCTCACACGCTAGTAAAGTAATGCTCAAAATTCTCCAAGCCAGGCTTGAGCAATACGTGAACCATGAACTTCCAGATGTTCAAGCTGGATTTAGAAAAGGCAGAGGAACCAGAGATCAAATTGCCAACATCCGCTGGATCATGGAAAAAGCAAGAGAGTTCCCAAAAAACATCTATTTTTGCTTTATTGACTATGCCAAAGCCTTTGACTATGTAGATCACAATAAACTGTGGATAATTATGAGAGAGATGGGAATACCAGACCACTTGACTTGCCTCTTGAGAAACCTATATGCAGGTCAAGAAGCAACAGTTAGAACTGGACATGGAACAACAGACTGGTTCCAAATAGGAAAAGGAGTACGTCAAGGCTGTATATTGTCACCCTACTTGTTTAACTTCTATGCAGAGTACATCATGAGAAACACTGGACTGGAAGAAGCACAAGCTGGAATCAAGATTGCTGGGAGAAATATCAATAACCTCAGACATGCAGATGACACCACCCTTATGGCAGAAAGTGAAGAGGAACTAAAAAGCCTCTTGATGAAAGTGAAGGAGAAAAAAAAAAAAGAAAGAAAGAAAGTGAAAGAGGAGAGTGAAAAAGTTGGCCTAAAGCTCAACATTCAGAAAACGAAGATCATGGCATCCATGACTTCACGGGAAATAGATGGGGAAACAGTGGAAACAGTGTCAGACTTTATTTTTTTTGGCTCCAAAATCACTGCAGATGGTGACTGCAGCCATGAAATTAAAAGACGCTTACTCCTTGGAAGAAAAGTTATGACCAACCTAGATAGCATATTCAAAAGCAGAGACATTACTTTGCTGACTAAGGTCCGTCTAGTCGAGGCTATGGTTTTTCCTGTGGTCATGTATGGATGTGAGAGTTGGACTGTGAAGAAGGCTGAGCGCCGAAGAATTGATGCTTTCGATCTGTGGTGTTGGAGAAGACTCTTGAGAGTCCCTTGGACTGCAAGGAGATCCAACCAGTCCATTCTGAAGGAGATCAGCCCTGGGATTTCTTTGGAGGGAATGATGCTAAAGCTGAAGCTCCAGTACTTTGGCCACCTCATGCGAAGAGTTGACTCATTGGGAAAGACTCTGCTGCTGGGAGGGATTGGGGGCAGGAGGAGAAGGGGACGACAGAGGATGAGATGGCTGGATGGCATCACAGACTTGATGGACGTGAGTCTGAGTGAACTCCGGGAGTTGGTGATGGACAGGGAGGCCTGGCGTGCTGCGATTCATGGGGTCGCAAAGAGTCGGACACGACTGAGCGACTGAACTGAACTGAATGCATGCACAGCAATGTAAGTGTACTTAAATGCCACTGAGCTGTATACCCAAAGATGGCAAATCTTATATTATGTATAATTTATCACATATACACATCCATAGAAAGTTTGTTAAAAAAAAAATCGGTAAAAGAAGAAAAGAAGTATTGGGGACTTCCCTGGTGGCACAGCAGTAAAGAATCTGCCTGCCAATGCAGGAGACACAGGTTTGATTCCCAGGTCAGGAAGATCCCCTGGAGAAGGAAATGGCAACCCACTCCAGTAGTCTTGCCTGGGAAATCCTATAGACAGAGGAGACTTGTGGGCTACAGCCCATGGGGTCGTAAAAGAGTCAGACACAACTGAGCAACTAAGCAACAACAATAAAACAAAAAACAAAACCCAGCTCCTTGACAGTCACCTTCAAGCTACTGGGATCTGAGGTCAATCTGATGCTGAAGAAATCAAAGTGTCTAATAGGTCAGAGCAATGTCCATATGCAGACGCAGGTCCAAGAGAGCTCAAGCTCAGTTCAGTTTAGTTCAGTCCCTCAGTCGTGTCCAACTCTTTGCGACCCCATGAATCGCAGCACACCAGGCCTCTCTGTCCATCACCAGCTCCTGGAGTTCACTCAGACTCACGTCCATTGAGTCAGTGATGCCATCCAGCCATCTCATCCTCAGTCGTCTCCTTCTCCTCCTGCCCCCAATCCCTCCCAGCATCAGAGTCTTTTCCAATGAGTCAACTCTTCGCATGAGGTGGCCAAAGTACTAGAGTTTTAGCTTTAGCATCAATCCTTCCAAAGAAATCCCAGGGCTGATCTCCTTCAGAATGGACTGGTTGGATCTCCTTACAGTCCAAGGGACTCTCAAGAGTCTTCTCCAACACCACAGTTCAAAAGCATCAATTCTTCAGTGCTCAGCTTTCTTCAGTCCAACTCTCACATCCATCCATGACCACAGGAAAAACTAGACGGACCTTTGTTGGCAAAGTAATGTCTCTGCTTTTCAATATGCTATCTAGGTTGGTCATAACTTTCCTTCCGAGGAGTAAACGTCTTTTAATTTCATGGCTGCAGTCACCATCTGCAGTGATCTTGGAACCCCCCAAAATAGAGTCTGACACTGTTTCCACTGTTTCCCATCTATTTCCCATGAAGTCATGGGCCCAGATGCCATGATCTTTGTTTTCTGAATATTGAGAATGTTTAAGCCAACTTTTTCACTCTCCTCTTTCACTTTCATCAAGAGGCTCTTTAGTTCTTGTTCACTTTCTGCCATAAGGGTGATGTCATCTGCATATCTGAGGTTATTGATATTTCTCCCGGCAATCCTGATGCCAGCTTGTGCTTCATCCAGCCCAGCGTTTCTCATGATGTACTCTGCATAGAAGTTAAACAAGCAGGATGACAATATACAGCCTTGACATACTCCTTTTCCTATTTGGAATCAGTCTATTGTTCCATGTCCAGTTCTAACTGTTGCTTCCTGACATGCATATAGGTTTCTCAAGAGGCAGGTTAGGTGGTCTGGTATTCCCATCTCTTTAAGAATTTTCCACTGTTTATTGTGATCCACACAGTCAAAGGCTTTAGCATAGTCAATAAAGCAGAAATAGATGTTTTTCGGGAACTCTCTTGCTTTTTCCATGATCCAGTGGATATTGGCAATTTGATCTCTGGTTCCTCTGCCTTTTCTAAATCCAGCTTGAACATCTGGAAGTTCATGGCTCACGTATTGCTGAAGCCTGGCTTGGAGAATTTTGAGCATTACTTTACTAGCGTGTGAGATGAGTGCAGTTGTGCGGTAGTTTGAGCATTCTTTGGCATTGCCTTTCTTTGGGATTGGAATGAAAACTGACCTTTTCCAGGCCTCTGGCCACTGCTGAGTTTTCCAAATTTGCTGGCATATTGAGTGCAGCACTTTCACAGCATCATCTTTTAGGATTTGAAATAGCTCTACTGGAATTCCATCACCTCCACTAGCTTTGTTTGTAGTGATGCTTTCTAAGGCCCACTTGACTTCACATTCCAGGATGTCTGGCTCTAGGTGAGTGATCACACCATCGTGATTTTCTTGGTCATGAAGATCTTTTTTGTATAGTTCTTCTGTGTATTCTTGCCACCTCTTCTTAATATCTTCTGCTTCTGTTAGGTCCGTACCATTCCAGTCCTTTATTGAGCCCATCTTTGCATGAAATGTTCCCTTGGTATCTCTAATTTTCTTGAAGAGATCTCTAGTCTTTCCCATTCTGTTGTTTTCCTCTATTTCTTTGCACTGATCACTGAGGAAGGCTTTCTTATCTCTTCTTGCTATTCTTTGGAACTCTGCATTCAGATGCTTATATCTTTCCTTTTCTCCTTTGCTTTTCGCTTCTCTTCTTTTCACAGCTATTTGTAAGGCTTCCCCAGACAACCTCACTTAATCCTCACAGAATCCCTGCATGGAGAATGTAGAAGTGCCTCATCCAGGCAACACACCCTCTCCAAGGAGCAGAGCAAGGTCAAGGCAGGGAATCCAGCTCTGAAACCAAAACAATGCTCCCTCTGATTGGTCCTCAGATCAGGCTTAGGTCCAAGTCAGCTCTGTGTGCCCAGCATTTGGCACAGGGCACATAGTAGATGCCCAATACAAATTTGCTGAATAAATGTAATGTACTGAGCTAGACATGATCTCTCCTTCTGAGCAACTCAAGGCTGAGGAAGGAGGATTGTGGGTTGGTGATACATCAGTAGGGTGGGGGCTGGGTTATATGTCCCAGAATTTCCTCCCCAAAGGTTTCCAGTTAGGAGGGGCCACAGGGGGCATCTTCTCATGGTATTTGAAGGGCAGAGATAAAGGGGCTGCTGCTTTTATGTGTCTGTGCTCAGCAGTCTGGGCAGGCCCTTGTGCAGCCCCATGTGATTGGCTTGGGACAAGAGCCCGGTCTTCAAATGCCCCATCTTCCCCTGCAGGCCCATAGGCTTCCTGACTCCAGAACGGATGTGTGTTTAGCTCTGGCATCAAGGACACTACTTTGCCAACAAAGGTCTGTCTAGTCAAAGCTGTGGTTTTTCCACTAGTCATGTATGGATGTGAGAGTTGGACCATAAAGAAGGCTGACTGCTGAAAAATTGATGCTTTTAAACTGTGGTGTTGGAGAAGACTCTTGAGAGTCCCTTGGACAACAAGGAGATCAAACCAGTTGAATGGTTCTATGAAGACCTACAAGACCTGCTAGAACTAACAACCAAAAAAGATGTCATTTTCATTATGGGGACTGGAATGCAAAAGTAGGAAGTCAAGAGATACCTGGAGTAACAGGCAAATTTGGCCTTTGAGAACAGAATGAAGCAGGGCAAAGGCTAGTAGAGTTTTGCTAAGAGAGCACACTGGTCATAACAAACACCCTCTTCCAACAACACAAGAGAAGACTCTACACATTGACATCACCTAGATGGTCAACACCGAAATCAGATTGATTAGATTTTTTTGCACCAAAGATGGAGAAGCTCTATACAGTCAGCACAAACAAGACCAGAAGCTGACTGTGGCTCAGATCATGAATTCCTTATTGCAAAATTCAGACTTAAATTGAAGAAAACCACTAGACCATTCAGGTAAGACCTAAATCAAATCCCTTATGATTATACAGTAGAAGTGACAAACAGATTCAAGGAATTAGATCTGATAGAGTGCCTGAAGAACTATGGGCAGAGGTTGTGACATTGTACAGGAGGCAGTGATCAAGACCATCCCCAAGAAAAAGTAATGCAAATGGCAAAATGGTTGTCTGAGGAGGCTTTACAAATAGCTGAGAAAAGAAGAGACATGAAAGGCAAAGGAGAAAAGGAAAGATATATCTATTTGAATGCAGAATTCCAAAAAAGACCAAAGAGATATAAGAAAGCCTTCCTCAGTGATTGTGCAAAGAAATAGAGGAAAACAATAGAATGGGAAAGACTAGCTATCTCGTCACCAAAATTAGAGCTACCAAGGGAACATTTCCTGCAAAGATGGGCTCAATAAAGGACAGAAATGTAATGGACCTAACAAAAGCAGAAGATATTAAGAAGAGATGGCAAGAATACACAGAAGAACTATACAAAAAAGATCCTCACGACCCAGATAACCATGATGGTGTGATCACTCACCTAGAGCCAGACATCCTGGAATGTGAAGTCAAGTGGGCCTTAGGAAGCATCACTATGAACAAAGCTAGTGGAGGTGATGGAATTCCAGTAGAGCTATTTCAAATCCTAAAAGATGATGCTGTGAAAGTGCTGCACTTAATATGCCAGCAAATTTGGAAAACTCAGCAGTGGCAACAGGACTGGAAAAGGTCAGTTTTTATTCCAAACCCAAAGAAAGGCAATGCCAAACAATGTTCAAACTACCTCACAATTGCAGTCATCTCACACACTAGCAAAATAATGCTCAAAATTCTCCAAGTCAGGCTTTCACAGTGTGTGAACAGTGAACTTCCAAATGTCCAAGCTGGATTTAGAAAAGGCAGAGGAACCAGAGATCAAATTGCCAATATCTGCTGGATCATCAAAAAAGCAACAGAGTTCCAGAAAAACATCTACTTCTGCTTTATTGACTATGCCAAAGCCTTTGACTATGTGAATCACAACAAACTGTGGATAATTCTTAAAGAAAAGAGAATACCAGACCACCTGACCTGCCTTCTGAGAAATCTGTATTCAGGTCAAGAAGCAACAGTTAGAACTAGACATGGAACAACAGACTGGTTCCAAATTGGGAAAGGAGTGCGTCAAGGTTGTGCATTGTCACTCTGCTTATTTAACTTATATGCACAGTATATCATGTGAAATGCCGGGTTGGATGAAGCACAAGCTGGAATCAAGATTGCCAGGAGAAATACCTATAACCTCAGATACACAGAGAACACTAGCCTTATGGCAGAAAGTGAAGAAGAGCTAAAGAGCTTCTTGATGAAAGTGAAAGAGGAGAGTGAAAAAGTTGGCTTAAAACTCAACATTCAGAAAACTAAGATCATGGCATCTGGTGTCATCACTTCATGGCAAATAGATGGGAAGCAATGGAAACAGTGACAGACTTTGTTTTTTGGGGTTCCAAAATCACTGCAGATGGTGACTGTAGCCATGAAATTAAAAGACGCTTGCTCCTTGGAAGAAAAGCTATGACCAACCTAGACAGCATATTAAAAAGCAGAGGCATCACTTTCCCGACAAATGTCTGTCTAGTCAAAGCTATGGTTTTTTCAGTAGTCATGTATAGATGTGAGTAGGACCATAAAGAAAGCTGAACGCCAAAGAATTGATGCTTTTGAACTGTGTTGTTGGAGAAGACTCTCGAGAGTCCCTTGGACAGCAAGGAGATCCAACCAGTCCTTTCGAAAGGAATCAGTCCTGAATATTCACTGGATGAACTGATGCTGAAACTGAAACTGCAGTACTTTGGCCACCTGTTGCGAAGAACTGACTCATTTGATAAGACCCTGATGTTGGGAAAGATTGAAGGCAGGAGGAGAAGGGGACGACAGAGGATGAGATGGTTGGATGGCATCATCGACTCAATGGATATGAGTTTGAGCAAGCTTCAGGAGTTGGTGAAGGACAGGGAAGCCTGGCGTGCTGCCGTCCATGGGGTCACAAAAAGTCAGACAGGACTGAGTGACTGAACTGAACTGAACTGATTATCATAGTGACCTTTTTCATTTGCTACCTCTCATTCGTGTTTATGTTGCATTCAATATTTTGCAGGTGGGGTGAATGCATGAAAATAGTGGTAAAAGTTGCAGATAGTCTCAGTGAACACTAGATGTCACTCATATCTTTTGTTTGAACAAATGAACAGCCACTGATACTGCCTTGTAAAATTGTGTCTTCTCATTTTGTTGATGGTTTTCTTCATCCTGCAAAAGCTTTTAAGTGTAATTAAAAGCCTCATTTGTTTATTTTTGCATTTGTTTTTCTTGTCTGAGGGGACAAATCCAAAAAACTATTACTAAGACTTATGTCAAAGAGTGGACTCTCTCTGTTTTCTTCTAGGAGTTTTATTGTTTCCAGACAATATGTTAAAGACCTTACATTTAGGTCTTTAATCCATTTTGAATTTAGGTGTGAGAAAATATTCTAATTTCATTTTTTCACATTATAGCTGCCCAGTTTTCCCAACACTGAAGAGACTGTCTTTTCCCCATTGTATATTTTTGCTTCCTTTTCATAGATTAGGTAACCATAGGTGAGTGGGTTTATCTCTGAACTTTCTACCCTGTTCCATTGATCTATAGTTTTGTTTTTGTGCCAGTACCATACTGCCAGGGAATTCCAAAACTGAGTCTTGAAAGCATTTCTCTTGTGACAATAATGTTTTGTGGGAAATTCCTTGCTGGTCCAGTGGTTAGGACAATACGTTTTCACTGCCAAGGTCCTGGGTTCAATTCCTGGTTGGAGAACTTAGATCCTGCAATCCAAAAAAAGAAAAAGGAAAGAAAATCAAGAAAGTATTTAATAATAATAATTTTTTAAATTTTAAAATAAAATATTTAAATATATTATTTAACACCTTAAAATATTTAAAACAATAATAATGTTTTATTATACTGTGAATGCAACTTCTGCAAATAATTGAAAATTTCATCTTCTTATTTTAATCAAGCAGTTCAGCCTCTTTGCAATTCATTTTATCTGTGCACATCTATTTGACAAGCCTCTGGTTCCAAGGTGATATTTAGTGATCGAGTTAGAGTGACATTTTCCTCCTTTTCTCAAAGAGAGGTTATGTCTCGCACAATCCTTACTGCGTACGACATAGGGTTGACTAATCTATGAAATTTTCCTACCTATTGTTAGTTTCGTTAAGGAGATCAACCTTGAGCCTGAAACTAGACAACGCTTGTGTTTCGTTGCCTGACATGAGAGGGGTTAAGAATCATATTTTAGGCTATTGGAATGGCATGTTCCTGTGCTCTCCAATGTTCCTTTGTCGCTCAGGGTCTCCTGATTCTGGTTACATTGCGCCATGTACTTTGATCCAATACCTTCCTTCATTCTCTGTTTAGCACAGAGAAGGGACATTAAACACACAAAACACACAGAGCTATCGGCAAATAAGATTTAGGCACCACTTTCAATGCACAGAGTGTTTTGTTCCCAAATGAAAATTAATTTTTTTAATGTTTATGTAAAACTATATATTTATAGGTATGCTGCTGCTACTGCTGCTAAGTCTCTTCAGTCGTGTCCGACTCTGTGCGACCCCATAGACGGCAGCCCACCAGGCTCCCCCATCCCTGGGATTCTCTAGGCAAGAATACTGGAGTGGGTCGCCATTTATATATATATAACTATATATTTATAGGTATAGAAAGCTTTTATCCTTACTCCAAAAGTTTTTTTTCCAAGACTGGATACAAGAAAGGGGGAAAAACTGTCCAGTTGATGGTAAACATGTTATAAAAGGACAGCTAGACACTTCTTCCTTCTCGGTATTTTTGAAAAATATTTTTATTTATTTCTTTTTGGCTGCTCTGGGTCTTTGGTGCTGCTCGGGCTTTTCCCTAGCTGCAGCGAGCAGGGACTACCCTCTCGTTACAGTGCATGCGATTCCCATTGAAGTGGCTCCTCTCATTGTGGAGCACGGGCTTTAGGGCACAGGCTCAACAGTTGTGGCACACGGGCTTAGCAGCTCCACGGCATGTGGGATCCTCCTGGATCAGAGATCGAACTTGTGTCCCCTGCAATGGCAGGCAAATTCTTTACCACTGAGCCATCAGAGAAGCTCTTAATATGTTTTTAATAACGTTGGTTACTGGGACTTCTCTGGCAGTCCAGTGGCTTAAGACTCCACACGCCCAGTGCACAAGGCCTGGTTTGAATTCCTGGTCAGGGAAACTAGATCCCACATCCTTTGTTTGGCAAACAAAGAGAGAAGATTGCCAAAGATCCCAAGTGCCAAAGCTAAGACCTGGCACAGCCAAATAAATGCATAAAAATAAATATTAAAAATAATTATATTGGTTACCATTTATGGACTATGTTCTATATGGCATTTGCTAAGTTGGACATCTGTGCTTTCTCAGTTAACTTACTTACTCTGTACATCAACCCTATGAGCTAGGTTTTACTCTCCTTTCAGGTGAGGAGATGGAGGTCAGTGATGTTAAGCAACCACCTAAAGTCATGCTGACAGTGTGTGACAGCACAGGGACTCAAACCCAGTTTTTTCTGAACCCAAAGCACATTTCTTTGCTTTTAGCCACCCTGTGCTTTCTTTTATGCCTCTCTCCCCAAAATATCCTCAAGTAGATAATACCACGAATAACTTAACAACCTTCAAGAATTTGGGAGATTCTGAATCATCGGCATTTTCCATCACTTTCAATGAGATAGTCTAAAATGTAATGAAACGTGGAGGATTCAACTGAGTTGAGTGGACAATTTTAGAAAGCACTTACCAGATTCTCTTTTAAAATACAAGAAAGAAACAGACATACAAAGTATTTTTCAAAATCAACCAGAGAGATTAGATACCCTTTGTAGTACTAAAAAAAGTCTTTCCCCATTAGCTACATTCTGTGTTCATGAGAGTTGATATAAAGCCAAAATCTGATAAAGAACTCAGTTTTTATTGTGGAGTAGGGAAGAATCCTGTAGATGTCGAAGAGCCTAACAAACCTCAAAGACTGTTAGTCCTCTGCCCAGACTGCTAGGGAAAACTATGAAAGTTTACTTTGGATAGATATGCTATAGACAAAAGGTTTGAAAGGTCTGAAAGGACAGATGATCACAAGTGAAGTCAGTGGACCATATGGGAAGTCCCAAAGAGGTGCTATACTGACGTGCTATACAAGTCAATTTATGACTATAGCTAACACCTTTAAAAAAAGAATAAACATAAATGTAACTAGCAATAGTTAATTCATTACTTTATTTGCCAAATGTTACTCTTAATTCCTGTTATCCTCTAGAAGGCTTGCTTTATTTATTTAATAAATGTTGGATATGAGATGCAAGTTTCACCGAAGAGTGACATATGATTCATTTAAACTGTCACCAGAATTAAAGACATGTATAACTTAATTTTTCATCCCTTATTTTACCCCCAGGGAAAATGTTAAAATTAAATTTTGATTTGATCACCAAATACTTTTTCTTCCTCACAATATCAGCTGTGAAATTCAGTCGTAACCAAAAACAGCAACAACTAGCACCCTGGAAACTAGATGCCACACAAATGAATGGGAAATTAATTTCATCCTGATTATAAGACAGCTTAAATTTATAATTATATAAATTATGCATTCTAAAGGCAAGCTCTATAGAACTTTTAATAACTATTGGGTGTTTCAAATGAAAAATACTCTGTTCATCATCTAAGTAAGAAGGAAAAAAAAACCTATATAAACCTATAACCCTTTAAGAAGTCAGGATTTTAGAGGGGAAAATGCATAGGCTTAAAAATAATACTTGGAACGAGCTATTGAATGATGTAGGTTTTCCTTCCTTCAAACTAAGCATGGCAGTGCTATTAAGGGAAGTAACACCTGCTTAAAGGATGTTAAGAAAGTAAAATTTTGTTTTGTTTCACACCACTAGCCTAACATTGCAGCCTGAGGTTGGTCAGATGACACCTTTTGTAATTACGGTGGCAGATGCTGGTCTGTATAGAGTCCCAAGAGAATTCCAGACTCTGGGTTTAAAATCTCGGTTTCTCTTTGATATGGAAGGTTAGAGGAACCTCCCTGCCTGTCCTCAAACCCTTCATCTCATCATTTCTCACCCAAAAGTCAGGTTCAGCAAAAACCCATTCAATTTTTCTTTATTCTCTTTTTAGTCGATCTTCTTTCTTTCAATTTCATGTCTCTTTATTTGTAATATATTTTTCTTTCATCATATTAGTCTTTACCTATATTCTCTTTTATCCTTTTATTTCCCAATAATTTTAAGCCCACATTTGTTTAGTAGTTACAGAATAGGCTCTGCATTTAAAAGAGGATGTCATTTCTCCTGTATATCACCAGCAAAAAATCATGTGATAGCTATGTCATTGGGACCTATTGAACTTTATAGCTCAGTTTCAATCACTAACCATGGTTAAACTTTATTTAGACAGCATTTAACTGTGTTGAAAGCTACTTTACTTTTTAAAAAATGTTTTTGTATACTGCTTTCCTAATGTATATGATCTTTTTTGATGTTACAGTAGATTGGTTAAAATTTGTTGTTGTCCCTGTTTTCTTTGAAAATAGTGTTGATGCACGTGTAAGTCATGGTCCCAGATGGCAGCCAGTAGGAGCTCCAATGGAGAAGGCAATGGCAACCGACTCCAGTACTCTTGCTTGGAAAATCCCGTGGACGGAGGAGTCTGGTAGGCCGCAGTCCATGGGGTCGCGAAGAGTCGGACACGACTGAAGCAACTTAGCAGCAGCAGCAGCAGCAGCAGCAGCAGCAGCAGGCGCTCCGAACATGGAGAGAAGGCACACTGCAGAACTGCTGAACAACAAAGGCAACAATAAGGTAAAGCAGCCCAGGTACTTAAAGCTCCCAAAGTAGCTTTAAGTAGTGGAGACTTGAGTATACACTCATTTACTTTGAATTTGAAAATGAATCATACTTTAAATCTGACCACAGCCTCATAGCCCGTTCTGCCTTATCTTGGCACAAAGTTCCAATATTCTGGAAGCAACAGCAGCATAAAAACTGAGGCTAACACAATGACAGTTTCTAGGGTTCCTTCTGTTATGTTCCTTATGTTGTTTCATCCACATACAACAATCCTTTAGGGAAATGGATACCGTTACCAAGATCTCTCCTCTTCTAGAAATTGTGTATGTGCTCAGTCATGTCTGACCCTTTGCAACCCTTTGGATTGCAGCATGCCAGGCTCCTCTGTCCATGGTATTTTTCAGGCAAGAACACTGGAGTGGGTTGCCATTTCCTTCTCCGGGGGATCTTCCCTACCCAAACCCATTTCTCCTGCATTGCAGGCAGATTTGTTACTGCTGAGCCACCAGGGAAGCCCCTTCCTAGAAACTGTGGGTTGAACTATGGGTAGCCTATTAAATTCTGACACATATAGAATCATTCCATGGTTTCTGAGGGGACATATGTCCCCACGAGTGTGTCTGAGAGTCATTCTTCCATTCATTCCACAAGTGTATGCTGGGTACACACACACATGACACAAATGTGAACAAGACACCGCAATCTCTTTGCTGCAGAGTCTAGTCAGAAACATCTGGCTTTATACTTGGAAATGCAGTCAAGAATTTGAACCCTTTGAATCCACTCAGTTTGTTTCTAATCCTGCTTCCACAAAACAAAGTTATTTTGATGGTTCATCCTTTTCTTCAAAGAACTCACCTTAGAAATGAAAAGAATAGTGATAATGGCTGATAATTAATTAGTACGTATTATATTCCAGGTATTGTGCTAAATATCTCATATGTACTTTCTCATTTAATCCTTAGAACAATTCATGAGGTATATACTGTCACTATTATTCCCTGTTTTACAAAAAGGGAGACCAAGGCTTGGAAAGAATGCAAAGCTTTACCAAGGTTATGCCTATCAAGTGGTAGAAAATTGGATTTCAATCTGGATTCAAAGTTCCAATTTTCCTCCTTTTCCTATTTTATACTCTAAAGTTAGCACAGATTTTTTTTTTCTGTCATGTAGCTCTTTAACAGAACTGTATAATCTGGGATTTTTCATTACTCTGAGGGGGCTATCACGTTCACTTCTATTCCTACTCCAGGCCAGATTACCCATATTTGTTGATTGGTTTTAATAAATACTTTCAGTTGCTTATTCACTTAATTAACATGTGACTAGCGTGTTGTGTTGCCCTCTGTTCACCATCATCATATCATCTGGCTTCTAGCTTCCAGCTAGCATCCAGCTTCTAGTGAAATATCACTTGATGCTTTTCCAGCTTCCAGCTTCTAGTGAAATACCACTTGATGCTTTTTTTCCTGTATTTTTCTTTTGACGTGACGGACTCACTCAAGCTGAACTTTTGATTCTAGATTCTCTCCAGGCAATTCTCAACCAACTGGCATCTCACCCACTTAATGACTGACTTGTACAACCCCATCCACTTTCCCATTCAAGACTGCCAAGTCTGACCCCATCATTGATGTCCTAACTTCCCCCATGGTGACAACCGCCAAAGTTAATGTTCAACTTGTGTCTAATTTCCTGAGGAGGGAGTGGGGACAAGGATGCAAACAGTATCTGAAGAGAATAGAAATAAAAGAGTGTTTGCTTCTGTAATAGTGAGTAAACATTAAAGCTAAATAATTGTTACTTATTATAACTAAGTCATTATGTTTATAGTTCAGTCGCTAAGTCATGTCCAGCTCTTTGTGACCCTGTGGACAGCAGCACACCGGGCTCCCCTGTCCTTCACTATCTCCCAGAGATTGCTCAGGTTCATGTCCATTGAGTCAGTGATGCCATCCAACCATCTCTTTCTCTGCCACCCCCTTCTCCTTTTGCCTTCAATCTTTCCCAACATCAGGGGCTTTTCTAATGAGTCAGCTTTCACATCAGATGGCCAAAGTATTGGAGCTTCAGCATCAGTCCTTCCAATGAATATTTGGGGTTGATTTCCTTTAGGATTGACTGGTTTTGATCTCCTTGTAGTCCAAGGGACTCTTAAGAGTCTTCTCCAGCACCACAATTCAAAAGCATCAATTCTTCAGTGCTCAGCCTTTTTTATAGTCCAACTCTCACATCTGTACATGACTTCTGGAAAATTGACTAGACAGAATATGCTGTTTAGGTTTGGCATAGCTTTCCATCCAAGAAGTAAGTGTCTTTTAATTGCATGACTGCGGTCACCATCTGGAGTGATTTTGGACCCCAAAATGACTATGACTTATCATTAAATTTGTTTTCTATTTCAAATTCTCCAAAATGTGAAGGTCTTTATTCTTGAAGTTCATCAAGCTCTAATGGCACAAGAAACAAGAATAAAATCTAGCTTTCAATAGGATGGTTTATAGCACATTAATCAGCCCTTTCAAATCTGCCTGAAGCAAAGCTTAAGGAGAATTCTTTTGGTGATGCTATTTCACCACAAGTTATGCTTGTCATGACTTCCAGTGTTTACATAAGAATAAAAAGATGACCCTGCACTCTCTTGGACGTCACATTTTGCCCATCCAGATCTTTACCATAGTGCATAAAAAATAAATACAATTTAACAGCTCAGAAAGTTGATCACATTTGAAAGCTCTTTAAAGTTCTAAAGGACATAGCAGGTGGGACACTCATGCAGACATGGGCTATTTTTTCCTGCCCAGAATCATTAACACTTCTGTGAGTAACCACGTCCGGATTTTCCTTTGGAACAGCATCCCTGTACCTTTCTCAATGGGCGTGGTCTGCTAGCAAGGAGCGACCCTGTCTCTCTGCCTCTTTCCTCTTCAAGACTTGATCACAGGACCTACGCCTTATTAGTGAGAGCTGCTGTGACTGGTTCAGGAGTGAGTATATGGCCTTCTCCAGGCCAATGGGAGTCAGCCTTGGGTAGTTTCTAAAACAATGGAGAAAAATATGCATTCTTTCTGCCCAGTTTACCAAGCTGGTCAGATGTACCTTCTATTGTTGCTGGCCACCTTCGCTAAAACCGCCTGAGCTCATTCTCTCAGTGGAAGGCAGGGCCAAGAGATGGAGACTAACTTCTGATGATGTTGTACCTAAGCACCTAAGATCCAATGTGCTTCCAAATCTTGCTGTATCCTTAGCTTCTTCATTTAGGTTGAGGAAAAAAAAAATCTTTTTGTTTAAGAATTTGAATCGAGATGCTATTGCTTTCAGCCAGAACATTTCTGACTAACGCTGAGAGCAGGGCTTCCCTGGTGGCTCAGATTGTAAAGAATCTGCCTATAATCCAGGAGACTGGGGTTTGATCCCTGGATCAGGAAGATCCCCTGGATGGCAACCCACTCCAGTATTCTTGCCAGGAAGAGTGCCATGGACAGAGAAGCCTGGTGATCTACAGTCCGTGGGGTTGCAGACTCAGACCCGACTGAGTGACTAACACACAGACACACACATGTGCACAGACACACACACAAAGCGCAGAGAGTAAAGATGGAGAGAATCATAAGTGCATAACAGAGCTAACTTGTTCTCCAGGAAATGATAATCTGCTTGGAAAGGAGAGGTAGCCAAGCACATATGCAAATAAGCAGATATTTAAATGTCAAATTAGATGGTGCAGACTTTAAATGCTCTATCACTTTAGCAAATGCAGAGATCAACTTCCTTTGAAGTTCCTGGGAGAGGAGGTAATGGAGAGGCAGAAACTGAGCTTGCCTTAAAAGACAGGTAGGAATTTGAATAAGGAAAAAAAGATCAAGGGAGGGAATTCTCTGTAAGAAGAGCCTGAAGGCAAAACCCTAAACTGCAGACGGTGCATGTAGAGAGTGGAGGATAAGAAGATCAGGCAAAGTGGAATGGAGGTTTAGGGTCAGAGGTCACTTATAGCAAAGCTGCAGAGGTGAACAGGACCAGGTGTTGTTGGCCTTGAATACTGAGCAGAAAATTTGAAGTTTTTAGAGGGTAGGCATTAAGGAACCACTATATAAATCCGAGTGGTGAATAAATATTACACAGGAACATTTATCTGACAATTCTATGAATGATTGGGTAGGTTGGGAATGTGGGGGACACTGAAGTCAGTGTGACTAGATATACAGCCACTGTAGTAGTTAAATATAATTGTTCTGGATTGCAACCCCATGGATTGTAGCCTGCCAGTCTCCCCTATCCATGGGATTTTCCAGGCAAGAATACTGGAGTGGGGTGCCATTTCCTCCTCCAGGGGATTTTCCCAGCTGAAGGATCTAACCTTTGTCTCCTGTGTCTCTTGTATTGGCAGGCAGATTCTTTACCGCTGAGCAACTGGGAAGCCCCAAACACAATAACATAATTATTGCCATAACATAACTGGCATAATAGATCTGCCTTATTATTATTAGGAGGACTTTCACTGCCTTGGTTAAATTTGCACCTAGGTATTTTATTCATTTTGATGCAACTGTAACTGGGGTTGTTTTCTTAATTTCTCTTACTGATAGTTCATCATTAGTGTGTAGAAATGCAACAGATTTTTGCATATTGATTTGGTATTCTACAAATCATTTTAGAAAGAATAGAATATTTGCAATTTGCAATGCAGGAGACTGAGGTTTGATCTCTGGGTCAGGAAGATTCTCTGAGTCAGGAAGATCCCCTGCAGAAGGAAATGGCAACCCACTTGAATATTCTTGCCTGGAGAATCCCATGGACAGAGGAGCCTGGTGGGCTGCAGTCCATGAGGTTGCAGAGAGTCAGACACGCCTGAGAGACTAACACACTTGGTATTCTATAACTTCACTGAATTTGTTCACTAGTTCTAACAGTTTTTTGATGGAGTCTTTAGGGTTTTTTCTATGTAATATTGACTTCCGTAATATTAAGTCATCTGCAAATAGTGATACCTCTTTCTTTTCAATGAGGATGCCTTTTCTTTCTTTTCCTTGCCTAATTTCTCTGGCTACAAATTCTAATATTATGTTGAATAAAAGTGTTAGGAGTGGGTATCCTTGTCTTATTCCTGATTTTTTAACATCATACTACTGAGTGTGATGTTAATTGTGGGGTTGTCTCTTAATTTATTTAAAAATAATTTTGGCTCATGAGAATGATGAGATGATGAAACATAAAGCATCCTTAAGTTCTTTTTTAAAGTCCTTAACAATATAGTTGTTGTTTATTGGCTAAGTTGTGTCCAACTTTTTTTCTACCCCATGGACTGTAGCCCACCAGGCTCCTCTGTGCGTGAGATTTCCCAGGCAAGAATACTGGAGTGGGTTGCCCTTTCCTTCTCTAGGGGATCTTCCCGACCCAGGGATCAGACCCACGTCTTCTGCATTGGCAGGCTGATTCTTTACCACTGAGCCACCAGGGAAGCCCCCAACAACACAGTAGCTATACATTTAAAAAGCTAACTGAAATAACTCTAATGTTAGAAAATGTGAGCACATCAAATGTTTGTACCAACATCAGGATGTTCCAAGGTTTATTAACTAGTTTGGCTTTTTAAAAATACATAAGCTACACTCTATGCCGCATCTACTGCGAGAATGAAGACCATTCTCAGCAATCAGACTGTCGACAGAAAATGTCGACATTAACTTGAAGGGACGGACAGTTATTGTGAAGGGCCCCAGAGGCACCCTGCGGAGGGACTTCAATCACATCAGTGTAGAACTCAGTCTCCTTGGAAAGAAAAAGAAGAGGCTCCATGTTGACAAACGGTGGGGAAATAGAAAGGAACTGGCCACTGTTCACACAATCTGTAGTCACGTACAGAACATGATCAAGGCTGTTACACTGGGCTTCTGTTACAAAATGAGGTTGGTGTATGCCCACTTCCCCATCAACGTTGTTATTCAGGAGAATGGTTCTCTTGTGGAAATCTGAAATTTTGGGGGTGAAAAATACATACGCAGGGTTCGAATGAGGCCAGGGGTTGCCTGTTCAGTATCTCAAGCCCAGAAAGATGAGTTGATTCTTGAAGGAAATGACATTGAACTTGTGTCAAATTCAGCTGCTTTGATTCAGCAAGCCACCACAGTTAAAAACAAGGATATCAGAAAATTTTTGGATGGTATCTATGTTTCCGAAAAAGGAACAGTTCAGCAGGCTGATGAGTAAGATCTCAGTGATCCTGCTGCAGAAACAAGATAGCACTCAGTTGTGATATTTTAAAGAGACAATAAAAACTCTTGATTTGAAAAAAAATACATAAGCTACAAACCAACATGATTTACTTGGCACCTGGTTTCCCTGCATCAGCCAATTAAAGCCACAGTTCCCATCAAGAATTTCCAACAGAAGAAAAGCAAAAGCAAATAATAGTTGCTAAGTCGTGTCCAACTCTTTTGTGACTCCATGAACTATTGCCAGCCAGGTTTCTCTGTCCATGGGATTTCCCAGGCAAAAATACCGAAATGGGTTGCCATTTCCTTCTCCAGGGCTCTTCCCAACCCAAGGATCAAACCCCCATCTCCTGCATTGGCAGGTGGATTCTTTACCACTGAGGCACCTGGGAGGTCCCCCCAAAACAAATAATACAAAAGCCAGTTTAACTATTATCTCTGAAATGTCTTTTATCTATCCCCAACTTTCAATTTCCATCAACCCTGTTCAAGTTCAGGCCCTAACATCTCTGTTCTGGGTTATTAAATGGGATTCCTCCTTATTTCTTTGCCTTCTTTTTCTCTCTTTCCAAATCAACTCATGTATTGCTGCCAGATAATCTTCCTAAATTGCAGGTCAGGTCATAACAGTACCCGGCTCCAAAAAGTTCACCATTTCCCATTGTTTTCCAAAAGCTTTAACGGAGTTTTTGAGGTCATCCAAAGGTATGTCTTCAACTTCCCTGCCCAGCCTTATTTCTCAGCACTCCTTGCTTGCACTGCGTACACCATCAGATCAGATTATGCTTTCCTTCCTGGACAAGCACATAGTTTTTCTGCCTGTCTGCCTTCAACTCACACAATTCCTTTACCTGGACTCTCCACCACACTGATCTCTCTACCTGCTAAAATTCTCCCAGTTCCTTCCAGATCTGACACTAAAAGGCTATAAAAAATTGTTTCTCTCTAAAGCCCATATCTTCTCTTTCCTTAGGGTTCCCACAGCTTTCTGTTCCAACCTCTTAGAGCACATGTCATTCACATTCAGTCTTCTACACAATAGCTGAATATCTTTCTTGCCCCAACTTGACAATGAACAGTTTGAGAGACTGGATCTTGTTCATGTTTTATCCTCCATTTGTTATTGTTTAGCTGCTAAGTCCTGTCTGACTCCTTTCGACCCCATGAACTGTAGCATGCCAGGCTTCCCTGTTCTTCAGTATCTGCTGGAGTTTGCTCAAATTCATGTCCATTGAGCCGGTGATGCTATCCAACCATCTCATTTTCTGCCGCTCTCTTCTCCTTTTGTCTTCAAAGTTTCCCAGCATCAGGGTCTTTTCCAATGAGTTGGTTCTTTGCATCAGTTAGCCAAAGGATTTCTATTCTATTCTTTCTAAAATGATATTGTTTTTTCATGAAATGTCACATAGGACTGTGTTCTGAAAACTTAATTTGAAATAAGAATGCCTTCTCTGGCTTAAAAAATGCTATGAGTTCTCATTTGTACACTAAATGTATATTTGTAGATCTATATGAAACAATTATTTTGCTAGGGCTAATTAGCCAATCATGTGACTTTTATATATTGCAAACTTGAAGAACATGTTCACTTTCATCCTCAGGTAATCCAAACCAAATTGTAGTTATGGGTAAATCTGTATGGTACTAGAACACTGAAATTGTGCCAAATATATAATTGAAGCCCAATAATTTTTTTGATATTAATTTTGTAGTTTCTTGATTCTCTAGTGTTTTCTCCAAAGATCCTGCCTTTAAGACAACTTTTTGTGTTTAAATTTGCCCATTAAATGGATTCTGTTTGATATATGGTGGAAAATTACCTGATTAAAATAATAGCTGTCTAAGAAAAGTTATCTTTTAATTAAATGAAGCCTAGAGAGCTTTATTTAATTGAGTCTGCCATCTGATAACTGCAAGAGAGCTTTTTTTTCAAAGAGACCAAAAAAAAAAAAAGTGAAGTCACATTTGTTTGTTGGTTTCAAGAATCTGCAAACACTTTTATGTTAGGAAAAAAACTCGCCCTACACTGAGATGTCACAGCCTCTGAGGTTTTGTAAGACCCCTGCTGACTGACCCTACCCTTGACCTTAGCTCTAAAGCCCAACTCCATTTTGGCATGTTGATGTAGAGAATTTATTTATGTTAACAGTAGGGAGTCAGAATTCCAGGAACATTCTTATAAGAATCTGATGCATTCTTACAAAAATCAGATCCATTTACCAAATCTTCACCCCCACATGACTGGGAAGCCTCCATTAACACAGAGAGTGGGTTCTAGTGAAGGGTTGCTGTCAAGGCCTATGTGGATGTGGTTTAACTCTAAGCAGTAGGACCTAGAGGGGTGTGAAAGAGTTCCACTAAAAATGGCCTTTTGATCATCAAGGAAAACAAGAAAATAGGTGTATTTTCATAGCAGATACCTTTTGGTAAAGGGAGGGGAGTGATCTGTAAATAATTGGTGCATGCATGCTCAGTTGCTCCGTCGTGTCTTGACTCTTTGCGACCCCCATGGACTGTAGCCTGCCAGGCTCCTTTGACCATGGGATTTCCCAAGCAAGAACACTGGAGTGTGTTGCCATTTCCTCCTCTAGGGGATCGTTCCAACCCAGGGATCAAACCCAAGTTTCTTGTGTCTCTTGCACTGGTAGGTGGATTCTTTACCACTGCATCACCTGGAAGCCCTATAAGTAAGTCAGATAATATTTATCAAAGCAGAGAGGCAGTCTTAGGGCCAATTCTCCATTTAATCTACCTGCTTCTATCTGTTGATTCCTATACTTTCTCATGAATCCTGCTAATTTTATTGTAGGACTGTAAGGTGCAATTTACTATGCATTTTTACTTTTTAAAATACTTTATTTTTAAAATTTGAATGTTATAACATGTTCATTAAACATTTGTAAAATGCTAAAAAGTACACAAGGGAAAAATCAAAATTTCTGAACATATTTACTAGTAATAATTTAGTAAATTAGTTTTCTTGGTGGGGGAGGGACAGAGTTTCTTTTTATATACAATTTTCTCATGTTTTAAAATATACTACTTCATTATAAAATTTTTTCTTATTGTTTAATACATTTTCACAAGATTTTATTATAAAAATTTAGAAGCATAAGTCAAAAACACTTTACTATGAAGAACCATATTCTTATTGCTTATATTCAAAAATATAGTTAACATTTTACTGTACATGTTTGGTCACATATCTATTAATATTGCCCTATCCATCTATCAGTCCATTTTTTATGTATGTCAAATTAAACTTATAGATATTAATTTTGTAAACAGTCCTTGTAGTGAAATAGTATTTTCTTTTAAATTATGTCCCTATTATTGACAGATTGCTCAGTCGCCATTTTCCACTAGCTTACATGAGACCTCATAGGAAGGTTACATTTCTATGGTTTAATATTAGTTTCTGGCTAAAGAAGAAGAACAAGACTGAAAAAACAGATAAGGATCATATTATGGAAGGCTTTGAATACCAAAGAAATTACAGCAAAATGTAGTGTGACAGCTGCATTCTTGGAATCAAATAGATCAGACAATTGTTAGATAACTGCGCCTAGGAAAAGTTCTAAACTTCTCTGAGGCTCTGTTTCCGCATATGTCAAGTGACAAGAGTATTGTTTGTCTTATGGGTAATTGTGAGGGTGAAGTTACACGTATGAACTCTATCTGTATTTCATAAATAGAAGATTTCCCAAAACAATAGTTTCATGAAAAATTCAGAAAAAAATTCCTTGGAGGTTTTACAATAATAGTACAGAAACATGATCAGATCCAGATTTTAGGTAGCTTAATCTTATATAATTATGTGTGGTGGATAAGAGTTAAGGGAGAAGTTACAGAGAGGTAGATTTAATTCAATTTAACATTTACGGAGTTTGTATGAAATGCAGGGCACTATGATAGATGCCTTGGAAATACAAGCAGAAATCTTGACGGGTACCATAAAGGCTTGTAATGGGTAAGACGATCATGAAGACGAGCTATAAAACTGAGCAGAATTCATCAGTTTATCCAATGAATATTTATTTTGCTCCCACCCTATGCCAATCACCGTTCTAGGTGCTGAAGATAAAGCACCAAGAAAAACACAGACAAAATTCCTTTCCCTCATTAGCACACATTCTAGTGGAGAAGACATAATGTACAAATAAATAATAATAACATATAGATTGTAATCATCACCTTGAAGAAAAACAAAGCAATATGAAGGGATAAACTGTACAGTAGTGATGAGGGTGCTGTGTTAGATAGCTTCTGCGAATGTGCTGTTTAAGCAGAGAACTGAGAACGATTAAGAAGTAAAATGTGCTACTCTCTGAACAGATTTCTAGGTAGCTCAAATGGCAAAGACAGGAGGCAGGAATGGCCTGGGGGAACACCAGGGAGGGTAATACACGTGACTGGAATGGAGAGAGAAAGAGGGATGCAGCGGGAAGTCAGGTTGGAGACCTGGTCTCAGGTAGGGCCATTTATGGGGCTTCGCAGGTGGCGCTAGTGGTAAGGAACCCACCTACCAATACAGGAGACGCGAGAGACCCAAGAGACACGGGTTCAATCCCTGGTTCAGGAAGATCCCCTGGAGGAGGGCACGACACCCCATTCCAGTTTTCTTGCCTAAAGAATCCCTTGGACAGAGGACCTGGCAGGCTACAGTCCATAGGGCTGCAAAGAGTCAGACATGACTGAATGGACTTAGCCTGCATGCACCAGGACAGAGTAGCCTTGTTGTGCTCAGTGTACACCCAGGGTGCAGAATTAAGAAAGACTCTCCCAGGATGGTGGAGATGTGGGATTGGCTCCTGAAAGAAGTGCTTCCTTACACACTGCAACCCAGAGGCCTTAATCCCCCACAGTCCCAACTCTGTTACTCGAAGATGAGCACGTCGGCTGAAGAAACCGCAAGAGCAAAGGGAGGAGATATAAGAGACTGGTGAAAAGATGGCTGCAGTTGTCTGAACAAGAGGAGTTACAGGTGTTGGGAAACAAGAGAAACTTCTAGGCTGCTGGTTAGGCCCAGGCAGCTCCCTATCTTCTCCTTTTCTTGTGTGGGGGAGGGGAGGAGGCCCCAAGGGTAGCCTTCTTGTCTTTCCTTTTTATGTTGTCATTGTCCCTGCATTCTTTTGTCATTTTCTTTAACAATACTGACTGTGGTGTCTTGGAATTTCCATAAATTCCTTTGTCCTCAGATGCCCAAAGGCCAATAACCTGGTCCTTAGGTTTTGTGGAGTTTACTGTTAATCACTAAAGAATCTAATAAACATAGAGAAACGACAAAGTTAAGAAATTCCTAATACACAGGCTATGAAAAAAGCTCATACAATTTAATATTTTAAAAAATGAATACTTTGATTTTTAAATGGGCAGAAGATCTGAGTAAACTTTTTCTCAAAGAACACATATAGACTGCCAACAGGTACATGAAAAAAAGGTTCAACATCACTAATCAGGGGAATGAAAATCAAAACCACAATGAGACACTACCTCACACCTGTCAAAATGGCTGTTGTCAAAAAGACAAGAGATAACAAATGCTGGCATGGATGTGGAGAAAAGAGAATCACTGTGCACTCATGGTGGGAAAATGAACTGATACAACCAGTATGGAAAATAATATGGAGGTTCCTCAAAAAATTAAAAATAGAACTACCATATATCCAACAATTCCCCTTCTAGGTATTTATCTGAACAAGATGAAAACACTAACTTCAAAACATATATATACCTTCACATTCATTGCAGCATTATTTGCAAGAGCCAAGATATGGAAATAATATATGTCCATTGACAGATGAATAAAGAAAATGTGATCTATATCTATATAAAACGGAATATTATTCAGCCCAAAGAAGGAAATCTTGCCCTTTGCAACAACAAGGATGTACCTTGAGGGTGTTATTCTAAGTGGAATATGCCAGACAAAAACAAAATATTAAATGATCTCTCATTTATATGTGTAATCTGAGAACAAAACAACAACAAAAACAAAACAAAAAACAAAACAGACCCCAAAAAAGACCCCAAAAAATCCACAAAAGAACAAGCTTGTGAATATAGAGAATGGGTTGATGGTTTCCATGGAGGGGACGGGAGGGGAGGCAGTGGATGAAATGGGTAAAGGGATAAAATGGGTAAAAAAAGGATCCATTTTAAAATGGAGCATGACGACTATAGTTAATAACACTGTATTGCATATTTGAAAGTTGGTAAGAGAGTACAACTTAAAAGTTCTCTTAACAAGAAAAAAAATTCTGTCAATATGTATAATGACAATTTTTTTTTTTTTTGGCTGAACCACATGGCATGTGGGATCCTAGTTCCCTGACCAGGGACTGAACCCATGCCCTTAGCAGTGTCCTAACCATGGAGTCCTAACCAGGAAATTCCCTGCAGATGTTAACTAGACTTACTGTGGTGATCATTTCACAACATATAAAAGTATGGAATCGTTATGTTGTACACTTAAAACTAACGTCATGTGGTATGTAAATTATACCTCCCCACCCCCAAATTGTATCAGTGAAAGAAACAGAACAGGAAAGGAAGAAATTCCTTGAAGTTTTCAATAGCCTTTATTATGACTCTATGCCTGAGATGTTCACGTTCTTATTAGTTGCTCAGTTGTGTCCAACTCTTTGCAACCCCATGGACTGTGACCTGCCAGGCCCCTCTGTCCACGGGATTCTCCAGGCAAGAATACTGGAGTGGGATCCCACAGCCCTCTTCCGGGGGTCTTCCGGACCCAGGGATCCAATCTTCATCTCCTGCAGTTCCTGCATCGCAGGCGATTCTTTACCGCTGATCCACTGGGGGAGCCCAGGTATGTGTTTTCTTACGTTACCCAAATCATCACTGCATGGGCTCGAGGGATCTGAGTTCCCTAATAAGTGATCATGCCCCCTGCAGTTGGAAGCACAGAGTTTTAACCACTGGACTGCCAGGGAAGTCCCTCAGTTGTCTCTTCTATTTATTTTTGGTCTATGAGATCTATCCAGTTCTTTGAGAAATGGGTTAAAATTTTTTAAACAAATTCTTCTTTTAGCTCCACTCGTTATTTATTTAAATATTTTGGTGCTACAAATGTACACTTTGGAATTAGCACATTAGGGTTTGAGTTCCGCGTCATCTATTGCTGTGTGGCACATGCTGAGAACACTTAATCTTTCTAAGCCTAGTTTCTCATCTGCAGAACGGAAGTGTGAGCTACAGTCACTCCAAAGTGTTGTAAGGATTACTTTAGGAAATCCTCAGTTGAGTGCTTGGCATGTAGTGAGTGTATAATAAATGTCTGCTACTCTTCCAAGTAAATTGGTTTTATTGTCCTGCTAGATACTTACTTTTCAATCATGAATTTCACTTTGATTTTATATTGCTACTGTTTTCCCCCTCTACATGTGCTTGTAACGTTAATAGCCCGTCCATTTATTTTCAATATTTCCATGTTGTTTTATTTTGGGTCTAATGTATAAGGAGAATATAGTTACATTTTCTTGTTTCAAAGATTTTTGTCTTTCACTAAGGAAATCTAGCTCACTTAGTTTTTTGTTATTAATGCTAAGAATGCATATACCAATGCCAAACCCATGTCTCCTACACCGGCAGGTGGATTCTTTACTGTTGAGTCACCTGAGAAGACCAGTCTACCTCCTATATCACTATGGACCTGCCTATTTTGGATATTTCACATCAGTGGAATCATACAATATATGACCTTTAATGCCTGGCTTATTTCATTTAGCATGTCTTCAAGTTTCATCCATTTTGGAGCATGTATCAGTATTTCATTTTTAAAAAACTGCTGAATAGAGTTCCATTGCATGGATAGGACACATGTTGGTTATCCATGCATTGGCTGATGGACATTTGCATTGTATCCACCTTTTGGCTGCTATGGATAATGCTGTTGTGAACATTCTTGTACAAGTTTCTGTGCAAATATATGTTTTAAATTCTCTGGGGTATACATCTCCGAATGGAATTATTGGATCATATTATAACTCTATTTTGAGGAACTGCCAAACTGTTTACCACAGTTATACCATTTACATTCCTATCAGCAATATATAAGGGCTCCATTTGTTATTATAGCTTAACCAACATCTGTTATTACAGCTTAAAAAATGTTCTAAATCTCTTTTTTATTATTATGGTTAACTATGGATAACATAGTCACCATTTCAAACATTTTAAGTGTACATTCTAGTGGGATTAAGGATATTCACATTGTTGTACATTCATCACCACCATCCATCCCAAGATTTTTTCATTTTCCCAAACTGAAACTTTAACCTTAACCCTAAACATAACTGTATCCATTAAACAACAACCCACCATGATCTCGTGCCCGCTTCAGGGTCCTCATCCCCTACCCAACTACCATTCATTCTAGTTTCTGTCTCTAGGAATTTGACTGTTCTAGGTATCTCATATAAGTGTATTTGTATTTGTGTATACAGTATTTGTCCTTTTGTGATTGGTTTATTGCCATTAGCATAATGTCTTGTTATACATGTTGTTATACGTTATACGTGTCAGAATTTTGTTCCTTTTCTTGCTGAATAACATTCTATTCTATATATCTTGTTACTTAAAAAAAAATGTAGCCATCCTAGTGGATATAACATGATATATCATTGTCGTTTTGATTTCTATTTCCCTGTAGCTAATTATGCTGCACATCTTTTTGCATGATTATTGGACATTTATACGTCTTCTCTGGAGAAATGTCTATTCAAATCCTTTGTCTATCTTTCATTGGATTATTTGTCTTTTTATTGTTGCATTGCAAGAGTTCTTTATATATTCTAGATAACAAGTCCGTATCAGATACGTGATTTGAAAATATTTTCTCTCATACTGTGGGTTGTCTTTTCACTTCCTCGATGCTGTCTTTTGATGCACATAGTTTTTAATTTTATGAATCAATGTATCTAGTTTTTCCCTTGTTGCTTGTGCTTTTGGTGTCATATTAAGAAACCATTATCTAACCCAATGTCGAAGAACTCTATGAAAAGAATTTTGTTGTTTCAACTCTTACATTTAGATCTAAGATCCCTTTTAAGTTAATTTTTATAGCTGCTGTAAGGCAGATGTCCAAATTCATTCTTTTGCTTGTGGATATTCAGTTGTCCCAGCACTGTTTGTTGAAAAAACTATTCTTACCCCATTGTATTGACAACCTGTTGAAAATCAACTGACCATAGATACATGAGCTTATTTGTAGACTCTTAATTCTATCCTTTTGATCTATATGTCTTTATGCCAGTACCACACTATCGTGCTTACTATAGCTTTGTAGTAAGATTTGAAATTGGAAACTGTAGTCTGAAATTTTTATTTTTTAAAAAGATTGTTTTGCAGAAACAGACTTAGACTTATAGACTTAGAAAATGAGCTTATGGTTGCTGGGGGAAAGACTGGGGGAAGGGATAGTTAGGGAGTTTGGGGTGGAGATGTACACACTGCTATATTTAAAATGGATAGCCAACAAGGACCTCCTGTATAGCACATGAAACTCTGCTCAATGTTATGTGGCAGCCTGGATGGGAGGGGAGTTTGGGCGAGAATGGATACATGTATATGGGTATGGCTGAGTCCCTTTGCTGTTCTGAAACTATCACAACATTGTCTGTTAATCAGCTACACCCTAACACAAAATAAAAAGGTTTTTTTTTAAGATAATTTTGTGTACTTGGTGCCACTGAACCATACAGCTAAATATGGTTAAATAGTATTTCCACAATAAAAGAAATGACAAAACAAAGATTGTTTTGGCTGAATCCCTTGCATTTCCATATAATTCCTAAATTATAGGATCAACTTTTCAATTCCTTCAAAAAAGAAAGGGACAGTTTTGGAATCTGAAAGGAATTGTGCTGAATCTGTAGATCAATTTGGGGAGTATTGCTACCATAACAATTGGAGAAGGAAATGGCAGCCCACTCCAGTGTTCTTGCCTGGAGAATCCCAGGGACAGAGGAGCCTGGTGAGCTGCCGTCTATGGGGTCGCACAGAGCCGGACACGACTGAAGCGACTTAGCAGCAGCAGCAGCTACCATAAAAATATTAACTCTTAAACTCCAACAACACTGTGTTTCCCTTTATTTAAGCCTTAATTTCTTTTAATGATGTTTTATAGTCTACCTATCTTGTAGTATTCATATACTACAAAGTAAGTATTGTAAAATACAATATCTATTCCTTTTTTTTGCTTCTAAAACTTTTAACATATAAATATTAGATCTCCTGGATATATTTTTAATATTAAAAAAAATCTTTTCCTTCACAATTTCTGTTTATCTTTTTGGTATGCTCGGAAGGACTTTTTGATATAGTCTTATAATTCACTAATTCAGTATTCAGTAGCATCTATTTTCCTATTAACTTCTTTCATAATCTTTTCAACTTAAACATTCATCTATTTTTTTAAAAAAATTCTGAGGACATTCTAACTTTTAGATGCTCCATTTTCACAATTACTTGCCCTTGTCACTCTTTAAATTTCAGTTAAGAAACTGAACAGGATTTTTTTTAAAAAGTTTTCTATTTCCTGCATTAATTCCATTTTAGTGAGTGGGAGTTGCTCTAATTTGGTCCTCTTCTTTCAAATAGTGGATCCTCTTTTCATCACTAGTGGATCTGTGTGTATGTCTTGCTTCCTTTTTGAGGTTTATGTATACCTCATCATGTCCAGTATACTTCTGTGATTATAAAATATGAGAGAGTGAGGACTTTGTTCATATTTAAAAGTGGAGATCTAGACCATTCAGCATCAGTAACTGACATCCCATCTGGAATTAGAGAGACCACTGTTCAATTCCCTATAATGGTCTGACCCTCTTAGGACGATGGTGGCAGAGTGGAGGCTGGGATTAGGTAGTGACGCCAGTGAACTGGCACTGAGTAGCAAAGTAGCATCCCCTTTCCTCATGGAAGATACTGGTTATGTCTCAAACCTGAACCTAGAGAGAAAGGATCAGGGTGAGGAAGCAAAGAAATCAATTATTAGAAACAATGTCCAGAAAAGAACTTTACATGGAACTATTGGCACATAGAACTCAATGGAAGCAAATAAATATGAAGTCTACTAAGTGTGGGCTTCCCTGGTGGCTCACTGGTAAAGAATCCACCTACAAATGCAGGAGACATGGGTTTGATCCCTGGTCCGGGAAGATCCCCTGGTGTAGGAAATGGCAACCCATTCCAGTATTCTTGCCTGGGAAATCCCAAGGATAGAGGAGCCTGGTGGGCTTCAGTCCATGGAGTCACAAAGGAGTTGAACACAACTTAGTGACTAAAATCAACCAACAGCCTACTAAGTGTATGAGGGAATTGTGTGGCCAAATCATAAATCCAGTTGTAAAAAACTAACTGTAAATAAGCTCTCAGGACCCCAAACTTGTACCAACAGGAAATGGGTTGTGTCTCCAAAGAGGGCTTACTTCCCAAGGACCACTTCAGATGTGGGCATAAAGGATAATGAACAAGGAAGAGACTGTAAGCCAAGGGGCACAGAAATTAATGCAAAAGGGTGTTCATTCTTGAGAGCAGAACCAGGATGTAATCATGGAATGTCCCCCATCGTTCAGATGGAGGACCTTCCCAATTATCACAAAGAAGGAATCCGTCATTTCTATGGATCCTGATTGCTATGAGTCGTGTGTTTCACTGAACTTGGTTCTAATGCAGTGAATCTCTGCAGAAGCATTTGGGAATCATTGTTACAGAGAAGAGGAGGGATTCACAGATGATAGGAGTTAACATTTTATAGTCAGCTCGGCACTGTGCATTGTCTTAATCTGCACGGCTACTCCCTCAGGTGCGTACTATCATGATGCTATTCTACAAATGGGAACACTGTCAAGGTTACATAATAGGTAAGCCTTGGAGCCAGGATTCAAAACCATGGGTCCAAAGGGTTCACCTTAACTCCAAAGGGTTCACCCTTAACTCTGTCATATTTTTATTATCAATTTTTTGTTTAAATCTATTTATTTATTTGATTGTGCTGGGTCTTAGTTGCAACATGCGGAATCTTTCACTGAAGTGTGTGGAATTTTTAGTTGTGGCATGCAAATTCTTTGGTGTGGCATGTGGGATCTAGTTCCCCGACCAGGGATAGAACCCCAGAACCCCTATATTGGGAGTGTAGAGTCTTAGCCACTGAACCACCAGAGAAGTCCTGATTCTGTCATATTTTATAATCACAGAAGTCTATTGGACACGAGGAGGAATCCACAAACCTCAAAAAGGAGACAAGACATATACACAAATAAATTCAAAGCAAGGGAGTGCTATTTAATGGAGGAGATCCTGAAACATTTTCAGACTACCAGAATACAGATAGATTGCCATCACTAACTTTTTAACCTTGTTAGGGACTTGTTTTGTTTACTGATAAATTACCAGTTCTCACTTCGCCATCTGGCTCACAGTAGGTGCTCAATAAATATTTGTTGAATGAATGGAGAATGAATACCAGAGTTCTGTAATATTGGTCTAAGGTTCTTGAGCAACTGTGCCAAATTTACCTTCACATCTTCAGAGTTTAGTGTGTTTGATGCTCAACAAATGGTCCTTGAACTAAACTAAGAGAAAACTGCTCTGTGGTTTTACATAAAGGCTGCTCATTGTTCCCTGTTTCCTTATCTTTAAAATGGAAGGTGTTCCCCTCCTCAACTCTACCAACCCTGTGACAGACTGGGTTTTTCAAAAGATGGTTACTTGTTTTAACCTCTCAGGAGCTTAGTTTTTATGCACGGAGGTGAACTTGAAATGTTAAGTTTCTACTCACCACTTTTCCCACATATATGGCCGGTTCTCAGGTTGAGTTTGTGAACTGACATTTGATTCCTTTTTGATACCTTGAGCTTTAATGCTGCTAATCAGCGGCACCTTTCTGTATTGTAGTTATTTAAAAACCGCATTGATCTCATTCACTAAGCCTGTATTGTGTGCAAGATCTAGGACAGTGGCATTACAGACCGGGACTGAGAGAGACATGGCTCCTACTCTCATGGCAAAGAAAAGTGTTCTTATGTGTTTTAAAAGACGGGACAATGAGGATTCAATTGTAAAGCAAGGCCAAAAACATATCTACTCCTTATTCCCACATGGAACAAACGATTAAAAAAAATGGTACTTGGGCTTGTGTTCCCAGTAGAGGAAGAGAAGATAAATCCAAATCACAAACAAATCGCTTACTTTTTGCAAGCCACAACTGAACTATGCCCTGAGTTATTGTCTTCCAGTCAGTTCCCTCTGTATGGACCAAAAGAGAAATGGGGAGGGGGGAATGCATTTCGGTTCTTAAAAAAAAAAAAAAAAAGAAAAAAAAAAGGCAAGACGAGCAAACAAAACGTACTGACTTAGAGATCTTATGAGATCTGCTTTAACTGAAGCTGTCTTTAAACTGGAACTGACAATGATACCTTTCTCAAGACTGATAAACAACACGCCCGGGGCCTGGCACCGCGGTCCGTTCCCCACAGCCACCCATCGGCTCACCTACCCCGGGCTATGCTGGCCCCAAAGGCACCTCAAATAGATCAGCTTTTAGCTAGACTCTCCCATCACATCCAGCCTGGAGCGGCTTCTTCCAGTGTGGGCCATCCAGCAAAGGCGTCTAGTTCCATCTCTGGCCACAATGACCGTTTTAAAAATAAATGAGCTCCAGCTCTAATCACAAAACCCACCAGCTGTGAAGAATAGAGCCACATCTGTCACCACGGGGCCCAAGCATTTCTGCAGAAGCTCTGCCCCCGCCGCTCCGTCGAGGCCCCGCGGTCGGTCGAGCAGCCCTCCCGGCCCGGGAAGTCTCGGGTCTGGGGGCGAGCAGGCGGCGCCCGGCCGAGATCTGCCGGCCGGAGGCAACGTGCTTGTTTGGGAGGTGTCCAGGAAGATCAGGCCGGAGCCCCCGGGCGGAGCGGGGGGTGTCACTTGGGGTTTGTGCGCGTCCCGTCCCCGCCCCACCCCCAGCCCCACTTCAAGCAAAAGGCCGAAGGGTTTCGACCCCCGATCGCCCACTTCGATCTCACGCTTAGGGCCCTTTCGCCGCCGTCCAGCGGACAGAGAAAGCAATCCCGCAGCGAGGCGAAAGCACTCTATGAATGAAGGTGGAATCGGCGAGAAAATAATTTTTCTTCTCAGCTGAGCCCGTCAGCCGCCCCGGGGGCGTTTGTGGGGGACAGTCCTCCTCCCGAGGAGACCCCTTCACTCCCCGCAGTGGACATACACGTCCCCCCCGGGGGCCGTGTGAGTTTGGGAATGGAGGCGCGAGCCCCCGGGCGAGAGGATTCACCCGGGGCGGGGGGCCGCGAGCCCACTCCCCACTGCACTCCGCGAGGGTCAGGGAGGGGGGCGCCTGGAAGGGCGGTCGGCAGAGAGGCGGGGCGGAAGGGGGGGTCCGGGGGTCCCCGCCGCCGCCGCCCAGGTCCCGGGGAAGCGGGAGGGGCCGCACCTGAGGAATCCGCCTCCGGCCGCGGCGGCCGCCGCCTCGCTCCGCCCCGGGGACCTGGGCGCGCGGCCGGCTTGCCCGGCGCACACAGACGCCAGCCAGCGGCGGCGCTAGCTCCTCGGAGGAACGCGGCCGAGCGAGCGGAGCGCGGCGCCGCCACCCGGCTGGGGGTGGGGAGACGAGCCCCGACCCAGGCGAGGGCCACCCCCGGTCCTCGGCCCTCGCGCGCTGCCAGGGCCAGGTGAGCGGCTGTGGGGACTCGGGGCGCGGGGAGGCGGCGGGGCGCGGGGGCGGTGGTGATGAGAGGTGGCCAGCCGGGCGCCAGCGCGCGCCGCTGCCCTTTGGCGGGCTGTGCACACCCTGCCTGCGCAGGCCGGCGCGCGGCGGACTTTTTCCGGAGGGCTGGCCCGGCGGAGCGCGGGTCGTGAGCGCTGCTGCGTTTGTACGGCGAGGCTGGGCGCCCGTGCCAGCCTCAAGCCCCACGAGGAGACCCAGTCCGTGCGGTCCGCGCCCCAAGGCCAGAGGCCTGTCACCGCCGCCTTTGTGGCGGGAGCGAGGGAGCCCGTGCCGGAGGGCTGAGGGAGGCGGGGAGCGCCCCTCGGGAGCGTCTCCTGGAGCCCGCGGGCCGCCGAGGGGGGTCTCCCGGGCGCGGGGTCGGGGGCGGCAGGTAGGGAGGCGCGGAGGTGACGCGCGAGGATGGAGAGAGCCGAGCCCCGGGTGGAAAGTTGGGAGCGTCCGGCGGTGGCCGGGCGTTTGCCCGGGGTGCCCGGGCGGCTCGGCTCCGCACGAAATGTCACTCGGTCACGGGCGCGCGCGCGCGTGTCCTCCGGCCATCGTTCGAATTTCTCTGAGAGGGGCTGGGGACCCTGCTTGTGCCGACGGAGACACAAAGGGTTGTGTTGACAGCTGACCTGACGCGAGCGGACGGCGCGGAGCGGTGTGTGCAGGGCCGGGATGGGGAGGGAGGCGAGGGATGCGGAGGCGGTTTGTTAAAAGTTCATCAGTTTCCTCAGTCCGTCTTCCGGGCTCCGGGGAAAAAGGAACGTTCGGTGCCGACGCACTTCATGGGGCGGATCAGTCCGCCCGAGTCCACGTCGGGTCCAGAGCCGGGTTCGCCCGCGGAGCCGGACGGAGCCCGGAGAAACACCTACTCGATCGGTTCCTTTCCTCCGGTTGCGTGACTGATGCAAGGTCCTTATCCACCACCGCGGCCCTCTGGCCCGGGTGGAGAAGACAGAAACCACGTTTTAATTTGTCCTCCCTCCACCTCGCCCGGGAGGTGGGAAATCCCACTGAAATACCATTTTTAAAAAAAATCTAGCTATTTAAAGATGGGGAAGAGTTTGTCCGCAAAAGGTTTTTTGAATAAAACGCCCCTTTTAGAAACCTCCCCTTCCTCTGTACATCTTTTTTTTGAGGGGGAGGGGTACTTTAAATCCTGGAATTCTCTTTTGAGTTTTGGAACTGTGTTGGTTCCCCCCCCCCCCCGCCTTTCGGAATATTTCTATGTAGTTTTACAAATCGCAATACTGAAAATTTCAGATAGAGAAAAATTTAAATAATTGTTTTATTAAAATAGTATTACGTGCATGTAGGCATGTGTTTCAAGGGAAAGATTTAATTAATGAATATTGGAAAGTTATATGCAAAGGATGAAAATTTCAAACACCAGTGTAAAATATGCCCTCTGTCTCAGAGACCCATATTCCTAATGCCCTAGTCCTTCCTCCACCCAGAGGCAATCACTTTCCTCCTTTGTATATCCTTCTATAAACCTTCTGTTAGAATGGAATTACATTGTGGAAATCGAGGATGAAAGGAACTGGATATGTAAGACTGAACTGCTTCTCAGTGGTGATGAATCTTAATTTGTTATTCACTTATGATGATGTTAGACCCTTTCATTTGGCCTAAGGCACTTATCAGTTAGAATGCTAAAAATCTTAGAACAAGCATTCAGTGCAAAGCAGAACTATTAAATGGTTATCTCCCTCCATCACAAGTTTCTCCTGGTTTTTTATTTATAATCTTTGATTTTTCTTCCATTTCGGAGCTCTTTATGAAGTAGAGAATGAGAACTATAGCTATTCTATCCAGCGCAGCACATATCTGCAAGACATTGAAAGGATATATGAATAACTCCTGCTGACACGAGATAGTATAAAAATTTCAATAGTATGAAGGCCAAGGTTAAGATATTTGGTCATATCTCTTAGTTCCAGGCTTGGATTTGCCATAAATTAGCTAAATGAATTAACTTTCTAAGAAATGCTTTTGTTTCCTCCCCCAGTTAAATAAAGGAATTGAACCATGTGGCTTCTGAGCCTCCTTCTAACTCCAAAATTCTGTGATTTTTGGTAAAATGGTAGTTCTGTAGGTGTCAAACCAGTTGGATTGTAGGTATTAGTGGAGGGACCAAAAAAAAAAAAAATCCTAAATGGTAGATTCATAAAGAAAAAGTTGAGATGTTTAAACAACATTCCTGCTTTTATGAGATTGATATCATTGGAGAACAGCTACTTTATTTTCCCACAAAATGTCTGTTTATGCTACTGAAAAAGGTCGAACCCTGAATGGGCCTCTGTGTATCACCTTGTATGGCTAAGGAGAGTGAATTTTCTTCACAGCTCATGGTGCCATTTTTAGGGAAATTACTTTTACCAGACTCTTACTTTTCTTCTTAAAGTGGAAATAAAGTTCACTGACCTACTTCAAAGGAACTTTACCTAATTTAATTAGCGATTCTCAAAAGTATTTAGAATATGAATAATCCTTATGGCCAACCTATTTTAGTGACTTTATAAATATTCACTTAGAGATCATGTTCTTAGTAGGACACTTTTCTAATCTCTAAGACACCTGCAACTGTAAATTCCTAGAGGGCTGCAGGGAGCCGAGGAGTGATTTCAAATTTATGACAGTAAAAAGAGTTAAGTGATTTCAGTCACTATATGTGATCTCAGTTAAGGGTTTCAAAAGTACACTGTAATTAGCAGTTACAGAAATCATTCTTGTAAAAGAAAGAGATTTCATACTTTGAAGATTCGGAGTCAACAACAAAGAATATGATGTATTTAGTTTGAGTATCTGTAATATAAATACATTACAGTGAAGTTTTAGGAGTTGTTCAATTGGGGTGATAAGAATATGAACTAGAAGGTTAGATTTGTAAGGGTGCTGAGAGTAATCTTGATTGACAAAACTAACAAAAACAAAAGAAGATTAAGTACTAGTAATGAAATTCTTCTAAAATGGAATCGTTTTTGTTTTTGAGCAGCTTCCTTCCCATCCTTACCATGTGAATATGTATTTTTACAAATGTCTTTCATATTGCACATGTTTACTCTGATTTTTATGAACATTTTTCTATAATTTACTTTCTACTGTTTACAAGTAGTTTATTGTATCATAATTTACTTAGCTCTTTCTCTGTTTCATGATTTTCCTGTTTTTTAAAAAATACAATGGCTACCCTTATGAATGGGACCTTCTTTAAAACAAACAAACAAACAAAGAATTGTTTCCCTAGAGAGGTAATACAGTGTAGTTCTAAATAGTTGGGGTCTAAAATTAAAGGTTCTGTGTCCAAAACAGCTCCATCCCTTATGAGCAATATTGGGCAAGTAACTTATTTTCTCAGAGCTTCCTAATCTGTAAAGTAGGTGTAGTAATAGCTCTTAATATGGTTAAGATAAAAAAGCAGTAATACATGTAAAAAGAGTTTACGTATGTAAATGTTAGCTGTTTTTTAATTAGGAAATTTCCTGATTTCTTGTAATCTCCAAATTACTTTCCAGAAGGATTACATACATTTGTGCTTATTTGTGTGTACTTATTTTAAACATTTATGTTATTGTGACTAATTTGATCAGTGTAAAATTGTATCCGTTTGTTTTAATTTGCATTCCTTTGATCTTGTGTGAGGTGAGAGGTAATTTTTTTTTCAATAGTATTGCTACAGTTTTCTACTTGGAGAAGTGGAAATTTCATCACCTCAGCCATTTTGAACAAGACTATAAGACAAGCCAATAGGACGGGTCAGTTACAACACCAATGAGTGAACCAACTTTTCCAGGTTTCTTTCAGATTAGTTGTAGTTTTCTTGTATTCTCAACTGATGATGGATTTTATCCATTATTCTTAAAAATATGGCTGTTAAAATTAATGAATAGTGTTCTCTGTCAATCCCATTTAAGTGAAAATGCAATCCTCTCTTTTTTCCCTCGAAGGGCTGGTTTTTATTAATTAGCATTACTGTGATCCAAATTGGTGGATTTTGGCTAGGAATGCTTCCTAAAATGGGGGGAGAAAAGATCAGAGAGAGAAAGTTTCATGATTGTTAATCATGTTATTTTTTGGCTACCAGCGGATAATGAAGTTATATCCTCTGACTTGAGTTCTTATACAGTCAAGGTAATTTAGACTACACAAAAGCATGCCCTTGTTAGTTCTGGAGTTCCAGCAGCCCTGATATTTCTGGCAAACACACACCCAACGTGGATAACAGCAGCTCTTTGTGCTCCTGGGCTCCAGGAGGGCTTCCTATTGTGTACTCTTCCTTGCTTCCCATTCTTGACTGACTGGTGATAGCAGCTCCTCCAAGTCCAGATGTGAAGTCCCCACAGGGCTGCCTCTCTGCAGCCCGGCTCTGTGTTTATCCCCACCACCCACCCCTTCAGTGTCTTTACTTTTGTCCTCTGACATAGAGAATTCACTCTTTTCAAGGTTGTGGTTTCAGATTTTATTTTTAGTTTATCTCTGTGCTTTATGAGTGTCTTCAACAGTCCCTACAGTAGAAACTGTAGGCGTGATTAACACAGATTAACACTTAATCGACACTGGATAAATGTTTGTTGCTGTGAACCATATCTCCTATGGTCTTCTCTGTTCCTGGGCATCATGCTGTTTTTATGGTAAAATAGAAAACAAGCTCGGGTTGTGTGCTGGATTGCTGTGTTTGCCTGTACTACCAAGGTTAGGAGTTAGGGAACCTGCTTGCTTTGGCCTTTTGAACTTCTTGTGTGTTTAGAGGAGATTCTTAATTCTTGTGTCTTTCTTTTCTTCTGTAAAATGGGATGAACAATTAAAGGACTGCTCTAATTATCCATCTTCTGCACAGAGTTGTTGTGAAGGTAAAATGAACTAATAAATGCGGCCATGTTTTAGAAGAAAAGGGTGTATGAGTTCACACTGTGTCGTCGTAATTACACATTATCACTACACATCCAGAAGTGTCCGCGTCATAATTACATATTACCACTACACATCTAGGAGTGTCTGTGTCTTTGAGGAAGCCCTGTCCCAGTGTGGAGCTGTGCTGGGAGCATGGGGTTACATGAATATTCTTGGGGTCCAACCCAAATCGTGGGGGTGGGGCCTGTTCTACATTTTAACAACACTTCTGATACTGACGCACTCACATTGGGAGTAGTAAGCGTCAATTAATCCCTAGAATAGTATTCTTCTTGTTAAATGTTAGTGGTAAGATAATCCAGAAATACAACATCACTTTTGTGTGCTGAGTATGAAATGAAAGTTAGCTATTATCATTCACCTTTTAACCTCTCTGAATGTGATTCAGAGCAGGAATTGTAAACTCAGGTGCCTTGGAGCAGGTTGTTTGCCTGAGTGAAGCAGGACACCTGTAAAATGATAGGGTATGCTGAGTTCTGGTGGGCAAGAAAGACTAAAGGTAGCATGATTTCTAAGGCTGCACTGATGTTAGCCCTGTATGTCACTGCTAACCAGATCATTTGATTTTTTTTTCAAGTGGAACTGAAAATTCATATTTTTATATGAATTTAAATGATGGCAGTAAATTCAGACGGTAAAGAATCTGCCCGCAGTGCGAGAGACCCGGGTTTGATCCCTGGATCGGGAAGATCCCCTGGAGAAGGGAATGGCAATCCACTTCAGTGTTCTTGCCTGAAGAATTCCATGGGCAGAGGAGGCTGGAGAGATACAGTCCATGGGGTCACAGAGAGTCGGACATGACAGAGCGACTAACACACACAATACATTTTAAAGAAAACATATGGACCCAGGAAAACAAACCTGGAAGCCAGATAATTTCCAGCTTCTCAATTAATTGACATGGGTGGGGATTTCCCTGATGGTCCAGTGGTTAGGACTCCCTACTTCCACTGCAGGGGGCGCCAGCCAGTTCAGTTCTTGGTCAGGGAACTTAAGATCCTGCATGCTGGCCAGTGTAGCAAAAAAAAAACAACAAAAAACAAAAAACCACAACCCCCAAAACAAGAAAACAAGCCCCCAAAATGGGTGAAAATATTTGCATTTGGATTATTATGATGACAGAAGAAAGCACTCTGTTCAACATTATTAATAAAGAAATGCACATGAAAACCATACGGACATATTTCGACTTTCAGGTTATAAAGATTTAGTAGATCAATAATGTCTAGCATTGGCGATGGGATAAAGAAATGGTTTCTGTTATACACTATAAATTGACAATTACAACTTTTCTGGAGAGCAGTTTGGCATCATGTGTCAAGATTTTAAATGTCTGTACCTGTACTGTTCAATGTGGCAGTCCATCACTATGTGTGGCTATTTAAATTTAAATTAATTAACATTATATAAAACTAAAGATTTGGTTTCTCATTTGCATTAGTCACATTTCAAGTGCTCATTAGTTGCATGTGGTGGGTGGCTACAATATTGAACTGTGATGATGTGGAACTTTTTCTTCATCAGAGAAAGTTCTTATGGATAGCACTGGTTGAACCTCTGAGTCAGAAACGTCCCTTCTAGGAATTTGTTAGGAAGAAATAATGAGAAATGCATGTAGTAAAAACATCATCTTAAACATTATTTATAGGAGTAAAAAATTAGAAACAAACTGAACATCATATTTTACTAAAAACTGTGTTGTATTAAACATCCATGAGCTTCGCAGGTGGCTCAGTGGTGAAAAATCCACGTGTCAATGTAGGACACGTGGGTTCATTCCCTGGGTTGGGAAGATGCCCTGGAGTAGGAAATGGCAACCCACTCTAGTATTCTTGCCTGGAAAATTTCATGGACAGAGGAACCTGGCAGGCTACAGACCATGGTGTCGTAAAGAATCAGACATGACTGAGCAACTGGGCACACACACACAAATATCCATGATACATTGTTAGTGACAATATTCCTGTTGCAGAATCATTTTATTTATTTGGGGGGATAACTTAGGTACACAGAAATAAAGTAAGTGTTAGTCGCTCAAGCTTCTCTGTCCGTGGGTTGCCATTCCCTCTCCAGGGGATCTTCCCAACCCAAGGATAGAACCTGAGTCTCCTGCATTGCAGGCAGATTCTTTACCGTCTGAGCCACCAGGGAAGCCCACGTAGAGATTAGGGGAACAAATTTTCTCCTCCAGCAAATGATTGTAGTTATGACCAAGCTCTGCCTTTTTAGCCTGTAGCTCTTCTCATATTAGACTTGGTTGACTTTCACAAAAGAGCAAGCAGAGACACTTGACAATTCTTCAGGCTGCATCAGTATCACTAGGGTTCCTGTTAGAAATTCAGAGGCTCAGACTCCATTCCAAACATCCTGAATCAGAATTTCTCGAAGGGCCCGGGGATCTGTGTAATAACAAGCTCTCTACTTCCTGCCGGTATCTACCTCCTATCACTGATCTCGCCAGCTTTGTTTTATCTTGGCCAAGTGTGATCTCCTTGAACTCGATCCAGGCCCTGTTTGAGGTGCTTCAGAGGTGGCAGTGAAGAAAACTAACAAACATCCCTGTCCTGATGGGAATCAAACAATAAGCAAAAGAAATAAGTCAGTAAAATGTGTTGTCTTTTAGGTAGTGAGAAGCTCTGGGGAGGAAAACTGAAGCAGAAAGAGGACTTAGAAAGTGAGATGGGAGTTGAGATTCTCTCCAGGGTGTGACTGAGAAGTGACATCTAAGTGAGGACCTGAAGGCTGGGAGGGACGGAACTCTTGGAAATTTGGAGGCAGAGCATTCTTGGCAGGGCTCAGGTCCTCGGAGGGGTAACAGGGAGGCCACGCCAGGAAGAGCAGAGGCAAGTGAGGGAGTGAGGGGGATCAGATCAGAGCGGCCATCGAGGTCCTCTGGCTTCGGAATTCTTTGTTCTCCCTAGTGTACCCCACTCCTCGAACTCTTTGGTTAATCAGTTTGTAATGAGATCAGACATCCTTAAATTCACTGTTTTTCAGTGTGATCTGTCGACACCTGCCTTATTTGCCTGGGGTCCTTGTTAAATGCGGATAACTTGTCCCTGAGGAATTAGAGTTTCTAGGCTGGGACCCTGGAATGTGCGTTTTAACGATCTTCTCAGGTGGTTTTTATGGACACACAAGTCTGAAAACCACTCCTCACATTTATCATTTTGCAAGTTTAGCTTCTAGAAAGGAGGTATGTCTAAAATTCTCACCACAGCCTGTGGAGATCATAATGGAAAGATGTAATTGATACAGTGTCTCATTTACTTCCTGCGTTTTAAAACTGATTAAATTGATACTGCTTATAGTAAGTGACTGAAGTGACTTAACAGCAGCAGCATAGTAAGTTTATGTGTATACCTCTGTTGGAGTATTCGGGGATGGTAATTATTGTCATAATTGTTACCCACATCAGAGAATGAGGAACCTTTTCACTTGAGGGTTCTGTCCTCCCCCTCATCCAGTGTTTTTTTTTTTTTTTGAAAGGGTGAATTTCAATTTATTTGATTGTTTAAAATCATAGTTTCTTTTTTTCCATTCTCTTTCTTTCTCTCTGCCTCATGTTTATTTTCTCGTTCCTCTTCCTTTCTTCTTGAAATCTAACTATCTTAAATACCGTTACTGTTTTGGTCACCATTCTCTTTCACATTTCCATGCATATTTATATATATTCACCAACATAAATAATTTTACATAATAGGGTCATATGTTTTTTAAGAAACTAGTCACATCTTTTAAGAAATTCATTGTTGTGTGTGCATAGTCCCTTATTTGTGTCTGAACAACCCCATGAACTGTAGGTCACCAGGCTCCTCTCTCCATGGGATTTCCCAGGCAAGAGTACTGGAGTGGGTTGCCATTTCCTTTTCCAAGGGAATTTCCTGACTCAGGGATCAAACCTGTGTCTCCTAAATTTGGCAGGCAGATTCTTTACCACTGAGCCATCTGGGTTCAGGGAGTCTAAATTTCCTCTTTAACCTCCCTTTTCACTTCCACAGTGTGGCTAGTCTGCGCTTTATTTTGTTTAACTTTTTCCATGATCATGGAAACATATATATATATATATTGTATATCTTCAACATCTTATATATAATGTTGTACTTTATATAGATATATAATCATAATTATACATATAATTTCTTTTTTCTTAATATTTAACGAAACACAAGACATACCTGTAAGTCAAATGGCATAGCTCTTGTTTATTCATTTCAGTGACTGCATACTATTCTGTGATATACATATTCCACAGTTAAACAACCATTAACTTCACCAGAGGATGTTTATTTACACCAAACAAGAAGCCAGAGTTGTATACTAAATGACAGGCATATCTGATTGTATAATTTTAAAACATTTTTGTAAAGCAAAAAAAGAACTGTAAACAAATACCATAGACAAATGTTAGATTGAAAAAAAATCATTGCATATGCAGACAAAAAATTACCATCTGATATATAAGGAAGTCTTCACAAAATGATAAGAAAAATATTTTCTAAAGCATAATTTTAAAACAGTTTAAAAATGCTGTGATTAGGTCATTCATAGAAGCACAATTCCAAATGGTCAAAAATATGAAAAATGCTTAACTTTATCAGTTATTTGGAAATGCAAGTTAAAAATAATAGTAAGCTTCACTTGATACCTACCTGATATTAATATAGATCTTTAATTCACATTAAAATTTCCAAAATCAGTTTCGTTATTCACTGAAAATATATGCAGAAACTTTTTGTCAACAGTTATAGTAAAGCATAATTATTTTCCAAGGTTTCTCATTTGCTTAGAGAATTTGAGGAGAGATTGACTTTTATTCCCTTTTAGACTCAACTCATAGGCACAAGGCCCTGGAAAAGGAAATGGCAACCCCCTCCAGTATTCTTGCCTGGGAAATCCCATGGACAGAGGAGCCAGGTGGGCCGTAGTCCATGGAGTCACAAAGAGTCAGACACAATTCAGCAACAAATAGCAACAGCAACACAGCACAAGAGATGAGAATAGAGCCCAGAAAACTGGAGTTTGAGATCAGTTGTAGGACTTTCTTTTTTTTCCAAAAAGTTTTCTTCAATTTGAAAACAGAAGTTGTGGATTTTAGAGCCAGAAATCAATCCTAAGAGGAAAACAGGGTTTTACTTGACTTCCCAAGGTCACCTGGCTACTCCTTCATCCTTTCTGGTTTACTGTCCTGTTCTTCAGAGTCTTCTCATGCCTTTAGCTGCAGCTAATATAGAGAAGTGACATTTCAAGAATGTTTCCATTTTCAAAAAAGTATTGAATATACAGCATTTAAACAAATTATATTGTCATTGAGATTTTAAGTGGAAATAATAACATAATGAGAACAGTATAAAAAATCAGCAAAGACACATATCACAATCCTACTACCCTTACAAAATGAACTGCTTTTCCAACCTTACCTCAAGTACTTACCTATATGCATGAATGATTTCACAAATGATAATATTTCACTAATATTTCCAAGATCTTTTGGCAACTTTGACTTTTAGGACTTTCATGCTAGTCTGCTTGACTCTGGTCCTCTCTTCTGACCTGTTTTTCATGCCTGTCATTTCTAAGCCTTGAAATTTGTTTCATATCAGTTTCAGCCTGGATCAGATGCCTTCCTTAACATTTCCCCGAAATATTAGTATTCCATTCTAATGCATGGAAGAGAACAAAAAACTAAAGAAGTTAAAAATAATTAATTCCTTATATCTCCAAAATATATGGGGAGAGGGTGCAGGGAGCACTTCTTGGTGCTCGATGATATTGTCGAGGACTCGGGTTCTTTCCGTCATTTTCTGCTATCCTTAGTTGTTAGCTGTTTATTTTCCACCTTGTCCTTTCATTATACCAGGGTGTCAGCAGCACATTCAAGCCTTGCAAGGCTCTGACTGGAGTCAGGAAAAGATTCTATTTCTTCAAGTTAAATACTTTCTAAAGAGTTTACCCACATACATAGATGTCCCAAATCCCATTGGTTAGAATTTATCACATACTCATGTGTAAGCTTTTCATACTGTTCATGGGATTCTCATTGAATCCCATTCTCCAAATAACCCAATGCTGGGAAAGATTGAGGGCAAGAGGAGAAGGAGGCGACAGAGGATGAGATGGTTGGATGGCCTCACCGATTCAATGGACATGAGTTCGAGCAAACTCTAGGAGATAGTGAAGGACAGGGAAACCTGGCGTGCTGCAGTCCACGGGGTCGCAAAGCATCAGACATGACTTAGCAACTGAATGACATGTGCCAGCTAGTTACTGATGAGGAAAACAGAAATCCCACGACTGGTGTCGAATAATGAAGTTTCATTCCAGAGCCTGGGGAAAAGTCTCCTCTCTGAGATAAGCATGAATAACCCACACGTTTTAATATGGAAAGAGATCAGGAAATGATTCAGTTATACAACTAGCAGCATGTGTCATGAAATCCAGTTTCCTTAGTTCCCTTCAAGGCTTTTTATAACCTGACCTCATGATAATCAAATACAAAACCTCTGTTTTAGGCAAGCCGATCACTTGTCTTTCCTGCCTTTCTCATATGCGTTCCTACCTGTGGCTTGGCTCACTTTTCCCTTAAAAGTCTCTTCCTATTCCCTAGTGCTGGCTGTGGCTATAAAAATTAAAATTAATTACAGGTAAATTAAAAATTCAGTTCTTCAGGCATACTAATTGCATTTCAAGGCCCTGGAATGACCACATGTAGCTAGTGTCTTATTGTACTGAACATCACATTTACAGACTATTTCCACCACTTTAGAAAGTTCTTTTCGGACAACACTACTCTAAAGAGTCTTGCACATCATATTTAAACAGTGTTTGCCAAACTATAGGCCACTTGTATCAGAACCAACTAGAGACACATATTTTTTCCCCAGCTTTATTGAGCATACAGCACTGTATAGTTTAAGGTGTACATCATAGTGATTTAACTTATTTGACTGATTTGACCTCATGATATGATTACCAAAAAAGTTTAATGAACAGCCATCATCTCATACAGATACAGAATTAAAGAAAAAAATTATTTTCCTTGTGGTCAGAATTCTTAGGGTTTATTGTCTTAACAACTTTTGTAACATACAGAAATGTTAATTATATTTCTTATGTTGTACATCATGTCCTTAGTACTTATTTATCTTATAACTACGAGTTTGTGCCTTTTGACTGCCCTCGTCCAATTCCTGATCCTCTCACTCCCCACCTCTGGTAGCCATAAATTTGTTTCTTTTCCTGTGAGTTTGTTTGTTGGTTTGTTTTTGAAGTATAATTGACCAAACTATGTTAGTTCCTGTAAATAGAACATAGTGATTCGATATTGCTATACATTTCAAAATGACCACCTCAGTGTTTTGTTACCATCAGTCCCTATACAAAGAAAGGATATAATTATTGGCTTTATTTCCCACACTGTACATTTCATATCTGTGTTCCTTTATTTTGCAGTTGAAAGTTTGTACCTCTTTATCTCTCTCACTTACTTCTCTCTTCCCGCCACTCTCCTCTGGCACCCTCCTGTTTGTACTCTGTATGGATGACTGTTTCTGTTTGTTCATTTGTTTTGTTTGTTATATTTCAAATATAAGTGAAATCACACAGGATTTGTCTTTCTCTTTTTGACTTATTTTGGTTAGCATAGTTCTCCGTTTGTCCCTCCATGTTTGCAAAAGGCAAAGTTTCGTGTTTTTTTAATGCCCAAATAATATTCCATTATATTTATATCTATATATATCTCCCATGTCTTCTTTATCCATTCTTCCATTGACAGACACTTAGGTTGTTTCTTACCTTGGATGATGCAAATACTACTGCAGTGAGCATACATGTGCATGAATCTTCTAGAAAGAGTGCTTTTGTGTTCTTCAGAAAAATACCCAGAAGTAGAATTGCTGGACTGTATGGTAGTTCTATTTTTAGTTTTTTGAGGAATCTCTGTACTGTTTTACATAGTGGCTTCACCAATTTATATTCCCACCAGAATTATACAAAGGTTCTCTTTTCTCCACGTCCTCACCCACACTTGTTTTTTGTGGTCTTTTTTGATGGTAGCTATTCTAACAGTGTGAGGAATAGCTCATTGTGGTTTTTGTTTGCATTTCCCTGATAATTAGTGATGAGCATCTTTCATGTGACTGTTGCCTATCTGTAGGTCTTCTGTTCACTTTTTAATCGGGTTGTTTTTTTAAAAAAATTTGAGTGGTATGAGTTCTTTGTATATTTTGGATATTAACTACTTATTGGATACTTGAAGTTGCTGTCTAAATGTAGATACCAAGCTCTAAGTGTTTAGCCTAGTTTAGTTTATTTCCTTTATGGAAGTATCCTAAATATTGGAGTTTTTATTAATTTTCTGCTTCTCTAAACTTTTATAGCACTTGTAGTTTATGTATCAAAGTTTTAGATTTTCATTATAGATATTTATTATCTCTATTTCAGAAAGATTTTTTTTTCTGAATGTGAGAATGTAAGCCCTTTGAGAAGAGATAGTATGGCATTTTTCAAAATGTCTAATACAGTGTTGGGTACATAGTAAGTACAAAGTATTGACTGATTAATTACATTCCACAGACTTGACATATACAGTCTGTATTTAGTTGGCAATTCTTTGAAATGTCATAAAACTGTCTGTGGTATTGGGGAAAGAAGATAGATGATGATAAAAGTATTTCTACAATATTTTTCCTCAATTTCATTTGTTAGAAATAAACCTGAAAACTTTCTGCTTAGATTTCTAACAAATAGTATATGATGATATTCCCTATAAAAGTTTGAGTTTGCAGCATTTTAAAAAAAATGGCCATTTAAAATATGCTCTGATCTCTTGGTTCTCCTGTGGAATATAAACTAATCAAACCTTTGGAGCGATAGCTGATAGAGAACTTCTTGTTGCAACTGAACTCCCCACATGAATCAGGGTTTACTTCCTATCTAGAGAACCCGGTAACTATTCTCCTCTATTTTAATGATTTAATAATCACATGAAAATTGTTGGAGCAGGAAGTTAAGGTCTTGGTATATTAGAGATATTAGACATATCTTTACAAGTTGCAGCCCAGTGAAGGATCAAGTTAGACTAATAATTAATATTAGTAATAGTCATATTACTAGTAATGGGAATCATGAACAGCAGCATCTCATTTAATGTAAAGACTAAATGTAAGGAATGCTTCCCTTACATTCTTTTGTGCATGATTTCACAGATTGTATCATTCTATGGGTTGACATGAAAACAAACAGCAGCATTCTCTGGTAGGCTCATTACCTTAGAATACAAAGTGAAAGTGAAAGTCGCTCAGTTGTGTCCAACTCTTTGAGAGGTCATGTCCTATACAGTCCATGGAATTCTCCAGGCCAGAATACTGGAGTGGGTAGCCTTTCCCCTCTCCAAGGAATCTTCCCAAACGTGGGATTGAACCCACGTCTCCTGCACTGCAGGTGGATTCTTTACCAGCTGAGCCACAAGGGAAGCCCAAGAATACTGGAGTGGGTAACCTCTCCCTTCTCCAGCAGATTTTCCTGACCCAGGAAACGAACCGGGGTCTCCTGCATTGCAGGCACATTCTTTACCAACTGAACTATCAGGGAAGCCACCCTATAATACAAAATTAACCTAATTTATTTTTCAAGAAATGAGATCTTTATTGAACAAATAACTATTTTCCACTGGAGACTCCTGATATATTTTTGATGTTCAGACAGTTGATTTATTTATTGGATTTATTTATTTGTTGGATTCCAAAACAGTCACCTTTCTGAGATAATGGATCAATGCACCAAGCAGGATGCCTAATACAAAATCGTCCCTCAAGAAATCTCAGTTCTTTTTCCTCATCAGATTTGCTGAATGACATGCCTCAGACTTCATCGTGTGTGTGTGTGTGTGTGTGTGTGTGTGTGTGTGTGTGTGTGCGCGCGCGCTAAGCTGCTCAGTCATGTCCGACTCTTGTCTGGACTGTAGCCCGCCAGGCTCCTCTGTCCATGGGATTCTCCAGGCAAGAATGCTGGAGTGGGTTTCCCTTTCCTCCTCCAGGGGATCTTCCTGACTCAGGGATTGAACCCACATCTCCTGCTTGGCAGGCAGATTCTTTACCATAGCGCCGCCAAGGGAAGCCAAGCGAAAGCTGAGAAGCAGTGTGATATTACAATTGCTGCTGCCAATTAGTACTTCAAAGCCTTAAGAAAATAAGTACAGGTCAAACACAAACTTTACGGTGGAATTATGGGTGTCTATTTGCAATATGTGAACTTTAGTTTCCCAAGGGTAAACAACTATCTCGTAATCTCCCTTGTAAAGGTATTTAAGTGCGTGTGTGCTAAGTCACTACAGTCGTATCTGATTCTGTGACCCTATGGACTGTAGCCTGCCAGGCTCCTCTGTCCATGGGATTCTCCAGGCAAGAATACTGGAGTGGGTTGCCATGCCTTCCTCCAGGGGATCTTCCCGACCCAGGGATCGAACCTGCGTCTCTTTCATTGGCAGGTGGGTTCTCTACTACTAGGGCCGGAATAGCAATTAGTATTAAATGTTTAGCCCTCACAACTAATATTACCAAGTTTTTCCTTTTCTGGAAAAGTTAGACTATGTTAAAATCACCTTTCTGCCCCTTGTTCGTATAAATGGAGCAATCTAATATTAGGGGAAATATTTTCATAGTATTTTGGTCAAAAGATGTGCAGAAGTTGTTGGATATTGGCAGGTATTTCTAAAGCTAAAGCTCTTTTGGAGTCTGGAAGTGTAGTGTCTGAGTTACGGTATTTCAGATATTCTAAGTGTTTGCGGTTTTTTGCCATCATAAAGAGTCTTGAGTCAGTGGTATGCCTTATCTCAACTCTACCTCCAAAACAGGAAATGTGGCAGGACAGTGAAATGCATCCCATAGTTATGTATCTGGAATATCAGAGAGAAAGTATGTGTATATGTCAGAGAATATGCATAGGGCTTCCCAGGTGGCTTGGTGGGTAAAGAACCCACCTGCCCATGCAAGAGATGCAGGTTCAGTCTCTGGATAAGAGAAGATCCCCTAACCCACTTCAGTATTCTTTCCTGGAGAATCCCAAGGACAGAGGAGCCTGGTGGGCTCAAAGAAGGTTCACAAAGAGTCAGACATGACTGAAGTGACTGAGCATAAAAGCAACATGTATAGGCATAAAACATACCATTAATAAAAAACAACCAGAAAAGTCTTTATGATCCATATATAGTTTTCTGACTAGTCCTTTCCTGCTATTTAATAATTTAATTTATAGTAGGAATTAGTAATGTAACCCAGTAAATTAATAAAAGTTAATGTACACGTCATCAGGCATTGCACACATATTCTTTCTAATCTTCACAACAGCCTTGTAAAGTATGCATCATTGTCCTTCTTTTTATATCTAAGAAAACTAAGGCTCTGAAAGGTTGAAGTAAATTCTGTAAGCTCCTGTAGGTAGTGCATAGAAAAGTCAGATCTAGGGTTGGATAATTCAGAATCTTTGTTCTTTCTTCTATGTCACATTCTTGGGTGCCTGTCTTGTGACTCAACTAGAAGGTAAGATCTGGATATCAGAAGGTGCATCTTATGGAAAACATTGCTGTTCTTGCTGAAGATGGCATACATAGGTGCTCAAGGGCATATTAACTCTTTCAGGCCATCAAGCGACCATTCAGTACCTAATTTTTGAGAAATAGACTGTACCAAGGCTGTATCTTGGTTGCTGAGGAGCATAATGGAGGTCAGGTCTTGGATTTACTCACCAAACTTGAAATCTCCGTGACTGGAAGCGCTTTGTCCTTTTGTTCACTCCTCTATCTCTGTACCTAGAACAAGCACTTAGTTCTCCTCAATAAATATTTGTCAATGAATAAATGCATGACCTCTGTAGGGACCTGTGAGCTTTCTTCTATGGCTGTGGAATCTGTCCTTCACCTGGGTCAAGCTTCTTTCAGATCTAAGCCACTGACTTCAAGGGAGCTGGGAGAGGGAGGGTAGATGGAACAGCATAAGCTTATCACTTCTACTGGAAATACCACGATGAGCCCAGGCACTACAGAAGCTAGATCAGTAGCATTATCTTCTACATAAAGGATAGTAATAAGGAAAAATAAAACTGAAACAATACTGTGGCAGAAATGAAAGGAGATGCCCTTGATTTTCTCTTCTTTTTGAGTTTTACAAAATAATGATTTCTCATGCATGAAGGATGAGCATGCATCCTTCATGTATGTTAAGTTTATCATATTTACTTGTTTACAATTTTGCTTATGTAAATTAGGTAACATGAACTTTAAATTTGTCAATAAATATCCTAGTTAATAAAAAATAATTGAAAGCCATCTGTTTCCAGGATAAGGCTGCATAGTGGAAGAGAACCATGGAATTGGAAGTCTGGAAAAAGTGTTCTGAAACATGGGACAAATCTTTCCTACCGTTTAAACATTACAATTCATTTTGCTCGTTTGATTTTAAATTGATAAGGCTTTCAAAATCAAAATAGCATGGACTTATTTAGATACCAGGACTTTCCAGGTGGCGCTAGTGGTAAAGAACCTGCCTGCCAGTTCAGGAGACATAAAGAGACATGGGTTGGATCTCTGGATTGGGAAGATCCCCTGGAGGAGGGTATGGCATCCCACTTCAGTATTCTTGCCTGGAGAATCCCATGGACAGAGGAGCCTGGCAGGCTACAGTCCATAGGGTCACAGAGTCAGATACGACTGAAGGGACCTAGCACGCACGCACTTTAGATACCTCTACATGGGAGATTATCAGGCAGCTGTTTACCCTTGGGAAGCTAAAGTTCACGTATTACAAACAGACACCATAATTCCACCGTAAAGTTTGTGGTTGACCTGTACTTATTTTCTTAAGGCTCTGAAGTAATAATTGGCAGCAGCAATTGTAATATCACACTGCTTCTCAGTTTTCTTTTGGATAAAAAGTAATCACTGCATCAAATATGTTTGTCATTTCCTTAAAAATAATTTTTCTCTTCAGTTTTCCTACTGAGCAAGAAGTTAATGTCCAGTGGGGTTAACAGAAATCTCCATTGGGCAGGAAATTAACAATAAAAGTCAAGCTAATAAGTCTTCACCAAGTCCCTATAATTAGAATGGTGCCTTAGAGAGAGAGAAAGAGAGGAAAATAATTATTCCTGACCTTGGGGAAGCCTACAATCTAGTTAAGACAGTTTTGTGGCTTGTGGCTTTGTAGATTTAGATCTAATTTTATTTAAATCATGTTTCTCGAATCATTACTCATATAGTAAAAGATTTATATAACATATACGGAAGCATATTATTTATTCTGGTGCCAAATACCAAAATTATAATAACAATTCAGTTGAACTGATATCTGGTGGAAATTTAGTGTCCATGTTTTAAGCTAGAAGACATTTTTAACTTTGTTCATGAAGTATTGAATGTAAAATTTGAAACAGTGCTAGTGATGTTAAGGAAATCCTGGTATGAGCCTTAAATTTGTTAGTAAAACTTCATGGATATCAAGTATTCAATTTGTATCCTTTTGTTTTGGTAGAACAAATATTAATTTTAGTAAATGAGTTCCTTTTTAGAGGTTCTTTATGTTGTAAATATTAGGTATGAAAAATTGTCATTTAAAGAGAAAATGAGTAAAAGCTTATTTTGACCTTCAGTCGATGTTTAAAAACAAACTTGTACTCATTTGTGTAATAAACTACTCTTTTACTATAATGCATATAGATTATATTGAGAAATGATAACCATTTAAAGTATGGGATCAAAGAGCATTTTCTTAAAAATATATCTTCTTATAAACTTCACTCTAGAAGTTTGATTTCTTGCCAATTTTCCATCAGTGAAAGCTATACACACTCAAATTTGGCCCTTGATATATGTTTCTTATTGTTGTTATTTAGTCGCCAGATCGTGTCTGACTCTTTGCAACTGCATGGACTATAGCCTGTCAGGCTGCTCCGTCCATGGGATTTTCCAGGCAAGAATATTGGAGTGGGTTACCATTTCCTTCACCAGAAGATCTTCCCAACCCAGGGATCGAACCCATGTCTCCTGCATTTGCAGGCAGATTCTTTACCACTAAACCACCGTGGAAGCCCATGTTTCTTATTAAGTACAGTAATAAAAAAGTAATAAGACTAATCAGTGCCATATTTATCATAAATATGTTATCTTTTTAAAAGACAACATAATTTTTTTGAATTGAATGGAGTTAAATTTTCTACCTGATTTGTGGGTCACAAGATGAAGATATATGTTAAGGAAAGAAAAAAAAAAAAAGAACTTAAAGAACAGCTACAACTTATTGCTTACATATTAATATTTTGGCTTTAAACTCTGTTACTCTTTTATATTAGGGCCTACTACTGCTGAATTCTGACACATTGTATTTATTGTTGTTGATACAGGTTTTGTTTTTATCCTATTTAGAAGCTAGCTTTCCAGAAACTTCTGTGCATGAGAAGTCTGTTCAGAGTCGACTTTTGATGGTAGAATTCTGTTTTGAACTGTTGAGGGATACTTTCTCCTTAACTCTTGTATTAAGTTAAAGCATTAGCATATACATGTCATTGCAATGATGTAGGAATAAAACTGACTGATTAGAAATAGTTGTAAGTCACAATTTTCTCTGCTTAGAACTAGAGATTTAAATCTCTGAAAACACTCATGTGTGTGGGATGGTTATGATAGATAGACCAGCTGTCTTTGTGTGTGTTTCATTTAAATGTAAATTTATCTTAGAGACTCTAAAGATGAGCTCAGAAGGTAGAGAATTTTAGTTGAATAGTCATTTACTTCTTTTTTCATGAATGGTGAAATAAATTCTCATTTTATACTGAAGAAGATAAAACTCGTTAAATAGACAATACTCAACTAGCTTATTTTAAAGTTTCTTAATGGATTATTAATTTTTCTCAGCAGTTTTTCTAATTTGTAATCCTATTGAAGGAAAATTAATTTATATGTTTTAAAAGCACATACAGCCATAATTCAACAATTTTCAGTATGATGTTATTTTTCAGTATTGAAAATGATGTAATATTTCAGTATTATTTTGTAGTACAAGTTGTAGAAATACACTTCAAATAAATCTGAGATGTTAAACAAAAACTACTGAAGTTAGCAGAGGCACGCTGACATGCGTATCACACATGCATAACACACAAATCTACATATGGTGCTCTGCATATATTTAGACTATATTTCTAACGTCTGCTGAAAACTTAGTCTGATACTGTAATTTTAACTCAACTTTCAGGAACAATTTCTGAGAACAAGTTTTTGAAAAAGTTTCTAGTTATTATTATTCACTTTAAGACAGAAGGTCAAGATTTAAAGTTCTGTTATTTGGCTTCATTTTTATACCTATTTTTTGGCTTTGTGTCAGCTACCATGAATGCTCTCTTAATGGAGGTTATTTGTGCTAACTTTTTCTACTTCCCTACAATAAAACAGGCCATTTGTGACGAGTTGCTGTTGATTGCATATTTTGAAGTCATTTTTCGAAGACATTACTAGCCTGTGATTATCTTGTGTAAAAAGAAAACAACAAACAAATAGACAAAAAAACTTTGATCTACCCTAACCTTTCTATATGTAAATTTTGAAAGAGTAGCATTGTAGCATACCACTCACTGACATTTCCAAAGTAACCTTGTTAAAAGAATGATAAAGTTTACTAAAGGAATTGCTATTCATTGGTTGATAAAATGTACTTAGGTCACATAAATGTAACCACATTCCAAGAAACCACTATAGTCATGGGTTTCTCTTCAAAGAAAAGACCTTTGTTTAATCTAAATATCTTTTATACAATTAGGAAACGTAAAGGAATGTTTTTTGAGTATTTTGAGAGGGCTTGAATTTTTATTTATGCCTTTTAAAATTCTGCATGTTTTCCTTTAATTAATAGTTAATCTTCAGAATTCAAAACCTAGTAGGAGTGTGAAATGTTTATTTACAGCAGTATCCTAACTTACAGATTCTGTGTTATGAAGTCAGATATATTGGTTTATAATCAGAATCAGTGATTCCTTTTGTTGGTAGTTTGTTATTGGTAAAAAGTCTTCCTGGGTTACAAACCATAAGGTGATGATAGCCCAGTGGTCAACCTGGAGAAAAAGAGTATATTCTCTGGGTTCATTTCTATTTTGTGTCATGGTTTAAGAAAAAAAAAAAATAGATAAGCATAAATCAGTGTGAATATTTTAAATTATCCCACCTAGTAAACCTCTATGCCATGCCTAAGATGTAGGCACTGGGTTTTCAGAGGTATTTTCCTTTCAACAATTGCTACACAGTAACTTCCTCTTTTAACTTTTTATAAGGACCTTGTCTTTCAGTAAATTAGATGGTATTGAGGTGGGGGGTGGTATAGTCATTATAAGAGGTTTATACCTTACACCCTGGGATGTTACCTGGTAATCAAAGATGCTGTCTGAATGGATTTCTGTAGTGCCCGGCAGGGTGGGGGATGGGGAGAATGAAACTTGAATCTGTGACCATCTGGCCCAGATTTGGCTGATTTCCTGTGCATTGCCCTTTGTTTCAGCCAGACAATGGATTGTTCCTTTTACTGATAAGAATTCTGTTTGATGACTTTGTGCTGAATCAGCAGGTTTGGTTTGGGATTTCAAGCATAGACTCATATTGAGGGGATTTCTGTTGTTTTGACAGCCTTAACTGTCTTTATTTATTACAAAAATATTCTTAAGATTCTTTTCTATAAGTTTAATAAATTGGTGGGATTGCAGACAAGTCAAAGAAAATAATTGGGAGTGTAGCTTTCTGGTTTCATACTACCTATCTCAAAGAGGGAAACTTTCCTAGTTCTTAGTTTTCAAAATTAATCTCTCTCCCTGATTGTAATTTTTGATGAATCTTTATATATTCTCTCTTCTGTATGTCTGAACTTGAATTTTCTACTTGAACCTTTGATGATTTAAATTTAATGTCCTAAATCCAGGCTGGGCTTTTATGATGTGGTCATGTAAACGGTTAAGCTTTCCTGAGGCATCTGTTACCATATATCTGCAAATCACATCTTAGGGTGTTAGAGCTATTTTCCTTACTTTACATGCTACAAAATCATCACAAGACTGTTAAAAAAAAAAGGTGGTTACAGATTACAAGCAGGGTCCTTTGTTCCCCAGCATTATAAGTAAATCAACCATCAGCTATTGTAGGTTATCTCAGAAACAGTAGTGATCAGAGTGTGGTTAAATGTCACTTTTCCAGAAGACAAGAGGAAATGTCAGTGCTACCATTTTGCTATGTGACCAAGAAATATAAAAGTACTCACTTTTAACTTCTGAAGTGTTAAGAGGCTTGTTGGCAGAGTGAAGTCAACCTTTTAGTTTGACTCCTCTCTTTACAGCTGAACTGCCATCTAGCAATCCAATACAGAATTTTCTCCAGACCACTTTTTCTGAAACCAGTTATAACTTTAAAAATCAAGCATCTGACCAAAAGGAAATCTGATCTTTGAGATCTAATCTGTAATGCTTTTGTGTAGATAAAGGAATGTTCTTTAGGTAGAATCAATGGTAAGAAAAAAGCTTTTTAATAGTTAGTTCCGCTGGGATGTAATTATGGAGCAGCTGGGACCACACAGCACAACGCACTGTCATTTGCTGTAATTAATTTTAGGTCCGCTTGCAGCGAAAGTGAATAACAACAAATGGCACACCGTCTTAGTTTGCATCCATATGGGGCACTGTCTCTTCTTATGTTTTGCTCCGGTCTCTTCAGAATCTCTTTAGAATCCCTTTAATCGACTGCCTGCTCTATTTGATGCCAATAGGGCCTCAGAATTGCTTGTTTGGTTTAAAAGCGTGGGTAGTTTGGAATATGAGAATGTTATGGGTGTTAATTGGAAGGGAATATTCAGATTTAATGAACTGATGGGTTAAATCATAGAATAGGGGGAATTATAAAGCTACAACGAGAATACTGCCAAGACTAGTTACTACTTCATTTTATTTTATTTTATTTTTTTAAATTTTAAAATCTTTAATTCTTACATGCATTCCCAAACATGAACCCCCCTCCCACCTCCCCTCCCCATAACATCTTTCTGGGTCATCCCCATGCACCAGCCCCAAGCATGCTGCATCCTGCGTCAGACATAGACTGGCGATTCAATTCACATGATAGTATACATGTTAGAATGGCATTCTCCCAATGCCATTCTCTCTCTACTTCATTTTAATCAGAGGCTAGTTCATGGAACTAGTTCGAGGTAGAGGGGAAGGTCTTATCCTTTTCTCCCCCTCCCCCATCCTGTTCACCCTTTACCCCTCAACCTCTCTGGCTCTCCTTCAGATCTCACTGAGGACTCCTCGTCTCCAGAGAGGCTTGGCTGCGGATGCCTGGAAGTTTACACTGCTGAGAGTTGTTTTGTTTGGCATAGCTAATCAGGAGCCAGGCTGGAATTGCTCATAGCTGTCATTCAGGTTTTGTTTCAAAGTCCAAGGACCTGCTGGGAAAAACAAAAAGCTAATGAAAGCTGACTGTATTTAGGCCTCAAATCTGTGGAATCTGAAATGATGTCCTGACAGTGTATTCTTATTCTTCCACATTCTTGCTGTTACTAAGGTAACAGATTTTTAGAGGCTTTCTATCTTCATTGTCAAGTATTTGCTACACTTATTGTTGTTTTCCAGATTAGAGCAATTCAGATTATCTTCTTTTGAGATGAAGGGAAAGAGAAAAATAATGGAAATAAAACATTGGAGTCAATTTCCCTGAATGCTAGTAACGTCAGTTTTGTTCTCAATGCCTTAAAACTCTTAGATTCATAACACACATTAAAATTTAGGACAAGATAATTTCCTCAGTCTTGTAAGTGCTGTGTGTATGTGAAAATTTCATTTCTGTAATGAAAAATAGCAAATATTCATATAATCACTAACAAATACATTTTTATGGGAAAAAGATTTACTTCCTGAATAATAAATCAGATTATATGAAACACTGATGTGCCGAATATTAAGTAACATGAGAAGGTAGGCTGATGAATGTATTAAATATTTGCCCCACAAATTGATCTTTTAATATTTGTTTTCATGGGATGTTTTGCCTTGGTGGATTAGCACTCCTATATATGAAAAAGCTGTTGTTTTTTTCATAGTCAAGAGACCATTTGGGGCATGAATTACATATGGTGTGATAAGCGATAAACAAGATAATATCTTAGGGGCAAGATGTTCTTTGGGTTTGCTTTAGATTTGAGAATCTCCAGGGATGTTCCCCAGTAGTGTTATAGCCTTTATGAATCTTCTTATCCAGATATTGACTCATTGAAAAGATGACCGTTTGTTTTTATAGGCTTATTAAATATCTTCATCAAGTACTCTTTCCCTGTGGCACTAAATATAATACTGAAATGATCTAGTTTTAGTATGGATTAGATCATGGCACTCAGATATCAACACAATAGAAATCTAAATTCATGGAGATCTGGCTTAATTTTCTTCTGAGAAATACAAGAGTGTGGGCAACTGGCCAAATGAAGAAGAACTGAAGGGGTCTGGAAGAGAAGTGTTCAAAGTGTGTCTAGAGGCCCTCATTTTAATTTCTGTGTCTTTGTTCATGCTGATCACCCAGCTTGGAATTTTATCTTCTTTTCTCTTCATCTATCTAAATCCCACATTTCTCAGGGTCCAGATCAGGTCCTTCTTCATCCACTAAGCCCTTGTCTGCATCTATTGCTGTCCAGAGTGTGAGAGAGACCCTACCCTTAGCTGATCATAGTCATTAATGAACTATGTTCAGATACGGTTTCTGCATTTTAGAAGAGTGAGCAGGATGAGGAAGTTATGGGGGAAAATAATATAAAAAGAATAGATAGTTTGAAAGGGGGGCAAGTTTAATTCAAGAAGATTTAGAGACAAGATAGCTGTCTTCAAGGGCTGGCAAACACAGCTCAAATTAGATTTACTCTAATTACCTTTAAAACAGTGGTTTGCTCTGCAGAGCCGCAGGCATTCTGTGGTATGCCTTGGGCTGCAGGGGACCCTGCGTAGAGGAGATGGGGGCCCTAGGGGACATGCTGGGGGCCCCTGCAGCTCCCAACAGAAGAGTTCCACGTTTAACTGCTTTATTTATTGGGCTTGTTAGCCTACTATTTCTTCTAAAGGCACTTAAACTAAAGTTTTGAAAAATCATTACTGTGTAGAATTAAAAAATAGGTGAGAATTTTGGTTCAATGTAGGACAAAATGTTTCAGCAGTAAGAGGCTTTGAAAAATTAAATGGACTGCTTTCGTGAAATGTGAGTTCCACCATTAAGTGAGAAGCTCAGTGGCCCTGATAAGGATGATGGAAGATTTCTGCTTATGGGGAGAAGCTGTGTTGGATCTTCCCTAGGTTTCCTATAGTGTTTGTACCATTGCTTCCTTCTTTACTGTCAGTATCAGATGATTTGGCACTTGGCTCTTCTCAGTTGGTTATTTGGGTAAATCTCACCTCCCCATTTGGAGAAGGCGATGGCACCGCACTCCAGTACTCTTGCTGGTAGGCTGCAGTCCATGGGGTCACAAAGAGTCGGACATGACTGAGCGACTTCCCTTTCACTTTTCACTTTCATGCATTGGAGAAGGAAATGGCAACCCACTCCAGTGTTCTTGCCTGGAGAATCCCAGGGACGGGGGAGCCTGGTGGGCTGCCATCTATGGGGTCGCACAGAGTTGGACACGACTGAAGTGACTTAGCAGCAGCAGCAGCAGCACCTCCCCATTCAATCATAAGGCTCCAGAGGGTAGGAACAGTATCTTCACTGCTTTTGGATTCTTCAGATCCCAGCATGGATGGAGGAATCTATAAATACCTATTGATACAGGAGTAACTTCAAGAAGCACATGCTTCGTTGCCTTATGACCTCTTCCAATTATGAAGGGTGATAAGGGAAGGTATTTGCAGAAATTTTTTTTTTTTTTTTTGCTTCTACTATTGCTTTCTGCCCTCTGGGAATAATAGAAATGACCAAAGAGATTTAAGATAAGTGTATATATATATGCCAGAATACTACTGTGTTTGAGAAAGTGAACATGATCTCGCCCCTTTCCTTTCTCTCCCCCAACCCCCTGGGAGGGGTTACTAACAGGTGAAACTTGGAATGTGGAAATTATGGCTCTCCATCCAAACTGAGATACAGTGGGAGGGCAACATGAGATCTGTAGGTGTCCCAAGTGCGGATAGGGGAGTCCATTGTAAAAGGATCACATCACTAGTCTGGACTTCAGGGGTGTGTGCATATGTGTTTCCTTTGCCTCATGACTCTGTGGGTTCTGAGATTATAAGAACTAGAACTTTCTAGATGCAAGATTAGAGTCTAGTCAGCGTGATAGAATTGATAGAGGGAAGCATGTGCTTGATGAACAGTGTCATCTCAAGAAGCCCTTTCACTCACAGAGGCCTTTTGTATTTCTTCTCTTTGTATTGGGTGGCAAAGGATGGAAGCAGGGTCATATTGCCTTGGGCCTAGTAGACACTCAACAAGTCCTTATTTAATTGAGCTGAATTTTATTAGTGGGATTTTCATAGCCAGTTACTAACTACAGTCCACACTGTAGCTGGTGTTAGTTGGCATCATCACTATCTATCTGTACTATACCTCTGCAAGCTCATGACCTGAGTTTCAGGATGACAGCTGTCATTGGTGTCAATATCTTATAATTCAAATGGAGAAGTTGGTCATGTCTGAAAATACAGACTTGTGCAGAATCTCTGTCCAAGTTTGCTGCTGATAATTGACAAGAGGAATGCCTAGAGTTGGTAGTGATTCCCGCTTTAAGGAAGCCTTGCTATACCCCCAGGGGTGCTTTCATTAGGTGAATAGCTAGAAATCCAAACTGTGTGTATTATAATTTCTGAGTACCTTCTGCAGCAAAGATGTCATAAACAGAAAGCTCCATAGAGAAAGGCTCTTAAAAATAGTCTAATACTCATACCTGTGATACTGATGGAGATGAAATAGAGGGCCCAGATTTACTTAAAGAGCCAGGAGTAGAACACAGGTTGTTTGATTTCTGAGATAAATGCTTATTCATAATGCTGAAAGAATATCTTTATTCATTCTGTAAATTTTTCATAATATTTAGAAATGGCCTTTCTTCTCAAGGTTACTTTGAAATTTGGGGATTATGCATAAATCTGAAAGCTGTTAATATAGCCTGTTAATAGAGCTACTAACTATGTGTTAGGCCTTCAGGTAATAAGAGGGCACTGCAGGTGTCAAGAACATCACAAAGTTGCTTACATAATATACAAGATAACATCATAATGCCTTAGGCAACAAGTTTCTTATGCTAATATGGGTGACAATAGAAGGCCTATGTAAAAAATTGAAGACAATTAAGACAACTGATTTGGAAATTCTGCAAAAAATAAGTCTCTGCTGGCTCAGATGGTGAAGAATCTGCCTGCACTGCAGGAGACCTGGGTTTCATCCCTGGGTAGAGAAGATCCCTTAGAGAAGGGAATGGCTACCTTCTCCAGTATTCTTGCCTAGAGAATTCCGTGGACTGAGGACCCTGGTGGGCTACAGTCCATGGGGTTGCAAAGAGTGGGACACCACTGAGCAACTAATACACACAAGCACATTAAACCATGTTGAATGGGGTACTATATTCAATATCCTGTAATAAACTATAATGGAAAAGAATATGAAATGTATATATATGTATAACTGAATCACTTTGTTGTGCAACAGAAATTAGCACAATGTTGTAAATCAATTCATGGCAAATAGATGGGGAAACAGTGGAAACAGTAGCTGCCTTTATTTTTTGGGCTATAAAATCACTGCAATTGGTGACTGTAGCCATGAAATTAAAAGATGCTTACTCTTTGGAAGGAAAGTTATGACCAACCTAGACAGCATATTACTTTGCCAACAAAGGTCTGTCTAGTCAAAGCTATGGTTTTTCCAGTAGTCATGTATGGATGTGAGAATTGTACTATAAAGAAAGCTGAGCACCTAAGAATTGATGCTTTTGAACTATGGTGTTGGAGAAGACTCTTGAGAGTCCCTTGGACTGCAAGGAGATCCAACCAGTCCATCCTAAAGGAGATCAGTCCTGAGTGTTCATTGGAAGGACTGATGTTGAAGCTGAAACTCCAATAGTTTGGCCACCTGATGCGAAGAACTGAATCATTTGAAAAGACCCTGATTCTGGGACAGATTGAAAGCAGGAGGAGAAGGGGACCACAGAGGATGAGGTGGTTGGGTGGCATCACTGACTCGATGGACATGAGTTTGGGTAGACTCCGGGAGTTGGTGATGGACAGTGAGGCCTGGCGTGCTGCGGTCTATGGGGTCGCAAAGACTCAGACACACTGAACGACTGAACTGAACTGTAAATCAACTATACTTCAATAAAATAAATTTTTATAAAGCTTGCTGGAAGCAGTTTTTAACTCATGTAAGAGCGTATTCTACTTTTGAAGCCTTTAATAAACCTCCGTTGAATGTACCAATTTACATGATTCTTAGCAACAGTTCATTAAAATGTTGATCCATCCATCAGCATAGCTGAGTTATGGTGGATAGCTCCAGAGATCAGAGATAGGATCAGGATGAAAGTTTCACGGAGAAAGATTTAAGTATACAACAAGAAAGAACTTAAATCATATTTTACTTGTTAATTTTTAATTATACCAAAGAGTCTAATAGTGAAAATTAGGCCTTCTTCTGTCTCCCAGTTACCCCAATTCTCTGTCCAATGATAACCCCAGCTCCTTGAATATCCTTCCTGAGATATTCTGGGCAGATACATGCCCATAGGGAAGCATACTGAATGTACTGTTGAGTATGTTGTGCTTCCGACCAGCTGTATTTCAGAGTTTGATGAAAACCTTTTTGTTGAATCGTGCTCTTCAGCAGTGGAACAGACTGTCTTATGATGTATCTAAGAACTGTTACTCCGGTGTTCAAGAAAGGCTGGAGGATTGGCTCTGAGGAGTGTTGAAGAGATTCTTATCCTGAGTAGGCGCTGGCAATAGATAACCTCCAGGGCTCCCTTTCTCAAGTTCTATGATATATTTAAGTGACGACTAGGTGCTGAGTACTGTGAATCAAAAAAGAAGTATAACAGACATTTTTTGAAAGAAAACATATAGATGACCAACAGACACCAAAAAACATGCTCAGTATCACTAACCACAACCACAATCAGATTATCACCTCACACCAGTCAGGATGGCTATTATCAAAAAGACAACAAATAGCAGGTGTTGGCAAGGGTGCGGAGAAAAGGAAACCTTTATGTACTGTTGGTGGAATGTAAATTGGTGCAGCCACTATGGAAAACAGTATGGAGGTTTATCAAAGAATTAACAGTAGAACTGCCGTATGATCTAGTAGGTCCACTTCTGGGTAGTCTTCTGAAGAAGACCAAAACTCTAACTTGAAAAAATACGTAGGCACCCCTCTACATTCACTGCAACATTATTTATGATAGACAAGATATGGATGCAACCTAAGCATCCATCAGTAGATGAACAGATAAAGAAGTTGTGATAGATCTATATTTCCTCTCTATTTTCCCAAAGGACTATCACACAGCCATGAAAAGAACAAAGTCTTGCCATCTCTGACAATGTGGATGGACCTAGACGGTATTATGCTAGGTGAAGTAAATCAGAGAAAGACAAATACTGTATGATTTCACTTACATGTGTAACCTAAAAAGTAAAACAAATGAACAAATGTAATAAGACAGAAACTGACTCATAGATACAGAGAACAAATAGGTGGTTGCCAGAGAGGAGGAAATGAGTAAAATAGGTGAGGGAGATTAAGAGGTACAGACTATCAATTACAAAATAAATGAAGGACAGAGATGAAATGTACAACATGAGGAATATTTCAGTAATATTGTAATAATTTTGTATGGTAAGTAGACTTAAGGTGACCAATTTGTAATAATAACAACAACCTCCTGTGTTGTGCGCTTGGAATCAAAATAACGTAGGTCAATTACATTTCAATTAAAAATAAGATTTCTTAGCATACTCATACTTGTGTAAGGATAATGTAATAATAGCATACATTTCATTTAGTATACTAAAAGACAAGCCATAGCTAATATATACACCATTGGTGTAAGTGTGAAAAATTCCATAAGACACAATTAATGATGTCACAGAGCTGTATATACAAATAGTTATCAAATGATCCAGGTAGATGATATCAGTACTATGAGTTAAGTGAAGGATGGAGAAGCCTGGTTGGTTGGTGGGGGTGGAACTGTATCTAAGCCTTGAAGAACTGAGTTTGGATTGACAAGGAGGAGGTAAGCAGAGTAGTTGGGCCCAGAGGAGCAATGAAAGTGATTACAGGGACCCTGGGTAAGGCAGTATGAGGAGGGTGGGGGTGGATAAGGAGTTGACAGGAAATAGAGACCACGTTATGGAGCAGGCGCATTCGAGGCTCTGAAGGGCAGTCTGCATTTAGGGAGTGACAAGAGCCCACTGAAAGTTTCTGAACAGCAATGTGACACAATGTGCTGTGTTAGGAAAGTGAGTATGTCCTATAGCATAAATATGGGCTCAGGGTAAAATGGACTTCAATATTAGTGTTGGTGATAAAAAAGAAAGAATAAAAAAATAAAATGAGATTTGTGATTGCTGATTAAATTTTGGAGTCAAGGGAAAGGAATGAGCAACTGATGACTCCATGTCTTCAAGCCCCATTGCCTGGGAGAAAAAGGTGCCATTAACAGAAATAGGGAAGATAGAAGTCAGTGTTTTGGGAAGCGAAGTGATAAACTTAATTTTCGATTAAAGTTGATATGATGAGGGAGATTCAGATAAAAGCACATGTTTGAAATAGTGGATTAAATAAAGCTCTTGAAAGAAATTAGAGCTGTGGATGGCAATGTTCCTAAATGTCTTTTTAGACCCAGAGCTGCCCCCTGAATGCCACATCTGCCCGCCTGAGAAGGCGAGATAAACTTGTACCAGACTCAGTTTACCTGGGAAGGAATTGTTTACTGTGTGTGTGCTGTCCCTTCAGTCGTGTCCAACTCTTTGTGATCCCACGGACTGTAGCCCGCCAGGCTCCTCTGTCCATGGGATTTCCCAAGCAGAAATACTGGAGTGGGTTGCCATTTTCTCCTCCAGGGGATCTTCCCAACCAGGATCGAACCTGAGTCTCCTGCATCTCCTGCATTGGCAGGCAGATTCTTACCACTGAGCCACCTGGGAAGCCCCGAATTGTTTACTAGTAGCACTGGAGAAGGAAATGGCAACCCACTCCAGTGTTCTCGCCTGGAGAATCTCAGGGACGCTGGAGCCTGGTGGGCTGCCGTCTATGGGGTCACACAGAGTCGGACACGACTGAAGCGACTTGGCAGCAGCAGCAGCAGCAGCAGCAGCAGCAGCAGCAGCAGCAGCAATGTAATGGGGCATCCCAGGTGGCTCAGTGGTAAGGAATCTACCTGCCAAGCAAGAGACTAAGAAGACCATGTCCCCTCAGCACATGGAATAATTCCAAGTTCATAGTAGGTATTAAAAATATTTGAATGTTCAGCAAGAATTCAGAAAAGTCAGAGAGACTATTTGAGAGGGAAACTAGAGATGCTATCTTGAAAAAGGAGGACTTAATACTAGACTCAGAAGTGAATAGGGTTTTGACAGGCTGATGAGGTGGTTTTGTTTTGCTTTGTTTTCCTGTTGGATACATTCACTGTGTATAGTGACAATAAATATACTGAATATGTATATTTGAATGAATGCACACAAAGATAAAACTCCACTTGCCCTTTTTCAGAAGGAAGTGTGTGTGTATTAGTTGCTCAGTAGTGTCTGACTGTCTGTGACCCCATGGGCTATAGCCAGCCAGGCTCCTTTGTCCATGGAATTCTCCAGGCAAGAATACTGGAGTGGGTTGCCATTTCCTCCTCCAGTTTCAGAAGGAAAGCCATGTTTATATGTGAATTTTGTTTAGGATCTTTCATCTGCGAAGAAACCTGGGCTATTATTACACATTAAACAGTTTTATCAGTCAACCTGTTCTGATTCCAGTGACAACAATAAGAGCATATAGTGTTGTTCAGTTGCTCAGTGTCCGACTCTTTGCAGCCCCATGAACGACAGCACACCAGGCTTTCCTGTCCTTCACCATCTCCTGGAGCTTGCTGAAACTCATGGCCATTGAGTTAGTGACGCTATCTAACCATATCATCCTCTGTCATCCCCTTCTCCTCCTGCCTTCAATCTTTCCCAGCATCAGGGCCTTTTCTAATGAGTTGGCTCTTCCCATCAGGTGGTCAAAGTATTGGAGCTTCAGCTTCAGCATCAGTCCTTCCAGTGAATATTCAGGATTGATTTCTTTTGGGATTGACTGGTTTGATCTCCTTGCAGTCCAAAGGCATACAAGTTAAACATTTTTGGGAGGTTGTCTCTGTATTGCAATCATTTTCATGACCTGGAGTCTCTCTTGCTTGCTGGTGGAGTTTTTAGGGAAGGGAGTAGCACGTGCAGAGATATGAAGGTAGGAACATGTGGAGGTGGGCTGTGGCCTTGAAATGGTGGATAATCCGTTTTGGAGAAGTATGGGGGAGGTGAATGGAGAGGTGGGAGCGGAGCCCGACTTGCTGCCGCTGGGAGGATTATCATCTGTGGCCATTACTTGCTCTTGTCTCTTTATCATCTTGTCGGGGTGAGGCTCCAGAGTCCACACGTCCAGGGCGGAAAAGTTCACAGGGATGAGAGGGTGCAGCCACCGCTGTCCTCCCTCAGCCCGCCCTTGACTCTTAGTCATTGACTTTAATCCTCGACTTAAAACAACTTAGCTGTGATGTTATTTTAACCCTGCTTAAAACCCAGGCAGTCCAAAGGCTGTCACACAATCTTAATTATTCTTTAGTTCACTCACCAGGAGGCCCTGAACAGAAAGCACACTTGCACTCAGAAGAAGCAGAGATCTCCCCTCTCAGAAAACAGATTATTTCACTGCTTGAAGCTGTGTAGATGAAATCGGGAGTAAGGATAAAAGCTTTTATTTATTAAGCATATGTGCCGAATACTCTTCTCAGAACCTGATAATGACTGTGTCATTTAATCCTTATCATCATCCTTAGAAGCATGTTATTATTATCTCCATTTTAATAATGAAAAAAATGGACAAAGCTTAGTAGCATTTAAGTTCACATAAGCCTTCTCTGTGACTCAGGCAGTAAAGAATCCGCTTGTAATGAAGGTAACCAGAGTTCTATCCCTGGGTTGGGAAGATCCCCTGGAGGAGGGCATGGCAACCCACTCCAGTATTCTTGCCTGGGAAATCCCATGGACAGAGGAGCTTGGCAGGCTGCAGTCCATGGGGTCTCAAAGAGTCAGACACGAATTAGTGACTAACACTTTCAAGTTCACATGGTAAATGTCAGAGCCAGGATCTGAATCCTGGTAGTCTGACTGCAAAACGTAAACTTTTAGCCAGTGTGTTATACTGATTTAAAGTCACACATGGACAAAGTGTGAAGGATAAGCTATTAATATATTCAGTTGTTGTTGTTTAGTCACTAAGTCATGTCCGACTCTTTGTGATCCCATGGACTGTACGCACCAGGTTCTTCTGACTATGGGATTCTCCAGGCAAGAATACTGGAGCGGGTTGCCATTTCCTACTCCAGGGGATCTTCCCGATCCAGGGATCAAACCCATATCTCCTGTGCAGGCAGGCAAATTCTTTACCACTGAGCCATCTGGGAAGCAGTAAATGATGACAAAAATATTGAGAGTTAGTGTTAAATGAATAACCCTTTATGTTTCAGATTTCATGATCTGAATGGCCATGGTCCATTGAGGCCTTCATTTTGTCGTGTCAGCGTTTAAATAAAAAATTATCTTTGAATGCCTTTAGATGGGGTACACACTCTTTCCATGGCTATCCCATATCAGCCCACAGATTTACGGCACTGGCAAACATGCTCTGTTAGTTCAGAACACATTTTATTATCTTAGTTCAGAATGTGGGTCACTTTGTGAGTGAAGGAGAAGGAAGAAGGGATGAGAGTGATGTCATCCATGTAGGCCCCCTTTTATCAGGAGAGGAAAACCTTCCCCAGAAACTGCTGCAACCCACTCCCCTGAGGTCAGGCTGCATGGCCATGTCTCACGGCTGGGAAGGCTAAAGGTGGGGAACAGAGTTTTTAAGATGAGCTTAGACCAGGTGGTGCTAGTGGTAAAGAACCCACTGCCAGTGCAGGTGACATAAGAGACACAGGTTCAATCCCTGGGTCAGGAAGGTCCCCTGGAGGAAGAAATGGCAACCCAATCCAGTATTCTTGCCTAGAAAATCCTATGGACAGAGGAGCCTGGCAGCTCACGGTCTGTGGAGTCTCAAAGGAGTTGGACACGACTCAAGTGACTTAGCACATTAGAGCAGTCAAAATCCTTTGGCTGGAGCTGTATTTATTAGCATGCTGAACAGAATCAGAGTCCTATTAGCAAAGAAGAGAGGTGGGTGTTAGACAAGGGACTAAGAGTAGCTGTCATCATCGTCTTCTTTATAGTTCTGAGTGACTACATACTACCCTGATAGTGTCGTGATGCATCCAAATGAGCTGACTGCTTTAACAAATATCCTCAACTTTTCAGCGGCTTAATTAATTACTTGCTGGTCCTTCAGTCCATCGTGGTGAGGTCTTCACATTTGCTCAGGGATCCGGTCTCCTTCCGTCTTATTCAACTGCCATCTTCTGATTCCAGCCGCCAAGATTGCCCTAGAAGGAAGAAGAGCACAGGGAAAGCACGCAACACTTAGCTGTCTTGGCCGCCATGTCAGGCACGTTCTACCGTGAGAACTAGGAAATGTTCTCCCACGTGTCCAGGGAGAGAGGTGGGTTTGCTGAGCCTCTAGTCAGCTTCCGCTACACTGCAGTCAACTCAAATCTAGTTGTCACGGAAGACAGCTGACAAATGAATAAAGGCATTCTTTACAAATGTGAAAGTTTTTGTTTCACAAGAAGTTATAAATAAATGAGATTTACTATCTTTTGATATTTCTTCAATATCTTTTCACCAAACATTCCTCTTTACGGATAGTTAAAATATGGAAAATTAAAGTCTCAGGTGGCTCAGATGGTAAAGAATCTGCCTGCAATGCAGGCAGGAGACCTGGTTTTGATCCCTGGGTTGAGAAGATACTCTGGAGAAGGAAATGGCAACCCACTCCAGTGTTCTTGCCTGGAGAATTCAGTGGATAGAGGAGCCTGGAGGGCTATAGTCCATGGGGTCGCAAAGAGTCGGACATGACTGAGCGGCTAACACACAAAGTCCTAAGCACATCGCTTCTGAAAAGCCTTCCTGACTTCTCAAGGCAGCAGGCAGCCTGCTGTTTTTAATCCTGTGTGTGCTGCTCCTTGGCAATGATAGCCAGTTAGCATGTGTCTCACTTGGCTGTAAATTCCCACAGGAACAGACCAGGTTCAGTTCATCTTTCAGTCACCAGGGCTTAATGCCAAGAAGATAGTCAGCGAACATGTAATTGAATGAATGATTAAACGGATAAATGCGCGTGAATGACGTACTGACAATAGTAAATCTTCAAAGCAGACTAAAGGGAGAAAAGGCTAGTTTTGAATTCATGAAAATGTTGATTTATAGAATATTTATAAATATATGTTTTTCCTTATATATATATATTTTTTCTTTGTATATATATATTTGTATACAGCTAGATGCTATGACTACATGTTAATTATTTGCCAGCAGTTCATTCAAGTGATGGTTTATGCTCATACAAATGCTTATGAGGTAAAGATCTTAAAATTTTGGACTTCCCTAGTAGTCCAGTGGTTAAGACTCCGAGCTCCCAGTGCAGGGTGCCTGGGTTCAATCCCTGGTCAGGGAAGACCTTGCATGCCACATGCACGACCAAAAAAAAGATCTTAACATTTTTTCATAAATAGATTAAACATATTTCCATTTCAGTGACCTTAAATTTCACATCTGTGGAGAGCAAGTTGGTGATGTTTTTATTTCACCAGTAATATTTGTAATACTTACTATTTAAATTGTCTATTCATTAACTCAACCAATAGTCAGTTCTTACTCAAACAAGACATTGATAAACATACTAGACTGTAATTAATTAACTATATGATTTATAATTGGGATGAACACCAGAAAGGCAAACAGTAACAGGGAACACATAATTTTTATTGGGGATTTAAGAATGTTTCTCAGGAGGTACTGTCCGTGTTGAGATGAAAATAAAAAGTGAGATGAAAATAAAAAGCTAGAGGAGAATTGGGAAAGTGCAGTTGAGAATACATGAAGGTTCTTGGGGGTTGGCGGCTGGGAGGACCTGAAAAAGACCAGGGTTATCAGGTTGGAGGGGGACAGGCCCAGAGTTAGACATGCCCAGACCTCGTGGACCTCATTGGACCCTTGCTTTAATACATTAGCTCATGTGACTCAATAAAAGAGAAAAAAGAACTTAGCTGTTGTTTGGGGTTTTTGATTGCTGAAAGCAAGCTGAGTTGCTCATTTGTGTCCAACTCTTTGCGACCTCATGGACTGTAGTCCGCCAGGCTCCTCTGTCCATGGAATTCTCCAGGCAAGACTACTTGAGTGGGTTGCCATTCCCTTCTCCAAGTGATCTTCCCAGCCCAGGGATCAAACCTGCATCTCCTGTGGCTCCTGCATTGGCAGGCACCACCAGGATCTCAGCTCTGCAACCAGGGATCAAACTTGTACTGCTTGCATTGGAAGTGCAGTCTTAACAACTGGACCAGCAGGGAAGTCTCAGAACTTAGTTGTTTAGATGGCAACATATAATAAACCCTTTAGCTTGACCTTTTAGCCAAAGACTAAAATATGAATACCAAGGATATACATTCAGTGAAGTACAATTTTTATTTGTAAACTAAAAAGAATACCACCCTGTAACAAGAGTGAAAGATAAAAACCCTGAAAATATTGGTTACATTTTGGAAGTTAGATTGAGAAAATGTGGTAGTTAGATAGAGTTAGATAAGTGGAGGGGAAAGTAGAATTTGACTTCAGATTCACTTTTTAAATCAGAAATTTCATATGAATTAAAGATACCAAAACAACAATAGCTAACATTTAGCTTGTACTATGTGTCAAGCCCTGATTGAAGCACTTTTCATTATATTGCACAGATTTTACTCATTCAATCTTTGAAACAGCCCTATAAATTAGGAGCGAGTCCCCCTCTGCAGTTTTATAATTAGAGCAATGGATGCTTAGAAAGATAATGATGGGACTACAGGCACTATGGCTCAGTGGTAAAGAACCCACCTGCAGTGTAGGAGACGTGAGTTCGATCCCTGGGTTGGGAAGATGCGCTGGAGGAGGAAAAGGCAACCCACTCCAGTATTCTTGCCTGGAAAATCTCATGGACAGAGAAGCCTGACGGGCTGTGGTCCAGGGAGTCACAAAGAGTTGGATACGCCTTAGGGACGAAACCACCACCAAGGCATCCTGGCTCCAGAGTCTCTGTTCTAATCTGTCACATACACATACTACATGTAAAAGTTATAGGGGGAAAAATGTAACATTGGTTAGGGAAGACCATTCTAATCCTGATTAGAAAGTCAAAAACAAGGGAAACCATTGATAGATTTGACTACGTGAACATGTATTTTTTTAAACTTTTATGTTTCCCCCAAATAGCCCAAATGAAAACTATAAATAAGATAGTGTATGTAAATAGACAAAGTGTTAATACTCCATGTATAAAGCATTCTTACAATCAATAAAAAGGAACAAATCCCCCCAAAGAAAATAGTCTAGGGCAGGGGTTAACAAACTGGTCCTGGACTGAATGCAGTCCACCATCTGTTTTAGAAAATGAAGTTTTGTTGGAGTATAGCCGTGCTCATTCACATGTATATTGTCCGTGGCTGCTTTTAAGCTACAGTGGCAGAGTTGAATAATTGTGCCATCAAAGGCTGCAGTCTTTACTATCTTGTCCTTTACAGAAAAGGTTCCTTGACCTCTGATGTGGAGGAATATCCCCTTCTGGTGGTCTTGAAAGACAAGAGAGAGTCTCTTCCGTTTGAAATGGCTTTAGGTGGTCTGATTAGGCTCTTGAGATCTCTCCCTCACCTCCATCCTGTTTGATACTGAACTCATCCTGGGTTGAATGCCTGTAGGCATCTGTCCTCTTTTATAGACTTATTCCTGCTGAGTCAGTCCTCCTGTTGACCTGTCTTTCTTAACCTTACCTTCCTCTGCAGCCCTATCTCTTCCATGGGAAACACACCCTTGCGTCTTCAGTACTTTTAAGACACATTCTCTGAGTTTTATCAATACCTGACCGTCCAACCATCTACTTTTCTCTCCTCTTGCATCCAGGTTGTTGACTTTTTCTGGAGAAATTCACACAACTAGAGCAATTGGCTGCTGCTGCTGCTGCTAAGTTGCTTCAGTCGTGTCCGACTCTGTGCGACCCCATAGATGGCAGCCCACCAGGCTCCCCCGTCCCTGGGATTCTCCAGGCAAGAACACTGGAGTGGGTTGCCATTTCCTTCTCCAATGCATGAAAGTGAAAAGTGAAAGGGAAGTCGCTCAGTCATGTCCGACTCTTCGCGACCCCATGGACTGCAGCCTTCCAGGCTCCTCCGTCCATGGGATTTTCCAGGCAAGAGTACTGGAGTGGGGTGCCACTGAGCAATTGGTTATATAACTACAATTTGTGATCTCTTTCTTCTGCTAGGAACTCTGTTCTGAATTCCTACATGACCCCAAGTTGGCTCCTCTCCAAGTACATCTCACAGCTGCCCTACCTAAACTTTCTTCTCTCACTTTAACATTCTTGTTCTCTTCTTAGCTATTTGAAAATGAACTTGCTTCTACATCACAAAGGAAGAAAAAAAAGACTTCATGCAGTAAATACTGGATCCCAACCTCTTCTGATTCCTAAGATGAGGAATTCATTTGTGATACCTTCTTCCTGCTTTCTTTTCTTTTTCCAAATTTTAATGTATTATTTATTTTTGGCTGCACTGGGTCTTTGTTGCTATGCATGGGCTTTTTTTTTCTAGCTGTGGTGATTGATGGCTACTCTCTGTTTGCGGTGCCTGGGCCTCTCATTACAGCGGCTTCTCTTGTTGCAGAATGTGAGCTCTAGTGCTCAGGCTCAATAGCTGTGGTGCACAGGCTCAGCTGCCCCTGACAAGTGGAATCCTCACAGACCAGGGATCGAATCTGGGTGCCCTGCATTGGCATGAAGACTCCCAGTCACTGGGCCACAAGGGAGGTCCATTCCTGCTCTATTTCCAACATTTGCCTCTAAACTGTTTTCCTTGCCTGTAGCTTAAACCTATTTCATCTCTGGTCTTCCTATAAAAAAAATGAAAGCAGGAAAGAATAAAGAGAGAGAGAGAGAGAAAGGAAGATGAGATAAAGCCAAAGAGGAGGATGGAAGGAGAGAAAAATAAAGAAAGAAGAGATGATGGTGATTCCTTGGACTCTACACCCCTCACCACTGTGGCCACACATCTTTTTATTCCTTTCACAGCCACGTTTCTGAGCACATGCTCCTGGCTTGTCACCACTTGCTCATAGTGTCATATGGTTCACCTCCTGTGAAGCTCATGAGGGTGCTCTGGCCAAGTCTCCAAGCAAAGTGCCCCCCTCCCATCCCTGTCTCATTGGACGCATCTGAGTTTATGACACAGTTGACCTCATTCTTACAACTGCCTTCACTTTGTTTGTTGGTACTCCTCTCCTCGGATTTTCTTCTTTCCTTTCCCTCAACAGCTTTGCATGCTGCTACTCATCCCCCACCTTAAGTAGAATTCTATCCTCGGGCTAGCCTTTCTTCTCTGCTCGGCAATCTCATTACCTCTATACCACTGACTCACAGATTTCTACCCCTACTCTGGACCTTTTTTCTCAGATGCCTCAGAGTGCCTACTAGGAATGCCTACAAGGAGTTCCACATGCCTGGATGTCCTAAGATCATTGCAAACTGAATCCCACGAAATTCAACTCCCTTTTACCCCCGTTATGCCATTCCACGTGGTACCACCCTATCGCTTGTTGCACCATGTGAGCCTCTGTGCCATTATGCTCCTTGACTGGTCTCTGCCTAATTCCGTCTTGAGCCTCTCAAGAGCAGGGACAACCTGTTTTAGCTCTGTAACTCTGCATTCAGTACACCAAATTTGCTCAATAAACGTGTGAGACAGTGGAAGTAAGGAAGATGAGGGAAAACAAGAAAGGATGGAACCTATTTGGGAATCAGGTGTTCCCGACAGAAATCACGACTAATCAGTCAATAGATTGTCCTCTGGAATGAACTGAGGGTGGGAAATTGGCTGGATGATGAAGTGCAGAAAACATTCTCTTTTTCTAGGGTCTGTTGCTAAAACAATAAAAACTCATGAGGCCTGTTGAAACTCATTAAGTAGCTATGACAGATGACTTTTTATTTAGTACCAACGCCTTTTCGGCTTGTAGAGTGTAGGCTGCAGAGCTTATGGCAGCATTCTCCTCAAAATGTGAAGTTTAGCAGTAACCACTGAAGATCTTACGTTTAGCGCTTAGCATAGTTTCAGCCAGTACCTGAATTCTTGGTTCTTGGCAGCACTGAGAACACAGCGTGAGATGTTCTAAGTTAAAATGTTCTAGTATCAAGTGTTCTGAGAATGTTTAAGTCAGATTACTAAGCCTTGAGCAATTTGTAACACCAACTATAAAACAGGCAAGGGAGAAAACACCAGTCATGTTGTGTTATAATGTAGAGGAATTATGATCTTAAGAGCTTAGATTTGAATGAATAGAATGGCAGTCAGGAGTCATAAAAAGAAGATATGTATGTCACCCTCAGACCAGAAATTGATCAGTTATGTATTGTAAATTCAAATTGTCTTAGTGCCAAGACTAATGATTTTTTTAAGGTAATTCAAGACTTTTGGAAATTTGAAATTAATGAACACTAGAATATCCCGACAGTCACTTTGTAACAGTAATAGTTCCTGTACAATGAACACATGTCCTATAAAGTCAATTATCTACAACTAACTCCATGTTTCTCTAATTCTTCCCTCAAAAACTCATTGTAAATGTAAGCCTTTAAGGTTTAAGTCTTCCATAGGGTAGGAAAGTATCATTGAGATATTACTAAATCCAATATTATATTAAAGTAATTCCCACAATGCAGTTTGCCTTATCACTTCAAACCGTTTCCTTGTTTAAATTAAATGTAACATTTTAGAAAGTTTGAAAAATAGAGGAAAAAGGGAATCTATAATCTCACCAACTTCACACAGCATTTTACAGAAATTTTTTAATAATTATAATTGCATATATAATTTTGTATCTTGCTTTTAAAATTAGTATTTCTCTCATGAAAAATTTTCTATGATGTTACTAAATAGTTATGATTGTAATTTTTGTAAAATAAAATCACTACCTGGTTTGGGAAGATCCCCTGGAGGAGGAAATGGCAACCCACTCCAGGATTCCTGCCTGGAGAATCCCATGGACAGAGAAGCCTGGTGGGCTACAGTCCATGGTGTCACAAAGAGTCGGACACGACTGAGTGACTAACACTTTCACTTTCACCTGGTATCATCTAATGATATACCATAATTTACTTAACCATTTGCCTATTGGGTAATTTAGATGAGATCCATTTTTTTACTTGGTACTGTGGATTTTTCCCCATCATACTTTGTGCTTTTTCTTATGGTAGATTTCCAAGAGTAAAATTGCTCAGTTGAAAGTTATACTTTCATAATGACTTCCCAGAAGAGTCTTCCAATAATAGTTCCCCTTGAAGTGTAAGAGTACCGGTTTCATTGCTAATTTAGCAGGTCTTTTAAAGAGTACTTCATCTTCATTGTTGTTTTGCCTTATTTTAGTTTATAAACTTTGTTTTTTAGGGACTTCCCTGGTGGTCCACTGGTAAGACTCTGCACTTCCAATGCAGAGGTCACAGGTTTGATCCCTGGTTGGGGAACTAGAATCCCATCTGCTGTGCAGGGCAGCCAAACACACACACACATACAACTATAAACTTTGTTTTCTAGAGCAATTTTTGGTTTATAGAAAAATGAAGCAGAAAGTATAGAGGGCTCCTGGATACCCACTCTAGTTCTGCCTCCCCCATCAGTTCCCCTATTCTTAATCTCTTGCATTAGTGTAGTATATTTGTTTGATGAATGAAAGTTATTCATGAATGAACACTGATACTTTATTACGAACTAAAGTTCATAGTTTACATTAGGATTCACTGTTAGTATTGTACACCTCTATGGGTTTTAACAAAGGTTTAATGTCATGTGTCTACCATTACTGTATCATACGAAAGAGTTTCATTGCCCTAAAAGTTTCCTGTGCTCCACCTAGTCATTCTTCCTCCCCGCAAGCCCCTGGCGACCACTGATCTTTACACTGTCTCTGTAGTTTTGTCTTTTCCTGAATGTTAATGTAGTTGGAATCATATAAATATGTAGCCATTTTAAGCTGTCTTCTTTTACTTAACAATATACGCTTGTATTTCCTCTGTGTCTTGTAGCTTGATGACTTGTTTCTCTTTTTATCAGTGAATGATATTCCTCTGTAAGGATATACCACAGTTTATCTGTTCACCCTTTGAAGAACATCTTGATTGTTTCCAGTTTTGGCAGTTATGAATAAAGCTGTCAGAAACATGTATATGCAGATTTTTTTGTATGGACATACATTTTCAACTCATGGGGTAAAATATATTTTTATACTTACCTGTTATTGATTTAGACATGTGTTCTCTTCTGTCTCAGAATATATTAATGAAACATGTTTAAACACCTTTTTCTCCCTCTTGAGATTCTTTTTTCTCCAGATTGCTTTTCGTTTGTTTGTTTCGGTCCCTATCTTTTGGGTCTGAGATATTCCTCATCTGTCTGGTGATCCTAGTTGTCTGGTCTTACTTAAGAGCAATGCCCCATAAAGCTGATAAGAAGCTCTGATCTCATAGTGAGGCCTGCCACCTGTGGGCCATTTCACTAAGGAATACTTAGTGTTGGTATGTTAAGACTTTCCTCTTGGGCTGGTTAGATTTTTCTCCAGAGAAAAATCTTCTGACCTTCTCTCTTGATGTTGAAAAATGGGTTACCATTTGTTTGGAAGCTGAGCTGGAAAAGCCGTTTGGCAGTGGGTGGACTCAGTTATTAGTATATAAAATGCTCATCTGATCCCCCTGTTTGCAGACTGGTATGGCTTTCTCCTCACCCCACCCCCACCCTCACCCCTGCCCCACTCCTCCCGGGAAAACTGTGGCTGTCCAGCTTTCTACAGATGCAGGAGATAAAGTTACCTGCTTGGACTTGGGGAAGGGCTCTGCAACTTATCTGATTCTTAAAACAAGTGAAGTGAAAGTGACTCAGTCGTGTCCGACTCTTTGTGACCCTATGGACTGTCCATGGAATTCTCCAGGCCAGAATACCGGAGTGGGTAGCCTTTCCCTTCTCCAGGGGATCTTCCCAACCCAGGGATTGAACCCAGGTCTCCCGCATTGCAGGCAGATTCTTTACCAGCTGAGCCACAAAGGAAGAATTTCAGTTAATCCTCCTGTTTCTAGCCTCACCTTTATCCTCATACCTGGAACCCAACCTTGCAGTACCTTTAGGGGAGGTATGTGGTTTACTGTGTAAAGTGGTTGTTTCTAAAACTTAAAATGCAATTCAGCTTTCTCAATTCTGTGTGGTCATTTGCTGGTCCGTTTGCTTTCCAGTTTAAATCTTTTGTTGCATTTCTTTTGCTTCTGTTCTCTTTGGTCCTTATGATTTCATGTCTTTAAAAACCCTTTGCTGTGCTTTTAGCTTTGATAGAAATGGAAGTATAATCTGTCATTTATGTGAAATTCTCATATATCCTTTTTATTTATTGTTATTGAATTACTTATTTTTGGATGTACTGGGTCTTCGTCGCTACACACGGGCTTTCTCTAGTTGCAATGTGCAGGGGCTACTCTTCCTTGCAGTGGCTGGGCTTCTCACTGATGTGGCTTCTCTTGTGGAGCACAGGTTCTTGGTAAGAGGGCTCAATAATTGTGGCACATGAGCTTAGTTGCCCCCAGCTTGTGGAATCTTCCTGGACCAGGGATTGAACCTGTGTTCCCTACATTGGCAGGTGGATTCTTATCCACTGCACCACCAGGGAAGTCCTTATATATCTTTTTTTAAGAGGAAAGGAAATCCAATACCCTTCTCTATAGGCAATAGATGTTAATTGGTTTAAAACTTCAGAAAAATATTTTAAAAGTTTAATTATCTATAAATTATCAATAGATGTTGATTGGTTTAAAACTTCAGAAAAGTATTTTTAAAGTTTAATTATCTATAAATTATAAATTAATTTATAACATTGTATATTATAAATAACCTATAAATTAATTACCTATAAATGGACCACTTCTAAAATTTTGGTACAAGTCCATTCTGACTTTTCTGGGTGATACATAAACATGTGATTCATTTTTATTTTTAGTTTGTGTTGAACTATAAATTATGTCTATAGAGATAGAAAGCAGCCACCTGTCTAGGATGCTGTGCTCAGTGAATGAGTTAGATGGTAGGGGCTCAGGAAGCCCAAGGTCAAGTTGGCTCCTGAGAGACAACGTGTACTGTCTGCAGCTTTGACTTCGTTGCCCTCTATTCTGTAACCAGGGCATGACACCTGAAACCTTGTCACCCCCACTTTGTGGTCATTGTTTTGTTGCTCAGTCGTGTCCCACTCTTTGTGACCCCATGCACTGTAGCCCACCAGGCTCCTCTGTCCATGGGGATTCTCCAGGCAAGAATGCCGGAGTGGGTTGCCATTCCCTTCTCCAGGGGATCTTCCTAACCCAGGGCTTGAACCCAAGTCTTGCATCTCCTGCACTGGCAGGCGGATTCTTTACTGCTGAGCCACTGGGGAAGACCCGCCAACGCTCTAAAGGGTAATTTTAAAAGATTGTCCAAGTTGTAAAATTAGCTCCCTCATTGACAGCTACTTCTTTCTCTCTCTCTGTCTCCCCTTTCAGACCCTAAGTGGCCAGGAACACTCAGTATGAGGGGCAGGGAGCACTCCAGTTCCTTCCCCTTTGTGTGGGGGCCTATCAGCCTTTCACCTTCTAGTTGATTCGAGGGCCTATTATTTTTAATAACTTTATTGAGATATAATTCACGTCATAAAATTCGCTCATTCAAAATGTACAATCCGATGGTTTTTAGCATATCCAGAGTTGTGCAGCCATCACCACAATCCATTTTAGAAATTTTTATCAACCCCCAAAAGGAAACCCATGCCCATTGGCAATTACCCCCATTTCCTCCCAAGTCCCCGCGTCCTAGTCACTAATCTACTGATCTACTTCTTATCACTAATCTACTTCCTATCACTATAGATTTGCCTATTTTAGGTATTTCATATTTTCATTTTATGTTTTCAAGATTCACTCATGCTGTAGCATTCATTTTGTTAGTAGTGGCCTTTGAAGCCTAAGAGTTTTTACTTTGATGATGTCTAGTTTGTCTGTTTCCTGTTTTGTCATTGTGCTTTTGGTGTCCTGACTAAGAAACTGTTACCTAATCCAAGTCTCAGAGATTTACACCTTGTTTTCCTGTAAGAGTTCTGTAGTTTCAGCTCCCACATTTTAGGTCTATGATCCATTTTGAGTTAATTTTTATGTATAGTATAAAGTCAAGCGTCATTCTTTCTATGTTGATATGTAGCTGTTTTAGCACCATTTGTTGAAAAGATTCTTCTCTCCTGATTGAATTATCTAGGCATCCTCATCAAAAATCAGCTGACCATGGAGGGCTTCCCTGGTGGTTCAGAGGCTAAGACTCTGCTCTCCCAATGCAGGGGATCTGGGTTCCATCTCTGGTCAGGGAACTAGATCCCAGGTACTGAAACTAAGACTTGGTGCAGCCAAATAAATATTTTTTTAAATCAACTGACCATAAAGATAAGATTTTTTCCTGAATCCGCAGTTGTATTCCATTGACTTGTATGTCTATTTTTATGCCAACGGCGCAGTCTTGATGACTATAGCTTTTGGCTTACTGCAGTTTTGAAATTGGAAGTGTAAGTCTTCCAACTTTGCTCTTTTGGAAAATTGTTTTGGCAAATTTTGATCCCTTGAATTTCTATGTGAATATTAGAATCAGCATGTTAATTTCTGCCAAAAAAAAAAAACAGTTGGAATTTTGATAGAGATTACACTGAATTTGTAGGTCTCAAGGTCTTGATTTTTTTTTTTTTACTGTGTTGTATTTTATTTATTTTTTATTTATTTATTTCTATTTTACTTTACAATACTGTATTGGTTTTGCCATACATCAACATGAACCTGCCGTGGGTGTACACGTGTACCCCTTCCTGAACCCCGCTACCACCTCCCTCCCCATACCATCTCTCTGGGTCATCCCAGTGCACCAGCCCCAAGCATCCTGTATCCTGCATTGAACCTAGACTGGCAGTTCATTTCTTATATGATGTTATACATGTTTCAATGCCATTCTCCCAAATCATCTCACCCTCCCCGTCTCCCACAGAGTCCAAAAGACTGTTCTATACATCTGTGTCTCTTTTGCTGTCTCGCATACAGAGTTATCGTTACCATCTTTTAAATTCCATATATATGTGTTAGTATACTGTATTGGTGTTTTTCTTTCTGGCTTACTTCACTCTGTATATTTGGCTCCAGTTTCATCCACCTCATTAGAACTAATTCAAATGTATTCTTTTTAATGGCTGAGTAATACTCCATTGTGTATATGTACCACAGCTTTCTTATCCATTTGTCTGCTGATGGACATCTAGGTTGCTTCCATGTCCTGGCTATTATAAACAGTGCTGCGATGAACATTGGGGTACACGTGCCTCTTTCTATTCTGGTTTCCTTGGTGTGTATGCCCAGCAGTGGGATTGTTGGGTCATAAGGCAGTTCTATTTCCAGTTTTTTTAAGGCATCTCCACACTGTTCTCCATAGTGGCTGTACTAGTTTTCATTCCCACCAGCAGTGTAAGAGGGTTCCCTTTTCTCCACACCCTCTCCAGCATGTATTGCTTGTAGGCTTTTGGATCGCAGCCATTCTGACTTGTGTGAAATGGTACCTCATTATGGTTTTGATTTGCATTTCTCTGATAATGAGTGATGTTGAGCATCTTTTCATGTGTTTGTTAGCCATCTGTATGTCTTCTTTGGAGAAATTTCTATTTAGTTCTTTGGCCCATTTGTTGATTGGGTCGTTTCTTTTTCTGGAATTGAGCTGCAGGAGTTGCTTGTGTATTTTTGAGATTAGTTGTTTGTCAGTTGCTTCATTTGCTATTATTTTCTCCCATTCTGAAGGCTGTCTTTTCAGCTTGCTTATCAAGGTCTTGTTTTGTGTGTTTGCTTTGGGCACCGAAATGGCATCTTGGGAATCTGCCTTTCTTACTCTCCCAGTCAATGAAGTTTTCATTGCCCTTAGTCCTGAGAGAAAAGGAGAAAGATTCATGTAAACATTCACGTAGATGTTAGCATTCATATAAATGTTAGCAATTAAGTGTGTTTTTCTCTCTCTCAGTTTCCTCTCATATAAAGTGGGTTTAGTAAGTGTATTTTTGTCTAAAGATGTTGTGAGGATTAAATGAGAGAATCCATGTGATGTGCCCAACAAGCACTGGATAAATAATCGAGTATAAGTAATCCATAATAGAACCAACTATACTCCAGGCATTTTTGCATCTGGATTGATTCTCCAATCCTTCATCCATGGCTTCATTTCCTACTGCGGTCTCAGGTGTGATCTGTACTCCAGGAAAACTTGCATCTATCTGATTCTCCAAAGTCCATGTTCTTCCGACTTCATCGGCAGATGTTTGATAGGTTAAAACATAGAAAATAAGAGGAATATTTATGATATGTAGCAAAAAGGGTATTTTTCACTAAGAAAACTTTAATGGAAAAGAATAATCATTTCTAGGCTCCAGGGAAATGGAGAGTAAAGAAACAACTGTTGGAACATACCTTTTTAATCCTTAGGAAATTCCATTTCCTGGTCTTGGTCACTGGGATGCTCATGACTTAGAGGCAGGCAGGAGCTAACAGATAAGGAGACCCTGGGGGTCTGCTGAGATGAAGTGTCAGGTAGAGATTGTGTGTGTTTACTTTATTGTGATCCCCATGTCCACATGCTTGCCAGCCTGCCGGAAGAGTCTGCTCCCTTTGATACCCAACTTGGTCTGTTCCTCAGTTCAGTCCCCTCCTCAAGTGTCTTGAGAATTCCTAGGTGATACAAGTTCTCTTCTGGGCTTCTGCACCTCTGATTAACTTAAAGACATCCTTGTTAATATCTTATAGCTAAAGAATCTTGCTAGTAGTATAAATGGAAACTGAACACCTCTTTGAGCCACTGTCCTTTTCCTGACATTGGTAATGTGATTTATTACATTCACTTTTTTGAGTTAACAACCATAAAATACAGTATAATCCAGTGATGAGAGAATGGATTTCCTTAACAGTTTACAGCTTTTACAAATGACAGACTAGTTTTTAATACAATTTCCATAGACTTTGAGGAGGGTGTTCATGGGCAGTAAGCAAATGAGTGTGTGTGTGTGTGTGTATGTGTGTGTAAAACTAATCTCATGCTCATTTCTTCATTCTCCGCCTCATCCTATGAACTGCTGATGCCTTATCCATCCTCTTAAGTTTCTCTCAAATGTACCATATACCATAAAACCTATCTAGACCCTCCCAGCTTCTCAAACTGCGTGTGGTGAAGCACCAGTTTCTTTCTTTTCCGTTCAAGTAGACTAATAATTTTGTAAAATATGACAAGTATAACTAATGAGAAAAATGAAATTTAAAAAGACATACAAAATATAACCTCCATTTAAAAAGATGTGAGATGATCTTCTTTGAACTTCTATATAAGCAGAGTTTTATAAATCTCACACAGCACCTACTAGGTGTCACTTTGTATGACAGTTATTTGCATACTTATATTATCCCTCAACGAGGTTGTAAGCCCCTTGAGTCAGGACTTTGTGTATTTTTAATCTTGGTATACCATCACTTCCTCATATAATGCTTTGAACATGCTTATTAAATTTCTGACTCAATATAGGAGGAACTTAGACATCCACTTAAACAGGTGGCCATCTTTGTGTACTTGATCATCAAATGATTTCAACAGAAGCTTCCTGTACTGGCTTTGTATATGGTGACTGGGGTTTATGATTCATGTAGAAGGCACTGGTAAAAGTCCCCTTACAGATGAGGAGATAATGTTGATGACTCTACACTACTGATAAAAAAAACAGACCAGCTAGACCTTTCTCATAACGTTGTCCTCAGGGTTCATGCAGTAGGAGCACTTATTTAAATATTTTTCTAACTGAATCATCTCATTAAGAGAGTGAATGTCTAGAAGGGATCCCGAATGGATTAATCCTATATTAAATTCCTTGCCATAGTAAGTTGTCATCTAGCTAGATTCCAGTGGGCAAAACAACTAACACGGGTATGTAATAGATGACTGTGTTTGCTGAGACCCCATGGACTGCAGCAGGTCAGGCTTCCCTGTCCTTCACTATCTCCTGGAGTTTGCTCAAACTCGTGTCCATTGAATCAGTGATGCTATCCAACCATCTCTTCCTCTGTTGCTCCCTTCTCCTCTTGCCCTCAGTCTTTCCCAGCTTCAGGGTCTTTTCCAATGAGTCGCTCAGGTAGAGTGGATTCTTTAGAGCTTAGTATTGTCTTCAGTGGTGAGGTTACCTGGAACCCTCCATATTGGGAAAAGGAGGCGAGGTTTGCTCTAAGAGCCTTGGAAGATAGCATTTAATCAAACAGGACAGTGCATTAAAGCAGTGCTTCTCAAACTGTGTGTGGTAAAGCACCAGTTTCTTTCTTTTCAATTCAAGTAAACGAATAATTTTGTAAAACGTGACAGGCATAAATAATGAGAAAAATGAAAAAATATAACAAAATACAAAATATACGATACATACAAAATATAACCTCCACTAAAAAAAATTAGATCCAACAGACTAAAACTACTTAGTCAAATTGCTGTACCACGCTTTGAGTAACACTGGATTAGAGGGTGGGCTGTCATGATTGCCCACACTGGGGCTTGGATCATCTGTCCATGGAGTCCATTAGGAGATCTGTTTGACTATAATGAAAGCTCAGGGGTAAGAAAAGATGCTGATGTTTTGAGTTTCTTCTTCTTCTGTAGAATGAAAAGATTTGAAAAGGAAGGGGGAGTTTGTGATATAATTGGAATGGTATCTTGGGAAATAGCTTTCATATTTAAGATTGATTTTAGTGGTAAAATGAAACACAGTGAGACTTTCAAGACCTAAGTCATGAGAGTTTAAGCAAAAGACAAACAATAAATACCTACTCAAACCTGAGGCTGCAGAAGTGAAGATGGAACAGTAGCAGAATTATTTACTAAGTACCATTATGTACTAAATATAGTACTAAGCCCTTTACCTAGGCTATCTCATTTCATCTTTACAAGAATCCTGTGCAGTAGCACTATTAACCTCATTTTTCAGATGAGGAAACAGGCTCTAAAAAAGATTGAGTAACTTGCCCCAAGGTCACGTCAGATGAATGGCGTGATTGTCAGATGGTTGGAGTGTATAACCCAGAACCTAGATTCTTAGGTTCTTAAATGAGTGTCTTTATAGAGAGGTTTTGGCAAATCTCGCTTAGCATTTCAGCCATGGACTTGAGGATTATCAGTGTCCTTGGATACCAGATAGCGCATTAGGCACTCTTTTTAGTCCTTCAACTGTCTTTTGTATAAATTTTTAGAGATTTGGCCTTGAATAGGAGAGATGAACCGGAGTAGGAACTGGCAACCCACTCCAGTATTCTTCCCTGGAAAATTCCACTGAAGAGGAGCCTGGTGGGCTACAATCCATGGGGTCTCAAAGAGTCCGACACAGCTGAGTGGCTGAGCACACACACAGGAGAGATGAAGCGGTTTAGCGAGAGACAGTGCTGAGGGTTATAGTCATTGCTGAAGCAAAATATCCCTGTGAAGTAGATTGAACCTAGGGTGGGTGATAACACTAGGCCAGTGACTCTCAATTCCAGTTTTGAGGTGGCATTCTATAAATCTAATTCTTATTTATGAATTTACTTTATTTATTTGTGGCCGTGGTGGGTCTTTGCTGCAAAGGCCTTCTCCAGTTGTGGCAAGTGGAGCTTGCTGCTCTCTAGTTGCGGTGCTTCTCACTGCAGTGGCTTCTCTTGTTGCAGAGCCCAGGCTGTACGGCACCTGGGCTTCAGTATTTGCGGCTCCCAGGCTCCAGAGCACAGGCTCAGTAGTTGTGGTGCAAGGGCTTAGTTGCTCCGTGGCGTGGGGGCTCTTTCTGGACCAGGGATCGAACCTGTGTCTCCTGCATTGGCAGGAGGATTCTTTACCACTGAGCCACCAGGGACGCCCTATAAATCTAGTTCTAGTCATGTAGTCCTCTAGTCTCTCCATTGCATAGGATAAAGAATTTAATCTAGGCTATGTTAAGTATAATGTAAGCTGTGCTGAAGAGATCAAACCAGTCCATCTTAAAGGAAATCAGTCCTGAATATTCATTGGAAGGACTGATGCTGAAGCTGAAGCTCCAATACTTTGGCCACCTGATTCGAAGAACTGATTCATTGGAAAAGACCCTGATGCTGGGAGGGATTGGGGGGGCAGGAGGAGAAGGGGAGGACAGAGGATGAGATGGTTGGATGGCATCACTGACTCGGTGGACATGAGTTTGAGCAAACTCTGGGAGACAGAGAGGGACAGGGAAATCTGGGGTGCTGCAGTCCATGGGGGCTGCAAAGAGTTAGACACGCCTGAGCAACTGAACTGAACTGAACTGATGTTAAGTCCAGTTAGTGCTGCTGCTGCTGCTGCTGCTAAGTCGCTTCAGTCGTGACCGACTCTGTGCGACCCCATAGCCGGCAGCCCACGAGGCTCTGCCGTCCCTGGGATTCTCCAGGCAAGAATACTGGAGTGGGTTGCCATTTCCTTCTCCAATGCATGAAAGTGAAAAGTGAAAGTGAAGTCGCTCAGTCGTGTCCAACTCTTCATGACCCCATGGACTGCAGCCTACAAGGCTCCTCTGTCCATGGGATTCTCCATGGAGTGGGGTGCCATTGCGTTAGTGCTATGGCTTTCCAAATGACTTTACCCTCTAAAAGATTAATTTTGTGAAACATTTTTGGAGTTTGAGTTTTTTATTTGTTTGCTTACGAAATAGACTAGAGTGTATAATTAGTCATGGATGCTATTTTTTTTCCTGACAGCAGAACTTAGAACAAGAACTTGCACACGTTGTTCTAAAGAGCTGCACACTCCACTGCACTATTGGTACTCAGTAAAAGCAACTCCTGGGGAAGGAGAGGGAGTTTTCTTTAATTAAAATGGAATACAAGGACTTCCCTGGTGGTCCAGTGGCTAAGACTCTGTACTCCCAATACAGAGGGCCTGGGTACAATCCCTGGTCAGGGAACTAGATCCCACATGCCGCAACTAAGATCCAGCGCAGCCAGATAATAAAATAAATATGTTTTAAAAATGGAGTACAGTGTTCATTGCTATTTGAAATACATATTCCCTAATACATGACTTGAAAATTTGTGATTATTATCAGACATTCAGTTTCAACCCTGTCACCTGTGCTTCTTTGAAGTTATCTATTTTTTTTCATGTTACTAAAAATAAATTTTAATTTAAAAAATAGACCCAATACATTTGTTTCCTGTGGCAGCCAAATATCTTTGGACTCACTCCTACCTTTAACAAGAGAAACACTACCCTTGAATATATTTCTAAACCAAGCATGAGAGTTAAAGTTACCATCTTTTCATTTGAGTAGAGGTGCTAATCTAATGAAGAGGAGGAAGAGTCCTCCTGCTAAGATTATAGCAGGCTTGCTTTGGTAAGAGAAAAAGAATATCAAAATCAATTTAAACCTACCTGCATATAATAAATTAAAAAATTATTTTAAGTTATTTAAAATCAGTGTAATATTATTGCCTTTGTTGTTATTGTTTTGTTTTTTGTTTATTTGTTGTGCATAAGACATTTTGGGTGGTATGAGCTGAAAACTCAGATGGTAAGGAATCTGCCTGCAATTCAGGAAACCTGGGTTTGATGCATGGGTAGAGAAGATCCCCTGCAGAAGGGACTGTCTACCCACTCCAGTATTCTTGCATGGAGAATCCCATGGACAAGGGAGCCTGGTGGGCTACAATCCATGGGGTCGCAAAAAGTCGGATATGACTGACCAACTAAAACGCACACACAGATGAAAACAGACTATGAGGATTTTTTTTCCCCCCAGATAAACAAGAAGTCTATGCAGAAAAACATTTTATTCTACTTGGGGAAAATAGGTGTGTGTCTGTCTGTGGAGCAAAGTTTTACGCCTCATTTCTGCAGTGAATGTGTTTGTACCCCTGCAGGGCTACAACCAGGTTGCTGATTTTGGACCAAGTACCACTCCTCTGAGCTGACCAGTTTGCACTGCATATTAATGAATGGTGGTGAGCTCAGCTTTGAAGAATGCCAACAGGGTTATTTCTTCCTTATCAATAGTAAATAACAATGAAAAGGCTGTATTTCATATTAATTAAATATTGTTGTTTTCATAGTTTGAGCATACATCTAGGAGATTTTTGAGAGCTGAGCTAAAAATACTCCTTTTATATAACCTATACTTTTCAAACTCCAAAGAAATGTAGAAAGTTATATTTAAGGAAGACAGCTCTCTTCTATTTTTCTGGCATTCTCTGAGGGACATTCTACCTGTCTTTAAAGAAAAGTTTTTTTGATGTGGACCATTTTTAAAGTCTTTATTGACTCTGTTACAATATTGCTTCTGTTGTCTACATTCGGGTTCTTTAGCCATGAGGCATGTGGAATCTTAGTTCCCTGACCAGGAATTGAAACCATGTCCCTTCCATTGGAAGGTAGATTCTTAGCCACTGGACCACCATGGAAGTCTCTCATATAGTTCTTTTTTAATAGTGAAAGATAGCAAGGGGATACAGAAATGTTTTATTTAACTTTGTGATATATACTTTGGGAGGTTGATAAAACACATTGCCAATAAGGAAATGATACATATCTGTTGCAAGGCACTGTTATACTCAGAAATAACATTTGAGGCAGTGCTTTACGGCTTATAAAGTCATTTCCTTTAAATTATTCCTCTTAGCAACCCATGTGAGGTAGATATTACTATTCCCATGTTGAAATGAGGAAAGTTACCTTAACAGCAATGATAGTCATGGTAACTATCCCCTTTCATTAAAACACACCTACATACCCGTACACTGTGTGTGTCCTAAAACTGGTGTAGTGAGGAGGTTGAGGGGCCATGTGGTAGCAGAGTAGAGCAAGTCTGAGACAGACCAGAAGACAGACGCACTTTTGAAACACAAGGCACACTCGCCCACATCTCCTGTTATGCTTTCTTCTTTCCGGGGGCACTGGATGTTGGAACCTTTCTTCCCAGTCTTCTTCCTTGTATTTCCAAGGCCACGGCTGGCAAGAAATACGAGGACAGCCCCTGATTTAAGCAGCTTGCTTTGGTTTTAGATATGACACCTCTTGTCACTGAGCATATCTGTTACCCTGTTATTCTGTACAGACTTAGTTTATGGTGACTTCTTGAGGGATTGAAAGAAGTGGCATAAATTTTGTAAGGTCATCACCTTTCTTTCTCACTCTCTGAGGCCTGAGGATGGGAAGATGAAGATTGCGAATTACAGGTGGAGCTGCCCAGTGCATGGAGGGGACCCTGACTTACTGTAAGGAAATGGTAACAATCATCTCTTTCTTTCTGGTACCCTGGAGTATACGATGGTGAAGATTCACCAGAGGGGAGCTTCAGTAAGATATGCTTTTTAATCTTATCCTCAATATACATACCTGTTTGTATGGAATGTAAACTACTATTTTGCTGACACTGGCTTAAGTAATAATTTTGTGCTGGTTGATTCCAGTTTACTTTGCATTCAATCTTTCCCTTGATTTTGTGTAGGATAGGGAACAGTCTGTTTATCTGAATGAGAAAAATACAGTCACTGTGATAACCTTCTTTTTTTTTTTTGCTGCTTTATCTAGGTAATTAAACTAGAAAGTGAAAGTCAATCAGTCATGTCCAACTCTTTGCGACCCCATGGACTATACAGACCATGGAATTCTCCAAGCCAGAATACTGGGTGGGTAGCCTTTCCCTTCTCAATGGGATTTTCCCAACCCAGGGATTGAACCCAGGTCTCACACATTGCAGGTGGATTCTTTACCAGCTGAGCCACAAGCGAAGCCCAAGAATACTGGAGTTGGTAGCCTATCCCTTCTTCAGCAGATCTTCCTGACCCAGGAATCGAATTGGGGTCTCCTGAACTGCAGGCAGATTCATTAGATGGTATATATATTTTTCATTAGATGGTATATATATATTTGACCATGGGTGATAGTTGCTGGTGGTATGCCATTACCATAGCAACAAGTTCCATTCTGAGTTGCTAGTAATTGCTTTCAGAATTATGACGGCAAAAAGGTTTCCCTGCTGAAGATGCAGAGTGTTTGGGGCAAATGCAAAAAAGGGCTCCATCCGAACTACTTATTTATAACCAACAACTCACTGGCTATGATGACTGAGAAAGACGGGTTATAACAGCTTCTATTGACCTCCTGCCTTGTCTTTGTGGTTGTGACAAGTGCTCTATTGCTGTTTGGCTTTTGGGAAATGGAGAGGGTAAAATGGACATTAGGCTTCTCTGGTGGTTCGGTGGTAAAGAATCCACCTTCCGAGCAGGAGCCACGGGTTCAATCCCTGGGTTGGAAAGATCCCCTGGAGAAGGAAATGGCAACCCACTCCAGTATTCTTGCCTGGGAAATCCCTTGGATAGAGAAGCCAGGCTGGCTATAGTCCATGGGGTCGCAAAGAATCAGACATGACTTAGCGGCTAAACAACAACAACAACAAAAGTGAGCTTTGGCCTTGGAGTATTTCTGTTAAAAAATATAACAGCATGAACACCTGGTTTCCTATCGTCCTTCTTCATTCAGCTGCCAAATGGATCTTTTTAATTAGCTTCCAGATGTAGCCAAAAAAGAGAGTAAGGAGGCTTCCATGAAATCTAGTGGTTGTACCATATTTCAAGGATAAAGTAAGTTTTCAGCCTTTATTTTTCAGATCAGTCAGTTCAGTTCAGTTGCTTAGTCGTGTCCAACTCTTTGTGACCCCATGGACTGCAGCACACCAGGCTTCCCTGTCCTTCATCAACTTCCGGAGCTTTTTCAGACTCATATCCATTGAGTCGGTGGTGCTGTCCAACCATCTCTTCCTCTGTTGTTCCTTTCTCCTCCTGCCTTGAATCTTTCCCAGCAGCATCAGGGTCTCTTCCAATGAGTCAGTTCTTTGTAACAGGTAGCCAAAGTATTGGAGTTTCAGCTTCAGCATCAGTCCTTCCAATGAATATTCAGGACTAATTTCCTTTAGGATTGCCTAGTTTGATCTCCTTGTTGTCCAAGGGACTCTCAAGAGTCTTCTCCAACACCACAGTTCGAAAGCATCAATTCTTCAGCACTCAGCTTTCTTTATAGTCCAACTTTCACATCCATGCATGACTACTAGAAAAACCATAGCTTTGACTAGACTTTGTTGGCAAAGTAATGTCTCTGCTTTTTAACATGCTCTCTAGGTTGATCATAGCTTTTCTTCCAAGGAGCAAGTGTCTTTTAATTTCATAGCTGCAGTCACCATCTGCAGTGATTTTGGAGCCCCTCAAAATAAAGTCTGTCACTGTTTCCATTGTTTCCTATCTATTTGCCATGAAGTGATGGGAACGGATATCATAATCATAATTTTCTGAATATTGAGTTTTAAGCCAACTTTTTTCACTCTCCTCTTTCACTTTCATCAAAAGGCTCTTTAGTTCTTCTTCGGTTTCTGCCATAAGTATGGTGTCATCTGCATATCAGAGGTTATTGATATTTCTCCCAGCAATCTTGATTCCAGCTTGTGCTTCATCCAGTCCAGCATTTCTCATGATGTACTCTGCATATAAGTTAAATAAGCAGGGTGACAATATACAGCCTTGACATATTCCTTTCCCGATTTGGAGCCAGTCTGTTGTTCCATGTCCATTTCTAACTATTACTTCTTGACCTGGATACAGATTTCTCAGGAGGCAGGTCAGGAGGTCTGGTATTCCTATTTCTTGAAGAATTTTCCAGTTTCTTGTGATCCCCACAGTCAAAGGCTTTTGTATAGTCAATAAAGCAAAAATAGATACTTTTCTGGAACTCTCTCATTTTTTCAGAGATCCGGCAGATGTTGGTAATTTGATACCTGGTTCCTCTACCTTTTCTAAACCAGCTTGAACATCTGAAAGTTCATGGTTCATGTACTATTGAAGCCTGGCTTGGAGAATTTTGAGCATTACTTTGCTAGTGTGTGAGATGAGTGCAATTGTGCAGTAGTTTGAGCATTCTTTGGCATTGCCTTTCTTTGGGATTGGAATGAAAACTGCCCTTTTCCAGTCCTGTGGCCACTGCTGAGTTTTCCAGATTTGCTGACATTGAGTGCAGCACTTTCACAGCATCATCTTTTAGGATTTGAAATAGCTCAACTGGAATTCCATCACCTCCACTAGCTTTCTTCCTAGTGACGCTTCCTGAGGTCCACTTAACTTCAAATTCCAGGATGTCTGGCTCTAGGTGGACGATCACATCATGGTTATCTGTGTCATGAAGATCTTTTTTGTATAGTTCTTCTGTGTGTTCTTGCCAGCTCTTCTTAATCTTTTCTGCTTCTGTTGTGTCCATACCATTTCTGTCCTTTCTTGTGCCCATCCTTGCATGAAATGTTCCCTTGGTATCTCTGATTTTCTTGAAGAGATCTCTAGTCTTTCCTATTCTGTTGTTTTCCTCTATTTCTTTGCAATGATTGCTGAGGAAGGCTTTCTTATCTCTCCTCGCTAGTCTTTGGAACTCTGAATTCAAATGGGTATATTTCAGATAAGTTACTCTTATTTTGTAAGAAATGGTATTTTGTAATACCATCTTTTGGTATTAAAACCACTGTTTGCTTTATCTTGATATCACAATACTCTCATGTGAATATTATTACTTAAAAAAAATTACATCTTATATAAATACTTACCTAATCCCTAACTACTGGGCAGGTGGCTCCATTTCTCTTTCTAAATCATCGTTTAGACATTATTTCCCCTTCAAACTCCCCAAACTCAGCTCATTTAAAACAGGACATCTCAAATTTATGGTGAACCTTTCTTGTAGGCTCAAAGTGTGCAAGGTGTAGCAGATCTGTATAAATGGTATCGGTAGCTGTTATTGAGGTAAAGAAACTTCTCTTTTTTTGATTGATACAATTCATTTATTTTTATTTTTTATTTTATATTTATTTTATTTTTATTTTTTTCCATTTTTAAGAAAGCTTTTTATTTTGTACTGAGGTATAGCCAATTCACAATGTTATGATATTTTCAGGTAAACAGTGAAGGGACTCAAGACATACATGTACATGTATCAGTTCTCCCCCAGACTTCCCTCCCATCTGGGTTGCAACATAACATTGAGCAGAGTTCCCTATGCTGTACAATAGGTCCTTGTTGGTTATCCATTTTAAATATAGCAATGTGTACATGTCCACCCCAAACTCCCTAACTTCATAGCGAGCAATACTTGTCCTACTGCTTGCCTAATATTTTTCCAGGCAAGCAGGTCATTCTCTGAAGGAGTTTTCTTTATCATTCCACAGATATCATTCACTAAAAATGATTGCTAGGCCAACATTCTGTCATATTCTTCAGCCAGGTGATTACACGTTGTAATCTGGCTGTTTCATCTCCTCTCCCACCTGCCCAGGCTGTGCCCGAGCTGCACTGAGAACTTACCCCTTTGTTCCTGAAACCCAGGCGTTCTCACATCTCAGTGACTTTGCACGCACTGTCCCCTTGGCTGGCCTGGAATGCTCCCTGCTGCCCCTGACCTCACAGATGCAGTTGCCTAAGGAAAGCCTGACTTCATTCAGCTCCGTGTTACCTCTGTGGTGAAGCCTTCTCTGACTCACTGTCAGCCCATGTAAGGGACAGCTGGGGCATTTCCCTGCTGAGCACGTGTTGATTACACCATTACGGAGTAAGTGCTTTTTCTCTTTTGTGTTCCTGAGGACCTGGGGTACTACCTGGGATGCAGTGTGTGTTGGGTGAATGCGTGCAGGGTCAGATAAAGCTTGTATTTTTATTCTTTTTTTATTCTTTTATACTACTAATGGAGAGAAGCAGAGAGGAACCATGTTTCCCGAAGATACTATGAACATGATGGCTTTGTGTTAAACAACATGCTGAACTTATGAATCAGTCAATCTTGGAGTGAACTGTGAAGTGGGAGAAATAACTAGTGCCCTGGGCTTTCCTTGTAGTGCTAAATTCATGCATTTCCCTGGGGCCTCAAACCTTAAAGAAAGAGAATGAACGAAGTAGAGACTACTTTGGGGCATGAGAGGGTGGACTGTGGAATTTCTGGGAGCCCTGAAACCACCACCACACCCCACGTGTGCAGGTGTCTCTATGCGATGACCGTGAAAGCCTGAAAGATTTTAGAGAGATAACCGAAGCCACCCTTGTGAAGTATGTATCACTGGTCTATATAGTTTACTCTGAATATTCTATGGTGTGAGCTGTAAGTGTGTTGATGGGTTTTCTGTTTCTTCCTCTCTGGGAAGCTGGTGATAGCCAGGCACCAAGCCTTGCCGTGATTGGGTTGAGCTCTCTCTGTGTCTCCCGTCACCAGCTTGTGTGTGGGGATGAGGTCTGCCCCCTTGCTTGAGAACCTTAATTCCAAGTCACAGAAGAGTAGAAAGGTCCTTGTGTTTTACTGATGTACTCGTTCCAGGGCAGGCCCAAATACCATGTCCACGTGCTTGGTTTCTATACAGGCTGTTCTTTCTGTGAATATTCTTTGCTTTTGCTGGTTATTCACATTATCCATTTACAGCGCTGCCGTTTTGTGCCTCTTTTCTTTTCAGCAGTCTCTTGATGAGATGCCTGTTTATTTTCTCTGTGAGATGAATGTGCTTTGCGTGGCATGGCAGTAGATGGGGTGTTTTAAGCTAACTCTGAGGGAAATGCCACTTCCTATTTGTAATTCCAGTTGAAAGTGGATCTCACGTTGCGTAGAACTTGAATATGTCCAGTCTGGCTTCCTTGCGTGCATGCATGCTCTGTCGCCCAGTTGTGTCCAGCTCTTTGTGACCCCGTGGACTGTAGCCCACCAGGCTCCTCTGTCCATAGGATTTCCCAGGCAAGAATACTGGAGTGGGTTTCTGTTTCCTTCTCCTGACCCAAGGATTGAACCTGGGTCTCCTGCATTACAGGCAGGTTCTTTACCACTGAGCCACCAAGGAAGACCACAAACATGGCTCTTGATCAGCAAATCAATGAGCAAAAAATATTCTGTTTCTTTCTTCTTGGAGAATTATGTGGCACACAATGAATGCCATGATAGGCTGGGTCCTGAAATTTGGTCACAGGGTAAGACTGCGGGAAAGCTACTGTAATCACAGTTAAATTTATTAACTTGAGACAGCAAGGAGAGAGCACAGTGGGGGTACTTCAGGGCATTCAGCAAGCAAAATACAGATCTTTTTGTCAGATTTGGACTTGGTTGAATGCTTTTTGGAGGGACAAGGGAAGAGATGACCAACACTGGACTGGGTGGTATCGTGTCATGAAGCAGGGCAGTTTAGTAACTGGTATCTCAGCATCTTTGTTTGGGGTGGTCGAGGGACAGAGAGAGGCTGGGGAAATCATTGGGAAGAAAGCAGGATTCAGAGGAATGGTCTTGCTGCCTGCTCTGCCCTGCGGGGAAATGCTTTCTGTTGACCTGGTCTGAGTCTGTTGGAGACATCTCAGAGGTGCTTTACAGGCTTTCACGTGAGAGGGATAAACACTGGGGCTGAGATTAAGGAGCAAATGGACTTGGCCAGATGAGGCAGGCAAGATACAACCAAACCACCAAACAGGACTGACCACTCAGCCATTGTACTGACTTTCCTTAAAATAAAATTTTAACAGTTGTCTGGCTGAATAACTATGACTTATAACAGAAGGCAAGGAATTCGACTTCTTACCCAACTTCGTTCACATGATTCCTGTCCTGAAAGTTGCTCAGTTGTGTCCAGTTCTTTGTGATCCATGGACTGTAGCCCACCAGGCTCCTCTGTCCATGAAATTCTCCAGGCAAGAATATCAGAATCGGTTGTCATTTCCTTCTCCAGGGGATCTTCCCAACCCAGGGATCGAACCCACATCTCTTATGTCTCCTGCATTGGCAGGCAGGTTCTTACCACTAGCGCCACCTGGGAAGCATGATTAAACATCCTTTATTCATTGCCTGCCTTGTGGTGATGCTAAGTATTTATATTTTCTCTTGTAGGCTCAAACATTAATGAATAATTAATCCTTTCTCTTTCAGCTGAAAGAGTATGTATAGACATGCCTGTGTTTGTTGATATTGTCTTGCATTTATAAACTCATTACAGTAAGTGTGAGGCACTAGGAATAAACAAGACATAATCCCTGCACAAGAGGATGAATTTGTTGTTGTTTAATCGCTCAGTTGTGTCTGACTCTTTGTTGCCCCATGGACTGTAGCCCGTCAGGCTCCTCTGTCCATGGAATTCTCTAGACAAGAATATTAGAGTGGGTTGCTATTTCCTCCTCCAGGGGATCTTCCCAACCCAGGGAGTGAACCTGGGTGTCCCAACATTGCAGGCAGATTCTTTACCACTGAACTACCAGGGAAGCTCCTGAATATTGCTGTTCAAAAGAATATTCTGTGATGATGGCCCAGTATGGTATTCATAGCTGCATGTGTCTCTCGAACACTTGATATGTGGCTCATGAGACTGAGGAACTGGGAGTTTTAATTTATGTTTAATTAATTTAAATATTGATAGTGGCGCATGAGGCTAGTGGTGACCACTTTGGACAGCATGGCTCTGTAAATTCACAAATGAGAGAAAGAATCACAGGTGCTCACAACTCAGAGTGTAATATGTACTCCAATATAGGTCCCTATGAGATAGATGTTCTAGGAGCGTAGGACTTAAGACCCTGATGCTGGGAAAGATTAAGGGCAGGAAGAGAAGGGGGCGACAGAGGATGAGATGGTTGGATGGCATCACCAACTCAATAGACAAGAGTTTGAGCAAACTCCAGGAGATAGTGAAGGACAGGGAAGCCTGGCATGCTGCAGTTCATGGGGTTGCAAAGAGCCCAACACGACTTAGCGACTGAACAACAAGGAGCACAGGAGACAGCCTCCAATGGGGAGGTGACAGGGAACGAACCCAGAGGAGAGGAGATTCCATGGGAGTGAGACTTTGAGACAAAATAATAATAATAGGAGTCATTATTTTAATTATTTTGGCAGAGGCAAAGGGCAGGAAGTTGGGAGGGTTCATTCCAGGTAAAATGCAAAGTGCAGAAGCACCGAAACATTAAAAACATGGGTGTATGTGGGTTCAGGTGGCTTGGTAAGGTCTAAGTGTAGATCACTGCAATACTATACTCTGTGACACAGCTCCTGTGGTAAAGGCCTTCCTGAACAGGTTAAAAACAAATTTAACATTTTAAATACTTATGGTATTTAAAATAAAATAAAAAAGTATTTAAAATAAAACAATGCATACCATATGCATTGTTGGAGAAACGGCGCCGTTTATCATGTAAAACAGACGCATGAGTTGCCCTTAGGATCCCCATTTCACGGAGAGAAAACTGAGGCCTACAAAGGTAAAGGAATTTGCCTGCAGACACAAAGTGGACAGAGTCAGGATTTGAATCCAGGCCTGTTACTTCAGAGATCAGTATCTTCATCAGTGACCCTCTGTCTCTCATTTCAAATTCTTCTCAGTTTGGAATTATGATGGATTTCCCTTGGTCTGTCTTTTGTGACATGTTCCCACCACTCGAAGTCCACGCCTTTTGTTTTTAAAAAATTCTAGTTTCATATTGAAAATGTTTTTTGGTAAAGGGACTGATATTATGATATCGTCTATTCGTTAACTAAGCGTTTCGTGAACTCAGGTTTTGAGAATACCTGAATTGACAACTCCTTGCTTTTTCTGTATATTTATGGCAGTAGGAGCCTTTTATACCCTAAATTGGAGCAGTTAGGGAATTAGTCGGTTAAACTGGAGAAGCCAGTGCATTCATTCTCAAATTTGAATGGGCTCCCATGACCATCATTCCCAGAGAATTCTTGCTTCCCTGTGGGGGGAATGGCTTGTTATTTGAGCCTCTCCACATCTTACCCTAAAGGTCATGACCCTGAGCTCCAGCTTCTTTCTTCCTTTTCACCCTTTTTTGAGAGCAGATCTTAGTGACTGGATAGAAGCTCTGCTATCCTTAACTGAGAGGAACCTAACTGAGGTTAACTGGCAAGCACGGTCAAGGCCTGAAAATACTCCTTCCTGACTGAGACAGTACCTGTGTTTTTCAATTCAGACATGAAAGAACTCCCTTGTTGTTATTTGCTGAGTTTCCCCAAAAGTGCATCTGAAAGTCACACCAAGGTATGTCTAACATTTGTTCCTGCCAGGCCTGAGCGTGTGAAGACAGGTAATCAGCAGCACCTGTTTGGAGCACTGTACATACCGCTGCTGATTCAGGGCAGAGGACAAGGACGGGATAGGCAGTCTAGAGGGTCTGAGGGGGTGCGGCCGATGTCATCCGTGGCTGGAGAAGCTTCCCAGAGGAGGACTAACATCAGGCGCTATGAGAAGGGTAGAACTTAGCTGAGCAGAGAAGGAATGGGGAATAGTGAGAGAATGGTCTGGCTCAAGTAGAAAATGCAACTTTGGCTGCACATTGAAATCATTTGGGGAGGGACTTCCCTGGTGGTCCAGGAAGTAAGACTCAGCGCTTCCAATGCAGAGGACACGGGTTCCATCCCTGACTGGGGAACTGAGGTCCCACATGCTGTGTGATGCAGCCAATAAATAAATAAATAAAATAAAAAATAATAAAATTATCTAGGGAGTTTTAAAAATAGCTCTCCTCAGGATTCCGGTTGGTCTGAGTTGTAACCTAGGCGGCTGACTTTTTTAAGCTTCACAGGTGATTTTCGTGGACAACCTGAGAACCACTGCCATCATCTCCTTTACTCAAAGTGCAGTCCTCGGACCAGCAGAGCCGTCCCCCCCTGGAAGCTTGTTAGAAATCCTGAACTTCAAGTCTCATCTCGGACTTAGTGAATCAGAATTTTCATGTTCACAAGATCCCCGGTGGCCTGTATGCACAGTACAGTTTGAGATTCCCTGCTGTAGAGGAGAAAAGAGAGATATGGCTGAAGAGGGCAGATCACCTAACCAGATTTTCTTGTGCTGGACTAGGAATGAATTACAGGTGGGCAGTGATACTACTTTGCCCTCAAGCCGCTGGGGATGCTTGTATTTCTTGTTGCAAGACATCTCTGGTTATCTGTATGTGCTCTATAAATATTCTTGCATTCTCTCTGGGTGCCTTGAGGGGGAAAAAGGCAGGGCAGCACCAGCTAAAGAACTGGACTGTACTCTATCAGTAGTCACGATCCCCTGGAGGATTTTTATCCAAAGGGGTTCCTGTGTAGTGTTTTGTAGTCTAGAAAGATTTTCCTGGCAAAAGCATATGGAATGCACTGGGCCAGGGGTGTTTTCTAGGGTTGGGGAGACATGGTCTACGTGTTGCAGTAATTCCCACGAAAGTTGAGAAAGGCCAAGAGTTAAGAGCTTGATCATGCTTTAGGAATCTGTATAACATGTAAATACCTGTCCCCAAATCTCCAGGGCAGAGCTTGGAAGAAATCGTAACAGACATCTTTTTGGAGACCCCTTATAACTTTTTCTTTTCTTTTAATTTATCCTTGAAGGGCATCCTCTCAGAGAGTCAGGAAAGCTTCTGATGATTAAAATCTACTTGACATAAATAAGGTCATAAACAGGCAACCCTAACTCTGCAGGATCCTCTAGTTCTTGGTGGGTGGGATCTTCTGACGTGAGGGTGATTATCGATTTCAAAGGAGAAAGGATAACAATGATGGTCATCATTTGGTGAATGGGCAGCAAGGGAGAATTTCAGGAAATGGAGAGGTTAAAAGTCCAAGTATGAAAGGCTGGCTGTTGTGGAGACTCAGAATGATGTATTCTAGTTGGGACAACACTTTTAGGGGAGCCAGTATATTTTCAGAGATTATTTCGTTTGGAAAAAAATATTGAACTTATCAGTCCACTAACTTGCTCACTCTTCGACACCAAGCTTAAGCTGTCTTCTTCCATGAATTCTTCCTGAGTCACCCCAGCTCATAGTCTATTTTCTCTTTCTCTATTTCCAAAAATCCTTTTTAATGAGTCATCAAGTATTTTTTTTTTTAGTCCTGATATTTTAAAAGTATTATGGTATATACTGATTTTTTAATAATTCACTCAAAGTTTTAAAGAAATTTTTTTATTGGAGTATAGGTGATTTACAATATTGTGTTAGCTTCTGCTGAATAGCAAAGTGAACCAGTTATACGTGTACAATATATCCACTCTTTTAGATTCTTTTCCTATAGAGGTTGTTATAGAGTACTGAGTAGAGTTCCCTGTTCTACACTGTAGGTTCCTATTAGTTATCTATTTTATATGTAGAAGTATGTCCATGTCAATCTTAGTCTCCCAGTTTATCCCCCCATTCACCCATGATAACCATAAGGTTGTTTTTTTATATTTACAACTCTGTTTCTGCTTTGTAAATAAGTTCATCTGTACCATTTTTGAGATTCCATATATAAGTGATATCGTTTGTATTTGTCTTTCTCTGTCTGACTTACTTCACTCAGTATGACAATCTCTAGGCCCATCCATGTTGCTGCAGGGTTTTTAAAACATTTTTCTTATTTATGAAGGTGTCCTATATTCCTGGAAAAGGAAATGGCAACCCACTCCAATATTCTTGCTTGGAGAATTCCATGGACAGAGGAGCCTGGTGGGCTACAGTCCATGGGGTCACAAAGGGTCAGACACAACTGAGTGACTAACACACACATCCTATATTCCTCAGTAGATTATAAGCATCTTGAGGATGTGGACCTTGTCTAATTCCTCTTGTCCTCTTGGGAATTTGTGACTTTTTGAAATAACTGTTCTCAGGGTGCTCATCATAATTGAGTATTAATGATAAAAAGTAGTTTGCCATATCTTTTTTTGTTTTCCAAATTTGTTGTATTTTCCAAGTTTGTTGATGTTTCTTTTGAAGAAAAGAATGAAGGGGAAGAGGGAAGCCTGAAGAATCTTCAAAGACAGTAAAAATACTTTATGTATTTTAAAGTACATTCTGCAGTTAAAAATTTTGTGCTTTCAGTGTTTCATTTCAAAAGAGGAGGTTTTAAAAAAGTATGGATTCGTAGTGTCTTAGTAAACAGTCCTGTTTTACTCATCTTTTTAAATGGTACCCATTCTCCCTAGTTGCTTTTTCTCATCTTGCCATTTGGGTTTCTTTTTCTTTTTTCTTTCTGTTTAGAAGTGATGCCATTTGTTGGAGGAAGGTAACTCCTGACCATGTTTGTAGGCAAGAGTGTCACTAGTCATGTGGATGTGAGCCACTAACACGTTTAAACTGTTAGACTGTGTTCATGGGAAAAGTTTTGAACTTAACACTTTAATGGTCTTAGTTTAAGTCATGACATGCTATGGTCATGCCTTTTCTTGGAATTAGGAAACCTAGTATTTGCCAAACTTAGGACATTGAAAATGTGTCAGTGTTACCTAAATGTTGTGGCAAACAGGAATTTATTTTAACTGTAGTCTGTTGTGATGTTTGACATTATGGTAAAAGAAGCTTCTATTATGTAGAGAAATCCAGGTAGAGGTTGAGTGAAAACAGTTAAAGTACTTTACCAAGTTTAAATTTTTAAAAATATAATAATCATAAAAACCTAAGCAGGGGAAGATCTTTTCAAAGAATTCCTTAATGTATCAATCAGTAGTTTATATCCTTAAAGAATTTTTTATGGTATAATAATGAGGATTTATAACAGAACAAAAATAACCTATTTCCTAACATTAGCCTCTCTGCCTGCAGAGGTGGTAAGACTTGTTAATGCAGATGACACTGCCTTCTGTTGTGTGATGCTAATAGGAAATGGATCATTGCAGTTTATGGGGCACTTAGCCATTTTGGTTCATGATAAATGACTGACTTCAACTGGCATTCCTTCACTGATTTCCCACTATTCATCACCTGAAAGAAGGGTACCCAAACATGAAGTTGATTTTGAAGTTGTCAAGTTTCACTGCGGCGTCAATCCATCATAAGCCAAAGTGTTCATTGAGTTAGGAAGAAATCGTATGAATGAAAACACTCATAAATGTTTAATGCTCCTGTTTACTTTGGTTCAAAAACCAGTTTTGCCTCTGTTCTATCCTCCTCTAACTTCTGTTCCCTCTTCGCCTTCCCCTCCCCTTCTCCAAGCATGCTTAGGTTTTGAAAAGTCCCTAGATTTTATCTCTGCAGATACTTTGATGTAGTTACGTTGCTTTGTTCTATAAAATCAGCCCAAAATAAGCAGGAAGAATGGAAATATCTTTTAAGGCATATGTCCCCCTACAGGCCAGGCATTACACAAAATTAGTCTGGAAAACTTTTTCACTGCTATATTTTTGCTATTATTATGCTATTTCCTTGCTTTTCTTATCTTTCCTTGAAATATTATCTTGAAATACCTGCCATTCCCTACCCTCCAGAACACACACCATTTTTGAGTAGGGAGGAAAAAGGCCTCCTATTTGAATAAAGTCACACTATCCTACAGTTAGACTCTCAGACTCTGCCTCTCAGAGGATTATTCTCCAGCTTAATTTCAGGGAGGCCTTTCTGGCACCATAAGGGTTACCCAAGATCCAGCTACGCCTAACATATGCCCAAAGGAAGTTTGACTCTTGTGTCCTCTAGTGTTTGGAATGTAGAGCCTGTGTTTAATTCCTTACTTGTGATGCCGTCAGTGGCTGGTATTTGGAGGGTGTTTGCTATCTGGCAGAAGGCTATTCACAAAGGAAAATGTCAGCGTTCTTGCAGAGTGTCGTAGAATCATTTAGTGTAATTGAGATAATTTGCCATTTATTTCATTGGTTCTTAAAGGAATTTGGACCTCCCTTATCTGTGTGTATTGTTGGAGTGAGGGTGACAAGTCATTTTGTTCGCTTTGTAGAACTCAACAGGAGGAAGCACATCCTTGGCTGCTGGTATCCTAGGAGTGAAGTTTGTGTGCAGAAACTCCCTCTCAGAGGCGAGTCTTTTGTCACAGATTGTCTTGGTTGCTAGCAGATTGCCCCCCTCCCTGGGAGCTCAGTTCCTCCTTTTAGCAAATAGTATCCATGTATACACCCCTTCGTGGATCACAGCCTTGTCGTGGCGAAGGGGCTTGCATAACTCAGTGACGTTATGAGCCATGCCGTGCAGGGCCACCCAAGATGGACGGCCCCCCAAGAATTGATGCCTTCAAATTGTGGTGCTGGAGAAGACTCTTGAGAGTTCCTTGGACTGCAAGGAGATCAAGCCAGTCAATTCTAAAGGAAATCAACCCTGAATATGCATTGGAAGGACTGATGCTGAAGCTGAACCTCCAATACTTTGGACATCTGATGCGAAGAGCTGACTCATTGGAAAAGTCTCTGATGCTGGGAAAGTTTGAAGGCAAGAGAAGTGGGTAGCAGAGGATGAGATGGTTGGATAGCATCACCGACTCAAAGGACATGAATTTGAGTATGTCCATTTGAGCTGGGAAATAGTGAAGGATAGGGAAGCCTGACATGCTGCAGGCCATAGGGTTGAGTAGCAAAAAGTTGAACATGACTGAGCGACTGAACAGCAGTTTGTAGTCCTACCTTAAACAGCAATAATTTTTTAGCAACTGAACAACATCCATGTACAAGGACCTTGTTCCTGGAGAACTTTGTTGTTGAGAGCTTTAGGCCAATGAATTAAAAGCATTTGAGGTGCCCAAATTCTTTTCATGCTCTTGAACCCCAAATATTGGCGAATTTTTTTGAAAAAGCTTAGAAGTGGTGGAACTGAAATATTAATTAGGTCTCCTGTGATCGTTTTAGGGGCCTCCCAGGTGGTGCAGTGGTAAAACATCTGCCTGCAATGCGGGAGATATGAATTTGCTAGGAAGTCTGCCTGGAGAAGGAAATGGCAGCCCACTCCACTATTCTTGCCTGGAGAATCCCAAGAACAGAGAAGCCTGGTGGGCTACAGCCCATGGGGTCACAAAGAGTCGGACAGGATTGAGTGCCTGAACACACAACGGCAACAGGGTCATTTTTCCTATTGAAAGATTAGAAATAGCTATAGGACATGATTTGATTACATGTCTTAGATAAATCCTATCAGCCTTTTATTGCTGGTTGTGATTAGAAGAATCACTAATTTGAAATACTTACTCAACTTGGCTCAAACCAATTACCAGATTTTTTAACTGGCTAACTCTATCATGCTATACTGATTTATTATGACTGTTGAAACATACCCATCATTTACTTTTTGCCCTGCTTCTGTATGGTGTGGCCATTGGTGGCGTAGAGACTAGGGTGGAAGGAGTTGGCTAAAAGGTAGAGAACAGAGGAAGGGAGATAGAAGAGGAGGAAACTTCAAGAAAAATAGCAAAGAGCATGGATGCCTTGGTAGACCAGATGCTTTTGATAGTACCTACCATTTCTTAACTCTGTCATATTAAAGTAAATATGGATGGCCTTTTGCTTTCTTCTTTCTCTCTTCTTTCTCTTCTCTTTTCCCTCCTGTCCTCTTTGAGTAGATATAAATATGTGGAAACTAAAGATAAGCAGACTAAGATATAAGATGCGCAAGTTTTGTTCCCCCACCCCCACCCCGGGGGTGGAGTAGGATTTGTTGGAAGATTTGAAGAAACATACCTCACTGCCCAAAGGATGTCTCGGGCTTGAATTGCAGCAATATACTTGTTGGAAGGAAGTGGGTTCCATATTCAGAGGGTTTTAATGATCACTTTCAATCTATGTCTCCAAGTGTTTTGAATGCAACAAGTTCTTAAAGGCTAGGTCTTCGCATGGGCACTTTCAAGATAAAACTCAAAGTGCATATACACTGCAGTCTTACCCCCATGTGCAGTTACTGTCGTTTATTAGACTTGCATAGAAACCGCCAAATAATCTCAGACTTACATTAAAAGTAGAAAAAGAAGTTCCCAAATGGAAAATTACTGGTAGATTTTTTTTAATTCTGAAATGTATCTGGGGGAAAAAAATTCTTAGAAGGGCTAAACTTTTAACCATAAATATAATATTTTTCAGAGATTTTCTAATTGGTTTTGAAAGCATCCCTAAAGGATAGGTTAGCTGTTAATGATCATCTTTCTTCACTCACTGATTCAAAGGTGTGATGTTAGTTTTCCCCTGTAGGCTGTTACTCTGCTTCTTTGCACTTCAAAAAGACCTAAGGTCACTGATTATGACTTTGCCACTTCCTGCCCTATTGATCTTACAAAGAGGTTTTGTGGGGTTAGACCTTACTGTAAAGAAATCAGCCCAAGTAAAAATTCTTGATATTTGCATGTCTGTTAAATTCAACATGTTGGCTTTTTATTTGAGCCTGTTTTATTATATAATTTATAATGTGATACTTACTGGGTCGCAAAGAGTTGGATGGCGGAACGCGCGCGCGCGCACACACACACACACACACACACTCTCTCTCTCTCTCTCTCTCTCTCTCTCTCTCTCTTCCTGGGACTTCAAGAGTTCCATTTTAAGAGCTGAAATGTTTTTTGCCTCCCTTTTCTCCCTCTCTGAATCCAGGGTGAATCATGCATTGAGTAAGATAAATGGATGAATGTGTAGTTGAGTAAGAAAGCCAATCAATCCAGAGCTGAGACTGTGTTAAGGAAAAACCAGTCAGAAGGTGTTTATGTCTCTATGAAATTCTGTTGACCTAACTCCACCTACCCCTGCAAAAGGCATTATTAACACCTTTTAGTCAGTTGCCCCTCATAGAATTTGCTCTTTTGGTGCAGCAGCAGTGACAGATCCTTCCCAAGCCTGATTCTGCCTGTATATCATTGGTGAGGGACACTTCTGTTCAGGCTGGAGCTAGCAAATCAGTATACCTGCTTCCAAATCCATACAGTATTTCAAACCTTTATTAACTCAGCCCGTACTGTAGTTTTCCTGACTGTGATCATTCTCTGGTACAAGGAGATGGCAGTCCTGTGTTTTTCTGGTGGAGGAATACTTGAGCTGAATTTTGTAGGAACATCAAGCAAACAAAAAAAAAAGTGATATTTCAGTTTGGGGTTTTAGAGTTACTACTTCACACCATCCCGTGTGTTTACAACACTTCGGAATGTGAGAGTAAATTTAGGGACACAGTCCCCACTGCTCTTGCGTTTACTTTTCTAAAAATAGTTTTCATTTAGATGAAAAAACAGTATGTCTGATTCCAGAACTCCAGGTTCCACTATCTGCTTTTTACCTCTGGTTGGATATCTAATAAGTTTCTCAAATGTAATAGGTATAAAATGCAATTCTTGACTCCCCTACATAACCACTCCATCTACCTCATACCTGCTTTTCTCCTTTTCTTCCCCCTTTCAGTTAATGACAATACCTGGTTGCTTAAGTCAAAAACCTGAGAGTTATTTTTTAATGTTTTTCTTTTCCTGAGCATACGTACTAAGTCACTTCAATTGTGTCTAACTCTTTGTGACCCCAAGGACTGTAGCCCACCAGGCTCCTCTGTCCATGGGAGTCTCCAGGCAAGAATGCTGGAGTGGGTTGCCATTTCCTGCTCCAGGGGATCTTCCTGACCCAGGGATTGAACTCACGTCTCTTATATCTCCTGCATTGATAGGTGGGTTCTTTACCATTTTACCACTGGGAAGCCCTCCTTCCCTGAGCATATCCCCATTCAATCTGCCAGTAGGTTTGTCTCCAGAATAGGTTTCCAGTCTGTCCATTTTCCTACCATAGTTCCAGCCAGCATCTTTTCTCACTTGAATGACTGCAATGATCTTCTCCCTCCTAGAATGTGTTCTCCATTCAGAGCCAGAATTATCCGTTTAACAGAGATCATATCCTCTCTGTCCCCAAACCCTATGGCAACCTCCCATTACTCCTGGAACAAAATCCGAATTCCCTGCCCTCCAAGGGGCTTCGAGGTCTGGTACCTGGCTTATCTCCTGTCATTTCCCTCTCACTGACTGACCTCCTACTCAAGCATTCTCCGCTCATTCCCTCCTCAGGGCTTATACCTTAGCTCTTTCTTGTCTGGAATTCTGTTTCTCTGTAGCTCCAGGTGCTGACTTACTCTTGTTGTTCAACACTTACCTATAAACTGCTTAGGGCTTCCCAGGGGACACTAGTGGTAAAGAACCTGCTTGCCAATACAGGAGACATGGGTTCAGTCCCTGGGTCATAAAGATCCCCTGGAGAAGGAAATGGCTACCCACTCCAGTATTCTTTGCTGGAGAATCCCCTGGACAGAAGGAGCCTGGTGAGCTACAGTCTATGGGGTTGTGAAGAGTCAGACATGACTAAGCAACTCACATATAAACTCCTTACCTGTCAACTCCTCAAAGAGACCTTCCCTAAGTATTTCACCTAAATCCTCCCTTCTCTGTTTCTCTTCATCCCATCACATATTTCATTTTACTCTTGGATGAAAGGTCACTGTGTAAAATCCTTATTTACTTATTTACCTACTGATTGTAATTTGCCATCTACCTTTGAAATAAGCTCAATGTGGGCAGAAACCTTGCCTGGCCTTGTTTGCTGATGTATCCCCTATAGTACTAGCAGCACTGTTTCATGTGTACAGTAGGTGCTCAATTAATATTTGTGGTTGAATTAGTGAATAAGAATATTTAGGTCCATGAAGACTATAAACTATTGAATCCATAAACATACTTATAGATTATATTTTAGTGATAATACTGCTGCCAAATATTCATGGTAATTAAGTGGCCCCAAGGCAAGGGAATAGATACTTCTCTTCTGGTTATTCTATTAATTTGTGGCAAAGCTAATGAGATTGGCAACTGCAGTCATTTGGTGTCTTCTCTTGCCGTATCTGTGCATATAAACTAGTCATCATTTATCAGTTGTGCATATCTTGTATTTGCAACTTGCTGTGAGTTTTATATGCTTGAACAACAGTACAAGGTGTACTCCTTGTAGGTAAGAGTCTGAAATTGTGATAAGTGCTCATTATGATGAGAACAGCTTGCACTGAACAGGTCGTAGCCATGCATATGTCTCTCTTTAGAAGGAAAACATCAAATTCCAGACTGAGTGTGATAAGCAGCAATTAATTTAACCATCAAGATTCTGAATGTATTATGATTTTTCAGGAGTTAATGAACATGGAAATAATGAGCCCTTAATGTATTTATTTTGTGACTGTAAATCTTTGTAAATCAAGTATAACAAGTTGGATGTATGCCTATGATTAAGGCATAAAAGAGGAGAAAGCCAATGAATCTTTTTCTTTCCCTGCCTGTAGTTTGCATATGTCAATAGGCTGGAGGCCACAGACTCACCAAAGTTAAAAGATGATAAAGATGTTTTGGTTTTGTTTCTTTTATTGATTGCTAAGATCACATAGGACTTCCCTGGTGGCTCAGAGATTAAAGCATCTGCCTGGAATGCTGGAGACATAAGAATTCTTCTTAGCCTCTTCTTTCCAATATTGCATTTTGTCTTTTTCTGTCATTTGATGGATATTTTCCTTTCCACTTTCTTAGGGAAAGTAGCAGCCTTCAAGGTAGAGTTTTTCTCACTGACTTTCGTCATGAACCTCCCAGTCCTCAACTATCTGTGTTCTACTGCTCGGTAGTAATTTTTTCCTTAGGAGTTTTGGTCATCTTGCCTTCTCCCTCTTCCACTGACAACTGCCCAGTATTAAGTTGTGCTATATTCTCTAACAATAGAAACTTTAGTTGCATGCAGCAACATATTTCCTGTAACTAGTCTTCCTGACAGGAATCACCATCCCTTCACCTCTAGCCAGGGATCTGGAGTTGGTGTATTTGTGGCTGACCTGCAGGTCTTACAGAATTGAGGTTCATACTTTTATTTGAACGTAACATTTCTCTTAATTGGGACTTGACTTTTGGCCTAGATGAAATCCTATTTTTCAATTAGGGTGGTAGTCTTAACATTCAGTTATTGACCATGACTACGGAGTAAGAGTTTCAAGTTAATTCTTTCTCATCACATCATGGAAAGATTGATTATGGCATCTCAAGCATTTCCAGACACCACCAGTTCAGGGACAGCCATCACCTGTTGTTAAGGGAGTCTTCCTTTTGCCGCTTCTGTCCTGCTGTCTCCCTCTCTGCCCTCCTTCTCTGTACCAGGGAGGCTGCCTGTGAGGACTCTCCAAGGACTCCCGTGCCCCTTGCCTTCCACCAACAGCGGAGTCCCCGTAGGAGAGCCAGGGCGCGAGAGTGAGGTCAGGCTAATTATTCTCCAGGCTCCCTGCTTACAGGGCTGCCTTGCGCTGCCTGTGGCCCTCGACCTAAGGTCATGGTTCTTCACTCTCAGACTTTCTCCTTTCAGGTTCCTGCAATCAATCCTTCCTCTCTTCCCTTCTCTCCAGGGTTGGTAACAATGCTGCTGCTACAACCCTGAATTTCAACAGTATTCCCAACCCTGCGCCCAGAAATTTGCAAATAGTCCCTTTCAAATAAGTCTCTGCAAACCAGCCTAACTTAAATGTGGCATCTGTTTCCTGTTGGAATCCTCTCTGATGCAAATGTTCTCTTTTTTGGATATTATTAGCTTTTTTTTTTAATTTGGGGAAGAATTCACCTAGGAAGCTGTCTGGTCCTCAGCATAGTGTTTTGGGAGGTTTTGGATGACCATTTCAATCTCTCTACTAGTGATCAGCCTAGTCACATTTTCTATTTCTTCATGATTCAGTTTTGGAAGGTTGTATGACTCTAACAATTTGTCCATTTTTCTAGGTTGTCCAGTGTGTTATCTTATAGGTGTTCATGGTATCCTCTTATATTTCCTTTTTCAAAAATACTTATTTTCACTTATTCATTTATTTGGCCGTGCCGGGTCTTAGTTGCAGCATGTGATATCTATTTCCCTGACCAGGGATTGAACCTGGGTCCTCTTGCATTGGGAGGACAGAGACTTAGCCTCCGGGCCACCAGGGAAGGCCCAACTATTCTTGATTAAGTACCCACTACTCAGATATCACCTGAGCAGTCTATGGAGCAGGCACAAAATAAAAGAAAAAGTCACTGCTTTCTGGGGGAATCTATCAGGTGAGATAGATAAGCCTCTCCTTTACCTCATTCCGTGTTCAGTCAATGCTTATTGACTGGCTTCTGTAAACCAGACATTGTGTATGGATCTGAGGTGAATTCAAAGGTGAGCACTGTTTAATCCCTGCCATTTTATATCTTGAACTGTGTGTTTAGGGAACATTCTAGTGTTCGGATAATTATGATTCGCAGTCTTGGACTGGACAGTCGCTCCATTTCCCAGCCTCACACATTTGCCAGGATTAAACAGGAGGTTCCGTATATCATCACCAGCCACCACCACCACCGTGGTCAGACCGTCAGGGCTGGTTGTGAGCACGTGGAGGGCATGAGCTTAGATTTATTCATTGTTAGAGTGTTAGTACCACATGGTGCCTGGCTGGAGCCTGCGGAAGACTTTCACCCTGTGACTTACTTTGGTTGAGTTATTCCCCTAGTTCTATAAACCTCTCTAATGCCCAGGTCCTGACCCTCTGTCATTGCTCTTTGTGACCCTGAACTGAGAGGGTAGGTGTCACCCTGCTTTCTGCGTCCCTCCAGCCCATGTGCTGTGAAAGCATTAATCGCTCAGTCATATCCGACTCTTTGCGACCCCATGGACTATAGTCTGCCAGACTCCTCTGTTCTTGGGATTTTCCAGGCAAGAATATTGGAGTGGGTAGCCATTTCCTTCTGCAGGGGATCTTTCTGACCCAGGGATTGAACCTGGGTCTCCTGCCTTGCAGGCAGATTCTTTACCATCTGAGTCACACCAGCTCCAGGTGCTGTAGACCTTCCGAATCGTCTGTGGTCCCTGCCTTGGGAGCTTGATAAGAAAGCAGGAAATCGCCAGCCTCTCTGGCTGTGCCTGATGTCTGGCCCTGGCCTGCTCTGCTCTTAGTTCCCACCTCCTAGTTCCATCCAGTGGCCTCTGTGATTCTCAAGCGTGACCGTTTCCTGAGCCCACAACAGGACCTCTTTTGTGCCTTCATCTTGCTGGATGGAGATCTTTCAGAGTGTCAAGGAAACCCTTCTGGGCAGATGGAAGATTTCAGGTTGAACACAAGTCTTCTTTTCTTTGTATCAGCATTGGGTAAAACCAATAGGTATATTTCAGAAGAAGGGGCCTCTGGTTAAATGTGGGCCATTGTCTTTAAAAATGGTTCTCACTCTACGACGTCCCTTAGGACTTTTGGGAAAACCTGATTTGCATAGTGGAGTTGTAGCCACCAGAATCCCAGGCCGTAGTAACTTTTCTGCTCTCAATGCCTGCTAACCCTGAAGATCCTAACACAGGATTGGGCGGGTCAAGGAGGACACAACACTGCCTTCCTGTGTTGAGGGGGAGGGATGTGTGCGGGTGACCCTGTCCAGTTAGTGAGGCCTCCTGGTTGTCTTTAATTTCATTACGTGATAATGTTTGGCCGCCCTGCCCTTTGTGCTCCCAACGGGAGATATCGTCAATCGACACTTCAGCCAAAACGCTCCCTGATCTTTTCAGGGTGTGCAGTGGAGGTGTGGTACCTAATGATGACCCTGTTTGAGTGTTCCAAGTGCCAGGGGAGCGGCCAAAGAAAATTCAGTGCACTTTACTGAAGGACTAGAACTTGTTACGAAACAGTGATAGTAAACTGCACAGGACTTTGTGGAAACCTTCCCCTCTCTTGCCTCCTTTCCTTACTCTTATCTCCTGCTCCAAGTGTATCTTCACTTTATTTTTTCCCTTTAACTTATCTTGCCCTTCTCTGTGGGTAAGCAAAACACAATCTGTGGTGGAATGGTTTCATCTAAACCTGAGTGTGGGAGCATCTGGAGACATTTTTGGTTGTCACAACTGGAAGAATTCTGCTTCCATTGGTGAGTGGAGGATAAGGATGCTGCCGAATGTCCTATAATACAAAGGACAGCCCCTCTGAACCCCTCAACACAGACTTCTCTGGCTCCAAATGTCAGTATTTCTAAGGTTGAGAAACCCTAGTCTAGATTCTAATCTGTCCAACAGAACTTTCTGTGATGATGGAAATATTCTATACAGTTGTTATTACTATATGTGGCTATTGAACATTTGAGACATGGTTAATGAAACTATGAAACTGAATTTTTCATTTTAATAGCCACACTGTAGCTAAAGACTGCCGCACCAGACAGTGCAAATCCGGAGTCCCCTGTCCAAACTTTGGCTTATGAAAGTGATGGGCAGAAAAGGTTGGTATCTTAGAGGAAATTTAGAGGAATCTGTAATCATGGGGGGGGGGGGCCGGTGGGATGTCTTCATAGAAGCCATGAGACTGAATGCAGTCCTGGTTTCCTGTGGACAAGACAGAAGGTGCTAGGAAGGGCACCCTACTGGGACCCAGCACTGGGGGACAGTGGACAGGGCTGCCGGGGAGGAGCTGCAGCCTTCAGCAGAGGACTCAGGCAGCCACAGGTGATCTGGCTGGAGGGAAATACTCTGACTTCACTTTCCTCCTTCCTTATACTCTCCTTCTCTCCAGATCTCCCCTAGGCTAATCCTAACCAGAAGTCAGAGCACAGGTGACCTCTGTGGCTGTGTGCCTCCCAGCACAGAGCAGGGTGATGAGAAGAGAGTGGATCAAGGGATAAACAGGGAGTACCCAACACACCTTGTCTGCTCTTTTTCTTTCAACCTTTTCCCCTTCTCACTGGCCTTCCATGTAATTTTTCCTCCCATTTTTACTCTGCCTTCTCTTGGTAACTCCAGTCTGTCCTTTCCACAAGTGCGTGTGTAGTGTCGGTGTTGTAACTCTTTGGGACGGCTCCTCAGGGTCTCTGCGCTGCCTGCATGACCGTGGGATCTCAGACTCACTCCCATACCAAAGCCTTGCTTCTGTCCATCTTCAGATCAGTTTTTCTGTGCAGAAAACCATGCAGTGTACCCACTGATGGAGTGAATGGTGAGTGACTACACAACAAACTCCAAAAAGAACTTTCCAAGAGTGTCATACATCATTTACCTGGCAGCAGATGGCATTAGAAGTCTTAGGGGCACTAAAAGATGGCTTTCAAATCACTGAGAATTTGAACTTCTTGACAAAAAAGAAAGGTGATTTAATCATGAAGGGGAGAGTTAAGAAAGGCAAGACCAGGTTGGAAATGGACAAGAGAGAAGCAAGTAATGCTTCAAAGATGGGATGTAGATGCCTGGAGACCTAGGTAGACATGAGAGCAGTGGAGAAGTAAAAGGTAGCATCGTTTCAATAGTGCAAATCTGAGTCATGGAGATAACTGTGGTGTCATTGACCAAGGGAAGACAGCAGGATGAGTGGCAGATTTGCTTGGGATGTTGAACTTGAAGTGGTGGCAAGACAATCTATGGAGATGTAACAAGAGCATTTATGTCTGGAGCTCAAGAGAGCGGCTGAGGCTAGAAAACAAAGTGTTTAGGATCTAGAAATGAGTGAGATCCCTGAAGGAGAGAGGGTGAGAGGTTTCTCAAACTTAGGGTCATACTAAGAATCACCCCTGGATATGAAGAAGTTGATGACTACCCCCTCCAGAGATGTAGGTTTGGGTCAGTACAATTGTTCTAAAATATTCATTTTTAATAAGCACCCTAAGTGATTTTGTGGCACTCTGAGAAGCAATATATTTTAGCAGAGGGATGTTTCAGAGACTAAATTAGGAGAATGACTGGTGCTCTAAAGGGTTTGAGGGGAAGCGGGAGGAGTGAAGAATAAGGATGAGATGAGCAGAGAGGATTGTATGTTGTGCCCAGTGTGAAAAGGGAGGTGGGACATGAAAAGGATTTCAAGGTGTAGCTGTTAACACTGTTGAATACTGTGGAGCAGAGGCTCCCAGTGTTTTGGTCTTAGGAACTCTGGGTGCATGCCTGCTCAGTCACTCAGTCGTGTCCGACTCTTGGCGACCCCGCAAACAGTAGCCTGCCAGCTTCCTCCGTCCATGGAATTCTCCAGGCATGAATACTGGAGTGGGTTGCCTTTTCCTCCTCCAGGGAGTCTTCCCGACCCAGGGATGGAAGTCGTGTCCCCTGTGTCTCCTGCATTCCAGGTGGATTCTTTACAGCAGAACCACTGGGGAAGCCTAGGAAGTCTTCACACTCTTAAAAATCATTGAGGAGCCCAAAGAATTTTTAAATGACATGTCCAGTGATGTGCTGGTAAAGCAGTCTTTCAAAACAAAAGCCTTAGTTTGTGGCATTTGCCGATTTCTGTGGTGGAAACTCTCACCGTGGACTATTTTAAGCAATGAATTGCTCTTCTGCAAGGTAGGAGGAGCCAGCACCAACACATCATTGTATATCTACTGATATTCACCATACTGATATTCAAAACCAGGATTTAAAACCATTTCACTTGCATAAGGCAATAATCATTCATTACATGTTAATATGAATAACATTTTAATGAAAAGCAACTCATCTAAAACAGGGCAAAATCTAGTGACAAGAACTTCGTTGTTTTACATTTTTTCAAGTCCTTTTCATATCTGGCTTAATAGCAGCAACTGGGTTCTCATATCTGCTTCCTCACTCAATCTGTTGCAATATCTGTGTCATGTGGCCGCTGGAAATCTCCACTGTACACTCATGAGTCAATGACTGTAAACGATAAATTCCATTGTAGTGTTATTATGAAAACAGTTTTGACCTTACAGATGCCCTGAAAGGATCTCAGATGCCCTAAGGAGTCTCTGTTAAAAAAAAACAAAACATATATATACACACACACATATATATATACACAAAATAAAAATTTTTAATGTCAATAAAAGTTAAATTTTTTTCTTTCTGCACCCCAAGTACTGTCTTGCACAGCAGACATCTTGTTAGAGACACATTGTTGTAGAGGTTAAGGTGGACATAAGTCCTTTGGGTTTGAGGACTCTCAAAAAGGGGCGATGTTGAGAGACCAAAATCCATAGTTGTGAATATGGAAGTAACATTTACAAGGAGCATAGAGGGAGTAGTAGAAGGTGAGGAAAACAAGTCAAACTGGCCTAACGCTTGGTGAGGGACAGAGGACAGTAACTGATCTTCTTGGTCAGCACAGACTAGGTGGAAGGATGCTTGAAGCACTTGAAAGAAGAATGTAATAATCAAGACACTTTACCAAAGCCAATTAGTAACGCAAATATTAGTTGTCTTTGAGTTCTCTCACAGCAGCAAAATCAACAAAACAGAGACCTCGGCCAATACTTTGGACATATTCTGAGAACTGTGTTTTTATAACACAGTTATAAGAAGTCAGGCAATGCGAGTAGTTAATAGTTGCATAGAGCTTTGTTTATTCTAAGCAGGTCAGAACAAGTCATTCTGATGGTTCTGAATTGCTGTGAACCAGCAGGACTGGCCTGTCATTTTCCAGATGGGTATTCCTTTTGGCAAATGAGCATATTTCCACAAATAAGCCATTGGAGATAAATCTTTGACAAAAGGATAAACTATGCCTCAAGTGGCACCTGCGTACCTGCCAGCTAAATATTTCTTTCCCTTCTCCAGGCACATATGTTGCTTAACAAGAGAACTTTATCCTAAAGACATTATGCTCAGCTAGATACCACCTAATCCCGAGAGGGCTCAGCCGATAACATGTCAGGATGTCAAGTATGCGGAAGCATATGCGTTTTTGCTGACCACTTTCAGTGGGAGAGAAGACTTCAATAGCCAAAGGAAGACATCTCTGTTAGTAGAATTTTAGTGACTGAAAAAAAAAAGCAAGCCAGGCAGATACTTGCTGAGGCAAACAGTGGAGACAAACGTCTACTCCACCAACTCTGGGAAGTCTGTTTCGGGGGCTTTATTATATACTGTAAATTACGATGACAACAAAAGAAGCATATTTCATTCAGCACCAAATACATGGCAATAACTGGGTTATGAGCTGACTCATGGCACCTTACCTCCTCTGCAAGAAGACCCAGCTTCCCTTGTGACTCAGTGATAACGAATCCGCCTGCAATGCAGGAGACACGGATTCAATCCCTGGAGGAGGAAATGGCAACCCACTCCAGTATTCTTGCCTGGTAAATCCCATGGACAGAGGGGCCTGGTGGGCTGTACAGTCCGTGGGGTCGCAAGAGTAGGACATGACTTAGCAACTAAACCACCACCTTATCCACATTTCACAGAGGACGGGGCTCTGAGACGATGCTTACACAAGGCTTACCAGCTAATAAGAGGCAAGGGAGAGCAGATCCACAGACACTCACTTTTCTCTTTTATCCCAGTGATGTAGGATAGCACCAGTGATGGTCCAGCACGACAGAGTATTCAAGAAACTTGCCTCTAGTTTGGTCTAATGCAATTTTGTAACAAATTAATTGTGCCAACAAAAAGGGAGACAGTATCTGGGTTGTAAAATAATTTCTTCCTTTTTTTTTGCCCATTAAAACTCACAAAATACTTCCCTGAAACTTGGATCCAAATTGCATTCCTTAGAATCCTCTGAAATACTTGGCTCAGGGTTTTGTCTCTTCCCCAAGTTAGACTGCTCTGTTATTGCCCCCCATCTTTATGGTGAGTAAAACAATAGTGCTGGCTTCTTTTCTTTCTCTCTTTCCTCACTATACATGTATGGGCATTTTCTCGTAAATAGGAATTTTAATTTTTTACGTAAAATAACAGTTTACCAGTGTCTTGCTCGTCCTGATGTCAGAAAGTGATCAGTTCTTTTCCCTGACTGGCGGAGGCAGAAACATCAAAGGAATTTCTGCAGGAGGAATTACTTGGTACACAGGGGCTGTTTGTTTTGCCTGTTTGCCTGCTCTTCCTGTGTCTGCTATCAGTGACTTTTCACCAAGGTGGCTCAATTATTGCAGTTCAAACTCTAAGTTGCTACAATAAAGGTGCTTATACTCTCTACTAATTTCTTTCCTTACTTTTTTTTTTTTACTGGTAGTTTTATTATCTTTTTAAAATTGAGGTATAGTTGCTTTACAGTGTTGTGTTAGTTTCTGCTGTACAATGAACTGAATCAGCAATAGTACCAGTACATATGTGCTTGGTCCTATCGGACTCTTGTGACCCCATGGACTGTAGCCCACCAGGTGCCTCTGTTCTTGGGATTTCCCAGGCAAAAATACTGAAGTGCGCTGCCATTTCCTTCTCCAGGGATATCTTCCAAACCCTGGGATTGAACCCATGTCTCCTGCATTGGCAGGCGGATTCTTTACTACTGCACCACCTAGGAAGCCCAAAATGGTGATAATAATAGCTAGATCACAAAATGTTTGTGAGGAGTCAAAGTAATAACGTATAAAGAGGACTTCGTGTGCAGCGAGCCATCAGTATTACTTTTGTATCTATACTAACTCTCCCCCTTTCCGTGACTTGTGAGCTAGGAGCAGAACTGAGATGGATTTCTCTTGGGATGTTTGCCAATCAATGGGAAAGAGAACATATAAAGCATAGAATGTTCAGCTAGAGAACTGTCTCCAACAAAATCTAAGTACAAAGAGTGAAGCTAAGATGAACATGTTTGGAGGTGGTGGGAATCATTGGTAATTCATTTTTTCTGGGTCTGGTGGGAGTTTCACCCAAATAAATGATGTTTATGCATAGATGCTAATATCACTTAAACCAGAAGATTTAAACCTAGAACTCCCCAGAGTCTATGACTGGAGTTTCCATGATCTTGAATATATTTGTTAACTGGATGGAAAGGCATATCTCTTTTTATCCAGATGCATCTCTTCAGAATTCACTTAGAGGCTGGGTAGAGAATGTAGCTATTAATTTTTACTGCAAAGTAAGTTCCTAGCTATAGCCTGCTTACGTAGTAGATCAGGGAAACATGGATTTGTGACAAGCAAAAAGCAAATCTGCCACCTTTACCATTTGTGTTCTTCAGCAAAGCTAGGACATGAACAATTGCCTTTTGTTTCAGTCATTGCCTAAGTTGATGGAAGAGAGAGGTCTGGCTCAAATTACAGAAAATTAGAAAAGGTGCAATATTATGTTTAGAATACTCAAGATTATAGCTGAAATTTGTCTCCCAGATCTTTTTTGTCTCTGCCAAATGGTGATGGCTGATTTTGAATGTGGTTGAAGAGATGTAGCCAACGTTAATGGACCAAACACCAGGCTCAGACATGATTACTCCTGCCCTGGCCACGTACTTGTATGTTCTTGAGACTTTCTGAGTTTGCTTCTTCCTGTGTTAACTGGCAGTAACAAACACTTCTTGCTACTGGGCTCTTGTGAAAGATAACAGGCAATGTCTCTAGAAATTAAGTTGCTGAAAAAAAGAGAATAGAAATACAAAGTTCTACTTACATCACTATGACTTAGAGAAAAAAAATTTATCTCCAGAATTCCCTGGTGGTCTAGTGGTCAAGTCCCCAAGCTGCCAATGCAATGATTACAGGTTCGATCCCTGGCTGGGGAACTAAGATCCCACAGCTACATGGCAGGGCCAAAAAAATTAAAAATTGTTTTTAAATATATCTTGTTATTACCATTGCTTGGCAACTAGACAGTTTATTGAAATAGGCCTCATCTTTCCTAATAACAGTCAAAAAAATTCCCCTATCCCAAGTTATATAACATTTAAAAATAATAATTGCAAATTCATCACATAGTAATTTTGTAGTTGGAAAACAAATATAAGTTTCACAATTGTATTATGTGGGACTAAGATATGTGATCTCTTAGTCATATTCTTTCCACTCTAAAGCAAAAAGCCATTGAACTGACCTGGAGTCAGTTTTGGCTTGATGCTAATATCTGAGTAACTTTGGTTAAGTCCCCAACCCTGCTGATCTCCTTCGTCATATAGAAAAGAGGAATAAATCATGTCCTCCAGGTTAGTGTAAAGGTTAAGTGAGATGGGCACCTGCGAAAATAGCCATTTCAGAACTTGGTATGTAGTAGGTATTCATAATACTTAACCTTTAGAATTTAAAGATTAAGAGAATCTTAAGATTCTTTGAGAATCTTTAGATTTATCTGTTTGATCAGATCGATTTGATCAGGTCACAGCAAAATAAGGAAGTTAAGACTAAATACAAGTATGGAATTTTCTTGGCAGTCCAGTGCTTGGGACTCCACACCTTTGCTGCCAAGGACCTGCGTTCAATCCTTGGTTAGGGAACTAAAATCCCATGAACTGCCTGGCGTGGCAAAAAACAACAACAACAAAAAAAAGGACTAAAAACCAGTAACAGTCCTTAAATTCAGGTGAAAAACTTCGTGATACTTAGAGTGTGTTATACAGTTTTTGACTTTTTTTCTTCCAAATATAGACAGCAGAATGACCTAAAAGTCCTATCTTATCCTTTCTACATTCTTTTAATTATGTGCCTCTTTAAAGAATCTGGTCAAATTCTTCCAAAGAACTTAGTGTGATCTCAACAAGGCCACATGTATGGGTCAAAACTCAGTCCTAATCAGTCTTACTTTCTAATACGTAAAGTTTAAAAAACTCAGAATAATGTAGTTCTAATGAGGATGACAGGGAGCCCTGGTGTGCTGCAATTCATGGGGTCGCAAAGAGTCGGACACGACTGAACGACTGAACTGAAGAACTGAACTGAATGAGGATGAAACTCAGACACTCAGACAAAAAGGGCATATTCTGTCTTCTGCCTTCATAAAGAGGTAGTAAATGATAAGTAAACATGACAGAGATTTATTCCAAAAATAGTTTGTGGGATGTGTCACATTCAGATGATAGGAAAAACAGTTTTCACCTCACAGGAATAACCAGGGTTCTTCATTCCATATGTAACACACACTCTCCAGATGCCCACAGATAGCACGCCAATAGCTGAACCATCGTGGCTGTTATCTGGTAGCCCATGCGTTTCTCCTTACGGGAATTATTTGTTTGCTCCCAAACATGTATTTGCCAGATGTTACTATAAATGCATGTTTTAATTAAATGTTAAATAACGAATAACATACAGATTAAAAAAACAAAGATAGTTATTGTTTCTGTGAAAAGTAGGTTAACAGTTTGGACAGACTTGGTAAAGGTGAATTTCCAAAAACAAGTCCTGTTAAAATTGTAAAAGATATTGATGGAGGGGCCCTAAAAGTCTAGAAGTATTCTGGACTCATTATTTCATATTTTACTCTAAACATATGCAAACTGGAAATGATAGGTACAGAATCCCCATTGTATCAGTCAGGGTTCAATCAGGGAAATAGAGCTACTCCAGAATGTGATGGAGTAAGGGGTTTATTTTAGCAATTAGAAATTGAACAAATGTGGAAGGAGCTGGGAAAGAGAGCCTGAACGGGGGAGCAGAGGCTCACGGAGTCCCTGACCAGTCGCCTGAAATACTGATGTGGGTGGACGAACAGGAGCGTGTGCCCAGCTAGGTCTGCTTCTGAGGTGGGAGCTTGCCTCAGGGAGAGGTCTGTGGGGAGCTGTCGCCTCGGTGTCGCCGCCTCGGAGGAGCAGCAGCCAGTGTTGGTAGGCCTGGAGCTGCTGCCAGCCAGGAGTGAGGACGAAAAGCTGGATGTGGAAGAGAGGAGAGAGAGAACGAGTGAGGACCCGCTTTGGCACCCATCTGCCATTGTTTCTGACTGCAGCAACTTTCCACCGGTAATGTTCCCTCAGTCCCACCTCCGAATCTCACACCAGTGTCCTCCACGTCTGCCAACTCTAATCCAGAACCATTCGGAGGAGAGGATTTGGGGAAACATATTTCCTGAAGAGTGAAAGTGTTAGTTTTTCAGTCGTGTAGACTCTTTGTGACCCCCACCCCCCCATGGACTGTAGCCTGCCAGGTAATTCAAAAGCATTCTAAAAGAATGATATAATGTTACCAAGTGGGGCTTATTCTAGGAATTCTAGAATTGTTCAAAATTTTTTCTGCCTCAAAGAAATAGCATGTTATTTTCTCCACAGATGTTGAAAAAGTACTTTGTAAATTCAACGGATGCCCTTGGTTGAAAACTCCGAAAATAATAAGAGATGGATACATCCAATGCATTATACACTGTTCCTTTGCATGAGATATCATGTGTCCAACCCCAAACCAGCCTCATGCTTAATGGGGAAATATTAGAAGCATTCAAAGTAAAGATGGTCACTATTATCAATTTGATTTATCATCATTGTGGGTTTCCATATAACTTAGAAGTAGAAATATGTGATGTTTTATGAATTTGCAAGCAACTAACTAGATGACATACCAGAAGAAAAGATACTATTCAGATTAGTGAGAAAAGGAGAAAAACAAAACACATGGTATTATATTTTAAAATGTATATAACCCACATTATTGGAAAATAATTCCTGATTTTTCCAGAGAATCATGAATGTATAGAGTTTTTTAGTTGTAAAGGACCTTTATAATTTATTTTATGAGATTCTTAAATTTTAAGAAATAATTTTATAGTCCTCTTTCAAAAGGTTATTATAGATTATTTACTTTTTTGATTATTTTGATTATTTTCAACATCTTAGTTTTGGGCCAAGCGACAGACTAGAAACATGTACTCCTAAACTGAATGGCTCCAGATTATTGTGTATTTTAAGTTCTCCTCATCTTCTTTTGAAATTATTTTTTGTCTTCACTGTCAGTATCGGATTTAGGGTTACCTCTTGTTTTGTTTTACTGTCATTATCCTTGTCCCTGGCATCTTATTCATTTTTAATCTATCAAATGCTAGGAATCATATAAGCAAATTTCCTCCAATGGTCTAAAATGAGAGGAAATGAATTTGAGTGAGTGCCTGAGTGGCTCCCCTTAAGTGAAGCAGTGCAAATGGTTTTAGCATGTGAACTTTGTACTGTTGTGTCTGTTTATATACTTGTTTGCTGACTTGTAGACACTGGATTGTGTTTCCAGTAGTTGATAATTTTGGGTCAGTGACCCCTAGAGAGAGAAGTTGTTACTGTATTTGGATTGTTGGAAAATTTGGATGTGTACATACTTCATGCTTCTTACCAACGCTATTTAATGAAATGACTCTACACTCAGCACACAGCTGTTCAGTTCATGTTTACTGAACCTAATGGAAACAGCACTGTATTATCCTAGCCATTCTGGGCAAGAGTAAAAAGCTGCGTTAGAGAACTTGGTTTGTGAGAGGTTGAGTGCAGATTCATTCCTATTTCTACAATGTTCTAGGGAAAAGTTATTCCTATAATCATCCAGTCCCATCATTTCATGGCAAATAGAAGGGAGAAAAGTGGAAGCAGTGACATTTTATTTTCTTGGGCTCTAAAATCACTGTGGAAGGAGACTGCAGCCATGAAATTAAGATACTTTATCCATAGGAGGACTTCCCTGGTGGCTCAGAGGGTAAAGCATCTGCCTGCACTACGGGAGACCTGGGTTTGATCCCTGGGTTGGGAAGATCCCCTGGAGAAGGAAATGGCAACCCACTCCAGTACTCTTGCCTGGAAAATTCCGTGGACAGATAAACCTGGTAGGCTACAGTCCATGGGGTTGCAAAGAGTCAGACACGACTGAGCGACTTCACTTTCACTTTATCCATAGAGGAAATGCTATGACAAATCTAGACAACTAGAGAAGGTTCTTGAAAGTCCCTTGGACTTCAAAGAGATCAAACCAGTCAATCCAAAATATTCAACCCTGAATATTCACTGGAAGGAATGATGCTGAAGCTGAAGCTCTAGTACTTTGGCCATCTGATGCGAAGAGCCTACTCACTGGATAACGACCCTGATGCTGGGAAAGATTGAAGGCAAAAGGGCAAGGCGGTGGCAGAGAATGAGATGGTTGGATGGCATCACCAACTCAATAGACACGAATCTGAGCAAACTCTGGGAGGCTGTGAAGGACAGGGGAGCCTGGAGTGCTACAGTCCCTGAGGTCGCAAAGAGTCAGACCTGACTTAGTGACGGAACAACAATAGCAACTATTCATATGCTAAGATAACAAGTAACTAGAAATTTTAGGTAACTGGAGATTTTTGTATAAAGTCAAGCAGAAGGCATTTTTTTTGTTGTTGTTTCAACACTTACTTTTGTAAATACGTCCAAGGGGAATTAGTCCACTTTCTTATTCTAGAAGGAGACTGTACCAGACATAAGCTAGTTGGTACGTATGAGGACTCCTCGGGGCTTCCAGGGTTGTAGTTCTCAACAGCACTTGTCACCGCATCATGGTAGGTTTGTAGATTCTGATGACTCAGTACACAGACTGACTTTTCATCACTCTCAGGACACTCACTGGGATCTGAGAATGATTTTAAATAAAAATATTGGTAAAGGTGTGTTTTGCTGATCTTTAGACATAAAGGAGTTTAGACATAATTTTATGTCTAAAATTTAGACATAATTTTATAGTTTTTGAGTTTCCTGATGTCACCTAATTAGTAGAGAAATCTTACAGATTTCTATCTAAATCTTACAGATTGCTGCCCAGTTAGGCTAGAGAAGTTGCTCAGTTCAGTTCAGTCGCTCAGTTGTGTCCAACTTTTGCGACCTCATGAATCGCAGCACACCAGGCCTCCCTGTCCATCACCATCTCCCGGAGTTCACTCAGATTCACATCCATCGAGTCAGTGATGCCATCCAGCCATCTCATCCTCTGTCGTTCCCTTCTCCTCCTGCCCCCAATCCCTCCCAGCATCAGAGTCTTTTCCAGTGAGTCAACTCTTCGCATGAGGTGGCCAAAGTACTGGAGCTTCAGCTTTACCATCATTCCTTCAAAGAAATCCCAGGGTTGATCTCCTTCAGAATGCACTGGTTGGATCTCCTTACAGTCCAAGGGACTCTCAAGAGTCTTCTCCAACACCACAGTTCAAAAGCTTCGATTCTTTGGCGCTCAGCCTTCTTCACAGTCCAACTCTCACATCCATACATGACCACAGGAAAAACCATAGCCTTGACCAGATGGACCTTAGTCAGCAAAGCAATGTCTCTGCTTTTGAATATACTATCTAGGTTGGTCATAACTTTTTTTCCAAGGAGTAAGCGTCTTTTAATTTCATGGCTGCAGTCACCATCTGCAGTAATTTTGGAGCCCCCCAAAATAAAGTCTGACACTGTTTCTACTGTTTCCCCATCTATTTCCCATGAAGAAAGTAGGGAAAACCGCTAGACCATTCAGGTAAGGTAAGGTAAAGTCGCTCAGTCGTGTCTGACTCTTTGCAATGCCATGGGCTGTAGCCTACCAGGCTCCTCTGTCCATGGGATTTTCCAGGCAATAGTACTGGAGTGGATTGCCATTTCCTTCTCCAGGGGATCTTCCCAACCCAGGGATCGAACCCAGGTCTCCCACATTGTAGACAGACACTTAACCGTCTGAGCCACCAGGGAAGTCATTCAGGTATGACCTAAATCAAATCCCTTATGATTATACAGTGGAAGTGAGAAATAGGTTTTAGGCCCTAGCTCTGATAGATGGAGTGCCTGATGGACTATGGAATGAGGTTCATGACATTGTACAGGAGACAGGGATCAAGACCATCCCCATGGAAAAGAAATGCAAAAAAGCAAAATGGCTGTCTGGGGAGGCCTTACAAATAGCTGTGAAAAGAAGAGAGGCTTAAAGCAAAGGAGAAAAGGAAAGATGTAAGCATCTGAATGCAGAGTTCCAAAGAATAGCAAGAAGAGATAAGAAAGCCTTCTTCAGTGATCGATGCAAAGAAATAGAGGAAAACAACAGAATGGGAAAGACTAGAGATCTCTTCAAGAAAATTAGAGATACCAAGGGAACATTTCATGCAAAGATGGGCTCGATAAAGGACAGAAATGGTCTGGACCTAACAGAAGCAGAAGATATTAAGAAGAGGTGACAAGAATACATGGAAGAACTGTGCAAAAAAGATCTTCATGACCCAGATAATCATGATGATGTGATCACTAATCTAGAGCCAGACATCTTGGAATGTGAAGTCACGTGGGCCTTAGAAAGCATCATTATGAACAAAGCTAGTGGAGGTGATGGAATTCCAGTTGAGCTATTTCAAATCCTGAAAGATGATGCTGTGAAAGTGCTGCACTCAATATGCCAACAAATTTGGAAAACTCAGCAGTGGCCACAGGCCTGGAAAAGGTCAGTTTTCATTCCAATCCCAAAGAAAGGCAATGCCAAAGAATGCTCAAACTACCGCACAATTGCACTCATCTCACATGCTAGTAAAGTAATGCTCAAAATTCTCCAAGCCAGGCTTGAGCAATACGTGAACCATGAACTCCCTGATGTTCAAGCTGGTTTTATAAAAGGCAGAGGAACCAGAGATCGAATTGCCAACATCTGCTGGATCATGGAAAAAGCAAGAGAGTTCCAGAAAAACATCTACTTCTGCTTTATTGACTATGCCAAAGCCTTTGACTGTGTGGATCACAATAAACTGTGGAAAATTCTGAAAGAGATGGGAATACCAGACCACCTAACCTGCCTCTTGAGAAACCTGTATGCAGGTCAGGAAGCAACAGTTAGAACTGGACATGGAACAACAGACTGGTTCCAAATTGGAAAAGGAATACGTCAAGGCTGTATATTGTCACCCTGCTTATTAAACTTCTATGCAGAGTACATCATGAGAAACGCTGGACTGGAAGAAACACAAGCTGGAATCAAGATTGCAGGGAGAAATATCAATAACCTCAGATGTGCAGATGACACCACCCTTATGGCAGAAAGTGAAGAGGAACTAAAAGCCTCTTGATGAAAGTGAAAGAGGAGAGCAAAAAAGTTGGCTTAAAGCTCAACATTCAGAAAATGAAGATCATGGCAAGAGAAGTTGCTACTGAGCTTATAAAGATGGTGTTTTGTAGGGGTGAATCTTCTAGTTCTGAGGCTTTTTGATAAAATTTTATCATAAATTTATTCAGATTGGCAGCAGTCTCTGCTGTTCTCCATCTTTGGTGGACAAATAGCTCAATACCTGCTGGATTTCTCTCTGTACCATTCTTCTATGCTTGAATTCAACTTAAAAACTGAATTGAGTGAAATAATGGCCACACAGCTCAACCTTATATGACGGAAAATATTTATTGTGCTTACTTGCTATGAAAATATAGCCTTATAAATTTTGATCCTCAGTAAATTACAATAAATTGAGTGAGACTGTTAATAAGTAAAACTACTTGCTAAATCTCCTCAAACAGAGAATTCATTATATAAATAATGGCACATTCATATAGAAGAATTCTATGGTAATCTTCAAATATTATGTCATAGATTATTTTTAGCACATCATAAATTGATTCAAAAAAAGCTCAGTGTGTACAATGTGATACCTACTCTTTGTGAGAGAAATTGCACAGACACATACAAAAACTAAACAAACAAAAAACAAACCCTAAGACTATGTAGGAAAAATGTTAAGAGGAACTGTTTCTGTTGGAATTGTTTGACAGTGAGCTAAGAAATAGTGGCTTAAATAAAATAGAATTCATCTCTCTCTTATGATTAGGAACTCCCAGGGGAAACAATGTAGGCCTGAGATGGTCCCAGGCTCTTTCCATCTTTTGCTCTACTGTGTATGCCTTCCGTTCCTAAAGACACCTCATGGTCCAAGATAGCTGAGTGCTGGAGCTCCAGTCATCCAGTCCACAATCCTTCTCCCCTCTCAGTAATAATTTTATATTCTTTTTGTCAAAATGAATGCTGGGTAATCATGCTTTGTTGTTGTTGTTGTTCAGTTGCTAAGTCGTGTCCGGCTCTGTGACCCATGGACTGCAGCACACCAGGCTCCTCTGTCTTCCATTGTCTCCCAGAGTTTGCTCATATTCATGTCCATTGAGTCAGTGATGCTATCTAACCATCTTCATCCTCTGCCGCCCGCTTCTTTTTTGCTTTCAATCTTTTCCAGCATCAGGGTTTCTTCCAATGAGTCAATTCTTTGCATCAGGTGGCCAAAGTATTGGAGCTTCAGCTTCAGCATCAGTCTTTCCAATGAATACTCTGGGTTGATTTTCTTTAGGACAGACTGGTTTGGTCTCCTTGCAGTCCAAGGGACTGTCAAGAACCTTCACTAGCAACCCAGTTCAGAAGCATCAATTCTGTAGGGTAGAGAGTAAACCAAATTGCTTTTCATTAAAATATCATTCATTTTATTTACATTTGTAACATGTTAGTGAATTGTGGATACAAATCATCTATTAATCTGATATGCTGCTGCTATTGTTGCTCCTGCTAAATTGCTTCAGTCGTGTCCGACTCTGTGTGACCCCATAGACGGCAGCCCACCGGGCTCCCCCATCCCTGGGATTCTGCAGGCAAGAATACTGGAGTGGGTTGCCATTTCCTTTTCCAATGCATGAAAGTGAAAAGTGAAAGTGAAGTCACTCAGTTGTGCCTGACTCCTAGCGACCCCATGGACTGCAGCCTACCAGGCTCCTCCGTCCATGGGATTTTCCAGGCAAGAGTACTGGAGTGGGTTGCCATTGCCTTCTCTGATTAATCTGATATAGATGCCCATAAAACAGTGATGTGAGACTAAGAATTGACTCATTGGAAAAGACTTTGATGCTGGGAGGGATTGGGGGCAGGAGGAGAAGGGGACAACAGAGGATGAGATGGCTGGATGGCGTCACTGACTCGATGGACACGAGTCTGAGTGAACTCCCGGAGTTGGTGATGGACAGGGAGGCCTAGTGTGCTGTGATTCATGGAGTCGCAAAGAGTCGGACATGACTGAGCGACTGAACTGAACTGAAGCCTGCTGATACCTTCTAAAAAGTATCCATGTTTTCTTTGACTTGGACCTCTAATGTCTGAAATCATTTAGCAAGTTTTCCGCATTTAAAAACTTCCCAGCTCTTTCTCCAAATGTCTTCTCATTTCCCATTTGGCTCTTTATTCACGTAGCTGTTTCATCCTTAAAGACTGGTCTAGCCACAAAATCCATCAAGCCTTTCAGTTTATGAAATAAACCTTGAAATTTGAATCTCTGGGGCAACTGTTGAAATTAGAATTTATTTTAGTGGGTGTAATTGGATTTCCTTGGAAAGGGTGAAGAAGTAAAGGAATACCTTATTAAAGACAAATTGGAAAATGTTAGTTTCTTGAAGTTTCAATGTATTCTTAAATTTTCTCCTGGGGAGTCCAGGTGTTAGTGGCATAAACCTTTAGACAAAAAGCCTTTAGGCAATCATATGACAGTCCATAACATAAAAGTATCAAATTAACATATCATATACCTTAAATTTATGCAGTTATGTCAAATACATTCAATTAAAGATTAACTGAGAAAACCTGAATCCACATTGAACCCGTAAAAACACACACAAAAAAATTAATGAATAAATTAATCTGTAGCATGATGTTAAATAAGAAAAACAAAAGGCCTTCAGGCGTGGTATTCTGCAAGTTCACATACACAGAAACAGGGCGACTTCCTTTACCACCTCTGATGGCATGACATGTACTCAAGTGCTCAAATTAGAAACTGCCCAGCTATCTAATGTTTCTCCTCGCCTTCTCATATTCTGTGTCCAATGAGGCACTGAATTCCGTCAGCTCGGCATCCTACCTAAGTCTTAAGTAAATGATGTCTCATCTCCACTCCTTGTCAGCCCTTCACTGTCCTCCGCCAGACCATTCTAATCTTGTCCTTCCCAGACTCTCCATTTTTTATTGTTCCTCTTCCTGTTCCCATTCCAAGGCCTTCCATCTGGTTCTTTTTTTTTTTTTTTCATCTGGTTCTATGATGAATTGTCTTTTCGAAAAAATGAATTTGATCATGTCACTCTTTTGCCAACAATCTTTAAGGATGCCCCATATCTGTAAGAATTTTTTTCTTTAAAATCCTAATTGCCTTTTTAACCTAGCTCCATTCTAGCCTAACCTCTCAGCATTTCGCCTTCATATGCTCTACGACTCAGATACACATTCAAAGTGACACCTACTTCTTTAACCCACAGTTTCTTGACATGAAAACCCCCTTCTCTGTCATATAAACTGCTGCTCATCTGAGAAGTCCTAACCCAGTGCTGCCCCCTCCCTCCAGGCTTCTTGGACACTGGACATGTTCTCTTAGCCTGTCTGTGATCGTCATGTCAGTCCCTCTGATCCATGAACTTCTCGATGGTACAGTTTTAGTCACAGATTATCCTCGGCATCTATCACAATGCTTGGCAACTATGAGGACAAAATAAGTATGTGTTGAATTGAGTGGAAATAAAAGCAAGCACAGAATGTGCTTTGTGTGTCCCTGGGAGACCCCAACCTGACAAAAGGGCCGAGAGCACCAGGAAACCAGGTGGTGATGCTGAGCTGATGAGCAGAATGAGGCACATCCTGGCCTAAGAGGTTCAGACAGAGGTTCAGACAGAGTCCTCAAAAACTGTCTGCTGCCAGCTCCATGTCACCCTGGCCTGCTCTGTTCTTCTCTGCTTTTTTCTGCCTGATTTCCTCATTCCTTTCTCTCAATAGCTCCAAAGTGTTCATCTAGCTCCATCTATTGGGTCTGCTCCGTCCTCGGCACTAAAGGACACTGTATCGTGTGTGTGTGTGTGTGTGTGTGTGTGTGTGTGTGTGTGTGTATAAACTTCCAGAAATGGAGCTAGGTGTGCCTACTTAGAGAGTTGTGTGGAATGGGGGGAGAAAAAGCGCAATAGAGAACATCAAATCATCCATTGTCTTGTGTTGAGTGTTTGCCAAGTATCAGGATTTACGTTTAATCCTCACAACACCCTGAAAGGTGTAGACATCATTATTATTCCTACTTCACAGATGAGCTAATTGAAGCTAAGAGAGTGAATCGTATACACCCTTGGAAGGGGGGAAGCTCAGATCCAGTCAATGCATGTCTTCACCTAAAAGCAGTTCTAACATAATTAGTCTATAACTGATCCTTGTCTTAACAAAGAAATGTTTGAAAGGCAAAAGAATAAAATGTTTGGCTTCCCCTTAGTTCTGTGAACACTGGTGGGTTTTGTTTTATTTTTGGCTTTTTTTAAAAAAAAAAAAGCTTTTTTTACTTTTTTAGAGCAATTTTAGGTTCATGGCGAAATTAAGAGGAAGGCACAGATCTCCCATATACACTGGTAGGTTCTTCTTGTCAAAGATTTGGCTCCAAGGTTCATTATAGGGAAGAGGATATTCCTATTGCACTTGGACTTTTTAAAATTGAAGTATAGTTCTTAGTAATTTAAGGGCTTCCAGCGTGGCTCATTGGTAGAGAATCCACCTGGCAAGTGAAAGACTTGGGCTCGATCCCTGGATCGAGAAGATCTCTTGGACATGGAAATGGCAACCCACTCCAGTATTCTTACCTGCTCCAGTATTCCTCCCGTGGACAGAGGAGCCTGGAGGGCTATAATCCATGGGGTCACAAAGAGCTGGACATGACTTAGCAACTAAGAAACAGTAATAGTTAATTTATAATATTATGTTAGTTTCAAGTGAACAGCATAGTGATTCAGTGTTTATATATATTGTACTACATTAGAAGTTATTACAAGATAATGGCTATAATTCCCTGTGCTGTGCAGCATATCCTTGTTGCTTATTTATTTTATGCATAGTAGTTTGTGTCTCTTAATCCTATACCCCTAATTGGTCCTGCGTCTTCCCTCTACCCTTTGGTAACCGCTAGTTTGCTTTCTCTGTCTTGAACTTGGACTTCAGCTCAAAGAGTTCATTGCTTTTTCACCCCTAGTATATGGAAAGATTTACCTGTCCCAGTCCTGGGTCCTGCACACCTGGCCTTGAACAGACCTAATGACCTGGTATTTAACTTCCATTTGAACCAGTTAGTGTCTGTTGATCTTGAGAAGATGCTGTATGATATAATTAGCAAATGAAAATGATGGGGACTGATTCTTGGCTACCTTCCCTGCCTCCCACCCCCGACTCCAACACACACAATCTTGTTGCAAAGACAAGTTGTTCACCAAAGAACTGTTAACTAGCACAGTGGGGCTAGCTGTTGGTGATGTGGGCCCTTAAGAGATATGTAGGTCTGGGTGGCTCAGACTGTAAAGCGTCTGTCTACAATGCGGGAGACCCGGGTTCGAGCCCTAAGTTGGGAAGATACCCTGGAGAAGGAAATGGCAATCCATTCCAGTACTATTGCCTGGAAAATCCCATGGACAGAGGAGCCTGGTAGGCTACAGTCTGTGGGGTCTCAAAAAGTCGGACACAACTGAGCGACTTCAGCTGGTGAGGAGACTTTTCAGAGTCCTCTCTGGGTTGCTTGCCTGCCTTCCCCATCTGTCCCTCTCTTGGGGTGACTTTCTCTACCTCTGTTGGCTTCCAGCTTCTCTACATTCAGACTCTGGGCCATATTCTCTATTGAGATTTCTTAGCGTCTTTATCTGTAAGGTTTTTCCTCAGTCGTTATCCTGGATAGAAGTCATTTTTCTTAGATCTTCAAAAGGATAACTGGTTCTGAATGTAACCTATAATTTAAGAAAAACTGAAATCAAGCCACTCTTTGCAGAACACGTGGGTCCTGGCTTTGAATCAGCTATCAGTTCCTCTCCTTCTCTGGAGGAGGCAGCTCAGCTGGAGAAGAAGCCCCACGGTGGGTTAGACAGTGTCCTTCTAACAGTGCCAGGAGACCACCAGTGAGCCAGGCCCCGGCCTATGGACTGGCCTCACTGTTTGGGAGTTGGAAGGATAAACAAATATTTTCATAGGGTGCACCCAGAACTGAGTAGTCAAGGTCACTGTGGTACAAACAGAACATATGGTGTCAGTGTGTCCTGGTGTCTGGGCTTAAGTGGCCTTTCTTGGCAGCATCGATAAAGAACACAGAGCATGCTGTAACCTCTGCTCTTGATATCGGGTGTCCTCTTACAGCTCAGTGAGATTTCTAGACGTGTTTCCAATTCCTGCAGGTTGCTTTCTAAGTGGGGCCAGGCCTGCATTGTCCTTGGTGGGGTCTCCTTTGCCCAGAATGCTTTGCTCCTCTCCTTGGAACTGACTCGTGGTGCTCCGGACGACAATGGTTCATTCATTTTCCCAAGGAAGTATTACAGCAGGTGCTCACAAGGAGCCTCAAAAGGCCTTTGGTTTTCTTTCACAGATGGGAGTAAGAACACACAGACATACCTACATCTCTTCTTGAAACAACTTTACTAGGATGAGTCTGAAAAGAAATTCTTAGAGGCATGTTTGTAGCCCTTTTTTCTTTGCCACACCTGAGTTTTTAGATAACAGCGCATGTAGTTTGGAGGGAATTCTTTCCAGATAACCATGATACAGGTAAGAAGTACCGAGTGACTGTTAGGATAACAAGTATCAGAGTTTTCTTTTTTTTTTTTAGAAGTATTTTTTAAATTAAATAACTTATTTGGCTGTGCCAGGTCTTAGCTGTGGCATGTGGGATCTAGTTCCCTGACCAGGGATCGAACCTGTGCCTCCTGCATTGGGAGCAGAGTCTCAGCCACTGGACCACCAGGGAAGTCCCTGAATTTTCTTATTTTTTGATGGGAATGGCCATCTACATACAGAATAGTGTATGACACTTTCTAATCTATGCATGTCATTGCATAACTTGGAGAATTTTCTTTTTTTCTGAGTAGACATTAGGCTAGCTGCAAAATTTCATCTGGCTTCAAACTCAGTGCCTTATCATTAGCCAACTTCACTTACTAGTTTTAGTCAAGTCTAAGCTGCACAATGGTTGAATTGGTGACTATTATATTTGTTTAACTGCTGTAAAGTAAGTTTGCAACAATAGATGCTCACACTTAAATAGGCCTGCGGAGCATTGAGCCCTATCCATCATGCAGAGACTTCCCTCCTGCTGTCCTTTCTGATGGACAATTCTGCTGATGGGGATATTCAAAAAGAAGGGATCAGGAAGAACAGATGATGGATAAAGACAATCTTCTGTCTTGAGAGGAAATCAGAGAAATCCTTTTAAGGAATTTCTTTGTCGTCGTGTCAGAAGATTAATTATGCTCGTGTGAGAACAGCTTTCTCATTGGGTGAAAAGAGACATTATCCTTCTGACTTGTGACAGAAGATTTTCAAAGGAAGAGAGTTAAAGATTTCAGCTGCTCCAAAATCTTCTTATTCTGTTGTCTTCTAAGCATATTCCAGAACTGTTGGATTATATCCACGATATTGTGATGCTCAACAAGTAACTAATGAAACAAGATTTTTTGTTTCAAACCACTCTTCCTCCCATTCCTTATGCAGATCTCTTCGGAGGCCTTAATACCCATTTGTGCATCAGATTTTAAAATAACATAACAATAGTGTGAGGGATAACTTATTACAAGCTAAGAATGGCACCTTTTTATAGCAATGCAGAGAAAGAGACCCTGTGGTATAATGTAAAACTTGTACAACAGATTAATAAATGTAGTTTTTAATAGGGCAAATAATACTATAATTTGAAAAGGAATCCTTAAAAAATGAACTCTAGTGTGTAATCTGCATGTAAATAATGATACTGTGTAAGATATCTCCTTTCCTTGAAACCTCTCTGAGCATGACAAATCAGTATTCAGAAAAACCTTTGAAAGTTAGAGACAAAATACACTGCACGAAGTAAAACAATGCAAAAGTTGTTTCAGTTAATTTTATTTTCCAGATAACTGAAGCCTTGAAAGTAAAAAAAAAAAAAAAAAAGTTTCAGTGAAAGAACTTCCTAAATTATATCCCTTAATGGTATCTTTTAAAATACTCTTAAAGGATGGGCATTCACTTTCTCAGGGTCCTGATTATAAAGTCCCACTGTGTGCTACCCTGAAATGCAGTGATTTTCTCAGTGACCATTGAAGTATCTCGTGGAGTTGTTTGCCTCCACACTAAATGGCCTGAGCAGCCATATTTTCATTTTTACCGTCTATTGTTCATAGATATGGAGTCTCTTCCCTTCAGATAAATTACCACTTCTCCTTGGAATCTGTGTGTCACATGCCTGGTAAACTGCTATTTTGCTTTACACCTGAGGGTAACCGCTACCTATAATACAAGCCAGTTACATTCCTTTCATTACACTGCTGTAAAGTTTTATTTTTCCCTTATTTCTGGGTACTTGACTGGTTCTAGGCTGGATGGTGGAGGATTCCCAGAAGTCTGATGTCTAGAAGGAGGCCTTACTGTGTAGACACACACACACAGACATGTACACATACATACACACAGGCATACAGGTGCACGTATAAATGTTTGCTTACTAATTGTATCAAATGGTAGCTCCGCCAAGGTTTTAAATAAAAATCGGCTACTAGATTGCATGGGGAAAAATATCTTTAAACTGAACATTACATATTAGCTGATGTTAGTAATTGTCAGTTTTGTTGTTTGTTGCGGTGGTGTTTAGCCGCTAAGTCATGTCTGGCTCTTTTGCAACCCCATGGACTGTAGCCCGCCAGGCTCCTCTGTCCAATTTCCCGGGCAAGAATACTGGAGTGGGTTGCCATTTCCTTCTCCAGGGGATCTTCCCTACCCAGAGATCGAACCTGCGCCTGCTGCATTGGCAGGCAGATTCTTTACCACTGAGTCACCAGGGAAGTAACTAGTAATTGTATTATAACAGGACCAGATTCAGATCTTTGTGAGAATTCATAGCCAAGACTGAGTAAGTGACTTTTAATTTACACTTGATAGTGATACTTAGATAAATAGATATAAGTTCACAATTTGAGATTCTCGACTTTCAGGCAGGATCTTATATTTGATTTGTTACCAGTCTATTTTCAGTTTGAGTTTTAAAGGTAAAGTGATGATTTTCTTTAGCACATATGTTTAAGAAACAATTCCAAGGAATAAAACTCTGGGGAAGGGGGGTAGATACAATACCTTTCCTCTTTCCTTTATAAAGAGAGAACATTTTATGTTTTGTCTTCCTGAAAGAAAAATCATTCTGTTATGCCCCTCTTGCCCTCTCTTCTAGAAAGATGAGTTATCCTTTGAGAGGGCTTTAATTAAAACTGGAGATAATTCATCTCAGTGACATAGAACATTTGAAGAAAAAAAACAGTTTACTAATTAATAAAAAATATAGCCAGCTATGTTTCCTCTTTCCTCTCTGTCTTTCTGACCCTGCCATTAAAAGAGAACAATCAATTCATCACCACCAGCTACATGAATTCAATGGAAAAGAACTTCAGGTTTTCTTCTTCTTAAACCCTTGCTGAGTTTCTCTGGCAGTACATAAAAGTGGGTCATTTGTACCTAAAATACTTTATTGGTGCTCCATTAATCTTTGTGATGATGTTCTTTCTTTTCCTGCAAAAAGTGGGGTGAGAGGATGCTATGGGGGATGGAGAGGAGGTAAACGTTTTTTTAAATGGATACATAAATAGTTAATCGTGGAAGGTCATTTAATATTTTGTAGCCTGGCCTTTTTTGATAATGAATGTGTGTGTGTGTGTGTGTGTGTGTGTGTGTGCGCGCACGCGTACTTAGTCATGTCTGACTCTTTGTGATCTCATGGGCTGTAGCCCTCCAGGATCCTCTGGCCATGGAATTTTCCAGGCAAGAATACTGGAGTGGGTTGCCAGTTCCTTCTCCAGGGGACCTTTCCAACCCAGAGATCGAACCTGTGTCTCCTGCTTTGGCAGGTGGATTCTTTACCACTGCGTCACCTGGGAATACATGATCAAAATACTAATGACTGTTTTGTGGTGTATTTTATATCATGTATTAGTAGCATATAATACCTTCAGCATTAGGAGGAATGTTTCAACAATTTGTGGAAAAGTGTGTGTCTTTGCATGTATACCAACAAGATCTTTAGTTTAGAAACATGGTGTGCCTGACCAAAATAATATAGATGAATCAGGGACGAAAGAAGTTTTTCTCTGGATATTTTGTTTTAAATGTAAAAGCTCTATCACTGTGCCTCTTGTACACAGTGATTAAAAGGAAAAATAGACTAAGACTTGAGAGTTTCTCAGCTGTTAGATGTTTAAATGAGTATTATGAGATCTTGAATAAAGTCTCTATCATGAGCTTTGCATTTCCTAAAATAATTTCCTTAAGAAGTAATTTTCCATGTAAACAGAGAATGCTAGATGAGCAAGGCTGCTCCGACTTCCCCTCTTGGTCTCCTCTGTTGACTGGCAGGTTTCAAAGGTTAAACTCACTATAGATGAAATATAAGCATGAGTGACTTGTCTCCTTTCCTCCTCTGGAAGCTGCAATAGCCAAGTTTGTCCATTTATTAAGAAAAAAGAGGGGGGACTTCCCTGGTCGTCCAGTGGTTAAGACTTTGCCTTCCAATGCATGGTGCACATTGGAACCCTGGTCAGGGAGCTAGGATCCCACATGCTTTGCGACCAAAAAGCAAAAGCATGAAACAGATGCAATATTTTAACAAATTCAATGAAGACTTTTAAAATGGTCCATAGCACCCCCGCCCCCGCAAAAAAAAAAAAAAAAAGAAAAAAAGAATGTCATTCCCTGAGAGGTTTGGAATGGGAAGCAGCCACTGTCTCCTTCCTTCTTACTTAAATAAACAAGCTAAATGGAAAAATAAACTTCACTTCTTCACATCTGGCACAAAGCTTCCTCTTTTGTTCAAAGTGTTCAAAGTTCACATGCTCCCCGGTCATGTGAATCAGGTGTCTCTTTTCTGTAAAGTGACTTGTGTCGCTCTAATAAGGAAAGACCCTGGGTGCTCTCACTGTCCAAGAGCATCATTATATAGAAACTAAAAAAACAAAGCCCTCAGCGCTGGGAATGACATCAGATGATTTCAACCCAGCCTCCCACATACCTGTTGGTAGTAAAATAACAGGACCTTGCGACGGTGATATGGCCAGAAATCTTGAGTAAGCCAGCACATTCTGCTGGGTATCCCCTACGTTGAGTCTGATTACACTTACTTGTGTGCATGAGCTTAACTTAATGCGACTCGTTTTTCAATCTGTTTTTCTTTATGGCATACACCTACATGTCACAGGCAGCAGTGGAAGATTTCTGAGGCGCACTGGTGTTTACCAACCATCAGGAGACTGCAGGGCTTCAAGATTTTGTTTTCGTTTATTTTGGGTTGCACTGGCTCTTCGTTGCTATGTGTGGGCTTTCTCTAGCTGAGGCAAGTGAGGGCTTCTCTTCGGTTGCAGAGCATGGGCTTCTTATTGCAGTGGCTCCTCTTGCCGCAGAGCACAGGGTCTAGAGCATTGGCCCAGTAGCTGTGGCACGTGGGCTTTGTTGTGCTGAAGCATGAGGAATCTTCCTGGATCAGGGATCAAACCCATGTCCCCCACATTGGCAGGCAGACTCTCAACCACTGGACCACAAGGGAAGTCCAAGATTTATCTTTGCAGGCCTCTCCCAGCCCCCCAAAATGCCTTTCTACTCGCACCTCTGCCCTCCTATGCTCCTGGACCACTTTGAGAACTCTCCTTCTTTCTGGCATTCTTTCTCTAATTAAAGACTTTAATAATTGGTATTAATATTTGGAATAGGAAATGGCAACCCACTCTAGTATTCTTGCCTGGGAAATCCCATGGACAGAGGAGTCTGTGGGCTACAAGTCCATAGGGCACAAAGAGTCAGACAGGACTGAATGACTTCACTCACACTTATAAGAACAATATTTCCCAGGATGTTCTGGGATTATTTTTTTTTTCAGGGTTCCAGTTGATTACTTTTTTTGGGGTTTTCTATTTAAAAACCTAATGGATAAACAATGTTTAAAATTTTTTATTTTTAACGCTTTTACTCCTTGCTGAGGCCAGCCTGAGAGGAAACAGTAAAGGTCAAATGCCACAGGCATCCAAGAACTTGCGGGGCCGTGGGGCAGACCTGATGCTCACCCCTGGGATGAGTTTTATGTTGTCCTGACAAAATGGCCTTTTCTAACTCTCTTCTGTCCTCAGGCTCCTCCTCTGAGCATGACGACAGAGTGGTAAGGGGTTTAGTCGGCACCATCACTGGTTTGCTTCCATTTTCCAAAGGAGGAGATTGAGTCACAGAGCAGTCTGATATCCAGTCCGCAGATCAGGCAGCAAGGTTATAACTTTTTGTTTTAATGTATTTGGCTAACTGGTACAAATAAGCATACCATTTAACAATCGTACATATTTTTGATCTCTCTTTTTTAATCCAAGTAAGTGGCTTTCAAACTCTAATATTATAGAATAACGTGGCGTTGTTGATGTTCAGTCACTAAGTCATGTCCATTTCTTTGCGACCCTATGGGTTGTAGCACACTAGGCTTCCCTGTCCTTCGCTATCTCCTGGAGTTTTCTCAAACTCATGTCCATTGAGTCGGTGATGCCATGCAACCATCTGATCCTCTGCCACCCCTTCTCTTTTTTACCTCAATCTTTGCCAGCATCAGGGTCTTTTCCAATGAGTTGGCTCTTCCTATCTGGTGGCCAAAGTATGGGAGTTTCACCTTCAGCATCAGTCCTTCCAAAGAGTATTCAGGATTGATTTCCTGGGCTTAGGGTTGCCTGTTTGCTCAATCTGGCAACATTCTCTGGGGTATTCAGGATTCATATTCCTCATTCCATCCCTAGACCCATGACTCGTAAATCTCTGAGGGAGAGGATAAGGAATGCACACAGTAAATGTGTTCTTCGGGTGATTCTGTTGTAGTCCTTAAACTAGACTTTGTGAAAAGCCCTGATCTAAGGAGTTCTGAGCTTAAAGGGCGTCTTGGTAGCCACATTGGTATCATCAGGAAAAACCAGTAGTCACTCCAACCAGGCTTTCTGTTTTGTGACATTCAGGTTGAATCTAGCCCTTGCTGCAGCAGTTGCTGAAACAAATGGCAACATCCGTTTATTCTTCCTCACTGTGACTCCTGATTTCTAGTTCAGCACTTTCTCCCACCACCACCATCACCATCTGACCAGCCTCTCTGCCCAGGTCAGCAGGACTGATTCATTTTACCTCACTTGGCTGTTGGTTGCCTTCATCCATCTCTGCGATCGCTTTTCTCCACTTTGTCTTCCTAGGATTCTTCTTGGTCTCTTTACATTATATCAGGAATAAAGAGCACTGTGCCTTCCAACTAGGCCATTGGTCTATATCCCTCAGGTCCATTAAGGAGTTCCATTTATATTACCTCTCAATGCAGATTTTCTCAGGGTAGGTAATAGAAAGAAAAGTTATAAGGGAGAGAGAAGATCATATTCCTGGATGGAAATTTGTCTTTCTGGGTTGTTTTAAATTTAGCTTATTAGAAAATTTGATGTTTAAAAAAATACTAAGTAGAGTCAAATGTAAATGGCGTAGAATCCATCACACCTAATGTAAACAGTGTAGTGTGAAGGACGCCCATTTTCTTTTAGTCTGACTTCTGAAGTAAACTAGGAACAGCTTTTTAAGTTGTTTTAAAATCTAAAGCAATTCCTTATGGATGTCATTCTAACCTCACAATTCTCTAAATAGGGATTTTCACAATTTGTATAAGTAAACTCACGTTTAACCAGTTAAAATTTGTTAGTTCTCTCTTGAATTTTATTTAACAATTTTGTTAACATTTTGGGCCATCTCACATATTCTCTTCTGTTGCTGTAGAGAGCATAGTGTAACTTAGCTTGAAGAGCACAGCATATAGGGTTTAAAGAATGTAGGTTTGAATCTCAGCACTGCGGATTTTCTCAAACAAATTGCTCAATCTTTTGGAATCTGTACTCTTTTTAAAATTTTTTCTTTAAAAGAATTTTTAAAATTCATTTTAATTTTGGCTGCACTGGCCAAAAATATTCTTCCTTGCTGCAAGCTGGCTTTCTCTAGTTGCGGTGAGTAGGGGCTACTCTCTAGTTGTGATGCACGGGCTTCTCGTTGCGGTGGCTTCTCTTGCTGTAGAGCGTGGACTTTGAGGCACTCAGGCTTCAGGAGTTGTGCCCTGTGGGCTCTAGAGTGTGGGCTCAGGATTGTGAAGCTCGGGCTTAGTTGCCCCACAGCATGTGGAATCTTCCTGGGCCAGGGATCGAATCTGTGTCCCTGGCATTGGCAGGTAGATTCTTAACCACTGGATCATCAGAGAAGTTCTGGAGTCTGTATTCTCATGCAGTGAATACAACATGTGTCTTAAAATGCTACTCTGAGGATTAAATGAAATAAAGTGTATCCAAGTTCCCTGTATAGTTCTGAGGTGTTATTTAGAAATTTTGGGTTAATTTAGTTGTTGGTTACATCTAATGACAAGTAGGATACCTCTGTCAGCTTGAGACTGAGGCAAGATTTTATAGGTCTATTTCATGAGTTTTCTTTGGCCAACCTAAAATAATCATGTTCTTATAAAGATCTGGAACCCAGGACATTATAATGGGTCTTACTTTTGTTTTCATTGCCTTTTTATCAATCAAAGATACTTTATTGATAGGGCAGCATATCCCTCTGGAATTACCCTAAGTGGCCTGGCTCTGTTTGATTGTGATTTTTAAATTTCCTTTGCTTGCTTCTAAGATTTCTCCCAAACTCCTTAACCCATCACAAGGGCTGACATAAAGGAATGGAATGTGGCCTCCATCAGCACAGCACCTCATGTAGCAGCACAATAGAAAAAAATACAGTAGCTCTGGAGTCAGAGATCATGCATTTGAGTACTTGGCTCTTTACGAGTGTGGTGATCATACAAGGATTAACTGAGATAATATACATGCATGAAAGAACTCTGAAGCATTATTCTTCCTGTGGTTACAGATTTATATATGAAGTGTATTAACGTTTGTTGTATGCCTAATAAATACCAAGTGCTTCACAGTTATTATTTTCTCTGTTTTAACCCTGTAAAGTAGAAGAGACTTTTCCCATTTTGCAGATAACTAGCCTCAGGCCGCATGGATGTGGAGTAGAAGAGCATGATTTGAGTCAGATTTCTCCCTCATTGCACTGCTTATCTTTATTTCTTTAGAAGCAGCATGGGTCAGGCCACTCTTGGTCCTGCCTCTTGACTGTCAAGGAGAGAAGAAAGGAGTAGATGAGAAAATGAAGGAGCCTCTCCAACAAATAAGGAGCTGTCCAAGAAAATACACTGTCACTGACATGACCGGGCTTCTTTCTGTCACTGTCTATGCGACAAAACTGAGAAGGCCAGAGAGGCCACAGCAATGATGAGGGTTTCTTCAGTTGAGAGCTTGTAGTTAGGGGTCAACATCCACAAACAACTTGGAACGTGGCTCTGCCACAAGTCCCTCTCAATATATACATCTTTTCTCTCTGAAACGAGAGTGATTGGCTGATTATTTACTTGTATACATATTATAAGAATTTTAAACCTTGTTATAATTTTATTATATGATGCTATAAACCTAGAAGGATGGGGAAGTCAAAAAGCTTTTTGGAATTCAGACTCATTGACTTTTCCAGTGTTTTTTCACTTGAACACAAATGAAGTCAAAAGTTTTCACCTGACCTAAAAGCCTCAGGTCAGTGGTCCCCAGCCTCCAGAATGTAATGCCTGATGATCTGAGATGGAGCTGATGTAATAATAATAGAAATAAAGTACACAATGAATGTATATGCTTGAATCATCCCCAAACCATCCCCCTGTCCTGTCCATGGAAAAATTGTCTCCCACAAAACTGATCCCCGGTGCCAGAAAGGTTGGGGACCGCTGCCTCAGGTAACATCAGCCCATTAGCTGTAAAGTATTTCCTTCTGTTTTTGTGTAGCCTTGCTCATGACCCTATTAGGGCCTGATGAAACGATGGGTGCACCTTTTTAAGGGAAAGTATGAGCCAGACTGTTTTTGTTCTTGGTGAGGGGTGTTATTAGATTTTAAACCAGTGATGAGAAATTAATTTTTGAAAAGTAAAATTTAGGGGGAAAGGTTGTCATAATTACATCTCAATTTTGGTCTTAGGATTTTAGGACTATTTAAATGATCAGAACCACATTTGCCCATCTGCTCATCTGCTAGTGAGAAAGGGAGTCTCTAAATACATTTGTACAGTTTCAGACTTACTGATGGTCTGAACACCTGAAGATGTTGAGTGGAAGGCCATTTTATCTACTCTTACACATATGAGACCATGTCTTTTCATAGGACTTTAAATAAGTAATTGTTTCTATTTTACATCAGTATTATTAGTCTTGACAAAATGGATTCTTTAGTGAGCAAAATGGCAAACAATATTGGAGGTTATTAAGTTTATTTAACATAATTTCTTAGGTGTCCCTCTCCCCAATAAAAAACAAATAGCAACAAATCTCCGCCTTCCCCACATGGAAATAAATCTCCCTTCAACATTTTCAAATTTAAGTATCTAAATTGTATCTGAGTTTAAACTTTGTAACAAAAGTGAAACAAGCATGTAAAGTGATAGAAAATGTTCAGAAAGCTGCACCAGGGCCTAACTTTTCTCTTCTTTTTCGCCATTCGTACCCCAAAAGTGTTGCTTATTTTCTTTGTAAATGAGGTAACAGTGTGGAAGAAAAGTCACTTTACAGATGGAGAGATTTGAGCTTTTCTGGTTGGTAGCACCTTTAAATAGAGTGGTAAAACCGAAATGATGTGTACAACAAATTTTAATGTCATGATAGGCCTTTAAAATGTCAGGAAGACTCAAAGGGAAAAGGCCCGTGTGTCTGGTTCATGAATTTTGGTCATGAACCATTTTTTTGAACCCTGTTCTTCTAGGCCTCAGTGCCTGAAACACAATTTAGGTGGAATTATTTTTTTTAATAATTGCACTTAAGTACCTGGTGATCTAATGAAGACAATTTCTTAATGTGTCAAAATGAGTTATTTGTAGCTCACTTGAATCTTTTGTTGCCTTAAACTAATCTGCTTTAGGGCTCTTAAACCCAGGCATTTTACACTGCAGGCTCTAGCAATGGCATTCGTTTGGAATGCTGCCTTTTGTTTACTTGCCTTCCCAGACCCTTACGGCTCCCTTTGGTCATCTGGTGTCTTCACTAATGTGATTGGTACTCCTAGGCTCTGCAGGTAGCCCTGAGCCTTTATATGTGGGATTTACAATGGGACTCACCATCCTGGCTGCTAATGAAGGGAGGTACGGGGATTTTATTTTTTTGTTTTTTTCAATCTGTCTTCTGAAAGAGTGAAGGAAAATTGTATTCTGGGTTTGCTAATTCTCCTTGTTTTCCATTTACTTGAATTTTTACAATTGATCTACTAACTGTGGTGCAAAATTACAAATATTTTTGTTTAGGAGTAAGAATGTTTCATCTGGCAGCCCTTCATGTTAATCACTGGAATTGTTTATTCTCGAACCTGCAAAGAACAAAGTGGAGCCTCTGTTTAAACTCAACCAACTGGCATTTCACCTTCATCTGTTTTTGTCTTTCAGGAATTTTGGCCAATTCTTTTTTTTTTTTTTTTTTTTTTGAGTATATGACAGGGAGCCTTGCATTTTAGTACCAGCCTTGCCATTTACTACTTCTGCAGTCTTGAGTCACTTACACCCTTTCATTTCTCATCTGAAAATTAAAAAAAAATGAAAGTGTTAACCAAAGCACACATGAGATCCAATATGATGTCTCATATTCTTCTAGCTTTTTTCTCTTTTTTACTACTGAAGTGCCCTTTCATTTGGTTTTTGGGTAAACCTACATTGAAAAATGTTTTTACCAGCGATCAAAGCAATAATCAAATATAAAGCATCAGTGTCTTTGAGCTTCCCAGGTGGTGCTAGTGGTAAAGAACCTTCCTGCCAATACAGGAGATGTAAGAGATGCAGGGTCGATCCCTGGGTCTGGATGATCCCCTGGAGGAGGGCATGGCAATGCAGTCCAATATTCTTGCCTAGAGAATCCCATGGACAGAAGAGCCTGGCAGGCTACAGTCCAAAGGGTTGCAGAGAGTCAGACGTGACTGAAGTGACTTAGCATGCCCGCATGCATCAGGGTCTTAATTTTAAAAGTAATGTGCTTTGTAGATTATAACCCAGTTTTATAGGGAGAGGGTTTCATTCGCCCATTTTCTAGTACTGAAACATGGAGCCCATTTAAAAAAATTTCTTATTCTTATTTTGGCTGTGCTGAGTCTTTGTTGCTGTGCACGGACTTGGTCTAGTTGCTGCAACCAGAGGCTGCTTCTCACTGCTGTGTTTGGGTTTCTCATTGCTGTGGCTTCTCTTGTTGTAGAGCACAGGCTCCAATAGTTGCAGCATATGAACTCTGTTGTGGCATTTGGGATTCCCCTGGACCTTGAGTCAAACCCCTGTCCCCTGCATTAACCACTGGACCACCATAGAAGCCCTGGAGGTCATGTGTTAATTGCTGTTTATAAGGTGGTGGTTCCCAGGTGTGGTTTAAAGGTCTTCCAGGGGGTTATGGGATCTCTGGAGTTTAGAATGAGAAGGGACACCAGCTATCATCAGGTCCAATCACTTGAGTTTCACTCAAGGATTCAGGAAACAGAGAAATGCTTGGTGACTCATCCATGGTCACAGAACCTAAAGAGTGACCCTCAGGGCCCACCCAAACTCCAAACACAACCTGGCACATACTAGGGTGGAGATGTCCTAATCACCTCTTGATGAAAAACAGAATAAAAGGTTGAGAGGAGACTGTTTATTCCAAGTCTGGAATCTTAAAAATCACTGCTTGATAGTATTCGATAGTTGGTTAGTTTCTACACTGAGTTTTACAGGTTAGAGTCAATCCAATCTCACAAATATTTAATAAGAACATACTGTGCATGAGGACGCATGATGGTGGGGTCACACACCTAGAGCTGGACATCCTGGAGTGTGAAGTCAAGTGGGCCTTAGGAAACATTATTAGAAACAAAGCTAGTGGAGGTGATGGGATTCCAGCTGAGCCATTTAAAATCCTAAGGATGATGCTGTTAAAGTGCTACACTCAATATGCCAGCGAATTTGGAAAACTCAGCAGTGGCCACAGGATTGGAAAAGATCAGTTTCATTCCGGTCTCAAAGAAGGGCAATGCCCAAGAATGTTCAAACTGCTGTACAATTTTGTTCATTTCACATACTAGCAAGGTTATGCTCAAAAGCCTTTAAGCTAGGCTACAGCAATATGTGTACCAAGAACTTCCAGATGTACAAGCTGGGTTTAGAAAGGGCAGAATTACCAAAGATCAATTTGACAACATTCATTGGATCATGGAGAAAGCAAGGGAATACCAGAAAAACATCTGCTTCATTGACTATGCAAAAAGCTTTGACTGTGTGGATCACAAACTGTAGAAAATTCTTAAAGAGATGGGAACGCCAGACCACCTTCCCTGTCTCCTGAGAAACCCTGTATACAGGTCAAGAAGCAGCAGTTAGAACCAGACATGGAACAACGGACTGGTTCAAGTTGGAAAAGGAGTACAGCAAGGCTGTATATTATCACACTGTTTATTTAACTTCTACATGTGAAATGCTGGGCTGGATGAAGCACAACCTGGAATCAAGATGGCTGGGAGAAATATATCAACAACCTCAGATATGCAGATGATAATACTCTAATGGCAGAAAGCAAAGAGGAACTAAAGTCTCTAATTGAGGGTGAAAGAGGAGAGTGAAAAAATTGGCTTGAAACTCAGCATTCAAAAAACATTCAAAAAACTAGGATCATGGCATCTGGTCCCATCACTTCATGGCAAATAGAAAGGGAAAAAGTGTAAGTAGTGGCAGATTTTATTTTCTTGGATTCTAAAGTCACTGTGGATGGTGACTGCAGCCATGAAATTAAAAGATGCTTGCTCCTTGGAAGCAAAGCTATGACAAACCTCGACAACATATTAAAAAGCAGAGACATCACTTTGCCTACAGAGGTTCATCTACTCAAAGCTATGGTTTTTCCATTAGTCATGTAAGAGTTGGACCAGAAGGCTGAGCGCTGAAGAATTGGTGCTTTAGAATTGTGATGCTGGTGAAGATGCTTAAGAGTCTCTTGGACAGCAAGGAGAGCAAACCAGTCAATCCTAAAGGAAATCAACTCTGAATATTCATTGGAAGGATTGATGCTGAAGCTGAAGTGCTAATCAGGTGGTCACCTGATTGAAAGAGCCAAGTCATTTGAAAAGACCCTGATGCTGAGAAACACTGAATGCAAAAGGAGAATGGGGCAGCAGAGGATGAGATGGCTAGACAATATCACCAACTTGGAGAAGACTTGGACAGCAAGGACATCAAACCAGTCAATCCAAAAGGAAATCAATCCTGAATATTCATTGGAAGGACTGATGCCGAAGCTCTGATACTTTGGCCATCTCATGTGAAGAGCTGACTCATTAGAAAAGACCCTGATGCTGGGAAAGATTGAAGGCAGGAGAAGGGGATGACAGAAGATGAGATGGTTGGATGACATAACTGACTCAATGGACATGAGTTTGAGCAGGCTCCAGGAAATGGTGAGGGACAGGGAAGCCTGATGTGCTGCAGTCCATGAGGTTGCAAAGAGTTAGACAGGACTTAGTGACTGAACAACAGCAACTGTGAAACAGTTCCTGCCCTTACAGACAGCCTAACCAGAAGATAAAACAAATATAGTAAAGTTGCAGGATATAAAATCAACACACAGAAATCCCTTGCATTCCTATACATGAATAATGAGAAAATAGAAAAGAAATTAAGGAAACAATTCCATTCACCATTGCAACGAAAAGAATAAAATACTTAGGAATATATCTACCTAAAGAAACTAAAGACCTATATATAGAAAACTATAAAACACTGATGAAAGAAATCAAAGAGGACACTAATAGATGGAGAAATATACCATGTTCATGGATCGGAAGAATCAATATAGTGAAAATGAGTACACTACCCAAAGCAATTTACAAATTCAATGCAATCCCTATCAAGCTACCAGCCACATTTTTCACAGAACTAGAACAAATAATTTCAAGATTTGTATGGAAATACAAAAACCTCGAATAGCCAAAGCAATCTTGTGAAAGAAGAATGGAACTGGAGGAATCAACTTGCCTGACTTCAGGCTCTACTACAAAGCCACAGTCATCAAGACAGTATGGTACTGGCACAAAGACAGACATATAGATCAATGGAACAAAATAGAAAGCCCAGAGATAAATGCACACACATATGGACACCTTATCTTTGACAAAGGAGGCAAGAATATACAATGGAGTAAAGACAATCTCTTTAACAAGTGGTGCTGGGAAAACTGGTCAACCACTTGTAAAAGAATGAAACTAGATCACTTTCTAACACCGCACAGAAAAATAAACTCAAAATGGATTAAAGATCTAAATGTAAGACCAGAAACTATAAAACTCCTAGAGGAGAACATAGGCAAAACACTCTCCGACATAAATCACAGCAGGATCCTCTATGATCCACCTCCCAGAATTCTGGAAATAAAAGCAAAAATAAACAAATGGGATCTAATTAAAATTAAAAGCTTCTGCACAACAAAGGAAAATATAAGCAAGGTGAAAAGACAGCCTTCTGAATGGGAGAAAATAATAGCAAATGAAGCAACTGACAAACAACTAATCTCAAAAATAGACAAGCAACTTATGCAGCTCAATTCCAGAAAAATAAACGACCCAATCAAAAAATGGGCCAAAGAACTAAATAGACATTTCTCCAAAGAAGACATATGGATGGCTAACAAACACATGAAAAGATGCTCAACATCACTCATTATTAGAGAAATGCAAATCAAAACCACAATGAGGTACCACTTCACACCAGTCAGAATGTCTGCGATCCAAAAATCTGCAAGCAATAAATGCTGGAGAGGGTGTGGAGAAAAGGGAACCCTCCTACACTGTTGGTGGGAATGCAAACTAGTACAGCCACTATGGAGAACAGTGTGGAGATTCCTTAAAAAATTGCAAATAGAACTACCGTATGACCCAGCAATCCCACTGCTGGGCATACACACCGAGGAAACCAGAATGGAAAGAGACACATGTACCCCAATGTTCATCGCAGCACTGTTTATAATAGCCAGGACATGGAAACAACCTAGATGTCCATCAGCAGATGAATGGATAAGAAAGCTGTGGTACATATACACAATGGAGTATTACTCAGCCATTAAAAAGAATTCATTTGAATCAGTTCTGATGAGATGGATGAAACTGGAGCCGATTATACAGAGTGAAGTAAGCCAGAAAGAAAAATACCAATACAGTATACTAACACATATATATGGAATTTAGGAAGAGGGCAATGACGACCCTGTATGCAAGACAGGAAAAAAGACACAGATGTGTATAATGGACTTTTGGACTCAGAGGGAGAGGGAGAGGGTGGGATGATTTGGGAGAATGGCATTCTAACATGTATACTATCATGTAAGAATCGAATTGCCAGTCTATGTCTGACACAGGATACAGCATGCTTGGGGCTGGTGCATGGGGATGACCCAGAGAGATGTTATGGGGAGGGCGGTGGGAGGGGGGTTCATGTTTGGGAACGCATGTAAGAATTAAAGATTTTAAAATTTAAAAAATAAAAAACTATTAAAAAAATAAAATAAAATATAAAAAAAAATCAACAAAATCACACAGTGGGAAAAAAAAAAACAAGTATACAAAGTATACAGATATTGCCGTGCGAGTTGCTGGGAATAAAAATGTTTTTTGTAAAAAGATTTTCAGAGTCTCAACAGACTTTTTGAAGATTTTAGAGTCTGAAGGGGAGATGGATTGAAATAATAGGTTAAGTGCCCAGGTCAATTCAGGCAACTCACATTGGGAGAGAAGAAAGGAACCGGAAAAATAATGAAATATTAGCAAGTTTTCCTACTATTGAGTTAGTGATTTATACAGTAGAAAACCCTCCCACCACTCAGACTGATATCACTATAAATTCATTATCCCTAACCATAAGTACAACTTAGTGATATCTTTGACTGTCCTTGACTGAGTTGGTCTCCTTCTTCTTAAGTAATTATTTCAAAATACTCCTTTCTTTTCAAGTCTGTACCCACAACCGTTTTCTCAACAGGCTGCTCTTCTCACTCTTGGGAGTCCCCGAAAAGTCTCAGTAATTGCCTTGACTTTAGCTGACCTCTAAGAACAATTGATGCCAAGAGCTTTATCTCCAACCTGCTTCCCCCTAAACTTCAGAAGCATCTTATCAAATTACTGCTCGATATCTCCATTTGGATATTTCATAGCCATCTCAAAATCAGTATATCTAAGACTTGAAAGCATCATCCTCCATCTTCCATTCAAAACCTCATCTTCTTCCAAAGTGCCCTTAGTCAGAGAAGACACCACCATCCTCCCCAATTTGCATTTTTGAAAAACTGCTTTGGGCCAGAACATTCCCAAATGCTGAAGGAATGTCTAGTTAAGAGGTTGCAATAATCCAAGCCATTGTACTGCCTGTCATACTATTTCATACATTTCATGCCATTGTATGAGAGAGAACCTAGCCAAGCAAAAACGTGACACTGAAGTAAGATGAATCTATGTCTGATTCCTGACATGACCAGTTTTCAACTAGCCATGTGAGCTTGAGCAAATTATTAGACTTTCTAAGACTAGGTTGTGTGTGCGTATGTGTACTCAGTCGCACAGTCGTGTCTGACCCTTTGTGACCCCATGGACTGTAGCCCATCAGGCTCCTCTGTCCATGGGATTTCCCAGGCAAGAATACTGGAGTGGGTAGCCATTTCTTTCTTCAGGGGATCTTCAGGTCATCTCCTCTGTCTCTTGCATGGGCAGGCAGATTCTGTACCACTGAAGCAGCAGGGAAGCCCCCTTGTCTTCTGTGTATGCTATGCTGTTTCATGCTTTTGAGGGATGCTTGCTTATTTTTTCAACACTCTCCTTTCCTATGTCAGTTTGGATTACATTGACAGGAAAACTCTAAATAGCAAGTTAGTAGTTTATTTCTTTCCCGTGTAAAAAGAGTTCAGAAGTCATTGTCTAAGGCTGATAAAGCAGCACTGCTGTTAGCAAGGACACCGGCTCCTGCCTTGTGGTTCTGCCACGTAAGGGCTGCTTCCATCCTTTTCCTCTCTCCGTTCTTTACACCTTCTAGTACCTGAGTCCACTGGCCATCTCCTCTCTTCTGTATCATCCATCACCTCATCCTTTTCAGGATGAGGGAAGAGTCTCATCCTGCAAGCATCTCCTTCTAGTTACTCTTTTCTTCCCCAGTGGTTCAGTGGTAAAGTATCTGCCTGCAATGCAGGAGACCTGGGTTTGATCTCTGGGTCAGGAAGGTCCCCTGGAGAAGGGAATGGCAACCCACTCCAGTATTCTTGGGCTTCCCTGGTGGCTCAGATGATAAAAAAAAAATCTGCCTGCATTGCAGGAAACCTGGGTTTGATCCCTAGGTTGGGAAGATCCCCTGGAGGGAGGCATGGCAACCCACTTTAGTATTCTTGCCTGGAGAATCCCCATGAACAGAGAAGCCTGGCAGGCTGCAGTTCGCTATGGATGGAATATTAGATTGTGCTCAGGAGTGGAGGTATTAATGTTTTACTTTATCATGTACACTGTTGTTGTTCGGTCTCTAAGTCGTGTCCGACTTTTTGCAATCCCATGAACTGCAGCATACCAGGCTTCCCTGCCCTTCACTATCTTTAGTTTACCTCTTTTAGTTCCTTTATGTATATAGTAGACTTTAACTCTTTTCACTAGCTGGAAAAGTTTTTCTTTTTGTTTTAGCTGTTAAATATTAATATATGGAAGTTGTATATGTTTATTAGTCAAATTTTTCAGTCTTATCCTTTGTGATTTCCAGGCTTAGAAAGCTAAATTCTCACTATGACACCATAATAAATCTTGGTACATGATAAATATCGGTGTAAAAAATATTTAATTATGTTTCTACAGTTTTTATATGGTCTGATGTGGGTGGGCATAGAAATCTATTTAGGTATAGATATTTAAATTTAATGTTTTGTCTCTCTGGCATTTATTTTTAGTGTCTAAGTTGTTTGTTAGATGTTACTTTTTGTATTGTTGATCCTTACTTCAGTAATTAAATGAACAATTAATTACTTTAAGTAATTAAATGAACAGTTGCTCCTTCCCTTTATTGTTTTCAGTTCAGTTTAGGTCAGTGTCTCAGTCGTGTCTGACTCTTTGCGATCCCATGGACTGCAGCACGCCAGGCCTCCCTGTCTACAACCAACTCCCGGAGTTCGCTCAAACTCATGTCCATTGAGTCAGTGATGCCATCCAGCCATCCCACCCTGTCATCCCCTTCTTCTCCTGCTGTCTTTCTTTCCCAGCATCCGGTTCTTTTCAAATGAGTCAGCTCTTCACATCAGGTGGCCAAAGTATTGGAGTTTCAGCTTCAGCATCAGTCCTTCCAATGAACATCCAGGACTGATTTCCTTTAGGATAGACTGGTTGGAACTCTTTGCAGTCTAAGGGACTCTCAAGAGTTTTCTCCAGCACCATAGTTCAAAAGCATCAGTTCTTTGGCGCTGAACTTTATAGTCCAACTCTCACATCCATACATGACTACTGGAAAAACCATAGCTTTGACTAGATGGACCCTTGTTGACAAAGTAATGTCTCTGCTTTTTAATATGCTGTCTAGGTTGGTCATAGCTTTTTTCCAAGGAGTAAGTGTCTTTTAATTTCATGGCTACAGTCACCATCTGCAGTGATTTTGGAGCCCCCCAAATAAAGTCTGACTCTGTTTCTACTGTTTCCCATCTATTTGCCATGAAGTGATGACACCAGATGCCATGATCTTAGTTTTCTGAATGTTGAGCTTTAAGCCAACTTTTTCATTCTCTTTCACTTTCACCAAGAGGCTTTTCAGTTCTTCTTCACTTTCCGCCATAAGGGTGGTGTCATCTGCATATCTGAGGTTATTGATATTTCTCCCGGCAGTGTTCATTCCAGCTTGTGTTTCATCCAGCTTGGCATTTCACATGATGTACTCTGCATATAAGTTAAATAAGCAGGGTGACAATATACAGCCTTGATGTACTCCTTTCCCAATTTGGAACCAGTCTGTTGTTCCATGTCCAGTTCGAACTGTTGCTTCTTGACCTGCATATGGATTTCTCAAGAGGGAGGTCAGGTGGTCTGGTATTCCCATCTCTTTCAGAATTTTCCACAGTTTGTTGTGATTCACACAGTCAAAGGCTTTGGCATTGTCAATAAATCAGAAGTAGACGTTTTTCTGAAACTCTCTTGCTTTTTCAATGATCCAGTGGGTGTTGTCAATTTGATCTCTGGTTCCTCTGCCTTTTCTAAATCCAGATTTAACATCTGGAAGTTCACAGTTCATGTACTGTTGAAGCCTGGCTTGGAGAATTTTGAGCATCAATTTGCTAGCATGTGAAATGAGTGCAATTGTGTGGTACTTTGAGCATTCTTTGGCATTGCCTTTCTTTGGGATTGGAATGAAAACTGACCTTTCCCAGTCCTGTGACCACTACTGAGTTTTCCAAATTTGCTGGCATGTTGAGTGCAGCACTTTCACAGCATCATCTTTCAGGATTTGAAATAGCTCACCTGGAATTCTGTCACCTACTAGCTTGTTTGTAGTGAAGTGTTCCTAAGGCCCACTTCACTTCGCACTTCAGGATATCTGGCTCTAGGTGAGTGATCACACCATTGTGATTATCTGGGTTGTGAACATCTCTTTTGTATGGTTCTTCTGTGTATTCCTGTTACCTCTTCTTAATATCTTCTGCTTCCGTTAGGTCCATACCATTTCTGTCCATATTTATTGTGCCCATCTTTGCATGAAATGTTCCCTTGGTATCTCTAATTTTCTTGAGGAGATCTCTAGTGTTTCCCATTCTGTTGTTTTCCTCTATTTCTTTGCACTGATCACTGAGGAAGGCTTTCTTATCTCTCCTTGCTATTCTTTGGAACTCTGTATTCAAATGGGTATGTCTTTCCTTTTCTCCTTTGCGTTTCAATTTTCTTCTTTTCTCAGCTATTTGTAAGGCCTCCTCAGACAAGCATTTTGCCTGCATTTCTTTTTCTTGGGGATGGTCTTGATCCCTGCCTCCTGTACAATGTCACGAACCCCTGTCCATAGTTCTTTACTCTATCAGAGCTAATCCCTTGAATCTATTTGTCACTTCCACTGTATAATCATAAGGGATTTGATTTAGGTCATACCTGAATGGTCTAGTGGTTTTCCTACTTTCTTCAATTTAAGTCTGAATTTTGCAATAAGGAGCCACAGTAAGCTCCTGGTCTTGTTTTTGCTGACTTTATAGAGCTTTTCCATCTTTGGCTGCAAAGAATATAATCAGTGTGATTTTGGTATTGACCATCTGGTTGATGTCCATGTGTAAATATATAAAACAATTCATTGTTTTAGAATGCCTCAATTATCATACAATAATGCTTACAGATATTAAAATTTTTTGGACTGTCACCAATGAGCTTCTCATTCTTGTGCCAGTCCTATATTTTAAATTATTAAATTATTCAGGCAGAATTTTTGAGTGCCAGAGGGCACCACAATAGGTGCTGTGATTTCAATAACAGGCAAAACCCAAAAAATATTGCCCGTACTTTCAATGTAGTTTAAAATTTAGGAAGAAAGACAAGCATTGAAACAATTGATCATACAGATTACATAGCTCAAAAGTGAATTAAATGTTGAGAAGGAGATGAAAAAGGTTCTTTGGGAGGTTTCAGCAAAGGGCTGAGGGAATTAGGGAAGCAGTGCTTCAGAGGGGATCTAGAAGGATGAGGGAATTTCACTAGGCAGAAGTGAAAGGATGAGTGGTTTCACAGCAGAGGAACAGAAGTGTCTAAGTTGGTCAGTGTTTCTGGAGCCCAGCGTTTAGGAAGAGAACATTGCAAAATAACACTGGAGAGGTAGGCAGGGATATTTGCAATATTGAGTTTTATCCTCAACAGTATAAAACTTCGACTGTCTTTAGCAAAGAGTTGGTGATTGTATTTCACTTGATGCAGAGTAGTGATTAAAGAGTGCCAGAGAGGAGGCAAGGAGAGCAGCTAGGGACGTTGATCCTGTCTATTGGCAGAAGGCCTCAGCTCCTACCCATGAGGGCCTCTCTACAGAGCGGCTTGGGTGTCTGTACAACACAGTGGTTGCCCTCTCTTAGAGCAAGCGATCCAAGAGGTCAGGGAAGAAACTGCAGTATCTTTTTTTTTGTAAACTCCATGTGAAACATGGTAGAGGGAATCAACAATTCCAGAATTCAAATGATTAGTTGATTTGGAGTATTTCCCAGTTTTTTTTTTTTTAATTTTTATTGGAGTATAATTGATTTACAATGTTGTATTAGTTTTAGGTGTACAGCGAAGTGAATCAGTTACGTATATATGTATATCCACTCTTTTTTTTTTTAGTATTCTTTTCCCATATAAGCCATTACAGAGTATTTAATAGAATTCCCTGTGCTATACTGTAGAGTCTTATTAGTTTTCTATTTTATATATAAGAAACTGCAATATCTTTTATGACCTTGGAAATCACACATTGTCACTTGTTCCGTATTTTACTGGTCATGTAAGTCAGCCCTGATTCGACGTGGGAGTGGATTACACAGGAGGTGGGAACTATGGGGCCTGTTGGAGGATGGCTGCCACGTACTAGAATCTGCAGAACTACCACATTTCATTGCTGGGTGGAGTATTATGGGAGTGCAAAGAGAACTAAGGAGCTGCATAGGGAAGGAGGGAAACCAGAGAGCTGTGAGATGAAACCCAGCAAAAGGAAAGGAAATTTCAAGAAATATACTCAGGACATGTTAGACAAGAACCAAAAAAAAAAAATGTTCACTGGATTTAGTGACAATGAACAAAAGCTCTTTCTTCATTTAACATTTATTTTGACTCACCTCCCCTTGTAACATTTTTCAAAAAGATGTTTTCCCCATCTTTTCTCTGATAATCTTCCTTATGAATTTATGAATGTTTTCACAATGTTCCACCCAAATTTTACTGTACTTTTGATTGGAATTGTGTTATTATTCTGTTTGAGAAACAAGTATTTTTACCATTAGCTTTCTCTGTAAGAAACGCAGCATATTTCTCTGTGTGTAAATTTTCACTTATATCATCCAGCTCACCTTTGGCAATTGAAAAAATGATGTTGTTACAGATCTGTCATTAAGATGAGTCCTGTGCGTTCTTCATGTTGTTCCGGTTGTGAATGGGATCTTTTCCCTTTGCCCGCTGTAATCATAGTGTCTTCAATCTGGAAATGGATTACCTTTACCTTTCATTTTATGGATAAGGAAAGAGGCCCAGAAAAGACAGGCGACTTGGCTATGGCGGAAGGGTTGGGAACCACAGATCTTAAACATCCAAATTGTATTGTCCTGGGTTACTAGGAAATCAAGTTGCTTACTTAGCTGGTCATACCTTGTTAAAATTACTACTCCCTGAACTATCACTTTCATTGTATCTGATTTCAAAGTAGCAGCAACCATTTCATAGCACACCTCCAATTTTTAGCATCATTGTTTTGAAATATAGTGTCATTACTTGAGGAACGTCAGCTCATCTCCATTCAATTCTCCCAAGACCTGATTCCTACCAGACAGGAACTATTTCTTCTTTGAGGTCTAAATAGACCTAACAACCTATTGCACTGAATAAATATTTAATGAAGATTGAATATTTCCTCTGTGGTGGATCAATTACTCTTGCTGACTCTCTGAGGAAAGCTTTTTTTTTTTAAATGTCATGTGGTAGGTTAAGAAATTTGTTTTTCTGAGTATTGTTATTAGTGACAAACTTTGTTTCAGTGATATAAAAAGCCATGTCCCTTTGGTTTTTTCAGTTATCTGTTCTTCTTGATTTATATGTGCAGGATCTCATACACAAATCTGAGATTCACTGACCTGGTAGCGTGCAATAAAGTCATCTGCTGTAAGAGTTGGTTTATTTTTTGCTTTTAGAACTTGTGGTATTTGGAGCTCTAAAAATGAAAACTATTTGCTAATGAGGTATAAGGATAGTTAGATATTTTTACTGATAAATAGCTCAAGAAACATGAATAACTTTTCTTTGAATCAACAAAACTTTGTATTTCTTGTATTTTTAACTTTCAGGGCCATATAATTAATTTTATTCTTTTAAACTTCTCTTAACTGATATTAGGTTTAAATGAAATACATTTATATTTGCCTGTAGAGTCTCTAAATTTATAAAATAATGAATAACGTGAAAGTTTTCATATTATAAAATCAGAATCACTATAGTGGATTCATTTGGGGCAAGTTGTTAATGTGGCATTCAGTCGGAATTTATCAGAATCAATTAGAAGAACAAAGCCCTGTCACTGAAATGAAAATAGAAAGCAATGAGTAGGTAGGGAAAAGAGTGTATATATTTTTCGTCTTCTGTGTATTAGCAAGCATATGAACATAATTTTGAAATAGGAAATTCATGCCCAGTGACAAAATGTTCTCCATGTTTAAGGAGTGTTTAAGGAGTAACTTCACTGTTTCCCATCTGATAACTTCTGGTACCTTTATTTCAACTTAAATAACTGTTGACATTGTTTGGTATTTATTTTACCAGAGGAAAATTGTATGTGTGTGTTGTCAGTTATAGTACAAATTTGATAACAAGTGTAGAATAAATCAGTTGAGTCATAGTGGTCTGCTATCTGTTCTTAAGGTCTTTCTGACCCAGGAGTCTGTGACCTGTGAAATCTCCACATTTTTGGATTTGCCAAGATATTTTACAATGCAAGGATTTAAATTTACATGAACATCACTACAGGAAGTTGGCTGATGTAGCCCAAGATGTAATGGATATCAAGGTATAAATTGGGAAAAGTTTAAGAAGTTCTGACAACAATCAACATGTGTGAGAAGAAAAAGGCTTAAGTTGAAGTTTCTTTCTTCTTCAACTTATTACAGCAAAGAGAACCTGAAATTTAACCTGGTATTTTCAATGCTCTGATTATTACAACAGCATTCCGTTTTGTGAAAGCATTGCCAAGAAAACCCAGGGTTACACACTGTTCTTGCATCTGATTGGAAAGGGCATATGAGTTGTTTATAAGGTACTGAAGATCCAAAGCTGCACAAGTGAAGGTTGAGACTTAGGGGGGAGGGTTGAGTCAGGGAAGGGAAGCCTCCTAGACGTTACAGCTCTGTCCAGAGGCCAAATGGGAGATAAATCACTGCTGGCCACCTCTCTTATTATTGAAATGGTTCAGCCCTGGGGTTTAACTGAAGGCCTTACAGGGTTTTGAAGTGCAAATGGGATGGTGAAGGGTAAACCCTTTTAGGGTTTCATTTTGATGGATTTTTTTCCTGTGTGGATTTCTGGCACTGACTGTGATCTGGAAAAGGCCCTGAAAAAAGGAAAAGTTTTGTTTTGTTTTTGATCAATCAGGCAATAAGAACTTTCCACGGGGGTGTACTTTTCTTGCGTGCAGTATTGATCCTATTATGTCTTAAAGTAGGTCTTTTAATTGGGTCTTCTTTTTTTACTTTCTGCCATGGAACTGTCATTTCAAGGTCACGTCTCTCTCTTGATATTAATGCCAAAATTTGAGAGTGTTGAATGAGGTGACGTTTTTGGATCAGGGTTCTAGAGGGACAACTTAGGGTCAGTGTGTGTTAAACAAAGCTGTCTAGTTAAAGATCATCCATATTAGAACAAGTCCTTTCATATTGATAAGCAGTCTATAATTACCTAATCTTTTTCCCATTGATCTACCTAATTGTATGTGTTCATTTAATTATTTTATATACATATGTTTTTCCAGTATTAAAATAAGGATCAGAAAATTCTGACATTGTGAAATATTTGTGTTGTTTGTACAGATACACTGAAGTGTTTGAGAAAATAAGAGAGACATAAGATAATGTTAAAGAAAAAGATATGTTGATTTATCAACTTAAGGAGTTTTCTTTTACCCCACAAATACTCTACATGCAAGAGATAAAATATCTTTTAAATTTTATTTTTTCTAGTAAAGTAGGAATGAGTCATTAGTTTCTCCAAAGAGAAAGAAGTGTAACTTAAAAGATTTTTGTGCAAATTTAAAAAAAATTAAAATATTTGTATTAAAGAAATGACATTATAAATGCTGACATTTCTTCTTAGAAATAAGGCTGACAGACTTTTCTCGAGCATTTGGCTCTTGATTTTAGATTTAACAAAGGTATTTGTATCATCTACCCTGCTTGAAAATGATAATGCATTTAGCTGCAGCAGAGTTCTGTGTTGCTTGATATCTATTATAAAAAGGGGTTGTTAATCTTCATAATTGACATTGATCACAATGTTCTTAATTGCTCTCCAAGTCAGTTTTTGTTTTTCTGTTCTAAAATTTTCCTTCATTGTATTTATTTAATGTTAGAAATTTAAAATTAAATTTAAATGTTAGAATTTAAATTTGCCTTTTGCTGCATGAAGATTTTAAATGCTTTTAAAAATGAAAAGCAGCCTGCCCGCCCTCCCCAAACCTAGATGGTATCAAGCAGAGTCCCCTGCATCTACAGCATCCATATCATTAGTTCGTTGCTGGGAGATGTTAATATGACCTTTTCTTTGTTGAAAAAGAGAGCTGTAGTCTTTCCCAGAATCCTCTTGTTAATAGTCTCTTTAACCCAAGTTGGAGGTTGTCTGATGAATGAATGGTGAGCTTTCTTTTATGAGCTACACATATTGTTGACATTGTGTCACACTGCTTTTTAATTTCTAATGTGTTTTTAATTTGCAAAGTATGTGTATCCTTTCACAGCAGTAGCACTGAGCCAGCATTTTGGAATCTAGACATTGCTTTATGCAGATGAGGTGGGTCAGGCTTAAGGATGCTGTATCATAAGGCTTAGATTTACTGAAACACACTTGTGAATGAATTTCACTTTGAATATTGTTGAATGAAAGAAGATACTGGGAAAGGCTTTTCCCCTACAAGAACTTCTCTTGCCTCTTGGCAAGTGAATTGCCCCAATATAAAAGCGTTGAGGGGGGGAAAAGTGAGCTGCAGAGTGAAAAGGCAATCCACAAATAATCACTCTTTTCTGCCTTTGATTGTGTCAGATTTTTTTGTGTGTGTGGCAATTGTTTTCTTTCTCGCTTAGAAGAGGTTTATGGTCCAGTGTCTGTCAAGTCAGACCCTGTCTTAAGGTTGCAGTTGTATTTCTATCTGGAGTTCCTAGAGGTGATGTTATCTTTTGTTCACTCAGCAGTGTGGTCATTCCTGGGAGCATCTGTCACTTTAGGCATTACAAGATGGATGGGTCTCCAGTGAACTGCTGGTTGAGGCAAATGGTGAAAATAAGAAAAGACAAGGGGTTTCAGGGTCTGCAGAGAGGACAGACAACAAGGAAATACTGCTAGAAATCAAGAGTAAGCTGAGCAATAGAGGAAGAGAGAGCAAAGATGGATCGTGTGTCCTTTTATAAACATCTTGGAAATCAGAGTCTCGGGGTGGCTGCTGTGATCTGAAGGGGACATCTTCGACATGGTAAACAGTCCTGTTGCTTTGGATTTTCAAAATGTGTTGGATATATATATTTTTAAGTGTGGGGAAAATGTTGGGAAATTACAATGATATAGAATGTTTTATGTAAGGACTTTGCTATTTGGATGTGGTAGTAATTTACAAATTCTTTTATTGGTAAAATTTTCTTTGTATGTATTTTTTGTTATGCTCTCCTTCCTCTTTTTTTTTTCTTTCTTGTAAGCATTTGAGCATCTGCAGATATAAAATGTTTGAAAAGTTTCAGCTATATAACTAACATCCTAACTGTTTCTTGAAGCTTCTTTGACATTTTTGCAGGGGAATTCTGAAAATTCTGTGCTCATGCCTTAGGGAGGCTGAAGCAGATAGTAAGTTATTTTAAGTAAACTTCCACTTTAATCAGCTCTTTGAGGAGAAAAATATAATTGTTATCACTCTGTGAGAGCAAGATGGAGATTTTGCATTATATTTGAAATTCGTTTTGTTGGTGAAAGTCAAAATTTGTGAATGCCGGCTGATCAAGAGTACCTTCTGTGGTAGAGAAGGGACAGGAAGGAGGTTGGCAAAGAGTAAGAAAAGGGAAGGAGGGGAAAGTATGTGGTTAAAAAAAAATGATTTTGTCAAACTTTTTGGCATTCGTCTATGAAAAAACCATAGGTTGAAAGGCAAAGAAATTAAGATGATTAGAAGCTTTAAGCTATACAAATGGTGGAGTATCTTCCTTCTCTATGGGTGTAAATAATAGATGAAAGAGGAAGAGTGACAACAAAGGATCAGGTCGTTTAAGAGAATGTGTGCAGCCTGAATAGGGGTCTGTGGCCCGGGGCCAAAGGTCTTAGCTTTGAGTGTAATTAGAAGAAAATACAAAAATGTCATTACTAGCAGGTGAAGTGTGCAGCACGTGGCCAAAAATTAGCAATTTTAGACTCTGAAGCCACTGGAATTGGATTACTGACCTTTTTTTTTTTTTTTTTTTTTAATCATTAAGGTCCTTGTGGAGTCATATAGTTTCATTGGCAGTAATGCAGTTTGACCTTGCTGACCATATGGGGTAATCTTAGGTTTGGATGGAGGGAGCAAGACTCTTGACTCACAAAAAGATGTCTACTTGTGGGTGGGTGGACGGGTGGGTGTGAAATGCATGAGATTGAACATCCAGGTCTTGCATTTTTAACTGTGCTTTTGCCTGAAGACATTCTTCTGACTGTAAGGGAGGTAAGATATTTTTATTTCAAAATCTGAAATGGTTCTTTTCTCTCTTTCAAGTTGTCCTAAAAGGAAAATAAAATGAAAGCTTTTTTTAAAGAAAATATACATTGATATTACTTTACATATTTTAGTGCCATAAATATGCATTGAAACCAGTATATTCTTTAAAAAATCCTCTTTTATTTTCTCTTTAGACATAATAACAAAATAGAAACACTTCTAAGTTATGTATAAAAATCAGTGAAAATTAGTTCTTATTTCATTTTCTGGTTCTGACTATATTTTCTTGTATATTTACTATAATCTACTTAGCAGAAGAATATGTTCACTGTAATTTTCAACCAGTTATATGTAATTATAATTATTTAGTTTAATTTCTGCTAGGAATACACTAATCAAAAGGATAGGAAACAGTAGTTGCCTTTATTCTTTCAGGCTTTGTTTGTTGGAAATTATTAAACTGTTCAATTCAAAAAGTTGAAAAATAATTTTAATCAACATTGGTTATGTCTTAAATTTTTGATACTTCTTTCAGAAGATAAATTTTGGTGTAGCACCAGAAATTATAAAACTCAAACTCCTTTGAGTAAGGAAATTATCTTTCACCAATTTCTCTCCTAAAAATAAAAATAATCTGTGGGCTTTAAGCATTATGGTAACACCTGTCCAAAATGCAGACTTAACAGATTTATTCCAATTACATTTAGTAGGGGGAAATCTTAAAAAGGAATTATTTCCAGGTATGTAAAGAGTGATCACTTGGGGAAAGAGGAATATTGTATTTGCCCTTTATAATATATATGGAATTGTATAAGACCGATAAATTTTCTAGTTGCAATATTTGTAGAATTGTAAATATTTAAGTTACTGTATTGTGGAATATAATGCATTTGGAAATTAGTTCATGTCTTTATGTATATATTATTTTTTGTTTTTGCAGGTACAAAAAAGCTTTAATCAAGTAAAATCTAGGCAACAGGCTCCTTGAAGTGTTGACAGCCCAACTAAATCATGAACATGGTTCAAAAATGTTAATAAATAAACCAAGGTATTGTACAATTATAATATGTCCCCTCATCCAAATCTTTCATGGTCAAATTTGGGAGGGGAACATTTTAGAATCTAAATAAAGCTCTGTCTTTGGCACTTAAACTGATGAAGCAGATATTTCTATGAGCTCCTCTCCTATTTTCTCTCCTCTTTGCTTTCCTCTCCCCTCCCCCATCCTCGCCACCAAAAAAAAACCAAAAAAACCCCAAACAAAACACTTTCTCAGCCTTAAGGTTTTTCTTTTTTCTTACAACAGCCTCTGTGTTATATTTCCTGCATACCTAAATTAAGACAATAAGAATTCAGCTCTTGGTTCTTCGTTGATTGTGGTTTTATCTTTCAACTTGTCTAACAAGAGAGACATCAGATTATTGGCCTCCGCAGAGAAGACCAAACAGCCTCTAGTGACTGCATGTATTTACAGTTTTTAATCATATACCCTGAGATGTATGTTTTGAAAGTTTTATGAAAGTTTTCTGTTTCTATTTTTGGAAGCCTTTGAATGCAAGGAAGGGGAGAAAGGTGATCCTGTCCTTTTCCCCTTCTATGTCAAAGAAAATAAAAAATCCTCTTAGAATTAAGAATTTAGGGACACTGCTTAGGTAACTGTTGACTGTCAGGGCATAACCAAGACCGGCTCCCTCCTTTTGGAAGTTACAATGTACTTAAATAGCCTGACATTTCCAAGAGAGGCCAAAGATCTTTTCCTCTTTTATGACCCGTCGTATCCTTTTGAGGCCAAAAAGAACAAGAGGGGTCATTGCCACTTCAGCTCGGTTCCTGTTGTTCCTGCGTGGTGACCACGCAGATCCTGAAACCTAGTATTGGCTTAACATTTGGGCCTGGGACATCTGGAAAGTGGCCCGAGAGGGAGCGGAGGAGATCGCGAGAGGGAGACACGGTTGGGTTTTGTTACACCAGGTGCTAGGAGGAAGCCTCATTCGCCTTTTTGATATGGGAGGCAAATTCTGTGGGCCCTGGAGTTAGGCTTCAACAATTGAAGAGGTCAAAGGACAGCTGAGTGGGGTCAGTGAGACACCATGGGGTGTATTTTGTTACTGAGTAAAAGGAGCAGGCTCCTAAAACCTTCAAGGATTCTCTTGAAAATCTTGTGTTGTGAAAAGGTTTTATGAGTCTCATGGCAAAAACTCCTGATTTATCTAAGGAATGCTTGCTTTTGCCTAATGGAAGGATAATCCTTACCAAATGTTGGCAACGGCTATGAGTCAATATAGGTCTGAAAGAACAGTTAGGGTTTGAAGTGTACTTTGCTTTCCAAAATGTTTATCATTTTAATGTTTGTCTCTCAGTGAAGAATTTTACGCTGTTGAAATATCACCTTTTCCTTGGAGCAGAAAGTGGCAGGAGTTGGGGGCGGGGAGAGGTGGGTAAGCAATTAGTTTACATTAATTTTAAAATCATTCTAACAAGCTTTTGACTGACCCCAAAGCAGAATAGTATAAACCTTTAAAAACACCAAAAGTTAACTCTGGAAAGTTCTTTGAGTTTATTTTAACATAAAAGGAATAAACGGCTCATGAAGTATCATTTATTTTTGGATTACAGAATTTTTTTTGTTTTGAATTTAGTTGTATTTCATAGAAATGGATATCAGCCAATGAATAACCTTAAGCATGGGGTTTCTCCCTGACTGTGCTTCTGGTACATTTTGTGGTAGTAAGGAGAAAACCACATTTTGTGGTGGTAGTAAGAGTCAAGAGGGGAGAAGAAGAAACGCAAATAGAAATACAGAATTTTCTCTTTGGAGGGAAATGGAGAAAGAGGAGGCGGGAGTGGAGTGGTGGGGTGGAAATCTGCATGTGGGAAGAACTTTCTTTGCCATGGCCTCAAGATACCACTTACATGATTGTGGAGACTTTCCACAGGTGTTGCCACCTGGCAGACAGGTAGTAAAAGAGGAATTTGGCAATATTTTGATGTCCCAGTTTATATACTCTATACATGTACATAGACATAGAGTGTGTGTATTGCCATCTATATTGTAAAGGGGAAAAGATAAAGTGATGGATAGTACAGAATAGGCTTTGTTAAGCATTTTCTTGGTCATTGATAACTTTACAATAAGTTTGAATTACTTGTGTGTGTGATTTTTTAATGCTTTAAAATAAGTTTTCGTTTTAAAGCCACACACACATAAACGTAAGGCTTAATGAGGCAGCGTGCTCTGTGTCTATTTTCCCAAGGTTAAAGTGCCTTTCAACAACTAATTTAGAAACCTAAGTGTAGTGACTGATAATTGCCTAGAGAAAACCCACAGCTGTTTTAAGTAGCTGAAATTGTGGCAAAACTGACAAATAGAATTAACTATGTTAATAAGATAAGAAGATGGAAAGATGGGGCAAATGACAGTGGAAAGATGAAGGAAGCAAGAGTAATGCGTCTATACAAGAACTGAATGTTGTTCACAGTGGCTTTGCATAGCCAGTGCTTTTTCCTTTATGCTAAGCCCTTCTTTTATTAGTCTCTAAATCACCAGTAGAATGAGTGTTTGCAAGTTAAACAATTCAGATACGTGTGTGTTCAGTCCCTCATTCACATCTGATTTTGAAAGAAGACATTGCAGTGGCGGCTAAGAAAATCAATCAGATTTTGCTTTACTAAGGCACGGTTTTATTCGTGGTGCTTTTTAAAAGTGCATTTTAAGTGTATTTCTATCATTACATGAATGAGAATTTCTTTACCCCTCTTTGTACCCTTATGATTCTTATCAGTCAACTACATACATTACAAAGGAGACCAAAGCCCTGTTTTTGGATTTAGTGACCCAGTATTACCAAAACAAAACAAAAAACCTGCAGAAGTCTTTAAGGTGTTCTTACTAATTCTATTTATCTGGTTAACGTTCTTTGCCTGCTTTCCAAACAGAATGGGGGCAGGTAAATAAAGAAAAATAAGGTGAATGTTATATGGAAATTATTGAATCATCTGTGTTCTTCTCACTCTACTGGTTAAAGCATCCTATGACCTTTGGAAAATTATTGTAATATCTTTTGAAATTCAACTCTGCATTTGGGAAATTGGTTTTTGCCTCTGGTGCTTTATGCAGATTTTAATGACTGTTATGATAAATCCCCAGAAGTTTGTCCTCAGAAACCACAGAGACTCAGAACTCTGAATGTGGCAGCCTTGATGGATGTGCTAAGCCACACTTTGGAAGCATTTCTGGTTATTTAATGTTTTCTGTTCTGGATTATTGACTCTTCTGCCTGTTGAAAAATTGGTCTCTGGCGACATGGTAGAGGTCACACGTTGCCTGTTATTGTTTCGTTTCTTTGATCTGACACAGCAATTGCCTCTGGTAATTATACTAGTTCCAGAGGGTCTTGATGAGATGTGTTTATTTTACAGAAGAATTTCTGGTATTCCGAGGAAGAAAGTAAAAATTTCCAGTAGTAACATGTAACTCCCTGTCAGAAAGGAAAAGATAGCATTATCCCTTATCTTTTAATTATGACAGCTTTTATATAATCATTATGAAATTAGTTCACATAGAACAATAAGCATTTCTATCGCAATTCAGGACATATTACATACCCCTAAGTATATTGGTTAAAAACAGTTAATCTTAGAATAAAGTAACTAGGGCTAGGTTTTTATTTCAGTACTTAAAATAATTTTGGCTTCAGAAACTGCCCAAGGAGAGTCACCCAGGTTTAAATGTACAGAACTATTAAAGGAGGCTCAAAATTTTGTCTTTTAATTTGTTTGCATTTTCTAAAGATTTTCAGCAAGGAGAATGACTAAAAATGAAATAGAACACTTTTGTTTTGAATGCATCATAAATTTTGTGCCTTTTTTGGAATGTGTTTGACAAGACATAATATCTCTTCAAACCTGTTTACTGTATAATTGAGTAAGACACAAAAAAGCTCAATGTATTCATTTTTGTTTAAATTCAACTCTGGTTGTAAATACAATGTTTTGCCCCAAGTAGTTGCAGTATAATGGGAAAGTCAGATACTAGAGCAACAAATATCAATTTAAAAGAATACATAAAATGAGAAAAGAGCATAAAATAACTGTAACTATATGCTTGTTTTTAATTTTGAATTATAGACTCTTTGAGAACTTGCAAGAACCATGTTTGATTTCTTAGTCCAATAATCACATAGTATCTCTCTCATCAGTGAATATGTTTAACAGAGCAAGGGTGTGTTAACAGGCATTAAACAGTAATGCCTTAAACAAAAATATTTTATATGGAGCCAAAGAATCTGATAGCTGTAAGAGGCAATAATGATGTGTATATATGATTATAAAGTTTAATAAGTGAATTGTATATATCACCAAATACCGGTTTTTGCAACTTTTACATTGGTGGTCATTTGTTACTAGAACACTGCCTCCAAAATATACAAGGAGATACATCTCAACTTTTCTTAGCATACTCAACATAGCACCAAGCTTACAAAAAGAAGAAAACACTACACAGTACTTCTAAAATTTTCTGCACATTTATTTTGTGCCAGGCACTATTCTAAAAACATAAAATCTTATGTATTCTCACAGAAGTCTATGATACTGATTGTATTGCCCCATTTTACAGATGAGAGATTAAGTAACTTGCCCAGTATCATACAGGGTAGTGGGTGCAGGATTTGAATTAAGACCATGTTACTTCAGACCCTGTGTGCTAAACTACTTCAATAGTAGGATTTTTATAAATGCTATCTGGCTGTGTGGGTGATTGTTAAACTTTGGAAAGTAGGTGACAACATCTATAGAGAACAAGATAAGTAACAACTCATAAGTTATTCGAAGCTATTTAGTACTATGCCTGGCACACAGTCAATGAATTGTGCCTAAAAAAAAAATTCGAATCAAAAACAAGTACACACAAACAGAATGTATCGTTTTCACTCAAATTTTTTTCTACTTCAGATAGCTTGGTTTAGCAGGGGAAAAAAACAGGCTTTTGAGTAAACATTTGAATTCTAGTTCCATCACTTACAAACTAGATAACCTTGGCTCCTTTCAGAAACTGGATTGCTGCTCTACTTGTCCCTCTTTCTGAATCTGCTTGTTTCCATGTGGTTTCATTTAACTTAGTCCTTCATCCCATAAATGGAAGTTAGACTTTGACTACATTCCTTACCCGCTTTGGCAGGAATAAGTCCTAGGTGGTTTCTGTATGCTTCATGCTGTTTCCCATGGGGAGGCCCACAGTGTCTCATTGCCTCACTTTTGATACTAAAAAAGTGATATTAAACTTGATCATTGGTTCAGAAGGCTGTACTAGTGTTTTTATGTAAGGGACTCAGGCATCCGTGGATACTGGTCTCCACCAGAGTCCTAGAACCAAACCCCTAAAGACACCGAGGGCAATTCTGTTATTCTTTGTGAAGTACTTTACTCTCTGTTCATATCTATCTTTCATCTAACATTTACAGTAAGATTTGGGTTTTTTCATTGAGAGGAGAAGTGGTGTTTTTATTTTGTTTCAATTTTTTAAATTGTTGCTTGTCTTTGTGACTGTTTGTCCAGTATTCAACATTAAAACTCGCATTTCAGCCTTGTTTTGCAGCCCCGGAATATGTAGATGCACTATTGTTAAAAAAAAAAATCCACCTGCCAGTGCAGGAGCCGTAAGAGACTCAGGTGCGATCCTTGGGTTGGGAAGATTCCCGGAAGAAGGAAACGGCACACAACTCCAGTATTGTTGCCAGAAGGATTCCATGGGCAGAGGAGCCTGGTGGGCTATGGTCTATAAGGTTGCAAAGAGTCGGACATGAATGAGCATCTGAGCAGATGGGTAGACAAGGGAAAATCAGCAAACAAAGCTCTTTTTCCTTGATTTTTATGTATTTATTTTGGCTTGGCTTCACAATTTAGGAGGCATTTACATAATATGCATTTTTCCCAATTGGGTCATTATTGTAGGTGTTTTAACTACAGAATGGCATACGTGATTAGATAACCTAAGACGTCTGCTGCCATAGACAAACTGATTAGATTCCACTCCTGTCTTGGCCTTTTCCTCATAGTATGACCTTGGGCAAGTTCCTGAACTTCTCTAGACCTTGGTTCTCCTAAAAATGGAGGCAGTAATTGTATTTTCCTGGCGGTTACTAAGTTCCCCTATGTTACTGTTATTATCGTGGTTTGACAAAGAATGTTTTCTTTCAGATTTCTTGACAATGACAATGATGACAATTACTGCTACTACCATCACCACTATGACCATTCCCTGTGATACTAATAATGACGTGCATGCATGCTTAGTTACTTCAGTCGTATCTAACTCTTTGCCACCCCATGGACTGTAACCCGCCAGTCTCCTCTGTCCATGGGATTTCCCAGGCAAGAATACTGGCCTGGTTGCCATTTCCTTCTCCAGGGGATCTTCCCAACCCAGGGACTGAACCTGTGTCTCCTAATTGGCAGGCAGATTCTTTACCACTTTTGGACATGGGAAGCCCCTGTCCTTCTGTAGAGAAGGGGTAAAGGAAGAGTAGAAAGACACCAAACTACACTGTCCTGATGGTTTGCGCTTGATCCCACTTGCATTTTCAGCAATTAATTATGGTGCTGAAAGAGCTCATATAGGGTACCATATCTTTTTTAGAGATTACCCCAAGAGTGCCTGTTCGCATCTCAGAGGTCTGTGGTGCTATGCCAAGACAATTAATATAGTTTTCCCTGTGTAATTTCACAACAGTAAAAGGAAACATGGGAAAGCAATATAGTGCAGTCTCACAGCCAGTGACAGCCAGAGACATAAAATATGTGCCTTTGTACGGAAGTCACAGTCTGTTCTTCTTGTATTTCATTTAACAACTGATTCTAAAAAGTATTTCTCCATTTTCTGACCTGAAGTTAGATTTATTTACACTGACTTTCAGTGGGATGTTGGGCTTCCCTGATGTCTCAGTAAAGAATCTGCCTGCAGTGTGGGAGACCCATGTTGGATCCCTGGGTTGGGATGATCCCCTGGAGAAGGGAATGGCTACCCACTCTAGTATTCTTGCCTGGGGAATTCTATGGACAGAGGAGCCTGGTGGGCTACAGTCCCTGGGGTCGCAAAGAGTTGGACATAACTGAAATGACTACAATTTCTTCACTTTCAGTGGGATGTTATGCCTGGGGGCTCTTTGAGATTCAGAGGAAGAGATTTAGTAGTCTAGGTGGATAAGGCCAGTGATTTCAGTGACCCTAAATATTATGTACAGCATATGATATTAAGAATGCAAATTTGCTCAGTCGTGTCTGAGTCTTTACAACCCCATGAACTCTAGCCCACCAGGCTCCTCTGTCCATGGGATTTTCTAAACAATAATACTGGAGTGGGTTGCCATTTTTTTCTCCAAGATATTAAGAATACATTGCATTAAAAATTCTTCTTTTGACCTCTGCCCTTCTTTGGGTAGAACTGAACTGTCAGTGAAGAACTTGACACTTAGCACCAAAGAAGTTTGGGGTCAGTTTTGTCATTCTTCACCTTATAATTATCATTTTTAAAACTGCCTGGTTATGTTTTCATCTGGAATAGTCAGCCCCTTCTTTTTGCTCTCCCAAGGCTGTTCCATGAGAACTTACTGTTGTCTTCATCTGATCATTTCCCAGGGTTATGCTCCTATATTTTGTGTATCTTCTATGATGGTGAAACTGGATCACCCCTGTTTATATTGATTTAATAGTTTAACCAGCACAATATTTATTTGCCATATCTATCATATTACTCCTTAAACTATGTATAAATTGAAGGGATTAAGATTATGTTATCTTCCATATATAGTTGAGTACTTCTTTATTCAACTAAAAAGGTCCCTTGGAGAATGTAGGTTTTCAGTGATGAAAGGAAGATAACTTGTTGAGCAGGTAATAGATTAAGAAGAGGCAAGATTTTCAGGCATTTAGTGCTCTGGAGAAAGGCTAAAGGTCCACCTTTGAAGTTATTCTATTGTTTTCCGCGGTAAGAAATCCCAGGAGTAACCATGCTAGTTCCTCATATTTTTCTCCCTTCAGGGAGGAAGAAAGGTCAGATGGCCATTGGATTTTGACTTAGACGCATATATTAGTGACATGGTGTATTTCTCTACCAACCTCCACTCTGTTTTGATTGTGTGTGGTTCTGGTGAAAAAATAAATTGCTGTAGAAAAATTGAATGTTTATACTTGTTCCAGTAGGGTTTTACAAGTTTGAACAAAACCTTGGTTTTTGATTACCTGATTCATATATTTTAGTGCTTCCTGTTTGAATCCTATCTTCAAATTGTTACAGAAGATAGAAAACATGAAATTAAAATTAAAATTTCATGTTTTAATTCTAAAATCTGTAAACTTAATTCTTTAAGAATATCATAATACTACTCCTGAAACCTTAAAAAAACCCTTGGTATTTCAGGAAAATTTCACTTGAGAGGCTTTGTTGATTTTCTTCAACTTACAACTTTGAGTATTATATGTACACTTTGGCACATGTACTTATCATAAGAAAAGCCTAGTAATTTATTTTTTCCAGTTTTACTGAGATATAGTTGATATATAACATTGCATTAGTTTTAGGTATACAGTATAATTATTTGATATATATGTGTGTGCTTAATTGCTCAGTCATGTCCAACTCTTTGCTATCCCATGAACTCTAGCCCCACCAAGCTCCTCTGTCCATGGGATTTCCCAGGCAAGAATACTGGAGTGCATTGTGCTTTACTCCTCTAGTGAAGCTTCCCAACCCAGGGATCAAATGCACATATCTTGCGTCTCCTGCATTTGCGGATGGATTCTTTACCACAAGCATCACCTGGGAAGCCTTACTTCAGAATCAGTTCAGTTCAGTTGCTCAGTCGTGTCCGACTCTTTGTGACCCCATGAATCGCAGCACGCCAGGCCTCCCTGTCCATCACCAACTCCCAGAGTCCACTCAGACTCGCATCCATCGAGTCAGTGATGCCATCCAGCCATCTCATCCTCAACTCTCACATTCATACATGACCACTGGAATACTGAGGATTAAATAAAATAATTTTTAGGAAGTACCTGGTATATTCTCTAGCCCAACATTTTGCAGACTTTTCATCTCATTACCTCTTTACACTCTTAAAAACAATTGAATTTTGTTTACATGTATTATATTTATTAGAAATTAAAGCTGAGAAAATTTCAAAATACTTAATAATTTTAAAAGTTAACAGTAAACCCATTATACATGGAAAATAAATGTATTTCCCCCAAAAAAAGTTAGTAGAAAGAGTAGTCTGTCAGCTTCTGCCTTCAATCTGTTGTGGTGTCACTCATGAAAGAGCCTCTAGAAAGTTCCACTGTAACTGTTTGAGAGAATGAGAATGAAAAAGGCAAATAATATCCTAATAATAGTTTGAAAAGACTTTTGACCTCACAGAACCCAGAAAAGGTCTTGGGGTCCTTGACCAATCATTAGCATTAGCACCCAGTAAATTTAGTTATTATTCAGATATATGGAAATTTTTGTAACTATTGATGAGAAGTAAAGGCGATTGCATCAAAACTTCTTATTCCATGCTTTTCTGAGGTCCCAAATAAGACTGTGATTCAAACTAAGCAAAAGAAACAGCATTGTTTTTCAAATAAATACTAATAATACATGAATGAGTTCTTTGAATTTTAAAAGGCTCAAATCTTGCTTTTAGGAATTCATCAATTAAATATATTATCACAAAGCTTTCATTTTTTTTTTTTCTTTTTCAGAGAAGAATCCTCCTAGGGTAATAAAATCTTAGTAGAGAGAGAAGTAATTTGATATTTCCTCTGAAACCACTGATAGTGTTCCTTTGGGTTATGGCAGTCCACCACTCACCAGTTTAAGGAGAAGGTGTGGCCCCCTTGTCACTGTGCTGGGCTTCATGATTGACAGGTCAATCTTGATTTACTAGTTGGAGAAACTTCGCTTAAAGCACTTATTGTGGTTTGATCCTTAGACACATGATCCCTTAAAGGGACTTTTTGAAAGCCCCTTTGGACTCTGAAGACAAGAAGCAAAAGTGATAGAATAGATAAACTGATAAGTTATCTCAAGAAATGTGTAGTTCATATAGTTTCTATTGTAACAGGATATGTGGGTATAGTTTATATCAGCTCTATGTGTACCTTGCATACATATAACTCTCTACTAATGTCAACTTTCTCCTTTTTCTTTTTCTTTCGGGGGGGTGGTATAGACCATGGGGAATTCATATGCTGGGCAACTGAAATCTGCTCGATTTGAAGAAGCTCTCCACAACTCCATTGAAGCCTCTCTGAGATGTAGTAGTGTGGTACCACGACCAATTTTTTCCCAGCTGTACCTGGATCCTGACCAGCATCCTTTCTCCTCTGCAGGTAAGTTTCTCAATCCCACACATTTCTACATGCCTTTTAAAAGAAGTGGGAATTCTAGATCTGGGGATCTCTGAAATATGTGGGTTAAATGTTAGCCAATGCCTGTCTTCCTGTCCTCAGATATCTTTTCAGAACTATGAATTTTTCTTTTGGCTATCTCCCCATATGCATCTTTTTTATTAAATTAGCTATGATTTATTTGCTCTCCCAGATGTAAAACCCAAGGTGGAGGATCTGGATAAAGACTTGGTACACCGATACACCCAAAATGGAAGCCTGGATTTTTCTAACAACCTCACAGTAAATGAAATGGAAGATGATGAAGATGATGAAGATATGTCAGATTCAAATAGCCCACCAATTCCCTATTCACAGAAACCTGCCCCTGAAGGGTCTTGCACTACAGATGGTGGGTTTCCTTTTTTATTTTTCAGTTCCTTTAATATTGTCTGGCTAGTTTCTAATCGTTGATTGGCTGTTTAAGGCTGGAAACCAGTAATTAGAGAAAGGAATGAGGAGTGACCATGCTTTCACTCCCATTGCTGCCTGTGACTTCAGGAGTGAGTGAAGTCGCACAGTCGTGTCCGACTCTTTGCGATCCCATGGACTGTAGCCCACCAAGCTTCTCTGTCCATGGGATTCTCCAGGCAAGAATACTGGAGTGGGTTGCCGTTTCCTGTGACTTCATAGCAGGTGTCTATTAAGAAAGACAAGCACTATTACCCCATCTTATAGATCAAGAGACCGAGAGACACCCCCATTGAATGACTTCTCTGACATGGTATGTGGCAAAGACAAGCCTAGACCTAGCTCAGGACTTTTTCAGTGCCTCACGAACTTCCTGCAAGAATGCTGCTCAAAAGTGATGTCTCTACTTCTTTCTGTCCCACTCTTAAAACAACAGAGATATCATGTGTTTTAATATTTACCTTTTCCATGTATTTTGAACATTCATCCAGTATATTGTTATCAATAGAAGATTAAAATGAACATGTTTTTATCATCCCATTTTATTTATCTTGTCAGCCTCCTCTTCTACAAAGGCTTTTAACCACATTTTAAAAAAAGAAAATCCTACTTAAGCATTTTCAGTATTTCATGTTTTTGATCACATAACAACTTATACTCTCTTCCCTCCAGTAATGGTATATGGTCCTGCTTCCTGGCTATCCCAGCCTGATTTCTAATTAGTTCATAATCTGGTCATGGTAAAGAATCCACCTGCCAATGCAGGAGACGCAAGAGACGTGGGTTTGACCCCTGGGTGGGGAAAACCCCCTTGAGAAGGAAATGGCAACCAGTCAATATTCTTGACTGGAAAATTCCCTGGACAGAGTACCTGGTGGGCTACAGTCCATGGGCTGTAGAGTTCGGACGTGGCTGAGCACACACTCTTGATAGTTTATAGTCGGTCCACAGCTCTTTCAGTGTGGTTCATTCTAAGGCAGTTCTAAGAGTCCTCTCACTCAAAGGCAGAACAGCCCTGACTTTTTCCTAATGAAATTGACAGTGGAATAGGGCAATATAGTACCTGGGTTTGTGTCAGCAGACCAGCTTCCTTTCATGGGAAATCTTCTATTTACCTAAGACTCACAGGAAGGTAAAGCTATTTTTAGAGGCAATTTAGATAAGCAGATACTTAACACCTGATGGGCTTCTGGGGTTTGCCATTCAGATGTAAATTTTGGTTGCTAATTTCTTATGTAAATTATTGGTAGGTTTCTACCCCACTGGGAAGCAGTTGATTGTCTAAAGAGGTAAAGGGCCACCAAATTTTAAGCCTCCAAATACGGCTTTGATTACTTGAGTTTGTGTTTACAGCTGTTTCAGTAAACTTTCCCCTCCCCCACTTAGATTACTCTGTAACCTTCAAGTTGGAGGTAATTGGAGAATGCAAATCCTGGTTCTGTGAAGTGAAAACCTTGGCTGTTTTCTTAAGGAAAATGCAGATGAGGTTTGCAAAGACGTGCCCTGTACTAGGACTCCTTTAAAATTAAAATCATTTGCTGCAAGAGTCTTGGTTTTAAGGCAGCATGTCAGTATTACTTTTAGAAAATGAAATTATTTAGGGGCAAGCGTGTCCAAGAAGTTGTTATGTTTGTGCCCCATTCCGTATCTTTCTTTCCTTGTGTACGGTAATCAGGCTTAGACCATCCTTAGAGTATTTCCCCCCAGATCCCCTTCTAAAAGAAAAATCCTATCTTTTTTTCAAGATTAGTCCAGATGAAATTTAAAATTACCCTAGAGGGGAGTATTAAGGTTTCTCCATTTTATTTGACGTTTTAATTGAGATTTAATGAGGACGAGATGGTTGGATGGCATCACCGACTCAGTGGATATGAATTTGACCAAACTCTGGGAGATGGCAAAGGACAGGGAAGCCTGGCGTGCTGCAGTTCATGGGGTCACAAAGAGTTGAACACGACTGAGTGACTGAACAACAATATTTATTATATTAATATTCTGACATATTTCAAATAGTGAAGAAATAGAGCTATCTGCTATTCCAGATATTTAGATCCTATAAGTCTTGAAATAGAATCAGATTTCGTAGATTCCTTAGCTACTTCTGTACAGATGCACAGAGCTTATATTCAATCTTTTTTTAAAAAAGCTAAATTAAATATTTCCCTTTGCATAGTATATATTTTTCTTAATTGGGGGTCCCTGATGATATATTTTGTATATAATTAGCTGATTTGAGTCCCAAGAATGAAGATTTGTAGGAAACAGTCCAGACTCTTGTGAGCGTCTTCTCAAAGTAACTATGAAGTAAACTGAGGAACTTTTCTTTGATTTTGAAATCTTTTCTGGCTTTGGATTGATTTCTTTCTTCCTGACTCTTTCCCTGGACTCACCCTTACCTTCATTTCCTCACCTATTTCCTCTTAATTAAATTGCCTATAGTCTTGTGTTGGTGATTAACTGAAAGGCAAAAAGACAAAGTAGGACATTTAAAAAATGAACTTAAAAAAAATTTAGTTCATTTACAATGTTGTGTTACTTTCTGCTGTATAGCAAAGTGATTCAGTTATACATATAAACACATTCTTTTTTGTATTCTTTTCCATTATGATGTATCACAGGATATTGAATATACTTTCCTGTGCTATACAGTAGGATGTTGTTTATCCATTCTCTACATGCTAGTTTGCACCTGCTAACTCCAGCTCCCAACGTTACTCCTCTGCTCCTTGGCAACCACAGATCTGTTCCTTATTAGACTTAATTTTTTTTAAGGACAGTTTTATTTATTTATTTATTTATTTGCATTTTAGTTTTTTATTTTTTTAATTTTAAAATATTTAATTCTTACATGTGTTCCCAAACATGAACCCCCCTCCCACCTCCCTCCCCATAACATCTCTCTGGGTCATCCCCATGCACTAGCCCCAAGCATGCTGTATCCTGCGTCAGACATAGACTGGCGATTCAATTCTTACATGATAGTATACATGTTAGAATGCCATTCTCGATTCACAGAAAAATTGAGAAAACAGTACAGAGTTTCTGTATGTCCCCACAGTTTGCCCTATTGTAAGCATGTTACATTATTAGTAATTTTAGTGCTGACTAAAGTCCATAGTTTATTTGGATTCTTTAGTTTCTACCTGTTGTCCTCTTTCTATTCCAGAACCCATCTGAAAGTGTTCGCTCAGTCATGTCTGACTCTTTGCAACCCTCTGGACCGTAGCTTGCAAGGCTCCTCTGTCCATGGGATTCTTCAGGCAAAAAGACTAGGGAGCCATTTCTTTCTCCAGGGGCTCTTCCCAACCCAGGGATCGAACCCTGGTCTCCTGTATTACAGCTGCTAAGTCACTTCAGTCGTGTCCGACTCTGTGTGACCCCATAGACAGCAGCCCACCAGGCTCCCCTGTCCCTGGGATTCTCTAGGCAAGAACACTGGAGTGGGTTGCCATTTCCTTCACCAGTGCATGAAAGTGAAAAGGGAAAGTGAAGTCGCTCAGTCGTGTCCAACTCCCAGCGACCCCATGGACTGCAGCCTACCAGGCTTCTCCGTCCATGGAATTTTCCAGGCAAGAGTACTGGAGTGGGTTGCCATTGCCTTCTCCTGTATTACAGGCAGGCTCTTTATTGTTTGAGCTGCCAGGGAATATCCAGAACTGGTCTTCAGTTTAGTTCAGTTGCTCAGTTGTGTCCCACTCTTTTCGACCCCATGGACTGCAGCACACCAGGCCTCCCTGTCCATCACCAACTCCTGGAATTTACTCAAACTCATGTCCATCAAGTCAGTGATGCCATTCAACCATCTTATCCTCTGTTGTCTCCTTCTCCTCCCTCCTGCCGTCAGTCTTTCCCAGCATCAGGGTCTTTTCACATAAGTCAGTTCTTCACATCAAGTGGCCAAAGTATTGGAGTTTCAGCTTCAGCATCAGTCCTTCTAATGAACATTCAGGACTGATTTCCTGTAGGATGGACTGGTTGGATCTCCTTGCAGTCCAAGGGACTCTCAAGAGTCTTCTCTAACACCACAGTTCTAAACCATCAATTCTTTGGCGCTCAGCTTTCTTTATGGCCAACTCTCACATCCATACATGACTACTGGAAAAACCATAGCTTTGACTAGATGGGCCTTTGTTGGCAAAGTAACGTCTCTGCTTTTTAATTTGCTATCTAGTTTGATCAATAGAACCGGTCAGGGATACTATTAATACATTAGATGTAGCTGTTGTGTCTCCTTAGACTCCTCTTGGCTGTGACAGTTCCTCAGACTTCCTTTGTTTTTGATGATCCTGATAGTTTCAGAGATTATAGATCAAGTGTATTCTAGACCTTCTGTTGGAATTTGATGTTTTTCTCCTGATGAGACTGGGGTTATATATGGGTTTGGTGAAGAATGATCACAGAGATAAAGTGTCATTTTCATCTTACTGTATCAAGGGCACATACTTTCAGATGATTTATGGGTGGTGATGTTGACCTTAATCACCTGGCTGAGATAGTGTTATCTCCATTCCCCATGAATATCCCATCCCTGCTGCACTCCCCCTTCATACTGTCAAAGAAAGTCCCTACACTCAGCCTACGCTTTTTAAGGAATGGGGAGTGAGGCTGCACATCCTTGAGGGCAGAGTAGCTACATAAATTATTTGGAATTCTACTGCGTGGAAGTTTGTCTCTTTTCCCTCGTTTATTAATTTACACAGTCATTTGTTTATATTCATTCATGAATATTTATTTTATTTGGGGGTTATAATCCAATACTATTTTATTATCTTGCTTAACTTTTTCCAGTTTTAGCCCTTGGTAGCAATTTCAGTTCGTTCTTGTTTCCCTTTTATATGCTGCCATCATTATGAGTCTTTTTTTTTTTTTAACACAAAAGAGGAAAATTTCTCTTTTCACTGTAACAAGCAGTTGTTTATTTTTCATTTTTATTCATTATTTTAAAGTTTTGGCTGTGCTGAGTCCTTGTTGCTTCACGTGGACTTTATTGTGGTGCTCAGGGCTACTCTCTAGTTGTGGTGCCTGGGGTTCTTTCTCATTGCTGTGACTTCTCTTGTTGTGGATCACGGACTCTAGGGGGCGAGGGCTCAGCGATTGTGGCTCACAGGCTTAGTTGCCCCTTGGCATGTGGGATCTTCCCTGACCAGGGATCAAACTGGTGTCCCCTGCAATGCAAAGTAGATTCTTAACCACTGGACCACCAAGGAAACCCACAGGAACTTTTTGAAAAAAAAAAAAAAAAAAAAAGGAAGAGGTTTGCTTCCTCCTATGAGAAAAATTTTTCTCCTAGAATCCAGTCATTGTTTAATGATTATAAGTTTTCACCTCTAGGTGTCCTCATATCATAAATGGGAAAACCTTTAAAGGCTAAAGTGCTGAAAGCTGTTAGTGCTTCTTACTTTGAGTGGACTGTGTAGTTTTCCTTATATCACAGACATCACGTTAAAATCATCTTTCTTCCAGAGCAAATCCTGCTTTCTTCAGATATTTTGCACACAAACTGTGTCTTCTCTACTCTATTCCTGTTTGCTGCTGCTGCTAAGTCGCTTCAGTCGTGTCTGACTCTGTGCAACTCCATAGACAGCAGCCCACCAGGCTCCACCGTCCCTGGGATTCTCCAGGCAAGAATGCTAGAGCGGCTTGCCATTTCCTTCTCCAATGCATGAACGTGAAAAGTGGAAGTGAAGTTGCTCAGTCGTGTCCGACTCTTAGCGACCCCATGGACTGCAGCCTACCAGGCTCCTCCGCCCATGGGATTTTCCAGGCAATAGTACTAGAGTGGGGTGCCATTGCCTTCTCCGCTATTCCTGTTTAGCCCCAAACTAAAACTGTACTTTCCTCCCTTAATCTCCCTTTGGCTGCAATGTACTGCTTTGAGAAAGGTCATTAGAAAGGGGCACCTTTGTGACTTGCAAAACTTTTGAGGATTCACTGTGGCTTCCCTGGTGGCTCAGACAGTAAAGAATCTGCCTGCAATGCGGGAGACCCCTGGATTGATCCCTGAGTGGGAAAGATTCCCTGGAAAGGGGAATGGCTACCCACTCCAGTATTCTTACCTGGAGAATTCCCGTGGAGAGAAGAGGCTAGTGGGCTACAGTCCATGGTGTCCCAAAGAGTTGGACACGACTGAGCTACACATTCACTTTCAGTAGGTGTGAGATAGGTGGATGCTGACAGAGCCCATGGCTGGCAGGGACTGCTCTGACAAGTGCCCCCAAGGATTCAGCCTAGAAAGCTAGGTGATGAGACTCAGCAAAGATAGGCAATGGAGAAGCCATAGGAGAGTGTCCTACGTCAGACCAGGGACGCTCTTGTGGTCAGAGTAACCTTTAGTCTGTGGTCACAGTGACATTAACTCTCTAACCTGGAGTCAAGAGACCTGGGTCCCAACTTCTTGGGTTGCTGGGAATTTGACCTTGGATTGTTTTCTTAACCTTTATGGGTCCCAGTTTCCTTGTCTACAAACTAGAGATAGGGATAGATTAGTGTTACCCAATCTTTGACTCACAAATCTCCTATAATAGCACATAATTTTTGGACCCCTTAGGAATTTAAAAACTAATTCTGTCACTGCATGGCATGTGATAAAGAATCAATTTTAAGTAGAATATACTTATTTTAGATCAATATACTAATTACTCTTTGATATTATTCACGCATGAGAAAAAATTGTCTACATTTTATCCTTTAGTTGCTGTTTAGGGCTTTCCTGATGGGTCAGCAGGTAAAGAATCCGCCTGCAGTGCATAAGACACAGGAGATGTGTGTTTGATTCCTGGGTTGGAAAGATCCCCCTGGAGGAGGAAATGGCATCGTGCTCCACTATCTTTGCCTGGAAAATTCTATGGACAGAGGAGCCTGGTGGGCTATAGTCCATGGGTTTATAAATAGTTGGATATGACTGAGCATGTAGCAATTACTGTTTAATTTACTTTAAACTGGTTGTGTAAGGAAAAGCATATTTTGTTGACAAATTCAAGAATAAAATGTTAACCCTTTTTCCCCCAGCTAGGAGGAGTGGCAGAGGATGGGAGCCAAGTGTATTTATATGTTTCCCAGCATCAAAAAAAGGCCAGATCCACTTGTATTCCCCAAACTTTGGAACTTTTACATTTTAGGATTAAAAGTGAAATTCGCTCAGTCATGTCCAACTCTTTGGGACCCCATAGACTGTAGCCTGCCAGGCTCATCTGTCCATGGGATTCTCCAGGCCAGAATACTGGAGTGGGTAGCCATTCCCTTCTTCAGGGGATCTTCCCAACTCAGGGATTGAACCCAGGTCTCCCGCATTGTGGGCAGATTCTTTACCATCTGAGCCACCAGGGAAGCCCAAGCATAGTGGAGTGGGCTGTCTATCCCTTCTCCAGAGGATCTTCCTGACCCAGGAATCGAACCAGGGTCTCCTGCATTGCAGGTGGATTCTTTACCAGTTAAGCCAGCAGGGTGTTCTAATTTATTTTTATAATTTTTGCTCCACGTGAGGAAAGAGTTTCAGACTGCTCTTTGCAGAATTTGTCTGCAAATAATATGCTGCTGAAAGAAGTAGGCTTTTCCTTCTTACACAAAAAGCCAAGTCTTGTCTGACTCTTTGCAACCCCAGGGACTGTAGCCTGCCAGGCTCCTCTGTCCATGGGATTTCCCAGGCAATAGTACTGAAGTGGGTTGCCATTTCCTTCTCCAGGGGATCTTCTTGACCGAGGGATTGAACCCATATCTCCTGCATTGGCAGAGGGATTCTTTACCACTGAGCTACTGGGGAAGCCCCGAATTATATTATAATCACTAAAATTTTACCTTAACATTGCTTTTTTTTTTGGTGCCCTAGAAGTATATTTTATGTAATTTGATAAGTGAGGATGAGGTTGACTCTAACTTTCATATCTAGCAAAGAGTAACTTAGGCGCATTTGTAAAATGACTGTGTCCATCAAACACAATCTATGTTCCCTAAGCTTCCCATTATTAACCACTAGCTTATTATGGGTATATATTAAGCAACATATCAATACATGTGACTGATAATAAAAATCAATCTTAAAATGTGGGATAATCAAAACCACACATTGATATGGGCTTCAATCAAGTGAGTACTGAGTTCGCTCATCTGATTTCCACTATCCCTACATGTATAGTATAGAATGTCCTTAGAACATTTTACTTTAAAGGTAGACTATTAGAATAATTATTAGGTTTTAGAAATTGGTAATGTTATCTATTTTAGTTTCATGTATAGTTCTCCAGTATCATGGAGAATCTTTATGAATCCCTAGGACTTTGATAACTCCCCTTTGGAAAATCCTGTATCAGATGACCTTGAGATTCCAGATAGCTCTGATGTTCTAAAAGTTGTCTTCTTGTTCAGTCGCTAAGTCATGTCCAACTCTGACTGCAGCACTCCAGGCTTCCCTGTCCTCCACTATCTCCTGGAATTTGCTCAAATTCATGTTCATTGAGTCAGTGATGCTATCTAATCATCTCGTCCTCCAACACCCCCTTCTCCTTTTGCCTTCAATCTTTCCCAGCATCAGGGTCTTTTCCAATGAGCTGGCTGTTTGCATCAGGTGGACAAAGTATTGGAGCTTTAGGTTCAGCATCAGTTTTTCCAATGAATATTCAGGATTGATTTCCTTTAGGATTGGCTGGTTTGATCTCCTTGCTGTCCAAGTGACTCTCAAAAGTCTTTTCCAGCACCACAATTTGAAAGTATTGATTCTTTGGTATTCAGCCTTCTTTATAATCCAATTCTCACATCCGTACATGACTATTGGAAAACCATAGCTCTGAGTATACAGACCTTTGTCAGCAAAGTGATGTCTCTGCTTTTTAATAATATGCAGATTGGTACTGACGTGTATTTTTTCTGATATGGAGTGACTGTAAGTTCAGAGTTTGTAGTACTACTCCTTAGTGACAGAGAAATCTCCTCAAGCAGAAATCTCCTGTTTCCATCAATCAGTAATCGTAAACCTCTCATCACAGAATTATCTACATCCTTTGCGAAGGTGTTTATGTTTTGCCCTTTGGAGAAAGTTGTAATAATGGTGCTACCTACTAGGGATAGATTTGCTGTCTATATATGAATTAATAATTCCTTTGATTAAGAAATTTACTGCTCCTTTTAGGAGTTTTTTTTTGGCTGCATAGCATGTGGGATCCTAGTTCCCCCATCAGGGACTGAACCAGTGCCTTCAGCAACAGTGTTCTAATTTAACCTGACCTCCAGGGAGTCTCTATTTTAGCCTCCTAGGGTTAGGATTTTAGAATTTGGTAAAGACATTTGTGTTAACCCCTCATGGTTTTGGCTCTGGAGTATAAATATTCTTAGTGCCTTTTTTTTTTTTTCCAAGTTGACTAATACATTTTATGCCTGTTTTTATATAGCAAACTTTCCATGTCTCACATCACTGGACATTATGGGACTCATTATGTAAGCTTGGACAAACACTCTCACCTCTCTGAGCCTCAATTTCTCCATGTATGAAAGGGATACAGTCATATCTAGCTAGAATTGTTGTAAATAAGAAAGTCTCTGAAGTGCTTAACACTCCACCTGGCTTATGTTAAGTGCTCCATAAATTTTAACTGCCTTTCATATCATATCATCAACTCCCAACTTTCAAACCTGAGAGTTTTGTCCCTTAATGGAGGTGGAGACAGCTGATTCTTTAAAGGGTTCAATGCATCTATAGGCAAAAAAAAATGTTTGTAATCTGAATAAATAATATGACCCCAAATATAAATGATTATTCAAATAAATACAAATGATATTGTGAATAATAAAATACAAATTCATTCAAATTGTTAAAGAAGTCACAATAACATTTGATATTATTTTTCTCAAATTGTGAACACTGGAAGTTGCATTTAAGTTTTTAGTTTTGAAAGAGGATCTACAAGCTTGGAATAGTTGAACCCCACTGTCTTTATCATTCTAGCCTTTGATTTCCTGGCTTTTTTCTAATTTTATCCTGTCTGCTTTTGCGGTTTAATGATCCAAACCATACAGTAGATTCCTATGCAGCATAGCTTCATACCATATTTGGTTGTTTTTTTTTTTTTAATTTATTTCTCATATACTCACTGATGGCATTCTATTTTTGTTGGCATTTGGTTAACATCATAATATGCATTGATTCTGGGAGAGCCTGGCATGGTTCTGGCCCACTGTGCTTTGGGCGATGATGGCGCTCTTCCCAGGGTTGTGTCTGGGAATTAGCCATCCGTCCTCTGTTGTCCAGTTTTCTGTCAGGTGCCCAACTATGGCTAGAAAGGTGGGATGTTCCAGTGGCCCAGCTTGGACCAGGTGCCAGCACCAGCTCAGGCTGGAATATCACAGCTGTCCAGGGGAATCCCATAACTAGAGCGTTGGGAGGATCATTTCCCAGAAGACGTGGAGATTGGTGCTTTGTAGCAGAGCATAGCTGTCCTCTGTTATATTGTCTTGTAATTGCCAGTTCCTTATACATCCTTGCAGTTGACTACAAGTGAGTTATTAGAGGATGACACATCTGTTCAGCTCTATCCCCAGGCCAAAGACAGCACATTGAAAATCATTTTATTTTAATTTTATTTCTTTATTTTTGTCTGTGCTGGGTCTTTGTTGCTGTGTGCAGGCTTTCTCTAGGTGCAGCAAGAGGGGGCTGGCTCTTCCTTATATTGGGCAGGCTTCTTATTGCAATGGCATCTCTCGTCGTGGAGAGCAGACTCTAGATGCGTGGGCTTCAGTAGTTGTAGCTCATGGCCTCAGTAGTTGTGATGCGTGGGCTTAGTTGTCCTGTGGCATGTGGAATCTTGCCAGACCAGGGATTGAAACCACATCCCCTGCATTGGCAGGCAGATTCCTAACCACTGGACCACCAGGGAAATCTGCAAATCATTTTTAGTAAATGATGAACTAATGAATTAAGGTAATAATTCATGGTTACAAAGCAGTTATGTAAGGTTTTGCTGTTTCTTATGATGTCTCATCTAGTGAAAATAACCTAAACAGTTTGGAGTTCTGGTTCTAATTCATTCATTTATGATTCACTAAACTCTGAGCTTCAGTCTCTTCCTCTGTGAAACAGGAAACATTTGTTCTATGATCAATCTGACTTAGAGAAGTGAATTTGCATTGAAACTAAGAATACTGTATTATAGTCACATAAAATTATGTGTGTTTGTCAGTTTCTTATATATTTATCATTTCCTAATCTGTGGATAAGAAAATATAAAGTCATCAGTGTTGGCTAAAACAGTTGGAAATATCTCCTTTTAGTAAGTTTTTGGGCTTCCCTGATGGCTCAGTGAGTAAAGAATCTGCCTGCAATGTAGGAGACACGGGTTAGATCCCTGGATTGGAAAGATCCCCTGGAGGAGGGAATGGCAACCCACTCCAGTAATCTTTCCTGGGAAATCCCATGAACAGAGGAACCTGGTGGGCTACAGACCATGGGGTTGAAAAGATTTGGACCCTGAAGCAACTGAGCATGAGCATCTTTTTAGCTCCGCTCAGAAGAGCACATGTGGGAGATGTGTGTTTGAGACTTCCCTGGTGGCTCAGACGGTAAAGCGGCTTCCTACAATGCAGGAGACCGGGGTTCAATCCCTGGGTTCAATCCTGGAGAAGGAAATGGCAACCCATTCCAGTATCCTTGCCTGGAAAATTCCACGGATGCAGGAGCCTGGTAGGCTAGTCCATAGGGTTGCAAAGAGTCGAACATGACTGAGAGACTTCCTTTTCTTTCACTTTGCATATGAACTTTAAATTTAGTCCTTCATAGTGATTCCCACAGGCAAATCTACTCTCCAGATGGGTGATGCGGAGTTACAACCTCTCTAAACATTCCACTGTGTCCCTTTTCTTTTTCTCTTTTTTATTGGTTTCTAGGTTTTTGTCAAGCAGGAAAAGATCTGCGTTTGGTATCTCTGTGTATGGAACAGATTGACATCCCAGCAGGATTCCTCCTGGTGGGGGCCAAGTCTCCCAACCTTCCTGAACACATCCTAGTGTGTGCTGTGGACAAGCGATTCCTGCCAGATGATCATGGGAAAAATGCACTTTTAGGTGAGTATTTCATACCTGCAAAGTTCCTTCCGAGATAAAGGAATTAAATAAAATACAAGTTTATTTTAAATTATCATAGAATTTTAAAAAATCACAGAATTAGCTGCGGATTATATAGTTTAGTTTAAGTAAGAAACATTTTTTCATTTAGTTGTTGTCACTCAGTCATTTCAGTTGTTTAGTCACTCAGTCGTGTCCAACTCTTTGCAACCTCATGGACTGCAGTGTGCCAAGCTTCCCTGTCCTTGACCATCTCCTGGAGTTTGCTCAAACTCATGTCCATTAAATCAGTGATGCCATCCAACCATCTCATCCTCTTCTCCTCCTTCCTTCAGTCTTTCCCAGCATCAGGGTCTTTTCTAATGAGTTGGCTCTTTGCATCAGATGGCCAAAGTATGGGAGCTTCAGCTTGAGCATCAGTCTTTCCAATGAATATTCAGGGTAGATTTCCATTAGGATCAACTGGTTTGATCTCCTTGCAGTCCAAGGGACTCTCAAGAGTATTCTCCAGCACCACAGTTCAAAAGCATCAATTCTTTGGTGATCAGCCTTCTTTATGGTCCAAATTTCACATCTGTACATGACTACTAAAGCACAGCTTTGACTGTATGGACCTTTGTTGGCAAAGTAATGTCTCTACTTTTTAATATGCTGCCATTTAGTAACTTCTCACAAGTTAACTTTCACTTTTTTTTATTAATCTCAAAATATTCATCTTAACGAAGAGATTTTTAAAACCAGGCATTAGGAGGCAGCTACTGCGGTGGCGGCGGCGGCGGCGGCTCGGGTGGCAGCGCATAAAGGGGCCGCCGCCGGGTGGTGATGCGGTGACCGCTGCGGCAGGCTCAGGAGCCGAGTTGGCCCCGGCCCTAAGTCCGTCCTGCCCGACCCGCGCTCGCGAACTCCCCATCTTCTCCGGCCGATCCGCAATCACCGAGGCGGCCTCGCGCCCCCTCGCCCCTTCCCCGTCCCTCCCCTGCCCCCGTCCCCGCCCCGGGGCCGCCGCCACCCACCTCCCACGATGGCTCTGAAGAGAATCCACAAGGAATTGAATGACCTGGCACGGGACCCCCCAGCACAGTGTTCAGCAGGTCCCGTTGGAGATGATATGTTCCATTGGCAAGCTACAATAATGGGACCAAATGACAGTCCCTATCAGGGTGGAGTATTTTTCTTGACAATTCATTTCCCAACAGATTACCCCTTCAAACCACCTAAGGTTGCATTTACAACAAGAATTTATCATCCAAATATTAACAGTAATGGCAGCATTTGTGCTGATATTCTACGGTCGCAGTGGTCTCCAGCACTAACTATTTCAAAAGTACTTTTGTCCATCTGTTCTCTGTTGTGTGATCCCAATCCAGATGATCCTTTAGTGCCTGAGATTGCTCGGATCTACAAAACAGATAGAGAAAAGTACAACAGAATAGCTCGGGAAAGTATGCGATGTAATTAAAGAAATTATTGGATAACCTCTACAAATAAAGATAGGGGAACTCTGAAAGAGAAAAAAAAAAGTAAAACCAGGCATTAAAGAATGCCATGCAATTTATCAAAAATAATTATTTTGTGAAATAAAATAGGATTTACTCTCTCTAGAGTCATTGATCTGGACCTGATATAAAATCAACTCTCAATTATTCAACTGTGGATTATCCACTTTGTAAATTATTGATACCTATTCTGTACCATCCATTATTTCTAATTATACTTTATTGATGTGGTTCTCATTTTATATTTAGCATTAATTCAACCAAGATGTATAGGAATATATCTATGATATAAGATGTGTAACTTTTTTTTTTTGATGTGTAACTTTTATCTCAGAGTTTTTTTTACTTTCTAGTGTTACTTTAAATCTGGCTCTTTTTTCACAATATAGCTTCTCTACATCATGGAAAATAACAAAGTGGATTTACTTTTCAATTATTATTTTTAAAGTTGAAGTATAGTTCATTTTCAATATTAGTTTCAAATGAATGGCATGAAGTATCATTGATTCAAGTGATTCAGTATTTTTGTAGATTGTACTCCATTAAAAATTATTACAGGATAATGGGTATAATTCCCTGTGCTGAAATATATATCCATGTTGCTTACCTATTTTATATTAGCAGTTTGTATCTGTTAATCCCTTATACCTATCACGCCCCCTCCTTCCCTTTATCCACTGATAAGTGCTAGTTGTCTATACCTGTGAGTCTTTTTGTTTTGCTGTATCATTCATTTGTATTATTTTTGGATTCACAGATAAATGACATCATACAGTTTTTTTCTTCTATCTGACCTATTTCACCAAGCATAATACCCTCTAAGGTCATCGATGTTTTTATAGATGGCAGAATTCCATTCTTTTTTATGACTGAGTAATCTTCCATTGTGTGTGCATGTGTCTGTGTGTATACATGTGTGTATGTATACATATATTAAGGCCACTACATACAAACCTTCAAGTTGCAGCCTTTCAAAGATGTGGATGTATATGTGCACGTCCAGTCATGTAAGGTGTGAGTGAAATTGCAGCTTGCCCTCCATCTCCTACTGCTGACAATCCTTCAGCTCTGCCATCTCCCACCCCTTCTCCCTCCTCTAGTCAGTAACTCTTTTTGCCCGTTCACTGGATGCCAGCCCCTGTATGCCGGCAATACATACAGTATTATATATAATACAGTGCAATAGTACAGTATCAATACAGTACTATTGCACTTTTTCAAGATACTGTACCGTAGGATTGAAAATGTTTTATTTTGTGTGTTTGTCTTTCATGTATTATTTGTGTGAAAAGTATTATAAACCTATTACAGAATAGTACCATATAGCCAGCTGTGTTAGTTGGGTACCTAGGTTAACTCTGTTGGGCTTTTGAATAAGCTGGACTTATGAATACACTCTTGGAATGGAACTCGTTAGTATGTTATATATATATCACATATAGTTTCCTTAAACTACAGTTCAAAGCCTGCTCTTGATTCATAGAAAAAGAAGTGATAATTTTCATTTTCATGGGCTTTAATTTTTTTTAATATCCATTTTTTTCTTTTAGTGAAATTGAACAGATGGTTTAATATAGACACCTAATGGTAAAGTTTGTTCAGTTCAGTTCAGTCACTCAGTCGTGTCCGACTCTTTGCGACCCTATGAACCGCAGCACGCCGGCCTCCCTGTCCATCACCAACTCCTGGAGTTCACCCAAACTCATGTCCATCGAGTCAGTGATGCCATCCAACCATCTCATCCTCTGTCGTCCCCTTCTCCTCCTGCCCTCAATCTTTCTCAGCATCAGGGTCTTTTCAAATGAGTCAGCTCTTCGCATCAGGTGGCCAAAGTATTGGAGTTTCAGCTTCAACATCAGTCCAGTGAACACCCAGGGCTGATCTTTAGGATGGACTGGTTGGATCTCCTGTAAAGTTTGTACATTGGACTAAAGTAGCAAAGAAGATCCAAGTATTCTTTTGTTCATTTATTCATTCAACAGTGTTTTTTCCAAAAAATCACATTAGGCTATGATATGTGAGCACAAGAATGATAAGACACGGTCTTTTCCATCACAGAGCTAAGAACCTAGTTGGTTCTAGAAGAACAACTTTTTGTTGTTGGAAACCTTTTTAGCACTTTAAAAGCATCAAAGTTTTATCAAATGGGACAGTGCATATGTGGTTCTGATTACAAACAGAAAAATCTCTTATAATGCCTTTTTACTCAATGCCTTTTCTTCATGACTAGAGGGATCCTCTCAGAATGTCATGGAAAAGACACAGAAAAGACCATCAGAATAATAGATTTTATAATCCTTTGTAATCAGGAATATGAAACCAAAGGCTTTGGAATTAAAATTGGGTTTAAATCCCAGATTTGCTACTTAGCACTTTAAGAACTTGAGCAAGCTACTTATTTTCTTGAAGACTCAGATTCCCCATTTATTGATATGTCAAGAAACCGATAATGCCTACCCTGCAAGGTTATAATGATCAAAGGGGTGATGTTTATAAGGTACCCAATAGCACAGTGCCTGGCACATACTTGCTCTTTAAATGATAATTATTCTGCCATTCTATCATATTTATTAAATAACCTTATAGACATGGGACTTTGTTTAATAATTTTTTATTAACCGCTACTCCAAGTGAAAGTGTAGTGACACAAAATGGTAAAAGTTCTCGTAGACAGGCACTGTGAGATTTTGATATGTTCATTACTCTATTGTGGAAAAGTTAATATTCATCTAACATTTCTTACTTAAGATGAATGATTTTAGTATACATTACAATATAGTGGGGGGAATTCCCTGGCAGTCCAGTGGTTAGGGCTCTACACACTCACTGCTGAGGGCCCATGTTCAATCCCTGGTCAGGGAATTAGTACCCACAAGCCATGTGGCACAGCAAAAAAAAAAAAAATATATATATATATATATATATATAAATTTTTAAAGATTTAGTGGGAAATTTTTTTAAAACTTAAAATATTCTATAATCCTAGTAGACTCCACTATCAGTTTGTCCAAATTTTTATATAGATTATGCAGGTTCCAAAGACTACAGGGAAATTGATTTTAAAATAAATTGATCCACTTGGCGGTGCATATGCCCCACATCTGCCATGCAATTGAAAGATCTGATTGCTAGAAAAACTAGAAAGGTAATTTGGCTGAAAGAGACATTATTTTTTTTGTGATAGTAACAGCATGCACTTTGAGCAGATAAAATCTGTCTTGAATCAAAGTTAATACGGAAACCATACAGAGTTTTAAAAATGGACTATAGCATTCTTACTCATTTATATTGCTAATTCTCATCATTAGTAGGAAGTTTCTCTTCTTTGAAGATTATCCAGATCCATTGCTTTTCTTTCTCCTTACATTCTTTTGGTTTTCACCTCAGGAAACAGGTAGAGGAAAAGAGGTAAACTCTAATCCCAATAATTTTTTAATTCCAATTCTCGCATTAATTTTTTATGAACTACTTGGCTTGGACCTTTGAGATAAGCCTCATTTTTGACACTGTTTTTATTTCAGCTGAAGATTCTTATATTTATTGTGTTTTGAGTGTGTTGCGTCTGCCTCATAGGTCAGCCAATTTTCCGTCAAGGGATAATGATCACAGCAGAAAGCAGGGCCCATGGAGGCTGTGGTTTTGTCTTCCTTGTTCAGTGCTAAAACCTGGTACCCAAAATAGTGCCAGCACATAGCAGCGTAAGATATTTGTTGGATGGATGGATGGACAGGTAGATAGATGCATGGATTAGTGGATGGATACGTGGCTACGTGGATGGATGAATGGTTAGATGGATGGTTGACTTTAGGAATTTGGTGAATGAGGCAACCATTCACGTCTTTATTCTTTTGGTCTACAACTGCAAGGTATTAGACAAATAGCTAAATGCCCTCGAATGCAATCCATCTCTGAATAAGTTTTAAATTATTCATGAAATTATGTTAATATTTATATCTCTATAAGTGATGATAATAAACTAATTATGTAGAATTACTAATATTATGTAACGGAAGGGAGGTTGTGACTATCTTTCATTCACCACTGATTTTCCAGTGTTTAGCACAATGCCTGGCATTCAGGTAGGTGCTCATATAATCATTGAATAAATAATAATAAGTTGGACTGCCCATTTCTAAGTGTTCTGAATTGATTGTCAGCATTCTGAGATTGGGACATTATAAGATAGTCTGTCTTGAATCCCGTGGTCCTTCTCTTCTCTTCTTATCAGTCAGTTCAGTCACTCAGTTGTGTCCAACTCTTTGTGACCCCATGGACTGCAGCACGCCAGGCCTCCTTGCCCATCACCAACTCCCGGAGTTTATTCAAACTTACGTCCATTAAGTCAGTGATGCCATCCAACTGTCTCATCCTCTGTTATCCCCTTCTCCCACCTTCAACCTTTCCCAGCATCAGGATCTTTTCAAATGAGTCAGTTCTTCGCATCAGGTAGTCAAAGTTTTGGAGTTTCAGTTTCAATATCAGTCCTTCCAATGAACACCCAGAACTGATCTCCTTTAGGATGGACTGGTTGGATCTCCTTGAATAGAGAGGAAATGGGAATTTCAGGCAACTTGTGCCAAAAAGTACAACTGGATCTCATAAAAACTAGAACATGAACAATGCCCTGAGTTTATACATCTCTGTTCATACTCTCCTATCTAGAGACCAGTTCCTCTTCACGATTCCAGTTTGCTCTCTCCCACACCCTAGCTGGCATAGCCCTGACTTGGGTTCAGACTTTTACATATCCAGGGTCTGGTATCATCTGACCAATTCTTTTTGTATTTATTTCAAAATTCCAGGAGAGAGACTGACTGTCCAAGATGGGGTCAGATAATGGTCCACAGTCTAATCAGCTGTGGCTATGGAGTCAAGTCCACATGGTGGGTAGGATGGGGAACCAGGGCCAGTAGGTTAAGAAGGAAATATGGGGCTTCCCTGGTGGCTCAGTGGTAAAGAATCCACCTGCTAGTGCAGGAGACACGGGTTCCGTCCCTGAGCCAGGAAGATCCCACATGCTGTGGAGCGGCTAAGCCTGTGTGCTATCCTATCGAGCCTGTGCTCCAGAGCCCAGGAGCCGCGACTACTGAAGCCTGTGCGCCCAGAGCCTGTGCTCCACGACAAGAGAGGCCACTGCAGTGAGGAGCCTGCGCACCACAGCTAGAGAGTAGCCCCTGCTCGCCGCAAGTGGAGAAAACCCTGTGCAGCAACAGAGACCCAGCGCAGCCAAAAACCAATACAATTTTTAAAAAAGAAGGGAATTTGTAAGGAGGAAATAATAGGTATCTCTAGGTCCAATATTTTTCATATTTTTGTGTCAGCTATATAAATTCTATCCTATGATATTATCCATTCTATTCCCTTTATCATTATCCCTTTAGAGCATTTTAAAGTTATTTCATCTTTCACTGTTATAATTGCTAAATTTTTTGCACCTATTTTTTTTTCCTTTGAATTATTTCCTTGAAATTAGGAAGTTAACAGGCCGAAGAGTGAGTATTTCTATCCTTTTTGAATATAAAATTTAAGTATTATAACAACATGCAAGGCCACCAGTAACTGTTTTTCGTCATTTCAGGGTTTTCTGGAAACTGTATCGGCTGTGGAGAAAGAGGATTTCGGTATTTCACGGAATTTTCCAACCACATAAACTTGAAGCTCACCACCCAGCCAAAGAAGCAGAAGCACTTAAAGTACTACCTAGTCAGAAGCTCCCAGGGTGTACTGTCGAAGGGACCTCTTATCTGCTGGAAAGGTAGCGTCAGCTTCCGGGGGTGGGAAGAGAATGTGAGTGTTAGGATATTGACAAGTGACCTGTGACCCACACGGGGTTCAGAATCCAGGTGTGGAATAGATAAATACCTCCAGTTCAGAAGACTATGCCAAAATATAAAACCCCTGACAGGTTATGTGACTTGCTTCGGTTTTTTGTTTTTGGTTTTTTTTTTTTTTTTTTTGGCTGCTTCACGTAGCCTGTGGGATCCTAGTTCCCTAATCAGGGAAGTAACCCGCTCTCTCTGCAGTGGAGGCAGACCTTTACTGAACCGCCAGGGAAGTCCCTTGACTTGCTGCTTTTCATTTTTAATAGAAACTATTTAAATTTCTCATTGTATTTATCTCTTGGGGTGTGGAATACATCTCTCTCGGGGGGAGGGAATGGACTCTTCCTAGCTCTTCTGGCATTTAGTGTGCATGCCTGCTCAGTCGCTCCAGTCGTGTCCGACTCATTGCAACCCCATGGACTGCAGCACGGCAGGCTTTCCTGTCCTCCACTATCTCCCAGAGTTTGCTCAAATTTATGTCTATTGAGTCGGTGATGCTATTTAACCATCTCATCTTCTGGCCCCCCATTTTCCTTTTGCCTTCAATCTTTCCCAGCATCAGGGTCTTTTCCAGTGAGTCAGCTCTTTGCATCAGGTGGCCAAAGTATTGAAGCTTCAGCTTCAGCATCAGTCCTTCCAATGAATATTCAGGGCTGATTTCTTTTATAATGGATGGGCTTAATCTCCTTACTGTCCAAGGGACTCTCAAGAGTCTTCTCCAACACCACAGTTCAACAGCATCAGTTCTTTGGCGCTCAGCTTTCTTTATAGTCCAACTCTCACATCCATACATGACTAAAACCATAACTTTGACTATACAGACCTTTGTCAGCAAAGTGATGACACTTTGTGTTGATACAGAGTGATGACTATTTTATGGTTGCATAGAGTATCTTTAAGTTCTTATTTAGTGCTCAGTGACAATTCATCTTTCTGGTAAAGAATTACCTTTTTAAAATAGTTTGTGACACAATGATCCTGGGTGACTTCTGGAACCTCACACTTATAGCCATTGCTATTTTGGAATTGTATTTATGTATATAATGTCAAATACATATTTGTATACAATATACCTAACATGGAGATATCCTTTTCGGCCAAAATATAGTAGCTCTTCAAGGAAGGTCACAGCATAGAAGATTGCAGAAAACTGCACCTACTTTTTGCATGTCTCCAATAAACTTGGAAGCTCTCTAAAGGACCCACTATAATTAGCTTTGTCATTTACAACCATTTATATTCCTTTTTCACCTGCTACCTTTAAATACTAATATGGTGCAACATATAGTATAAATTGTTTGGAAGTTATAGCCACACAGGTAGTCACAATATTTGCTATCTACCTGAATCAGTGCAAAGTATTACTAAAATACTACACCAAAGCCCAATTAATATTGGCTCATTTAAAATGAAGTTTAGTGTTGCCCAATCGGTAATTACTTTGAATAATATCTACCAGTTTCCTTTAATAAGAACTGAGAATAGTAAGAATTTGAAAATTTCTCATTTTTCTCCTCTGCTTACAAATTTTTCTTTGCTTCTGTTTCTGAACATAAATTAAGGTTGAAGGGAGTCTAGGAGCCTCCAAATCTAGGTTACTATTCTGCACTGAAATCAGTCCCAGGCAAGAGATTAACTGGTGCTTAAAAGCTTACCAAGTTTTTATAAATTATTGATAATTTAACCTCAGTCTTACCCATAAAACTAGCATGACTATATTGGTTATGAGTAATTTTTCTCCTGGGAACTAGTCTGTGCCTAACAAAAGTCAAACTGTTCTAGGGAACAAAATCATCTTTCTTTTCCAAACATGGCCCTAGAAAGACAAATTATGTTCACCAGCTTGGACGTTCTGTTGGAGTCAGGACTGGGGAAGGGGGATCTCTTAAAGAAAGTGGCTGCCCCTTGAGGAGCAGGAGTTTATTTCAGAGATTTTGTGGATTGTGGCTCCATCACTTGTTTTAACAGAATATTGTTCTCTATGGTTTTTATTCCTTCCTAGAATGTAGAAGCCGACAATCCTCTACCACTTGCCACTCCATTAAACCAAACTCTTCAGTGTCATCAACTGCGACCCCAGAAAACGGCACAACAAATGGATACAAATCAGGATTCATTCAGACAGGTAACGGGTTATTTTCTTTTGCAGTTTCAAGCAGCAGATGTATATTTATTGAGGCATTTTAAACTTACAGTTGGCTGATTTGAACAGAGATTTTTTTTTTTTTTAAATAGAGGTATTACTTGAGTCACTATTCGAATTAGAACTCAGCATTGAGATGGGTCAGTCTATGGGTGACCAGGACCCCAAATCCCAAAGAGTACTGCCAATGCCAGGCAAGGCAAGGAGACAGGAACTGACAGTTGGTAGAGAATTTAGCTCAAGCTTAGGACCTGTGTCTAGAGGAGTCTGACAGGAGATAGTGAGTAGAAATACAGCCATGAGAGAAGTTTGCGTCATAGCTATGAGGTGGAATTTATTGAGGACCTTCTCATGAAGACTGGGGTGCTAGGGTAGGGCTCTAACTAGGCTTGCTGAACATTATATTGAGTATTACAAACCAATCTGGATATAAACTAAAATCCCAAAGCGGGACTGGAGATCACAGTGGAAGAATCTAGGATCTAGTTTCAGGTAATACAAGATTGCAGCTTGGTTACAAATAACCAGATAAAATCTTAGGACCTGAAGCCACGTTACAGTATCAGAGCAGGGTCAACAGAATGGCTGATCTGATAACTGAGCAGATAAGCCACTAGTCTAAAACTTCTGAGAATTCCTCTAGTGTGAAGGCCTGCACTCAGGTCAGGATAATACTCCAGGGGGACTTAATGTTTCTAGGTGGCCGAAGGGCTGGAGGGCTGTAACTGAAGAGATCCCTGAAGATAGTATTTGAGAAAATTTTTCAGAACCAGCCTAGGTTGTATCTTAGGCAAGAAGAAAAGTATTTCAAAAGTATGAGTGAATTTTTTTTCAGTTCACTTGTATTTTGGAAAGTATTTTACCCACAACCTCATAGCATATGTGTTCTGCCAGAGTTCACTCAACCACAACGAATTGGAAAAAAGGCTGTCTTTCTTCATTGCACTACTTGGCATTTCTCTTCCAAATGTATATGAAATTTTGATGAGCTGGTAAATGGTTTCCACTTATTTTCAAGGTGGAAGTGATTATTAGAATATATTAGTAACAGTTGCAGTGATAATGAAGATGACTTTATTTGGGGACATTTTTTGCTATGTTTCTGGACTCAGCAAAAACCGTTTCATCCTGGATTTTAAGTCTAGCCTTTAAACTGTCTAAGAGATTTATATAAAGGCTATCATTTAAGAGAGAAGAGAATATTCTAAATTCTCATTTATTCTAAATGAGAGAACATCATGTCATTAGGTATTCAAGTAAGAAAAAAGTTGGCATTTGGCTCTTGGCACGGAAATATTAGCTTTTGTTACAGTGATGTCTCCTACAATTTTAGTAATTTGATTCTGCAGTATATTTTCTGCCATTAGAACTTGGGTCTAAGGAAATTCAATTTTAAAACTACAGCATTAGTAGTGAATACTTACTTCATTCCAACAGAAACTTACCGTGTGTTTATTATATTCCCAGACCCTTGTCAGATGCTATAAGGCAGGGTTCCAGTACTTGATTGTTGGCTCCAGTGATTTAAAAATCACTCAAATAAGGGATAAAAGCAATAAAACATGTTACCTTTCATAAGGGAGAGGTGAATATGTATAACTAGTTGTACCTGAAAATAATGAAAAGATACTGAAATGTTAATAATAAATAGTGAAATGTTAATTAGCATTTTAATTATGCAGAAATATATTTTGAAAATGAAAATTGCTCCAAATAGAGGAATTCAAGATTCAGGCTTTATTTAGCAAGGGCTCCTTCAGTTTTCACAATTGACTTACAGTGAACACAAGTGACCAAGTGCCATGTCAATATTCTTGTGTATCCCTTCTTGAGGTGAGAATGGTAATTTGACCATGAAATTAGCTATTAATTTTAGGTGCAATCCAGAGAATTTAATAGAAGATGGTGCCTTTAAGAGTAAAACTTTGTGTCTAAAACTTTCTTCTTGACAAATAATATTTATGGAGTCTTCAACAATAATTTTTTTCAATGTATTTTGAAAGTAATAGACTGTAAGAATTTTATACCAGCCTATATTTTCATTTCAAACATTAAGCGTATGCAGCATCTCCTTAGCTGATAGAGATTTACCCTCCTGTAGGAGATTGCCTTCTTAATCTGCAATCAATGACCGCCTGTAATCAGCATTTCTTAGCCAGAAATGTAAGCATACATTTTAGCAAAATATTTGCTAAAGCACACAAATAAGGAAAATATTTGAAGATGGGATTAATTTACTATTTACACAGCTTTGTCTTTCATTCCAACTGCCGAGCTCTGGACATTCTGTTCTGGCTGGCTCGCTGCTTTATCTTTTGAATATTTTTTTTCAACATATTTGTGTCATTGATAATTCAAATTTTAGCCAACAATCCTGGTGAAATATTTTATGGTTTTGACTGAAGGTGGCTACATAGTTACTACCTATATTGTACACACTTACTGCACACACACACACACGTATGTGTTTTGTGTTTAATAAGGACAGGAATTCAAGAATAAGATCCTGGAAGCTGTGTGGTACAGCCAGAAATAAAGAGGGAGAGGAAAAAAAGAACAGATGAAAAAAACCTTTGCCTAACACAAAATTTTCCATATTTTTTCCTAAAAGTTTAATTGTTTTATCTCTTGCATTAGTCATTTTGAGTTAATTTTTGTGTGTCATGTGAGTTGAGCATCTAAGTTTACCTGTTCACATGTGGATATCCAATTGCTCCAGCATCACCAGTTAAACAGATTGTCTTTTTGTCAGTGAATTTCACTTATCAATAATCAATTGATTATAAATAAAAGGATTTATTTCTGGGCAAATTGATAAAATGGACCTCCTCAAAATTCAAAGCTTTTACACTTCAAAAGACAGTATTAAGGAAATGAAAAGATAAGTGATAAACTAGAAAAAGATACTTGCAAAACACATATTTAATAAAGGATTTGTATCCAGAATTTATGAAGAACTCTTACAACTCAGTAACAAGATTACAGTCCAATCAAAACATGGGGAAAAGATTTGGAACAGACATTTCTTCAGAGAACATATACAAATAGCTAATAATCACATGGAAAGATGCTCAGCATCATTAGTCATTAGGGAAATACAAATCAAAACTATAATGAGATATTAATATTAATATTACCCCCATCTACCCAGGAGAAATAAGGACATGTTCTTGCAAAAACTTGCACACAAATGTTCATATAGCAGCATTGTTCATTCAGTCGAAAACTGGAGACAAGCTAAATGTCAATCAACTCATGAACAAATAGACAACATTGTGTATCCATAAAATAGAATATCATTCAGCAATAATAAAGAGCAAGCTACTGATACCTGCTATCATATATCATGAATGAACTTCAAAAACACTATGCCAAGTGAAAGAAACTAGTCAAAAGAGACCATGTATTATATGGTTTCATTTATATGAAATGTTCAGAAAAGGCAAATTGCAAGAGATAGAAAATAGATTAGTGGATGCCTGGGGCAAGGAGGGAATGAAAATTAACTGAAAGTGGGCATGAGGTTTCCTGTTGGGGGATGAAAATGTTCTAAAACTGGTTTATGGTGATGGTGGCACCACTTGGTCAAGTTACTAGAAATCACTGAACTATCCACTTGAATTGAGTAAGCTTTATGATAGTTAAGATATCCCTCAGTAAAGCTGGGGAGGGAGATTAAAAAGCTGCTCTAAAGACAAAGGTGAAATCATTTGGAGTGGCAACATTTCTCCCTTGGTTGAATCCAGTCTAATTTACTGAGTGTTTTCTAAAGAATGAGCACTGTTTCTGACCAAACAGTAAACTGTACAGGGCTTGGAGTCTGAGTCCTGGTGTTCAAATACTGTCCCCAATGTTTATTGGTTGAGGCTTGGGAGATGCCACTCAGTTGTGTCTGGATTTTCTCATTTGTAAAACTGAAAATAACAATACCTATTTTGCAACTAAGGATTAACTCAGCCTTGCTATTGTACTTGTGAGCCAAAACCACAATAACCACGATGGTGTGATCACTCACCTAGAGCCAGACATCCTGGAATGTGAAGTCAAGTGGGCCTTAGGAAGCATCACTACAAACAAAGCTAGTAGAGGTGACGGAATTCCAGGTGAGCTATTTCAAATCCTAAAAGATGATGCTGTGAAAGTGCTGCACTCAGTGTCAGCAAATCTGGAAAACTCAGCAGTGACCACAGGACTGGAAAAGGTCAGTTTTCATTCCAATCCCAAAGAAAGGCAATGCCAAAGAATGTTCAAACTACTGCACAATTGGATTCATCTCACACACTAGCAAAGTAATGCCCAAAATTCTCCAAGCCAGGCTTCCACAGTACATGAACCATGAATTTCCAGATGTTCAAGCTGGATTTAGAAAAGGCAGAGGAACCAGAGATCAAATTGCCAACATCTGCTGGATCCTTGAAAAAACAAGAGAATTCCAGAAAAACATCTACTTTTGCTTTATTGACTATGCTAAAGCCTTTGACTGTGTGGATCACAACAAACTGTGGAAAATTCTGAAAGAGATGGGAATACCAGACCACCTGACCTGCCTCCTGAAAAATCTGTATGCAGGTCAAGAAGCAACAGTTAGAACTGGACATGAAACTACAGACTGGTTTCAAATCGGGAAAGGAGTACGTCAAGGCTGTATATTGTCACCCTGCTTATTTAACTTATATGAGAAGTACATCATGTGAAATACCAGGTTGGATGAAGCACAAGCTGGAATCAAGATTGCCAGGAGAAATATAATAACCTCAGATATGCAGGTGACACCACCCTTATGGCAGAAAGCAAAGAACTAGAGTCTCTTGAAGAAAGGAAAGTGGAAAAGTTGGCTTAAAACTCAACATTCAGAAAACAAAGATCATGGCATCTGGTGTCATCACTTCATGGCAGATAGATGGGGAAACAATGGAAACAGTGAGAGGTTTTATTTTTGGGGGCTCCCAAATCACTGCAGATGGTGACTGCAGCCATGAAATTAAAAGACGCTTGCTCCTTGTAGGAAAAGCTATGAGCAACCTAGACAGCATATTAAAAAGCAGAGACATTATTTTGCCAACAAAGGTCCATCTAGTCAAAGCTATAGGGCTTCCCTGGTGGCTCAGATGGTAAAGCATTTGCCTGCAGTGCGGGAGACCCGGGTTTGATCCATGGGTTGGGAAGATCCCCTGGAGAAGGAAATGGCAACCCACTCCAGTATTCTTGCCTGGAAAATCCCATGGATGAAGCCCAGTAAGCTACAGTCCATGGAATCGCAAAGAATCGGACACGTCTAAGCGACTTCACTTCACTTCAGTCAAAGCTATGGTTTTTCCAGTAGTCATGTATGGATGTGAGAGTTGGACTATAAAGAAAGCTGAGTGCTGAAGAATTGATGCTTTTGAACTGTGGTGTTGGGGAAGACTCTTGAGAGTCCCTTGGACTGCAAGGAGTTCCAACCAGTCAATCCTACAGGAAATCAGTCCTGAATGTTCACTGGAAGGACTGATGGTGAAGCTGAAACTCCAGTACTTTGGCCACCTGTTGCAAAGAACTGACTCATTGGAAAAGACCCTGATACTGGGAAAGATTGAAGGAGGGAGGAGAAGGGGATGACAGAGGATCAGATGGTTGGATGGCATCATTGATATGATGGACATGAGTTTGAGTAGACTCTGGGAATTGGTGATGGACAGGGAAGACTGGCGTGTCGCAGTCCATGGGGTCACAGAGTTGGAACTACTGAGGGACTAAACTGAACTGAACTGTGTGCCATTCTCCCTATTGTGATTTATTAACCATCTATATTCTTTTTAAAATAATCTTTATTTCTGTATTTTTGGCTTACACTGGGTCTTTGTTACTGCAAGAGGGCTTTCTCTGGTTGTGGTGAGTGGGGGCTGCTCTCTAGCTGTGGCGTGTGGCCTTCTCATCGCAATGGCTTCTCCTGTTGTGGAGCATGGGAGTAGTGGTGCATGGGCTTAGTTGCTCTGCGGTATGTGGAGTCTTCCTGGACCAGAGATGGAACCCATGTCCTCTGCATTGGAAGGTGGATCTTAACCACTGGACCACCAGAGAAGCCCTCATCTATATTTTTTTATATGCTAGAAACTGTAGGCTCATTTTATTTATCCCTCTACACCCTAGTACCTGGCAGATGCCTGGAAATAAATATTTTTAAATTCCATTTTTATTTAAATTAGCATTTGTGGGATTGTTAATTTGCTCATGCATACTCTTTTTCCAACTGAAGATGGTATGCTCTTCTACCATGAGAAGGAAAAATTAGCTTGTAAGCTGGGATAGAGATGGGCCACCTAAGCTCTGCCCCTGGGACTGATAGTGTCATTTTTAAGAAGATGCTATTAGGCAGGACCTGGTATGAATCTATGACTGTCTTAGGCCCTGGCTACATTTGCCTAAAGTATTTAAAGTTCTATTTTATGGCTGCATTGGTATTAATATAAAGATGACTATGCCTGAGTGCCGTGTGTGTGTCAAGTCACTTCAGTTGTATCCGACTCTTTGTGACCCTGTGGCCTGTAGCCCGCCAGGCTCCTCTGTCCATGGAATTCTTCAGGCAAGAATTCTTCAGGCAAGAATTCTGCAGTGGGTTGCCATGTCGTCCTCCAGGGGAAGCTTCCCGACCCAGGGATCGAATTGCAACTCTTATGTCTCCTGCATTGGCAGGTGGGTTCTTTACCACTAGTGCCACCTGGGAAGCCCCAAAGATGAATATATTAACATTAAATGTTAAGACACTTTCTTTGACCAAAAGTTCATCTTTTTCTTCTAATTTTAAAAGAAATTAAAACATTCTCATGAACACCTAAAAGTGTTAATGGACCTGAGGCACTGTGCCTTCTCTGCCTAGTGGAGAAGGTAGCCCTGTTATTGGAGACGAATGCACAGTCCATGAAACGGGGTTTTCCTGTAGATGAGCAACTGATGGCTCAAAGTAATGTAAACCCCTTACTGTCTTATGCTTATGTATTAAACTTATAAGGACAGATACTACACTTAATCTTAGCCAAAAGGCTAAGAAGTGATTGTGCTTCTGTATTAAAGAAGTGAGAACAATAACAAATGAAAGGACTGGCCCTATCATATATCAACCTCATGAAGCTTTCCTAATAAAGACAGCATGGAGTTGGTGCAGGGATAGACAAAGAGCAGCAAAACAGATTAGAAAGTCCCCAAACAGATTCCTAGGACATGTGGGTGTTTTCTACTTAACAGAGTGACTTGCAGATCAGCAGAACCTTTCCATTCAACAAATGATGCTCAGAAGTTGGGTATCCCATGTGGAAAAAAATAGAAACTGGACCCCTACTGTCCTCTATCCACAAAAATCAGTTCCGGGTCACTGAAGAATCTAAATGCAGCAAGCAGAAGTGTCAAGCTTTAAGGAGATATTGTAGTATCTTAAATGTAGAGACCAAAAGTGCTGTATCATTTAAGCGTACCTTTCCTCTTTCAATTTGTCTGTTAGCCACTAAACTTCCTTAAGGTCAGACTAAGCAAAGTTCCTCTCGCAGGTTTTTCTAAGCTTAGTTCCTCATGAATATTCAAATTATCCCTTTACCAAAACACAGTCTCCTTTTTCCACGTGTGGTGGAACCCTTGGGCTGGCAAATCTGCCCACTCCTAACTAGATAGCGGGAACACATGGGCTTTTCCCTGGGCAGGGATTGTATCTTTGCCTTCTTCCCCTATTCTATCCCCAGAGCCTGGCATCATATCTGGCCTCCTGAAGCAGCTCAATAAATATCCAAAGAGTGAATGGGAGGGAGAGTGAAGAAAGTCAACGACCAAACTCCTCTGAGACAGGGCTGTAGTGCTTTTGAGACTCTTGCTCACAAAAGAGAAAATGAAACTCTTAAGCAAGTATAAGGAGGAATGGTGCACTTTGTAGAAATAAAGAAACTGCAAATCATGACAATGAAAAGTCATTCATCAGTTCTATTAACCACAATATCCCATCTTAAGTGATAATATACAGTGCTGGCAAGCATATAAGACTGACAATCTCAGGCTGATGGAGGTAGACAGAAATATGACTTCTTTTTTTATGTATAATTTTTTGTGTGGCTGTGCTCCATCTTCGTTGCTGAGAGGGCTTTTCTCTTGTTTTGGAGAATGGGGATAACTGTCTAGCTGTGGTGCACAGGCTTCTCATTTCAGTGGCTTCTCTTATTTCGGAGCACAGGCTCTGGGGCTCACAGGCTTTCAGCAGTTGCAGCTGCCAGGCTCGAGAGCACAGGCTCAATAGCTGTGTTACATGGACTTAACTCTGAGGCAAGTGTGATCTTCCCGACCCAGGGATCAAACCCATGTCTCTTCCATTGGTGGGCGGATTTTTTACTACTGAGCCACCAGGGAAGCCTCAATATGACCTTTTAAGAAAGCAATTTGGCAATATATAACAAGACCATTAAAAATATTTATATCCTCTACTCTAGTAATCTCACTTCAGAGGCCTTAGCCAAGAAAATAACCTAAAAGGACACTCAAGATATTCATTGCAGTTATCCTTAAGATGAACAGAAAAGAAGCACTCTTTTAATATAGAAACAAAGAAATCATAGCATATTCATAGGACAAAGATGTGAAAAAAAAATTAGGACACTGTCCAACCACATACGAAATAATCCTATTAAGGTTAAAAAAAAAAAATATTAGGGCTTCCATGGTGGCTGTGTTAAAAAATCCACCTGCCAATGTAGGAAACATGGTTTTGATCTCTGGCTAGGAAGATCCCACATGCCATGGACCAACTAATCCCAGGCACTACAACTATCGAGCCTGTGCTCTAGAGCCTGGAGCCGCAACTTCTGAGCCCACGTGCCGCAGCCGCTGAAGCCCGTGTGCCCGAGAGCCTGTGCTCTGCAGCAAGAGAAGCCACTGCAATGAGAAGCCCACCCACCACAACTAGAGAGTAGCCCCTGCTCACCGCAACTAGAGAAAGCCCCATGCAGCAACAAAGACCCAGCACAGGCAAACATCAATAAATAAATAAAATTATTTTTTAAAAATATTAACCTCTATAGGTATTTTTGTTACAGCATGGAAAAAATACTGGAGTATAGCCAATTAATTGACACACAATGTTATGATAGTTTCAGATGCACAGCAAAAGGACTCAGCCACACATATACATTTATCTATTCTCTCCTAAACCCTGCTCCCATCCAGATGGCACATAACATTGAATAGAGTTCCATGTGCTATACAATAGGTCCTTGCCTATTATCCATTTAAAATATAGCAGTGTATATGACCTTCCCAAACTCCCTAACTGTCCCTTCCCTTTGGTAACCATTAGTTCGTTTTCTGTGAGTCTCTTTCTGTTTTGTAAGTTCATTTGTATCATTTCCTTTTAGATTCCACATATAAGGGATGGCATATGGTATTTCAAGAAGTGATATTTTAACATGTTTGTTTCTATTTCTGAGTTTTCCTTTATATTTTTCATAATTAAGCACTAGAAATTCTCAGGATGAAGTCGAATGTATAGGTCAGTAGAAAGATCTGGTTTTCACTGATCTTTCTTCAGCATTCTGTGTAGGAATAAAGACCAGAACCTAACATATATGCATCTAAGTTACAGTTAGTTAGAAGGTAACAAAACCAGAATTTGAACTTTCTCTGCTCACTATTGACAATTTTATTAGGCAGTTGCTGGGTTATACAAAGATGATATTACCTCGAATTCTTTATAATGTTCATAAATTACCTCAAATTTCAAGAACAGAGTAAAAGGCAAGAGGAATGGGAAGATGAGAGGGGAGGACTAAGGTTGAAAAATCCATGAAGAAAAGAAACAAAATTGGGTAATTTGTAGTGATGTGGATGAACCATGTGGATGAATCATGCCCAGGAAGCAAGTCAGAAAGAGAAAAGCAAATATCATATACTAATGCATATATATGGAATCTAGGAAAATGGTATTAATGAACCTATTTGCAGGGCAGGAATAGAGACGCAGGTGTAGAGAACACTTGTGGACACAGACAGGGAAGGAGAGGCTGGGATGAACTGAGAGAGTAGCATTGACATATATACACCACCGTGTGTAACATAGACAGCCAATGGAAAGCTGCCGTATAGCACAGGGGGCGCAGCTTGGTGCTCTGTGACGACCTAGAGGGGTGGGGTGGGGAGGGGCGAGGGAGGCTCAAGAAGGAGGGGATATGTGTATATTATAGCTAATTCACTTTGTCATACTGCAGGATCTACACATTGTAAAGCGATTATACTCCAATTTAAAAAAGCATCTCCCCCATAAAAATCTGTAAAGATCAATTCTATATCCACTTTTGGCCAAAATGCATTAAAAGGGACTAAGTTTATCATACCACCTGAAACAACCAGGAAAAAAGACAAAACTACATGAAAAACAGTTGTTAGGACACTGTCCTTCGGGCAACAAACGACATTGATTCTGAGCAATAGGAAGCAAATAATGTGAGTCTTAGCATTGCCCCAGCTTACCTGCCAGTTTCCAGTCCGTGATCCAGAGAGGGGGAACTGTGGTGGAGCCCAGTGGTCCCCTAAATTGAGTGGAAGGAACCAAAGCAGGTAAAGTTCACTGGACCAAGTACCAGAAGGCAGACAGCTGCACAGAGAGATCCCCAGCACCGTGCGAAAACTTCCCTGAAATGTTCAGTATAGGGTCAGTTGATGCATGCATATTTGGAAACTACTCAAGGCTGTATAGTCAAAGCTATGGTTTCTCCAGTAGTCATGTGTGACTGTAAGAGTTGGACCATAAAGCGAAGAATTGATACTTTTGAACTGTGGCGCTGGAGAAGACTCTTGAGAGTCCCTTGGACTGCAAGGAGATCGAACCAGTCAATCCTAAAGGAAATCAGTCCTGAATATTCACTGGACAGACTCATGCTCAAGCTGAATCTCCAATACTTTGGCTACCTGATGCAAAGAGCCGACTCATTGGAAAAGACTCTGATGCTCGGAAAAATTGAAAGCAGGAGAAGGGGATGACAGAGGATGAGATGGTTGCATGGCATCACCAACTCAGTGAACGTGAGCTTGAACAAACTCCGGGAAATGGTGAAGGACAGGGACATCTGGTGTGCTGCAGTCCATGAGGTAGCAGAGAGTTGGACATGACGGTGACTGAACAACATGAGATCTATCCAGTTCTTTGAGAAATGGGTTAAAAAATTTAAAGCAAATTCTTCTTTTATCCCCACTCATTTATTTAAATATTTTGGTGCTACAAATGTACCCTTTGGAATTCGCCCATTCGGGTTTAAGTTCCATGTGTATCTATTGCTGTGTGGCAGACACTGAGAACACTTAATCTTTCTAAGTCTAGTTCCTCATCTGCCGAACAGAAGTGTGAACTACAGCCACTCCACAGTGTTGTTAGGATTACTTTAGAAAATCCTCAGTTGAGTGGTTGGCATGTAGTGAGTGTACATGACCGCAGACACTCATGGGCATTGTGTAAGTTCAGATGAGACTGAGTGACTGAACAACATCAAGGCTGGTAAAAAGTTCCATCCAGAAGAGTGGGAGGGAACATTCACACAGGGCCAGGAATAAGGGCTGTTCCAACCAGCTAGGTGGGAAAACCTCACAATTTATCAGGCATTGGATGGAGTACTTGAGAAAGTCTTGTCTCAGTCATGAAGAATACTTAATTCTAGATTGAGCACTACTTCAAAATAGCCTAAAAATATCGAAAAACAAAATCCAAAAGGATCAAATTGTTTCCAAGCAATTTAACTGTCTGGAGGAGGGCATGGCAACCCACTCCAGTATTCTTTTAATTTTTTTTTAATTAAAAAAAAAAGAAAAATAGAATTTATTAGAGTGGGAGTCACGCCAAGAACAGTGGGCTGCCTTCCTGATAGTCATGGAGAGCTGATGACAAGCGTAGGTCATTTGCCTGTTTTTATAGATGGGGAACAAAGTAGGAATACGTATCTTACCCAATCACTCTAGTATTCTTGCCTGGAGAATCCCATGGACAAAAGGAGTCTGGTGGGCTACAGTCCATACTGTTGCAGAGTTGGACATGACTGAAGTGACTTAGCATGCACACATGCAATTCAACTGTATTCCAGAATAAAGCTCAAGAATATTTATAGACAAACTTCCAATTATAAGATAAATAAGTACTAGGGATATAACATACAATATGATAAAGATAATTAATAGCGCTGTATAATGTATATGAAAGTTGTCAAGACAATAAATCCTAAGAGTTCTCATCGCAAGGAAAAATTTTTTCTTTTTCTTTTATTTTGTATCTATATGAGATGATGACTGTTCATTAAACTTCTTGTGATAATCATTTCATGATGTATGTAAGTCAAATGCTGTACACCTTGAACTTATACAATTCCCATGAGTGTGTGCAGGCTCAGACGTGTCCAACTTTTTGTGAGCCTATGGACTGTAACCCGCCAGGTTCCTCTGTCCATGGGATTCTTCAGGCAAGAATACTGCAGTGGGCTACCATTTTCTCCTCGAGGATCTTCCCAACCTAGGGATGAAACCAGAACCAGAACCTCCTGCATTGGCAGGTGAAATTCTTTACCTCTGAGCCACCTGCGAAGCCTATTGTAAGAGGCAGAGAAACACGATTAATATTGAGACTCATTAATCCATCAAAACCAACCCGAAACTGTCAGAGGTGTCAGAATTAGCAGAAAAGGACATCAAAACAGTTATTAAACATATCTCGTATGTTCAAGAAGCTAAGTAGACACTGAAGATATTAAAAAGCTCCAAAATGGAATGCTTCGCAAATTTGTGTGTCATCCTTGAGAGGGGCCATTCTAACCTTCTCTGTATTGTTCCAGCTTTAGTATATGTGCTGCTGACATGAGCAAAGGATTGTGTTTTAATTAAGTGCTAGTCTCATTAAGTCAGAAGTAAAATATGACTGACATAAATGACGCAGCCTCAGCGTGCATTAGTGAAAATATTGTGTCTTATTAGAAGAATATTACTCTAATTGCCAGTGTGAATGTGAAAATAGGTTCAGAGTACTATCCCCAGGAAAGAAGCAAATTATGTAGTCTATGTTTAAATATTTATTTGGTTGCAACAAGTCTTAGTTGCAGTGACATGTGGGATCTAGTTCCCTGATCAAGGATCGAACCTGGGCCCCCTGCATTGGGACTTCAGAGTCGTAGCCACTGGACCACCAGGGAAACCTACACGGTCTAAGTTTAATACAGGTACCAAGGGCAAAAAAAGGGCTTGTAAAGGTTTAAAGTCTCAAGCATCTGGAAGCCCCTTAATAAGACTGAGCAAGACAAGTATTTCTTGAATATCTGCTGTGTTCTAGGTACTTGCTAAACATGTTAATTGCTACAGTGAGGCAGGTTTTAGGATCATTTTGCCAATCACAAAACAGAATCTCAGAAAAGGTTAATTATTTGGCAAAAAAAAAAAAGTAATTGACAAAATCAGAATCCAAAGTCTTTCTACTTGCTACTTAAATGACTCCCTTTAAAAAAAAAAATTTTCCCCCCCGTGATCTTGGGCTAACAGATTGAGCTATTGCATAAAGAGGATAAGGAAGTTGTTGCGGCTTTTTTTCACTCTGTTTCTTTAGCCATGATGTGGCAGACCTTGTGCTGGGAATGCCATCAAGGAGCTCATGACCTGAAGAGCGAAACAGGATCTTACAAAATCCAACAACACAGAGAGCAGAGCTGTGACTTGCTCAAGGATTTTTCCAAGTGTTCAAATGCTCCCATGTTTACAAGTTCACGGGTAAAGATAATCGGGTCTTAATGACAATTGGGCCAGGTGATCAGCTGTTTACTCAATGTGTAAGCACCAGTTTCTGTACAACAGCCTACAGTTCAGCTTCACCTCTGAGTAAGATCACAAAGGCTATTGAATTTTGGACATTGGGGCTGCTCCCAGTTGATCAAAACCACTGTTAAACACTGAACATGCCAATACCTGATAAGTTCAAGAATACAAGCATGGGCAAGATGGTAAAGAGTAGGGAATAATATAAAATGATTCATGTTCACTCTGACCTTATCTAATGCCTAACTGCTTTCTGACTATATGCCTACACACGTGGCCTTTTGTGACTGGCCTCCCTTCACTTGACATCATGTTTTTAAGATGCATCCACGTTGTAGTGTATATCAGTATTTTATTCCTTTTTGCTGCTGAATAACATCCCCATTTTATGGATATACCATATTTTATTTATGAATTTATGAGTTGATGGATATTTAGGTTTTTCTACTTTGTTCAGTTCAGTTCAGTTGCTCAGTCATGCCTGACTCTTTGTGACCCCATGAATCGCTGCACGCCAGGCCTCCCTGTCCATCACCAACTCCCAGAGTTCACTCAAACTCACATCCATCAAGTCAGTGATGCCATCCAGCCATCTCATCCTCGGTCGTCCCCTTCTCCTCCTGCCCCCAATCCCTCCAAGCATCAGGATCTTTTTCAATGAGTCAACTCTTCACATGAGGTGGCCAAAGTACTGGAGTTTCAGCTTTAGCATCATTCCTTCCAAAGAACACCCAGGGCTGATCTCCTTCGGAATGGACTGGTTAGATCTCCTTGCAGTCCAAGGGACTCTCAAGAGTCTTCTCCAACACCACAGTTCAAAAGCATCAATTCTTCGGCGCTCAGTTTTCTTCACAGTCCAACTCTTGCATCCATACATGACTACTGGAAAAACCATAGCCTTGACTAGACAGACATTTGTTGGCAAAGTAATGTCTCTGCTTTTCAATATGCTATCTGGGTTGGTCATAACTTTTCTTCCAAGGAGTAAGCGTCTTTTAATTTCATGGCTGCAGTCACCATCTGCAGTGATTTTGGAGCCCAAAAAAATAGTCTGCCACTGTTTCCACTGTTTCCCCATCTATTTCCCATGAAGTGATGGGACCAGATGCCATGATCTTCATTTTCTGAATGTTGAGCTTTAAGCCAACTTTTTCACTCTCCTCTTTCACTCTCATCAAGAGGCTTTTTAGTTCCTCTTCACTTTCAGCCATAAGGGTGGTGTCATCTGCACATCTGAGGTTATTGATATTTCTCCCGGCAATCTTGATTCCAGCTTGTGCTTCTTCCAGTCCAGCGTTTCTCATGATGTACTTTGCATATAAGTTAAATAAGCAGGGTGACAATATATAGTCTTGACATACTCCTTTTCCAATTTGGAACCAGTCTGTTGTTCCATGTCCAATTCTAACTGTTGCTTCCTGACCTGCATATTGGTTTCTCAAGAGGCAGGTCAGGTGGTCTGGTATTCCCATCTCTTTCAGAATTTTCCACAGTTTATTGTGATTCACACAGTCTATTGTGATTCACACAGTCAAAGGCTTTGGCATAGTCAATAAAGCAGAAATAGATGTTTTTCTGGAACTCTCTTGCTTTTTCGATGATCCAGCGGATGTTGGCAATTTGATTTCTGGTTCCTCTGCCTTTTCTAAAATCAGCTTGAACATCTGGAAGTTCACGCTTCATGTATTTCTGAAGCCTGACTTGGAGAATTTTGAGCATTACTTTACTAGCGTGTGAGATGAGTGCAATTGTGTGGTAGTTTGAGCATTCTTTGGCATTGCCTTTCTTTGGGAGTGGAATGAAAACTGACCTTTTCCAATCCTGTGGCCACTGCTGAGTTTTCCAAATTTGCTGGCATATTGAGTGCAGCACTTTCACAGCATCATCTTTCAGGATTCGAAATAGCTCAACTGGAATTCCATCACCTCCACTAACTTTGCTCGTAGTGATGCTTTCTAAGGCCCACTTGACTTTCTACTTTGGGGCTGTTGTAAATAATGCTGCTATGAACATTTGTGTACAGATTTTTGCATGGGCATATGTTTTTACTTCACTCTCATTTTATACCTAGGAGTGGAATTGCTGGGTCATAGCTCTATGCATACCCATTTGAGGAACTGTTTTCTTTTTTTTAATGTATATATTTTTATTTTCATTTATTTGTCTGCATCAGGTCTTAGTTGTGGCATGCAGGATCTTTAGTTGCAGCATGTGAACTCTTAGTTGCAGCGTGTGGGATCTAACTCCCTGACCAGGGATCGAACACAGGTCCCCTGCCCTTGGGAGCATGGAGGCTTAGCCACTGGACCACCAGGGAAGTCCCTGAGAAATTTTTTCCAAAGTGGCTGCACCATACTACATTCCTACCAGCAACGTGTGAAGGTCCCAGTTTCTCCATATCCTTGTCAGTACTTAATATTATTTTGCTGTGTTGTGTTCCACTTTGTTTTAGCCATCCTAGTGTATGTTGGTAGTATGGTTTTGACTTGTGTTTTTCCAATGACTAATCATATTGAGTATATTTTCATGTGCTAATTGGCTACCTGTATATCTTCTTTTGGAGAAATGTCTATTCCAAACAACTTGCCCATTTTTTAGTTGGGTTATTTGTCTCTCTATTATTGAATTGTAAGAGTTCTTTATACATTCTAGATACAAGTCCTTTACCATATATGAGTTGCAAATATTTCGCCTGAGTTGTCTCTTTGTTCTCTTGGTGGTGTCTCTCAATGGTCTCTCCATGGTGTCTCTTGAAGCACAACATTATTGTATCTTGATGGAGTCCAATTCATCTATTTTTTCTTTTGTTGCTTGCACTTTTGGTGTCACATTCAAAAATGACTGCCTCAGCCAAGACCATGAAGATTTACTCCTGTGTTTTCTTCTAAGAGTGTTACAGTTTTAGCTCTTATCTTACATTTAGATCTATAATCCATTTCTGGTTAATTTCTATATATGGTGATAGGAAGAGCTTTTATTAGTCAGTTTCTTTATTCTTGTGCATATTTCTGTACATTCATTTTGTACCTGATGGTCTGTGCTTATCTGAATTCACTGACTTGAAAAAATTACCACCACTTAAAATTTATTAACCAGATTTCACCTGTATGCTTATCTGGACTGTTAGAAATATGCTAAAATTCTAAGTGTAAACTAGGAAACAACGAATCTTGCACCAAACAATATATTTGTGGCCTGAAACATAATGACCAACCTGTATAGAGACATGGCATAGTTACCTGGGACTCCTGTAGTTACGGTTCTCTGTTAGTACCTGAAAACCTTGGGCTGTCTTCAGTTTCCTGAGACTTTATAATGTTGTGTGTGCAGTTGCTGGCTTCTGTTCTTCCTGTAGGCATTAAAATCACTCCATGGTGTAAGTTTGACCTGCAGAGAGGAATATGAACTCTCCTGAGCCAGCAGGGGACCATTTCAGTCTTTTGAGTTCTTATGCACTGGTTAGATGTATCAGGAATCACATTGTGGTATGAGCATTAATTTTTTATATAATTTCTAATGTAGTATCATCAGAATCCTGCTCTTCAGAACACTTTGTTTTTTAAACTCTCAGAGTTTTAGTAGTTCCTCTGACCCATTCCTATGTTACCTGATTACACTGTTCTGCTGGTGTAGTCAGGGACTTCACACTCCCACTTAGTTGCTCCCTTGTGTCCAGCTCTTTGCGACCCTGTGGACTATAGTCCACCAGGCTCCTCTGTCCATGGGATTTTCCAGGCAAGAATACTGGAGTGGGTTGACATTTCCTCCTCTAGGAGATCTTCCCAACCCAGGGATCAAACCCATGCCTCCTGTGTCTACTGAAATGCAGGTCCCTTGTGGCTCAGATGGTAGAGAATCTACCTGCCAAGCAAAAGACTTGGGTTTGACCTCTGGATCAGGAAGATCTCTTGGAAAAGGGAATGGCAACCCATTCCAGTATTCTTGCCTGGACAATTCCATAGACAGAGGAGCCTGGCTGGCTACAGTGCATGGGGTCACAAAGAGTCGGACATGACTGAGCGAATACACAACTGAGCGAATAACACTTTCACTTTTTTTTTCTTTACCCACTGAGCTACTGGGGAAGCCCATAGAGTCAGGAACTTGGGGTCTGTTATATTCATTTCAGAAAACTCTAGTTGGCTGGAGTCTTTATCTCTCACATAGCCTGCCTCTGAAATGGCATTTGATTTTTCCATGTTGAATTATTTTGTGAATCCAAATTGGGATTTTTTTTTGGATGTCCCTGGTATTACATAGGTAGAAATTCTAGTTTATTTCCAAATATTAACACAAGTTTTCTTCAAAGGCAAGTTGTTTTTCCAACATTACAATGACTTAGCTTGCATAATACTTTTTAAATGATAAACTTATCTGGATAGAGATAAATATATCTCATAAAAATATGACTTTGAAGGAAACTGTAGAGACATTTTTAGTATGACACATGATCATATCTTCGATGCCACGTCATGTGACTTTGACCAAGTTAAATGGCTACCACTATCTAAAGTAATAGTAACAGCCTCATTGAGTTCATATAGGAATTAGGTGAATTGATATATTTAAGGTGCTTAGACTATCACCCAGCACATTGTACCTGTTAGGGAGTGTTTGTTAAATACATAAAAAGAAAATAAAACTGGTGTACAGCAAAATGGACTTTCTTAAAATAGATCAAGGGATAACTGTAATTCTACAGTCTACTCTCTCTCGGCTCACTCTTGTTGAATTAACTTCCTTCCCGAGTATATAACTAGTTTCTAATTTGAACAACCTCTTTCATTTTAAAGATTCACCGGTTCTCAGTCCAGCTAATTCTGCAATCAATTTAAGTGGAGCTCAGGACCTGACCCGGAATAAGAATGTTGTGAAGCCACTGGCTTTGTCTTTGCAGGTTGTAGGGAAGACTTTTGCTGCAGGTGATGTTTTCCTCACTTATATTTCTTTGGTTAATACATAGTCTACAAAAGACTTGTGAGAAGTTTAATTAGCAATCTGGTAGAAGAAAACAGAAGCTCCTTCTTTGCCAGCTGAAGGCAAAAGTGGGGCTGTCTACAATAGCACATTATTATATAAAGCTTTGCATTTTCTCTGTTAGATCCGAAAGAGTCAATGGACATTTGGCACACAGGGGAGACAAAACAGATTGATTCTGTTCAATATACATTTCTATGATGAGGAACTGGGGATACTAAGATAAATATGCTCAATCCCTGACTTCTAATGTGCTTGTAACCTTGTAGAGGAGATTGACCTGTGAGATGTTTTCAGTATACTGCAGTAAATAGAGGGTGGAATTCCTGGGTGGTGCTTTGGTAAAGAACCCACTTGTAATGTAGGAGACATGAGACATGGATTTGACCCCTGGTTGGAAGACCCCCTGAAGAAGAGCCTGGCAACCCACTCCAGTATTCTTGCCTGGAAAATCCCATGGCCAGAGGAGCCTGGTGGGCTACAGTCCATAGGGTTACAATAAATACATAATATCCTAAGGGGAGCACCTCCTAGAGGAGGGGCATCTAGCACAGCCTTTTAGGGAGAAATTAAGAATGAGTTCTTAGAGGAGCACAGTCTTGAGCTATGAGGAGATGTTCACTGTATAGCGGAACAGGGGAAAGACATTTCATGTTCAGGGGAAAGCGGGAGCAAAGCTTGAAAGGAAAAGGAGAGAAGCAGTATAACATGACATTTGCAGAAACTTATGGCAGGTTGGACTTGTTAGAAACATACAATATAGAACTCAAGGACAAGCAGGAAGTAAGCATGATGCAGACAAGGGAAGTTTCCCTTGTGGTGCAGACGGTAGAGTCTGCCTGCAGTGTGGGATACCTGGGTTCAGTCCCTGGGTTGGGAAGATCCCCTGGAGAAGGAAGTGGCAACTCACTCCCGTATTCTTGCCTGGAAAATCCCATGGATGGAGGAGCCTGGCAGGCTATAGTCCACAGGGTCACAAAGAGTTGGTCGTGACTGAGCAGCTACACTTTCAGACAAGGGAAAGGTCATAGGAGTTCAGACTCAGAAGCATGAATTTTACTCTATAACTTACAGCACAGGGGAGTGACATAGTCTTCTTTTAACTTGACTAGATCATTTGGGCAGCAAAAAAGAGATGACAATACAAGTTGCAGGTCTTTCAGTAGTCTGGGTGAGAAATAATGAGGTCTTTGACCAGGGTGAAAATCGGTAGGGGAGGAGGAGATAGATTGGAGAACTCAGGATGTGAAATGAGCAGACTCGACTAATTAATGGGAGCGTGAAGTGGAAGAAGGGGTCTCGGTTGATCTCCATCTTTCTGGGCTAGTGGTTGGTTCTGTTACTTGACATTGGGAATACAGCAGGGGTAGCAGTCTCCCCGGGAGATGACGAGTTCAATTTAGGACGTATTGAGTTTGGAATAACGATGAGGCATCCAAATGGAGCCACTCAACAGTCATTTAATTTGTCATAGAGAGAAAGCAGGACTAATGGTGTAAAGCTGACCCACCAGCATGCCACAGTAAATAATATCAATCAAGGAGAAATGTAGAGTAAGGCAAGCTGTGAGCTAAAGGTAGAACCCTAGAAAATGGCAGTGTTTAACAAAAAGAAATGGTCAGAGAGGTATAAGAAAAATGAGAAAGAGAACCTATTATTGTTGGCAACTTTCCAACAGTTAGGCATCATAATTTATCCAGACCACTTTTGTTCTTATAGAATCTGTCTTCTGGTTAGATTATAGACTGGAACAAACTGAATCCCAAGTTTTTACAGCTAAAGGAAAAATTAATGAAATTATGAATCTTGGTGGTAATCATCATGGTTGCTAAAACTATAGTATGAAAGGCTGATATAACTTGAGGATTAGGCTAACAACTCTTAAACCCACTGATGAATCTTAGCATCACAAGAAGCGAACAAACTAGCTATTATGTGCCTCTCTTAATGGAAGTATACAACAATACTTAGGAGGTATTCTTGTCAGAAAAAAAAGAAAAATCAAATGAATCTGAGCAAGTATCTATATCTGATGATTAGTTTAGGAATTAGAGGAGATATCAAATTATACCATGGATATCCAGTCAGCAAAATACAGAAAATGAGAAATTCTGCTATATTTTCAGCAAACTAATTGCAAGAAAGAAAAAACAAGGGAGTGGGAGGAATTTGGAGATTGGGACTAACATATATGCACTATTGATACTGTGTGTAAAACAGATAACTAATGAGAACCTACTGTATAGCATAGGGAGCTCCTCTCAATGCTCTGTGTTGACCTAAATGGGAAGGCAATCCAAAACAGAGAGGATGTATGTACACATATGGCCGACTCACTTTGATGAACAGTAGAAACTAGCACAACATTTTACTCTAATTAAAATTAATGTAAAAAGCCTTGAAGGAAAAGCTAAAAATTAAAAAGAAAACAAAAAGGAGAATCTTACAGATTAAAAGAGGTTTAAGGGACAGAGCAACTAAATTCCAGAGAAGGCAATGGCAACCCACTCCAGTACTCTTGCCTGGAAAATCCCATGTACGGAGGAGCCTGGTAGGCTGCAGTCCATGGGGTCTCTAAGAGTTGGACACGACTGAGCGACTTCACTTTCATTTTTCACTTTCGTGCATTGGAAAAGGAAATGGCAACCCACTCCAGTGTTCTTGCCTGGAGAATCCCAGGGGCGAGGGAGCCTGGTGGGCTGCCATCTATGGGGTTGCACAGAGTCGGACATGACTGAAGCGACTTAGCAGCAGCAGCAACTAAATTCAATGTGTGGATATTTTTAGAATCCCAGTTTGAATAAGGATTGTAAAAAGCCATTTCGGAGATGACTGGGGGAAATTCAAATACTGATGGGATATTTAATATTAAGAAATTGTTGATTATTGTTAATTTTAAGTATAAAGCAATATCACAGTTATGTTTTAAGAGTCCTTTTAGAAACACATACAAAAGTATTTATGGACGAAGTGATATGATAAATGAGTTTGCTTCAGAATAATCTAGAGCCCATATGTGCATATGTGGGGTGGGGGAGAAGAGATAGGGAGTATAAGTAAAACAGGATTGGGCATACCTTGATAAATGTTGAAGCTGGGTGGGAGGAATGTAGCTCATATACTATTCTCTCTATATATATTTGAAAATTTCCATGATAAAGGTCTTTTTAAAAGTTTTATTTCCACCCACCATCTCCAAAGATGTCACTGAAAATGATTCTAAAAGATCTCTTGGGGGAACTTCTCTGGCGGTTCAATGGTTAAGACTCTGCACTTCTACTGCAGAGGCATGGGTTCCATCCATGGTTGTGGAACTAAGATCCCACATGCCTCACAGCCAAAAAACTAACTAAATAAAAAAGATCGTTTAGGGTCCTAGAAAATTATTTGGGATGATAGTTCATGTTACTGAAGGTACTACTCTGATGGTTGTAGTTGGCTTTGCGCAGCTGAGCTGTCCCATCAGTGGGATGTCTTTGAGTCCTAGTGTGTGTGGTTTGTCGTACAATTGCAGCATCACAGAAAGCAGTGTCCCGCCCAGACTCTGTTCTGAGTGGCTCCTCTTTTGTACCACAGATGCTGCTAATGGAAACAGTAGCCACGGAGGAAAGAGCAGTGCGTCTAGCTCCACGCCCGCCCGCCCAGGGAATTATTCGTTGTCACCAAGACCTAGCTTTGCCTCGGGAGACCAAGGTACAATACCCATCTTAGAGTTTTGAAATAATGCAACTCAGTTATGGAAGAAGTACTCCAAAGAGTTTGGAATGATGAACTGTCTGGCAGGGCAGTCCCAGTTTTTCCTTAGCTTCTCGTGCAATATTTTGAAAGTTTATGATTGGTATGAACAATTACAGTTGTGTGTCTACTGCCCATTCTACAAGAATGGGCCTACCAAGGAAATAACACTGAAGCAAATATATAAGATGTATCTTTAAAAGTCATGGGCTTTGATGAGCAAATTACAGGGTTCAAAGTTCATCTCTGCTATGTGACCCTGAGTAAATGTGAGCCTTTCATTCACTGTCTATGAAATGGATATAACAGTGTAGTTGTCCTGCAACTTCATGGAGTTGTTGATAGAATCAGATGAAATAATTTAGGTAAAACTGTACATCATAAAACAGCCTGCAGTTGTTAGATGGTATTGTAAATATGTGACTTTTTCTAATTTTATCCTTACCGCTAGAAAAGTGACTTCGACTTTCTGAGTATAATCATGGTAAAGGTCCTGTGTTACTTTGACTTCTTTCCTTACTTCCATCACTAAGGACAAGCCTCATCTTTCTTTTTGCATTCAGCTACCATGTTCATTTCTGGGCCACCAAAGAAGCGACACCGAGGATGGTATCCTGGGTCACTCATCCCCCAACCTGGTTTAGTTGTACCTATTCCTACAGTTCGCCCTCTTTCAAGAACTGGTAAGATTTCAACAGAAGATGGGCTTTAAGTTTCCTTAAATTAGCAGAGATATCTCCTAATCTTGTTCTTTCCATGAACCCTTGAAGATAAATTTCCTTTACCAACAATTGCGTCCAGCATTCTAGCAGCTGATGTTTTGTCCCCATCGTATCTGCCATCTGAACAAGCACATGTGCCATCATGAAAGATCTTGAGTCACCATCTGGCTTTGTTGTATCCCATAGTATCCATAAACCATTCTTTACAGAGGGCATAATGCTACCAGCCCACCATCACAGATCATGACTGAACTTGCACTGTGAGTAGTGGTGTTAGATGTCTTCTCCTGTGATCTGGGTCCTTACATGACCTGTACTTACTATTTCTGAATTGAGTGGTTCAGTCTGTGACTAGAATCCTGAAATCCAACTGAGTCTCCTCTTATAATACCCAACTGTGGCCATTTGATGCCTACAGTTAAAATGTTCAAATGCCCATCTACCTTGCTGTATAAAACACAGACAAATGTAAACATACCAATTCTAGGATATAAGGTTATTTAAAAATTTGTTGATTAAAAAGTAATTCTAAAGACTGTGTAGAAATGATACATACAAAAAGAACTGTGCCAACATGGTACTCTGATTGCCTGTAGGTATACTGACTAATTATGAATTTATCCCTATTCTCATTTTTCTATACTTTTCACATTTTCTGTAATGACTAGATATGCCTTGATAATTTAGTGCAGGAAGAGATAAAATACAAAACAGAATCCAAAATACTGTATATGGGAAAACAACTAAAAGGGAAAACTGCCAAAATGTTAAATAGTAGCTATCTCCAGATGATTTGATATATTTGTTCCACTCACTTCTTATTTTATACAGTAAGCATGAATATCTTTAATAAAACAGCTATTAGACCTATAAAACTTGCATATTAAAGGTAGTCACACTGTGTTGATTTCAACTGTATTTCATTTAGCCTTCCTATCTAATCCTTCTTGTCAAACAACTTTTTTTTGCAGAGTCCCTTTTATCTACCCCAGTTCCACAGACCCCATTAACTGGAATTTTACAACCTCGACCCATTCCTGCAGGGGAAACTGTAATTGTTCCTGAAAATCTGCTGAGTAACTCAGGAGTTAGACCAGTTATCTTGATAGGTAAGGAAAGGAATTCCAAGTTGCCTGTGTCCGCTGGAATCTAGAAGCACTCCTCCATTTTGATGTGTCTTTATTCATGTATTCATGAATGTATTCATTGATGCCTCTATTAATTCTTTCAGCTTTTATTGGTCAGTTCCTTCAAGCTGTACTAAACAAGGGACTAGAAGTTAGGAAGAAGGCAGTCTTTCTGCCCACAAAGAGCATTGTTTAGTGGGGGGGAGTCTAGAGTTCACAGCCAAGAACTCCAAGAGCTCAGAGGAGAGGGAGCTTAACTCTGTTGGGAGGGGTCTGAGAAGACTTCTCAGAAGTCACCTTTCAGCTAGGGACGTGAAGGGTGGGTGAAAGTGGACAAAGCTGGGGAGGGCTTATTTCAGTCAAAGAGATCCAGGCTGCAGAGAAAAGGAACAAGCTGAGCTGGCGAAGAGGCCCCTCTCAGGAGGACCAAGAGGCCCCAGAGCTGCAGATTTCAACCATGGGAAGCTGTAGGAGTGAGAGCCTTTCTAAGCTCTCGATAAGTGGTGGTACCTTTCATACCCACATCAAGAGTCCCCTCGTTGCCGAGGGTGGTGGTGGTGGGGAGGTGCGGCTAGCCGAGGCCAGAAGAAGACTGCTGACTTTACCCCCAGGATTAAACAGATAGGGTGTTTAAGCCCAGTGGGTCTTTATGGTATGTCTATGTGAGGTGTTATCTGTTTCTTGCAGTTGGCTTGAGCCTACTGACATGGATGGTTTTGCTTTGAGCCCTGTTCTTTATCAGGCTGCCCCCTGGACCTACAGGCACTGGGGGAAATCCAGTTGTTTAAATTCCATATAGTCAGGAAGTGCTTACTGAGCATTTGAGTTACATGCACAATGCAGCTAAGCCTTGGAAGGATAAGTAAAACTAGGACCCTTTGGTGTCTGTCTTTTAGAAAGACTCATGGAGGGACTGTTCTCTCCATCAGACCATCAACACAGTGTGTATTTTCAACACATTTTGTCCTATCTACTTCTAAGATGATTTGAGACTTTTATTGACATTCAGGAAGAGAACATAACAAAAATAGCTAAGATAGCAAAAAGAGTAAGACCCTCCAAGTTTTAATACCTGTGACTGGCAGAATATTGCTGTTTATCTATGAGTTTAGCTTAAACTTTTTAAAAGAAAACATCAAGAAGTGAAGTAAGCATGTTATGGTAGTCTATCTATTCTCTGACTTCTTATCTGATCAGGAATTTTATCTGAAAATATTTTATTCCTGCAGGTTTACAAAGGATACAGAGATGTTTTTGCAAACTTTCATCAATCCTCTATGGCAGAGATATTAATTAGCATGTCCCTATATAATATAATTTGAGTATTTTGTTTCTTGTTCATCTAATTTAATAAAAGGGTAGAATTTAGAGCATTTGAGTGAATTCTCTAGGATTGATATATTTGAGTAATTTGTTTGGTAGCCATTCAGAGGTCAGGGAACTTTGGTAGGCATCGTTGATCCTAGCTGAACAAATATACCTGGTTGGACCTCAGGAGGAAATGTTGAACTTTATTGACCTGCTTCTGTTGGGGCAGGCTATGGCACTTTACCCTATTTCTATGGAAATGTTGGTGACATTGTTGTCAGTCCTCTGCTGGTGAACTGCTACAAGATTCCACAGTTGGAAAACAAGGATTTGGAACAATTAGGGTTGACTGGCAGCCAACTCCTGAGCGTGGAAAACATGATTCTTCTGACAATACAGTATCTCGTACGGCTAGGTAAGCTGTTTTCAATAATCATTTGATGGTGACCATTTTTATTCTGTTTTGTAACATACTTTTTTCCTTTCTCACCCACTTTCTCACCTTTATCCACTTCTTCCTTCTCCTTTTTCGCTTCTAACATTCTTTTTCTTCAACCCCACTCACTATGACTTTTCCTCGTCCTTTCCTCCATTTCTTTCCTATTCATTTCCTTCTCTTTCCTACATTTTTTCTCCTCTTTTCTCAGACCTAGCCTCCCTTACTCCTTGCTTTACTTCTTCAGGTTCTAGAAGAGATAAATTGCTCCACCTAGTGTCCAGTCCCATGTTGATCTAAGGTCTCCAAAGCAATTGATGGCAGACTGACTGAGAGCTGTGCCATGGGTACCTCCCTTGGGGACTCAGGCCAAGCCACCTTTCTGAAAGTGCAGCTCCCATCTGGAATGCAAATGTAGTCATTGCCTTAGACAGTTATTTTCCGATTTTCCACTTGGCCTTTTTATCTTATTTATCCACTGTCCCTACATGCTTTTTTTTCTTCTCTAGCTTCATCCCTTTGATGTGGTCCCAGACCACTTCCTTTCCTTGAGGTAGTATCTTGGAACTCCCTGGAAGGTCTTCTGGGCTTTAGGGTAAAGGGATACGTAGGTCATGAACCCTTCACTTCCTTCCTCTATTTGATATCTCCTCCTGAGCCCCATAGTGGGTGTATGCATGTGCCCCAACAATACTGCAGTGGCTCCACAGCATTTACATTGCAATGTCCTTTATTTTGCAAACTGCAGTGGGCCATCTAATATGCAGCCTAATTATACACTCTTTCCATGACTTCAAACCACTGATGTACTTAGGAAAAATGTTTGAGGTGTAAAATTACACATTAAAAATTTTATCTGTGCTCTTGTGAATTTTTTTCAATGTTTTAAAGTACTTTGGTGTTAAATGAGAAAGACATGGGGCTAAACAATGTTACACACTCACACACACACACACAAACTTCACCTTCAGCCTTTGGATCATCAGCTTGCAGCCTTGGCTGTGCCTCTTAGTACCTGGAGAGCCCAAAGGCATGCCTTGACATAGGATCTACCTTGACGTGGGCTTTTGAAATTCTGTGAGGCTTCAGGTATCTCATGAGCCACTTTCATGATAAATCTGGGACTTGCTAATCATTTTTATTAGCAGGTGGTAAAATTATAAAAAAATCTCCTGGGTCTGACATTTGACATCATAATTTTAATTGATACATATTGACTTTCAATCATGTTTCAGGATGAAAAAACAGCTTCAAGATACATTCAGGATCAGTAAGACAAGACCACATGAAGTAATGCTATTATAGCAAACCAAACATATCAGTATAGCATTTTTTTCAATCTCAGTAACAATTTAAGCAGTCAAAGTCCAAGTTAATTAAATGAACCACATGGTCTAAACAAAACATCTTCCCTTAAATTACTAAAAGCTCTTTTATTAAAAAATAGAACACTCTTTATTAGACAAAACTCTTCTCTGCCCTTCAGGATCAATTCAATCCAGAATTTTACTGGCAACCAATTAATTATGTTTCTAGATGTCCAAAATAAATAGCTGTTTCTTTTTCTTAATGTAAATTTTAAACATTGAGACGTCAGTTCTCCTCAACTAACTCTTCTGGAGTCCTTTTTTTTTTTTTTTTTTTGGCCTTCAGAAATTTCAAAGAAGGCAGCAAGAATAGTTTCACATATTGTATAGATTATAAATAGACATCCAAAAAAATAAATCCAGACTCCTAAGAGGATAGGGCTAATACTCAGATGGTTCAGTTACCTGAATGTAACAGAGAAGAAGAAAAGCAAGATTTTTCAGAAAGAATGGATCCTTCCACTACAGTCACTTAAAAAAAAATAAACCTCAGTTATTTCACAATCTGAAAGTCTTTTGAAGTAGATGATGAAATCAGCAAATCCAGAGTCTTGGAGGACCTTGAGTCGGTTGGACCCTTGTTCTTTCCTATTATGGCAGCTCTAGCTGAAAAGCCTTCAGCCCTGCTGTCTGGGCTGAGTAACTGGAGATCAGTACTTGAAGGGGGAAAAATGACCATAATCAAATGGAGAAAAGGCTCCTGCAATTTAGCTGTAAAGGCTAAGGATGAAGAAATGATGGGAGGTGATTGGAAACTAGGCAATTTACTCTAAAAAAAGTCTCTTACTTCATTTAAACTTTAATACTTTTTCCTCCATTTCTCATTCCTAACAGTAATTCGATCAAAACTCTAGAAGTGAATTTTAAGGTAATCAAGAATGCCATGAACGTGTTTGAGATTTTATTTTCCCAGAATGCCTTTGTGTTTGGGATTAATGATGCTACCTAATAGAACATGTTAATTCCATCATGGTTTGGTGTGGGTCCTATGACATACCTGTTCACCAGCTTCTTCAGATGGCCTATGAGAAGCTGGAGGCAGGCAGAGCCACATGCTTTTTGAGCTGTGGTTTGTTCTGATGGGAGAAATCTTTAAACAGACGACCACCTTCCCTTCTCCTCATACAGTCAATACAATTCTATGCACTTTGAGCTCACTACTAAGTGTGTACTTAATGGCCGTGAACCGTGGTGCTAATTTGGTAAAGTTAAATGAAGACCAGAAACTTTGGTGGCTCCCAGGTGATAAGAAAGGTCTCCCCTAGTAAAGGATTGGGGAAGGCATGGAACCATAAAGCCAGTGTTAACATTGCCAATTCTTTGCCCTCTTTCTATATACAGAAGAGAAAAGTCTATGAGGACTTCACTCTTTTACTTCCCTCTGGCTCCAGCCAATCCTGGAAAAAACTGGGTTGGTTTTTTTTTTTTTCAAATTAAAATTGTTTTTTTTGTTAACTTTTTATTTTGTATTGGGGTATAGCCAGTTAACAATGTTGTGATAGTTTCACAGCACAATCACATGATGGACAGCAAAGGGACTCAACCATACATATGCATGCATCCAAACTCCCCTCCCATCCAGGCTGTCACATAACATTGAGCAGAGTTCCCTGTGCTAGACAATAGGTGTACTTGTGGTTATCCAAAATTGTTTATTTTTAAAACATATTTAAAAAGAAAAAACCTATAACATTTTATTTAATTTTGATTGTCCTAAACATTACTAAACTTTCACTTTCTTCCTTTCCCAGAGATGATGGGCAGGGTCAGGGAGACCACTTAAATCCCTGTTAAAGGAAGGAGAGATTTCTGATTCATTCAAGTGCCTCCTTCCCATTCAGAAGTCAGGTCTCTCATCCCTGTATTCTGCAAGGGGCTTTTGACTCTGGATTCCAAGGCAATTGCTTGATCTCAGATCACAGACACCGAGGGGTTCTAGATCTGTTTTAGAAGCCTGAGTTTCAAAGCTCAGTTCTGCGCAGCCAAAGAAGGGGTTTTGGGTAGCAGTAGTGAACGTAGTCCTTCCAGTTTCAACTTAAACTTAAGTGTAAGAATTCATTTATGTCACTTGGATGCCAGACATTGACTTGCTTATTTTGTTCGAAAGCCTGGTTGAGTTTCTAAAGAGAAACAAAATCCCCCTAATTCCAGGGTGGACGGATCAACCGTGAAAGCTTAGCCATAACCACAGCCAGAGAGGAGGGCCAAAGGCCATCTTTACCCCAGAACTCTGGGAAATAACTCACTGATGAGAGCATTCTTTATCTGGGGAAAGCGTGAAACTGCCTAAATATAAATTGGGAGTGAAAAATAACTTTCTTTGTGGACAGTATTCTCAAAATTTGGTACAGAGGCTATATATGCAAATGTTTTTCTAAAGTATTTATGAATAAAATGAGAACTGTGTGAAGCCTGAAGCTGATTATACATCGTAGTGGGTTAGCTTCTTACGTTATTAGTCATTAACTATTTCCATAATGCCAAGTTTCATATGTCAACAAAAACACTGCCTTCAGCATGCTGCAATCTATGGGTTTGCAGAGTCGAACACGACTGAACAACAACAACAACAACAATATTATATAATAATATTTCTGATATTATTTTTTAAATTACCACCCTCCCAAGGTGACCATCTCCCAAGGAATACAGTGGAATTGATACTCTCTGAGCACATCTTTTTTTTTAAGGTAACAGGAACAGAAGTCTGCATTGTAAAAATATATACTGAGGCAGACAGAGAAGAGAGAAGGCAGTTTCACAATCAAAAATGATTAGTAGATGCACCATACCTAAGGCCAGGAAAAAAAGCTTACTTGCCAGTCAGAATAGACAGCATACTGGTGTATTTGTGTGTGTATGTACGTGTCTCTCTTTTCTAGCTGTGATCTAAAAAAAAAATTCTAGCTATAATTCTCTTCAATTTAGGTCCTGATCAGATACCTCTCAGGGAAGAATTTGAACAAATTATGCTGAAAGCTATGCAGGAATTTACTCTGAGAGAGAAAGCCCTGCAGATGGGTGCGCAGTGCACACCAGTGTCACCAGGACAACTCCCCTGGCTGGCTAGATTAATTGCCAGCGTGTCTCAAGACTTGGTTCATGTGATTGTGACCCAGAACTCTTTGGCAGAGGGCATTTCAGAAACTTTGAGGACTCTCAGTGAAATGAGGCACTATCAAAAACTACCGGATTATGTGGTAACCATTTGTGCTTCGAAAATCAGAGGAAATGAGTTTTGCGTGGTCGTATTAGGTGAGTAATTTTTAAAATCTATTCATTCAATCATCTGTCCATTTGAAAACTACTTGCTGAGTGTCTCAGGAATCCATGCAATTAATCTCTGATCAAGGGCCTCAGCTTGGGTTCTTCCTCCTAATTTTAACTTTTCCTTTGCTCCTCAGATCAGAGTTTTTACAGCGTGTAGTTTGGCTGGCTTCCCTGTCAGCTGGTGGTGGGAGCATTATTTCAAAGCACATCCTGGTAACAGATACCCTTGTCTCATGTCGCTTCTGTCCTTAAAAGGTTTTGGAAATGTTACCACTCTAGCATGTGAGAAAGCCACTGCCACAGGTGGCCTAAGCCAGTTCATCGTTATCTGCCAGGAGCTTAACTCACATATTCACCTCTTCACCAGAGAGGGTATCTAATGCTGTAACATTGACTGTAAAGAAAAGCTTCAGAAAGTTGGTACATTACAAAATGTGTTTTTGTTTCTGGTGCTGATTTTCTATCACATGCCATCCTGAGTTGCCATTTGGACTAAATTTTGCTTTTCTCCTCTCCGTGGATGGCTCTCACATCTTTCTAACAAAGGGGCCCAGCCTCCTTGCTTTGATGAAACCCACCTGCCTATCTCTCTGTGATGTATGTATCTTTCAACAAGCTTCATCAGAAAGTATAACACATTCATTTTTTCTAATTTTCATTTGTTAAAAAAACAACATAAGTTAACATTTTTTAAGACTGATATTCATAATAGCCATGCAGACAATTTTTTAAAGGTTTTTAACATCCCTCTGTTAGTTTTTAAATACATCCATGGCATGTTTTCCCAGTTACAAACAAGCGTGCCTGTGTGCCAGGCTCCTCTGTCCACAGGATTCTCCAGGCAAGAATACTGGAGTGGGTTGCCATGCACATAAGGGATGTTGTTTTTTTCCCTTAATCACCTAACTTTGTATCTGAAACTTCATTTCAGATGGAGTTTTGGAATCATCCTTTCAAATGCTGGGGAGTCACCAGCATTACCTTGGATGTACCAGACTTTCCTTATCCAAGTCCCTCTAGGCACAGACTCTGGTTGCATTTTCAGTTCTGGATGTTTTATTATAAATCATGTCCCGGTGAGCATTTGTCCACTGGCATGTCATCTCTCCCTCTGTTCTGCAGGTCAGCACCAGTCCAGGGCTCTGGCAGAGAGCATGCTCACCACAAGTGAGTTTTTGAAAGAAATTAGTTATGAACTCATCACGGGAAAGGTCAGTTTCCTGGCATCGCATTTCAAAACCACATCATTAGGTGAGTGGCTGTCAGATTCAGCAACGCTGCTGGGTCCCCAGCTGCATGATTTTCTGGATCTAAATCTTAGCCTGTCCATGAGCTGAGAGTGGAGCTTAAGCTCGACGACTTACGTTCTCTCATTTGGAATGGTTTCTGCTAAGCATTTTGCTCCTAACACAGCAGAGGGGTCCAGGCGCTAGGATGGGAGGCCTCAGCTCAGCCACTGCTGTGTTGTGTGACCTTGGGCAACACCGGGCCTTCCCAGACCTAATTTTCTAATATGTCAAATGGAGACGCAATGATCCCATCCTGCCTGCTCTGGGTTATGACAGGGGCCGAGAGAGAATTATCAATAGTATGTGAGAGCCTGCAACCTGTAAGCATGATACAAACAAGGATAGTTGTGGCTATGGGGATTCTGTTACAGGGGTGACTGAGTGTGAATTCTGATGTGAGAAGTGGGATGGCCGGCAGATCTCGACAGAAACCCAGCCTAGCTGCCCAACGTCTGGTACAAACATGTCCTTCCTGGTGACTTCCTCATCTCTGCTTCATTTTGTAACAGGTGATGACCTAGACAAGCTGCTAGACAAAATGCAACAGAGACGAGGAGATAGTGTGGTGACCCCTTTCAACGGAGACCTTAACGAATACATGTCGCCTCAGGAGGCTGCTGCTATGATCCCCACGCAGAACCTGGGTAATGTCACCTCAGGCCAAAAGGAGGGAACCCCATCCTCGGGACGGACGTAGAAGCTGACTCATTCTGAGGGTTCTGAGGTCTTGTCTTTCAGTCATGGACTGTGACAGGCCTTTCCTCATTATCTCCTCGAGAGGTCTGGCTCAAGTTAAAAACGCCCTACCCTGTGCGTGCATGCCTGCTCAGTCATGTCCGACTCTTTGTGACCCATGGACTGTAGCCCACCAGGCTTCTCTGTCCATGGGATTTCCCAGACAAGAATAGTGGAGTGGGTTGCCATTTCCTTCTCCCTTACCCTGTGGCCTGGGTCTGATGCCTTTGTTCTTAGTAAATGTCACCTAGAATTAGGTCAAAGATTTTATTTTAAACAGTACTCCTCTCTCTTTTTTTCTCCCTCACAAGATTCTGGGGTCCTCGGTGTACCTTCCTTAGCTCCACAACTGGGCCCACCAGCTCCAGGTGTTCACATAGGGCTTTAGAGAACTGCCTGAAAGAATCTGGACAAAGTCTGGCCTGGGCCCCTGGCTCTCCACTCCCTGTACTTACCTTCCAATATGTAAAACACACATAATCTCAGAGGTTCCCTGATGGTGCTAGTGGTAAAGAACTTGCCTGCCAATGCAGGAGACATAAGAGGTGCAGGTTTGATCCCTGGGTTGGGAAGATTTCCTGGAGGAGGACACAGCAACCCATTCCAGTTATTCTTCCCTGGAGAATCCATGGACAAAGGAGCCTGGCGGGCTATGGTCCATAGGGTCAACAAAGGGTTGGACATGACTGAAGTGACTTAGCAAGCACAGTCTCAGGGTTAGTGAGGGCTTCCTGGAAGCTGGAGCAGAAACACTGGCACATCATGTGCCCTACAGTGGACTTGCAGGATGCCAAGGGGGACGGTGGGACCAGGGTGAGGAGTTGGATCTCTAGGTTGGATTCCGTTAGGTTCAGATTCCTACCTCAAGTTCCTGTTTGATAGGGACAGTGTCAAAAAGGACAGAACAAAGAACAGAGGAATGGATATGAAACAGATCTGTATGAGCAGCTGCTGACAGCTTTTTGGCTTCTATTAATACTTGGTGGGAATGCATCCTTCAGGCATCAGGATGACCGCAATAGGAAGAGGAGCATGGCTTGGCGTCACCCCAGGCATAAAATTTGAATTTGAAGGCAATAAAGATTTTTGACTCCTGGACGTTATATGGCAGTAAAGTAATCATCTGCATGATCTAAAATGTATTATGTGAACCAAGTTAGAATTTTAAAATTCTCAGAAGACTTACAGCTTCCCACATTCACACCCTCGATTACCTGTTTATGAAACATTGCCTAAAATACATAATAAATAAATAAGAGATTTTAATGATGAAAAGAAACACTGCTTAAACACATTTTTAGCTGTCATCCAACATCAAAATTTGCTAAGTTCAATTCTACAAAGTTATGCCTCCTCTTTTAGTCCCCAGCTGTCTAACCTGTGAAGTGAAAGATACAACAGTCTAACTATCCAAAGATGGATTTTTTTATTTTGATTGATTATCTTTGTGGGTCAAAAACTATGTGGGCTGTTCTTGAAAGTTTCAGTTTGGGGCTTTTCTAGTGGGTTCTCTCGGCCAGTAGGGAGACCCACTCACTGTCAGGGTTCCATGGTGGCTGGTGGTCATGTGACCGCTGTCTTTGCCTGGGCTGTGTTGCAGCTTGGTTTTATTTTATTTTATTTATTTTTTTTTTGCAGCTTGGTTTTAGAAAACATTTATTAGCACAGGTTAATTGGGCCTTTGTGGGTGCCGCTCAGACTTCCACATGTGTTCCTGATAAAAAGCAGTCCTTTCAAGAAGCATTAAATGTTTCCTGCTCAGGTGTTTAGCTGACTAACCCTATCTCTCGTGTGTGTGTGAACGCATGCACGTATAAGAGATTGATCGCTTGGTTTTAACTTGTAATAAAAAGCTACTGGCATGTTTAAAGTATCTGGGCAATGTTTTTCTGATATGTCACCTGTTGAGCAGCCAGCTGGATGTGTCATGAATCAGGTCTCTTCAGATAGTACAGGCGTCAGCATCACAGTTGACCAGACCTGCCAGGTCACACGCACTGGCAAAGTGGAGTTAAGTGGAAAGAAAGGTGAAGTTAGTGTCATGGGGAGGAGAATTTCAAACCATGTTGCAACTGACTTGCTGGAGAGACAGTGTTTACTGCAGTGCCATCCAGAAAAGCTCAAAAGAACTCAGCAAGATTATGGTTATGGCATTGCCTCTGGTCGGGGTCTGGGCTTGGGCACCTGACCTGTGCTGACAGTCCTAAAGAAACCAGGAAGCTTGTTCCCTTTCCAGAGATGAGTCCTGGCTCCAGCTGCAAAGATGTGGTCTGTTGGCCTCGTTTCTGGGCAAGGGAGGGGTGCTGAGCTCATACTTTGTGAGATGATCGATTTTACAATAATACATTTGTGAAATTGCCACATTCACTCTTGAGCACATCCTTTCAGCTGAGTTGTCAGAGAAACAATCTGTTAATTCTGGACGATCTGTTAAAAGTTAATAGAGAGAGAGGGTAGGAAGTGAAGGTTCTTGATGACAGAGCATCACTTTACACTGGGTGTATTACTTGTCCCTGTATAGATTCATAGAGGCCATCACAGAAGTGAATTAATCGTGTTCTTATGACTTTTTCACATTTTAGATTTAGGGAATGAGACCTTCCAGATTTATCAGCCGCAGCTCACAGTTGCCAGAAAACTCTTGTCCCAGGTGTGTGCTATTGCGGACAGCGGCAGCCAGAGCCTGGACCTTGGCTACTTCAGCAAAGTGGACTTCATCATCATTGTCCCAAGGTCAGAAGTCCTGGTGCAACAAACTCTTCAACGGATTCGACAATCAGGTAAGATGGAGCTTTCAAGGAGGGCCCTACCTAGATCCAGTCTTAGATTCACTCTGCTTTTTCTTTTGGCTTAATCCAAGCATGTTTAGAGCACTTCTGTCCTTCTGTTTACAGTACTAAATATCACAGGAGTACTTTAAATATTACTTCAAATTCATGTGTAAGTATGTCCTCAAAGTACTCTGACCTTATTCCTCCTAGGTCAAGGGTAAACTGATGTGCATGTTTGCCCGATTCTGTTAAATCTGTGATATCATCAGTGGCCTGGAAGCTGGTCACTCATTTATGAAGAGAAACTCCCTCAGGGCAGAGATAACCCTGCTTGGGATGGTGGGGTCTGAGCTACCTGAGCTCTTTCTATGGCTCAGTGAGTCACATTCTCACAGGAGGACTTTTATACATTTAGCACACTGCTGTTGCTGCTGCTAAGCACACTACCAGCACATTTTCAACCTAGAAACCAGAATACCACTCCCCGTGTTAGCAATGAGAAACCTCATTTTAAAAATTCAAAGTTAGAATTTCTCCTGATGACCTTAGGAGAAGGTCATCTCCTAAGAGAATAACCCGAGAAGGAAAAAAAACTTTTTTTCCAGAAAATGTAAAAAGGTAAGGAGCAAATATTTAACTACTCTGTGGTAAATAACATCCCTCTCAAACATCACATTTGGTTAGAATTATAAGAAGCAATAAGGAATTTAGAAAATTGAGACTGCTGGAAAATGCCTGCTTTTGTTAACTTTAGGTTTGAAAAGGAAATTATAAATGTCAAGTTGCTTCTGAGTACCTTAGCTGATGGCAAACACACACAAACACACTCACAGAGATTTTTAAGTGGAGGATAAATCTTTTTGCCACAGTAAAGAAATTTATTTTCTATATATTTGAAAACAGGTGGGAAGCAGGAAAATTCAGAAGAGCTTGAAATACTCTGCACCTGTCGTTTACTACACCTTAAACTGGACTGTACATGCAGAGCACCTGGGGACCTTGTTATTAATAAAACACACATTCCTGGGACTTCCCTGGTGGTCCAGTGATTAGGAATTTGGCTTCCAATGCAAGGGGTGTGGGTTCGATCCCTGGTCCGACAGGAGCTAAGATCCTATATGCCTTGTGGCCAAAAACCCAAAACATATAACAGAAGCAATATTATAACAAATTCAATGAAGACTTTAAAAAATGGTGCTCATTAAAAAAAATCATTAAAAAAGAAAAGCACATTCCTTTCAGCAGGACTGGGTTGACTTCCAGCAAGCTCCCAGGGGAGACCAGACGGCTCGTCAGAGGAGTACCCTTTGATGAGTACAGCTCTCTGTGAAATCCTTCGTTGCTAGTTCCATGGACTAGATGAGCCAGCTAACCATAGCCTTTTCCCTCTTTAACACCTCTTAGTGGCTATGCCTGAGACATGAAAGGTTTGTCCATTCCTTCTGGAGACCCAAGCACCTGATTAACAGTGCAATCTTTGCTTTAACCTCTAAAATTTTGATTGACAAGTTACACCACAGTCAGTTGGAAATACTGACTTGTAAGTGTATTAGCCAGAGATGGTCAGACACCTTCTCTCTCAGCTCTTCCAGAAGCAGAAGTGAGTTCTAGGCATCTTCCGCTACTGGCCATTCTGCATTTTTCTCTCTTCCCACTTCCATTGAGGGAAGCAGAGGGGCTTTCGTCGCACCAGGCATTAACCAGATTTTGGTTACTTCTTGTGGATTTTCCACTTCCTTGCCATGGAGGGAGCACCTTCTCTTATAGGTGTTTTCCTTGTACCAAGTGGCATTTGTGGCCTTGCCAAGTTTGTTATCCAATAGCTCAGTCATACGCCGGCCAGGGTATCTGAGCACCTGTTTCAGGAGGTGAAGTCATCTCTGGCCAGCGGTCGGACTCCCTCACCCCGAGCCTTTTCCTCAAATAACCTCTTGATGACCTGCACTTTCACCTTTCTTAATCAGTGAGTGAAAGTCGCTCAGTTATGTCCGACTCTTTGCGACCCCCATGCAATATACAGTCCATGGAATTCTCCAGGCCAGATTACTGAAGTGGGTAGCCTTTCTCTTCTCCAGGGGATCTGCCCAACCCAGGGATCAAACCCAGGTCTCCCGCATTGCAGGAGGATTCTTTACCAGCTGAGCCACCAGGGAAGTCCTAGAATACTGGAGTGGGTAGCCTATCCCTTCTCCAGTGGATCTTCCTGACCCAGGAATCGAACCGGCGTCTCCTGCCTTGCAGGCGGATTCTTTACCGACTGAGCTTATCAGTGCAAGACCCTAAATAAAACCCTGCACATTTGACAGCTAGAGAAATTTCATTGGCCCTTCCTTTCCCCTTCTCAATGCCCTTGGATTCTTCCAAAGTGAGTATTTTGAGATTATCGTTCCTCTGAAAGGTACTGGAATTTGACTAGTTACAGTAGCTTAAAATTAAAGAAAATCAGTGCTATAGACAGATTCAGAAAATTCAAGGCAAAGCACATTTTTAAAAGTATTCACATCTGGCCTTGGCATGTATACTGAAATATTTGCTACAGAAACAATCACTTCTAGATATTTTTAAATAACTGTACTCATTTTTATTATAGGAAAAAAGTTATTTTTTTAACTTTGAAAAACAAAAGTAGGAAGTTTTAAGCACTTATTATCCTGCCACTCGAGGATAATCACTTTCAGTGACTTAATACCTAATAGTCTAGGCTCTCTTCTCTGCCTGTGTCAGGTGTTATGGTTGGCCTATTTTTCCATCTCATTAAGCTTTTGTAAGCATCATTCTTATTTTATTTTTTGTTTTTTAAAATATTTATATATTTTGGCTATGTTAGGTCTTAGTTGCAGCACTGGTGATCTTTCCTGGCAGAGCACAGACTCTTACCTGAGGATAGCATGAGGGCTCCTGGGATCCTAGTTTCCTGATCAGGTATCGAACCTACATCCCCCACATTGCAAGGTAGATTCTTAACCATTGGGCCACTGGGGAAGTCCCTTGTAAACATCATTTTTAATGAATGTATATGATATTCTGTATCATAACAACACCACAATTTATTCACTTTTTTATTTGAATACCTTCATATTCTTGAAACACGTAACAGTTGATAGAATGTGAAGGACCTGGAGCATGTTAGGGTGTAAAGAGATTTTCCAGAGCAGAGATTCTCCACTAAAACAATTCTTGAAAGTCATTGCTATGAAAACAGAAAGGATTCTCAAGAAGTCATTTGACTCAGTTTCCTTGTATTTTGGTCTGTGAATCAAGGAGAGCTTCATTTGTGTAAGGTCCAGGGAGCAGTGCTTTGGGGACAAGGACTGTTTTCTCATCTCTGTGTGTCTGGTGCCTCCTTTCTGCCTCTCCTGGGCCTGGCACCAGTAGGGGCTCAGCTACTGTTTGACGGGCAGGATGGTGCTGGAGGGAGGAAGGGGAGAGATGGGCAGAGGGAGTGCCAGTGTCTAAGTGCTTCGCTCTCTGGTTCCATTTGCCTTTCTCTAAAAGAAGTGTTTGTGGGGCCCACCTGCCAGGAAAAGCACCAGGCAGGGAGAAGCAGCCAGGACTTGCAGAAAGGCCACTTCCTTGGCAGCCCTTGAGTGGCTGAAAGAAAAAGGTGGAAATAGAAACCGTCAAGCTGCTGCCGACTCAGCACCGAGGTGACCCACTGATACCTCAAGTCCCTTTCTAATTAAGGAAGGGAGGCAGGGAGGGAAAGAAAACATTAAGAAAAGAATTGGAAGGTGAAAAAAAGATGAAATGGGTTAATCGTTTTTGTGTGTGCTCTGCTAAGTTGCTTTAGTCGTGTCTGACTCTTTGTGACCCTATGGGCTGTAGCCCACCAGGCTCCTCTGTCCATGGGAATCCTGCAGGCAAGAATGCTGGAATGGGTTGCCTTGTCCTCCTCAGGGGGATTATGTTTGCCCTAAAAGGACTTGTAAGTGGTGCAGCAGTCCATGGGATTTCTAGACTATAGGAGGTACTTCTGTTTTAGTGTCATTTTTTAAATAGGCTGATATTGTAGTGTGATTCTTCTAATTCAAAAAGTTCCAAATTCTATAAATTAGAATTAGGTTATCAAACTGTAAGCCACTTTCAACTCAACATGGATAGGATGAAAACAGGAAGGGTTGGTGACTGTCTGTATTTTCCTCCTCCCTGCTTTTTTTAAAAAAAATAGTCCTTGGGATATTTATTTAGTTTGGCTGCACTGGGTCTTTGCTGCCTTGAACTCAGGCTTTCTCTAGTTGCAAAGAGTGGGCCGCTACTCTCTTGTTGCAGAGCCCGGGCTTCAACAGTTGCAGCACATGAGCTTCATGTGGAATGAATCTTCGGCATGTGGAATCTTCTCGGACTAGGAGATGAACCTGTGTCCCTTGCCTTAGTAGGTGGAGTCTTATCCACGGTGCCACCAGGGAAGTGTTCCTCCCTGCTTTGAGAATGGTATTAGTGGGAGCCCCCAGCAACCGAGTGCAGGTCTGGCAGCATCCAGTCCGGGAAATTTCATCATGTGCAGGGGAATGACATAAATTTGACAGCTCAGTGCATGCCTGATCAGAAAATAACCAGAGAGACAGAGTCACCTGCTGATATGTAGATAGGTCATTCCAACCAAAAGAACTTAAGGAAGCATTAAGGCAGTGGTAGAGATTAGGAGGGAGGCAGAGAGAGAGAGAAGGCATTTTCACTTTCTGAAAGATACTTTCTTGATATCATCAACTTTAGATCTCCTTACCTGAAATGTAAGCCAGAAAAAAAGGCAGTGACAAAGGCAGCATGGAATAAGATCCAGGGAAAAAAAATACAAGGAAACCACTCTGTCCTGAGATGAAGTGGAGAAATACTAAGACTCCTTCATTTAAGTATAACTGAACAAGTACCTAAAGTCAGCATCTGTGCAGTCAGTTTCCAACTATACAGTAGCCGCACAGTGCCCACCTCTAGTATACAGCTGATGCTGGCACCTGGCTCACAGTCTCTGTCTCACCAGCTCCTAGTTTCTCTTCTCACGCTTTCTTCTGAAACACCATCACCTTTACTCCTGCTTGGTCACCTGCTCCTAGTCACATTGCAGACCCTACGGATCCTGGAACTGTAAATCCCAAGGTCTCCAACAACAGACCACAGCCTCCTTTGCAACACACAGTGTAGGGGGAGAAATCAGCCCGATTGATGTCTCATAAATTCTTTCTGGTTTCTTGGTTGGCTCTTTCTCCCACCCTCCGCAGTGACTGGCTGTTGTAGACTCAGTTTCATTCACACTTCTGACCTCCTCCTTCTCTTAACAAATGACCATGCTGCTTGTTTCTCTCCTCCCTCTCCACTTTAGATTATAAACTTCCTTCTAAATCTGGAAACCTAACTGCATACACACTGGTCTTTCCCCTCCCTTCCCAATCAGTGAAGAGCTGCCCTCCTCTGTTGAAGTCTGATGCTCCCAACCTGGCTCTGGATGCTGCCTTCTCCTCACTATTGATTCTTTTCTCTTATTGCTACCTTCCATTTCCTTCCCGCCTGGAACTCATCCCATCAGTTTTAAGCTGCCCCACTATCTCAGAGACAAAACAAGCCTCTGTTAACCCTGTCTAAACCTCCAGTTCTGGCTATCCAGGTGGCGCTAGTGGTAAAGAACCCGCTTGCCAATGCAGGAGACATAAGAGATGTGGGTTCAATCCCTGGGTCAGGAAGATCTGCTGGAGGAGGGCATGACAGCCCATTCCAGTGTTCCTGCCTGGAGAATCTCAGGAACAGAAGAGCCTGGTGAGCTACAGTCCATAGGATCGCATAGAGTCCATGCAATCAAACTTTGCATCTCCCGTTATGGGACAGATTGACCTTATGAACAAAGGGAAGTACATGACATCACCCATGAGGTATAATTGCCAAACATGTTTAACTGAATCTAATCATCTAAGAACACTCTCAGGAAAATCCAGAGTGTGTGAGACTCTATGAAACACCTAACCTGCATTTTTTAAAAGACCAAAAAAAAACAAAACAAAAACAAAAACAGGGGGCTGTTTTAATTATACAGAATAAATAGTCTGGACAACCAAGTACAATGCTTAATTCTTGATTGGATCTTAGACCTAAAAATAAAAAACACAGCTCTGGGACAATTAATGAAACTCATATACACTACTATATCCAAAATAGATAACTAATAAGAACCTACTGTTAGCACAGGGAACTCTATTCAATAATACTCTATGATGACCTATATGGAAATAGAATCTAAAAAGAGTGGATATGTGGATATGTGTAACTGATTCACTCTGCTATACGCCTAAACTAGCACAACATTGTAAATCAGTTCAGTTCAGTTCAGTCACTCAGTCGTGTCTGACTCTTTGTGACCCCATAGATGGCAGCACACCAGGCCTCCCTGTCCATCACCAACTCCCGGAGTTCACTCAGACTCATCACCATTGAGTTGGTGATGCCATCCAACCATCTCATCCTCTGTCATCTCCTTCTCCTCCCGCCTTCAATCTTTCCCAGCATCAGGGTCTTTTCAAAGAGTCAGCTCTTTGCATCAGGTGGCCAAAGTATTGGAGATTCAGCTTCAACATCAGTCCTTCCAATGAATATTCAGGACTGGTTTCCTTTAGGATGGACTGGTTGGATCTCCTTTCAGTCCCAGAGACTCTCAAGAGTCTTCTCCAACACCACAGTTCAAAAGCATCAGTTCTTCAGTGCTCAGCTTTCTTTATAGTCCAACTGAAAAACCATAGCCTTGACTAGACAGACCTTTGTTGGCAAAGTAATGTCTCTGCTTTTGAATATGCTGTCTAAGTTGGTCATAACTTTCCTTCCAAGGAGTAAGCATCTTTTAATTTCATGGCTGCAGTCACCATCTGCAGTGATTTTGGAGCCCAGAAAAATAAAGTCTGCCACTGTTTCCCCATCTATTTGCCATAAAGTGATGGGACTGGATACCATGACTATACTACAATTAAAATTCATTTAAAAAGTACAAATCCAAGCTGTGTACTAGAGAGTATTATATCAATGTTAGTTCAGTTCTTTGGACATGATAAGGATATTTTAGTTATACAGGAGAATTCCATTGCTCTTAAGAAGTACACATTGAGGTATATAGGGTTGAATATTACATGTGACTTAACTTCCAAATTTTTCAGCAAGAATAACAACAATGGATAAAAATGAAGAGAAAGAGCAAATATAGCAAAATACTAACAATTGGTGAAACTCATTGAAGGGTATATAGGTATTCCTTCACTAGTCTTTCAGCTTTTCTATAGTAGTCAAAGTAGAAAGTGATGGGAAAATAGTTACTGTATTTTGATGATATATCCATCAAATAGATTTTGTATGCCTATTAATGTCTTTTTAAAATTTCTAAAAGAGGGGTATATATTTATTTTCCCCCTTTTAAGAAACTTTAAATATTTAACAGATCAAATTTATAAATTTTGTAAGAGATATTAAAAATCACAATATAGGGAACACACCATGTTCCCATTAAAATATGTTACTCTTGTTCCCCTCTCCATGCTAACATTCATCTTCTTTGAAAGGTAACCATTATGCTGAGTTTTGTGTTTATTATTCCCTTGTTTCATTTATAGTTTTGCCACTGTACAAAACTCCTAAATAGTATATTGTTTAATTTTGTATACTTTAAATACTTTCTCTAAGTGCATTTGCCTGTAATTTCCTTTTTATACTCAATATATGTTCCTGAGATTAATCCTGTTGTTGTGTGTAGCTGTAATTTACTAATTTTACTGCTTTTTAGTATTCCATTATATGAATATAACACACATTTTAAGAAATTCATTTCTGCTACTGATGGACATTTAAGTTGTTTCTATTTTATTTCAAGCAGTGCTGGTACACAGGTAAACAGTTTCTCAGAGTAGAATTGTTGGGGCATAGATTGTGTACACTTATCAACCTTACTAAAATAATGCTACATTTTTTTCCCAAGGTGGTTGGTTATATTTTACATTCCCACCAGCAGTGTGTCTCAGTTGCAAATATTTTATATGGTTGTGCTTCTTTGTAAGTTTTTTTTTTAATTTTAAAATACTACAAAAAAGTCACAGAAACATTGCAAGAGATCCAAAACTGACATTTAAAAAGAATTCCATTTATTATAGCATCAAAAAGAATAACACACTTAGGAGTATATTTGATGAAACAAGTGTGAAACTTATACTCTTAAAAACAGAAAATATTCTTGAAAGAAAATTTATAAGACCTAAATAAGTGGGAAGACATTGTACGTTCATGAATTGGAGGACATTAATATTTTTTTATTGTTTATTTATTTTTGGTTGCATGGGGTTTTTGTTGCCATCTGGGCTTTCTCTAGTTTTGGTGAGCAAGGGCTAATCTGCGTGTGATACACGCACCTCTCATTGCAGTGGCTTCTCTTGTTTCACAGCACAGGCTCTGGGCCTGCTGGCTCAGTAGTTGTGGCACATGGGTTTTAGTTGCTCTGCAGCATGTGGAATCTTTCCAGACCCCCAGGTATTGAACCTGTATCCCCTGCACTGACAGATGATTCCTATCTACTCTACCACCAGGGAAGTCCCATTAATATTTTTAAGAATGACATTATTCCCCAAATTGATCTACAGAGTCAATGCATTCCATATCAAAATGCCAGCTGAGTTTTTTGCATAAATTAACCAGCTGATTCTAAATTTCATGTGGAAATTCAAGGGACCCAGAATACCCAAAACAATATTTAAAAAGAAGAACAAAGTTGGAAGACTGACTACCCCATGTTAAAACTTAATCCAAAGCTATAGTGTTTAGACATTGTGGTACTGGCATAAAGATAGACATATAAGTCAATGGGTAGAATGGAGAGAGTCCAGAAAGAAATCTTCCTATTTATGGTCAACTGAATTTTTACCAGGTGGCCAAGACCATTCAATGGGGAAAGTAATCTTTTTGACAAATAGTGCTGGGGCAACTGGATATCCACATGCAAAAAGAATGAAGTTGGACCTTTACCTCACAAACAAAAAGCAACAAAATGGATCAAAGACCTAAGTGTAAGACCTAAAACAATAAAATTCTTAGAAGAAAACATGGGTGTAAATCTTCATCACTTTGGATCAAACAGTGATTTCTCAGATAAGACTCCAAGAGCACCATCGCCACTGCCGCTACCAGCAACAACAAACAGACAGACTGGACACGGTTAGATTACTGGGTTGCGAAGATCCCTTGGAGAAGGGAATGGCTACTCATTCCAGTATTCTGGCCTGGAGAATTCCATGGACTGTATAGTCCATGGACTTGCAAAGAGTCGGACACGACTGAGCAACTTTCACTTTCACCATCAAAATTAAAAACATTTGGGGACCTCTCTGGTGGTCCAGTGGCTAAGACTCTGCATTCCCAATGCAGGGGCCTGGGTTCGATCCCTGGTGAGGGAACTAGATCCTTCAAGCCACAATTAAGTTCTCATGTTGCAACTAAAGATCCCACAGGGTGCAACAACTACAACAAAAGAAAAGATCCCGTATGCAGCAACCAAGATAGAAAATCCCGAGTACTGCAACCAAGACCTGGTGCAGCCTAAATAAGTACATAATTTAAAAAAATTTAACAGTATTTGTGCTTCAAAGGATGCCATCAAGAAAATGAAGAGAACCCACAAAATGGGAGAAATTATTTGCAAATCATATTTGTGATAGGGACTTAAACTATTTAAAGACCTGTTATAACTCAATAATGAAAAGACAAATAGCCTAATTAAGATATGGGTAAAGGATCTGAATGGGCAAATATCCAAAGAAGATATCCATATAACCAACGAGCACATGGAAAGATACTCAACACCATTAGGCAGTTGGAGAAATGAAAATCAAAACCACAATGAATACTACTTTATGAAACCCACTAAGAGTGCTATAAGCAAAAACAGAGAGGATAACAAGTAATATGAAGAGAAACTGGAACTGTATTTATTGTTACTGGTGTGTAATTGCTCAACACACAGAGGTAGAAAATAAATATATGTATATTAACCTAGGCATATATATGGCCCCCAGGCTCCTCTGTCTGTGGGATTTTCTAGGCAAGAATACTGGAGTGGGGTGCCATTTCCTTCTCCAGGGGATCTTCCCCACCGAGATTGAACCCTCGCCTCTTGGGTCTTCTGCATTGACAGGCAGGTTCTTTACCACTAGCACCACATGGGAAGCCCTGAATATAGACTCAGATACCTCTTTATTTCTATATCTATATACTGATCTTGCCAATTCCATATGAACACTGCAAGATGCTTTTTATATTTTTATTGGAGTATAATTGCTTTACAATGTTGTATTCGTTTCAGCTGTACAAAGAAGTGAATCAGCTATATATATACACATATATATAGCCTCTCCCTCTTGGACCTTCCTCCCATATACAATGGAATATTACACAGTCATAAAGGGGCACAAAGTTGGGTCATTTGTAGAGATGTGGATGGACCTGGGGTCTGTCATACAGAGTGAAGCAAGGTTCCTTTTAGTCCTTCTTGTGTCTTTATTTGTGACTTCTTTCTCTGACAAGGGAACCTAGTTCTTGTTATCTACAATGTACTTTTTCACTTCTTTGATTTTTTTTCTAGAAGTTGTGCAATTCCCAACCCACACTGATTTGTTTAAACTTAGACTTGCTGTTGTCATGCTCACCTTTCCAGGATGGTGATGTTCGATTTCATTTGTTACCATTTGGATTCCCTGTTGCCTGCCTTTTCTCCCTTCTGACTCCACTCTCCCATCCCCCATTCTATTCTTGATTAACTTTTTTCTGTGGTTCTCAGAGCCAAAGGTGGTACGAAGCGTCCCTTCCTCCTCATACTTACCCATTCTCATTCTCACTTCTTTACACCGCTTTCCCATCCACTCTCCTACTGGTAACCAATCTCTTTAGTTTCTGGTTTATCCTTGAATTTGCTTTGCAGAAATGCTAACATACATAAGTCTGTCTTTCATCTACTTCTTCCTCACAATTATCTTGTTTTTTTAAAATTTTATTAATTTGATATGCTTCCATTTTATATGCTTTTTATTTGTATTTCCCTTTTTATTAATGTGATTGAACATCTTTTCAGATGCTTATTGGCCATTTGGGTTTGTTCTAGGAAATGCCTGCTCCAGTTTTTTTGCCCTTCTTGGATTTATAGGAGGAATTTCTCTATTCTGATTACTAATCCTTTTTAGTAATACTAGTTATAGATTTGGAAGGCTTGTATTTTTGTTTATAACATCTTTGATGAATAAACTTAAATGAATCTTAAAGTTTATCTATCCTTTGGCCTTTTGTGTTTAAGAAATCCTCTGTGAGGTCACACAGTTATTCTCCTTCATTGTCTCATAAAGGTTTTAGAGTTTTTTCTTTCACATTTAATCCACCCGAATTTCTTTTTTTTTTAGTATCAGGTAAGGTAAGAGCCGATATTCATTTTTCTTCAGTACTGGTTATTAAAGAGTCCATTCTTTACCGCTGATGTACATTGCAAGCTTTATCATAAATCAGGTTTTTACACACATGGGGGTCAGTTTTCAGGGTTTGCCCCATGCCAAAACATGGGGCAAATACATAATGATTTTGTATATAAAATAATACAGCTGATAATTCTTGGTTTCTGGGTAGATAGATCTCTCCCACCTTTTCTGCTTCAGAGCTGTCTTGACTATTCTTGGTTTTTTGCTCTGCCATATACATTTAAAAAATAATTTTAACTATATTTTATGATATAGTTCTTTTTAAGTTTTCTTTAATGTCATTAATAGTTTCATTTTCTCCACAAAGGTCTTACATATCTTTTACAAGATTCATTCCTAAGCAGTATTTTTTGACATCATTGAAAATGGTTTTTTAAAAACACATTTCCTGTTTGCTTTTGGTATATAGAAATCCAACTAATTTTTATAAATTGATTTTGAATCCATCAACTTAACTAAATTCTTATTAATTAATTTATCTGTGGATGCTTTTGTGTTTGCTACCAAAATATATTAGTAGTAAAGAGTGATAGTTTTGTTTCTTTCTCTTTTGTTTTTACAGTAATTGATTGTTCCACTTATTTCTAAATATAGTAGCTGCACAAGAAACTTTTACTGAGTTGAAATAAAATGCTTGTAATAGTGCCATTAACACCTCTTGAAAGAGACCCTCTGAAGGAAGAGACCATACCCATTTTTGTTTTACATTCACTAAGGAGAAGCTGTGAAGGGAGAAAGGAATTAGACTGGAATATTAAATTATATTCTGTTTACATTTTAATATACATGGTGTAAGACCACTAGGTTCTATGAAAGGATAAATACTGTATCATTAGACTGGTTGTGGATGGTTTTATTTCTCACTTTGCAGTTATAGGTGAAAAAGGTCAGGATATACAATTGCAAAATATGAGCTAGGTAGAAGAATATCCATTAAAGAAAAAAAAACAGGAAGAAATGGACAAAAATGTTTGCAGTTCTTATTTCGAGTTAAAGAATCATGGATGATTTTTTTCTTCTTTTTTAATATATCTCTATACTTTCCAGTTTTCCCAAGATGAGTATCTATCACTTTCATAACCAGGAAAGAAACAAAACTTAAAACTAAAAGCAAGTCTAAAACAAAATTTAAAGGTAAGGATGATCTACTAAAAATGTCCAGTTAGAGCTAAAACAATCAAGTACATCTGATGTGCCTCCTTCCACCCAGACACACCACTGCAGAGCCAGCTGGCTACATAGACCAACACACCGTGTTATGTGTAAGAGAATGACCTCGGAGATGCGTGGAACTTCACCTTTCCGTTAAGGGCGTGTATGGACCTGATGTGAAAAAGTCATACACAATTGGTCTTCATTTCATTTGTTTTGAAATGTGATCAACTCAATTATCCACAAGATATATTTTTCCTTTTTGTGAATTATTTATCACGTTTTCATATTTAGAGATTTTTAACTTGCACTGCTTATTTCCTAAGGATAAACTTAGGAAATACAGGCTAATTTTCGACTGGCTCTACTCTCTCCATTTTTACAAAAAGGAACAGAAGCCCCCAGAGATTAAGTAGGTCCTTTCTCTGTGCCTCTGCTCAGCTGCTCCCTTCAAAGGGCTTTGTCTCTCATCAGATACTTGTCAAAAATATCCGTCTTCTCCATCATAAGATCCATGAGATTAAGATCTTTGTCCTGCCCTCCTGTGTATCCCCAAGCCTAGCACAGTACCTGACATAGTACCTGATACATAATAGATGCTGAAGAAACCTCTACTGAATGTTAAATACACTTTATAAACAGTTCACTTTCCAAGAAATCAGGCTACCTGCCAAATTAAATATCTGATTGATGGCTTTTGGAAATAGTCACAATAGCATTTGACTACATTTGGGTGGAAATTGAAAACAATCTCTGAGTAAAGAGAAAAGTTAGAAAAAAGTTTCAAAATCTTTGACTAATGAAAAAAGTTTGAAAGCGAAATTACCGTTCTGTTCACTTTTTCCAGTATAGTGAATGTTTCATATTGTAAAACATTTTTCTTACTTTCCTTTATACCATTTAGAGCTGTTAATATTATGGCATCTAGATGCTAAGTGCATGTCGTTGTTAATTGAGCTGGTTTTATATGAAAAAATTGATGAATGAAACTAAGTCAACATAATTTGTAAAAGTCTCTTCATTTCACTTATCTTTCTTAATTTAAAACTTTTTCCCACACAGTTGGGACTGATGGATGTGGCTGATATTGGATGTTAAATGAATATGTTTGGAAGATCATACCTAACCCCAGATCAGTCTTCTGGTTTCTCCCCAGAGGGTCATAGGCTTGAGTCACAAGGTCCTCCTCTCAGAGGGCTGAGTGTCTCGGGATGGGCTACGGAGTGCTGTGCGCTCTTGTTTGGGGGCAGTATTTTTCCCAGCTGTATTGAGCCATAATGAACATATTGTGTAAGTTTAAGGTATACATTGTGATGTTTTAATGCATATATATATTGTGAAACGTTCACCATGGTAAGGTTAGTAAATACGTCCTTCCCCTCACATAATTACCACTTTGTCTATTCATCTTAAAGGAGGATTTGGTGTTTTAATTATAACAGCTTCTTGCACCTAGACCTACTTTAGATGTTTGTATATAGAAGTAATTTTATTATAGACAGAGATAATGATACAGTATTAAAGTTGTACAGTTTCTAACATTTTGAAAAGATAGTTTTCATGAGTAATTCAGTTCATTCTTTTGATTTGGCACATAATCCCACTTTCATTGAGGTCTTCCCATACTTTGTATACTGTGCAACATTGGCACTGTATAAAATGAGTAAAATACCACCTTAAAAAAGCTCATGATCTGCCTGTGGTATCTTTGGACATTACATTTTATTTTCCTTTTTTCTTATATGTGTTATGTTGCTAAATTTGAGGTAAGGAAAACTTGCACTGTTACATTAATTTGGCCAAGAGCTGTAGCCCAAAGCTTCATTTTTCCCCCCGCAGGCCTATAGCAGAGCACTTCACATAGAAATAGAATTTGATTGGACAGAGGTCTTATTATTCAAGCTTCTACTTAATGTATCAGATTGGTCCCTGGTGTCATTTGTATGTGGTATGGCAGGTCAAGTGTGGTATTCTAAAGAAAAGGAAAGCTGATATTTCCTCCTCAAATAGTGGTGGGCAATATGGAAAAGGAAAGCTATCCACCCTGTAAATCTCTCCATATATGGTTAGTACTCAGTAAATCAGTTGACACTAAACTTAAGTTTATCTCATAGATATGTACGTAAAAAAAGATAATCTCTGTTTTCTTCTTGGCAGGTGTCCTTGTAGACTTGGGTCTGGAGGAAAATGGAACAGCCTATCAGAGAGCAGAGAAATATGTTGTTCGTCTAGACAATGAGATACAAACCAAGTTTGAAGTTTTTATGAGAAGGGTGAAACAGAACCCGTACACGCTGTTTGTGCTAGTTCATGACAACTCCCATGTGGAACTAACGAGGTGATTGCTTCAGAGTGAGCAAATACAATATTTCTTCTCAAACAGTAATGGTTATGTAATAAATGATTTAAAAGGTGGTAATTTGAAAGCTCATCTTCTCATGGGTAACTCATTCCTGCCCTTTCCTTGCTCTCCCAGTGTTTCTTACTGCTTTAATATTGATGTTAACTATACTGTGGGCGAATTTTCAAATTCAGAGTTTCAAGTTCCTGTTAAAATTCCCTCTTAAGAGCATCTTGGGACTCGGCTGCTCCAGGGAAAGGGCAACAGCAAGGAGGAGCTGGTGAGCAGCCTCCCAGAAGGTCCACGTGCTTCCCTGTTGCAGCCTCTCTTCCTCCTTGGTTCTTCTCCTACCCTCCCTTTCCGGGCCCTCTTTTCCTTCCTCTCCTGCTATTTCTCCTCCTCCTTACCTTTCTCTCTTCCCTCTTCCCTTTAACAGCAGTAGGGATGCCACATCCATGATCTGAGAGCATTTTCAGAGTCTTCCACAATTTACCAGTTTAAACAAGGGAACATTCTCTTTATGGGCTTTTTAATGATAGGGTAGTATGTGTGGTGTGATGGAATCAGATCAAATCACAGTACTTATCTGGTAGGGGGTATCTTTGTTGCTATGGATTGGAAAAAGCAAAAAGTTTTTTTTAAGGAAAAATAGTTGTCACATATTACATATCATGGTTTGTCGGAAAATTTTAGCATCCTCAAGCAATCACAGACTTTCTTCCCTTGGGACACACTGAGGTTAGGCATCTGGATTTTGTTTTTTGATCTGTGATAGAGACGTTAGAATTACAAAAGCACTTGTTCAGAAGTTAGAATGTGCTTGGTACTCCATAATCTGGTCTAGAGCTCCATGCAGGTGTAAGTAAGATCTTGCATAACTTGTTAAATTTGCAGAGAAGGACAGAGGGGTGAGAAGGGGGTAGGAAAGGTAAAGAAAAGAAATTTTGCCCACATCCTGTTCAGTTACTGCTTGTGTTCTATGAGCAGAAATAGCTCACTGACCTTATATACCTCATCTTTGAAACTTCTGAGGGTTTCACACTGAATCTCTCTGTTTAACTCTCATGGGCATTGAGATTACTTCTTTGACTATATATATATATATATATATACACACACACACACCCAAACGCATGTGTTTTTGAGGCTGCATGGAAACCTGGTACATCCGCATTGAACGGAACAAAGATATAAAAGTGTTGGTCATGGGGAGAGGGCAGGAAGAGCCCTCTCCATGGTCTAGCAGCCTCAAGGGAGGAAGCAAAGTGTATTAACACAGCAAGGATTCCTTGTCGTTTGGGGAATCTCTCTAGGGGCACAGATCATTGCTCAGCATCATTTTTTGATCGAGAGCTCTCTTACACTGGTGAGGCTTTCAAACTAAAATAATCCACCTCAAGCTACAGACTTGGATATCCTTGGCTTGGATAATGGAGTTTAGACTTCAAGGTGTATCATGGACAAACTGAAAAAGGAAAAAAAAAATGTCCCTGAAAGCTGTCTGAAAGGGGTAAGAAAGAGGGTTGTTTCTGCTCTTCTACATCAAATGCTGATTGTTTCCACTGCTGGTCTCAGTTAATAAGAACTGAAAAAAAAAATAGGAGCTAAGACATGACCTCTATTTTGCTCTCTGATTGTGCATCTAGTCACGTAAATGAGGAGGTGTTAATGTGACTTTCAATGTCTCTACAGTGTCATGTCGGGCTCTTTGTCACATGGTGAGCCGGGCCATGGATTGGCTGACAGGGTCATTAACGGCAGAGAGGTTCTGGAAGCTTTCAACCTCCTGGTGCTCCAGGTCACCTCCTGTCCATACACTCTGCAGACCCAACAGTCCCGAATCAGCACCAGCAACGAGGTGCACTGGATGCAGCTGGACAGCACAGTGAGTCTCTCCCCTACCTTCATGTTCTCAGTTCCCTCGGGAGCAGAATAGCATCATAAAACATGATCAGAAGCCTCACGGATGCTTTAGCTTCTGAAAGTTCCATATACTTACAATTAGTATTCACTAAAGGCTAAAGAATGGGCTTCCCAGGTGACTCAGTGGTAAAGAATCCACCTGCCAATGCAGGAGACTCGGTTTTAATCCCTGGGTTGGAAGAATCCCCTGGAGAAGGAAATGGCAACCCACTCCAGTATTGTTGCCTGGAGAATCCCATGGATAGAGGAGCCTGGTGGGCTGCAGTCCATGAGGTCGTAAAGAGTCAGACACGACTTAGTGACTAAATAATAACAACACCAAAAGCTAGTGAATAGTCTCCTCTATGAATTCGATTCGGTGGGCTCTACTTTGGGTTATCGTGCAGATACAAAACTATCCATCTGTGGAGTTTGTCCCCCTAAAATGTAACATGATCTGACATAATCATCGATATCCTGGATTAGTTCTGTGCTTTTGAATGATTCATTCGGAGACTTCCCTGGTGGTTCAGTTGTTAAGACTGTTTTCCAGTGCAGGGCGTGTGGGTTCCATCCCTGGTCAGATAGCTAATGCCTCCTGGCCAAAAAACCAAAACAGAAAACAGAAGCAATACTGTAACAAATTCAATAAAGACGTTAAAAAAGTCCACATTAAAAAAGAGAGAGAGAGAGAGACATAGAGAAAACAGATTGGTGGTTGCCAATTGGTGGGGGCTGGAGGGCAGACAAAATGGGTGAAGGTGGTCAGAAGGTACCAAAATCCAGTTATAAAATGAATAATGTACAGCAAGATAACAATAGTTCATAACACTGTACAGCCCGTTTGAAAATTGCTTAGAGAGTAGATCTTAAAAGTTCTCACCACGAGAAAAAAAGAATTACAACCATATGTGGTGATGGGTGGATGTTAACTAAACTTGTGGTGATAATTTCACAACATAAGCAAATAGCAGATTATTATGTTGTACACCTGAAACTAATGTGATGTTCATGTCCATTATATTTCAATAGTTTTAAAAAAGAAAAAAATCAAGTTATACACCCTGTGTGTTAGTCACTCAGTCATGTCTGACTCTTGCAACCCCATGGACTGTATGTAGCCCATTAGGCTCCTCTGTCCATGGGATTCTCCAGACAAGAATACTGGAGTGGGTTGCCATTTCCTTCTCCAATATATATGTCTTAAATAAATACAATTTTCATTTGTAAAAACAAAATGACAAACATAGAAAAGAAAAGAAAAACAAAGTAGAAGAAGACAATTGCAAAAAGCCAAAGTGGTCTGTGGGTTGAAGGAGGGAAAGTGCCACCCATTTGAGAGCATCAGGAATGGTGACGAGGACAGCGCGCACGGGGTGGTCTCTGGAGGAGAGGAAGGACAGAGCAGACACTGCCGACAGCAGGCATCAGGGCAGGGCCAGAGAGGAGGAAGCACCAGGCATTGTTCAGAAAATACTTAGTGGGATTGAATGAAACCTGCAAACATACATATGGAATCTTTGAGACAAGGCTGGGAAAGCTTACGCTTGTTACACGTCAGTGAATGATTTTTTAGCAAAGGCGCAGTATTATTAGAAATAGCAGAACCTACTCTTTTTTCTTTTTTGGCTGTGCACGCAGTTTGCAGGATCTTAGTTTCCTGATCAAGGATTGAACCCAGGCCATTGCAGTGAAAGTGCTGACTCCTAACCGCTGGACCGCCAGGGAACTCCCAGAATATGCATAATTCTTATATTTTTTAGTTCCACCATTATTCAATGTTAATATACAGCTCTGTGAATTTTCACGAACTGAACATACCCGTGGAACCAGCACCCAGATGAAAAACTAGAACACGAGCTTTACTCCAGAGGCCAGGCACTCTGTCGCCAGAAGGAGGCACTCTTCTGGCTTGGTTTGCTATATAAATGGAACTGTGCAATAGACATGGGCTTTCCAGGTGGCGCTAGTGGTAAAGAACCCGCCTGCCGGTGCAGGAGATGGAAGAGATTCAGGATTGATCCCTAGGTTGGGAAGATCCTCTGGAAGAGGAAATGGCAACCCACTCCAGCATTCTACCTGGAGAATCCCATGGACAGGGAAGCCTAGCAGGCTGCAGTCCATGGGGTCGCGAAGAATCGGACACGACTGAGGTGATGGGCAGGGAGGCCTGGCTTGCTGCCATTCATGGGGTTGCAAAGAGTCGGACACGACTGAGCGACTGAACTGAACTAAAGTGATGCAGACATGCAGCAGGCGCTCTGTGATATATAACTTCTTTTGCTCAACATTGTGAGATTCTTTTATATTTTACATGAGTCGTGAAACAGTCGTTCTTTTGGTTGTATACAGGTTACGCTGGGTGACTCACCACAGTTGATTTATTCACCCTGTTCACTGATTTCAGTTGCTGCTTTGAGCATTCTAGCTCATGCCTTTTAGTAGACATCTGTATACACTTTTGTTGGGTATGTATCTGGGAGTGAAATTGCTGAGTGCAGAGTTCAGCTTTAGTGGATACTAAGAGGCTGCATTTTAGGGCAATTTATTGACTATAAGAGGTCAAGTCAAAGTGATTAGAAAGGTGGGGGTGAGTCATCCGGCTTCTCTGATAATTCAGGTTCGAATGAACGAGTACCTCAATCAGAATAGAGGTGCTGGCAATAAAGAGGATGGAAGAAATGGTAACTTTTCTAGGATTTGTTTTTTGAGGAAGAGGGAAAAGGCAGAGATATTTTTAAGGTGGTGCCTTTAGTAGGAAAAGAGAAGATAGTAGAGCAGTAGAGCTGCGTGCGGAGGGCACACAACACAGATGTGAACTGAGTGGAGGCCAGGCAACTGCGCCGTGGCAGACACAGAGCTGGGGTAGGAGCTGGGACTCTATGCTGAGGATTTGGAATATTTTTTCAGGAACGCTGATCACTGACCGAAGCAGCTGGTATAGATAAAATCATGGAAGAAAGTAATGAAGAGAATGGCTGAGAGAGCAGCGAGGCCAAGGACTGAGGGTTCGGCCTCAGGAGTCCTTGGTGACCTTCCAGGGAACAGTGTCCACGGAGCAGAGGGTTGGGCTGGAGGGAAAGCAGAGATGGCTGCACAAAGACAGGGAGTGCTAAGCTCAGGGTCACTGACAGGGCAGGACTCTGGGAGCGGAGATTTTTTTTATTTTAAGCAGAGGAACATTTTCCCCAAAGATACAAGAATTCAGTAAATCATGTCACTTATGATTTGTGATACTGTGGGAGCCCAGTAGCTCCAGTTCTTCAAACCCTGCTAGCTCCAGGTGATTCTAAGCCATCTGTGTAACAAGCTGCCCCTATCATTTTGCTAAGAAAAAAAAGAGAAGGAAAAAAAATGAAAGCATTTTGTTCAGATCTTCTCACTTTTTAACTGGATTGGGGGATTGCTGTTGAGTTATACGAGCTCTTTATGGATACTGGATATTAACCCCTCATCAGGTAAATGGTTTGCAAGTATTTTCTCCTATCCAGTAGGTTGCCTTTTCACTTTGTTTCCTTTGCTGTGCAGAAGCTTTTTAGTCTGATATAGTCCCACTTGCTTATTCAAAATTTTTTCTAATTTTCAGGCAATAACATGTTTCAGGTCCCTCCTCCCCAACCCTGAAAATCAGACACCTTGTGCCCTGCCTTCACTGGCTTTTGCTCTGTGTTTTGAACCAGGAGAATGTGAGCTGTGAGGAGAAGCTGTACTTCGGCCTGAACGAGTACAGTAAATCTCTGCAGTGGGGAATCACGAGCCCCCTTCTCAGATGTGATGAGACATTTGAAAAAATGGTGAACACGCTCTTGGAAAGGTAAGTAAGGACCTTCAACCTTGTCTTTAGCTGCTCTTGTTTGTCTGAACACGCCAAACGTCCTTTTTGTCAGAGTCACAGGGAGTTTTGGTGGAGCCCAGGCTATGCAAATAACACTCAAGAGCAGAATAAAAATAGCCTGTCCTGAGATGACCTTTCACTCAGCTGGGTTTTCTATCATCATCCAGGACCAGCAAAGGAATCCGGTGACCCCGAGTGGGAAGGAGGACCACCTTCCGTGCTCTGAATCATCTCCCAGGCAGGTTCACAGCTGCACCCAGAGATGATTCGGGCAGAGAGGGATTGGCTTATTAGAAGCCGTTCCTCTGGGGTCTGGCTTCCCCCTCCCCATCATGCACCCCACACTTTTCTCCTCTGTCTACCACAGGCAAGCACCCTCAGTAAAGAAATGAGACTTTACTATGAGAGACTTGAAGTGTAAACTGCTGCTGCTGCTGCTCAGTCACTTCAGTCGTGTCCGACTCTGTGTGACCCCATAGACAGCAGCCCACCAGGCTCCCCCATCCCTGGGATTCTCCAGGCAAGAACACTGGAGTGGGTTGCCATTTCCTTCTCCAATGCATGAAAGTGAAAAGTGAAAGTGAAGTCGCTCAGTTGTGTCTGACCCTCAGCGACCCCAGGGACTGCAGCCTTCCAGGTTCCTCCATCCATGGGATTTTCCAGGCAGGAGTACTGGGGTGCCATTGCCTTCTCCGGAAGTGTAAACTGGAGAACACTAAAGACTGGAGAACACTAAAGAATAATCAGATTGTTTGAGCTCAGTTTCAAGTGGCCCTCCTCCAGTCCCCGACTTTGGGGTAAAGGCTTATGACTCTGTCTCCTTTTTCTTCCTCAATTTCAAGTCAAATGCTGGAAGAGCAAAGGGATTTTCTGTTTTGTTTGTTCATTTTATTTCCCCTCTCTGATCTTGAACTATAGACTCAAAAAAAGAGGCATAAGAATTTAATCTAATACGGAATTCTGCAGCAGTCCAGTGGTTAGGACCATGATTGAATCTGTGGTCGGGGAACTGAGATCCCTCAAGCTGGCCATGGCCAAAAAAAAGAAAAGAATTTAACCTAGCAGAGGTTCCTCCCTGTCCACTACAATATTCTGTCTGATCATCCAGTGATGGGGCAGTCAAGGCACTATGTGATGAGATACATTTTTAGTAGCTCTAGTTCTTAACACTGTCTCTCATTTATCACAAACCATCTATTTAAAAGCTGCCCTGTAAGGTTGCTAAGAAAAAGAAATAAAGATGATCAGGGAGAAACGTCCTACCCAGCAAGTTATTGGGTGGTGTCAGGAAAAGGAACAGGCTTGCAGTGGGATTTTGTACTTTCGCAGCTGTTGGGTTTGAGAAGACTTAACAGACACTGAGATGTTAATCCCCTCATGGCACCTGTGATCTGAGATTTCTAAAGCCACCTCATGAGTGTCCCCTCTAAGGGTTCCCCAGCCTCCTGTTCTATCTACCAGCTTGGAACCTATCTTTTCTTTCAGTAACATCTTGCAGTTTTATAACTTGTATTTTAATGGACAGTCCCATCAGCTCCTATACAACTTTTGTAATCCTTACAAAAACTATGATTACAATTGAATACAAACAAAAACAAAATTGGGAAAACTATTCACTTCTAAATTCATAGCTCTTTCAGTGTAAAATTTAAAAGCCTGCATGTCAGATGGTAAAGAATCTGCCTGCATTGTGGAAGACCTGAGTTCATTCCCTGGGTTGGGAAAATCCCCCGGAAAAGGGATTGGCAACCCACTCCAGTATTCCTGCTTGGAGAATTCCATGGACAGAGGAGCCTGGTGGGCTACAGTCCATGGGGTCACAAAGAGTCAAATTCAACTGAGCAACTAACACTTTCACTTTTCATATCAAAGTTACCCTTTGGTCTAACTTTGGTTTTCTTACATGCCGCAGCAAAAAAAAAAAAAAAAACACCAGTAAGCTTTAAACTTGCATCATCTGTGCTCACTTCCTCCAGCCCAGGTCCCCCAGGCTCATAATAGCTATGATTTATTGAACACTTGAATGGATTGGTTCAGGAGGACCGATGGAACTAAAGGAGTTCTTTACCTTCCCCCAGTCTACTAAATCTTTACCATTTGAGAAGACATTGTCAAAGAACTGAATAAAATCCACACTCTTGTCTCTGACTGACTGGATGATCTTAGGCAAGTAGCTGAATTTCCCCCAGTCCTTAAATCAGCATCCTTCCATGAGAAAGTGAATCAGAACCCAGGGAATCAATCCATGGTCTTTTCCAGCTCTAAGTACTTCAAAACCATAGTAGTCATTTGCTGACCTGAACTGGTATTTGACCCTAGGCTTTCCTGTGCAAGGCTGGTGATGACTGTTTCACTTTAAATAGAATTATAAAGTGGAACAAAGGTGAAATTCCCCTCTGGTCTACCCAGCTGCTAGGAAGCTGCCTGTGCTACAAGCCAGCATCCAGGAAGAAAGTTCATAGACCTGCCATCCTTCCGCAGGCTCCACGGGAGGCCCAGCCAAGCTCTGGTCCAGGCCTTGCTTTCCCCAGGCCAACTTTCTTGACCAGCACCTCTTCAGGTCTGCAAGTGTGTCCTCTTTACCCATGTGTATTCCTTCTGTCTTCTGGCTGGGTCTTATGAGGAATAGCACGTAAATGAGAGGTTTATTTTCTGCCTGCTCTGTAATTGTAAAAAAAAGAAAAAAAAAAACCCAGCTGAGTTGGTCCAGTGGAAGGTGGTGAGCGGGGAATGTTGGGGTGAGGCAAGGACACCCCTGCTATTTATTTCCCGGGGCTCCTTCCGCCCAGGTGGATGGGAGACCACACCACTAGGGGATGCTATTTCTCCAGCCGGCTCCAAGCTTCCTCCATTTTCATGAGAAGATACTGTTATTGCCCTGACTCAATGGACGTGAGTTTGAGCAAATTCTAGGAGATGGTGAAGGACAGGAAAGCCTGATGTGTTGCAGTCCCTGGGGTCGGAAAGACTCAGACAGGACTTAGCGACTGAACAACAACAATTGTTATTGCTACTAGGGAGCTGACCTCAAATTAGCCATAATAATTACTCTTTTTACTCCTTATACTTCACAGACATTACATTAGTGTATCAGTTTCCTCAACTGTAATTTTAAGTATCAGAGAAATAAGCTACCAAGCATTCAAACCCCAGGACAGCGGCAAGAGCTTAGAATTTAGGGATGATCGTTTACAACTCTGTGGATAGTCTGAGTGGACCAGTGCTTCTCAAGATACAGTGTGGTACAGATCACCTGGGGACCTTGTCCAGGCTGTTTCTGATTCCGTGCACATCGGGTAGGAGGGTTTGGCACATCTAACAAGCATCCCCAGTGGGGATGCTGCTGGTTCAGAGACCACTCTGGGAGAAGCTTGGATCCCTAGACTGTCCCTAAGCCTCTTGAACTCGAGGTACCTGTGCCAGCAGGTGTTGTGAGCTCAGCTTTTCCATCTAGTGATGTGGGCTTCGAGGTCATTCTTCTTTTCAAACTTTTTAATTTTGTGTTGGGGTATAGCCGATCAACAATGTTGTGATAGTTTCAGGTGAACAAGGAAGGGACTGATCCATACATAGGCACGTATCCACTCTCCCCCCAACTCCCCTCCCATCCAGGCTGCCACATAACATTGAGCAGAGTTCCCTGTGCTCTACAGGAGGTCTCCAAGTTCATTCTTTTTTAACAAATTTATTTATTTTTAATTGAGAGATAGTTGCTTTACAATATTGCTTTGGTTTCTGCTGTACATCACCATGAATCAGCCATAGGTATACATATGTCCCCTCCCTCTTGAATCTCCCTCCTACCTGCCATCCCATCCCACCCCTCCGGGTTGTTACCGAACCTCAGTTTGAGTTCCCTGAGTCATGCAGCAAATTTCCTCTGGCTATTTTACAAACGGTAGGGTATATGCTTCCATGCTTCTCTCTCCATTCGTCCCGCCTTCTCTTTCCTCCCCCCGACCCACGTCCATAGTCTGTTCTCTCTGTCTGCATCTCCACTGCTGCCCTGCGAATAGGTTCATCAGTACCATCTTTCTAGGTTCCATACATATGTGTCAGTATCCGATATCTGTTTTTCTCTTTCTGACTTCACTCTGTATAATAGGCTCTAGGTTCATCCACCTTATAAGAACAGACTCAAATCCAGGTCATTCTTGAGCTCAAGCCCACCACCCACCACTATCCCCTGCCCACCCTGCTGGGTCTCTGTTCCTACTGCACAGCCCTCGTGATCCCAGGGTCCCAGGGCCCCCATGCTAGCGCCCCTGTGTTCTGTTGAAGGTACCCCAGGCTGCACAGCATGGTGGTTCGCTGCTACCTGCTCATCCAGCAGTACTCAGAGGCTCTGATGGCTCTGACCACCGTGGCGTCCCTACGTGACCACAGCACACCAGAGACCCTCAACATCATGGATGACCTCCTCAGCTGCCCGGGGAAGAACCGCAGCGGGCGCGGACACATGCTCATCCTCAGGGTGCCCTCCGTGCAGCTGGCGATGCTGGCCAAGGAGCGGCTGCAGGAGGTGCGCGACAAGCTGGGGCTCCAGTACCGCTTCGAGGTGGTCCTGGGGAACCCCGCCTCTGAACTCAGCGTGGCAGCCCACTTTGTGGCACGACTAAAGGTTAGCAATGGACAGACCTTCGCTCCATTTTCTAGGACCCCCCCCCCCCACCCCGTGCAGGCGGCTCAGAGGCCTGCAGTTTGCTAGAGTTTGGCACAAGTGTCACACAGTCTTCATGACAACGTTAAGGCTAAGCTAAGGGATGTGTCCGCCTTCCTAGTTTATTAACATTCAGTCTGGGTCCCCCATGCTAGTGCATGCATGCAGTTGGTCTTCCATGCTCTCCGACTGCAGGTGCAAAAAAAAATGCGATGACCCAATTTCACCCCTGTTTATTGACCTTGTTCGAGATTCATCTAGCCCTCGGCCATCTATTTTCTCAGAAAAAAAAAAAAAAAAAAGGTAAGTTGTTCTCTCAGACCTCCATGGGGGCACGCCTTTCAGTATCATCCATTCACTGAATCTTTTCTGTCCACCCAGAGTCGGTAAAGTATCCTGTTTTCTCTTCAGGGCTCACAGAGGACGATTGCCCACCCTCTTGCATGAGGATTCCCCAACAGTTTGCTGTTTCTTTGTACTTGCTTTGGCCCCAAGTGTGGGCTGAACTGAGACTCTTCCAAGCCTGTGCATGGCTAAGTCCCCCACCCCTCTGCACGGGGAAGGCATTGCTTTTTCTGAACCCCTCCTGTCAGGTGTGGTGGGGGCGGGGGAGACTTCTTTGATCAACTAACCTAAGTCCCTACCTCATGGCCCACTCAGATTTTTCTGGGGACTCTTCTAATCCAATGTGTCCCAGCCCTTTGACAGCACTTAATGAAATTCTGCACACAGATAGGTGCGGTACTGAGCAAGGTACTCTATGTCTGGGTTAGATCAACATGGTTTCTGAACTTTGCAGAAACTAAATACTGAGCTAACCTGGATGAAGAAAAGCCTAGTTTGGCACAAATTGTATAAAAAGAAAGCATGCAGTCTTAGAGGAGTTACATTTCCATCTGAGCTGCAGTTTACCAGCTGCAAAATGAGCATTAGACTGCCTGGTCTCTAAGGGCTGTAATTTGAGCATTATTATTTCACATTCATAGAGCGTTTTACAAATGTAAACCTTTGTATTGTGTATAACTACCTAACTCAAATAATCCAAAATGCAAACAAAATGTCTTGTATTAGCTTGATACACAGTTGGAACAAATAAATCTGTCTAAACATAGAAGCTCCTATATTTAGTGGAAGTTGTAACATTTACATTTCACATATGGATATATAGATATAATGTTCACAGTTTTGAATTAAAGTCATAAACCACAATATAGCAGTATTCCTGGGATAAGTAAGAAATGAGAATCCTGAAACTCTTCTTACAATACAACTTGTTAGTTATGAGACAATTTGAATGATGCTAATGATGAGGAATCTGGACAGGCAGGTAAGCAGCACTGCTCTGTGAGGTCTCGCACACCTACTGCAGGGAGATGTTCTAAAAGGCTATGAGGCTGCAAGGTCTTCTCTGGGTCTCTGTTGGCACTGACCGTGTGTAGCTGCTTAGAGCGTCTTAGGTCGTTTGTTCAGATATTACTAAATCAGTGTAAATCAGCAGTCTTCAATAATTTGCCCCTGTGGGCCATAGTTTGAAAACCAGTCAATAATTGAGGTTCCTACCTGGCTGCAACGGAGAAGGCAATGGCACCCCACTCCAGTACTCTTGCCTGGAAAATCCCATGGACAGAGGAGCCTGGTGGACTGCAGTCCATGGGGTCACTGACAGTCTGACACAACTGAGCGACTTCACTTTCACTTTTCACTTTTACTTTTCACTTTCATGCGTTGGAGAAAGAAATGGCAACCCATTCCAGTGTTCTTGCCTGGAGAATCCCAGGGACAGGGGAGCCTGGTGGGCTGCCGTCTATGGGGTCACACAGAGTCGGACATGACTGAAGCGACTTAGCAGCAGCAGCAGCAGCCTGGCTGCAAGCACATCAGAATCACCTGCAGGGCTTCCAGGGGTTGCTAGGGGTGTGCCATGAAGAGATCTCAAGTGATTACTTCTCAAGCAGTTACACCTCAATTCGCATGAGTAGTGGCCAAGCACCAGCTACACAGAAGAGATTTCCAGGGACTTCCTTGGTGGTCCAGTGGTTAAGACTCTGACCTATAATGCAGGAGTGCAGGTTTGATCCTCTTGGAACTAAGATCCCACATGTGTGGGGGATGGCTTAAAAAAAAGAGAGTTTCCATATGTTCAAAATCCCTCAATCACATCGATCCATCCTTTTTATATTCCACCTTTTTATTTTTAAAAATATTTATTTTTATTTATTTATTTGTCTGTACCAGGTCTTTGTTTCCGCACACGGGATCTTTAGTTGGTAGCATGTGGAATCTAGTTCCCTGACCAGGGATCAAAGCCAGGCCCCCTGCATTGCAAGGTAGAATCTTAACCACTGGACCAGCATGGAAGTCCCTATTTTCCACTAGTGTGGAAGTGAAAATTTGAAATATTCACATCCCTAGTAAGACTGCCACTTGGCAGGTGGCTCTGTTTCACCTGCTGATTTCTAAATTATTAATACCAACCTTTACCACTGATGAAACAGCACCAGGATCCCTTTTGTCTCTGCTGCTGCTGCTGCTAAGTCTCTTCAGTCGTGTCTGACTGTGCAACCCCATAGACGGCAGCCCACCAGGCTCCCCCTGTCCATGGGATTTTCCATGCCTTTTGTATCTAGCCTTGGGTAATATCCAGTGCCTCTTTTTCCATTAGGGGGCCTTATTTTTGTGCTTATTCTTTAGGTATTGTGGTTAACTTTTAAGTGATAATAAGTACTTTGGAAGGATATAAGTTTATATCTAAGTTAGTCTGTCCAGAAGGCCTGTGAAGCTTTCATTAGATTTCCTTGACCTCAAACCCCATAGGAGCCCCTAAGTCAATGTTCTCTCAGTCTTTCGTGTTGTCTTAACTGCTTCTGTAGGAAAAGCTCCCTGAGGGCATGATAGACCAGTAGAAGAACGGCAGCCATCCATCATCATAAGTAACAACGGGACAGGAAAACATTATATAATGGGTTTGTCTCGCTCTGATTGCTCAAGAGTAAAAGTGGAATCTGTTTAATCATTTTTTGAAAATAATTCTCCGTATAAAACATGACATCTATTCTTCCATCATTATAACCCAACCTCATTCTTGCTAGAACCATGAAGTATATTTGGGGAGACCTAAGTATATTCAGGGATCTCATAAGTCCAAAAGAAGATTTATGAGTAAAATGATTCTTATTTGCGGAAGTATTTGCTTTGACTTAGGTAATGTTCTAGTTTCCTTTGACATGAAGATATATGGAAAACTGAATTGGGGGTGGGGAGAAACTTTCTGCTAATGTCTTAATGTTTTTGACAGATTGATTTTCTAAGACATAGAAAGTCTCTCAAACTTATAGTTATGTAGATCCACTGAGTTCTCCTTGGCATAAAAATATATGACAAAAGATTGAGGTTTGGGGGATCTTCCGGTTTTACAAACTGTATGCATTTTACTTGAAATAATTGTGGGTATATTTATTTCCAAGACTGGTATTTATAGACATCAACAACCCGTAACCAAACTCTGTTATATTATATCATATCATATCTTGCCTGATATATTTCTTTTTATCCCACGTTGGTTTTAGCAAAGGAAATTCCAGTCTGTTTTAAAATAACATTATATGCATCTCTTAATACTTCACTTCATAGTTCTTGTTCCCCAAAACATCAGAAATGTCAGTTCATTTCTTATAATAATTCCTGCTAGAAAGCTGATATAAAGCCCAGTTAGATGCTACACACTTCATAAAAAGTAGTAGAAATCACCTTATCCACTTAAGAGATGGTTTATTTTCTTTCTGCTCTAAAATAGAAAAAAAATCTGTAAGATCTTTTCACTTTCGAGCATCCTTCAAGTTGAGATTTTCCTCCTCTTGATAAATTCCTGCATTTGAGATTGTTCCATTCATTAAAGATATACATATGTGTGTATATGTACATTTCAGTTAATGTATAGAGGTGAGTATATATAAGTTTTGCTGTGATTATTTTATTAGTCATTTACAACCGAAATGGTCTTTTTCAATCAATCAATCGTAAGAGTCTTTCCATTATACAAAGAAAGTGTTGTACTTAAGAGCACTGAGTCAGGTAGTTTAAGTAGGGTTTCTGTAAGGTTTGTGCCATTGGTGAGATATTTCACATTGTATATTTCTTTGATGTGCATGGCTAATAGATGATATATTCATTAAGATTTCCTGTTTTACCTTATTGAGATAACATGAAAGCCCACGAGTACTTGGTGTATTCTTTTCAGTAGCAATTAAAATATATGTACACACACAAACACACTTATTGGAAGTCATTTGGAAGCACAGATGTGTGTAAAATCTGACTGTAGAAACAAAAAAGGTAGAAACTCAATGAGGGGTTTTAATTTTATCGTATGGGTCCCCTTCTACAGACCTGGAGAGGAAATGAAGCGGAAGAATGGGTCCCTCGGACGTACCAGGACCTAGAAGGTCTGCCTTGTATTGTGATATTAACTGGCAAAGATCCTCTTGGAGAAACCTTTCCCAGGTACAATACGAATCACTAATTCTCATTTTCCATTGGTTGCTTGGCTGAGCTGACGGTTAAAAAGCCACTTCCTTCACTTGGCAAGTGAGAAGGCAATTGTTTTACTCGGGGATATAAGAAATTTAGCCTTCTTGAATTCTTTCAACTTTCCAGAGATTGCCTAGCAATTTGGGGAATGAGAGAGAAGCCCCGGAGGAGAAGTGTTTATGCATGAAAGCTGGGCAGCCAGAGAGGCAGGGAGGAGAAGCATTGCCCCCAATGAGGAGCTTTTTGGATGAAGTGTCTCTGTTAGGCTGCTGTTCCCTCAAGGATCTGGGGCCTGTGGGTTGGAAGGCAATAGCAAGAATAGTCATTGTTGTTGTTCAGTTGCTCAGTTGGGTCCAGCTCTTTGGGGCCCTGATGGACTGTAGCCCGCCAGGCTCCTCTGTCCATGGGATTCTCCAGGCAAGAATACAGGAGTGGGTTGCCATTTCCTACTCCAGGGGAATTTTCCAACCCAGGGATTAAACCTGAGTCTTCTGCATTGGCAGGCGGATTCTTTGCTACTGAGCCACCTGGGAAGCCCAAGAATAGTCACAGCATTCACTGAATGCTTGCTGTGAGTTAAGTGAACGTTGCTCAGTCATATCTGACTCTTTGTGACCCCATGGACTGTAACCCACCAGGTTCCTCTCTCCATGGGATTTTCCAGGCAAGAATACTGGCGTGGGTAGCCATTCCCTTCTCCAGGGAGTCTTTCCAACCCAGGGATCAAACCCAGGTCTCCTGTATTGTGGGCAGGTTCTTTACCGTCTGAGCCACCAGGGCAGCCCACTGGGCATTGCTCTAAACACATTGCCTGTGCCGTGTCAGTCATTCCTTGCAATAACTGTCAGCTGGGCACTGTTACTCTATTCCATGTGTGGAGAAAGTGAAGTGACTGTCCCGAGGCCCTAACAGCTAGGAGGCGGCAGCACTGAGGTTTACATTGAGGATTACCTGGCACCGAAGCTCACCATTTTGACCGCTGTCAGCCACACGTAAACGCTTCACGCCTCACCAAAGACACCATTACTTTGTGCAGGTCTCTAAAGTACTGTGACCTCCGGTTAATTGATTCAAGCTACTTAACCCGCACGGCCTTGGAGCAGGAGATGGGGCTGGCCTGCTGCTACGTGTCCAAAGAGGTGATCCGGGGGCCCACTGCTGCCCTGGACCTCAGCGGCAAGGAGCAAGAGCGAGCCGCGGCAAGTGAGAATGACACCGAGGAGCTGCTGATCGACCTGGAGAGACCCCAGAGCAACAGCAGCGCCGTCACAGGAACTTCAGGTCAGTACCTTCTCTCTCCAGGGGTTGGGGCAGGAGAGAGGAAGAGGTAGAATTAGGGAAGGCAGAGGCACCTGCTGACTCCCATCCAGCTTTCAGAGTAGTGGTGGCTGACCTGGGCATCCCCTCCAGACCTCAGTCCTGGGGAGACATAGTTGACAAACTTGAGTCATGAGCAGCCACAAGATATTTGCCTGGGAAGCACTTAATGAAGAGCTTGCTAATAGGCTAAATGCATGCGTGCATGCTGCATGCTAAGTCACTTCAGTCATGTCCAACTCTTTGTGACCCTATGGACTGTAGCCTGCCAGGTTCCTCTGTCCAAGGGATCCTCCAGGCAAGAATACTGGAGTGGGTAGCCATTTCCTGCTCCAGGAGATCTTCCTGACCAATAGGCTAAATACAATAAGTAAATTTCATGAATCCTCACTAACACCACATCTCCTAGTCTCTGTACCCTAATCATCTCATCGATATTACGCATCTGATATTTGCACAAAGGCCTTCTTTTCCTTCCAGACCTTGAAGTGGTTTGTGCTAATTGACCTAGTACCTGGCACTGAGTATGTGTTTGTTTGAATGAATGAATGAGTGACTTTTCCCCCAAGTACCTAAATGGCAAGTGTTTATATACGGAAGGCTACTCTGGGACCACTGGTTGATTTGGATGAACCAGCCTACAGCCTACCAACTGCCCTCTTATTATGTTACTGTGTGGCTGATGGCAGTGCCTGGCAGCATTATTTCCAGGGCTTCCCAGGTAGCGCTAGTGGTAAAGAACCCGCCTTTCAGTGCAGGAGACATACAAGACGTCAGTTCAATCCCTGGGTAGGGAAGATCCCCTAGAGGAGGGCATGACAACCCACTCCAGTATTCTTGCCTGGAGAATCTCATGGACAGAGGAGGCTTGTGGGCTATGGTCCATGGGGTCCCAAAGAGTTGGACACAACTGAAGCAACTTACCCCCCACACACACACACAGCATTATTTCCTTTTTTTTTCTGATTGTGAAGGTTATAATAGAGTGTAATATAGGGAACTTGGAGAATGTAATGAAGTATAGAGAAGAGATGAAAAATGAAAATCCCACAACAGAGGGAGCCACCATTCATGTTCCTTCTGCCCCATGTTTCCCTTCTCTTACCTCATGACACTGACACACACACACGCAAACAAACACACACACACCCCTTCTGAATGGAAGAGGCAGGTATCTGTGCCTGGAAGAGCATGAGAACTGTTTTACCGAGGTCTGCTTCAGTCATGGGTCAGGGCTGTACCCCCAGCCTCCAACGACAGGCTCCCCGGCTCTGCCTGGTAGACCAGTTCAGAATAAAGGAGGGAGTTTGGGAGGATGGTAAAGGGTAACAGAAGGAAGGGGAAGAACACACCTAGAAGCTTTTCCACACCAACCAGCATCAGTGAGGGAGAGGAAGAAGGTGGAGTGGGGTGGGGTGATTAGAGTCCACTTTCTCCCTGGGCTCCTTAATCAGCCCCCTCCCTCCCCTCCGCCTGAAGAGCTGCCCCGCAAACTCTGGATTCTGTCCTTGCTCTCATGAACTCTGCTGTCTGGAGTTCCCCCTCCCCAATCTTGGAGGACCCAAGTGCTGCCCTCCTACACACACCACCCTACCCACCACCCCACCAGCCTCCAGCTGACTTTCAGGGCCCTCAGGGGGTGCTCATTGCCCAAGGCATGCAGGCCAGAAGACTCAAGGGCCTTGAAGGCAGAAGAAAACCATCACACAGAAGTCAGCTGAGCAGCAGTGATGGGGTCACGAGCCTCTGGTTACTGGCCCTTCACCTAGGAGCTCCCAAGGTTGGGATTTGCCCGCATGCCTGGGAGGCACCAGTCTAAGCAGAGTCTTGCAATTCGATTCTGGTTTGTCTTCAAACCACTTCGTTGCTCAGTCGTGTCTGACTCTGTGACCCCATGGACTGTAGCCCTCCAGGCTCCTCTGTCCATGGGATTCTCCAGGCAAGAATGCTGGAGTGGGTTGCCACGCCCTCCTCCAGGGGATCTTCTCAACCCAGGGATGGAACCCAGGTCTTCCGCACTGCAGGTGGATTCTTTACCGTCTGAGCCACCAGGGAAGGGTTGGGGTGGGGGACATTTGCAGTGAGTTGGCTGCAGGGGAGCAGATCTCTGGCCCTGGCGGGTAGGGAGGGAGGAGGTTACGCCCCGCTTTCCCACGCCGGTCTGGGCATCTGTGGAAGGGGCTGCACCCTGGGGAGCTTGTCCACAGCCAGGAGGGTGGGGCCTTGGACCCCAGAAGGAGGCGAGTGCCGCTGGACAGGACTTGGGTATGGAGCGTGTATTGGTCAGGGTTCCGGAGTGATTCGGATGGCTTATCCAAACGACGTAACCAGGGGACAGTTTAATAACCCGCGGTGTACAAAGACGCGAGGGCAGATGGAAAGCAGCAGCAGGAGGTGGCGGGGCGGTCGGCCCCAGGGCGCTGGGACTACCAGCAGCCTGAAGACGTGGGGAGGATAGGACGTGGGTCCAGGTTTCTCCTGGCCGGCCGGAGGGAACCGGGAATAAGTGGCCGTTTCCGAGCCCACCCAGCAGCCAGGGAGGGGGAGAGGGGGCGCGAGGGGGGCGGCAGGGCGCCAGGGGAAGAGGGGCGGCCCGAAGCCCGAGCGCCGCCTGGACCCCCGGGCCTTCCCCCGGGGCAGGGGCGGCGGTGACAGCGTGGCGTGTGGGTCCGCTTTCAGGCTCCATCATGGAGAATGGGGTCAGCTCGTCCAGCACCGCCGCCAAGTCCCAGAAGCCGCCCCCGACGCCCAGCTTCCGGAGCCCGGTCCCCAGCGCGGGGCTGGACGAGGGGCTCTCGGCAGGCCCGGCGGGACCCGGGGAGCTCCTAAAGCAGGAGTGCGACTCGCTGGGGCCCCCGCTGGCCAGCAGCACCACCGCCAAGCCGTCGCCGTCGTCATCGGGGCCCGGGGCGCTGCCGTGGCCCGGGCCGCCGGGCCGGGCCGGCCGGCCCCCCCAGGCCGCGCTGCCCCCGGTGGTCATCCTGTCCAAGGCGGCCTACAGCCTTCTGGGCGCGCGGCGGGGCGGCAAGCTGCCGGCGGCCGCGGCCCTGCTGCCGCACCCCGACGTGGCCTGGGCCAGCCCGCTGCGCCCGCCTCCGCCGGCGCACGCCGGCCCCGAGGAGCAGTCGCTCTACTACCGCCGCTGGACGGCCACGCGGCCGCACCACGCCGACCACGGCAACCCGCCCGACCCCGCCTCTGGCGCGCGGGCCTGCCACCCGCGCCGGCTCCTGCTGAGCGGGCCCCCCCAGGTAGGGGCAGGGAGGGCTGCGGTGGGGGACTGGGGTTGGGGGAGTCGGGGTAGGGCGCGGGGGCAGGGGTCTGGGATTGGGGGATGGGGATAGGGCGCGGGGCCAGGGGTTCTGGGCTTGGGGGATGGGGATAGGGCGCGGGGGCAGGGGTTCTGGGCTTGGGGGGTCGGGGGCAGGGCGTGGGGGCACGGGGTCTGGGGGTGTCCCGGGTCGGGGGGCGTCGAGGCCCCACTCAGAGCCCAGGTGTGACGTCTCTTTTCTCTTTTCCTCCCCCTCCCCGCCTACAATTCGATACCCGCCCCAGGTGGGGAAGACGGGCTCCTACCTGCAGTTCCTGAGGCTCCTCTTCCGCATGCTCATCCGGCTCTTGGAAGTGGACGTGTACGACGAGGCCGAGATCAACACCGGTGAGCGCTGGGCGTGGCGGTGCGCGCTATTACCACTACATCCCGGGGCTGTCCGTGGCCTCCGGAGAGTTAGTGCAGGGTGATTGAGAAGTTAGAGGCCAGGAGCCAACAAAGAGTTGTAAGATGCAGCGGCCGTTTAGGTCGGGGTGTGACTTCCCCTCCTGTGAACCCTGATCCCCACTGTGTCCCCCGAGTCGCTGGGCACAGAGGCATCTTATAAAGCCTGTCAGGTGCGTTCACGGCTCAGATGGTGACACTGCTCAGATTTAAAATTAGTAGACTGCGGTGTTCTATGGCTTAAGGGTCCAGGGCACGATTTATACTCCATCAGGGTAACCTTATGTTTTGCCTGCTGGCTGTGAGTGAAGGTATATGGATTACTACCCAAAGGAAAACTTCCTTGAGCAGGACAGAACCCTGGCGCCATCAACAACCCCTTGGGATTGGCAGAAGGGTGGAGGGGCTGGTGCTTGACAGGCCATCCCCAGCCTGCACCTCCTGCCCCACTTCTTGGCCCTGCCACCCTGCTGTCACTTGTGAGGGAGGCAGTTCCCCTCAGCCTGTCCAGCAGGGCGGGAGCGTGGGCCTGAGCAGGGGTCAGCCAGCATTAGCCCTGCAGCCGGGGGAGGGTGGCTTCGCATCTCAGAGGGACTGTGGTGCTGGAGGAAATGGGGGGTGGGGTGGGGGCAGGAGTAGTCATGAGTAGACCGTCTTCCCAAGCCCTGAAAGATGAAGCCAGAGAAGAAAAAGGCCTTGCATCATCCATCACATTAGCCCTTGGAGACCTCCACTCGCTTGCTTTTCCTAAACAGTTGGACCTGTCCTGTGACCAGCCCAAGGGATAGATTAGTTCAGAGCCAGACTAGGTAAAATCAGCCATGTTTAATCATCTTCCTGTGGCTTTTGATTCAAGTTCCATCCTCTGCAGTTTACATGCATGATTCCAGACAAACGCACACAGTCCTGACTTCCCGTCCACATCTCCTTGTCTGTGTGCCCGACTGAGCTGTAGCAGACCCCAGGCCACCCCAGAGGGGACTGAAAGACCCCGGGGGCTGCCCAAAGCAGGCAGGGCTACAGTGCAAAGGCAGAGCCAAGCTGACCAGGAGTGAGGGGCCGTCATCCCATTGACCCCCACCTCCTAGGCTCCTGGGAAGAACGATGCCTTTAATTTTCATCTCACATTTCCACTACAGGGCCTGCAGCTGTGAGAGTCAAACCTGGCCTTTGTGATGAGCGGGACTGTTAGTTTGGCTTTATTCCTTCACCCTCATTTTGGTGCCAGTGAATGCAGCGGTGCACTGGAGAGGCATGGGGATGTGTTTTTATTAAATGAGAATAAGCTCTAACTTTTAAATACAATGCATATTTTAAAACGAAACTTAAACTTTAAAAAGGTCCAGGATGTAAAAATAAGCAGTGTTGTGCTTAAAAGGTAATAGCTGTGCTCCCAGCTTGTAGGCTTTTGGCAGAGGGGAGTTTTTTCTTTCTTTCTCCTTTTGAGGGCTTCCCCAGTGGCTCAGATGGTGAAGAATCTGCCATAATGAGGTTTAAAATATCTGGACATAATGAGACATGGGTTCGATCCCTGGGTTGGGAAGATCCCCTGACAAAGGGAATAGCAACTCACTCCCGTATTCTTGCCTGGAGAATTCCATGGACAGAGGAGCTTGGCAGGCTACAGTCCATGGGGTTGCAAAGAGTTGAACACAGCTGAGCAACTAACACACACACACACACCCTCTACACTGTCCTAAGCTGATCTTATAGTTTTTATTGTTAATAACAAATATCACCTATTGGATAGACACCATGTGCCTGCCACATGGTGTTAGCACTTTCAATATGCCATCTGGACTTCTTAAAACAATCAGGGAACCCTAAGAAATAAAGGTGCCTGCAGGTGTGAAGTCACAAGATCAGCGGGGGCAGTAGCCTGGACTCAAACCCAAGGCCCCAGGCTCTCAACCTCTTTCGCATGCTGGAAGCACTGAAGGAGCTTTAAGTACAACAAGTGCCTAAGGAAGGAAGGTGGTTCTAGGCCGTGTGTCCTGAGCACAGGGGTTTTACAAGCTCCAGTGGATTCTAATAAGCGACAGACACTGTGAATCTTGCTTATTGAGCCCCTGAAATCCTTTCAGCTGTCAGCATCTTAAAACCCCATGACTAAAACTCTTGTGATAGTATTCAGATCATCCAAAGTTAAACAAGATTTTAAGGACACCTGGAGGTTGGGTGTTGGATCTCTTAGGTTTGGGAGTTTCTGGGCTGGATGTGTAGAAGCTAATGGGAACCAGTGAGGGCCAGCATCCCTTCCAGCAGGTCTGAAGGATACTCTGCACCCTTCTCCCCCGGACTCAGGAGCTGATTTCTCAGAAAGGCCTTTGTCCACCTACCTGGGCTGTATGTTTCCCTGACACTTGGGTGAGAGGGAGGGAGGGCAGCCAGTCGGTCTGATTGGGCTGCTCTGTGCACTTTCCTTCTTGGCCTAGATCGCAGCGAAAGCAGTGAAGTGAGCCAGTCAGAGGGCGAACCCTGGCCTGACATCGAGAGCGTCAGTAAAATGCCCTTTGACGTCAGTGTGCACGACCCCAAGTACAGATCGATGAGCCTGGTATATACTGAAAAGCTGGCAGCGGTCAAACAAGGTCAGTGTACGTGGAGCCTGAAAGTCGAGGGTTCACCTAAATGAGGGCAGGAAACCTGGGGCCGTTTACTCCTTGAGAGCAGCTTGTCATACGGCTTTGCATGTCTCGTTTTATTCACATGAATGTCACCTTTTGGGCTTCCTGGGTGGCTCAGTGGTAAAGAATCCACCTGCCAATGTAGAAGACGTGGGTTCGATCCCTGGGTCAGCAAGATCCCCCTGGAGGAGGGCATGGCAACCCACTCCAGTATTCCTGCCTGGAGAATCCCATGGACAGAGGAGCCTGGTGGGCTACAGTCCATGGGTTTGCAAAAATTGGACATGATTTAGCAACTAAACAACAGCAAGGTCAACCTTGTAATTTTCAGAGCTGCCTCTCAGGGCATAAACTGCAGAATCCTAGAAAAAGCCCTTCTGGGGGTGGGGGACTTTTTGCCGAGGCTTAGAGGCTTCACACACAGCATGGGAAGGTGTTTTGTCTCTTTTTACACAGAAGCGATAAAGGAACCCAAAGCTGAGGAGCCCCGGAAACGAGAAACTATGTCCATGATGCTGACCAAGTATGCCGCCTACAACACCTTCCACCACTGTGAGCAGTGCCACCAGTACATGGACTTCACCTCTGCCTCCCAGGTGCAGCCCCTGTGCTCCTGTCTGTTACCCAGCCTGGGTTCTGTGTGCAAGAGAGGGAAGGGCCCAGCTTCAAGCCCTAGACAAAGGATGGCTTCTTTGGTTTTTTAAAAAATATTTATTTAGTTGTGTCGGCTAAAAATGCTCTCTTTTTATTAGGCCAAATATTGTCTGCATTGTAAGGACCTGTCTTAGTTGCCACATGCAGGATCTTTTCATTGCTGCGAACAGACTCTGAAGTTGCAGTGCATGGGCTCCAGAGAGCGCAGGCTTCAGTAGTTGCAGTCCGTGGGCTTTATAGCTGCCCCGAGGGATGTGGGATCTTAGTTCCCCAACCTGGAATTGAACCCACGTCCCCTGCATGGCAAGGCGGATTCTTAAGGCGGGTCATCAGGGAACTTCCAAGGATAGCTTATTCATGAGATGGAGCCACTCATTTGTGAGCAGAATGCACGAAGCAGTTGATAAAATGACTTTGGGTTTATTGGGATTATAGGCAGGGGAGAGAAAGAAACTGATTTGTGTCTTAAGTCACTTCATCAAATGGTTACATGTGTTGTGTCTAGAAAGTAACTGGTATGTCTGATTCTGAAAAAGCTGGATATTACAGTATGTTTGGCAAAAGGGTCTCTTTCCCTCCTTCGGGTTGTTGATGAAGATGGTGTTACTATCTGCAAGTCCATAGGGTGTGCCCTGTGAGCTGTGATCTGCACAGACCCAGTCTCCCTCTTACTCCAGCGTGGGGTGGTTTTGCCCACTAGGCACACAGAGGAGTCAGCGTGTGCTCTTTTATCTGGAGAGCACTGAGAGGTAGAACACGGAAGCTGAGCAAGTACCCCGCACCGCTGCACTCCTCCTTGGCCAGAGCATCTTTAGGCATAGAGGATGGGAAAGCAGCCAGTGATGGTTGTATCCAGCGCCTGTGTGGAGGCTGAGCTCCACGTTGCTTCCCCACTCTATCTTCTTGACCTTTAGCGCTTGGCCCTGAACGTCTAGAACTACTCTTCCTGTCTATAGCATATGCTGGGTGGGCACCCCGCTTCCTCCCCAGACTTGCTGCTACGCTTGAGGATCTGATCTCCATTTTCCCCAGGGAACCCAGAAGGATGTACTGGCTTTTCTGCTCTTCTGATAGAAGTTACCTTTCATACCCCAAATGGTTTCCTGTGTCACTGAAAACATTCAGTGGACTGTTGGAAATCAGCTCGCAATGCTTTATGGAATATAGATGATACAAGCCCCTGATCTATAAATCATTAGAAAATTCATTTTTTAGACAATATATTAAAAACCTTCTATTTAGTTTCTGTGTGATTACAGTACTGCCTGATACTTGTGAAGCAGAATGAAGGAGATCTTAAGGGGAGTATTACAATATTATTTTTCTATGAAATACAATATTTAGGTTGAACCTCTTGGGAAGGCTACCTGGATTCTTCTCGTGCCTGCTGACTAGTGATGCTCTCTTCTCATTAGGCCAAATATTGTCTGCACTGTAAAGGCCTGTATATAATTATTCTCTGAGGTGGGTTATGAGAGAGTGTGTGAACTTTCCAGCAACTTAAAAAAGAGGTTAGATTTGTATGTGGCTTGGATGAGTCAAAAGTCTTCTGGAAGCCAGAGTTCTAGGGTAAGTGACCATTCAGACATCTTCAGCTTCCAGTGTAGCCGGGAAAGATGGGCCCACAGGGCTGTTTTAATGATGCCAATCTTAATAGTTTATTTAGCAAAAATATCATTTGACCTGACCCCCTCAGAAGAGGATCCCTTGGTCAGGAAGATCCCCTGGAGGAGGGCATGGTGACTCACTCCAGTATTCTTGCCTGGAGAATCCCATGGGCTGAGGAGCCTGGTGGGCTACAGTCCAAAGGGTAGCAGAGCTGGAGACGACTGAAGCAACTTAGCACACACGCATGTGCAGAGGAGCGTTTTCCCCCATAACTGAGCAACTTTGGGAGTGTTTGGATAGCAAGACCTCCCAGAGGTATACTGGACTTCTGCAGGGCTGAGCACTAGTGGTTCTAAGGAGGTGAGAAATCATAGTTTTCAGCAGCAGTCACTGCACCACCCTCAGAAAGGGTGTTTGGGGTGAGAAGCTTGGATCTCGTGTCAGCCACTAAAAGATGAAGTGTTTGCCTTTTCTGACACTGCACGCACAGCCAGGTCTGGCGGGAGGTAGAAGTTCAGGATAGCTGGCCTCTATCAGTAACCATCTTGAGAGGAGCAGCCTGGAAGCTTGCCAACTGTGAGCTTACACGCCCTCCCTTTGCTCTTTGCAAACGCAGATGTCCGACGCCACTCTCCACGCCTTCACGTTCTCGTCCTCCATGCTGGGAGAAGAGGTGCAGCTCTACTTCATCATTCCCAAATCCAAAGAGAGTCACTTTGTCTTCAGCAAGCAGGGCAAGCACCTGGAGAGCATGCGGCTGCCACTGGTCTCAGACAAGGTAGGTGATAGAGCGTCTGGGTGCACGGCCGGCCGGCCTCAGGTGCTAGAGCCAGCTTTATAAGCATCTAGTATCTAAGGGCTCTAATTTTTCTTTCTGGCCTCTGGCCCTTTTTTTTTTTTTCTTTCAGCAGAATCTGAACGTGGTCAAGAGCCCTATTTTCACCCCCTCCAGCGGTCGCCACGAGCACGGACTTCTAAACCTCTTTCATGCTATGGAGGGCATCAGCCACTTGCACCTCCTGGTGGTCAAAGAGTATGAGATGCCACTATACCGCAAATACTGGCCCAACCACATCATGCTGGTGCTTCCCGGCATGTTCAATAACGCAGGCGTGGGTAAGGGGGCACGCGGGACGCAGGGCAAGGGCTAGGAAGAAAAATACCAAGCTCCATTCCTCACGCTTCCAGAGGGCCCCATGACCCTGCAAAGTGTCTTGTTCTGTGGACCAAAGGACTTTTGACTCTTCAAAAAAAAATTATATTTGGCTGGGCTGGCTCTTTGTTGCTGCAGACTTTTCTCTAGCTGTGGTGAGCCGTGGCTACTCTCTCATTGCGGAGCATGGGCTCCAGGGCATGTAGACATCAGTGGTTGAGGCACGTGGGCTCAGTTGTTGTGGCTCCCCACTTCTAGAGCACAGGCTCAGCAGTTGCGGCACCCGGGCTTAGTTCCTCCTCCGCATGTGGGATCTTCCCCAGTCAGGAATCAAACCCGTGTCTGTGTCGGCAGGTAGACTCTGCACCCCTGAGCCACTAGGGAAGCCCTTGACTCCTCTTTACGTGAGTTTTCATTTCTCTTCATCTGCAGTCTTGCAGAATGTTTTAACTTCTGAGGACTAGCATCCAAAGAAGTCACTGATACACTGAGCACCCTGGGAGGGCTTGGGACTCTGGCCAGCACAGGCTGCAGGTATTGCTCGCTACCAGCTGGCAGCAGGGACCTCACAGAGAGGAGGACGGCCAGAGGAGGAAGGGGTGGTTAGCAATTCAGACCCAGGTCTGGAGGGATCACTGGGGGTCATCGCTGATCTTAAAGGCACACAGCAAGTTCTCGGGGGTGCTGTACAGCTGGAGACTGGAAGCACCATCACTGCCGATGGCAGTCATCTTTAAAGTGCCTGGAAGCCTTTCCTGCTTTTCCTCTCGGGGTTTAAGGTCAGTGGGCTGATTTCTCAAGGGGACACCTGGCTGTCGAGTGTACTGACAGAGCGGGAGGAGGAACTAGAGAGAGAGGTCCAGAGCTTCGTTTACCCCTGAAGGCAGGAGACCTCCAACTGGACCCAGTGTCCTAGAGCCCTGCCCTCTGCCCACTCCCTGCATCTCACTCACTTCCCGTTGGCTTCAGTGGGAACTTGGAGGCAGAGCTTCAGGAGGGCTGAGGATCAAGAAGAGCTTTAGAGCCCATTTCTGGAGTGAAGGCAGAAAAGACCCGAGTAGTGCCCTGGATCCACATGGCCCTTCTCTCCAGGTCTCTCTCCCCTTTCCTTAAGACTCTTCCTTTCTTGTTCTCCATCTCATTCCTTTTCATTACCTTAAGTTTTAGCCTTAATATTGATTAAAATATTTTCCAAACAGGTTTATATTTTTAATGTAATTTTATTTCCCATCACTTAACATCAAATGAGGTAAGAATTTCACATATTTTTGGTCCTTTATCCTTCCCCAAAAACACATATCCCCATACTTAACTAAAATCTTTCTCTATATTTACATGACCCTCACACCTTTCTATGCCTAACTGACCTTTAGGAGAAAATACTTGCTCATCCCAGATTTGAGTGAATTTATTTAGTGCCAGTTTTGCCATTTTTGTAATCATCTGGGGAGAGAAACCAACATAAATGCAAATAAAGCAGCTTTTTTTTTTAAATTGATAAAACAGCACAAAATGTAGCCAGTGTTAAGTGTACGGTTCAGCATTCATCAGTACATTCACGTTGTTATGCAACCAGTCTCCAGAACTCTTGTCCATCTTGCAAAACCAACTCAGTAACATCAAAGGTTAACTCCCCATTTTTATTACCATTCACTCACTAATGGACCCTTGGTCTGCTCCTCACCTTCCGACTATTGTGAATGCTGCTGCTGTGGACATGAACACAAATCTCAAAACCCTGCTTTCCGTTCTTATGGGTATATACCCCAAAGTAGAACTGCTTAATCACACAGTAATTCCACTTTTAACTTTTTTTTAGGAATTGACATATACTGTTTTTCATAATGGCTTGTACATTCTTACCAACAATGTAAAATGGTTCCAGTTTTAACACATCTTCACTAACACTTGTGTTTTTTGGGAATTTTTGCTGTTGTTGTGAGTAGCCAACCTAATGGGTATGTGACGGTATCTTCTGATTCACATTTTCCTAATGGTTAGTGATGTTGACCGTACTTTCATTTGCTTGCTGGCCATTTGTGTATCTTCTTTGGAGAATCTGTTTTATACTAAGGTTTGTGTTGTTGACTTGTAGTTCTTTGTATATTCTAGATTTTCACCCCTTATCAGATAAGGTTTATAAATATTTTCCCCTATTCCATAGAAGAATGTGTTCTTTGCACAGTTTAAAATTTTTACGTGGTCCAATTTATTTTTCCTCTTGTTGCCTGTGCTTTCAGTGTCATAGCCAACAAATCAACAAACTATTGCCAAAACCAGTATCATTAAGCTTTCCCCCATATTTTCTTCTAAGAGTTTTATAAAAGCTCTTCGGTCATTTTGACTTCTTTATACAGCATTAAGGTGAGGGTCCAGCTTCATCGTTTTGCATTTGAATGGTTTTAGCACCTCTATCAAAAATCATTTGATCATATACGCAAGGGTGTTTCTGGGCTCTGTATTCTGATTCCATTGGTCTGTGTCTGTCTCTATGCCACTGCTACGCTGGTTTGATTACTCTAGTTTCGTAATCAGTCAAGTGTGAGACCTCCAGCTTTGCTGTTCTTTTTTGAAGATTGTTTTGGTGATTCAGAGTCCTTTGAAGTTTCATGTGAATTTAAAAATGAACTTTTCTAACAAAAGAAAAACTGATATTTTGATAGGGATTGTATTAAATTTGTGGGTTGCTTGTGGGATTTGTCAATAGTATTGCACCTTCCAGTCCCTGAACGTGTCTTTCCACTTATTTGGAAACACTTTCAGCAGTATTTTGTACTTTTTAGTATAGTGGTCTTTAGCCTCCTCGGTGAAACACGTATTCCAAGTATTCTTTTTGATGAAAATGAAGCACTTCTTAATTTCCCTTTTAGATTGTTCATTGTTATCATATAGAAACACAGCTAATTTGTGTTGTTTTTTGTCTGCAACTCTGCTGAATTTATTCTAACATGTGCATGTGTATAATAGTTAAGGTTTTCCTCACATAAGTCATGTCTACAGATAATTTTACTTCTTGCCAACTCGGGTGACGTTCGTGTGTGTGTGTGTGTGTGTGTGTGTGTGTGTGTGTGTGTGTGTAATTTCTCTGGCTAGGATTTTCAGTACTATGTTAAATAGAAATGGTAAAGTTGGGCATCCTTATCTTATTCTTGATCTTAAAGAAAAAGCTTTCAGTTTTTCACTAGTGAGTATGTTAGCTGTAGGCTTTTTCATATATGGCCCTTATAATGCAAAGTATTACACACAATTCTCTTAACAAACTATTTTCCTGGTTCCTCCATGGACTTAACTGGGGTTTTTTGAACTTCTTTATTTCTGTGTTTTGTTTCATTTTAGGGTCTGTGTTAGTCGCTCAGTCGTGTCTGACTCTTTGTGACCCCCATGGACTGTAGCCCACCAGGCTACTCTGTCCATGGGATTCTCCAAGAATACTGAAGTGGAAGAAAAAAAAAAATACTGGAGTGGGTTGCCATTCTCTTCTCCAGGGGATCTTCCCGACCCCGGAATTGAACCCACGTCTCCTGCATTGCAGGGAAATATTTTACCATCTGAGCCATCAGGGAAGCCTCATTTTAGGGTGGCCCACTCATAAAATCTGGCTAATTCCTGATGGTCATCATCTTAATTGCTAACACTGAGTACTCACTCACCATGTGCAGCACTGTCCTGAGCACCATACAACAGTCTATGAAGTAGACATTATCATCGCCTTCTTACAGGTGGGGAAGCCTAGGCACAGGGATTCTAGCAGCACTCCTCAAAGTGCAGTTCACCAGTCACCAGTGAAAAGGTCTCTGGCCCCTCATCAGACACCACTAGTGTGAGCCTTTGGTGGTGGGCTCCCGGAATCTGCATTTTAAATTATTTCCTGGATGTCCGGTCAACCCCGATGTGTACAGTCACCAGGCGAACACTCATGCGTATGGAGAGAATGTGACATGTCTGTGGGGCCTCCGCCAAGCCTGAGGGGAACATCCCAGCCTTGTGTTGCCTTCCAGGTGCTGCCAGGTTCCTCATCAAGGAGCTGTCGTATCACAACCTGGAGCTGGAGAGAAACCGCCTGGAAGAGCTGGGAGTTAAACGCGAGTGTGTCTGGCCTTTCATCGTCGTGATGGATGACTCGTGTGTCCTGTGGAACATTCACAGTGTTCAGGAGCAGACCAGGTAGGGGCGGTTCTGTGCAGTTCTAGGAATGTGACATGCCACCGAGCAGGTCCTCTCCTCAGCCATCATGGCACAGGAAAGTAAACGAGGGGCACAGCTTCCCAGAGCAGAGCCACCATCTGAGACCACTTACTCTCACCAGCACTTTCTGCGGCGACTTAGGGATTTTTTAATCTAGACACTTGGTATACCATTAAACTCCTGGACTGTTTGTGTTACCGCAGCTTTGGTCTGCTGTAAGAGTCTGTTGAAAGACACTGTGGTTTATGTAGAAAGACTACTGGCTTCTGAATTGGAATGGTTTTTAGCCCTAGCTCTTCTTCCTAACTGTCTGGATGAAAAGGGAAGTTATTCCATCTCTGTCTCAATTCCATCCTCTATAAAATTACGGCTGGGCCAAAACACGTGGTTCTCCTCCTGGCGCAGCGGTGAGGGGATCCATGAGGACCATGAAATGCTAAACCTGGAGATGTCCTATGCAGTAAATGAGCCCAGATGTCCTCAGCCCCAGTGAAACAGTGTGCCACATGGTCTCAAGGCCCTTCCAGCTCAGATGTGTGACCCTGTGTCCTCATTTCCCTGGTGGATTTGAAGCCAGGGACATTAAGAAATATTCCTTTATTATACTATAATTTCCAGGACTGGGAAGAGTACCTGTGTGCTCCTAACCTCTGGCTGCCTCTCTTTGGTAACTCCCTGTTCATTACTCACCTTGAAAATGAGCCGGATTTCTTTCTCTGCCTTTAAGGGGTCAGCCTCACCCCAGGGGACTGCCCTAGTGGCTCCGTGGTAAAGAGCCTGCCTGCCAGTGCAGGAGGTGCAGGTTTGATCCCTGGGCCGTGAAGATCCCCTGGAGGAGGAAATGGCAACCCACTCCAGTATTCTCGCCTGGAAAATTACAGGACAGAGGAGCCTGGCAGGCTCCAGTCCATGGGGTAGCAAAGAGTCGGACACACACAAGGACGCTCACCCCTGGAAGGCAGCTTCTCTAGATCAGCAGTGACAGGCAGCATGGAAACCAGGCTTGACATCCTTGTCCGCTCCAGACTAAGAGAAAGTCAACCAGCTAGTTGTGTCCTTTGCAGATATCAATACCATACAGTAGTGTCAGCTCTTCCCACGTGACCATGTCTTCAGTGATACTGAGTGATCTCTTATGTAAACGAACTCTGCATTTCATAGCCAGCCCATGGAAACAGGAGTTTCCAGTAAGAATGTGTCCTTGAAGAGTGTCTTGCAGCACATGGAGGCGACACCGAAAATCGTGCACTACGCGATCCTGGGCATCCAGAAGTGGAGCAGCAGGCTGACTTCTCGGAGCCTCAAGGTCCCATTCTCTAGGTGCCACGTGCATGACTTCATCCTCCTCAACATAGATCTGACTCAGAACGTGCAGTACGACTTCAACAGGTAAGCTGGGCTCCCGGATGCACATCATCCTGCCGGTTACTGTTTCTGCCCAGCTCCAGCCTCTGTAATGTGTTTATTCGTCTCTGAGAAACTAAGACTGTTTATACGGACAGAGAATGGGGCATCACAAGCCCCCAAGTGCCCCTTCATCACTGTTCAAACTGACCCAGACTCAGTCATGAGTGCTGCAATGTGAAATGCTTAGGAAGTATATTTCAGCCATCTTATTATTCCACAAGAACTGAAACAGGGACCAAATTGTTTCATCAGTGGAAATCAGTGTGTGGACCCATAAACCTGTTCACAATTAACCTTTCACTCGGAACTCGGAAGGTAGTCACTTCCTGAGATGTTAGCAAGACCCTGAGATCTGGATCCTGTGGGGAAAAGCCAGCTAGCCCTGGCCTTGCCTCCCGAATGAACTATGCACTTGTCCCAGAAAATCCGAAATGGCCAAGGAAGAATGTCAGAGGCCGCAAGTCCCTCTTAAGTCAACCCCCGAGCTGCAGCTCTTACAATATTCTGTAGCGATTTCACTTCTGTTTTAAATTTGGCAGATGCTTCATCCTGTTTGCAGCCAGGATGTTAACACTGGGAGCAGCTCTGCACTCCTGTCCCACAAAGAGTATACAGAGTGCGTGGTCCTGTTTCAGTTCAGGGGTGCCTAAGTAAGGGGCTGTGCCAGGTCTGGGACCAGTCCCCTCAGTGCTCCTTCCTTAATGACTGTAGTGCCCCCATCAGGGCATTACAACACAAGCCGGTGCTCACGGAGCCAGCCCCACGTGGGGGAAAGGATGGCTGTCTCTGAGGCGGTCACCTAACATCTGCCACAGGTGTTGTCTCTGTAAGTAGCACAGCTGAGAGGTGACAGTCCACGGACCCTGCCACTGTGGTTCTAATTTAGGTATTTCTGTGAAGATGTTGACTTTAACCTGAGAACCAACAGCAGTGGACTGCTCATCTGCCGCTTTAACAACTTCAGTCTCATGAAGAAACATGTGCAAGTTGGCGGGCAGAGGGACTTTATCATTAAACCAAAGATCATGGTAAGTTGGCAAGCTTGAGTCTCCTGCTGAAAATAAGATGATCCCTCAGTTATCTGTTTCCTGGTATCGGCATTAAGTACATGCCACTTGACTGGAAAGTGAGGTGACACAAGGGAGGCCCCTCTTAATGTCAAATCTGGAGCCTTGTTTCCCTGAGGACTCATCTAGAACCAAACCTACGTTTTGAAATTTCAACAAATTACCTTTCTTTAGATTTAAGGCTTAACTCCATCAAAGCTTTAGTTTCAAATGTGTTCTATAAACTGGCAAAGTTGACATTTTTTACATTCTTTATGTAACAGGTGAGAGAAAGGTAAATCAAATTGCTTGCTTGCATGGCCTTTGCCAGTTTTATTTTTAAAGTAAGGCAGATCAAAATGTGTTAAGGGTTAATTCTATGGGCCTACCCTTTTCCGTTTATAAGATTTGCTGGTAGCTAATCATTTATAGGGCTGCCCAGGAGGCACAGCAGTAAAGAATCTGTCTGCAATGCAGGAGACACGGGTTTGATCCCTGGGTTGGGAAGATCCCTTGGAGAAGGAAATGGCAACCCACTCCAGTATTCTTGCCTGGGAAATCCCATGGACAGAGAAGCCTGGCAGGCTACAGTCCACGGAGTTGGAAAAGATGGACTTGACTGGCCATGCACAGTCATTTACAGCATGTGGACTATCCGGTGGAGCTTAAAGACCTCCTTGCTTTTTTTCCTGGTGCTGACAGGATGGGATTTAACCCATCCACGTCCAGCAGTGCTGTAAAAAGGTTTCTGTTGGTCCTTACAATGTACATGCTAAGTGCGCAAACTTTCAAAGAAGCCTCCTTTAACATTTGCTCAGGCCCTTGCTGCGTATAAATTACGTTAAATCCAACAGGAAGAATTTCAGAACCCCAGGATGACAAGACGGTGCTGCTGCCTTTCCTGCGGGCTGTCAGGATGCAGGCGTGCTCTCCTGGTGGGGGTCACACAATGCCCACGCAAACATTTCCCATCACTCCCTTGGCTCTGATTCCAGGTGTCAGAGAGCATGGCGCCTATTCTGCCCCTACAGTACGTCTGTGCTCCCGACAGTGAGCACACCCTTCTGGCAGCCCCTGCACAGTTCCTCCTGGAGAAGTTCCTGCAGCACGCCTCCTACAAACTCTTCCCCAAAGCTATCCGAAACTTTCGGAGCCCCGTGCTGGCCATCGACTGCTACCTTAACATTGGACCAGAGGTAAAGGGGGAGGGGCCGGGGCGCTCAGGTAGAGGGGCTTGTTCTGCATCTGGCAGTTTCTCTCATAACTACCCTTTATTATGAGAAATAAGAGAAGCTTTAGGTAGGTTAAAACATGACACACAAAGGGAGTACAAGGCTCAGATAAGCAGCCCCCTGAAGTTCCAATAAAACATGTCTCCGTTACCTGACCCTGAGAGGGACAGCTAGAAAGGCAGGCATGGATCATTCAACTGACAACGCAGAGGTTTTACTGGCTTCTGAAATGCTAGTGTGCTCTGTGCTTGATGGTTGCAGGTGGCCGTATGCTACATCAGCTCCAGACCCCACTCCAGCAACGTCAACTGTGAAGCGGTGTGCTTCGGTGGACTCCTCTTGTACCTCTGTGACTCTTTTGTAGGTGCTGATCTTCTTAAGAAATTTAAGTTTCTCAAAGGTAAATCAAATTCAGCATCTTGCTTGTGAGTGCTGTTAGTTCCCACTGGACAAAATGCAGAGGTGAAAACCATAAAAGAGCACTTTAACACATTTTGCCAGTAAGCTGATACACCTTTCTTTGAAACTGGGGCACTAAGGGAGTTAGGCTAAATGTGGATAAATATAGCCAGGTTTAAAGATGTTGTCGCTGCTATTAATTTTACATAGGAATGATGCAATGCAAATGCTTCTCATATAAATCTAATTTCAATAAAAATTAGTGAGTTACGATTCTGGAAGAGAAGCCCAAGTTGCTTCAACAGGTATGCAGCATACAGAGGTTTGCTTAAGAACAAACTGCAGATTAAGCATCACAAATAACCTCGATAAGGCGACTCCTGAGGTTGGTGAAAAAAGGTTCAGTATGTTGTGTACAGCGTGCCATTTTTATGAGAACAGTGTGTGTATAAAACACATCTGGAGGTGTGTGTGTCGGGGTGGGGGGACAGGAGGAAGCATCTTGGGGGCTATTTGGCAATATCTGGAGACATTTCATGTTGTCACAGGGTGGGGTGCTGCTAGCAGAGAGTGGGAAGAAGCCAAGGACACTGCTAAACATACCACAAGAACAAAATAGCCCCACAGTAGTCTTGTGGCCCCAGTGCCAAGGTTGAGAACCCTTGATCTAGCGGGACTCACAGAACCTTACAATGTGGGTTTTAATGCTGGTTACCACAGCAGAAAGTCTTCCCTAGTGGCTCAGCGGTAAAGAATCCGCCTGGAATGCAGGAGACCTGGGCTCAATCCCTAGATCTGGAATATCCCCTGGAGAAGTGAATGGCAGTCCACACCAATATTCTTGCCTGGAGAATTCCATGGACAGAGGACCCTGCTGGGCTAAAGTCCATGGGGTTGCAGAGTTGGACATGACTGAGCAACACGCACACACACACACAGAAGAAGGGGTGGGGTGTGGTTGGGAGGGCCTTCACTTTACACTCTTTCAAACTTTGGCATTTATATCAGTTTCTTTATTCAAAATAAATAATCAAATGAACAGTCCTGACAGGTTACTTTTATACGTTGGTTCTCAAAAGTGTTCGCTTAGGGGATATAATCAGAGGGAGGTAAGAAAGGTTCTCTAAGTCCTTTCAACCCCTGAGCCTAAGACACATCCCTGCTCTCTCCTGAAGGTGCTACCCTGTGTGTCATCTGCCAAGACAGAAGCTCCTTGCGCCAAACAATTGTCCGCTTGGAGCTGGAGGACGAGTGGCAGTTCCGCCTCCGGGACGAGTTCCAGACCGCCAACAGCAGCGACGACAAGCCACTCTACTTTCTCACCGGACGTCACGTATGACCTTTTGAAGAGACCAAAACTAGCAGAGGAATGCCTAGAAGGGGTGGGGCAGAAATAATTATTGGGGATTTAATTTTTTCCTTTAAAGTACAATCACTGTGGAGCAAAGTGCAACATGTATTTGTCTGTTCTCCAAAGAAACGCCCCCACCCCCAAATCTGACCCAGATCTCTGGGGGGCATCACTTTCCTTCACTTCCAGTTTCAGGACCTTAAATTCAGGTTAACTCCACCCTAGGTAGTTATGCAATTAACTCAAGATGTGGTCTGCCCACGGGAGCCTGAGGAGGAAATACTGTGGAGAAACCGCATGGGCACTGCATTGTTTTTTTCTACTATGCTCTGTCAGGGGGAAAACTGACTCTTGGCGTTAGCGAGCCTGAATGTGTTATGTGAGACTCACGCCATTGGTGTGGAATTAATTGAAGATTAACATTTGAGGCCTGAGCCCTCAGTTTCTCTTCAGATCTGTACTTTGGTACAGTATTACTCAGGGGTCTGAAATGATAGAATGTAGAAGATATTTGTATTTAAAAAAAAAGTAGCCTTGTCTTTCTCTGTGCAGTGTTAGTTTATGATTTATAATCTTGTATGTATTGAAACTTTTGGCAAAATTTCCACAGGAGTTGAAAGTTTACTATTTAAACTGAACAAACACGTCAGTAAACGGAGAGCAGGCGTTGTGTGTATTTATGCAGCTTCTCCTGGCTTACGTTCTTTTGCTTTATCCATTCTTTAAAAATGTTTCCAGTCTCTTAAGCACATCATGCCTGTGAGAATATGAACAGTGATTAATCTTGTACAAGGAAAACCTGATTCAAAAGTTGAGCCAATTAAGGTTTCAGCAGTCACCCCACACCCACTCCATTGGGTTGGAATTAAGCATTTGGCACCAGCAAAGCTAAATGTCGGGCAGGCTAAGCTTCTGTGTGGAGTGGAACTAGTTTGTTTCAAAGACTAAAGCGGAGTTTCCTTTCAAAGATACACTGAATTAGCTGCCTTATACTGACAATACCACAGAAACTGCTGAAATGGGAAACAGAGCCATAGAGAGATGCTGTTTTACTTAATTCTACCAGTGAGTGAGTGAGTGAGTGTGTGCAGTAAAGAAGAATTCCATTTAAGTCTTTTTGACTCAAAAATCAACAGGGGATCTTTGTTCAGCATCAACAGTAGGAGGCATAAGTTTATACAGACTTTTACCACATATTTTAATCAAAAACAGATTTCTAGACAATGTTCTAGAACATACTAAGTTTGTTAGAAGTTGATTCTTCCAGATTACTTCAATTTTCATTGATGGCTTGACATTTTTCTTATTAGCCCATATATCACTTTCACTTTATCTCCACTTTACACAGCCATTTTTACTTGAATAGATGTCTTGTTTAAGGCCTGAAACTACTGAGAGGGGCCTGCTAAGCCTGCATTCACTCAGAACAAATAGTGTTACCTGACCAGCTTTACTAGTTTGTGATACGGAGTTTACAGAGAGTGAAAAGATAGAATGTACTAATCTGAAAATGATTTCATATCTCTTGGTTTTAATAGCTATTTTTGTTGTATATGTATCAAAATGAACAATTCCTTTTAAAAATTCCATTTTTAATTGATCTTTAAAGAGGACCTGCCTTATATATGCTTTAAAAATACTTGTTTTTAGTACAGCAGAACTTTTGGCAAAGAGGTACGTAATGAAGCAGGCTGATTTAGATATGAATGTATTTCACTTGTTTTGTTGAAAGGGCCTACTGCAGATATCAAGAAACCCACTGTTTGTGCAATATTCCAATATTTACTATATAGGGCAAATAAAATACTTGAAATAATCCTAAAACAGCTGTTCCTGGGGCAGATGGCCTCTCAGGGTTTCTTCTGGCTTTATGGCTTCAGTTTAAGGAAAAAAATTTTAAGTACTTATTTGAGCTGTGGAGACTCCATATTTATTAGGGCTACACTCTGAAAAAATCAGATGATTATCATCCCTTAAATTCTGTTTAACTCTTTGGAAGAGAAATGCCAGAATAAAGCCAAAAGACCATCACCCTGATGATGGAGAATTTAAACTGACCTGCCTATTCTTTCCAGTGTCTGTCTTACTAAGGCTTGGATCTTTTAAAATCACCTTATCAGTATAATTCTTTAGAGAATGTTAGGTCATTCTCCTTTAAGGATAAAATTGCACAAGCACAGACCACCATGATTTGGTTAATACAACCCCTGGTGTGTTCCACTTCGAGCCTCGCCAGCCCTTAGAATATCATGGTGTGAATGTGTTCACTTGGCCTGCAGAATAACTGACCTATAGACCTGTTAAACCCTACCATATGTGAGGGTTCACACAGGTTAATACTGAATGTAAACTTACAATGAGAATTGCTGTATTCAATTTTTTGGGCTGTAATTGATGCAATTGCTTCTTGTGATTGTTAAAAAGGAGGCACCTGTGTTACTTTATTACTGTAAAGTTTCTTAACCAAAATTTGGTGAATTTCACTAGTCAGTCTACCTCACATTTTGTTTATGATTCTAAATTGTCTTAAGTTGTGTTGACAGTACATTCTTGTCCTTTCATTTAATTTGGTGAATGTATTAAATTCTCCCTCACCCTCTAAAAAGAAAGTGTGTTTTCTTTACATTTTCTGATATGTTCAAAAATGGAATGAGCTGGTTCTGCCAGTGTCCGAGAAACGCCACAAGTCCACCTGTCGTAAGTTGGATAACTCTAAGATTCTACTATTCTGGCTTAACAGTGCAAGAAAGTGCTGAGTAAGTATTTGTGGACTGAAAATCTATAGCTTATCCAAAGAAGATGCACACATATAAAGTATCTACACACCATGCCCACTTGCAGAGTGCCACATAATCATGAATAACAGGTCTAGAAATGATTAAAGAGATGTTAGAAATATCCATGGTACATCCCCGATCTTTTATAGATGGCAACTGTATTCATTTCCATGTCCCAAGAGGCAGACTTTGGGACGGTAGAACTGTGTAGTATAACCTGAGGTTACTCTCCATTTTATTTCTAAACTCTAAATTTCACCAGCTTTGGAGAATTAACTTATTATTCTGGGGGCGGCGGGGGGAATGCCTTTCAGTTCTATTATATTGACAGTGCTAAAATAACCTTTGATATAGAACTGTAAAAACATTCTTTAGGGTCAGAGGTCCCTGGCTGTTGCCTCAGGAAGGCCAGTAACTATTTTAAGTATGCTGACAGATTCAGGAGCAAGGAGGAAACTGCCAGTGTCCTACTACAAACTCCAATGAGCTGCCTTGGAAAGACTACCAGCTGTGAAACTGACTGCTGTACTGTTGTATGCAACTACGTAGAGCTGAACAATATCCAGAGAACACACATTGCTCAGGCTTGTCTCCAGTCATGGCAAGAAGCTCATAGCTCCCTCTGGGTCTAAGAGAATATTGATAAAACAATGAAACCTTGGCTTCCCTGAAAAAAAAAAAAAACAAAAAAATCATAACTGAAGATGCAGGAAGGACCCCTGGGACCAAGGAAACACTGTAAATTCCTATGTCTTAGCTGTCAAATATTAAGCTGAGGAAAGAATCTATAGTTGACCCTTCAACAATACAGGTTTGAACTTCACAGGTGTACTTATACACAATTTTTTTCAAAAAGAAAAAAATTACTACAGTACTACACAATCCCTGGCTGATTGAATCTACAAAGTGCTAATATAAAGAGTCGACTGTAAAGTTACACCTGATTCACGACTACGAGTGGGGTTAGCACCCCAACCCCCACGTTGTTTCAGGGTCAGCTGCACTTCAGCGATTATGACGGCGAATGGGATAGGAATAGCTAGGAAAAGCGACAGCAAGTTTTCTTACCAGTTCTTTGCTGTTCTGAGACAGAATCCTCCCTTGATCTGCTAGAAAGCCCAAGAGCCAAGAGAACAGGTAGAAGGCCTGTGTGTGTCTGCAGTCGCTACCCCAGAAATCAATTTAGCCACCTTCACCGCCAGTGAACTACAGCCAGGAAGGAATGTGGCTGTGTTCCTACCAAGATCCCCTAGCTGAGCAGCCATGCAAAGTCAGCGACAATTAAAATATCAGTATATGTCTACTGTATTTACTGTTCTTATGATAGTCATGATTTTAGTAGATATATCAAGTTCACTCTTGCACATTATAAACTGATAAAATACTGATTTTTATAATGCTGACAAACTGAAATAAAACCATTGTACGTCCACGTAAACAAGAGCATAACGTATAAGATTGCAGGGTGTCTGTCTATACTGGTGGGTCCTATATTGTCAATATACCAGACATTCAGCCCAACTATTCAAGGGTAGCTGAGAAAACATTTACAGGCACCTCTGTATAATTAGCAATTACAGAATCGATCTGCTGAGGTTTGTGACCACTAGCGTTTACTCACTGTAGCGCTGGCGCCTCCACAACTCCAGAGACCACAATGCTGCTTCTGTCGTCACTCTTCCGTCTTCAGCGGTGTGACGGTGTCGACGGCTCCCGAGTCTTGGTTTCTGCCACTTTCTCCTGGTTCTCCCCTTGCATGTGCATCCTCACAAGTTCTTCAATAGTCTCCTCTACCCTCTAATAAACCCCAGGGTGGAGATCTCCTCTAAATCTTCAAATAACTAAATAAATTGGCTTAGTTCAAACTTTCCCCAGACTCTAGGTCTACATGTTCCGTTATATACACCAAATAGATATCTCCACTTGGAGATTCAGCAACCACCTTCAAACTGTGAGCAGAACCAAGCTCATCCTTCCCCACCTAATTCTCCAGTATGCTCTTCTCGGCCCCAAATCCACCTACTCTGCTACCTAAACCAAAATTACCCAGATTCCCCTGTCATGATCTTTCTCTAGTCAGTTATCAACTCCATCAATTCTTCAATTTAACTTCTCAGAGTTCATTTGTCTAATTTTCATCTACACATCATAGCTTTAGTTCAATTTGCGTATCTTTCACAAAGACTGCAGCCTCTTCTATAAGCTTGTCTAAACTCTACCTATGTGGCTGTCGTAATTAAATAATGCATCACTAGGGCTTCCCTGGTAGCTCAGCTGGTACAGGATCTGCCTGCAGTGCAGGAGACCCAGGTTCGATCCCTGGGTCGGGAAGATCCCCCTGGAGAAGGGATAGGCTACTCACTCCAGTATTCTTGGGTTTCCCTGGTGGCTCAGATGGTAAAGAATCTGCCTGCAATATGGGAGACTTGGGTTCAATCCCTGGGTTGGAAGATCCCCTGGAGGAAGGCACGGCAACCCACTCCAGTATTCTTCTTGCCTGCAGAATCCCCATGGACAGAGGAGCCTGGCGGGCTACAGTCCATAGGGTTGCAAAGAGTCAGACACGACTGACTGATTAAGCACAGCACAAACACAAGGTATGACACATGGCAAACACTCAAATGTTAAATATTATTAATCTCTTCTTGGAGAAATAGCTAGATTGTAAAATTTATTTGAGGGGCTGTGTCTTTAATATAAACATGAAAAGAAACAATCTTCCTAGTAATGGTAACCTTTAAACCAACCAATAAATACAGCCTGTCTACTTCCAAGTCCCTTTGAAACCCACCGAGTATGGCTACCCAGAGAATCCTATTGCTTTTATGGGATCTGGGCCTATATTTTGAGTTTAACAGTTATTAGAACATCTATGCTACACCTGAAGTCTTCATCCTGCTTTTAAAAAATCATGGGTTCCCTGTCAGGCAAACATTGAGACCAGCAATGACTAAAAGAGTCTCAAGACCAAAGAAAAAAGCAGTGTCAAGAGTTGGACCATCATGATGAATGAGAAGAAATAGTCACACTGCCTTACCATTCCACCCTACTGACAGGTACAGAGCCTTACACCACTCAATTAATCACACATGTATGGGTGATAATGTGTGTGTGTGTGTGTGTGTGTGTGTATCACAATGATATATATCATATATCACAATATGTCGATCTTAATTTAAAAGTCTTAATTTTAGCTGGTTTTAATGTCAGCTCATAACATTCACCTATATTAAATCATAGTGGTGTTTCATTCTTGGGCCATGGCTCTTCATTTCTTTGAAAGACCAGAAAATTCCCATGTTAGGATCTTGTCTTTTGGAGATATTACTGATATACAGATTCTGCAGCAAACTGGTGAAAACTACCTTTTCAAAACCCACTGTTTTAATCTTATTTCAAGGTAGCAAACCTAACAGACTTCCTGAAAAAGCACAATAACAACATATCATTATCACATTTATCACTTAGAAAAAACTATCAAGTATTTTATTATTTTATTCTACACTATATACAAGTCATAAAAGGCCACAGCAGTTTTTCAACATATAAACCCTTTAAAAGTAGAGGGCACTATGAAGGATAGACAAGTATCAAAATGAAGTCCAATAATGAGGGCATATACCCAGTGTAGTATTTCTGAGGAGTAACAAAGCAGATACCAATTCAAACATATTTAGCTTGCAACTAGTCCACAGGTTTTTATAAACCTCTTTGGGATTGTGAATAGCCAAAGTGTGCCAAGTTGACGTTTATTTTAAAAAGTGAAACCAGAATGAAAAAATAAACTAAAGGGCACCATTCTAATTCGAGTCATTCATAGTTCTCCAAGGAGAAAAGCTTCAATTCTTTTCCACCTTCTGCTTTGTGATGGCAGCAAGAAGCAGAAAAAGAGAAACAGAAGAACAAACTCAGTATTTCAAATTCTCTCTTGCTAAAGGAGCTTTGCTTTTTTTGTGATGATTCCCTTAAAGTAGGTATCAGACCCTTTAAGAATTAGTCTTGATTCCTAAACACATCACACTCTTCTTGAATAATAATGTAAAAACATTGGTTTCCACTCTGTGAAAATACAATCTTTAAAACTATAACTGGTATCAGCAGATCAATATTAAAAAAATACAGTACCAAGCTATACTGGTATATTGCCACAATTAAGAACTTCAGATTATACTTATCACTGAGACCATAGTCCTTGCATTAGTTTTCAGTCCACTATGAACAATTATCTGCTGCATGTAAACATGTCTAAATAACTATAGATAAAATACATCAATCATAAATTTCTGTAAAAGATAATAAAATATCTTCTTTAAAAAACAAAACAACAATAAGCAATTACTTCATTTTTTTTTCCAATTTTATGAAAATGGAACAACCTTCTGGTTGTTGCCAGTCCTGAGTTCATTGTAATAAAAATGGCCCTAGTTCCTGGTTTAAGTCAACAACCAATCCATTCTCATCAGTAGATGTCTTCTGATACTGCAGGCATGAGTTTATGTTAGGTACTATTTTGTCCATTAATAAAATTATATACCAGAAACTGACCAGTGCCACAGTACTGTGTTGCAAACAGTTTTCCATCAGGAGTAGGGTCTGAGAAAGCAATTTCCTCTTTACTCAAGTATGAACCATATATAAAGTTACTCCTGTTTAAAAAAAAGGGGGGGGGTAGAAGAAAAAAGAAAATTAAATTGTTTTTAACCATTAAAAGTGGAAAAAAACCCGTAAATAATGCTGTATATTCTAGAAACTTAAAAATAATTGTTTTGTAAAAGCAACAATGGTTATAAAAACATTTACCCAACACCTTTTCATGATAAAAATACTCCAACAACTCTGAATAGAAGGAACTGATAAACAGCATCAAAAAACGTCAAAGTTAACAGTTAAAAAAAAAAAAAAAAAAAGACTGAAAACTTCCTCAGACATCAGGAACAGGGTAAGGCCATACTGCTGACACCTATCTATTATCAAGGACAATTAGACATTAGACAAGCAAAAGAAGTGAAAAACAACCAGGTTGAAACGGGAGAAGTAAAATTATCTTTTCACAGATGACATGTTCTTTTATATACAAAAATTCTAAGGAATTCACAAAATAACAGATCTAATAAAACACGAGTTCAGCAACTTTGCAAATTATAAAATCAATATTAAAAAATTAATTTTATTTCTATGACCAATTCAAAATGAAATTTAGAAAACAACACTGAAATATATAGTAAATACTCAGTAATCTAAGTAAATACTTAGGATTAAATTTAACAAAGACATGCAAGACCTAAAAAATGAGAACCATAGAGCACTGTTGAAAGAAATTAAAGGAGACCTTACTAAACAGAAAGACATCCCATGATTATGAATCAGATGACTTAATATTGCTAAAATGGCATTACTCCTCAAAATTGATCTATAGTTAGTGAGTTTTTCTGCAAAAATTAACAAGCTGTTCCTAAAATTCATATGCAAATACAAAGACCAAAAAAAAGTAATTTTTGGAATCTCTATCCCTTTGATTAAAAATCAAGCAACATATATATAACTTTGTTTGTATTTTCCAAGTCTCCTGTAAATGTGTTATCATATTTTCATACTTTAAAAAAAAGAAAAAAGGAATAAAATCAAGAAAAACTATTGAGAGACTTAGATTATTTACAAACATTATTCTTAAAAATTTTCCTAAAAGCTAAACTCCCAAGAAATTTCCCATACTTCTTACATACTGACAGTCTTATGCAAATTTTAAATGAATAAAGGTTATACATTTATGATGAACTAAATGTCAATTTTTATATAAAACTCTGCTTAAATGCTAACTACTGACAATGATTTGAAGGATTACATCCAAGTTACCTTAGGCATTCAATCATGCGAGAAGCGATTTTCTTCCGACGCATCATGCTGAACACCCATATGCGGCTGATCCCACAGATTGCAGGCTCTGGCAATGTTGAGCAGCACCAGGCTTTTTGCCTTTCAAATCTGACCTTTTCTTCTTCTGACCTGATAACTGGAAGTTTTTCTTCTATAACTCTGTAGCCCTATATGCAGCAAAATTAAGGGGAAATTCATAGGTGATTTTTTAAAAACTGAAGTATAGTTGATTTACAATGTTGTGCTACTCTCTGCTATACAGCAAAGTGAGTCCGTTATACACATATAGACATTCCTGAAGGGGGGGGGCAGGGTGTTTAAAGTGAGACTATTATTAAGCAATTGTCTCATACTGACCTTTTGTGAGGTCATCACTACATCCATCTGGCTTCTTAACAAACCATAGGAACCTTTGGTTCCCATGAGAGCCTTTTGCTCTCATTTTAGAAAATAAACAGACCTGGATCTACATTCTGTTCTCACTTATTAGTTATGCGACCACGAGATGAAGTTACTTAATTTAGCTTTGGGTTCCCTGCCTATAAACTGGAACTCTCCGCCATCTCTTTCAGAGACTTGTGAGAGATTAAATAAGGAAATACAAAGCACCTGGCCATCACGGCTGGCACATAATAGCAAGTGAATGTTAATGTTCTCCACCTCCCATGTTCTAGGGCTAGCAGTGAAAGTACATGTGGTGAACTCAGCAGTCACAACTGTTTCTGTGATAGCTGTCATCGTTACAGGGTTCAAAGCTGTGCAGAATTGGGACTCAGGATGGCAGAGGAATCAGAAGTTTAGGAAGGTCCTTTCCCTACACTCCTATCTCTTAAAAATAAAAAAAGTACTTTGAAAAACATACATCTCTTCTGCCAGTCTAGTGGTCAAAAAGGGACACCACCAGCCTTTTGACAGAATGAGGTACAAAAGTTAAAACAATCAGACAACACAACTGAGAGTTAACAAAGAATAAACAAGCAAGTACTGCACAGCTATGTTCTAATATAAACACTGCGACAAGTCATTTTTGGAACTGGGTAGAATAGGAATTAAAAAACACACAAGGGTGCCGAGGTCCCTGGTAGTCTAGGGGTTAGGACTCTGTGCCTTCACTCCCACGGCCCAGATTCAATCCCTGGTCAGGGAACTGAGATGCCAGAAGCCATGCAGCAGGGCCAAAAAACCCCGCAACACGTGCATTTATCAAAGAACATTCATTATAAACAACCAAACAAAAAAAAAAAAAACACTGTAAGAAACAGTCAAAAAACCAGATAGATGTCTGCAATTTTTTTTGAATGCTTAGTCATTTGCCAAACAAATTTAAGAATACTCTATATAAAATTTGCAAATACCCTTATCACTCTGTGCAAATCTGACTTCAAATATCTTTTTCCCCTCCTCTAATTAACTTCATTTGTTTCAATGATCAATTCTGTCTGAAGTTATGTCCCACATAAAAAGTGATACTTCCTTCAAGTGGGTTATCTTACTATTAACCCTCCTCAGAGTCATAAATCATGCTAGCTGGATCGAATTTAAGGGGGATGAGTTGCTAAGGACAATCCTTAAACACACAACAGTTATTTGATACACACAGGAAGCACTTTGACATACTGGTAAATCAAGCACAACATTGCTGATATCTTTTAAAAGTGGGTCAATCAAGACTCAGAGACCTATCAAGTGGACAAATGATCAAGCAAAGAATAAATCTGGGGCAATGGAAAAAATAAAGCCAAAAGATGTGCACTATGCAAAATTAACTCAATTACAGGATGGCAAGTTTCTATGACTCAGTCCTTTTATATCAAATTTATATCTCCAAACTACCTTGTCACCTATTTATTTAAATCAAATTTGTGATTACAAATAGCAAAATTCATAAACTTACACAATGTCAAGTTGAATTTTTTTTTCAGATTCAATTTTTATGTAGCTTAATTATAGACATTAATCACACATATATGTTTCAACTCTGCACCTTATTAGAAAACTTTATGATGAAGCATATATACTTGCAGGCAACTATTAATATACTAAAAAACATCAACTAAACAATGCACACTGAATTCATGAGCAAGACTCAGCTGAAAATAAGACAATTCACAGGAGGTCTACCTCAAGGTGAGCATGATTAGGAAGTCCAAAGTCTTCTGTTTTCTTAAATTGGTCTAACTTGGGACCATCTTACAATATTAATATACCAATTCTACTATAATCCTATTATTTGTTTATGTTTGGCTCTTAAATACAAGCCAAGTCTTCAACAGAGCTCAACCAAAGAAGTGGTAACCTAATGCAGGGGTGGGAAGTTTTTCGTGAAGGGCCAGGAAATAAGTATTTCAAGCGGTGCAGCATAACTGACCCCTTGCAACTAACTACTTAATTCAATTTCTGCAGTGTGAAAGCAGCCACTGACAATACTTAAGCAAATCGACATAGCTATGTTACAATAAAATGTTGTAAAAAACAGGCTAGATTTTGCCTTCTGGACTATAATCTGGCAACCCTTGATTTATTTCAGTGCTGAAGGGGACTGAGACAGACATTTCATTAGTAGCCAACAAGGAAACTTCCTAAAACAAAATTTAATAGTACTTTTGATTTGTAAAATTTTTATCTTATATTTACTGACTTAAACAAACTCCCATGCAAGACAACTTCACTGTAGTAAAAAAAAATTATGCATAGGGGTTCTCACATTCATACTCTTCCTTACACAGAATGTTGAAAAATTTACCAGAATGATGTTATTGCTGTAACTCTTTAAACACCAAACTACATACAACCATTCTTTAAAAATCACTTACCCACTGGATATGTTCTGCAATTAGACAACCAACTACCTTTTTGTCATTAGAAATAAACAGAAGTGTTTTTGTTCTGGAATAGCACATGAGTGGAGCCTGCTGGAAACCTAAATCATTATCAACCATCTCTCTAATCTCGTCAACCTGCCAAATAAAGAAAAATTATTATTTTTTAAACAAAAGCATTTTATATATGTAAAAATATGCTCTATTTCAGTTCAATAAATTGAGCATATTATTCCAAGCAGAACATCCTCTAAAGAGTGCCTCTGAATGACTATCCTGATCACTAAATGTTTTTCAAGCTCTGTGGACCAATCTGCAAAAGGAAGAAAGAATGGAGAGTAATGTCAAGCCCAGTAGTCTGGGAACAAGAGTGAGAGCTCCTCTGATAGGTAATAAGGACACTAAGGCTTCCCAGGGTAAGCATCACGGAATGGAGCACTGGAGAGAACTTCACTGGAACCTTAGCCAGGCAGGCCACATTGTTCTTAGAAAGCCTTAATTTTTACTCTCATCAGTGGAGTGAAAGTGAGCACAGAGAAAAGGCATAAATGTTTATTCCTTATCAAAAGTTTATAGGGCCAGATATTATACAAAGCACTTTATGAGTATTATCTAATTTAAATCCAACACCTCTTACAGGCTGATAAGTTTTTCACTTTGCATATGGAAGAAATAAAATTCAGAGGTTAAATAACTTTCCAATGTCAGATATGGGACACTGGGAACCAAAGAGCTGGGATTTCTGGGATTTGAGCCCATAATGCTAACTACTTCTACCACTTTACCTCCTGGAATTCTTGTCAAGGTCAAATACGATAAGTTCAAACTTCTGTAGGTATTCAAAGTCAAGATTTTTATAGGCACTCAAACATCAGTTCCTTTGCCAGTTAAAAAAAATCTGCAAATATTCAGTCCAATAAACATTCATTTGTGACACTAAGTTTAAAATGCAAATGACACCTAAAGGGGTTAAGTATTCACACTTCTGAATTGCAGAATACCATGTAACACATTCCTTATTCAGTGATGAAAACCCAAGTCCTCTTAATCCTAGAAAAAATCCCACAATGCAACACTTGACTCAGTTCCTAAAGGCAAATGACTCACAATTCTTAGGATTTTTAACCTATTATGGGTTACTAACCAGTAACATAGTGAACTGTAGATTACTAAGAACAAGGATATTAGAAATTTACTCTCAGAATAAAATGACATCTATTAGTTTCAGTTTTATAAATTATTATTCAGATTTGTATTTTGATTCTTAAAATCACTTATGTGGCACTTACTATGCCTTCTATATCATTACTCAAATTACTGATAATATGAGATACTAATCAATCCACTAAAAATTCATTCCACATATGCTAGACAGTAGTCATGTGAGGATATGAGAATTGGGCCATAAAGAGGGCTGAGTGCCAAAGAATTGATGCTTTCGAACTGTGGTGGTGGTGAAGACTCTCGAAGACTCCCTTGGACAGCAAGGAGATCAAACCAGTCAATCCTAAAGGAAATAAGCTCTGAATATTCACTGGAAGGACTGATGCTGAAGCTCCAATACTTTGGCCACCTGATGGGAAGAGTCGACTCATTGGAAAAGACCCTGATGCTGGGAAGGACTGAGAGCAGGAGGAGGTGGGGACAGAGGATGAAGCGGTTGAATGGCATCACTCACTCAATGGAGATGAGTTTGAGCAAACTCCAGGAGATAGTGAAGTACCAGGAAATCTAGTCTGCTGCAGTCCATGGGGTCGCAAAGAGTCAGACGTGACTTAGAAAATCAACAACAAATGACACACTACAAAGTTAAAGCATTCATTTTTCAGTTGGGTTATGACTAAATGCTTATTTCTTATTCTCAGAATGGGGTGTTTAAATGTGCTCTGCCAGCAATACATTGTACTCTTAAAATCAGCTGCGAAATTATTCATTCTGTGTGAAATTTCACTGGAAATTTACCTTTTTCAGGGCATACTTTGGATCTTCAGGAAGAACCATTATTATCCTGCCATCAGGATATTCAGCTAGAATTCTTTCTTTTTTCCAACCCTAGATATATATTAAAAAAAAAGAATAAAATTTATTTATCACATTTCATACATCATATTCATGTACAATAAGAAAAATACATCAATGTGTCTAAAAATTACAAACATGGAAAAGTATATATGCTCGTCAATGTTTAAAAAGACATGATAAATCAGCTAATTTGTTAAGCACACACAGGTACAATTAAAAGCTAATTTCTTTCTACTATTCACTCAGTGATCTAAGACCACAAAAGCATTTCTAATTTATCATTTTCCATTTTAAATTAATTTTGAAAATCACACAGCAAAAGCAAGCCCCTTAAAGTCAGTGACTCCCAGAACCTAAAGGATAACTCTCCCAGTTTCTTGATAAGAGAAGTCAAGTCTTAAATTTCTCTGGAACATGGTTACCTCCACAAACAAACACTCGTGGTTTTATGTCTGGCATGCCAAAGACCTCCAGGAGGTTTTAAATGAACTGATTTGCATGCAGGAGCCCAATATGTAAGGAATAGTTTTTATTCTTATTGATCACAACTATCAAAAGTCACAAGAAGGATACTATAAAAATATAACTACCTTCTAAGAATCTAATAGGGAAGGAGAGGCTACGTTGTGTGTATCTGAAGTTAAACATACTCAAAAAAAGAGAGGTAATAAACTCTTCTTCAGATCCACACTCGTGGTGATTAATGAGCAGAACCTGCATGAAAAAAAAAACAAAACAAAAGCCACTTAAATCTAGTAAGATGGGACTGAACCAGAGGTTAAAACTAGGAGCTTTGAGGTTAAAAATAAGTACAGAAGGAATGAGCTTAACTAGTTGTTCCATTTGTCTTACCCAACCAACTTGAAATAAAAAGGTTTTTCAAGAAGCAATGTGTTTATCTTAAAGAAAACCAGCATCTTTCTGAGATTTGTTTCAGAGTATTAAAGCTCAATGAAACCAAGAAAAAGGCAACAATATTTTTAAAAAACACTACAGCAGGTCTGAAAGGAGATTGATTTTCCTAAATGATCCAGAATGGTCTTTTGGGAAAGGGTAGTTTCTTGGTTGGGGACAAAAAGTCTAATAACAAACTTGGTATAAACAACTGTTTGGATTAAAGTATTTAAAACCAGAATTTGTTTAAAAATAGAGCACCCAAAAGTAAAGCAAATTCAGATGATTATAATTAGGATGGTCATGTGTTCCCAAAATTTGAAAAGAAAAAAGGAGCAGAAACAATAGTCACAGAAGTCATTTTTTTTCAAATCAGAAATGAAATCTGAATCATATCCAGACCTGAATATAGGTAAATGTTTTGAAAAGGCATGAGATATCATCCTCTTTAAAAAACAAATTTACATTAATGTTATTTTGGGGAAAAGCATTTAAAATAAATCTATTTTACACAAAATGAAAATGGAGACTTTTCATTTTAAAAACTAAGCTACAATTTCAATGAAGATTTAGAATTTAACTAACTCCAACTTATAACAAAGTCATAGTTTCCTGAGCTGAATTATCTAAAAATAATTTGATAAGTTACTTTCCTGTTGTCTTTAAAAATAACAATACTGGCCAACATTATACTGTACCATTGGCACTAGATAAATTATTTTGCTTTATATATTCAGCACTATATAAATTATTTTGCTTTACTGACTTTTTTGTACAAAATTTTCTCTTGAAACAAGTTGAGACTTGCATGTTCATACAGAAAATGTTTCACAATTGGATTTGATACAATTTCAAAAAATGTTTTAAACATGGTTGTTTTTTCATGTATGTGTATAAGCAGGAGGAACTGCAAAGGGCAGAGTTATTGCTGCTTCAGTTTCTAATACCCATGAAGACAGCATATTTAAGAGAAAACCTTAAGAGTTCTGGATTAAAAGTCGAGGGTTTAAATCCCATTTCTTGAGTTGCTAGCAATATAATCTTGGGCAAATCACTGCAACCCATTCTGTTTCCTGACCTAGGCTATGGACAAAATAGCTGTCATCACCCACATCACTTAGTAGTTTAGAGAACTGCTTTAAGATGAGGAGGAGCTATTCAGAAACTCTTAGTAATTTCCACTCTACCTTCCTAGTGGTGTCAAACTACAATCAATGCACTACTTTAAGAAAACACAATTAATAAAGCCCCCAAAGTTACATGCAAAAATAAGTTCAAACCTTAGACAAGGCAAAGATGAAAGAACCAACATGGCTAAAAACTGTCAAGATACTAAAGACATTTATATGCCTCAGTTGCAGTTAACTCTTTCCTGGAGTCAATAACCACATGATCCTCCTATCTTTAGAGAATTTAGATGAGATGAAGTCTGTCTGCTGCTTGAAACTGAGGCAGAGGGTGTTTGCTGAAGGGTAAATGTGATTTAGAGGAATAACCAAATAGCCACAGCTTTCTCCAAAGATATAAATTTCAATGCAGTGCCTTTACACTTTTCACCTTTAGCTCTAAGATGTTACACACAGCCCTCTGCTAGCAAGTAGTATTTTCCAAATCCCATTCTTAATTCACCCATCTGGCTGCTAAAAAGCAGAAAGCTTTACACTGCTAACAGCAATCAATGATTTTTTTTTTTTTTGCCCTTTGCTGTTCTATTCTAGGCTTTAGAGTCTCAAGAATGGAAGAGGTTTTCCTCTTTTTCTATCTGAACAAGATTACAAGTGAAAACAAAATACACTGGGTGGTATATGTATTGATGTATATACAGCTGTCAAAATCCATCAATCAAACATTTAAGATTTGTGTGTTAAAATTATATCCCAACTATAAAAGTTCCTACTAATCACTTCCATTAAAGGTTGAATGGAAATACTCATGAAAGAATACTCTGAGAAATAAAATCAATAACTAGCTTTTCAAAAAGACTAGCAACAAATGTGGCAAGGGAAAAAAAACCTAGAGGGAGAATCTTTAGATTAAAAGACATTTAAGAGACATACCAACCAGTGCAATACATGGACCTTAATTCAAACAGTACAGAAAATTATGAGATATTTGGGGAGATTCTGAACCCTGAGGGAATAGCTGATATTAAGGAATTAAAATTTAAAGGCGTGATTATACTCTTAAAATCCTGTTTATTGCTATGTGAAGCTGAGTGAAAAATACATGGGGATTCGCTATTTGGTGGTGGTGGGGGGAATGGGGATTGAACTTTATTTTGGAAAATTCAAATTACCCAATTGTCAAACTGTGCCAAAGGTCCAAGGCTTACGCAAATACCATTTATTCAGAAGTGAAAAATGAATGTAAAATGAATCCAGTTGGCAGAGTGATTAGACCTGAGGGTGAGACAAGCACTGACTGCAATGGGGGCACAGAGGGGCTTCTGAGATACTAGAGGCGCTTCTTGTCATGTGGGTGCTCACTTTGCAAAAATACACCATTCAGCTGTGCACTCGTTCCTTATTTGTGTACTTCTCTTTACAAGGTGTACTTCAATTAAAATTTTATTTAAATTACTAAAGGAATTTGAAAAACAGACATTTTAGTTCAACAGCAAGACTAACAGTTGTTATTTGTTTAAATAAACATACTCCAAATACCATTTAAAAAAATTTTTAATCTTTAGAAACAAAAGTAAATTAAAATTAGCTCATTCAAAATTCAGTCACATGCTCTTTTTGACAGTACCCATGGCACACAGCATAAAAAATTGCAGAAAAACTGCATAAGAGAAACAAATTACAGACTCTTGAAATACATAAAAAGATTTCTGTTGAAATGATTTTTAAAAGCAAACATGTACTTATGAATATTTTAAAAGTCAGTAAGACTGTACACCAAATTATAAACTAAGGTTATTTATGTGATTTAATTTTTTTCCTTTTGGCTTATCTGTATTTCCTGTTTTTTCCTACTTTTATAAAATGGTATAATAAAAGTATTAATATACCTTAACTACCCCCAAGCAGAAGGTTTTAACTTCATGCTTGGTTACTGTGCAAAAATAATTTTGTATTAACAATACTGTTAAAGATGTGTTTCCATGTTCTCTCCAGGCATACCACCTTTCCAAATCTCCATGTGTTCACCAACCCAAAACCTCTCTGAACCCCGTCCTGGCTTTTTGAAGGTTTCACCGGAGGTGGGACTGATTAAATCATTGGCCACTGGTAACAGAATTCAATCTCCAGTGCCTATTCCCTCCTAGGATCACTGTGTGAGAACTGAAAGTTCCAACCCTCAGTAGCTGGCTCCCATCCTTAGGCTAGTTCCAAAGGTCATCTCATTAACATAACAAAACACATTGTATCCCATCTCTTAGGAAATTTCAAAGGTTTGGGGAGCTGTGAGTCAGGAACTAAATAAATATTGTTCTTATAAATCACAGTATCACAAGCACTGAAGATGATTATCTGAGACTAGTTTGAAAGTGACAGGTCAATTTATTTCTGAACTAAATTTAATTGTACACACAATATAACTGCTGAAATTAAAATAATTAAAACCTAGTATCTTATATATGTTAATTTGTGGTAAAGAATCCACCTGCAATGTGGGAGACATGGGTTTGATCCTGGGATGGGAAGATCCCCTGGAGAAGGGAAAGGCTACCCACTACAGTATTCTAGACTGGAGAATTTCAAGTGACTCTAGTCAATGGGGTCGAAAACACGACTGAGCGACTTTCACTTATGTTTAGCTAACAAGACATGAATGATATAATTGGTCTATTAAAGCATAATTAAGCACAATGCTTTCTGAAGCTAACCTTCAAATCTGTTAGCTATATTTATTATCACTAGAGTATTTCAAGATTCATGGTTTCCCATTTTGAATGACTTAACCACTAAAAGCAAGCCAACCTGTTTAAGTTAATCTTTCATAGTTTGACAGAAGGTATTCAGAAAAACAAAAGTCCCATGACATAGTGGTTTTTTTCACTCACTGAATAAGTCAGGAATAAAAGAATATACACAAGAATTTAAGTTTTACTTTAGAAAAATCGGATTCAATTCTAAAGATGCTTCAAAGACTTCATTTTGTAGGTGTGCTGTGACGGCAGGATCACCTCCAGTGTACTTCTCTCATCCCTGCAATATTTGAACTGAATAGAGGCTACAATCCCTACTCTTCCTCTAAAGCTATTTGTTTTGATAAATCTACTTGTAGCAGCACTAACTGAACTCCTTATGACAATTCAAATATTCTACCTCCACAGTGACATGTAGCATCTAGCAACACGTGACAACGGAGCACTGGCTGGTGTGAATGAGGACCTGCATTTCTCATTTTCGGAGGCCTGGTGTTACCAAACTGGACAGTGCAGCTATACAGCCAACTAGGGATTGGTCCAACCTTTCTTCAAAGCTTCTCTGGTCACCAAGACAGGAAAAACAACCCATCTTCTGATCACCGCTCTACCAAAGTAATTATCATTTCTAAACTGAAAAGTTAATCTATAATTTAAACAGTTAATATTGATTCACTGCTTTAATAGCTGTTTAAATCTTTTATTGTTAACTTTTCATTTCTTTCAGGCTTTGTTCCTAAATTTGCAGGCCAAGGGCATATCCAATACCCTGCATGTAAGGTCCTCCACAATGCATTCAGTCATATAATCAACTCAAAGGAGGTGAAGTGAAAGACAGAGGTAAAGAAGGATTAAGTCAGGAATTTTTCTGCAAAGAACCCAAAATATTATTCCTCTTCTGCATTACTGAAAGTTTATAATCAGCTGAATTCTGGATAGTTCCCTGCTTGGCAATAAGGCTGAATGCTCTTGGGGGAGTTTTTCCTGTTTTCTCCTCACACCTTTAGGAAAACACTTCATGAAGGGAAACTGAAGGGAAGCTAGGTCTAAACCAGAATCCAGGATCCCTAGGCAGCTTTAAGAGGCTCCTTCCTAAATAGTTTCCAGTAAGTCACGTAAAATACACTTCCACAAATGGGGTCAATGAAGCAGATGGAGTACAATGAAGGAATACACAGAGAGCACTGTCACTTTTCTCCCCTACCCCAAGTCAAAGAAAATACGTGAGGGATAAAATATTTTAGTCAACTAAAAGTAGGTCCTGTGGCATCAATTTCTACCATGACTATATAACTTATACATTATTTTAATCTTTTGAAAAGAAGACTTCAGACATTTTTACCTGTCATAGATTATCATCATGAAATAATTATAAGAAAAAATTTCTACTGTCAAGAAAAACTGCTTACGTTATAGACAGTGTTTGATTAAAATAATTAAAACTTAATTCTAATTTATTCTATTTTAAGCAGTAAAAAATTAATTCTGTATTAAGCAGTACAGAACTTTACTCCCAATCCCTGAACACTGCCCATTTAAAATTAAAAATATAAACAAAAGCCACAGCACAAAATGACTTCTTAGTTCTAAGTGCTTCTCTCCAAGAAACAGACACGACAGATAAACTGGCATTTAAAAAATTTAGATGTTTCATCAAACCCGAGTACTTAATGCAAAAGCACAACACTAGGTGCCCAATAAAAGATTCACATAAGTGACAACCCAGAATCCAGAGCTGTGGTCACAGCAGAACATCTTTAATATGGATGTGCTTTTTTATCCTCTCCATACACTAGAAAAGAATGCTACAAAGTTCTGGAGGAGTTTCTACCTTACAATCTATGTATATCTATGTTTGGAAACAACAAAAGGTAAGAACGTTAACTTTGATGTTAGCAAAGGATGGCCAACTGCTAAACTCAATTCCTTCTCTTGAGTTTATGTCAAAGTAAATAAAATAACCTTTAGCTCTGTCCCATCAAGAAGGGGGAGAGGGGGGTCTGGGGCAGGAATCAGTCTTCCTTAAGTTGCTCTGCTGCTTTACGGACTTGCAAGAGTCAGGATTTGTTAAGAAGTGATGCCTCCACCTTGTTCCATAAACTAATTTCCTTTGGTGTTGTGGAAGAGCAAAGCACATTATCTCCTGGTTGATTTCCTTACAATTGGTCTCAGAAATTAAGAACTTCCCTTAAAATAAAGAACTAAGTCTTTTAAACCAAATTTCTTTATAATTTTTGGAAATTGGCTGCAAGAATCAAATAATGTAACCTGAGCAGAATACAATTCTACCAGATTGATGGATGTAAAGTAAGTATTTCTGCCCCAGAAGTATTCCATCATTTAGCTACCTGAAGGCCTATTTTTCTTTTCAAGTTGTAAGGATATTAACAGAGTCAAATTGGAAAAGGACAAATTTCAAATGATAAATAAATATCTAGCTATATTCTATGTCCACACACCTTATATTTTGTTTAGTTAAGTGGGAGGAGGGTGTGTGGGGGGAAGAGCAGATGGAATAAGGAATATAAAGGATCACCACAGCAGGGAACCAAAAAAGGAAAACCCCACCTATCTTGGGAAGAAGTAATTGAATAAATAAAACCACAAATATGAATTCTTCAACCAAAGATAAGGATACAAATTTAACTGAAGCCAATAAAGACCTTTTAAATCTAGTGCCTATGTGAAATGAATTGGTGATCTCAGTTCAGATATCCTGGAGGTCTTATTAATGTGAGTGTACAGTACTGAAGGTAACATGTATAAAATAAATTCCATTTCAGATACGGGTAAACAGCAATTACATTAAATTACTATTTTCACAAGATATCTGAAATGGTTCAAAATTATTTAAAATTTTGCTATTTCCAAAAACAAATATTAAATAATACCCCTTATGCCTCAACTGCACATACATTAAAATATATATACTAAAACACATTTACTTTGTGGGATTTTTTTTTTTAAGTATACTACAAATTCTGAGGTTTTAGCCATCAAGAATTGTTCTTTAACTTTAATAAGAAAAACTCTTATGTTAGCAAAGAGAAGGTAAAGGAAATCCCCACACAATCTATTCGGTATAATATATACCACAATCAACCCCCCCAAAAAAAGTTGTGTCAAGCTATTCTGAACACTAAACAGACTTATCAATAGTTAACAATTAAAGTCAAAGGAAATTTAAAAAAATACTCAAGTTGAAGAGCATCACTTGTTAGAAGAGGTATAATAACACTTTAAAAATATAACAATTTTAAAATTAAGTTAAAATTTTAAATCCCACAACATACACCAGCCAGAATGAATTTGCTGGGTTTTATGTTTGGCTTTGTTTTAAAAAATAAGCCTGTATATATACTACAAGGGCTTTGTATATGGTGCTCTTTTCTAAAGACAAAATTTTTTCAATGACTTGAATCTGACAATTCATCTCTAATGATCTGATTCTGCGTTTTAGAAGTCATGAATTCCACTTACCACGTATTTTACAGCACTTATAAATTGATTGTGGAAGAGCAGATGCTGTGTTTCATCCTCTGGATTTGAAGCAGTGTAAAGCATGCCACAAACATTACAGGAAACTGCTCCAAATCTTTTTTGTCCTGCATCCTATTTATAAAAAACAAACAGAGGGTTTTTTTTTTTTCCCCACGAAAGAATAATTTGACAATATCAGTCTCTAAAGTTATAACGTGAACATAGAGTGAGAACTGTTTAAAACAACATTCCATGTTGATGACAAAAATGAAGATGCTAACTTTCAAAATCTGTATGTAATTTTATTAAGAATTGTTTTCCATTTTAGTAATCATTCACTCCACACCATTTAATAACAACTGAAAAGAACCGAGAAAGTATCTTTAACACTACACTCTTAGTTATAAAGCCTCAAGTGGCAAATACTTATAAATGAGAACTAGTATGTATTTTGTATCTGTGATAATTTTACCACTGAAGTTTAGAAGAAATGCTTCATAGACTTTTTTTTATAATGTCTTAAGTCTTTTCTCTTTAATAGTTTTGTTCTAGTTATATTAAAAAGAGTATTTTGATGTCACCAGAAACTCTTAAGCAAAGGTAAAATTAAACATTCTCTATTTTCTTTATATCAAGTAAGTGTGAAAGACTGACTATAATCACCTATACTCCAGTAATTCATACTTGTGCTGTAGCATAGTAACTGGTTACAAAAGGTTTTCTATACTTATCCTCATTTAAAAAGACAAATTACAGCAATATGACCTAACTTTAATATTAATTTTAAAAGCATAATTCCTTTATTCTTGCTGCTCTGAAACTGGGAAATTTCAACTAATTACTGAAAACAAAAACCAGAAGGTAACTATATCCTAGTGCCTCACAGCTAGGGCCACAGAGCAAAAAGAAATCAAATGGTAAATGAAAGATTGCATATAAAACTGAAGGGAAGCTCATTCTGAAAGACTGAACTATTGACAAAATATTACCTGAAAATTCAGGGAGTTAAAAAAAATTGCTTGAATTATGGTTAAGATACAAAACACTGTATTTACCATGCTAACCATTTTTAAGTGTACATTTCAGTAGTATCAGGTACACTCACACTGTTGTGCAACCAATCCACAGAATTACTTTTATTTTGCAAAACTGAGACTCTAGGAACTTCCCTGGTGGTCCACTGGTTAAGACTCCACACCTCCACCTCGAGGGTCACAGGTTTGATCCCTGGTCAGTGAACTAAGACCCCACATGCCGTGAGGAGTGGTCAAAAAACAAAACAAAACAAAAATCCCTGAAACTCTATACCCACTCAACAGTTCCCCAATCCTCCTTCCTCCCCAGCTCCTAGAAACCATCATTCTGCTTTCTATCTCTATGAATTTGATTCTTTTAGGCACCTTTCATAGAAGTAGAATCACGTAGTATTTGTCATTTTGTGACTGACATTTCACTTAGATAATGTCCTCAAGGTTCAATCATAGTATGTGTCAGAATTCCCTTCCTTTTTAAGGCTGAATAATATTCCACCGTCTACATACACATCACATTTTGTTCAGCCATCCACCCACTGGTGGACTCTTTAGTTGCTTCCACTCTTTAATTGCTTTAGTTGTGAGTAACAAACACAGATGTACAAACAACCTCTTAAAGCGGGCAGTTTTCTTAGTAATGACTAAGTATCTACCTCGGTTTCTTTTCCTCACTGGTAAATGGAAAATAATAGACGTACCTATCTCATACTTTCTTCTAAGGCTTAACTTAGTTAATATAAGTGGAGGAAATGGAACAAAGTACTGAAAAATATTAGCTGCTATCGTGATCATTAACATCATCATTACCATCAACTCTTGACCAGCACTATCCAACAAAAACGTCATCCACAAAGGTAATTTTAAATTTACTAATAGCCACCACATTAAACTCTGCAGAAGCAAACCAATAAAATAAATATTTAACAAGACATATACCAAATGTTATAATTTCAACATACATTAAATATTTGTAAAACTTAGTGGGATACTTTACATGTTTTCTTGTACTCATCTTTGAAACAGCATATGTGTTTACACTTACAGCATACCTCAATTCTGGTGAGTGACATTTCAAGTACTCAACAGTCACATGTGGCTACCACACTGGACGGTGCAGTTTTAGACTCTACTTGTCTAATTAATCCTGTTGCACTATCATACTGATTTGACTACAGAAAAGTATTGAATTTGATGAAACAACTTTTCCCCTCACTAATCTTTCTCAAAAAGATTTCTAGACAATTCTTACAAAATTATCCCCCCATATTAAAGCTAGAACCAATTATCCAGTACCAAAAAATCTAATTACTTGTGTCAACTGGAACTACATTAATGTTCCTATTATTTTGGGTTTCTTCATTTTTTTTATTTTGTGCTTACTCATTCAAATTAGATTTTTCATCAGTCAAACTATCTCCCTCTCTTTTCTACCTTGCCACCAAATTGTACTTATTTTCTATTTCAAATGAACTACTGGTTTATATTCCTGTAAAATGTAGTTTTACAATTACACCATATACTAAAATATACATATTTAAAATCATCTGTATTTATTAAGTTCCATGTTATTTTAAAATTTAAACCAACTACTAAAAGAAGGTAGGGATCAAATGACACATTTAAGAAAATAATGTGAAATAAAGTATCAATCTGTTGTAAATAAAACTAGAAGTAAGGAAATTTGAATTTTTATTGTTATAGGATGGAATCACTGAGAGAGTAGCTGTCATAATACCAAGAATTATTTCCATAATGAAGAATTACAGTGACAAAAAGGCTCTGTAGGGGAAAAAAATGAACTTATTCCTTGACAATGTGCATAAATAAGATGGTATAATACATTTTAGCTAAAAGGTCAAGTTGTATACTTACTATGATCAACTGTTTTTCATCAGCTTTCTCTGCTTCTTTTAGTTTCAAGTCTTTTGGAATTGTTATCTCCAAATGGGAATTACACTTGGGCCAAGAATGATTTGGTGGTATCTCCCTTTGAAAAAACAACCAACCAACCAACCAACTATTAAATGTTATAGATCCATATCATTTCAAATCACTGGTAGAAAAATACTTAAGATTTTCTATACAACACTGTGACAAAATTTCAAGGGGTGTGGGGGTGGGGAAATAACCTTTTAAAAAACAAAAGGAAACCCAAAGAAACATCTTATTTACAACATAAAGACAAAAAAATGTAGTACCTACTATAGTATGAATAAGTTTTAAGTTTCATAGTTTCAGCAATTTGAGTCACTAGTTTGTCCTAAATACTGTTTTCAGTAATCAGTAAAGCAAAAATGTCATACTAATTTATTTTCAAAGTAAAGAAACAAAAAGCTTTCAATCTACTGAAACACTTTTACATGTTGCTAATATGTATCATGAGGCTTTTGGGGCAAAAGGAGCACTCTCATATATTGTTGCTGGGAGTGTAAGACTCAACCACTTTGCAAGGAAATTTGGCAAGGCAGGTTAAATCCTATAGCTATGAATTTATCCTAGATAGAGCCACATAAGTGGACAAAGATAAGTGTATATTGCAGGACTTTTTTTCTGACAGAAATAAACTAGAAACAACCAAGGTTTCAATAGAGAACTGTTTCATAAACAATGGAACATGTGCATAATGAAATCTAATACAGAATTTAAAAGAATGAGGAAAGAAGGTGGAAAGTATCTTTTCTATCTTCCATAACACACTGAGAAAACACTAAAAGCTGCAAAACACTAGGTGTACACACAGGAAATAAGAAGTACACTAAAAACAGAATTTCTATCACATCTGTGTGAAACACTGATGATTACTAATGCAACCTTTCAAGGGAAAAAAACTCCCCAAACTCAAAACTTCCAAGTATAAAATCCTGACGCTCTCATATTTATACTTATATTAATCTAATACCTTACCTGTTATCACTCGTCTTAGATGTCTGATTACACAATATACTGTGCTGTTTGGGAATTGAACCTGTGATTTAATAAAAAGATGGGTTATGTACTAAGCTTTGTACTAGCCCTCCACCTAACAGTTAAAAATTATCATGAAGAAAAACAACCTCAATGCACTAAATGCTTTATTTTTAATAAATACCATTTGTTAAAATTAGAGTCACCTTTCTAGGAATTTCTCTGCAGAGAAGAGGCAAAACAGCTCTACAGAGCTACAGAGAGATCTAATAGTAGATTAACAGTGTGTCTCTAGTTTCAGCAATAATTACTAGCACTGAACAACAAAGGAAATTGTTTAAATGTTTTAATAATTGTTCATAATAATGCTTTCATAGTTATTTAGTCTCTAAACGGAAATAAAGGAAAACATTAGCTTAAAAAAACCTGTAATCTCTGGAGTTTTAATCACATTGGTGGTGGTTTAAGTGCTAAGTAGTGTCTGACTCTTTCGTCTCCATGGATTGTTGCCCGCCAGGCCCCTTTGTCACAGGATTTCCCAGGCAAGACTACTGGAGTGGGTTGTTATTTCCTTCTCCAGGGGATCTTCCTAACCCAGGGATCGAATCCACATCTCCTGCACTGCAGGCAGATTAGATTCTTTACCACTGAGCCACCAGGGAAGTCCTTTAATCATATTACCAATCAAATAATGCAATAACAATTAATTTTCTAACAAATAAATGCATTTCTGGTATTCATATTATACTTCCCCTTCCCCCACTAAGGGCGTCCCTGGTGGGTCAGGGAAATTTCATGGACAAGGAGTCTGGTGGGTTACAGTCCATAGGGTCACAAGAGTCAAACACACCTTAGCAACTAAGCACTCCTAAGTGAAAAGGTTAAATGACATATGCGACGCAATCAATTATATGAACTCAATATTTAGGAATTTCTCTTCTGTATCTCCTGGTGCTTCATCTGATGTAGGTGAACAAATTCCTATTCAAGAGCTCAAAGACTATATTGCCCAATTTTTTTGGCCATGCCATTCAGCTTGTGGGATCTTAATTCCCCAACCAGGGACGGAACTCGTGCCCCTGCAGAAAACACGCTGAGTCCTAACCACTAGACTGCCAGGGAATTACCCTCAAAATATTCATTAGGTTACAAAAATAAAGTGTTTTATGGTAAAAGTGAACAGACTATAAGAACTGATTTAAATCAAAGATACAATTACTAAGATGGAAAACTGAGTAATTAAGGTTTAAAGATAAGAACCTGGTAAACTAGTCATTTATACTTGAGATATAAACTGCCATCATTAATTTAAGCAATTCATTAAATAACACTTCTCCAGAAAGTAAGTTCACAAACAAAATAAAAGATTTAAAAGCAAAGTAGTTTTGGTAGGGAGTCAAAGAATCACCTTAAGTACTGTACACAACCCAATCAACAGACACAATTCTCCCCCTTCAAAGGTTATCACACATTTGAAAAACATAAGCAATGGTTAAAAGAAGGTTTATTTGATAGTGGATATAGTCTTCTGTTACGCTGACAAAAAAAATCTCTGACCACTGTGAAATCTAAACAATACTTTCAAAGTATTACCTGGACATTTATTCTCTCCTGTATCAATTTTTCCTTGACTGAGCAGAGCTGAGACAGTAGTGGCATTTTCCACTGGATTGTTTTCAAGCTTAGATTCCAAACATAGGCTGCAATTCTAAGCACACATAATCCAAAATGTTAATATTCACTTTTGTATCAACCTTTGGGTCTTACTACAATATTTTCAGTGAATTTTAGCCCTATACTAAGAAAATTTAAGATCATATATGGAGTAATTCACACAAGATATGAGTCTCTTTATGATCTCCCTACAAGCTACCCTTCCTCTCAGCATCAACTCTTATTATTCCCCTTCATGCTAGACTGAAACCTTTACCTCTCCCACAGATACACTCCACATCTGCTGGCTCTATGCTGTTTCTGGGTTTCATCTACCTAAGTCCCACTGTCCATTACAATAGCCACTGCCACAGCTCATTATTGGGCACTTAAAATGTGATATGACTGACCTGCGATTTACTGCAGACATAAATCACCTACCAGATTCTGAGGTATTAGACGAAAAAAAAAAAAAAGAAAGAAAACACCTCAATTTTTAAAACTCATGACACATTGAACCATTATTTTTACATGACAAGTAAAATATATTAACTTTACCAATTTTTTAAAATGTGGCTAGCAGAAATTTTTAAACAATTTATGTGGCTCACACTTTATCTCTACTGAACAATGCTAATCTATAACAGCTTATCCCTGTATAAACTCGTCATTAAATATTAACCCCTTCCATCAAATCTCCTCCAAGTTTTCCATTCCTTTTCCCCAAATTTCCCAATTACCTCATCCATCTTTCATGCCCTTATCACTTTCTATTTTGAATTAGTTATTTTTTTATTAATCTCCTACATACTCTTAAGTACATATGCATATGTACATACGTAAGTATATTTTTGTATACATATATACTTAAGTATATAGTTTCAAGTATATATTTTTTAATCTCCTAATACTCTTAGGAGCAAGACTTATTATATTTATCCTTGTATCTCTAAGAGCTCCTAAATCAGAATTCTGTCAAAGTAGATACTCAATAACTAACAAAGGAAAATAGTGCAAACTCAAACATTAGCTATCTCAGAGGAATGGAGATGTGGTGGTGAACAGATAATTCTTTTGTGTGTGTCTGTATCTATCTGTATTGTAACTGTTACAAAGAACACATAACATTATTCTTGAACATTACATTTTTGAAATATGAACATTTTTGTCATTAAAAGGTAGAAAAATTAAAAAATAAAAACAATGACATGTTAGTAATCAATCTCCATTAGGAAGCTAGAATTACTAGTTTTTTTTTTTTTAAATCATAAAATAATTGAGCTTTAAAATTCGTAAAATCTGGGAGGGGGGTTCAGGATTGGGAACTTATGTACACCCGTGGCGGATTCATGTCAATGCATGGCAAAACCAACACAGTATTGTAAAGTAAAATTTTTTTAAAAAAATTAAAAATAAATAAAAACAAAAAAATTAAATAAAATTCGTAAAATCCAAATACTTTAAATTCAGCCCAAAGAATTCAGAAGGCCTATCAGGCAGATGCTCAGCCTTACTAACCATCATCACTTTTCAGTATTTTTGAGACTGACACCATGTAATGAAGAAAAACTGCAGACAGCCACAGAAAAAGTTTTCAAATGGTGTAAAGTCTGCTTTTTTACACTCTTCTACTTCCCCAAGTATAAATCCAGCTAGATTCTGAAGCTAGTCAATCTCAGCTGAAAGCCTGGCTCCATCACTTACATGCTACACAGATCTCTAAGCTTCACTTACATCTCTAAGCCTCACTCTCCTCACCTGTAATACGTGGATAGTAATTAAACTCACACTGTAGAATGTGGTGACAATAATATGAAGCTCTCCTTTGCTTAATAAAGAAGCAGTGTTCATTAAACAAAAGCTATTATGATGGCTTCACTAAACATCTTAGTACTTAAGGGAAGAAGAGAAATCTCTAAGTGACTAGTACAATGTAAGTTCATTAAAGGCGGGACACAGACCATCTATAGCCTTATTAGCACGGTGTCTTGAATGTAGCAAGCACTCAATATGTCTTGAAACGATATGTTCAACACCACATCTCCTAACCACTCTTTATGATAGTGATCACACTGTTGGTATCAGTGAAAAAGTTGGAAACAATGTAAAAGGGCTTTCACAGAGGAAACCATAACTAAAGTGCGGTATATTTTTCTACAACTATTAAAATACCCATGTATCAATGAGAATAAACAATGATCTATTTTGGGGGCTTCTGACACAAACTCTGACTCCTTACTCACTCAAATTTGCTTCTAGACCGAAATGCCTTGAAAGAGAACTTTAAATCACTTGTAAAACTTTCAAGTGATTTTTTTTTTCTCAAATGATCTTCTTATATCCAGAGTATATCACTGTAGAAAGAATTAAGGACTGAAAATCAGGACATCTGAATTCAAATCTCTTTGTGCCACCAAACACATGGCCTAACCCACATTCTTCTACCGCTCTCAGCTTTCTCATTATAAAATTAAATAACTGAAACAAAATTGGTGGAGTTTTAAAAATCAGTGTTATAGAGTGCTAAAGTTCTGCCTACTGGTTTTATATATTGATATTTTAACTACATCTTAATTTGGAAAGAAATGGTTCAGCTGCTTTTATAAAGTTTCAAAACTACTTCTTAGGTAATCAAGTTTCTTCCAGCTATTTACATTCTGTTTTTCAATTTACTTTCCCATTTACAAACTTTTTGCCCACTATAATTTTATTCTTAGCCTGAGGACTGAATTATTTACATCCTTCAGGCATTTATTTGCCAACTGTTCAAAATGGCTGCACAAGTCAAAGCAAAAGGCATTTCTGCTAGAAATATTCAAGTTTTATCAGGTGGTGAAAAGTTGACTTGTGCCAGATGAAGTTATTTTAACAACTTGATCAGAATTGGGCCCAATTTCAAGTTCCACATTTTAGTCACTCACTATGCAACAGTTTCTTTGGTTATAATTAATAGAAAAAGGAAACAAACCAGTGTGTTAAATGAAAATGAAAAGCTAGAATTTGACAGGTTTGTCAAATTCACATAAAATAAAAATGAAAACAAGGAAACAATGACAAGCATTCATGTAAATATGAGCCATCTAAAGGAGTCAGTAAGTTCTATTACTCAAAACAAGACTGGGTTAATGAAACTCTCACTAATTCCTTACCAAATAACTCTTCCATCTTTTACAACTTAATTCTTAAGCTAAAGTACATTATAAACACGTAATTCTTATCAGAAAATACTCAGACACCTCCAGATACATAATGAAAATAGATTACCTTATCCGGTGTTGATTCAAAAGCATCTTTCTTCTGCTTATCCAATGGCTGGTCAGGAGGTGGTTTTATCTGATTACCCAAATGACAATTTTCAGGAGCCTTTTGGGGGATCTTATTCATTTCAACTGCAATATCATTAGGTTTAACATCTTCAGAATTAACTTCTTTCATTTCTTCCTGCTGGCAAGCTTTATTTTTATCACCATATGGTTTTGACCCTAAAAATGTACTTTGAGTCACTTGCTGATGCGTTTCTAACGCAGGTAGTGAAAAACTGGTTCGTAATAAGCCCAATTTAGGGGAAAATTGAGAGTCTAATTTATTTTGCTGCACAGAGTTAAATTTTGAGAGTTTAATTTTAGTCCAGTTGGAGTTCTTTTTAGTTGAGTTGTTTATTCCATTTAGTATACATTTCACAGGCTTTGTTTTTCTACTGGGGAAGAAACGATTACACTGAACGTCCTGATTCGTTTCCTTCTGATGAAGTATCTGTCTTTCAGTCTCTGCCTCTTCCAATTTTATTTCTGTAGGCTTCTCCTCCTTTACATTTTCCATTTGTGAAGATTCCTTTTTTACCTCTACAGTATCTGACTCAATTTCACCAGCAATTTCTTCACAGAGCTGGAGAATGCTCCCGCGTTTGCTTGTTCCTGCTTGCTCCAGCCCATTGTCTACCGTTTGTTCAGGCACTGATGGCTGTGGACTTTTTTGGGATTTTGCACTAGTATTCACTTGTGCGTGAACCGACTTCTTTATCTCGTTCTTTTTAGAGACCACTGAAGCAGCCACTTTGGATCTTTTTATCTCAGAAGTAGATTTTGTTTCTTCTTTTCTGGCATTCTGCAGACACTTTTCAGATCCTTTTATGCACTGAGAACTAGAAGTATAAGCCGTCTGATGCTCCATTTTGCGCTTTTTTCCTTTGGGGGAATTGATCGCTTCATTAGTTACAGAATTTTCTTCCTCTTTAGAATCAGGCTTTATTTCCAATACTTTTCTTTTCACATGTTTCTGATTTGTTTTAGCTTTATTAGATTTACTCTGAGTATTGCTACAGTGCTCTTTTTTGGTTGGTGGCAAACTCTGTTTAACTGCTTGAGCCTGACCCTGAATTTCTCTACTACGCAGAGACCTTGTTGAAACCTCTGTTAGCTGTTGTAGTCTTTGTGATCTCCGGTTCAGCTGTTCATTTGATTTAGGGGTTTCGTGCACTGATTTTTTCTGAGATATTTTCTTCTGTTTTGTAGATTCCTGTTGTGAATGTCCCTTTACAGTCACCATATTTTTATTAGTAGATTTACTGGCTCTTTTATCAGTGGATGCTGACCTTGTGCTCATGCATGTTCCTAATTCAGGCTGATTTACTTTACTTTCATTGGAAGATTTAACCAGTGATTTTATAGCTTCCTTTGGATCTGATTTTTTGGCTAGATTCTTTTGAGAACCTTGAACTTGTGTTTCTAAATTCTTATCTTCATTCTTTTTAATAACACTGGAGGAATTTTCTTTTGCTTTCTCCTGAATGGACATCATTCCTGAGTAAGGTCCTCCTTTTCTGAGTATTTTCGAAATTTTTCTGTCCTAGTAAATAATAAATGCTGAATGTCTAGTATTATTACTGAGCAGGTCTAAAAAAATCAACTGATACTGATACACATTTTCAACAAAAGACTAGTCTGCTAAGATTTCTGTCATCCTTATGGCATGAAGGCTGAATGATATTTGCTTTACTTTGGACAAGGCAATAGATATTTGAGGAAAATTTAAATCTAAGCTGATATTTTCAGAACTTTTTATGACAAAAATTTTAATTCAAGTTTCATCTGTTTTGTTAATGTTTCAATTAAATTCGTTTTCAGGCCTAGGCCTATGACTAGAGAAGTTATTTATCACTGACCTGTCTGTTTTGACAAAGTTTTTGAAAATTTTTTTCTTCTGAAGTCTACAGTTATTGGACTTTGATTCATTAGAAACATGTCTTACAGCTAACACGTTTCTTTCCTTGTTTGCTGAGTCTGTTGATTTAAAGTTCTTATTTAACCACGTCCGTTTAATAAAATACTCTATTAATATAGATTTCCTTTTGTGCTGCCATTTCTGGAAAAATAAAAAACAAACATTAAATTTTGTACAATCCAAGCATTTGGCAATGCTAACACTACAAAGAAATAACCAAAACTTACAAAAAATGTTACTCTCTCTTTCAATTACTGAGTGTGTATACTTAGAATACACTTTAAAACTGTATAAGCAATTGTTGTTGATTACACAGCTGTAAGCTGCTGTGGGTTAGGCTTTGCTGTGGGTGTGGGTGGGCCTGGTGCCTCAAAAGGGGTTTGGCTCCATTTTACTGTTTGTGTTTCTTCTGGGGCCAAGCTGAAGGGGCAGCATACTTAACGCTAACAGAAAAAAGTATCCTAAGTATAGTCTTATATATCAAAAACCTGTCTTAAATAAACAGAGAATAGCTGAAAATCAATCTATTCCTTGAGGTTACTTACATTTCCTTTCCCACAAGATACATGTGATCTTTCAGCCACCATAACTCATAAGAATTTGACAAAATCATTCCTTATAATTTCTTTTTAACACATTATACAGCACCTAAAAGTAAAATATTGAGAAATGTTTATAAAGTACAAAGACGTAATTATTTACATCTCATCTATTAATCGATATATTAATCTATACTCCATAATTTTGTCTGCAGTCCATGGGGTCGATAAGAGTTGGACACGACTGAGCGACTTCCCTTTCACTTTTCACTTTCATACATTGGAGAAAGAAATGACAACCCACTCCAGTGTTCTTGCCTGGAGAATCCCAGGGACGGGGGAGCCTGGTGGGCTGCTGTCTATGGGGTCACACAGAGTCGGACACGACTGAAGCGACTTAGCAGCAGCAGCAGCAACATTAGTTTTCAGAGCTCCATTTACACATAACACTTAAGTATAATATTTTGAATCTGAAGTAAACTATGGCACATGCATCCAATGAAGTAAGCTTTTCTATTTCAATTTTACATTTTAGAAAAACTTTGTAATTGAAAAAAAAATCGTAATACAAGCATACAATGGTTAAGCTAGTAAAGTAAAATCCTACTTTGAGGAAAAATAGAGCACATAAATAATTATATTCATAGAAAAATAGTGACACACAGTAAGAAGGCAGATTTAAATACACAACATTTATGTCTACTCTCATGTAATACTAAAAAAAAAAGGCAACAGATTAAAATGAAGCAAGACAAAACCATAAACCCAAAGGATAAAGAACAAAAGTGTAGATGATAAAAAACAAAAGTACAGAAGCTACAAAGAAGGACAAATAACCTCTAAACTCAAAGAAACCTGATCCTAAACTGGAAATTGAGGAAAGCCAAGTGAGCCGCAACTCTACTTAAACTAGAGAATCTCTCAAGAAGCAGAAATGGGCAGTACCACAAGATGGGGAGAAAGATCCCCATACAGCCATCCCAATTATTGCCCAGGTGAATGGGGAAACAAAAATATGGTGTTTCAGTACAACAGAACACTCAGCAATCAAAAGGAACAAAGTGCTTTGAATCACGTGAATGAACTTCACAATCATGATGCTGAATGAAAAGGGCTAGACACGAAAAGTACACAAAGTATTTTACTTTTATGAAATTCTAGAAAAGGAAAACTTATCTATAGTAACAGAAAATAGATGAGTCACTGCCTGGGGTAGGAATAGAGAGAGAGAGAGACTTTTGGAGGTAATGGAAATGATCCTATCGTGATTGTTATGGTAGTTCCAAGAATGTGCAAATCTGTCAAAATCCACCAAACTGTACACTTTAAAAGGCTGCCATTTTTTATACATACATTATGCTTTAATGTACCCTTGCCTGGAAAATCCAATGGACGGAGAAGCCTGGTAGGCTACAGTCCATGGGGTCGCAAATAGTCCGACATGACTGAGTGACGTCACGTCACTACTTATGCTTTAATAAATCTGCCCATAAAATAGAACTGTAAGTAACTCATATGGTCCTACAACTGAGAAACACTGTTAAACCAAATAAAGCAAGGTGCATAACAGGGCGGACTTCCCCTTGTCATAAAAAGAAAAAAGGAAGACAGTGGGAGAAAGGAAAGGTATAGAAACATATGCTTGCCTGTGAACACAATAGGCTGGAAGGATGCCCAAGAAACTAGTAACAGTGCAGACTTCTGAGAAAGAGAACTATGGGACCAAGTGCAAGAAGTGTGGGAAAAAAATGCTTACTTCTCACTATATACTCCATTTTATCATGTGAACACATAATCTTGTCCAAAAAAGTTACATTTCTTTGAATATATTCAAGTGTATTTGGCATACTGACCAATTATCTCTGAAGGCACTAAATTATAACAATATAAGCTACTTACCTTATTGAAATGAAAATTACATATAATTTTTTTCTTCAAGTTGATAGATGATGCTTCTAATGAATGATGGTTCTAATAATTTCCATGTGTTTGGCTGTTAATCTTAAAAAAAAAAAAGAATTCTATATATATATAAAGTAAAACAATCTATTAAAAAACATGAGAATACAAAAACAGTATCATCTATTAACTGTCTATTAACTATTAGAACAACCTGGACTAAGCTAGACTAACAATAGCTTAGTGACCATTTTTCACTTGATATACAAAAATCTTGCAGTTCAATATGGTTGGTTGCATCTCATTTTCTTATACCGTATAATAAATTTGGTTTTTCTCTGAAAATAATCACTATCTTCTACCCCAAACCCCACCTCCATGGAAGGAGTATATTATTTTCCTTCCCATCAGAGGCTCAGCTTGACCATATGTCTTCCTTTGGCCTCATGGTGGACAGAGCATACTTCCCTGCCCCTACAGCTTTGCTATCTGATGACTTGGCCAATGGGATGTTAGCAGAAAAGATAGAGAGAGATCTAAAATGTCTTTGTGCAATTGGTCTTGCCCTCTTGCCACCTCTGCCATTACCAGAAGAAGAGTTTCAGCAGGTAGATGCTGCCTCTTCAGCTTAGGCCCCAGAAGAAACACAAACAGTAAACCGGAGTCAAACCCCTAATGAGGCACCAAGCTCACCCACACCCACAGCAAAGCATAACTCAAGTCACTTTAACATAAATCACCTAACCCACAGCAGCTTACAGATGTATTATCAACAACAATTGCTTACACAGTTTCAAACCACTGAGTTGTAGGGCAGTTTCTCATACAATAACTGACTAATACATATTATAGTTAAATTTTCTGGGAAGCCCCAGATTTTCCCAAAATTAAGCCTCAGAGCTTTATCTTCCCAGGTGGCACAGTACTAAAGACTCTGCCCGCCAATGCAAGAAATGCAGCGAGACACAGGTTTGATCCTTGGGTCAGGATGCCCTGGAGTAGGAAATGGCAACCCACTCCAGTATTCTTGCCTGAAAAATACCATGGACAGAGGAGCCTGACAGGCTACAGTCCATGGGGTGGCAAAGAGTCGGACATGATTGAGCAACTGTGCACGCACACGCACACACACACACACACACCTCTGAGGTACAATTACTTGAAAAAACTCACTTAAAGTCCTTTATTACTTAACCACCAACAATTTTAATTTTTAAAATTATGAATTACTTTACATCTTTCCCTCCCAATTTCTAAATATTTTAACATCTGGCAGTTGTGCCCTAACAGAACAAAGAGGTTAACTGATACACAAATCTACAGTATTTGTGTCACTCACCTGTTCAGTTATGCTAAGGATTAGTTCACTTTAGTTTGCCTTATATGTTAAATCATTATTAACCTAGCATTAATACCTTAATAACATCCCTTTCTATTAAATAAAATCTTGTAAAAATGCATTCTCTCACCTGTTAACAAATTGACAAGATCCCTCCACAAGCCAAAGCTAGCTTCTTAATAGAATTCTAATAAAATTAATATTGGGGCCAAAACACAATAATCAAACAACATAAAACGATCACTTCAGAAAATCCACAACACTTATATAGAAAGATAATTTACAAGACACATGTTAGAAAGTACCTGAGAATTTAAGAGTACATCCAATTTCTGAATTGTATGTTATAATAAAATATATTCAAATTTTAATCATTAAAGCATTTAGATTACATCACCCAAAATATTTTAAGTTTAAAGTGATATTTTGAAAATCATTTTACAATTGGGAATTCTCTGCCAGTCCAGTGGTTAAGACTCCAAGCTCTCACTGCCAAGGGCCCAGGTTCAATCCCTGGTCAGGAAACTAAGATCCCACAAGCAGTGTGATCAGGAATAAAAAAAAAAATTTTTTTAACTGAGATATAATTTGAGATGGACAATAAAATTCACCTAATTATACAATTTAGTGGATTTTAATATGTTCAGAGTTGTATAATAATTGTCACTAAGTCCAGAATCTTTTCACCACCCCAAGCCCATCTGCAGTCATTCCCTATCCCCAACCCCATTCCAGTTCCTGATAGTTACAAATCCACTTTCCGTGGATATGGATTTCACTATTCTGGCTGTTTTATATAAATGAAATCATCAATACACATGGCCTTTTGTGGATGGCTTCTTTTGCTTCCCTGGTGGCCCAGAGGTTAAAGCGTCTGCCTGCAATGTGGGAGACCTGGGTTCGATCCCTGGGACAGGAAAATCCCCTGGAGAAGGAAATGGCAACCCACTACAATATTCTTGCCTGGAGAATCCCATGGATGGAGGAGCTTGGTGGCTATAGTCCATAGGTCGCAAAGAGTCGGACACGACTGAGCGACTTCACTTTCTTTCACTTAACATTAACACTTTCAGGGCTCAAGTAGAGTTGTTTAGTTGCTAAGTCGCGTCTAACTCTTTTATCACCCCATGGACTGTAGCCCATCAGGCTCCTCTGTCCATGGGATTTCCCAGGCAAGAACACTGGAGTGGGTTGCCATTTCCTTCTCCATTCAGTAGGTTTGCAGCATGTATCTGTAATAGCTTGTTCTTTACTGGCAGATACTATTTCACTGTATATGTATATCACAGTTTATTTACCTATCCATCAGTAGATAAACTGTTTGATGGGATGTTTCTACCTTTTGGCGATCATGAGCAATGCTATGAATAATCCTGAATGAGTTATCATGTGAACATATGTTTTCAAGTTTTTTGGATATATACCCAAGAATATAACTGCTGGGCAATACGGAAACTCTATGTTTGAGACTGGTGGCTTGTCAAATTCATAACCTCTTCTGAAAATTCACCATGGCCGCAGGTACCTGCTTTAAAAAACAAAGGTGGGGGCCTTCAGGGAGTTCATAAGTAGTTAATATTCTGAACCTCCTGTCCCTACGCTCTCCAGCTGATTCCTGACACCAAAGCAGCCAATACAGTCACTATGATGCAAGGTTTCCAATCTTGCCACTACTAATATTTTGGAGCAAATAAAAATCTTTGACAGGGAGTATGGGGGTGTGGGCATGGAGGATGTTTTAACAGTTAGCATCCCTGGTCTATACCTACTAGATAGCAGTGGCACTTTGCCCTCAGTTGTTACAATCAAATATATTCATATTCTCAGACAATACTGAATGTCTCCTGGAAGGCAAAAATCACCCCTGGATGAACATTTGGCTTATCTTGTAAGTAAGCCAAATGCCAGAGCTGCACCTTTTCTCAGCAACCTTCTGAGTCCTGAACTAACTTCTGATTTCTGTAAAGCCTAGTGTTGGTGATTCCTGTTTTCTCCTTCCACAAGATCTGGCTCTACAAATACAGTCTTCTCTTCCTTATTTCTCTGTGTATCATGCCAATCCATTCATTATCCCCTATTTAGGGTAATCCAAGTGTTTCTCACGCTCTAAAATGCCCCCAAAATACTTAGAAATTAAAAAAACATGTTAAGGAACATAAAATTAAATGAATTACCACTAGCCAAAAACATATAAAATGTTACAACCGAAGCAACAATAAACCATTAACAGAGAATGGAACAGAAACATACAGTAATACAAGGTACTATCCCTAATAAATTTTTCCAAACATTCAAAGACAAAAATCTCTTTATTACACTAGATTTATAATAGACATTCAGTAAAACAACGTTATTCTCAACATCATTAGTTAAAACTCTTAAGACAGACACTGACAATTTAATTTTTTAAATTCTCTTCCTCCACCAGTCTCTTACAAATTAGTATTCCCCAAGGTTTGGTTTCTTACCACAAAAGACACACATTAACTCATTTCATTTATACTCATACTTTCGATTACTACCTGTAGACCACTAACATACAAACGAATAGCCCAACACAATTTCCATCCTTAGTGCTACTCAGATATCCAACAACAAATTGGACATATACATCCTGATGTCTTAAAGGCACCTTAAATTCAGTTGTCAGTCAAGTCATTCCACTATTGCCATTCTCCACAATTTATTATACTACCATCTACCCACATCAAGAAAATAAAGCCCCCCAAAAATGAATATGACAGCAACAATGACAACAGGAACATTCATTTCCTAATACCAAGTTCTTAGAACAGTTCCTAGAACCGTAAGCAGTTATCAAGTATTAGTTATAATAATTTGCTGTAATAATTAATATACTGATGTAACATTTTTTATGAAAAGAAAGCATGAAAAAGAAAATGTTTGTCTTAATTATGCCTCATTTCACTTAACTACTTGTCAACTCTTTCCATACTACCATTATCCCTTTCAGCTTCAGTAATTACATTAATTCTAAACAATTAAATTATTTACCTTAAAGCAGTAGTTCTCAAAGTGTGGTACAGGGATCCTGCAGATTCCAGAGACCCTTTCAAAAGCTCATGAGATTAAAATTATATACCAGTAAAAGATCAATTCAAACTGCAAACAGACCAATGAAATTAATGCAACACCGTATGAGAAGGATATAGATATAGTTTCAGACTCCACACCACAACTAACTGTTAAGAAACTACCACTTGTTGAGTTTTGTTGTAAAGTCAAAGAATATCACAATTAATTCAAAATGTTATTCAATTACTCCTCCCAACACATTCCTGTGCAGCTGGCCCTATGCTTCAAACAGAACAACATAAAGACTGAATGCAGAAACTGATAGGAGAATCCAGCTGTCTTCTATTAGGTCAAACAATAAGGAGATTTACAAAAATGTAAAACAGTTGCTATTTTTTCCCTAATCTTTTTTTGGGGGGAGGGAGGAAATAGTAGTTTTTCATTTAAAGTTATTTATGGGAGGGAGCTTGGGAAAGATGATACATGTATATTTACGGCTGAGTCCCTTAGCTGTTCACCTGAAACTACCACAACACAGTTAACTGGCTATACCCCAAAACAAAATAAAAAGTTTGAAGTTTGAAAAAAAAAGAGACTATGCTTAAGGTTGTCATATACAACATGTACGGGAGAACTTCTAAAAAGTTATTTATATTAACCTGTAATTATTTATTAGCTATTTATTATTAGCTATTTATTATATATTAAATATATTTAAATTAATATATAGTAACTGCCAATAGATATAACAGACATAAAAGCTATTTGGAGTCCTATATAATTTTAAGAATGTAAAGGGGAAAAAAAAGAAAAATGTAAAGGGATCCTGACCAAAAAGCTTGAGACCACTATATTAAAGTAACACTTAAGAGAATTCCTTGGCAGTCCAGGAGTTAGGATTCTACCTTTTCAAAGCCAGGACCAGGGTTCAATCCCTGGTCAGGCAATGAAGATCCTGCGAACTATGAGGTGTGGCTGATAAAATAAAAATTTAAAAAGTAACATCTTAAACCCCATTTTAATTTATATACTGAGCTTTATCTCTTGTGAATTTCACATACACAGCCATAAATCTTTAAAGTAAGCTGAAGAGAGCAGATGACATAAATCTTGACTTCTTCAGGTGTACTATAATGCAACTAAGCATAAAATGTAGCTCTCGCAAAAAAGAAGACAGGGTGGTCAGGTCAACAGAATGATGTTATTCGTCAAAAGTAACCACAGTAGTTGATAGAAAGAACTTAGGCAGAGAGTGAGCCAAAGAACTTTTACTGTGCCAAGGAAAAAGGATGCACAGGAAAACATTAAAGTCTGGGCTTGGGCGGGCGGGGGGGGGGGGGAGGGGGGGGGGTGTAAACGAGTCCTTAAGCAAATTACGTATGGTTAAAATCTCACTGGAGTTAGTTTCTAACTACCGTCTCAACTTCTGATCACCTTCAGTTGAGGTTATTCAACTTACTCACAAAGTATAATATAAATCAGGTAACAAATCTCATGATAAACATTTTAACTATTAAAAAAAATCCATTGTGCAATGCCAGTCTCCTTCATTATTAGAATAATTACAGTCAGCTTTGTGCTGTAATGAATGACCAAGCTAAAAAGGGCCACCCAGCAAAAGGGGTTAATGACATTCATTAATTAGGGCCTTTTCCCAGTTCTTCTGGAAGCATAATGTATTGATTTAAAGGGCTACCACAAAATCTTGCTTAAAGCTGATGTTAAAACAATTACTTTTTCACTACAAAATCATAATAGTAATCAATGAATTTTCTTTACCCAAGAAATAGTAAGATGAGCAGATGTGCATAAAGTAGGACAAGTTTTCTTCTAAGTCGGGTACTTCCAAAGTCAACACATCTGACCTAGGGGCATATACTGCATTCTGCCTAAAAAGGGGAAGTGTCTGTGTTACAGCTTTCTCACTTCCGCACAAGCTCTAGGCCTCAATTTGCAGCTTCCAAATTAAGCACTTTTCATCCTACTCTCATATCTAATTCCACGGCGAGATTTTTTAGTGTATTAGTCGCTAAGTCGTGTCCAACTCTTTGCAACGCCATGGACGTGGCCCGCCAGGCTCCTCTGTCCATGGGGGTTAAGTTTTTCAAATTAGACCCAGTTCCACTGCCGCTGGTGCCGGGCGTACTAAAGACCTGACCAGAAGTCGCTGAATATAGCATAATTCACGGCATTCAAAATATTTTAAACTGAACTCGTGCTTTACCCAGCTTTTAAAAAAAAATGTTGAGGTGGGAAAAAAACAAAGTACACCCACATCCTACTGTTCCACTAAGTAGCATTCTTTTGTTGGTTCCTGCAAAGGCTATTTACTGAAACGGCATTTGATAATACTATCTAAATACTCTGTGCTGCAAGTACTTCCTGCAGAAAGAATCCCTTTTCAGCCATCCAAAGGCTACCGGAAAACAAGGTTCACAGTACTTTTCAAACCTCAAAGCTTACTCCCTCCTCCCCCGCCCCGTCTCCTGTAAAATACTGTGCGTGTGTTACTCACTCAGTCGTGTCCGACTCTGCGACCCCATGGGCTGCAGCCTGCCAGGCTCCTCTGTCCATGGGATTCTCCAGGCAAGAATACTGGAGTGGGTAGCCATTCCCTTCTCCAGGGGATGTTCCCAACCCGGGTATCGAACCTGGGTCTCCTGCACTGCAGGCATTCTTTAGCATCTAAGCCACTAGAGAAGCCTTACTGTATGAGGTGGGTTTTCAATTAAAAAAAAAAAAATTGGGGATGGGGGAGGGGAAGCTTGAGGGTGTGGGAGAGGGAGTGTTCTCCAGTTTTTGGAGTAGCTATCTCTCCCATTCTGCCCGAGGAAAACAACCCCCGTTGTAAAATAATCTTGTGAACAGGGATCAAAATCGAGGACTCAACTCTCTTCTGCTCGCATCTCTCTCTACAAACTTCGCGATGGCCCTCAACAAACCCAATTTCTACTCCAGAGCAGCCTGGCCTGCGCCCAGATCCTCGGGTCCAACCAGAATCCCTCTCTGACCTTGGACCCAGGCCACCGCTCCCCTCCCAGGCTAAGGATCGTGAAGCCGGGATCCCCACAGCCCAGCCCGCAGACTGCAGAGGCCTCGGGGTTCACGCCGGGTCAGCGGGTGGGCGGCGGGCAGCAGAGCGAGCCGCAGGACAGCAGCTCCGCCGGGGCTGGAGCAGCGGCTTCGGGGGAGAAGATCGGGACGAGGCCCGGCTACCTGCGGGCCGACACCGCCCCGGCCGCCGCAATGGCTGCACGCCGCCACGGGGCTCCAGAAGCCCCGGCGAGACCCTGGCCACGACTCCTCAATACCTCCGACCTCCCAGCGGGCCGCGGCAGGTGATGCGGCGGCCAGGCAGCCGAGCCGCGCAGGTTGGTTGCCCGCCTCCGGCGACCGCGTCCCGGAACCGCCCACTCCCTCCCGGGGGCGCCCGAAGCCGAGACCCTAGGAGGAGGAAAGGCGTGTGAGGCGACGCGACCCAGAGGGTGGGACGGGAAAGGACAGAGGCGTCCGGCTCTCCGGAGGGGCTGGCCACAGGCAGACGAGGACGACAGAGGCGGCGGGGCGGGCGGGACGCTCGCCTACCTTCTTCGCTCCCGGCCGAGGGTCCGACGCGAGCCAGCAGACCGCCTCACATCCGGGTATCGGGAGACACTCAGCTGCTTCTGCTGCTGCCGCTGCCGCCGCCGCCTCCTCTCCCGCGGCACAGAAACGCCAAACTTCCGGCGACGACGGCGACGCCTCGCCCGTCAGATGGGAGTTACCTGGGACCGTCTTGGGCGCGCTTGCGCAACGCTCTTCTTCTGCCCGAACCCGCTCCGTTGACGTGCCCAGAGGCTGAAGATGGCCGCCACGCTCACTGCGTGTCACGCCGTTTTTCACCCCGGCCGGGACGGCGGGGCGTCGGGGAGAGGCGAGCCCGCGTCCGGCCGCAGCGCAGGCGCGGTGGGAGGCCTCGCGTGCGCGCCTCCACGGGTGGGCGCCTTGTACCCGACCGGCAGCCGCTTCCCTTGTTTCCCCCCGGTCGTCTCGGAATAAAGCCACCCACGCCCCCAGCGGTGGAGGTTTGTCTTGAAGATCCGTCGCCAGCGGTTCTTCTGTTGGTTGCAGGTACTGCTCTCTGCGACTTCCAGTTCAGATACCTCTCATCTTCCACACGAGCCAGTGTACGAAAAAGGGGAGGCGACTGATCCGTTCTCCCTCCTTCCCGGCATTGCTCTCCAGCGTCTCCCCAAAATGCAGGGCTTCAGCGTCTCTTTGCACACTTTCCTCCTTGGGCATCAGAGCACAAGAGTTGACAAGAAATTGTAGGAAGTTCCACCAAATTTAGTCACGGCGTGTGTTGAGACAAAGGCCTCCAAAGATTGAATCCAGGATCCTAGGATTCTTGATTCTACACTGCTTTTGAACACGCCCTCTCTGCTTCTCTTTGCTTATTTGTAGGACTGTGAGGATAAGTAAATGAGTCCTCTTGCCTTTGAGAATCTGAAGAGGTGATCAAAAGTGGATTCTCCCCATGGTTCTTACTGCCCTCCTTTTTTGAAGCCAAGTCCACCCCAATATACCCTCTTAAGTTGGTGAAACCTGATTTTTTTTTCATCATCTTCCATAAAACTTTATAGAGCTGCCTGTCAGTTTAGTCTGGAGAGGTGCTATGGTTTAAAAACCAAAATGAGAGCTCTTGGTGGGTGAAGCCATTGGCCCACCACCATATCTTCTGATAATTGGCAAAAACCTGTGTGCCGCCCCTCACCCCCACATCCTCAATCCTTGACACAGTCATTTGTCCCTTGGTCAACACAAGTTTAAACACACCCATTTATACGGGGATTTTTTTTTTTTTCCCAGTAGTAAATACAAGAGTAAACAGTCATAATCAACTGATTGTTGGGAGGTTGTAGGACCCAAGATATGGATGGGGAGCTCTAATTTAGGCATGGATTTTCCACTAAGCAGAGGGTCTGTGCCCTTAATGCCAGGGAGTAGACTGCCAACCTGGTTAAAGCTGGTTATCTACTACTGATAAAATATCTGACATTAATACATTTACCTTCACCTTTAGATTGTCAAGACAATTGGTGGAATTTTTTTTGTGTGTAAACCACTTTATCTGTAATAAATTAAGTTCTGACATACACACCTACACAAACCATATTTACAAGTTTCCATTCCCCCAAAATTGGCTTTTGTTTTTTGAAAAAGATATTTATTTGGCCATGCTGGGTCTTCGTTGCAGCATGTGGGATCTTTTTGCTGCTGCATGGGAGGTCTAGTTCCCTGACCCTTGCTATGGGAGCATGGAGTCTTAACGACTGGATCACCAGGGAAGTTCCAGAGCCTCTGCTTCTCAGTTGTCTATTCACTGTATTTGTGTTGGCCACAATCAGGAACATGGGAATCCTTACAAAGGTTACACCATATAAAACCATATGTATTTATTTTTGATACATAACAAATTAATTGTTATTTAGTTGCTAAGTCATGTCTACCTCTTTTGCAACCCCATGGACTGTAGCCTGTTGGTCTAATTTTACCCCTATCAAATTGTCCATAAAAAGATTGGTGACAGTTAGTGTTGGTGAAGATTTGCATAAGTGAATTTGGTGGGGGTTTGCATGCTGCTAATGTTCAGTTGCTAAGTCATGTCTGACTCTTTTGCAACCAAAGACTGTAGCCTTCCAGGCTCCACTGTTCATGGGGTTTCCCAGGCAAGAATACTGAAGTGGGTTGCCATTTCCTTCTCCAGGGGATCTTCCCCACCCAGGGATGGAACCAGAGCCTCCTGCATTGACAGATGAATTCTTTTTTACCACTGAGCCACCAGGGAAGCCCTTATCATTAAGACATCAGCCTCTAAAAATTAATGGAACAGCTGTATTGCCCCGCTGGTTGCATTCTCATTTCCTTATTCTTTTCTTTCTCATGGCCAATCTAAATACTTGTAACATACAAAGTGAAAGTGAAGTCGCTAAGTCGTGTCCGACTCTTTGCGACCCCATAGACTGTAGCCCACCAGACTCCTCTGTCCATGGGATTCTCCAGGCAAGAATACTGGAGTGGGTTGCCATTTCCTTCTCCAGGGGATCTTCCTGTCCCAGGGATCGAACCCAGGTCTCCCGAATTGCAGGCAGATGCTTTAACCTCTGCAGCACCAGGGAAGCCATTTGTAACATAAAAAACCTCAGCTAACTCCAAGAAGACAGCGGAGTCTCATTTTCAGACTGACCCTCTAGCTAGCAGCAAATAAAGGCTTTTTCTTTGTTCCTCCATTCTTGCTGACTTTATTTCAGGACTCTTGATGGTTTTATACTATGAGAGAGTAAAAATTCTTAAAAATTTTCAAGCTAGAAAATAAAAACAAAAATGATGGCCATTTGGTCCACATTGGATCACCAGGAGATTATTAGGAGCTGTTGGGAAGACAGAGGGATAGATGTTGAGAAGGTAGCACACATAAGTCCATTACAGTCTTGCTACTCAAATTGAGATCCATGGACTAGGGGCATCTTCATCAACTGAAGGCTTGTTAGTAAAAATAAATAAAAATAAAAAATAAAAAGGCTTGTTAGAAGTGCAGAATTTCAGACCCCATGCTGACAGAATTTCATTCTAATATTTCCTCCAGATGACATTGATGTTTGATGAGCAATGCCTCACAATATTCAGGAATTCTGATGACCAGGGATGAAGTCCAAGCTGGAGATACAAATTAAAGCTCTAGTTTTGGAGATCACCTGGACTAAAGGAGAAAGTATCCATTAGTTATATTATAATCAGTTAAATTGTGTGATTTTCTTCAGGCACATAAAGCAATGTTGAAGTTCCTGCTGTTGGAACAGAATTAGCATAATCCTCTGGACTTCTCCCAGAACTAACTTTCATTAACGAGTAAATCTGGTGCTGCATAATACACGGAGCCCTGCCCTGCCCGTTAAGGGGATGTAATCTCCTCAAATCTCCATACTGAAAGTCTCCTAAACCTGCCCTAAACACCCTCAGCAGTTGCGAGGCACACCTCCAACCGCCAGGGGCCGCCGTGGCGCTTTGCGCAGCCGGAAGGGAAAAGCCCAAGCACGGCCGCAGCGTTTCCGCCGTGCGTCCCTGCGCTCGGCGCGGTCTCTACGTCGGATCCCCGAGAGTAAGTGTTTCCGGCCATTCATACGCCCAACCTCGGCTCTCGGTGGTCGGATTTCGTGTACTATCGGGCGGAAAGGGTGACGGCGCCTTTAGGATGAAGCTCGTGAGGTGAGGAGGTGACTGAGCGGAGTGTGGCCTCGGGAGGGCCGATCGGGGCCCGGAGCGGGAGGCCGGGCTGCTACCGGTGCAGGAGGCGCGAAAGCCGCGTGCGCGCGCGGCCTGCCAACGGCCTCCGGCGCCCGCCACAGCAGCCGGGCCTGGCCCGCGCCCCCGCAGGCGCTCGGGCCTGGGCTTCAGACTGGCTCGTGCCGGGGTCCTGCCTGTCTTCCTAGAGGTGCAAATAAAGGCCAGACCGGGTGTTCCCACCTAGAGTCATAGAGGCCTTAGAGGTGCAGCGCCAGGCTCCCAAGCTCTTAGCTCTGGGTGAAAGTCGGTAGACTTTGATTGGCGTCGAACTTGTGCTCTAGTCTGGGTTACTTTTCTGCTTCGTCTCAGCATGCAGCAGAGGTTTATTAAGAAATAATGTAACCCAATTCCCAAATGTTTCAATCAAAAAAGTCAGACTTTTTTGATTTCGTAAGTTGTTTTCTTAGTGTTTTTCCCCTCTTGTTGTTACTCCCTAGACTCTTAAGTTATACAGTCTGCATTAATTCCCTGTAGAGTAAGCTTTTGATTTAGGAAGAATCTGTTTGCTGTATTTTTTGACTAATTACACAGATACTCGAGATTTCTTCTGGTTTGTATCTGTGTTTAAATTTGGCCGGTTAGTTTTGCATACTGAAGACGTGCTTATTGATTGAAGTAATTCATTCTGTACTCCCTGCAAATAGATTGGGTTTGGTGGTTTTGCTTGAGACTGAGAGGTGGAACATAGAAGCAGAGGTTTCTGATAACTAAGTTTCTATCTTAGCAGGCAGTTATAAACTAACTTAGCTAGTTTACTGTCTGTTCAGTCAAGGATTGTCAGTGTCGACTAGTTTTTGGCCACCTGTTACACTGTACGTTCATAATGGATTATTTTCTTTATTTTTTTTTTTTCCAGGCAGGATCCCTGCCTTCCTGGAGTTTTATGTTTTGTGGTGAAGGCAGACAAGTAGATAGTTTCTAGTACATTTGAAATAACATATAAAAATGCTCATTCAGGGTGGCATTTTAGAGAGTGCATTTAAGGTCAACTTTTTGTACATTGTGTTCCTTCCAGTTTTATTGAGATATAACTGGTGTGTAGTCAATACCTGCCAACCTGAATCTATAGTTAAGTTTTATGTGTTACTTTTTGAAATCAGTTTGTCTCATTTAAAGACAGTCTGTGTGACAGTGACAGAGTATTTCTATAAATTTTAATGAATGTACTGAATCCTATTCCGTGTCTTAGACTATAGAAACAAAATTTCTAATACCTGAAGAATGTATTTTGCACCAGAAAAAACGGTTATTTGTGTAAGTGGCTTGCAAGCCACTTACAAATCTGCAATTTGGTTGACTTCTTTCAGTATCTCAGTTGGTGACATTATTATTTTACTGTCACCCTGATCAAAAACCTGGGAGTCATCCATGACTTATTACTCTTGATGATCCTAATAATCTGATAAATTGCCAGGTTTTGGCAGATTTAAGTACCTAATAAGTATCTTTCACTATTCTGTTTTCTTTGATTTTTTAATTTAATAGTGTGGCTTTGGATGCCATTTCAGTGGTATACTGAAGGATCCCATTTTACCTGAATATTTAAGTATTATCTGAGTATCTGAAATTCAGTAAGCAGAGGGAATTCAGATAGTGAAAGATGTATCAGAAAATAATTTTAATTTGTTTGGTTCCTGGCTTGGATGGTAGTGTTTCTTTGTCCTGCCCTCCATGAACCCTCCCTGCCACTTCCATGACACCACTAAGCTGTTCAGACTTCCTTTTTTCCCCACCCAGGTTTTTAAATCTCACTTCTTAAAAGGTAAATGTCTCATACAGTGAAATTTAGCATCATTTCCCAATTTTGAAAAGTGTATGCTGCTGCTGCTGCTAAGTCACTTCAGTCGTGTCCAACCCCAGAAGACACCTACTTTGTCATCTAATGTGATGCTTCACTCCATTGATGAAAACCCTTCTGTTGTTCTCGTAGGAGAACTCTTTAACAGAGCTGGGGCATCCCCTGAAAGGCAACTCTTCTCTACTCATTTTCTTGGACTTAATATTTCAGCAGTAATACATATAGTTTCTGTGTACATTGTGCTATTTCTTACTGTGTCTTTGCTTTTATCTCTCTTGCTGCATATATTAGCAGCCTTTCAGACTTCTTGTTAGAAGTCCACTAAGATCTGATTCCTTCCTACTCATGCTACATTATATTCATGATAAAAAAACAACAACAACAAAAACCTGTGCGTATCTCCATAGTGCTTGAAATTTATGTAGTTACCTTAAAAAATTATTTTATGTGTCTCTTCTCCTAGAGTTTGAACTCCTTGGGGGCTTAGTCTTGCTCACTGTTAATACTCATTACCAAGCACAGGCAGTACCAGGTAATATAGAATGGCATGTATTATTTATCAAAGAAATATCCTTGGACTGGATAAAATGTATTTGGATTCAGTTCATTAAGAGAGACTTTTTTCCTTGACAGCAAATATGGAAAGGGAAAGGATTTAACAGTTGGGTTTTTCTTTATATGAGAGCAGGTTTGAGACTTGCTTTTATACAAGATCAAGTAGTTTCCCCTTTTTTGATGGCTGTCTATACCTCTTAAAAAGTTACATTTTTAAGGCTGACTTCCCTTTAATCATGGAAACATTTTTGCCAACTCTTAGTGCTTGTTACAATCCAGGATTAGATATAAAGCTCCTGATCCCACCCCTCAAGTGGATTCTCCCTGTGGGGACATAGGGAATCCTCCAGTTGTGGGAATCCTACAGTTGTGCTGGATGCTGTGGTAGAGTATACAGAGTACATACTATACTATAGGCCAGAAATCTTGAATATGAGTTGCATATTAGATCATACTGTAGGATTATTGTTCACTTTCCTAGATGTGGTTGTGAATCTGTGAACTCTTCAATTTCCTCTGCATTGTTTCATAAGTTGGAGAGCAGAATAGGTGAAGTGAGGAATGGATGACTATTCAGTGACTTGTTATTGAGGCCCCTTTCTATACAACTAGGGGAATTATAATGCACACTGTTAACGGGAATGGGTGCAGACAGCATCCAGAGCACGTTTTCTACACCTAGAAATTTCACTTTGACTTCGTAAACGCGTTTTTGGAGTAGTAAAAGTAAAAACTTGCTGTTTATTCTTATATGTCTTTATAGATTTTTGATGAAATTGAGTCACGAAACTGTAACCATTGAATTAAAGAATGGAACACAGGTCCATGGAACAATCACAGGTATGGAGGTTGGACTGAGTTTATAACACTTTTTTCCCCCCTGTCTCTTTGACCTGCAGGCCAGAATTCTTTGTTTGGTTAATAACATTTATTTAGTACAAATCTCATGCCTTTTGTCTGGAGTACTACATGCACCTTCTTACATGTGTCTCCCCTTAAGCTCTTGTGCTAATACCAGACTGGATTCAGGTTATCCTATGTGTAACCACTGTTTTCTTGATTTATGCCTTTTCCACTTTTGCCTGTATGTGCCCCCTGGAGTGTTACATCTTCCAAAACACATATTACTTTTATTAGAATTTTGTGTCCCCTGTTCAATGGTAAAGTCTTTGAAGATAGAGGATACGGTTTCCATATCTGATTATCTTGGGTAAAACATACATAGGAAATGGGGAGGGGGTGATGAGGAACCATAATTTTACCTAAGCATAACAGTTTTGAGTATTTTCTTTGTCTTTTTTTCTTAGATGTCTCTGCTTTAGTGATGTTAGATGTTTGATATGTAGTTTTATATTTAAAGCCACTATGATTCTTTACTGATAGTAGATGTTGCACACACACACACACACACACACACACACCCGCCAAAGGGCAGATTTTTTAAAAGAATTGATGAAAGAAAATGCTGTCTTAGCAGATGGCCCCATTCTACTCTCTGAAATATTTACATAATTGGTGATTTTTGTGAGTTTGCTAGAACTTTGCAACACCAATTGCTGTGAAAGGAAGTCCATGTAGTATAAGGTTTTGATACATACTGATCGTATCTAAGGAAGTATAATTTTGCTGTTAAAATTCTGTGATTTTAAACAATGATTTAGTCTGCTCTAGCTCAGTTAATAAATAATCCGCCTGCGATGCAGGAGACCCTGGTTCGATTCCTGGGTTGGGAAGATCTGCTGGAGAAGGGAAAGGCTACCTAGTCCAGTATTCTGGCCTGGAGAATTCCATGAACTGGATAGTCCCTGGGGTTTCGGAGTCAGACAGGACTGAGCGACTTTCACTTTCACTTCTGAGCTTTGTGTTACATGTTGTGGAGGAGGCTGAGTGTTTTTCCTGCTTTTTCCGAATTCAAAATACAGTGGTGGAAGAAGACAAAAGTAGTACAGTGCAAGATCTGCCTCACAGACAGTAGGCACTTAATAAAAATTTAGTAAATTGGGGGAGCAAAATCTAGTAAAAATCCAGTTCTCTCCCCTCACTGACAACCACTGTTACGTTTCTTATATCCTGGCTGTATATTTTAGTCTTCACAATAGGGATAATCATACCATCTACCATAGGGACATTGAGGATTAAACTAGAATGCCTTAGCGTACCATTCCTGGAACATAGAGCTCATAAATCTAATATAGTACCAACTGTGGCCTGATAGATAAATCGGTTGCCTTCCTTTTTATGCTAATAATTGCCCTCTTTTTTCCCTCCAGGTGTAGACGTCAGTATGAATACACATCTTAAAGCAGTGAAAATGACCCTGAAGAACAGAGAACCTGTACAGCTGGAAACACTGAGTATTCGAGGAAATAACATTCGGTATTTTATTCTGCCAGACAGCTTACCTCTGGATACACTGCTCGTGGATGTGGAACCAAAGGTGAAATCTAAGAAAAGGGAAGCTGGTAAGTTTGAAGGATTATAAACATTTTTGTGTATGGTATATTTATAACCTAATGCACTATTCAAAATATGTTTATATCTGCCAACAACACAGATTGGTTGGTTGCTTTTAATTGCCTATACTTGTCATATGAGTACACCTGCTGTTTCTTATGGTTCCTGGTATTGCTACTCAAAAGACCAGTGTTGTTTGTTCTTACCTGCTGGTCCTTTGTGCATGGCCTGGTTCCCCATTCCCTGCACACTTGGGAACGTTTGGGGATGAACCCTTTATTCCTGCTATTCTGAAATTCCTTAATGACTTAGCTTTTTGTCCATTTCATTGTTCTGGGTACTTGGTGGGCCCTTTCAGTATGGATATTCTTGTATTTTAGAGCTAAGAAATTTACTTGTGTACCTTTGATAAATTTCTTCTGTTTTGCTTATTCTGTGCTTTCTTTCTGGAATTCTTAATAATTAAGTTTTCTGACTGACTGAGTCTCTTCTCTTACTTTTCTCTCTGTCTTTTATTCTAAACTTGGTGTTGTTTTCTCTGGTTTCTCTTTTTATTTAACCTCTTAATATGCTCTTTATGTTGAAGGTGTTACTGTAGTATCTTGCACTTTGGCCATCCATGGTTTAAGAAGGACCCTGGAAAGAGAACTTCTGGGAAGGGAGGCTGGACTCCTTCGCTGGTGGATTCAAAGTAAATTTGCTTCTCCACCGAGGCAACCTCAAATTTTAGGATGTGGAAATCTTTTCTGGAACTGGTTTTCTCAGAAAAAGATTGTAGTCACATGGGAGACATGTCTGGCAACCAGCATCGCAGGAGCAGGACAGGAGAAAGGGACTAATACTGAACTTAGCACAATGATTTTGAGACATTTCCTTCCACCCACACTAAGAAGTCCACTTTTTGCATCATGACCTATTCATTCAAAGTTTCACAAAGAACTGTTTAGTCTTTATACATGCAGATGCCCTTAAGTTTCCTGTCCTATTCTCTTTCAGTTAAAAAAAAACAAAACCGTTCAGGCTGTACCACATAGCTCGAAAAACACTGACTTGATCCCTCTCTTCGTCCCTCTGGCTTGGTGACTTTTGCTGCCATCCGCTTTGCAACTGTTTTCAAATCCAAACCCTTTCTGCTTCAAAGTCTTTAGGTTAATTTTCTCTTTCCTTTCCTGCCTACCTGTCAGGGAAATAGGCATCAGCGTTGCAGGATAGGAAGAGGGCTAGCCAGTCTGCTGCCCCAAACAAGGGTTGTCAGCCTCTCCCCCATGTCTTCAGCCTCCTGCCTCACCTTACCCTTGGCTTCTAAGGTCCTAGGTCTTTTTGAGGCTGTTCTTCCTTTACTAAAAATTTGTTGTTCTCAGTCTGTTTTCTGACTTAGAAATTTGTTGAGATGTTTAAACTGCTGCATTTTTTCTGTGCCCTCGCTCCATGGATATTTGCCACTTTTCTTTCTTTTCTATCGTGAATAGAACCTCAGAGCGAATGGGAGATAAGTGTGGTTAATCTGCCTTGTTTCAAGAGAAGTGCTAGATTTACTCTATTGCTTTGAATGATAAGACTCTGAACGATGAGTAGAAATGTCAGGGTTTTAAGAACATTCATAGATACCTGAAAATAGGAAGCTCAGAGCTAGGATGACCAGGTAACAGGGATATTGTTACTGTATTAAAGTACTAAATTATGATTGGGTCAGACGATTTAAGATTCAGAAAAATCATGAGGTTGTTATTTGATGCAGTGTATCTTAAACTTTCTTAACGTGAATTAACTTACTTGGATTCTCTTCAGTAGCAAAACTGGCACATAGTGTTTCTGTTCCATTAGTATGAAATCTCTTTCATCTTATGTGAAGTTCAGATCATTTGTGTTTCATTTTGTGGTGAATTTGAGGCATGATACAAAGAAAAAATATTTTAAACCTTGATGAATTTCTCAATAAATAAAGTCAAATGAAACAAATATTAAGGTATTAGGCCAGCAGTTCTTGGTTCTGTATGATAAAGTATCGGAAGAGGTGACTCTGAGGTTACATTTGAGAGAAGCTGAGTTAAAGTTTTCTTTACTGTAGGTGCTGTTGGCAGTGGCCAGGTCACATCAGCACAGAAGAGAATTTACCTTACTTTGTTTTTCTCTTCCCTCAGTTGCAGGAAGAGGCCGAGGCCGAGGAAGAGGACGAGGACGAGGCAGAGGCAGAGGAAGAGGGGGTCCTAGGCGATAATGTCTCCCAAGAAAGTAGTAAGGATTACGGTATGTTTTTTCGTACAAGTTTCGTTTATGGCAGCCAAGGAAGAGGGCGTGGCCAAGGCAGAGAAAGAGGGAGTCCCTGAGTGATAATGTCTTTTGCGATTACTGTTTCAGAGTGATAAGAATTATGGGATGTTTTTTGTCCTGGTTTTGTTTATGGCAGGTGGGGCAGGAAGACGGATACGTGACAGAGGAAGACTATGAGGCCAAGGCAGGGGAATGTGAAGTCCTAAGCGATAATGTTGCTGGAGCTTACAAGTTCCACAGGGGTAGATGTTGCAAGTTTTTTGTACAGGCTTTGTTTGTTTGTAGCAGTTTTTAATAAACGTAAATGTAACACACTTGTCTGTTGATTATATCATATTAAGTTTTTAAAGTTCATGTGTATATACTTGATATCAATACAGTAAGAGCTAAGCATTACTACTAGGTCGTCCTACAGTAATTCCAATCTTAGATCAGGCTTTTAATTTTTTGAACTAAAGTATTTCTTTTATGAATGTATGTAGAATATATACCTTTTTATTTCACATGCACTGGCGTGTTTTGTTTTACCTTGATTCCTTTCTGTGGAATCTTCCTACACGTAAAATAAGTCCTTTTTGATACTTCAGAAACTGAGGTCCTGTGGAATGAGGTCTAAAATTGATTCTCCTTTTCCTGAGTTTTGGTCCATGGAGATGTTTCTTAGTAAAAGGTGATGCTCATCTTCTAATTCAGGAGTCGTTGATTTTGTCATCATTGTTAATGGGGTTTTTTTGGGGGGGTTGCCAGACAATTTGTGGGATCCTAGTTGCCCAACTAGGGATCAAACCCATGTCCATTGCATTTGAAGCACAGAGTCTTAACCACTGGACCACCAGGGAAGTCTCTGTTTTACATTCTCTGCATTGAAACTGTAAACAGTGTTCACTAGATTATCTGTTATAAGCAGTGTTGAGACTTGTAAATGTGTAATATACCTATCATTGGCTCCTGTTCCAAATACTTTTACAAGTAGTTCTTTAAGAATGAAAAAAAGGTAACTGACTTATTTGCCAGCAAAACTGGATTCTTTCTGATCATTAATAAGGATTTATTGAATTGTCTTAATAGATTAGATTTAGAGAAAAATGTTTTAGTCACCAAGTTGTATATGCCTCCTGTGCCAGCCCCATGGACTGTAGCCCACCAGGCTTCTCTGTCCCTGGGATCTCCCTGCAAGAATACTGGACCAGGTTGCCGTTTCCTTCTCTAGGGAATCTTTCTGACACAGGGATCAAACCCATGTCTTCTGCATTGGCAGGCAGGTTCTTTACCACTGAGCCATCAGGGAAACCCTAAAGAACAACGTCTGAGTACATAGTTTCTTATAAAGCTAGTTTACTGCTTCTGGGAAGTTAGGTAAATTGAGAGAGCAACAGCATTTGTGGGTGTGTGTGTGTGTGTGTGTGTGCATCTCATGCTTTTCCATCCTCTGTTTTTGAGCCTATTAGTTGAATGCAAGCAGAAGGCAAAGGGACCCAGTGTTCATCAAGGAGGGGACGAACAGTAAAGCTCAAGTTGTGAATAAACATGCGCCTCCTGACCTCACCGCACTAACAGGCTGAAAGGGAAACACACACAATTGCAAACTGTGAACACTCTGATAATACTTTGTATTATCTTGTCTGTTTTGAAAACTGGAAGCTCATTTTAAGTCAAATGCCAATGACAAAAAAAATGTTTTAACTGTGCCTTTTTATTTTTTAATTTCTTTTGGCTGAGCCACATGACATGCAGGGTCTTACTTTCCCGACCAGGGAAACTCTGCCCTCTGCAGTGGAAGCGGGGAGTCCTAACCACTGGACCACCTGAGAAGTCCCTTCAGTTCAGTTCAGTCTCTCAGTCGTGTCCAACTCTTTGCGACCCCATGAATCGCAGCACGCCAGGCCTCCCTGTCCATCACCAACTCCCGGAGTTCACTCAAATTCACGTCCATCGAGTTGGTGATGCCATCCAGCCATCTCATCCTCTGTCGTCCCCTTCTCCTCCTGCCCCCAGTCCCTCCCAGCATCAGAGTCTTTTCCAATGAGTCAACTCTTCGCATGAGGTGGCCAAAGTATTGGAGTTTCAGAAGTCCCTTAACTGTGTCTTATTTTGTGAATTTTAGTGTTTCAAGGTTTGTAGTGTGAAACCAGTCTGGGGACACAGTTTAAATATAAGGCTAAACCTAGTGGGTACTGGATTGAATTTGTCAACTTTAATAATAGCCAGTTATTGTATCAGCACAGTGACTTTGAGAATACCCAGAATTGCAATTTGGCAGCAAACTGGCCAAGCACAGGCAACTCCAGAGAATCAGGACGCAGGCCTTTTTTGATACCGCGTGGGGGAGGGAGGCAGGGAGGCCTGGGGAGGGGCTGTAATAAGCAGTCTTTTGCAGGAAGAGGCCTCTCATTGGTTGGGTAACTACAGTTTCTGATTGGCTGGGCTACCAAGGGGACAACAGATGGTTTTCTTCCTATTGGATAGCCAATAGGCATCACCCTCATCTCCAGATGTTAGAAGTAACTGGGTTCGAAGTGAAGCTGGCCAGTTGGACTGTAGAACTTTCCTCCTTGTCCTGTCCCCTTTGGTTTTCAAGGGCAGGCTTTACCAGGCATGCGGTATTACAAAAAGGATTGCCTTCTGTTTTTACGTTTTGGGGTGGGTTTTTTTCCCTTTTGGCCACACTACTCGGTTTGTGAGTTCTTAATGCCCCAACCAGGGATCAAACCCAAGCCGTCAACAGTGAAAGCACAGAACGCTAACCACTGGACTGCTGGGGAATTCCCAATTTGATATCTTTTAAAGCTTAAGATTTTGTGAAATTTGGGGGTTTGTTTAAAGAAATTAATGAGTTTATATAGGAAACTGTAAGTGAGCTAATAGAGAAATTATATTTTACAGTATGTTTTGTTTTACTACAACTAGATTGGTCAAGCAAGGATGGTTTAGTATTGTGAAATGTAATAATGTGTTCAGTAGTCAAAATTCACATGGTCTTCCATAATATCAGAATCAGTTCAGTTCAGTTGCTCAGTCATGTCCAACTCTTTGTGACCCCATGAACCACAGCACTCCAGGCCTCCCTGTCCATCACCAACTCCCGGAGTCCACCCAAACCCATGTCCATTGAGTCAGTGATGTCATCCAGCCATCTCATCCTCTGCCATCCCCTTCTCCTGCCCTCAATCTTTCCCAGCATCAGGGTCTTTTCCAATGAGTCAGCTCTTTGCATCAGGTGGCCAATGTATCAGAATAACCTTTAATAACACGTTATTCCTGAAAACCTAAAATGGACTTTGCTTATTATGTTGAGGAAGAATTTTCTATCTTCAACAACAGACATTTCTGGAGACATGCCAATTAAAACAACAAAAGAATATGTCTAATATTGGTCTTTATTTAATGTGAAAGTTCTTGGTGGATTCATAAAACAAGAGGTGTAATTGAGAAGGAAGGAAGAGAAATTTTGCATTTTTTTTTTAAAATTTTCTGTGCAGGACCATGGTAGTGTTCCATTTATCTGAATCAGTCTTTCCCCTAAGTAAAAGTTTTAAAGTTCTGTGTATTTCCTATATTTTGAGTAAAGTTAGTATATAATATGAGATTTAGTTTACAAAGAGCTTCACTGGTGGCTCAGTATAGAATCTGTCTGCAGTGCCGGAGACCCAGGTTCGATCCCTGGAGAAGGAAATAGCAACCTACTTCAGCATTCTTGACTGCGAAATTCCATGGACAGAGGAGCCTGACAGGCTACCTAGAGTCCATGGGGTCGGAAAAGAGTCAGACGCAACTTGGTGACTAAACAACAAAGAAGCCAAAATAAAATATACAAAGGCAAGTGACAAGAACTTCCAAGACAGTGGCCTCGGTTTTGTGTCGACCCATGGGCCGGTTAATGTTCCCTCGGCTGCTGCTTTTGCCCAGTACGAGCCTCTGCATCACAGACTGATCTACAGCTTGTACAATCTGAATGTGTATTTCATTCTACAGTTTTAAGATTTGAGCCAGGGTCTCACATTTGTTTTTATTGGGTATTTTCCCCTTAACTGTACACAGATAAAGCTTACGACAATTGCTTTTTGTTTTTCCTAACCGGAAATAGCAAATGTCACCTGAGGGATTTGGCTGATATGAATCTTAATGCATTTGTAGGTAAAAGAAAACCACTCATCTTTCTTGGGAAACTGTATCAGTGTTCCCTAAAGAAACAGAACCACTAAAAGATATTTACATATACAAAGAGATGTATTATAATGAATTGGCTCACACAATTATAAAGACAGATAGCCAGAAATGATCAACCTTCTGCAAGATAGAGACCCAAGAAAGTTCTCAACTGAGCCCAAAGCCCAGGAATCAACAGTGGAAGTCCAAGTCCAGAGAACTGAGGGAACTGATGGTTGGAAGTTCCAGTCTGAGGGCAGAAGATCAGTGCATATCAATCAGTCCAGTTCACAGAGCAAACTCTTTTGTCTTTATCTACTTTTTTCTGTTCAGACCCTCGACAGATTGGACGGTGCCCACCCAAACTGGACAGGGCAATCTGCCTTACTCAGTCCACCAACTCAAATGTTAATCTCATTTGAAACATCTTCACAGACACACCCAGGAGCAATGTTAAGGCAAATACCCACACCTGTATAACCCAGTCAATTTCACACATAAAATCAACCTCATGAGAACAGGGCTTCACAACTGTCTTAATCATCTTCTCACTTTTGTATTTACTCCTTACTGCTAGTCAGCCTCACCTCTAATCCAGTTTCTCCCATTCATTAAGCTGTAGTTTTCCCTTTGGGAGTTATCTTCTGTGTCTGTTTATACTTCTTTTGGGTAACATTGATAAAGTCCATGTGTAGATGTTCTTGTTGGCACCCAACTTAGAAAAACCAAATACTCTGCTTAGAACATACTGTGCTTCAGTGAGAAGCAGATTTATTTAAACCAGGATCTTATACTGTGATTTACTTCAGATTTATCTTTCAGTAAGAAATAATGTGCTTAAATTTCCTAATCATATTTTTATAATAGGCTGCCAGCCTTTACTCAGTGTTCTCATAAAATGATAACTCTCAGAGAGTATCCCTGAAAATGAAAACCTAAATATTCTCTCTCATATAGGGGTAGGGTATCTCTTCCTCTCTCCATATTCCTGCTTGGGTCCATAAAATATTAGCTATTGGGATTCCCTGGTGGCTCAGATAGTAAAGAATCCACTTGCAATGCAGGAGTTCGATCCCTGGGTTGGAAAGATCCACTGGAGAAGGAAATGGCAATCCACTCCAGTATTCTTGACAGTGAGATCCCATAGACAGAGGAGCCTGGTGGGCTACAGTCCATTGGGTCATAAAATGCCAGACAGGACTGAGCAACAAACACTTTTCATCAGATATTGAGGGTAGAAGAGGCCTGGCCGTTTTATCTCCCCAAGGAAGACTGTTCTGTTGACATTCCTTAGAGGAATCTTCTAAGAGGTCCTCCAGCCTATGACTTCCTCTTCTATTTGTGATCCATGGACTGAGTAAGAGTGCTCTTTATTCCCATAAGCTTGTTCCAAGTGTGCTTCGGGGGAAGAAAAGCATTAGTTTTTATCTTCCAACCCAAGTTATGTTCTTTAATCTGTCTTAACCACTAATAAAGTAGGTAATCTGAACCTACCTGTCTTCTCAGTTTTATTCAAAACCCAGAGATGAGGTATGGTCATCTTTGAAATTTTAAAAATCTGAAATTTTGAAGACCTTGGGTTAAATGGGTTTGGTAGCATACATGGTTAGTCACCAACTCAATATTCATGCTCTACTCTTACAAGAGCCCAGTTTTCAGGGGAATAGAAATATGTCAAGCTCTAAAAGCTTTATTTTCCCACTCGATTTGGGCTTATCAGGATCCATTTGGCCTGGTTCTGATTAATGACATGTAAATAGAAATCTCTTACAGGGATTCTGGAAAAGCTATTCTTTTCAGATAAAAAACAGAATCATCTGTACTGGGTGTTTTACTCTATATCCCTTCCAGTTTCTTCCCTGGAACACAGATGGGATAACTGGAGCTAAGGCAGCTATTTTTTACAATGAGGAAAAGTCCAAGAGAATTAAAGACCTAGACCTTCACATTCTTAGGTTGTTTAACCAGCGCCAGCAACTGTCTTCCCCTGAATTTACTGTTCTGCAAGAAAAAAATACTACTTTAGAACAAACTATAGTAAATTGCTTCTTGTATTATCTGTTGCCAAATGCCATTCCTGTGGGATACAGTTTCTAATGAAAGAGACCGCTTAGCCCCTGTGCTACAATATTATTCCTGCTTTGTTCAGTTGACTTGGTAAGGATAGGATGAATTGTAAAGGTAACAATTCTACACATTATTAGAGGTTTAAAATGGAATTTGGCCAGTCTATATTTGTGACAAGGAGCCTATGAATGTATAGCTGGGCAAGTTGGTTGTCACAGTGTATCCTCCATTGCTTTAAGGAATGAGTCACCTGTAAAAACCAGGAATGTTCTACTTGATTAACACTTTGCAATGTATTGCTGTACTGACTACTCTCAGCAGGATTTTGAAGTGGTTTGGTAGATAGTAATTGATTATATTCATCTTAGAGTAAGTATTTCCTAGTGGAATTGTATTCCACTTTGATTCTGTTTGACCTTTGAAACGTTCGCAGAATAGACTGGTACACTGAGCTCCCTTATAGTCACTACCCACCTTCAACAACTGTCAGCTCTGGTCAAACTTGTTTCATCTGTACTGCCACCCTTGCCCCCTGCCATGACCCACTGGATTATTTTGAAGCAGATGTGAGATATTTCATCTACAAATGTTTCAGTGTATATTCCTGAAACATAAGGGCAATTTAAAAAAATATAACCACAGGATCACTGTTAGGGTTGGACTCCACACTTTGACTGCCAAGGACACAGGTTCAATCTCTGGTCAGGTTTCTAAGGTCCCACAAGCTACATGGTGTGGCAAAAAAAAAAAAATAAAGTTTTATAGATGACATTTTTGCAGTTGATTTGTTTTCTTACCCTATTTTGGTTTTTTTTTTTCCTGTGCAACTTGTAAAGTTTCCTGACTTCTTCATTTTACTAATTGCACCCCCATTTGGTCTCTTAACATGTTCCTTTGACCCCTGAACTTCGTATAAACTAGAAGTTTGAAGTTCACCTACTTCAAGTTTAATTTTTTTCTCAGTAATTTTTCATGGATGCTATTCTTTTTCATTGCTATGTTTTTCACAGCTTCTTAAACAGTATGACTCAGTGATTGAAAGGTGAAATCTTAGGGAATTCCCAGGTGGCCCGATGATTAGGACTTGGCATTTCACTGCCTTGACCCTGGTCAAGAAACTAAGATCCCATAAGCCATGTGTCGTGGCAAAAAAAAAGAAAAGTCACTATAAATTAATTCCTTTCTTTGGCCTTCAGAAAGCACAGCTAATAAATATTAGCTGGTTGGTGGTTGCCAGAGTCTGTGGGGATGAAGAGAATGGGTTTCTATTAATATGTATCATGGGGGAATTAGGCAGGTGATACTAAGTTTGAATAGGGAACTGGGGTAGTGGACATACAATTCTGGGCATTTGTTAAAACTCATGGACTTGTTCATCACAGAGAGTATTACATATATTTTTAAAAATCCATCAGGATGTGGTAAGAAAGATAGAATACAAATCATGACAAATGAATCTAAGTGTATTACAAGTGAGTCACATAACCACACTGAGTGAAGTTAAGTAAATTTTTCACTGGAGTGTAGGTTAGAAATTCTGAAACGACTTTGTCTACTTTTATTTGTACTGTTCAGGAAATAAATATATTATAGACCATCAGAGCCAGGTTTCTAACTTAGAAAAAGAAATTACAAATGAGAAATGGGAATTCATTCTGTTGCTGAATTGGAGTCAGAGGTGTCAGTATGGATGGACTCCTTTACTTATAGATGATAGATAAATATAGACATGTGCATGCATTATATTTGCATATAATTTTTTCCTACCTCCATTGAAAAGGGCTATAAGCACTGGGATCCCTGTAGCAATGAGCATATCTACATCCAGATCTTGACTTTTATTTTTTATTTAAGATTTTTTTTTTTTTGGTATGGACCATTTTTAAAGTCTTTATTGAATTTGTTACAATATTGTTTCTGTTTTATGTTTGGGTTTTTGTTTTTTTTTTTTTTTTTTGGCGGTGGGGCAGTTTGAGGCATGTGGGGTCTTAGCTTGCCGACCAGGGATAGAACCCACAACCCCTGCACTGGAAGGCAAAGTCTTAACCACTGGACTGCCAGGGAAGTCCCAGTATCTTGGTTTTTAAATATCATTCTTTAATAAGAGAAATCAGGACTCCTTGAAGAACTGTACTGATTCCAGGACTGGAGTAGAGAAAATAAAAGATGAGACTAGAGCATCTGGTGGTGCCAACCCACTTAAAAAAAAAAAAGGCATATCAAAGGGACACAGAAGCCATCCAGAATGCCCAAACTGAAACAAATTGAACAATAAAATGAGGATAGTATTGATATTTAATTACAAGCCAAAGAACAATACTCATGAATCTATACTGATGTCAACACCTAAACAAAGAAATGGGGCCAGTGGGGGAGAAAAGTGACAGCATTTTCTTTCATAAGGATTTCAGTTACAAACACAGAAGGAATGCGAGAAATAGAGAAAGACCACCAGAACACAACCGTACCTTGCTCCAGGCGAGATAAGATCCACCAATGAGTAGAAAGAAATTTAAACAAATAGGATATTTGCATAGTCTCAAAATAGGCCCTCCTCCCTTCCCCACCCCACTCTTGAATCAATTACAGAGGAAAAATTAGTAACTTCTCTGTGGTGAATCCTGACTGACACCACCTCAGTCAAGGGATCAAGGTTAATATCACCACAGAGATCAACATGTACTTTTTCCCCTACCCTAAACCCAATGCGTTTTAGATACAGAAAGCTGTATTAGTAATAAAATGTTATTTGGTTTTGGTTTCTAATAGTAAATACCTTTTCAAAGCAACATAGTACTTTATATATAGCACTGTCACAGTTCATAAGGTATTTTCACATGTTATTAATATTTCCTTAATCCTCATAATAACTCTGTAACATTGATATTTCCATCTATATATATTTTTTTAACCATCTGCATTTTCTAGATGAAATCAAAGTCTGGACAGGACAAATAATTTCCTTCAGGTCAAATGGTGAATTAATAGCAGAGCCAAGAATCAACCTCATGTGCTCTGAATTCAAGCCCAAACTTTTTTCCCAAGAAATGATCTTAAAAATAGTCGGTGGAGAAGGAAACAGCAACCCACTCCAATACTCTTGCCTGGAAAATCTCATGGACTGAGGAGCCTGATAGGCTATAGTCCATGGGGTCACAAAGAGTTGGACACGAAATGAAACTATTTGTATGGTGATCTGCCCTTCTTCAAGATTCAAGTTAATCATTTTATGGCCCAAGATGAACCATTTAGTGCCAAGATTATCCCCAAATACATCTTATGGGTGAGGGGCCTGGTGCCATTCTGAGTTTTAAGACATTCCTTTCTTTCATTAACAGACTGCTAGTGATTATATAACATCAAGCTGAAGACTAGCAGGGGGGCACTCTTTCTGCCCCCTTCTGATGCCTATGTCAGAAGCTTTCTCTATCTCCTTTATGCTTTAATAAAACTTTATTACACACACACACAAAAAAAAATAGTAGGAACTATGGTTAATGATTATAAAGAGCTCTAGGTAAATATAGAAAATATTAGGCATTTTTACTTCGTATGTTGATATTTATATATCTATAATATCTATTCATATATTCTAGAATACATATCATGAAAATATATATGATAGTTTATTGTTTGTCATATTTTTCAGAGTCCCTTTAATTCTAGTAAGAAAACCTAGAGGTTTCAAAGGCCATACTGGATCACTTCTATATGGCATTAAAAGGAAAAAAAACCACCATCAGAGTCCAGGAATTAAGCACTATGCATGTTCCATTTTGATGCTGGAAAGATAGGGGAAAAAATCTGAAGCTATCTGCCCATAGGTACAGTAAAGCAGATAAGATGTTTAAAATTTGCAGAAACCAATTAGTAAGTTGACAGTTTAAAAGAGTAATGCTCTTTTGTGATCATTCTGCTCTATTAATATTCTGACAGCCTGTCTATTCATATGCAGCTGGTACTGAATGCTTGATAATATAATTCACAATAAACTGAAAGTACAGATGGTGTAGATATGATCATTGTACTGCTTGCAAAATTTGGGTACCAGTATCTAACTCCGGGGGAAGACAACCCTCTATAGAGGGCACAAATAAACAGTTGTCCTGTAATAAGTTAATACTGAGTCATGGTCTTAACTGACAGTGAAGTCTTTCTTACTTGGTCCAAATTACTGTCTTTATTTAAAAGAGATACTCAGTGAGGTAAATTAGTCTTGTCAAATTCTCACCATTTACATTTTTCAAAGTAATTCCCACATTTAAGTGGATGAAGGATAGAACTAGAAGAAGCTTCTCTTAATTTTAGGATAGAGATAAACAGCACGGTTGAATAATTCACAGCTTGATAATGCATGTGACAAAGTGAAAACTTTTATCACAAGGCCTTGAATATATAAATATTCAAGAAATAAAATATATAAATATTGTATATTCTACATATATAAATATTTAGAAATAAAAGAATAAAATCAAATATACAACAATTTTTACCTCTTTAGGTATCAATATTGATATCAACAATATATCATTAGGACAAGATTATATAACATATTTTAGGACAAGAAACACCAGCTTCTGTTGTATAGGTTGGCCTGTTTGTAGAAAAGGTTAGGACTGAAAGACTCTTTTAAGTGAGAACTGTAGTTAAAATAGCATATTTCCTAAGTATTCTTTATCACCTGACCTTGCAGTTTGGCCTCAAATTTGGACTTAATTGAACTTAATTTGGACTCCAAATTAAGTTCCAAGAAGCCAGGTGCTTACCTCATGACCAGCACTTTCTTAGGTTCAGAGCAACAGTGAGATTTTTTATTGCCATTTTGGCACTGAAGTCTGCAGGGGAAACAGACACTGCTTTAACAGATGTTCTGATTTGGAATGAGGTTGCAAAAACCTCTCCTCTCCCCAGCTCCTGTTCTGTATGTAAGATGTACCCTTCCATCAGAGCAGAACCTGCATCTCTTGGCTCTTTGATCAAAGACTAAAACTTTTCTTTGGAAGCAGACTGAACCATGCTTGGTCTTGATCTACTGGCTCAAAAGACACCAGGCAGAAGGTGCCTTTTGGGGGACCAGCTGGGGAGGATCTGTAACAAAATATATGTGTTAGTACTGGGTTCAAGATGTAACAAAATGTGTAGTGTAGGACAGTGTCAAAAATGAAAGAAAAAGAAAGCCAGTGTATCCTCTGTATCCCTATTTCTAAAACAATGCTCTGTGAGGCTTTGAAGAAATGTTTAATGATGATAATAACCAGCAGAAACTGAGAAGATGGCTAGAAAGAATTTCAGAGTATACTTCAAATTAACTTTTCAAATCAGAGATTTAGCTTACACGGTAGTATTTTCATTCTTATACAGACCTCTGTTATTCAGCTATTGTTGACCTGCTCTGTTCCAGGCAATATGGTAAGTGCTTGGGATGTAGAAATAAACTACAGCCTTTCTTTCTCAGAGCATATTAGTGTGTGGAGATACTGGGGAGAATGTGACCCTCCACATCAGCACTTAAAAATGCTCATTTCATTATGATTAACACACAAAAACAAACACACTATCGCATGCATGTAGAGCTATATTTTATTTTTGTTTATATTGGACTGGCCACAAAGTTTGTTTGCATTTTTTCATAATGTGACCCTATATATATGAGTCAAATTGTTTTAGATTAAATAACCTATCAGAAATATCTCTATAAATTATTACATATAGGGCCACCTCATTATTTTTGATGTGTCATAATTTGCCCATTCCCTTACGAAATAGGTTATCCTGAATGTCCAAAGCTGCAGCCAGTCTTTACATACCTGTGCTGGTTTTTCTATAGGATAGATTCCTCAACATTGTCTCTCTTGTATTTTAATGTGTCTGGCCCCACTCCTTCTGCCTTTTTCTTCTCAGAATACAAACGTAATGTGTGAGCTGCCATCCTGTGTCTGCGTGCTAAGTCGCTTCAGTCGTGTCCAACTCTTTGCGACCCTATGGACTAAAGCCTACCAGGCTCCTCTGTCCATAGGATTCTCCAGGCAAGAACAGTGGAGTGGGTTGCCATGCCCTCCTCCAGGAGAAGAACTTCCTGACCCAGGGATTGAACCCGTGTCTCTTACGTCTCCTGCATTGGCAGGCAGGTTCTTTACCACTAGTGCCACCTGGGAAGCCCAACATTAAGGTCTGGTAGCTTGAGTATCACAGTCATTTGCCTACATATGAATTTTAGAGTTCATTTTGTATCTTGTGTCTAGGAGATAACTAGCTATCCTGACTGCCAGGGATATGGCATCAGAAAGAGCCTGTTTTTTTTTTATGACACTGATGAACATCTGTATCAGCCCTGCCCTGCTTACCTGGAGACTTCTTGTGATGGAAGATAATTAAATATCATTATTCCCAAATCAGTGTCAGATGGAAATGGTGGGAGCTCAATATTCTGGAATCAGTGAAACAAAACAGTTTTAACATTTGTTACTAGCACACTTATGAAATGATTATAAATTACATTCTCAGGATTACTTTTTGGTGGATAAAAACTCACACAGAAACAATTTAAAATGGTAGAATTTATTTCATATAATGATAAATATGTATGCACATATACTATTTAAAAATAATCATGTGAACTATAATCATTATAAAACATAAGTCAGCCTTAACTTAATATTATCAGAGTAAAAGAGCACATAAAGTCAAATATTGTTGCGTTTGCTTTTCAAAGTTAAGATACATAAAAGATTTAGCACGTTCTATTTTATGTTCAGTTTTCATGTTACTATCATTAGGTATAAATACCCTTAGGAATGTGCCAACTTATAACTTACATTCAAATAACCAAAGTCCTATTACAATTATTGAAGTAGGATAAATCACCTAAAATAAGTAATCTAAAAAAATACTAGCCTAAATTAAAACCCTGAGGAATTAAAATCTTTTTACATACATCATAGATTTGGTTAAGTGCAATTCCATGTTTGTACTACTTTATTTAAGGTCATACTTGGTAAGGCATAGTAAAAATAAAATCTACCTAAATTACCATCTAAATCTATATTTTATTTCTTGCAACAAAGTTGTTTGTTTCTCCAAAAAAGTAGTTTTTGCACGTCATTCTGGACCTCTTCACCACCTGCTGGCTTATTTGCTTTATATACAGTAGTCAAGAGTTGTGCACTAGGCTGAGCTGCCTTTATATATGGTAGTTCAGACAAAGTGCATCTGAAGAACTACATGCTTGAGAGTTCATGTCCGTGTTCAATCATGGCCTGCACAAACTGCTTGAAGACTCGGTCCATGTAGGTGGACTGCCTTGGCCAGATTCCCTCCAGAAAACCAATATGGCCTCCGTAAGAAGTAAGGACCAAAGCAACATTAGGGTTTTGCTTAGCAGTTTCTATTGGAATAGCTTGATGAAAAATGGGAGATGGTTGGGCAGGAGGGTGGATAAGAGAGGGGAAGGAGAGAGAAAAATATATATCAACAGTTGTTAGGAAAAGTGTGCAACTTTATCATTTCTAATCATTTTAAACCAAAATACTGTTAAACAAATATTCATAATGAGTATGGCTAATCAAATAAGTCTAATTTATATCAACCACCCATATTCTTCTAACAGTTCATGTTCACGTTCATATACTGGATCATCATTTTTGGAAGAATCAATCGATTGGTTATAACAAAAGTACAGGCCTAGTCTTTTGAGAAATTAAATAACTCAAGAAATGGTAAATACTTCCACTATGCAATAAGATTCCCACTTAGGTGTTATACCAAGGGAAAAAAAAACAAATCTTATTACCTTTGTGAGAGTTATAAATTCACTATGTATGACTTGGTTAACTTTACATGAAATAAGATTCCTGAGGCCAATTGGTGGCTGTGTTAAGAATCCAAAATTATAGATACGATTTATAAAAACATATATAGATAGCAAAAAAACAATGGCATAAAATACTCCCCAGCGGTAACAGAGTTTATCTTTGGGTGGTAAAACATTGGTGATTATATGTTTTCTTCTCTGAATTTTTATTTATAGTTAGGCTCTCCCTACTCCACACCCTTCAATGGAATGGAAGGTAATTTTACTGTAGAACAACTGCAACCAGTTCAAGAAAGGGCTGCCGCAGGACCCCAACTGCCTGTTTAGGTGATACTCTAACCTGACCTTTCACTACATTCTTTGAAGAATAAACCTAGAGACCCTAGATCAAGGCCTAGGAAGCCAAGTCCTTGTCCTAAATGGGTCCTGAACTCAGATCCTTATCCGGCCAGCTACACCTAAAACAGAACATCTATCTTGGGATCAAATGTGAGAACTTAAGGGGAGGGGCAGATGAAATGACTTGATACTATTTTTGCTTTTCCTTTTTCATCTTACATTAAGGGCTTAGATTTAAAGTGCTTCATTTGTCTCTGATGGAATTATTAAGAGCCCCACTTTCACATTCTGGATGCACTCAGGAATTTCTAACACACTGATAGTTACAGTCATGTCAGCAGAACAAAAGGCTGGGCCATGGGAGGCATGTGAAAGATGTTGGCTGCCTGTGCTCTCAGAATGCAGACAATTGTCCACTATATTCAGCGTGGCCTGGGAAAGAGTAAGAAATAATGAGTCTAAACTTCAACCAAGGTCAAAACAAGTTAAATGCTGGGAAATTTTTGTTGGTGGAAGAAGAGCCTGTGAAATATAAAAACAGATGGAGAAATACTAGACGTCCTTAATCCAATGAAAATAGGCTAAACAGTCTCCATGATTTTCAACTGATATTAAAGTTCACAGTTCAGGGAATTTCCTGGTAGTCCAGTGGTTAAGACTCCACGTCCTCACTGCCAAGCGCCCAGGTTCAATTGCTGTTTGGGGACCTAAATTCCCACAAGGCTGCACAACGTGGCCAAAAAAAAGTGCATGGTTTAATTTTCTGATTTGTGGTCAAAGGCCAAGAGTTCCAGCTGTCTAAAACTACTTTGATTTAATCATAAATCACACAATGATATCCCGTAGAGAGATGGTAAAGTGACATTTTTTAAAAATTTGGGGGATTTTATGAAATTTTGGCAATACATATGTGCTGTGTTTGTACTCAGAATAGTTTATTTTAATAAAGTACTTGGGGGAAATGTTTTTAAATTATTTAGGGGAGAAATAAGAAAAAAGTTTTATAAGAAGCTTTGTGAAGTTTCATTAGAAATAAATTAGAGGTCAAATCTATCCTTAAGATAGGGATGATTACTGATAGGCATCTTACATTGCTTTAATGTATGAACACAGGCATGTATATTTTTGTTACAAAATTATATATATCTTCAATTAAGAGAGTGAGGAAGTTAACTTGGGCATAATTTTCTTCTATATAGTATCCAGTGGTAAAACAAACTCTTTCCCTTCAGATATGACTTTATTGTCTGAATGTGCTACATTCATTGAGTTATCCAAGGACATCTTATTAATAAAGTCTCAAGCTCTCTTCTAAGTTTAAAAGGGGAGTAATATTCCCCTTTACAAAGCTTTATGTATAAAAACCTCAGGAAGAAAAGGCCAACTATGTCAATGTACTCTTGAGGTAAAGGTACTGTAACATAGCCTGTACAAAGAACACATATTTGATAAGAAAGAGAGGTTGTAAGAATGAATACAAGCAAAATACTGAGAGCCATAATTTGTTCTGAGGCTCTCACAGTAGACTAGAGAAGAATATATGAAAATGTTTAAAGTGATCTGAAGCATTTAGATACTAAATTATGAGTATCAAGCTATTTTTTTTTTCTGTTTATCACAGTGGAAAACAGTATATGAGTGACATTTTGGTTCTTATTATTGTATTTTCCCACAAAGAACATTATTTGTAAACAGTTGATTCATGTCAAAAGGTATACAAAGATGTTAATTTACCATGACTGGGTGAAAAAACATCATCCACAGAATTCAGACACAACACTGGAATCCCTACTGACTTCAGTCTCCGATTTGGACTGGCATCAGTGTAATAGTCATCAATTGTCCGGTAGCCAAACATGACAGAAGTGAATCGCTTATCAAATTCTCTTATGGATTTAGCCTGAAAAACAGAAAACTACTATATATGTTCCTGGAATCAAAAGAGGAAATAAAAATATTACATAAAGTTTCTCTCCTACCTTCATGACATGGTCCATGTCAATTTGTTTTACAAACATATGCCGGTGCCTGGAAACAAAATTTCAAAAATAAAAAAATTAAGGTCATTCCCATCTCAAACACACCTAATAATAAGTAATTTAGCACAGCACATAAAGTTATTACTCAATAAAATATTTATTGACCTTCCCTGGTGGCTCAGTGGTAAACAATCTGCCTGCCAGTGCAGGAGACGTGGGTTTGATCCCTGGGTCGGGAAGATGCCCTGGAGGAGGGCATGGCAACCCACTCCAGTATTCTTGCCTGGGAAATCCCATGGACAGAGGAATCCAGGGGGTTGCAAAGAATTGGACACAGCTTAGCAACTAAATAATGATAAACAACAACAAAATATTAATATTTACTTAATCAGACATAGCAGGAATATATTGGTAATTGTTCTGAAGACTCTTTTTAAAGATTATTTCTTTTATTGAATGAATCTTTATAAATTCTCTGGGGCTTTACCATTTTGACAAGTTTCATACATATGATTTCATTATATATAATACTGTGTGTGCTCAGTTATGTCCCAACTCTGCAACCCTTTGGACTATAGCCTGCAGGCTCCTCTGCGTATGAGATTTTTTGAGGAAAAAGTACTGGAGTGGATTGCCATTTCCCTCTCCAGGGGATCTTCTGGACCCAGGGATTGAACCCACATCTCCTGTGTCTCCTGCATCTTTTAAAAAATCCCCTACCCCTGTATTGCCCCTCCCTCTATCCCTCTCTCCACTGGTAACCATTAGTTTGTTCTCTGTCTATAAGTCTGCTTCTTTTTTGTTCTATTTGTTGTATTTTTTAGATTCCACACATAAGTGATACCATACAGTATATGAAGCACCTGAAGACATTTTTTTAAAGGTGCTTTTTTCTTAATTACGGAAGAAGCGACCAGTGTGCAATAATAAACAAAAGTGTTGTTTCATAACAAACTGTACCTACACACTGATGCTATGAAGCCAATTTGGCCAAAAAGGCCCCCACTGAAGCCAGAAGCTTTCAACTGGGTAAATCAACTGAAGATTTACTGTATTCTTTAAATTGGTGTACTGAAAATTAGGATTTATATTTTTGTGTACCTATTTTTAAATGTTGGTCATTTTTCTTGTATAACCCACATTTTAATCCAAATCTTTCTCTTCACTTTTCTTGCTACTGTCCTCCATTTCAGTGACCATGAATAAAAATATGATTCTGTAGTATTTCTAGCAATATTTTATAGTCAACATCCATGATGTAACAAAGAGGTTGTTCTTTAAATATTTTTTTAATTTAAAAAAAGAATAGGTTAAGTATTTTTTAAATAAAGTAATTTTTAATTAAGGTATGTACGTTGTTCTTTCATTTTAAAAAAAAAATTGGGTTGTGCCACTAGACAGAATCTTAACCACTAGACTGCCTGGGAACTCCCCAAAAAGTTGACAGTGTCTCATGTCAACTTTCAGGGTAACAATGGTTTTCAATTAAGTTATGTGCAAATTTACTTTTTATTTAAAGTTGTCAATTCACTTTAAAATGCACAGTAACAGTCATCAAAAAATAAACAGAAACATTCCATGTTCTTTGTTATCATACTGTTTAACTGTTAGAAGATAACTAAACAATTTCAGAAGGGGACAACAGAGGATGAGATTGCTAGATGCCATCACTGACTCTATGGACATGAGTTTGAGTGAACTCCGGGGGTTGGTGATGGACAGGGAGGCCTGGAGTGCTGTGATTCATGGGGTTGCAAAGAGTTGGACACGACTCAGCGATTGAACTGAACTGAAACAATTTCAGAAAAAAACTAATTCACAGATAATATTTTGGTAATGTTAAGAATTGTGGGGGCTGAGAATATCCTTATTTTAGGGGCATGCTCCTAAGCCTCCAAAACAAACTATGTTCATAACACAAGCTTTAAAAAACATTATTTAGCTCTGAAAACACTTAACACATTAGTTACTACCCAGGGGAGAATTGGGTACTAATAAGATTAGCGACAAGTAGAAAACCCAGGGAAATAGCCCATAGTTATTCAACACATTCAGTACTATTGTTTTTATTCTTTTAGAATAATTTAGAACAGTGATGAAATGGTGATCTTCAAAATGGGGCAGAGAGACTAGAGGTTGTACAAGGTACATCGTGGTACAGAAAGAAAACATCAGAGCTCTTATCTATATTTTTAGCTTATACATAAACCCTTTTTATTTTTGTACATATTGACAATAGAAAGATTAATTTGTTACAGTATATAACATAATAGTGCATATAATAAATATATATACACATTAGCAGTGTTGTCCTTTAAAATATTTTACTGTAGCACTCCAAAAAATTTGGAGACACTAGGTGTTTAAAATGACTTACTTATTCACGGAAGACTGGAGACAAGTTGTCAAATAATAATTAAAAAGCAGCCAGTTCAGTGGTTTCTCCAATGACTCCGAGCAAGCAAAGGTATTCCACCCAACTGAAAAAGTTGCAGCTGCCTTCAAAGGAGTTTTTGGTCCAATTTTGCCCAAATAATTTAAAAGCAGCATTCTAAAATGAGGAAAAACAAAACAGTGACTATATCACAAGACATCCTATTTCTAATTGTGGACTTTTAACTATGGAGAAGAAACATATAAACCAGTGTGTCTAACCCCTTTATCTTGGAAAACCATGAAAATGTCTTCTTTCTTTCCTTCTGTTCACATATTTATCTTGAGAATGGATAAATATGGATAGAGAATTTGAGAATGGGACAAAGCATACTGTTGTTAGTTAAATGTGCATCTTTCTTGGAGGTAAAACATCAGGAAAATCCATCATAAGAGTGGTTTTCTTTTTCCTTTTTGAAAATTATATTGGGGTCTATTAAAAATTTGCAATTCCCTGGCCCCCCACCCCCTAGCTGAGTATTTAACTTACTATGGGAGGGGTGTTTCAGGCAAACTTTTTCTATACAGGGGCACAAAGCAAATGGGTTCTGGTAGCCCTAAAATCTCAGTCACAACCATCAATACTTAACCTTGTGACTGTATTTTAAAACAGCTATAGACATGCATGAAGGAATGGACATGGCTGTGTTTCAATAAAATAGACATTGAAATTTGAGTTTCATATACTTTTCACATGTTGTGAAATAATCCTTCTTTTCCAACCATTGAAAAATGTCATAACCATTCTTAGCTCTTGCACAAAAACAGTCAGATTTGGCTTCCGGCTTGGCACAGGTGAAAGATGACAAGTGGTTTTCAAATGTGTTTGCACACTGAAGTCACCTGAGGAGTTCTAAAAACTCTGATTTCTGGGTCTCACCTGGAGATTCGGAGTAATTGGTCTGGGTGATCATTCCAATTGTCTATGCATCCTTCTCTCTGGGCTTCCCAGGTACTAATGATAAAGAACTGCTCTGCCAATGCAGGAGACATAAGAGATGCAGATTTGATCCCTGGTTCAGGAAGATCCCCTGGAGGAGGGCATGGTAACCCACTCCAGTATTCTTGCCTGAAAAATCCCTGGCAGGCTCCAGTCCATGGAGCACAAAGGGCTGGACATGACTGAAGCAACTTGGCACACATGCACACCTTGCTCTCTACAGCAGTGTCTCAGGGCTCCTTGTCTAGAGTTCAGTTGAGTTGAGTTCAGTTCAGTTCAGTTGCTCAGTCATGTCCAACTCTTTGAGACCCCATGAATTGTAGCACGCCAGGCCTCCCTATCCATCACCAACTCCCAGAGTTCATTCAAACTCATGTCCATCGAGTCGGTGAAGCCATCCAGCCATCTCATCCTCTGTCATCCCCTTCTCCTCCTGCCCCCAATCCCTCCCAGCACTGGGTCTTTTCCAATGAGTCAACTCTTCGCATGAGGTGGCCAAAGTATTGGAGTTTCAGCTTCAGCATCAGCCCTTCCAATGAACACTCAGGACTGATCTCCTTTAGGATGGACTGGTTGGATCTCCTTGCTGTCCAAGGGACTCTCAAGAGTCTTCTCCAACACCACACTTCAAAAGCATCAATTCTTCAGCACTCAGCTTTCTTTATAGTCCAACTCACATCCATACATAACAGTCCTTCCGAGGAGTAAGCGTCTTTTAATTTCATGGCTGCAATCACCATCTGCAGTGATTTTGGAGCCCCCAAAATAAATCTGACACTGTTTCCACTCTTTCCCCATTTATCTGCCATGAAGTGATGGGACCAGATGCCATGAATTCGTTTTCTGAATGTTGAGCTTTAAGCCAACTTTTTCACTCTCCTCTTTCACTTTCAAGAGGCTTTTTAGTTCCTCTTCACTTTCTGCCATAAGGATGGTGTTATCTGCATATCTGAGGTTATTGATATTTCTCCCGGCAATCTTGATTCCAGCTTGTGCTTCCAGCCCAGCGTTTCTCATGATGTACTTTGCATATAAGTCAAATGAGCAGGGTGACAATATACAGCCTTGATGTACTCCTTTTCCTATTTGGAACCAATCTGTTGTTTCATGTCCAGTTCTAACTGTTGCTTCCTGACCTGCATATAGGTTTCTCAAGAGGCAGGTCAGGTGGTCTGGTATTCCCATCTCTTTCAGAATTTTCCACAGTTTCTTGTGATCCACACAGTCAAAGGCTTTGGCATAGTCAATAAAGCAGAAATAGATGTTTTTCTGGAACTCTCTTGCTTTTTCGATGATCCAGCGGATGTTGGCAATTTGATCTCTGGTTCCTCTGCCTTTTCTAAACCAGCTTGAACATCTAGAAGTTCACGGTTCACGTATTGCTGAAGCCTGGCTTGGAGAATTTTGAGCATTACTTTGCTAGCATGTGAGATGAGTGCAATTGTGTGGTAGTTTGAGCATTCTTTGGCATTGCCTTTCTTTGGGATTGGAATGAAAACTGACCTTTTCCAGTCCTGTGGCCACTGCTGAGTTTTCCAAATTTGCTGGCATATTGAGTGCAGCACTTTCACAGCATCATCTTTCAGGATTTGAAATAGCTCAACTGGAATTCCATCACCTCCACTAGCTTTGTTCATAGTGATGCTTTCTAAGGCCCACTTGACTTCACATTCCAGGATGTCTGGCTCTAGGTGAGTGATCACACCATCGTGATTATCTTGGTCATGAAGATGTTTTTTGTACAGTTCTTCCGTGTATTCTTGCCACCTCTTCTTAATATCTTCTGCTTCTGTTAGGTCCATACCATTTCTGTCCTTTAACGAGCCCATCGTTGCATGAAATGTTCCCTTGGTATCTCTGATTTTCTTGAAGAGATCTCTAGTCTTTCCCATTCTGTTGTTTTCCTCTATTTCTTTGTATTGATTGCTGAGGAAGGCTTTCTTATCTCTGCTTGCTATTCTTTGGAATTCTGCATTCAGATGCTATGTCTTTCCTTTTCTCCTTTGCTTTTCGCTTCTCTTCTTTTCACAGTTATTTGTAAGGCCTCCCCAGACAGTCATTTTGCTTTTTTGCGAACCTCCATCCATAATTCATCAGGCACTCTATCTATCAGATCTAGTCCCTTAAATCTATTTCTCACTTCCACTGTATAATCATAAGGGATTTGATTTAGGTCATACCTAAATGGTCTAGTGGTTTTCCCTACTTTCTTCAATTCGAGTCTGAATTTGGTAATAAGGAGTTCATGATCTGAGCTATAGTCAGTTCCTGTTCTTGTTTTTGTTGTCTGTATAGAACTTTTCCATCTTTGGCTGCAAAGAATATAAGCAATCTGATTTCGGTGTTGACCATCTGATGATGTCCATGTGTAGAGTCTTGTCTTGTGTTGTTGGAAGAGGGTGTTTGCTATGATCAGTGCGTTCTCTTGCAAAACTCTATGAGCCTTTGCCCTGCTTCATTCCGTATTCCAAGGCCAAATTTGCCTGTTACTCCAGGTGTTTCTTGACTTCCTTGTCTGGAGTTAGACTTCCTCAACTGTGGTAGAGCAGTCAACCCAAAGTCACTAGTTTTCTTTTCCTACTCCCTCCGGCTGTTTGTCCCTATCTCCTTTCACATATTTTCCTCTTTTCCTTTTGTTCTATCATTTTTCCAGATTCTACTCTAGTTTTACTTTGGTAAAAGGGACAAGGATGGAATTTAACACAGTACACCAGAAATCCAAGTTTGACATTGACAACTAAGAGAAAGGATAATAGTATAAGTTCTGTTTCTCCTATTTTGCATCCTTTATTTCTCTAATTTCTCAGGTTCTGAAATGAGTAAAAATTCTCTCTCATACTTTTTTTTTTCCAACCCAGATGGACTACAGAGTGAATGAGATAAGATATTAGATGAAAAATGGAGATTTCAGGGTTTGCTGTTTTTTGGGGTATTTTTGCTGTTGTTGGATGAGGTTTATTGGAAATGTTAACAGCAGAAAGACACAAATGGCTCCACACTGTGTTTTGAAATTCATCCCAGCTGTAGACTGAGTGACCTGCAGGCTGGACAGATGCCAAAACCCAAGAGCTTCAGCATTTCCATCATGTCAGAATCTCCTTCAGTGATTTCCTGATCCAGGGCAGAGACCTCAGGCTGGAGATTTCCCTTTTGAGAACAACTCTTCATGACTGCATTCCTTTTTTAATACTACATGGCTCCCTAAGCTAGTTAAAGGATAATGCTTCTCTCCTGCAAAGGGGTCATTCTAGTGTCTAGTTGTGGTGGCCCAGTTCTTTGGCTGGCAGTCAAGAGGTTTCTGTGAGGCCAGTGTAATGGGCAAATTGAAAGAGCTAGAAACGAACCTCGTAGGAGCAGGAAGCACCAAGAATAGCTGTGACCAAGTAGGTGGGGACACTTTTGGTTATTACTCAGGAGTAAAATAACATCAAGATATTACCCCATAAAAAGGCCGTGTCTCTTTGATAAGAAAAAGACTCCCTTTTTTCACCAAGAAAAAAAAAAAAAGCAGATAGAAAAGATAAAGAACTCACAGATTAAGAGATTTATGAGACATAATCTGTCCCATATGTGGACTTTATCTGGCTCATGCATGCCTCAAACAAATTGTAAAAACAAGCCAACAGATTGACAGTGAAATGAAATACTGACATTGAATATTTGATGACATTTAGGAATTAACTGTTAGTTTTGTTCAGGTGTAATAATATACTGTGGTGGGTTGCTGTTATTGTTTCTTAAGAGACTCTACCTGTCAGAGACACATCAGTTCAGTTCAGTCACTCAGTCATGTCCGACTCTTTGTGATCCCATGAATAGCAGCACGCCAGGCCTCCCTGTCCATCACCAACTCCCGGAGTTCACTCAGACTCACGTCCATCGAGTCAGTGATGCCATCCAGCCATCTCATCCTGTCATCCCCTTCTCCTCCTGCCCCCAATCCCTCCCAGCATCAGAGTCTTTTCCAATGAGTCAGCTGTTCACATGAGGTGGCCAAAGTACTGGAGTTTCAGCTTTAGCATCATTCCTTCCAAAGAAATCCCAGGGCTGATCTTCAGAATGGACTGGTTCGATCTACTTGCAGAGACACATAAATCTCTATAAATGATGTCTGAAAATTATTTTAATGTAATCAGAGTTAAGAAGGAATGGAGGGTAGATTATCCTTGAATTGACAGTCACTGAAGCTAGGGTGATGAATATATATGAGGAATCATTATACTCTTTCTACTCATATATACTTGAAAATTTCTGTACATTTTTAAAGCTAGTCTAGGAACCCATTGGGAGACTGGAATGTGACTAGGTCTCGAGCAGCGTTGATTCCTTGATGAGACTTAGTTCTGGCTCAAACTGCTGCTTGGCCCCAGGCATAACAGGCGTGGGGATTACCCAGTCTGGGCATAAGGGTCTTAGATGCTTTTGTCTACTGTATCTCCATAAGGAAAAAAATGTGTCAAGCTGTAAACCACATCCCAGAGTGGTAAACCCTCTTGGGAACGTGTCACAGTGCTAGGCAACTAGAAAGGGGACTTCCCTTTCAACAATTTACAAGGCATTATTATTCAACCAGCTGCAAAGGCTAATGGTCAAGTTCTGCCTTCAGGCACTGAGACTTCAACTCGACAAGAATAGGCATTTCCCTGGAGCCTGTGAATAAAGAATCAGGGCCTGTTTACATAAAGTCTGGCTTTTTAAAAATTCAAGAATTTATATGATTAAGGGAAGAAAGTTCAGCTGCCACCCTGTCCTTTAAGGTTCTCATTATGGGGCAAAGGAAAAAGTAAAATACTTTCCTTTAAGCATGATTCACAGATTTTGTCTGGGTTTTCTGTACTGATTCAGATTTCTTCCTTTTTAGTAGGTCAAGTCCGACCTTCCATGCTAATGTAAGAAACGTATTCTTTCCTTCTTAGTTTTATGTTTATCAGAATCTAAAAAACTACGGTTGGAGCCAATCTTTCAGAGCCTATCATTTGTAAAGCTGTTCATTTTCAAGTAAGCATGCTCCCAAGACATTTTGAAAATTGACAGATAAATTGACTATAAAATTAAGAAAACATATTTTCTGTTTCCATGTGTTTGCTGATTTTGGACAATGGTGTAGGTCCTCTAAGCATAGCAAAATGCCATATAGTAAAAATTTTGTTTCTTATTAAAGCTCACTTTTACTACGACAACAACAACAACAACAACAACAAACCACGAAAAAACAAACATTTAAAAAATTAGCACAAATGAGGCTAGGCTTCCCTGGTGGCTCAGATGGTAAAGAATCTACCTGTAATGAGGGCGACCCGGGTTCAATCCCTGGCTCGGGAAGATCCCCCTAGAGAAGGGAATGGCAACCCACTCCAGTATTGTTGCCTGGAGAATACCATGGACAGAGGAGTCTGGTGAGCTACATACAGTCCATGGGGTCACAGAGAGTCAGACACGACTGAGCAACTAACATTTTCATCCAACCACATGCAATGAAATATGAGAAACCCAAACATTTGCTTTTAAATGCCCATGTAGCTTATGGTCATCAGAAAGAGGCAGGCATTAGGACCACTTGCCTCAAGGACATTTTAGAAAGGAAAAATCTTACCCTCCCATTGACACTCCTGCTGCCAGAAATGGAGCAGAAGGGTACAGACTGTGAACGTGGTGAATGACTGTCTCCAAGTCTTCAGTGTTAGAACAACAGTAAGTCCTTGGCGTCTGCAAGCAACAACAGGTAAAACACAAAAATTAAAATTGGGAGGGGAATCATTTGTATAACACAGAGATATAAAAAAGAGCAAAAAATCATAACTAGGAGAAAATGACCTTTGTTTGCACATACTATATGAGTCAGGATAATTTTCAATTTTCTGTCTTGCAGTTCAAATTGATGCCATTTAGAGTCAGTACTACCCGAGTTGGCACTAACAAAAGACTCTGATCACACAAGGAAGCCTGGAGGGAAATGGGACAAGACCAATATAAATACCTTAAACTAGATAGATATGCAGTACTCTATTCAAATGAGTCAATTTAGGAAGAAAAAGTGGAGAATGATACTTTTTTATAGGAAACCAACAACAACTTAGGCCTGACAAAGCCAAAGCAATTGTTTTTTTAATACATAATTTTATTTATTTATTTTTATTTTTGGCTGTGCTGGGTCTTCGTTGCTGCGCAGGCTTTTTCCGAGTTGTGGCGAGCAGGGGCTACTCTAGCTAGGCTCTAGGTGCGTGCAGGCTTCAGTAGTTGGAGCATACGTGGCGGTGGGGGTAGGGGGGTGGAGGGGGTGGGGACACAGCTAGCTGTTTCATGGCATGTGGGATCTTCCTGGACCACAGATCAAACCCTTATCTCCTGCACTGGCAGGCATATTCTTTACCGCTGAGCCACTAGGAAAGCCCCAAAGTAATTCTTATTTTAAAAAACACACAAGCAAACAAAAAAGGTTTTCAATAATCCACAAAAAAATCTAAACCGTAACTCCTTCCTGCTCAGGTATAACCTGAGTGCTGTCCACCAGTGAAGGAGTGTGATTTTTTTTTTCTGACATTGCCTTCACTCTAGATCAAGCAACATGCAGTCTGCTTTATTAATGAGATATTTTCTTTTTCAATAATACTTCCATATGACCCCAGCTGCGCTACACTGAAAACAGACACTCAAAATGTTAAAATATGTAAAGCTGATTATGCCTCAATACATAATGCATTAAAACTAATGATTTTCCTGTGAACCCCATCAATAAGGGCTCTGTTTTCAGCAGAACAGCTTCACAGATGCTTTATTTGAGATCTGGGAGCAGAGGGCAATCCTGTCTGTACAATGCATGTGAGAGTGTGTGCGTGAATAAAGTATGCATGAGATAAAATAACTAGAAATTTAACAACAAAGAGATAAATCTGGTAACACTGCCCTAATAAAAAATGCAAAACCAGTTATCTGTACAACCCGGATGGTAATATACCAATAAAATATGACTGGAAGGTTATATGTCACCCACCACTCAATCACTAATGTGTAGTCTTAGAAAACTGCAATTTTCACTGATCCCTCCAACTAAACTCAAGGTTAGAACACTCCTATTGCCTACTACCATCTTTTAGAGATCTGCAAATATAAAACTCTCCAAAAGACAAATGTTAACCTCACAGTATTTACAATGGCTAACATTTATTGAATAATTAAATTTGTGTCCACAAAACCCCAAGGAAGATCCTATTTAGGAAACTGAGTTATTAATAGAAAATTGAGTTTAGAGAGGTTAAATAATTCCTGTAAACTCATGAACAGCTAATAGACAATGAAGCTGAGATACTTCCAAAAATACTTTGTGATTAAATGCACTTGAGGGGCACAAATTCAATGTAAAATCTAAACAGACCAATGTCTACTACCATGCTTATTCATAGTGACTGCAGAATTTGTCACAAGAATTCAGGTGAAAAAAATATCCTTCTTTAGCATTTTTACTGTATTTGTGTTTATTCACATTGCATAGCTTTAAAATTTCTGTATTACTTAATATCAACAGTTACCAACACATATTCTTGTTATGCAGGCTTCAAGTGAAGTTAAGTGTATACACACTTGCACACACACACACAGATACATGAACATACACGCAGAGTTGGTGGTGGTGGTGGTTTAATCTCATGCCTGACTCTTTGCGACCCCATGGTCTGTACTGTAGCCCACCAAACTCCTCTGTCCATGGAATTCTCCAGGCAAGCATACTGAAATGAGTAATTTGCCAAAAGTCACAAAGTAGCAAAGCTCAGGGTTTATGTCTGTAGTAAGTAAACTAGTTCTCATAAAGCTCTAGGATTCCATGAGATATTTAATAAGCAAATCGATTATCTGGGGCCCTCAGAGATAGGAGCTTCTTTTTCCCTTAATGTTTTTCTCCCAATGGATTACACTGAGTTGGAAACCAATAACGCTGGTGTGGAAATGTTAGGTAGGTAGAATAGGAAAAAGGAGTCCAGAATGGCGGTGGCTGAAAGACAAGGAAGGGCAAAGGCTGCAAAAATAGAACAAAGGAAGGTCCGAGGACCGGAGTGAGGACCTCAGGTAGAACAAACAGCGCTCCTGGCCAGCCCAGTTTACATAGGGCAGGCCCGGGGGAGGAAGAAAGATACAAGAAGAGGAGCCAAAGGGCCAGGGGTCTCTCTCCCGAGAGCACACGCTCTCTTTCCCGTGCGCGCGCTCTCTCTCTTCACTTCGCATCTTTTCGGTTGGCATGCCCTCACACCTCGAGGATGTATTTTCCTTTATTTTCTAAATAAAACTGAGCTGCAACACTGTCTGAGAGCTGTGACGCGCCGAGGGCTTTAATGTCCATCACTTCAGATTTTTGTTGTGACGAGACAGAACCGAGGAAATGACACACTCCCCTAACATCTATGGTGCCGTGACTCGGATTTAACCTGGCTGAAACAACCTCAATGTGGCCCCCCCGCGAGGAGGAGGCCAAGCAAAGCAGGAGCCCAACTCAGCGAAAGCTCCCATGGTGGAAGCGGAACGCGAAGAAAACCCAGCGCAGGGGAAGTGACAAGAAGCCCAGCGTGCTGGAAACCTGGACAGCGAAAAACTAACTCAGCAGAAAGCGCACATGGCTGTCTCAGATTCCAGAAGACCTCCGGTTAAGGTAGGAGGTCCTCGCTGCTATGGCTGGAGGGACATATGCCTAACGAAATCTTAATTCCTTTAAAATCTCTTGTTTCTTGTCTCCTTGAACCCCGCCACGAACAGGTGAGCGGCAGTGGGCACAAGTGAGGGACTCTGGAGAGGCTACATCTCAGTATGTCCTAAAGGCTCCACTCTCTGCTGAGCCCCACCCAGTAGCTGTTACCCAAGCTGATGGGAGTTCTTTTGTCCTTAATCTTCTTTGTGTCAAGGATCAAGCCAATGAAAACTGTGAGCACAGGTCAGGTACTCAGCAGATTTTCTGGCAGGCTATGAAGGCACGTTTTTTTCCACTCCTTTTTCCTCTTGTCCTTCAGCTCCTCTCTCCTGGGACTTGAGCCTGGCCAAAACCCATGTTGCCTGGATTCAGGACCTAATGAAGCTCAGGCTCTGATGTCTCATTGCAAACATTCAGTGAGAGACACACCAATAGGTAAGAGGTGGATTTGATAGGATTCAGAGAGAAGCACAGTCTGCAGAGTGTGGGCCATTGCAGAGGGCAAGTGCCTCCACCATGGAATTCAGTCTGGCTAGGTTTTGCAAGCTGGGTGAACTCATATGCTAATGAGTGGAAGGATTATCCCAACCACTGGGGAACCACTCACTCTTCTGTCTTTTGACAGTGCCTTGGAGCTGTTCTGCCACCTCTGGGTGTGTCATTTAGCTTACAGATTGGGTTACATTTAGCTTGAAAGTGAAAATGAAAGTGAAGTAGCTCAGTCGTGTTCGACTCTTTGTGACCCCATGGACTGTAGCCTATCAGGCTCCTCCGTCCATGGGATTTTCCAGGCAAGAGTGCTAGAGTGGATTGCCATTTCCTTACAAGATTAATTTGACATGTCATCTTGGACCCAACTGAGTTTAACTGGTTTATGTTATGCCCTTGTGCTATATCATTCTTTCAAAAGTTGTGCCCAGCCCCCTTCCCTCCTGTTTCATGCTCTTTTCCAGAGCCCCATCCAGGCCCACAGTGTTGCCTCTACAATCTTCTAGAGGGACAACCAGAAAATAGCTGGCCCTTGGGAGGGAAATACTGTGTAATATCCAGTCCCTCTAGATATTCAGGCCTCATCTTCCATGTTTCCTACAACATGTGCAACACCAGCATCTCTCAGTGAACCCACTAGGGTTGGCGACAGGCACACCATGCCTGCTAGAAGTCCATCAGTTGACATCCCTTCAAAGGCAACTGGGCTCCCAGGGATAATGTTTGCCACTTTGGGAGTTAGCCCTGCAGGCCATTTGGGCCCAAACCCTTACCACCCTTCTCCTAAAGTTATAATCATACCTCCGGATCAAATCTCCACTCCACTTTTATGGAACATCTGGTCTTTTGCCTCTTACCAATTTGTTCTTAAGCCAATTATTAACTCCTACAACCAGGACCCTGGCCCCATGTAGGCAACATCGCTCCACCCAGCCTAATTATTAAAATATTTTAATGCCCCTAACAGGGCCAGACAACCCACTCCTTTGTCATTACTTCTGTTATTACCTAAAGTGGGTCTATGACAACGAAATGTTTACCATTGGAGACACCCTAACCTGCTCTTACGGAGGACTAGGGGAGGAAATCAGTCACTTACAATCCCTTAGAGCAGTAAGAGGATAAGGCTTATGACCACTTCACCAGGTTCCCAGTCTCAGGGCACAGGCTTGGATTGCTTTACGTCATGATATCTATTCCCACCTGTGGTGAACAAACTGGTAATGAGTTAAAATTACAACCCTTTAATCTTACCCAGCACTGGTCACACTGGAGACCTTGGGGATGCCCAACTCCGGTCTGGGGGTCCCAGGAAGTCAACCTGCCTTGACCTGTTTAGGGATCTGGACCTCGAAACATTGTCACGCCTCAACCTGCTTGGGGATCCGCCAGTTCAGGGGTCACAGGAGGTCTTCACGGCTCAACCTGCCCAGGAACCCAGTTCTCTGGAGGCCGACCTGCCTCAACCTGCCTAGGGGTTCAATCTCCAGGAGGCCGTCACACCTCGGTCTGCCTGGGGATCTGCACCCTGACCCGGGGAAGCCTGGCTCTCAGGCTGCAACAGTACTGGGTAGGATAAGCTTCAGAAAGACTCACTCCTAAGGAAGTCCACCCATGGAAATACTTGTGGGACTGTGCCCAGTCTCAGCAATAACTCAGGACCCCAACAAGAACACCATTGCCTTTCTGGAAAGGCTAAAAGAGGCCCTCCAAAAGTTTACCAATCTGGACTTGGACTCTTACGAGAGACAGGTCATTTTAAAGGACAAATTCCTGTCCCATGTGCATCAGATATCAGAATAAAGTTATAGCAGCTACAGCAGCAGGCCTCTGCTGCCTCTTTAGATGAGGTGGTCCAGACAGCCATCAATACCTTTTATAACAGAGAACAGGAGAAGGGGGCTAAGGCCCAGGAGAAGGGGAAAAGGAAAGAGACGAGGCATGCCCAGATGCTGGCCGCCTTCTAGGGAAGCCCTAAGGCAAACCCCAAGTCCTTGAAGGACAAGGCATGAGGCAAATGCCTAATCTGTAGACAGATGGCACTGGGCCAAAGAGTGTCCAAACCATGACAAGTCTCCTAAAACAGCTTGCTATAAATACTATCAACTGGGACATTTGGCGGCACTGTGCCCTCGGGACCCAAGAGCCTCAAGGTCAAGTGCCAAGCCTTCCCTCAGGATGGTTCAACAGGACTGAAGCGGCCTGCTCCAACCAGCATGTCTGTCACAGATAACCATCATGGAGCTGGAGCAAAGGGTGCAACTGGATACGGCAGGTAGGCCTGAGAATTTCTTGGTTGACACAGGGGCTACTTACTCTGTCCTAACCTGCTACTCTGGAGCCTTCTCCTCCTAAACCTATACCATTTTGGGAGCTACAGAAAAAACAGTTACAAAAAGATTCAGCTAAGCAATTTGTTGCTGGGATGAACAAATATTTTCCCACCAGTTTCTAGTGGTCCCTGACTGTCCTCCTCCCTTATTGGGAAGAAATCTCTCCCTGCCTTTGAAACCTTGCAGCTGTTGCAGTCCTGATAGAAGATGCTTTAAAACTCTCTTTTGAGGGCAAACTAACTATTTTTATCAGCCACCAAGTGAAACAACTCCTAAATGGGAGAGGCCATTTGCAAGCCAGGCTTCAGCAGTACATGAACCGTGAACTTCCAGATGTTCAAGCTGGTTTTAGAAAAGGCAGAGGAACCAGAGATCAAATTGCCAACATCCGCTGGATCATCAAAAAAGCAAGAGAGTTCCAGAAAAACATCTATTTCTGCTTTATTGATTATGCCAAAGCCTTTGACTGTGTGGATCACAAGAAACTGTGGAAAATTCTGAAAGAGATGGGAATACCAGACCACCTGACCTACCTCTTGAGAAACCTATATGCAGGTCAGGAAGCAACAGTTAGAGCTGGACATGGAACAACAGACTGGTTCCAAATAGGAAAAGGAGTACATCAAGGCTGTATTGTCACCCTGCTTATTTAACTTCATATGCAGAGTACATCATGAGAAACGCTGGGCTGGAAGAAGCACAAGGTGGAATCAAGATTGCCGGGAGAAATATCAATAACCTCAGATATGCAGATGACACCACCCTTATGGCAGAAAGTGAAGAGGAACTAAAAAGCCTCTTGGTGAAAGTGAAAGAGGAGAGTGAAAAAGTTGGCTTAAAGCTCAACATTCAGAAAACGAATTCATGGCATCTGGTCCCATCACTTTATGACAGATAGATGGGGAAACAGTGGAAACAGTGTCAGACTTTATTTTGGGGGGCTCCAAAATCACTGCAGATGGTGATTGCAGCCATGAAATTAAAAGACGCTTACTCCTTGGAAAGAAAGTTATGACCAACCTAGACAGCATATTGAAAAGCAGAGATATCACTTTGCCAACAACAGTTCATCTAGTCAAGGCTATGTTTTTTACAGTGGTCATGTATGGATGTGAGAGTTGGACTGTGAAGAAAGCTGAGCGCTGAAGAATTGATGCTTTTGAAGTGTGGTGTTGGAGAAGACTCTTGAGAGTCCCTTGGACTGCAAGGAGATCCAACCAGTCCATCCTAAAGGAGATCAGTCCTGAGTGTTCATTGGAAGGGCTGATGCTGAAGCTGAAACTCCAATACTTTGGCCACCTCATGCGAAGAGTTGACTCACTGGAAAAGACCCAGTGCTGGGAGGGACTAGGGGCAGGAGGAGAAGGGGACAACAGAGGGTGAGATGGCTGGATGGCATCACTGACTCGATAGACATGACTTTGAGTGAATTCCGGGAGTTGGTGATGGACAGGGAGGCCTGGAGTGCTGTGATTCATGGGGTCTCAAGGAGTCGGACACAACTGAGCGACTGAACTGCACTGAACTGATCAAAGAATCCTCAGATATCAAGTAGTGCTGATGGAAAATCCAGGCCTCACTATATCCCCTTGTGAGGTTCTTAACCCAGCCACCCTCCTACCTACCTCCGAGGGCTTTCTCCCCTTTCACTCTTGCCTAGAAACCTTGGACCAATGGACAAAACCCCAAGAAGGATTGTCAGAAGATCCTCTGACCAATCCTGAGAAAATCTGGTACACTGATGGAAGCAGTTTTGTTTTGGATGGAAAAAGAAGAGCCGGATATGCAGTAGTCTCCAATTTTGAGACCATAGAGGCTAAACCAGGTACTTTGCTACCAGGTACTTCAGCCCAATTAGCTAAGCTCATAGCCCTGACTCTAGCTTTAGAGCTGGGAGAAAGAAAGTAGCCATTTACACTGGCTCCAAGTATCCTCTTCTGGTGCTACATGCACATGCTGCTATTTGGAAAGAAAGAGGCCACTTGACCACCCGAGGGTCCCCAATCAAATACGGTGATCAAATCCTTAGACTTGGAGGTAGTCCATCTGCCCCCTGAGGTTTCAGTCTCCCACCGTAATGGACACCAAAAAGGGAGCATGGAAGTCGCACGGGGAAACCAAGCAGCTGATCAGGCAGCTAAGAGAGCAGCATTACAGAACAATGACCAATAGGGGTTGCCACCTTAGTTCCACAGACTAATTTGCCAGAAACTCCTTCATATATTGAAGGTGAGACTCTTAAAGCTAAGAGTAAGGGCTTTCGAGATCATATGGGGTGGTTCCAAAAGGAGGGACTCCTTTTTCTGCCTGGGAACCTCCAATGGAAGTTGTTTAACTACTTACATGCCACTACGCATTTAGGGGAAAAGACCCTCCAAAGATTACTAGAAAGGTCCTTCAGAGGAACAGGCCTCCAAATGACTATGAGGCAAGTGGTCTTCTCTTAGCCCACTTGCCAATTTAACAACACCCAAGGAGCTCAAAGACCCCAGCTGGTCCATCCCGTCCGACGACGTGGGACCTACCCAGGAGAGGACTGGCAGATGGACTTCACCCAGATGCCAGTTTCTCCAGGGTATAAATACCTATTAGTCATGATAGATACATTCACAGGATGGATTGAAGGCTTTCCCACTCAGACTGAGGGCTGAGGAGGTGGTAAAAAAATCTGCTCCATGAAATCATTCCGAGATTTGGTCTTCCCAGGTCATTACAAAGTGACAATAGGACATCATTTACTTCTAAGTCACCCAAGGGGTCTCTAAAGCATTGGGCATTACTTATTATCTCCATTGTACCTAGAGGCCTCAGTCTTCAGGAAAAGTAGAAAGAGCCAACCAATTCTTAAAATCAGTGATAAAAAAGATAACCCAGGAGACTTCCCTGGGATGGAAGGGAGCTTCCATACCAATAGCTTTCCTCCACACCCGTACTGCCCCTAAGGAATAGGTTGGTCTTGGTCTTTTTGAGATGCTATATGGGAGATCTTTTGTTTATGTCAATGACCTCTTCCTAGATCCAGAGGCTCAGACTCTCCAGTCTTATACCATGGCCATTGGTCAATTCCAACAGGATATACACTTGTGGGATGTGAACCAGGACCCAAAGGATTCTAACCAGTCACCACTATTGCTCCAGGGACTCAAGTCCTAACTAAAGTCTGGAAAGATGGCCTCAACTCCAGCCCAAATGGAAGGGCCCCTACCCTGTAATACTTTCTACCCCACAGCAGTCAAGGTACCAGGACATGACTCCTGGATTCACTACTCACGAGTCAAGCCATGGAAGAAAACAGAAGAGGACACTAAATACACCTGTGAGCCCCTGGGGGATCTCAGATGCCTATTCAGGACTACAAATGAGTGCCAGTTTAATGAACACCCCCAACATCTGGTTTCTGGGGATAAGATTTCTCAGGACTGCTCTAAAGAGCCAATGGCTTGGCAGGGGTTGTACTCCAAAACAGACAGGAGATAGATCTTCTGATCCCTGAATAAGAAGGCACTTGAGCCATCCTGGCAATGGGAATTTGGAGTTGACTAATGCCCCTACTAGTCCTTGTTATGCCATATTGATGCTGCTTATGATTGTTCCATGTATTATCAATTGTCTAACCTGTTTTGTCTCAGCCCAGGTCAACAAGCTACAACATGCAGTGCCAGCTCAACAAGGAGATATAAAACTACCGCTGACCACAGAAAATATCACTGACCGGGAGCTGGACACTAGTATAAGGATTCTGAGTCCTGAGACTAGAAAAGGGGGGAGGCCCAATGCCCCTCGCCATCCCAGTTCAGCAGGAAGTAGCCAGAAAGACCTCCTCGCCCCTATTCCCAAAGAACTGGGCCTCCCATCTCTTGAGGGGGAATGTTAGGTAGTTAGAATAGGACAAAGGAGTCCAGAATGGCGGTGGCTGAAAGACAAGGAAGGGAAAAGCCCGTGAAAATAGAAGAAAGCAAGGTCCAAGGACCGGAGCGAGGACCCCAGGTAGAACAAACAGCGCTCCTGGCTGGCCCAATTACACAGGGCAGGCCCAGGGGGAGGAAAAAGCATATAAAAAGAGGAGCCAAAGGGCCGGGGGTCTCTCTCCCGCGCATGCATGCTCGCTCGCTCTCTTCTCTTCGCGTCTTTTGGGTGCGCATGCCCTATTTTCCTTTATCTAAATAAGACTGTGCTGTAACACTATCCGAGATATGTGATGCGCCAAGGGCTTTAACGTCCATCGCTTCAAATTTTTGTTGTGATGAGACAAAACCGAGGAAATTACACTCCCCTAACAGATCAAAGCTCCCTGCATTCTGAAACTCAGCACACCCAGAGCCTTTCTGGCATCACCTGCCTGGTTCCAGCCCTTCCCTCGGCTCCCGTGATGACTGTGTCCCGTCTTCCTCCGGCTGAGGGCTTTCCATTTCCTGCCAGTTCCTGTCATTCTTCCTACCACCCCAAAAGGGAGAATTCAGTTCCAGAAGTTCTGTCATAGGCCTGCATCTGCTCATTCTCTGGTCCACACCCAGTTCCTGGAGGTCCCGTTTACCCTCACAGCTTCACCAACTACCTCTTGCTGTTCAGTCACTCAGTAGTGTCCAGCTCTTTCCGACTCCATGGACTGCAGCATGCCACGCTTCCCTGTCTTTCACCACCTCCTGGAGTTTGCTCAGACTCACGTGCCCTGAGTCGGTGAAGCTATCTAACCATCTCATCCTCTGCCGCCCCTTCTCCTGTTGCCTTCGGCTGCAACTAAACCTGAATCTCCAGGCTCTTCCTTCTTCCTGAGCTCCAGATGCAAATTCTAAAGTTCTAGAAGTAAAGTACTATCTGTACTTCAAACTCAGACTGCCCCAAAGCAAACCCTTTTATCTCTTCATGAAAATTCCGAATGCTTCCCCTAACTTCCCGTTTTCCTGTGAATGACGTCTGCATTTTCTTAGTTAAAACTGTAGGTGACCTTGCCTTCTTCCTTCCCCTTAACCCAGTCAATACACTTCCCAGTCCTATAGCTTCTTCCTCTCCAGAATCTTTGCAGAACACACAGGCAAGCCCTTCTTTCCACTCGAGTAAAGACCTGGTATGTTAGATTCTCTCAGAAGGCCCCTGGGACAAAGGTGAGTGGTTCATATGAAGATACAGCAGCAAGTGGGACCAAGGGAGTGGTGAGTGAGTCAGGAAGGGTAGGAAGCAATCAGGAATGTTAGCCAGCAGTTTGTGGCGGTGCCTGACTGGGACTCAATCCCATTGGGGCACTTTGGGAGAGAGACTGTTGAACAAAGCTGAAAGTCATCTCAACCGAGTGGCAAGGGAGCTGGGTTATTGATCCACCAGGAAATGGCAACCCACTCCAGTATTCTTGCCTGGGAAATCTCATGGGCAGAGGAGCCTGGCGGGCTACAGTCCATGGGGTCGCAAAGAGGTGGACACGATTTAGCGACTAAGCACGCCCAGTTAACTTCACCATTGGTGGAAGGCATCCTAGAGATTAACCCCCTGGCACCTGGTCTGCCCTCAGTAGCCTTCTGTGGCTAGAGGAGGCCCTCCCCAACGCCTCCGTTGGAGATGCGAGTGCCTGCAGTGGAAAGCCATCAGGAAGGCTAGGTGGGAATGGTACGTATCAAGAGGAAAAAGTCGTGGGAGGGGTGTGACACCAGCCTTCTCAGCTCCCAGGCCTCTGTATCTTTCACTTGGACCATGAGGTGATACCCTCTGACACAGTTAACTCCCAGCCTTTCCTAATAACCATCCATAATCACACATCCCACTCACTGCAAGATTAATCTTCCTAGAGAACATTTCCAGCTCTAATCAGGACAGAGTTTCTGATTAAAATGCTCCATTAGCTTTCCATTGCTGACTGAATTAAATACAAAGTCCCCTGTTAAGGCCCTTCATAATATGCCCAGTCACTTTTCCAGCCCTGTGTTTCACTATTCCTCCATCTGTATGGATTCTGGTCTATGGACCCTGCCCCTCTCTTGTCTGCTAAGTCTCTCAGTACCCTTGCAACCTGTGTAAACTTCTGCCACATGCCCTGCAAGGTCAGCTCTGCCTGTTGAAATCATGCCTTGAACTAATTCAAAAAACGTCAGACCAAAGGTCAGACTTGGCCCCTATTATCCCAAGGAACTCACAGCCTTTCCCAATTCTATCCCGACTTGTCCTGGCCAGCCTGCTCCCAGCCCTTGTGATGTATGTGAGGTTCTCTCTCTTACTATCTTGCTCTTCTCCGTCTCGAACAGTCATTAAACACTTGTCAGATTACACGGAAATACACAGGATGGAAAGTGAGATGATCTAGTAACTTCAGACATGCAAAACTATGTAGTGATATCACACAACCTCTCGCTACTTGACGGGGCTCCAACAGGAAACATCATATGCTTTCTTCATAGGACTTCACTCCCACTAAAGAAAGAATTCATCTAGGACACACAGCGAAGACATTTTTGGGGGGTAATACATCAAGTTGGTAGGTCTGGCAGAAATTTTATTCAGATTTGAAGATATAATTTTATAGCATCTTTTAAATTAACTGGAGGATGATTACTTTACAATATTATATTGGTTTCTGCCATACAGCAACATGAATATACACATGTCCCCTCCCTTTTGAACCTCCCTCCCACCTCCCACCCCATACCAACCCTTTAGGTTGCCACAGAGCATCCGATTTGAGCTCCAAGCTTCACGCAGCAAATTTCCTCAGGCTATCTATTTTACATATGATGATGCATGCCTTTCAGTGCTACTCTCTCAATCTGCCTCACTCTCCTTTCTCTGCTGTGTCTGCAAGTCAGCTCTTTATGTCTCTGTCTCTTTCACTGCCCTGCAAACAGGTTCATCAGTACCATCTTTCTAGATTACACATATATGTGTTAATAAATGATATTAACGTCTTTTTAGATAAAACATGTTAGTTAATTCTCTTCTTCCCAACCCAGGGATTGAACCCAGGTCTCCTGCATTACAGGCAGGCTCTTAACCGTCTGAACCACCAGGGAAGCCCCAGTTGCTGAGTGAAGTCACGCAGTCGTGTTTGACTCCTTGCGACCCCATGGACTGTAGCCCACCAGGCTCCTCCATCCATGGAATTTTCTAGGCAAGAGTACTGGAGTGTGTTGCCATTTCCTTCTTCAGGGGATCTTCCCGACCCGGGGATCGAACCTGGGTCTCCCACATTGCAGGCAGACACTTTACCATCTGAGCTACCAGGGAATCCCACTAGCAACTATCATATTGCAGTCATCCTTGCCTTATTTCATGCTTCCAGAAAAGAGGTAAAGTAAGCCACATCTAATCACTAAAGGAAGGAAGAATGACCTAGCAGGATTCAATTGAGTGATGAACTCCTTTTATAGTAAAAAGAGGATGAGAAAGGTATTCTTAAAAAATGCAGAAAAATCTAAAGGAAGGATAACCTTCAAGCAGACATTGGACACAAGTATTTTTACAAGTTAGACAGAATAATTTGATGATAATTACAAACCAAGATTATTCATATTGTTCAACTGCAACTATGATCAGAGAGAAACAATAGTAATTTCTTAAATGGCTATTAGAGTTAATTTTTTTTTAACACCAAAACATTTCATATTGGGATATAGCTGATTAACAATGTTGTGATAGTTTCAGGTGAACAGGGAAGGGACTCAGCCATACATAAACAGGTAACCATTCTCCTTCAAACCCCCTCCCATCCTTGCCGGCACATAACACTGAGCAGAGTTCCATATGTTATACGATAGGATTTTGTTAGTTATCCATTTTAAATTAAGCAGTGTGTACATGACTGTCAGAAGTTAGTTTTTAAAAAAAGCCTTGATGAGAATAATGTAGTAAAATTAATTATAAATTATACATAATAGATCAGAAAAGAATAAAGCATAGATTTTATATTTATCTATGAATGATATCTAATTTACCCATAACTTCCAAAAAGTAGACACAGTGATTTCCCCTCATCCTGAAAGAGAATATTCTTGTCCTGATTTAAAAGTCATTTGTTTTATAAAATGCAAATTTCATTTAAAAAATGTGGGGACTATAGAAAAAATTAAAATTCACCCTGTTAATCGGATAGCCTGACTCTCCCTAGCTATTCTGGGAGCAGATTAATTTGTTAATCTGAAGAAAAAGCCATAACCCGGGACCTTTCAATGCCTGCTGCATTTCCTACACTTAACCAGGCCAGATCATAAAAAGAGTTCAGTTTTCTATCCAGAAAAAAATAAAACTGGAAAAGGTACACAAATATCTTTTTTAAAATCACTCACATTTCACATTTACTCTAATGTCTTGGTAAACACCAAGAGCTTAAGATATTTCATTTTACAGTCTTCTTCTTACTAGTATTTAAAGGTCTGTACTTAAATATTTGATAAGATGATGCTTAAATAAACTCTGTGAAATCTTGTGTGGATGTAGGCTACCCTAAAAGGGATAATCCATTTATAATAGGACTAACTATGCTTCTGTCAACTACAAATTGGCACTTACCAAGGGCATTGCCAACAACTGAACAACAAAGGCATTTGTCAACTGCCTCTACGGAGATTGAGCCCCATGTTGCTATAGCTGTTGACCTGCAACAACCCCTGCGGGAGTTCAGGGGAGTGAGGCACTCTGGGCTCCAGGGAATCTGGTGGACTTTAGATAGTTGGATGTTTTTAGGAACAGATTTTATGATCTCCGTCCTTGCATCTGCTCATATCTAGAGAAGCACTAAATCCCTCATGGTGACATCAGACTCTCATGACTAACAAAAAACCTTTTGTAAAACGCGTGCTTCATGGTACTGAACTCCCCCTTCACCAAAACCTTATATATTGACTTTCCCCCACTAGCCGCTTTGGAGCAGTCTCTCAGAGCTATCTGGGATGCAGCTTCCCGGGCTGCAGTCCTCATTTTGCCACAAATAAAACTTAACTCATAACTCTAAAGTTGTACATCATTTTTAGTTGACACTTCTGAACTGCTCTCCACGTTTTTGTTGTGTTGTTTTCTTTTCACTCAACCTGCTCCCAGTCCAGTACTTAGTGAGCTGCCCAAATCATTCTTAGGAAAACTGACCCTATTTCTGGAAGCTGAGTTTGTTAAATAAGGAGTCAGAGAAAACAAATGTATGTGCATCTCTAAGCAAAACCAGCTCTGTAATGAATAATCATTTCACCTCCATGGATAGACATACAAAACCACCAGATAGTTAAATATGCCTGAGAATTCGTTAATTATTTAAAATAACCAACCACAAAACAAAGGGCCCCAGGAAATATCCTGGCCAACTCTGAGGCCAAGATAGCCCGTACGCCCTGTTCCTGCTAACATTCTGGATGGCTATCACACATGCTTATGCAGTCACGCTGCAAAGCAACTCCGATAAATGAGCACAGTTTGTTAGTGGCTTAGAGCAGGTCAGCCATACAGACAGGAGTTCTCAGATCAGGATCTTAAGAAACCTGGGACTCCCCACCACCTCACAGTGACTTTCAGCCCGGCCTACAGAAAGAGGGCATTAGGACAAAAACAGACCCAGGGACTCCACCCCAGTTCAAACGAATCAGAATCTTTGGAGGATGGCATTCAGAGATCAGAGATTTTTTGAAGTTCTCCAGAGGATCCCACTGTGCAGCCAGGGCTGAGAAGCAACTGCTCAAAGGGAATAAAGAACTAGGGTAAGAGTTGAGCCAAGAGAGGAGGAGGCTGCAGTGACAAGAATGACAAAGCCTACCTAGAGTGACTGGGGAAGAGGAACATCTAGTTCTACAGGGATTGCCTGCAGCGCACGGAGAAGTACTGCTAAACAGCTCACAGCAAACCCCTGGCGGCTCAGACGGTCAAGAATTCGCCTGCAATGCAAGAGACCCAGGTTCTATCAGAAAGAACCCCTGAAGAAGGAAATGGCAACCCACTTCAGTATTCTTGCCTGGAGAATCCCATGGACAGAGGAGCCTGGCCAGCTACAGTCCATGGGGTCACAAAGAGTCAAACATGACTGACTAACACGGCACAGAGAAACACTTCAATAAATGGTAGCTGGTTAGCACATCATTGTTACTTCTAAAATTATAACTGTTATTCCTTAAAGATATATCATTCCTAAAATTCTTTTTTAAACTTACTTTTAACTGGATGATAACTGCTTTACAACATTGTGCTGGTTTCTGCCGTACAACAACATGAATCAGCCATGAGTGTACATATATCCCCTCCCTCTGGAACCTTCCTCCCACCCCACCCCCACATCCCACTCCCCTTAGTTGCTGTTCAGTAGCTAAGTCGTACCTGACTCTTTGCAGCCCCATGGACTGCAGCGTGTCGGGTTCCTCTGTCCTTAGGATTTCCCACCCCTCTAGGTTGTCACAGTCCTGCAGTCCATGGCATGCTAGACTCCATGGGGTCACAAAGAGTAGGGCACTACTTAAAAGACTGAACAACAGGTTGTCACAGAGCAGCAGGCTGAGGGCCCTGTGTTATAGAGCAACTTTCCTCTAGATAGTTCACTGAAAATTGTTTAAATATAGAGAAGTGTACAATCTTTTGCACACCCACCAAGAGTTGATATTAGTGAGTGATATCACCTCATAACATTGATAGTACTGAGATATTATAAGATATTACTGAACTGCACCTATCAGTGCTAGAAGAAAATTCTAAAGGATTCAACACACTCATATCCACAGCTGACTGATGACCTTCCGGGGTTGTTGTGATAGGTAGCAGAAGAGGCTATCTGGGCAAGCATTTAGGAAAGAGCAAACGTGGGTGGCACACGATGGCTGGGTATGGGAAAGGGGGTGCCTGAAGGTGAGAGTCTGAACTGTGCCCCGGCCAGCCCTGCACTGTATGTTCCTCCTCCCTCAGACTAGCAAGTCCTTTATCCCTTGTGAATTTCCTAAATCCTGCCCTACCCCATGAACTTCCAAGGTGGAAAAGCTCAGCAGGGAACAAGAGCAGATTTCTCTAGATCTGAGTCCTTAATTAACCACCCAAAGTATTGGAGATTGAGGCAAGATCCCCTCTCTTTGAAAACCTTCTTTATCTCAACCTCCAGCTTTTCAGCCTGACTTGACCAAAAGCCATAGCTGAAATGTTAAGACACTGGACAGTTGGAGTTCCTGCCCTAAGACCATTAATCAGCTTTACAACCTCAGGCCTGTCAGCCCACTTCTCCAGAGGTGTCCTCATTTATTAAATGAGGGTTTTTTCGTGTTTTTTTTTTTTTTTTTTTTGGATTAGAGGATCCCTGAAGCAGAGCTACTTAAAGTGCCAGGCCAGGGTGAGATAAGGGGCTGATGTCAGAATGTAAATCAGTGCGCTGCTTCTCTCACCCAGAGAGTGTTTCTATGAGAAAAAACAATCAGCTCACCTCAGAGCTGAAGTTGACTCACATTCTCTCATCCTGTCAGCGATGGTATCTGATAGTTTGAAAACTGGAAGTTGGCCCAGAGACCACATTTGGAGTAGCATGATTTTAAAGCATTTTCTGGGCTTCCCTGGTGGCTCAGACTGTATAGAATCTGCCTGCAACCCGGAAGACCTGGGTTGGATCCCTGGGTTGGGAAGATCTCCTGGAGGAGGGCATGGCAACCCATTCCACTATTCTTGCCTGGAAAATCCCCATGGACAGAGGAGCCTGGCAGGTTGCAGTCCATGAGATTGCAAAGAGTCAGACATGACTGAACGACTTTCACTCAAAGTATTTAAAAGTATTTTCTGGCTTCTGCTCCACTGTTGACCCTCCCCCAAACCCACTGAACCAGCTCTAACTTGAACTGGAAAGCACTTGAAGGAGGCTTTTCTCTCTTTTTTTAAAATATTTATTTATTTTTATTTGTTTATTTGGCCATGTCAGGTCTTAATTGCAGCACGTAGGATCTAGTTCCCTGACCAGAGATGGAACCCAGGCTCCCTGTAATAGGAAAACAGAGTCTTAACCACTGGACCACCAGGGAAGTCCTAAGGCTTTTCTTTTTAAGAACTTTATGAGGTGTGGTTCACTTAGCATACACTTCACCCATTTAAGATGCGCCTTTTTAAAGTATATTTAGAATTGTACAACTATCATCACAATTTTAGAACATTTTCATCACTCCCCAAAGAAACCCTCCACCATTAGCAGTCGCTTCCGCTTCCTCAGCCCAAGGCAGCCACTAATCTACTTTCCATCCTACAGATTTGTCTATTTGGAAAATTTTGTATAAATGAAATCATATAGTATGTGATCTTTTATCTGGCTTCTTTCACTTAGCATAATGTTCTCAAGTCTCTCTCATATTGTGGCATGTATCAGTACTTTATTCATTTTTTAATGCTGAATAGCAATCCATGACCTAGCTGTACCACATTTTATTTATCCATTTGTCTGTTGATGGACATCTGTTTCCTTCCTTCTTTATGTTATTATGAATGTGTGTGTGTGCTTAGTCGTGTCTGACTCTTTGAGACCCCATGGACTGTAGCCCACCAGGCGCCTCTCTCCATGGGATTCTCCAGGCAAGAATACTGAGTGGGTTGCCATTTCCTCCTCCAAGAGATCTTCCCGACCCAGGTATCAAACCCTCATCTCTGACATCTCCTGCATTGGCAGACGGATCCTTTACTACTAGTGCCACCTGGGAAGCCTGGTTATTATGAATAATGCTGCTATAAACGTGTGTACAAGTTATTATATGAATAAATATTTTAATTTCTTGTATATATACCTAGGAGCGGCACTGCTGGATCATACAGCAACTCAATTTTTCAGTTTTTGAGAAACTCCCAGAATATGTTCCAAAGTGGCTGAGAGGGTTTTCTGGTTGGGTTTAGAGACATGGAAATCTGCATAACCCTATAAATAAAAGGAGAGGGAGTGTAACCTTTAACAGACTCAGGTTTCACTGAGTTCTTGGTAAATCATCATTCCAAAACTAAGCTGGAAACATGACAGTTCCCAAAGTAATCACTAATCTGAGGAAGTTTGTGTATAACTTGGCTTCCTGGATTCCTGGCCTTGAAAACCAACCTGCAGAAAATCGAGAAAAGGCACTGTCCACCTTGAGGGTGCCTGCAGGGATATCTGAGGATTAGTCTACTAAGACTGGGATTCTCTGTCTTCCACAGCTCAGAGGCCCAGAGAGGGAAAAGTACAGGCTTCTCATTTCCCAGCAAGCAAGGCTTCTGGCTTTCTCTTAATCCTGCAAAGACTAATTAGAAATAAGGACAATATGGTGCTGGAAGATTCCTACTTTCTTATTCTGCTTTGCAGGGGCCATAACCACCCCTATAAATTCTAAGTATATCACTGACTTATTTCAGCAAATCTTTTCCTCTTGCTTTTCTTCCACCCCTAAGAGAATGGCTTACCCTAAATTCCATGTCACCTTCGCTAACTCTCTTGGATTAATTTCAGTGAGTCAATTCCTCTCCCTGTTTGATCTTTGCTGACTCATCTCTTGTTCTTTACTATGACTACCCTAAAGTCTTACTTACTTTGGTCTGGGCTATATTCAGTTCTTTCTGGAACCGGGAAGGTATAAATACTCATAGAGTTCCTCTAGTCTGAAACAGTCATTGTTCATAGCTCTAAGGCAGAAAGAAGAAAGGCTCTCAAGAGCTCTCAGTATCAAAGCCAGCTCTAACAATCAATATCGGCAATTCATTTTTTTTGATCCATTTGAGTACAAATGTATATTAAATTATATTTCATTTTTTGTTCTTTTTCAGTCACTAAGTCATGTCCCACTCTTTTTGATCCCATGGACTGTAGCAGGCTTCCCTGTCCTTCACTATCTCTCAGAATTTGCTCAAACTCACGTCCACTGAGTCAGTGATGCCATCCAATGATCTCATCCTTTGTTGCCCCCTTCTCCTCTTGCCTTCAATTTGTCCCAGCATCAGGGTATTTTCCAATAAGTCGGCTCTTCTCATCAGGTGGCCAAAGTATTGGAGCTTCAGTTTCAGCATCAGCCCTTCCAATTCAGGGTTGATTTCCTTTAGGATTGACTGGTTTGATCTCCTTACTGTCCAAGGGACTCTCAAGAGTCTTCTTTAGCATCACAGTTCGAAAGCATCAATTCTTCAGTGCTCAGCCTTCTTTATGGTCCAACTCTCACATCCATACATGACTACTGGAAAAACCATAGCTTTGACTATATGAACTTCATCGGCAAAGTGATGTATCTGCTTTTTAATACGCTGTCTAGGCTTGTTATAGCTTTTCTTCCAAGGAACAAGCATCTTTTAATTTCATGCCTGCAGTCACCATCCCCAGTGATTTTGGAACCCAAGAAAATAAAATCTGTCACTGCTTCCACTTTTTCCCTTTCTATTTGCCATGAAATGATGGGACCAGATGCCATGATCTTAGTCATTATGTTTAAGCCATTTGATATCCTATTCTTTTTAAAGTTAGATCGAATTAGTGTTTAGGATACAGATATTTGCTGGGGGTATCAGTTCATCAGAATTAACCAAGGCACTGTAAAAGACGCCAGAGACCAAGCTTCTCTTATCCTGTTGTTGTCCTGCTTAGAACTCAGTGAGTTATTTACAAGTAAAAAAAAAAAATTGTCTAATTACTCTCCCTTTGTAAAATCTCCCGAAGTATTCTTGTGGAGACTTTAAAAAAAATCTATGCAAGTTTATGGGGCTTTCCCAATGGTTCAGAGGTAAAGAATCTGTCTGCAATGCAGGAGACTCAGGTTTGGTCCCTGGGTTGGGCAGATCCCCTGGAGGAAATGGCAACCCACTCCAGCATTCTTGCCAGGAAAATCCCAGGGACAGAGGAACCTGGCAGGCAGAGTCAAACATGACTGAGCATGTAGGTGCAAATTTATGGCTCAAAGTTACTGGGTTGCTGCCTTCTTTCAAAGTAAATTTCCAATTAAATGTAAATGCTCAGGACAGAAGTCTTCCCAGGCTCCCTCCTCTTCATCTTTTTCTCTCCTCCTTCCTGTTTGTTGTATTTGAAGAGTCTATCCTTTGCTAGACCAACAGTTCCTAAGCAATCTCATCTACTCCTGACCTCCTGGTTCCACTGTATACCCATAATCCATAATGCCTTTCTCCAGCCTGTATGTCTCTTCTGACAGCCAGTCTAGTACATCTGAGTGTTTACGAGAAATTTCCACCCGGATGACATCAAAGCATCCCCAACATCTAAAACTGAACTTGGTATTTCGATAACACCAAAATGTTGTAAACTGTCCTACATTTCCTATTTCGGCAAATATTACCCTTCACCATATTAGCCTTTTACAATTCAGCAAAACTAGACATGACGTTGACTCCCTTCTCTCCACTTCCCACAATACAATGAATACTATTCTTTCTGCCCCAGAAAAACCCCTCATTTCTGTTCTCTCCCCCTACCTCTACATTTACATTCTGGATTGTTGTTGTTTGGTTGCTCAGACCAGGTAGGCTGACTATTTGCTTATGTTCTTGACGTTTGCTGTTTGCTGTCCAACTCTTTTGCAGCCCTATGGACTGTAGCCCAGCAGCAGGCTCCTCTGTCCATGAGATTTCCCAGGCAAGAATACTGGAGTGGGTTGCCATTCCCTTCTCCAGGGGATCTTTCCGACCCAAGGATCGAACGTGCATCTCCTGGCACTGGCAGGCAGATTCTTTACCACTGAGCCACCAGGGAAGCCCCTCACACTCTGAATAGATTTTTAGTAATTGCCAAGCCTTCAAGCCTCCTTTCCCTCCATCACTTTTCTGCTGTGGTTTTCTTTCTAAAACATAACTAAGTTATTTTATGTGTCAATTATACATAAATAAAGAAACTTCAGAAAGAGTCAACGGTTCAACACTAGGTTCCTTGGGGTTCTCCACATGATTCTTCAAAATCTGGCCCTCCCTTTCTGGGAGAATTCCTAGCACTTCTTGAGCAATAAGAAGGAGTACAGCACAAACGTCAAGAACGCAAGCACACAGTCAGCCTACCTGGTCTGAATCCTGGCTCTGAATTTCTTGGTGAGGGCACATTCTTAGCCTGCTTGTGCCTCATTTTCTTCATCTAGAAAATGGGGATCATGTGGCTATGCTCACCTAAATCACAGGGTTGTTTCTATTGCTGAACATCAATAGGAAAAGACATAACTGATATACTCTAAGGACTCAATAAACATTAGAGAAAATGATCACCATCGTTATCCCTCCACGAATGAGGACTTGCTGTCCACGCTCTTTACCATCTCGTTCTTTATGCTGAGAAAACTTCTCTCTCCCCTCTGCTGGTTCAATACCATAACCTTTAAGATCCAGCTCAAACCCACCTCCAATGTTATGTTCTCCCACCTCCCCCAGGAGTTAGTTACTCCTTCCCTCTAATCTCTGTAGCCTTAATACACCTTTTTTCTGGTCACAATTAGCACTGTACTATGTGTATTTTTATATATCTCTTGCAACTTATGTACCCTCTGTTGCAACTCAAGTTTCCTGAGAAAGGGCTAGGGCTGTGTGTAATAATGTGTGCACTCCTCACATATGGCCTTGTACAGGTACCTGATTTAATAGGCATACAACACAGCTTTGATGAACAAACAGATCCTTTGTTCTCATTTTATGGGACCAAATGGCCTTTACTTTTCAGCGCGTTATTTTCTTGAGAGCCTAAGACCATGCCTTTCCCAGCTTTGTGTCCTCTAAGCATCTGGAAGGACACACAGCTGTTCAGAAATGACTTGCTTGGTCCAGAGCCAGTGACACATTCAAATCTTTCCTTTTAGAGTACCTACAAACTTACCTATGAGATTCCTACAGGGCTGGACCAAATAAGGAAAGCAGAATCTTCACCTTCACAAGGAATTGGAGTAAGACTGTAAACACTTTATAACTTTAGCTTTTGCAATCAGGTTGATCTTGATCCCCTCCAGGATTTATCAAGCAAAGTGCAAGAGCTCTTTTCTCCTCACAAATTCTCATAATGTACCAACATAGTGACATCATCATAAATGTTTATTTAAAGCATGACAATTATTTATAGTCTTAATATCATTCTCTATCAATGACTCAAAAAAAATGGTTCTCTCTATTCTGATAGAATTGCCTTTGACCTGTTGAAGTGGTGAGGGACTAACAGTTGAAAAGCTTCAAGAAAATTTCAGTGAGTGTAATATTTCTCATTCCAACTCACAGGTAAAACACCAGATAGTGATGATTTTCCAAGAGATGCAAGAAATTCTACCCTAGCAAAAGCTTAGGGGTTAGAAAAGGGGGAAAAAACTGATTTAAAATAATATCTCTTCTATGTAAACTTTGGCAGGCAAATAAGCATATAACATACAGTCAGTCTGTTTTACAATAACAGTAAATTTCTTACGTAAATCAAGTATTACTCTGTTGGTTAATTTTTTATTGGCACTAGTTAGTTTTTAAAGAAAATGTGTTTTTCACTAAAAATGATGTTGATAAATATTTGTTGATGCTAACCTACAGTAAGTATAAAAAGTTAAGTTACAAAATAAAGCCTTATTTTAAAAAATAGAAATATATAACATTTAAAAATTTAAATATAAGATCTGGATGGACACAGGCTAAGAGGATTCCCCTGGTTGTATAATTATGGGTTTTACAAGTTTCCTTTTTCTCCCCTTACCCGTATTTTTCCACAATGAACTTGTATTATTGATATAATAAGTTATCTTAAATCAAAAAGAGTATCTTTTGTTATAAAACTGGATTTCTTTAAAAATTAAGCTGCTGTCATTTTAAATTTACTTACCAAGAGATTCTCCCCAGCTACTCCTCTGTTGTTAAAAACCACATATCTAAAAACCAAGAAAATAATTTTTGTTATTTTTATGCATGATCTTAACAATATAATATTAAAATCCTCTTCTTGGGCCTGTATTAGAGCACTAAAAGGTTCTTAGAAATCTATTCCAAAGAAACAAGGACGCTTGATAATGTCATTAAATGCACTAAAATACATTTCTAGTTCTCTAAAGTCAACATATGGATTCAAACCAGAAAACTATATATCAAAGTGGTATTAAATTTTCCTACCAAAAGCAAAATCTTTACAACTTCTTCCTATGTAGATGTGTAGGCCTCCAATAAGTAAAACAATTCTGAATATAAGTCAAACTTAAATGTTTTTGCTTCAAATTAAAAAATGTCTTCTAACTATTCTATTTGTAACATGAAAGTGTTAGTCACTCAGTCGTGTCTGATTCTTTGTGACCACATGGACTGTAGCCCACCAGGCTCCTCTGTCCATGGGATTCTCCAGGCAAGAATACTGGAGTAGGTGGCCAGTTCCTCTTCCAGGGGATCTTCCTGACCCAGGGATTGAACCCACATCTCCTGCACTGAAGGCAGATTCTTTACCATCTGATCCACTAGGGAATGAGCATCTATTCCTATCCTGAGAAATAGCTCTTGTTCCCTCAAAGCTCAGCAAATAGAGAGACTGGAATTTTACCTGCAATGAAAACATCATGGCAGGTAGAACTGCGAGGGACATGGCGCCTGAGCTGGAAGGCTGGGACCCCACTATGCTACTGCTTGGTGTTCGGCTGACCTAGGGGAGGAAAGAATAGCTCTGCGTCCTACAATCCTGTTTGCCTGTCCTGGGTCAGTGGTCATAAGTGAAGGGCCTCAAAGTAGCACCGGCTGACAGTAACTATACAAAGACCATTAGCTAATTAGCAGCAGTGGTAGTTGCAACACCACGCTACCTTTACACAGTCATTCTGCACTGACAAAACTTTCCATCAACCATAACCCCAGATAGGTTATTTTTGCCATCCTCACACAAAATCCTGACTTGTATCTCCATGGGTTCTCTTTGGCTTAGTGAATCTATATTCATGTCAATTAAAATTCATTTTCTTTTTGTCTATCTACTTAACTAATCAATCAAGATTATTTAAGGTTCTAATTTAACCCTACATCCCTTTTGTCTGTTTAAAGCATTTACTGTCTTTGTTTTCATGATGTATTTAACACAGAAGAAACAAATACAAAAAGCCTATAATTAAGAATATACAGAACAACTGTGTATATACTCTAATTGCCTTCTTTCAAGGTACTGTTGATCACCGTATGGGTTCTAGCACCAGTGAACTGAATATTCACTAATAAATATTCATGACTTGGATGGACTGGGTAGGGGGTTAGATTTTACTTCAGGATGTTTTTGCAAAGGAATTCTTTCTCGCATCTGAAAGGTCATATAGACAGCTTTATTATGCCCTACTGAAAGAAGAGCCCCTACTAAAAGGCCCTACTAACAGAGTTTTGCCAAGAAAATCCACTGGTCATAGCAAATACCCTCCTCCAACAACACAAGAGAAGACTCTACATACAGACATCACCAGATGGTCAATATCGAAATCAGACTGATTATATTCTTTGCAGTCAAAGATGGAGAAGCTCTATACAGTCAGCAAAAGCAAGAGCAGAAGCTGACTGTGGCTCAGATCATGAACTCCTTATTGCCAAATTCAGACCTAAATTGAAGACAGTAGGGAAAACCACTAGACTATTCAGATACGACCTAAATCAAATCCCTTATGATTATACAGAGGAACTGACAAATAGATTCAGGGGATTCTATCTGATAGAGTACCTGAAGCACTATGGACGTAGGTTCGTGACACTGTACAGGAAACAGTGATTAAGACCATCCCCAAGAAAAAGAAATGCAAAAAGGCAAAATGGTTGTCTGAGGAGGCCTTACAAACAGCTATGAAACGAAGAGAAGCAAAAGGCAGAGGAGAAAAGGAAAGATATACCCATTTGAATGCAGACTTCCAAAGAATAGGAAGTAGAGATAAGAAAGCTTTCCTCAGTGAACATTGCAAAGAAATAGTGGAAAACAACAGAATGGGAAAGACTAGAGATCTCTTCAAGAAAATTAGAGATACCAAGGGAACATTTCATGCAAAGATGGGCTCAATAAAGGACAGAAATGGTATGGACCTACCAAACTACTTATTTATAACCAATAGCTCCCTGGCTATGATGACTGAGAAAGACGGGTTATAACAGCTTCTAGTGACCTCCTTGAAGAAGGCAATGGCACCCTACTACAGCACACTTGCCTGGACAATCCCATGGATGGAGGAGCCTGGTGGGCCGCAGTCCATGGGGTCGCTAAGAGTTGGACAAGACTGAGCGACTTCACTTTCACTTTTCACTTTCATGCATTGAAGAAGGAAATGGCAACCCACTCCAGTGTTCTTGCCTGGAGAATCTCAGGGACCGGGGAGCCTCATGGGCTGCCGTCTATGGGGTCGCATAGAGTCGGACGTGACTGAAGCGACTTAGCAGCAGCAGAGATCTCTTCAAGAAAATTAGAGATACCAAGGGAACATTTCATGCAAAGATAGGTACAATAAAGGACAGAAATGGTATGGACCTAACACAAGCAGAAGTTATTAAGAAGAGATGGCAAGAATACATAGAAGAACTACACAAAAAAGATGTTCACGACCCAGATAATCACGATAGTGTGATCACTCACCTAGAGCCAGACATCCTGGAATGCGAAGTTAAGTGGGCCTTAGGAAGCATCACTACAAACAAAGCTAGTGGAGGTGATGGAATTTCAGTTGAGCTATTTCAAATCCTAAAAGACGATGCTGTGAAAGTGCTGCATTCAATATGCCAGCAAATTTGGAAAACTCAGCAGTGGCCAAAGGACTAGAAAAGGTCAGTTTTCATTCCAATTCCTAAGAAAGGCAATCCCGAAGAATGCTCAAACTATCACACAATTGCACTCATCTCACATGCTAGCAAAGTAATGCGCAAAATTCTCCAAGCCAGGCTTCAACAGTGTGTGAACCGTGAACTTCTAGATGTTCAAGCTGGTTTTAGAAAAGGCAGAAGAACCAGAAATCAAATTGCCAACATCTGCTGGATCATCAGAAAAGCAAGACAGTTTCAGAAAAACATCTACTTTTGCTTTATCGACTCTGCCAAAGCCTTTGACTGTGTGGATCACAACAAACTGTGGAAAATTCTGAAAGAGATGGGAATATCAGACCACCTGACCTGCCTCTTGAGAAATCTGTATGCAGGTCAGGAAGCAACACTGGTTCCAAATCGGAAAAGGAGTACGTCAAGGCTGTATATTGTCACCCTCCTTATTTAACTTATATGCAGAGTACATCATGAGAAATGCCAGACTGGATGAAGCACAAGCTGGAATCAAGATTGCTGGGAGAAATATTAATAACCTCAGATTTGCCTCTTGATGAAAGTGAAAGAGGAGAGTGAAAAAGTTGGCTTAAAACTCAACATTCAGAAAACGAAGATCATGGCATCTGGTCCCATCACTTCATGGCAAGTAGATGGGGAAATAATGGAAACAGTGTCAGACTTTATTTTTTAGGGCTCCCAAATCACTGCAGATGGTGACTGCAGCCATGAAATTAAAAGATGCTTACTCCTTGGAAGAAAAGTTACGATCAACCTAGATAGCATATTGAAAAGCAGAGACATTACTTTGCCGACTAAGGTCCGTCTAGTCAAGGCTATGGTTTTTCCAGTAGTCATGTATGGATGTGAGAGTTGGACTGTGAAGAAGGCTGAGCGCTGAAGAACTGATGCTTTTGAACTGTGTTGTTGGAGAAGACTCTTGAGAGCCCCTTGGACAGCAAGGAGATCCAACTAGTCCATTCTAAAGGAAATTAGTCCTGAATATTCATTAGAAGGGCTGATGCTGAAGCTGAAACTCCAATTCTTTGGCCATATGATGCGAAGAACTGACTCATTTGAAAATACTCTGATCCTGGGAAAGATCAAAGGTGGGAGGAGAAGGGCACGACTGAGGATGAGAAGGTTGGATGGCATCACTGACTCGATGGACATGAGTTTGAGTCAACTCCAGGAGTTGGTGATGGAAGGGAAGCCTGGCGTGCTGCAGTCCACGGGGTCTCAAAGAGTCAGACATGACTGAGTGACTGAACTGAACTGAACTTAAAGAAAACACGTTATTTAAAATCTCAGAACTCTGATTTGAGAAAAGGCTAGAAATATTAAATTTTATTGATTAATCAGAGAAAGACTTTAAATATACTACAAAAACAAGCAGGAAAGTTAAAGTGCTGCACGGTCAGTTAATCTTTGCTAAAAAAGAATGGCAAGACAGCCACTTGTATTTATTGCATAAGCACCTAAGTAACACAGGAATTGGAGCTAAATTTAATTATGACCTTGAAGCTTTCTGTCATTGAGAAAAGAACCACTTTCAGCATGCAAACACCACTTCAGGATAAAAAATGGCTTCCGGGGTAAGGTATCCCCTGAGAGAAGGGGACAGAGCTAGTGAGGAGAAAGAAAGCGATGATCTGCACACTCAGGAGAGAGCAGCCTACGCACCTGGGATTTTCTTCCAAACTGCAAACAGAGATGTCTGCACTTTCTTTTAGGCAACTCTGAACAGCGGCTCACAGCTCCTATATCTCTTGCTAGAGGAGAAAGTGTACTGACCCCTCCACAGGCCTTTGTTCTTGACCCTGTTCAATCATCTGTATGTACTTCTATGGATTAAGCTATGCATTCACCACAGGATCTACCTCTAGCCTTGGGAATGAGGCAAAGAGATACAGGAGGATAAGACAGAGCAGCTTTGGAGGCAGGAAGCCTGAAGGCTTCCACATGGCTCCCTTCTCCCATCCAATTGGTGACAATCAGTTAGCTGCTCTCATTTAACCCCTTTTCTGCCTTCATCATCATCAGGGGACACTTTAGCAAAATGAAAAGAACTAGTTGAAACACAACTACTCTTCCTAAGACATTTGATAGGCCCCTGTTAACTTTATAACTGCTCTATCCAAATTATTTTCACAATTTCTCCCAAACTATTTATCTATTTATTTTTTAAGTTTTATTTATTTGACTTCACCAGGTCTTAGTTGCAACATGCAAGATCCATTCAAACCCTTAGATGTGGCATCTGGGATCAAGTTCCCTGACCAGGGTTCAAACCCGAGCCCCCTGCACTGGGAGTATGGAATCTTAGCCACTGGATCACCAGAGAAGTTCCCTCCAAGTAATTTTTTTTTTTCCTCCAAGTAATTTTAAAGGGTATGTATATGAGGGAAATTTTTCTGTAAAACTTATTTTTCCTATGCATTTTAACTATTTAAATTTTCTTCTTAAAACAGGTAAAATACAAATAGAGGAGACACTAAATAAAATCTGGAATTGAGAATTTTCTATGACAACAGACCACATTAACTAGGAAAGCTCTTAAAGAAGGTTAAGAGGCAGAGAGCTACCCATAAGGCAGGATTTCTCAACGTTGGGCACTATGGGCATTTTGGATCAAGTACTTCCTTGTAGAAGGGCTATTGAGAACCACTTGGTTGAGAACCACTGTTACAAAGAAATGGGTCAGATAGCCTTGAATCTGCTCAAGCCCAGTGATCCACAAGAACAAAGGAATTTTTATCATACAACTTTATTTTTCAGTTCTAAGATTCCACGAGTCTTTGAGTCTATGAATGAAAAGAATAATCAGCAAAGGCTGGAGTGAGAAGAATATTAAGGGATCACTATTTTGATTTCAGATAATAACAGCAGATAATATTTATCAGTGTTTACTATGTGCTAGATCATCTTCTAGGCATTTTACATGAATATTAATATTGGAATGACTCATTCATTCAAAAATTTATTGAACAGACTAGTTACTGAATTAAAGATTCAGTTAGTGCTTGTAGGAGAAAAACAAAATAAAAATATAAGGTTCCTGGCCTCAGGAAGAAAAAGTAAAAGTATTAGCTGCTCAGTCGTGTCAAACTCTTTGTGACCCCAAGGACTGTAGCCCTCCAGGCTCCTCTGTCCATGGTATTCTCCAGGCAAGAATACTGGAGTGGGTTACCATTCCCTTCTCTAGGGGATCTTCCCGACCTAGGGATCAGGAAGACCAAGTCTCCCGCATCACAGGCAGATTCTTAACCATCTGAGCCACTATGTAGGAATGTATAAAAGTTTCTAAGGGATGAGAAAATAGATCATGTTAGTTGAAACATGATACTAGGCTAATGACAGAAACTAAAGAAAATTAAAAAAAAATAAGTTAGGATCAAAATAGGCTTAGGGTGCAGATTGCCAGGCTAAGGAAAAATGACAAGGAAGTTCTGCTTCCAGAAATGTCATGGTAGATCCTGCAAGGCCAGCCCTTCCATAGAATAATAACTAAATGCTTGCTAAATTATAAAGGCAATGGAGAACACCCAAAGCAGGCAGAAACTAAATCGGACTTGACACTTGGAAGAAAAAAAATGGCATTGGGTAAGTCTCGTTCACAGCTTTTTGCCCGAGGGGAGGCACCAGCTGGTATTATCCAGTAATAGATAAAGGTCAAATAAAAATGTTCAGTCTCATGGGCTTGAAAATCAGAAAACAGAATCTGCTGCAACTATAAGAGAAAATGAGGGAGGAAACCTCAGAAAAGAGAGAGATACAGAGGCAGAGGCCTAAATTCTCGATAAAAACACTGGGTGCACAGCTCTGACTGAGTTTTCTGTGACATGGGCCCCAAGCAGTCCAGGTAAGGATGAAAACCTGGACAGAGACCTCAGCTGCTGTCTGCTGCAGATGGGGCAGAGTTTGAAGTTAGAATTTACCCAAATTATCTGCCTGAAGAACAAAAATCAGTCATTAGAAAATGTATAGAAACTCTTTAGAAATAACAGAATCCAGAGTCTCTACAATGGGAACAAAATCCACAATTACTATACTGTGAAGAAACAGAAAAATGTGGCCCAACTCAAGAGATAAGATAATCAATGTTAACTGAAGCTGAGACAGCCCAAGGTGTTAGAATCAATAGGTGTGGATTTCAAGCCGTTTTTATAACTATCCTCAAGGACATAGATGAAAATCAGCTTGTAATGAATTTTCTTTTAAAGGAAATATCAGAAGGACAATAAAACCTATCAAAAATGGAAAGCCTAGGTTAAAAAAATACAATACTGAAATAAAAAATATTCACTGGATTTGCAAATTGCAGTTCCAATCTCAAGATGAGAGAGGGAAAAAAAAGATTGGAAAAAAATGAATAAAATTTCATTGATTTGGGGGACATTATCAAAAGATCAAACATGCCTGTGATTTTGGAGCCAGAAGGAGAGGAGAGAATAGGACAGAAAATTTAAAGAAATAATGGCCAAAATTTTTACAAATTTGATTTTAAAAGACACAATTCATAGACTCAAAAAGAGAGAGAAAAGTGACATGGGAAGGAGGGAATCAAAAATCATAAAATAGTAAAATATTAAACAGTAAAACAGTAAACTCGTTATCTAGCATATCAATAAAGACATTAAATGTGATTGGACTTGAAAGCTTTAATTAAAAGGTAGATGTTGTCAGACTGGATAAATACCTTCAAGACCCAACTATATGCTATCTACAAGCAATGCACTGAAAATAAACACAGATACTTTGAAAGTTAAAGTATAAAAAAAGATATATCACATAAGTGATAAGCCTAAGTAGGACAGAGTGGATACAGTAATATCAGATGGATGTTATAACCAGAGACAAAGAAAGACATATCATAATGATGTAAGAGTTCATTCACAGGAAGATTAACAATCATAAATGTACATGTGACTGATAACAGAGGTTCCAGATACATGACATAAAAATTGATGGAATTAAATGGAGAAATAGAAAATCCATAATCATAGTTGATTTTAACATCCTCACATCAGCAAGACAAAAAAATTACTAAAGATATATAAAATATATGAATAACATTAACAACTACCATAGCCTAATTCACATTTGTATAACCTAATCAACTATCTTAACCCAATTTACATTTGTATAACACAACATCCAATAGCATCATACATTCTTATTAAAAAATGATAATACCTGAATATTTCCAACATCACTAAGATCAGAAAGACATCAAGACAGATAAATATAATTCATATACTTTCGTCTAAAATATGAAGCATCAGAAATCAAACACATAATTAACAAGAATATATTAATGACCACATTAATGCCCAGCTCCTGATTATCACATGGTAATGGAGAACAGTGAAAGTTAATTCATAAATCATGAGCCTCATTCTCTCATTCTCTTGTTTCAACTCTTTCCCTATAAAATCTATTCTCTGAGTAGGAAACATGACTTATTTGCCTGTCGTGTCTTCAGTTTCCTGATAAAATTGAGTCCTGTGATATTACAGGTCTACATTATCTAATCTATAAGCAAAAATCATGGGAGTTGAGGAGCTAATTGTTCCCAAGTTGGGAGCCTGAGATATCCAAGGATGTGAAAATGTAGTAAAGGAGAGTTTTCAAAAATGACCAAGATTTCAAAGAGCCTGACAGAAGTCAGCTGGTGATGGACTGGGAAGCCTGGCAAGCTGCAGTCCATGGGGTCGCAAAGAATCAGACACACTGAGTGACTGAACTGAACTGAACAGAAGTCATGTATCTTTCTGCAGCAAGGCTGCACAGTGGAAACTTAACCCTGTCACACTGTTTAATTCTGGTGAAATTACTAATACCATAGTTGTGTTTTTGGTTGGCAAAATGGGGTTAGTAATATATATCTTGGAGTTGAGTTCATATTAAATAAAATAACTTGTGTATAGCACCTATTAAAAAGCAGAGACATTACTTTGCCAACAAGGGTCCATCTACTCAAGGCTATGGTTTTTCCAGTAGTCATGTATGGATGTGAGAGTTGGACTGTGAAGAAAGCTGAGCACCAAAGAATTGATGCTTTTGAACTGTGGTGTTGGAGAAGAGTCTTGAGAGTCCCTTGGACTGCAAGGAGATCCAACCAGTCCATTCTAAAGGAGATCAGCCTTGGATGTTCTTTGGAAAGAATGATGCTAAAGCTGAAACTCCAGTACTTTGGCCACTTCATACGAAGAGTTGACTCATTGGAAAAGACTCTGATGCTGGGAGGGATTGGGGGCAGGAGGAGAAGGGGACAACCGAGGATGAGATGGTTGGATGGCATCACCGACTCGATGGACATGAGTTTGAGTGAACTCCGGGAGTTGGTGATGGACAGGGAGGCTTGGCGTGCTGTGATTCATGGGGTCGCAAAGAGTCGGACATGACTGAGCAACTGAAATGAATGAGTGAGTGAGCACCTATTATGTGGCAGGCACTCAACAAAGCTAAATTGAATTATGGTAAACAAAAATAGCAATTCTAATTATTTCTTGCTGATCACAAGCTCTAAGTGCCCTCGTGAATTTAAAACAAAAAGAGACCAACAAGTTAACATTTAACTAAATGCAATTTATTAGGCTAAATATTTCAAAACCAATGCCACAAGGGGAAAACGTCAGTTATCTTTGATGTGAGGAAGCTGAAAACCTTATTATACCATCAGTGTCAAGAGTTCTCTTTCAACAATCTCTGAAAATGTCTTATCAGAATCTTTTTTCCCCATTAGTGCTCCCATTTTCCCTAACATTTACTCTGTTGTTTTCTGACATTCTCATATTTTATCTTACTAATTTGAATTCTAGCTGAGTCTCTTTGGTATTTCTGTTAACTTAAGACCCAGTTGAACTAACCTACAGAAAATCCTACTTAAGAGCAAAAGAGTTCTACATCAATAATAATAATAATATTTTATTAAAAAATAAAATAAATAATAATAATGAACTAACAGGAATTACTCTACGTCACAGCTCACTGCTGGCAACTTTATTTCCCCAAACTGAGTCAGACATGTATGTGTTCTACAACGTAGATTCCAATGGCTGCTCCACCTTAGCCAGGTCTCACCTTCCTTCTCCCTGTTCTGCCCACTGCCTGGCCCTGCTGTCTCTGGGCCCTCCTAGGATGGTTTCTCAGCTGATAACAGGGCCAAGGCAGTAAGTACCTCATTTCCATCTGAACAGACTAAAAGAATGATGCTCCTTGGCCAGACTAAAAGAATGTGAGGCATGTGGGATCTTAATTCCCTGACCAGTGATGGAACCCACCCCAATGCCCTTTGCATTGGAAGCTCAGAGTCTTAACCACTTGATCACCAGGGAAGTCCAAGGGTCTTTTCTAAACCAGACCATGGCCTGATTCACTTCTTTAACTTTCCTAGCTTAGTGCTTTAACAAATGTTCATCATGGGCCAAGGTTCTTCATATACATTACATGTAATCCTTATAACCCTATGAAGTATAGGTGTCTTTACAGATGAGAAAATTGAGGCACAGAGTAACTGAATAATTCGTCCATGGAAACACGGGTAGTATGTGACAAGGCTGGAATCTGAATGCAGGCAGATTTGACTTGGTGATCCAATTAAACAGCTCACTATGCTGCCCCATGCTATCTAAGCTAGTAACATTAAAGTCTCTTTTTCCAAAAAGATGGGTGCTCTGAACACAGAGTACCCTTTGAGTGCATGTCAGCTCTGATAAAAAGAGCTTTGTCCCTGAAAGTTGTTAATTAAGGTATCGTTTTATAGTGGAACATCTAACAGCGAGTTCCCTAGAGAACAGGATCACTTGTTGGCATCCACCATACCCCTTCCCAGAAATGCCATTAAATAAGCTAAGTACCTCATTCAGTGCTTTCTAACATTTAGCATTATCTCACCTAGCCAGTCTCATGAATAATCAAGTTAACTGACTCATTCTCAAAACTTCAAAAATGAAATTATTTTAACAACAAATCATAAACATACTTTCAGATAAAAAACATTCTGATGTTAATTTAAAATGATGTCTTATCTAAGATACTGCTTTTAGACTGTTGTTCAGTCACTAAGCTGTGTCCAACTCTTACGACCCCATGGACTGCAGCATGCCAGGCTTCCCTGTCCTTCACCATCTCCTTGAATTTGCTCAAAACTCAAAAGCTCAAAACCATGAATTTGTGCAAACTCAGGTTCACTGAGTTGGTGATGCCATCCAATCATCTCATCCTCCGTCACTCTCTTCTCCTGCCCGAAATCCTTCCCAGTATCAGGGTATTTTCCAATGAGTTGGCTCTCTGCAGCAGGTGGCCAAAGTACCGGAGCTTCAGCTTCAGCATCAGTTCTTCCAATGAATAATCAGGGTTGATTCCCTTTAGGATTGACTGGTTTGATTTCCTTGTAGTCCAAGGGACTCTCAAGTCTTCGCCAGCACCACAGTTCAAAAGCATCAATTCTTTGGCATTCAGCCTTCTTTATGGTCCAATTCTCACATTCGTACATGACTACTGGAAAAACCAGAGCTTTGACTAGTAGTCAAAGCTCATCCTTTCGTTTTTGTGCCTGATTTTCGATAGTTCATTCTCCTCTTCCTTCCTCCCTCAGGAAGAGTCTTCGGACAGCCCTCCACTGTGCTCTTAATGCTTCAGGGAAAGCTAACCATCTAGCCTCCACTGGTGCTACTTCCTCTACATAGAAAAATGCGCAAGCCCAAACTCCAAACTGGAAAGTGAAGGAACATTTACAATTAGTCAAATTTTAACCTCTTGAAAATCATCTCCCACTTTAACGGAAAGGAGAATAAAGGAGTAGCTCTTAGGCTAAAATAATCTACAGTAGCAAAGAGAGAAAATTAAAAAGACAGAGAAAATACAAAAAGTGATAAAAGGAGACAACATAGATATTAGGTTGATGTATCTGTATTAGCAACTGTGTGGCGTTATCAAGAAATTTTGAGTTCTCTGCATGTGACGTGTATTTATTCCTCCTGAAACATTTATAGCTCTAAGAGTTACAATACTGTAAGTTTTAAACTAGGAAGCATAAATATCTCTAATTTTCTTCTTTCCAATAGGTAAAAGAGTTATTGATGGTCAAAGGTTGACACTGGAATTGTTTGTATTTCTGCATTACTTTCGTGTTGAAAAGACATTTGCTGAAGCATTTTGATACACTTGACCTTTACTTCTTTGTCAACTTCATACATCTATTAATCATCCTAAAATTTAAAAAATAAATCATCGCCCACTTTAAATATCTCAGAAAGATAAATGATGGACACTGACATCCTTGCTCTCAATAGTGGGCTCTGCCATGAAGGACAGGAGATATCAGTCCTGTCAAACCACAGACGAAAATCAGTGCTTTCTGTATTGTTTTAACGTTCTTTTTTGATTTTTTAAAAAATTTCTTTCTTTTTGGCTGTGCTGGGTCTTCGTTGCTGTGGGGGCTTTTCTCAAGTTGCAGTGAGCTGGTGTGTTAGGTGTTCAGTTGTGTTCAACTCTTTGCAACCCCATGGACTATGGTCCACCTGTCTCCTCTGTCCATGAAATTCTCCAGGCAAGAATGTTGGAGTGGGTAGCCATTACCTTCCCCAGGGGACCTTCCAGATCCAGGCTTTTGAGCTCAGGTCACCTGCATTTCAGTCAGATTCTTTACCACCACGGAAGCAGTAAGCTGGAGCTACTCTCTGTTTGCACTGTGAGGGCTTTGCCTTGCTCTGGTTTCACTTGTTGCTGAACACAGGCTCTAGGGCACACTGCCTTCAGTAGCTGCAGTGCAAGGGCTTAGCTGTTCCACAGTATGTGGGACCTTCCTGGGTCAGGGATCGAACCTGGGTCTCCTGCATTGGCAGGAGGATTCTTCACAACTAAGATACCAGGGAAGCCCCTGGGAGTATTTTTTTAAGCGTGGCAAGAAGGAAATTTTTTGAAACATACGCCTGCAATCTTGACTAATTCCTCAATTGATCCTTTTGTCCTCTTCTGCTGTTTCCCTCATTTCTCTGTCAAAATTTAACTGTGTGACCCAGGAATTCCCTGGCAGTGTGGGGGTTAGGACTCCACACTTCCATTGCAGGGGACCCAGGTTAAATCCCTTTGTCAGGGAACTAGGCTCCTGTAAGCCGTTTGGCCAAACAAACAAATGTGTGACTCACTCTTGCTCTTGTCTCCTGAGGCCTTTTTTGCCCAGCAGCTGGGCTTCCTTCCTCCTGCCCTGCTTCTGCTGCTAAGTCACTTCAATCGTGTCCGACTCTGTGCGACCCCATAGATGGCAGCCTACCAGGCTCCTCCGTCCCTGCTACATCTTCTCAAATTGTGCTTTATCCACCCTCATTCTCCTGGCCCTTTCAGTTGCATCCAACCATGCTGACCTATTTCTTTCCTCCATAAAATGTCTCGCTTGCTTCCTGGTAGGACAGAATCCTGGCACTTGCAACGCTCTGATCAGTCAGTGCTGGAGGCTGTCAGGGATCTCTCAATATCCACCCTCCCCTTCTTCCTCAGTAACAGAGTCCCCCAGTTTCCTCTGGGTACATAGCTGCTCCAAATAAAAATTTTACTCTCAAACATCCTTTCCAGCTAAGAAAGAGCAGACCCATGTGAGGAAAGCAAAACTGACAAGCACATTTGTTGCAAAGCATCCTTAAAAAAAAGATGGTGCTTTCTCTAGTCTCCCTTTTTTCTTCTTTTTGGGGGTTGGAATGCAGATGTGACAGCTGGAGCTGAAGCAGCCATGAGTTATGAAGCGACATGAGAAAAGAAACTTACTTTTTTTCAAAAAGTATTTATTTATTTATTTAAAGTATTTATTTATTTGACTGAGCCAGGTCTCGGTTGCAGCATGTGGGATCTAGTTCCCTGGCCAGAGATTGAACCTGGGCCCCCTCCTTGGGAGTGAAGAGTCTTAGCCACTGGCCCACCAGGAAAGTCCTAAAACTTGCTCTTCTGATGCTACAGAATCTCAGTCCACCTTCTTAGATTTTCACATGAGAGAGAAATAAACCTGTATCTTGTTTAAGTCACTGTCATTTTGAGTTTTCTGTCACTTGAAGCCAATCCTGGTCCTCTCTAATGAATTTCTTCCTTATTACTGAATATTCTCTGTCAGTTCCACTAGACTGTGTTTATGCTCTTTGGGAACAGAGGTTCTGATACTGTACTTGATTGTGCCAAAATACTTAATAACTGACCTAGATGTCAATGAACTGATTATTACACAATTCTAGACAGGTCACTCTTTTTAAATATTAGTCGGGGGTGGCATAAAATAGACGAATGGTCTCAATAGAAGATGATTAAGATGCTCTTACAGTTACCATTTTTCTCTCTGACCTTACTTGAAGTAGTATACAGTATAGTGTTGGTTTCAATCATGTCTGACTCTTTGAGACCCCATGGACTATAACCCACCAGGCTCCTCTGTCCATGGGATTTTCCTGGCAAGAATACTAGAGTAGGTTGCCCTTTTCTCCTCCTGGGGCTCTTCCCAACCCAGGGATCGAACCCGAGTGTCCTACGTCTCCTGCATTGGCAGGCAGATTCTTTACCACTGAGCCACTGGGAAAGTGTTAGAACTTAATTCAGAGAATGGGAACAAGATTTAAGGAAACAGGATATTATCCTTGTATATAAAATAATACCTCTTAGGCTGTGTTATTGAATAGAATTTCTTTTTAAAGAAATCTTAGAGAAATGAATGAGATTTCCAGCTACTTTATCAATTATATGAGTATAACTTATTACAGGGAATAATTTTTTCTCCAGGACTCTGGTTTCTGTGAGGGCTTCTCTCTAAATACACTCTTGGCCTCCTGGTCTTCTTACCTTATTTGCTCTCTGGGAGATGAAGGACTTTTCTAATTGATACAATTTGGAAGAATGACTAGAGTTGTCCGGCTCAGCAAATTCTCTTCTCCTCCCAGAGGCAAGTTAACTCATCGAGTACATGGTGCACTCTGCCAGTGAAGGCAGGCCAAGTATTCCCCATTCAGTTTCATTTACCTTTGCCCTCCTTTGCTCACCATTACCTTAAATGACCCTCAGCTTAGTTTCCTTTCATTATTAATTTTGAATTACTGGACTTTAACAGCAAAGTTCTGCCTCTTTGTTAGTTTTGGGGTACAGGAAAAGACATCTACTTAAGAGTAACAGTAAATTTTTAGGTTTCCCAGTTGTCTACATGAGAGGAGTTAAGTTGTCTCTAAATCATATCTCACCAGTGAAACACCAATGATTCCCTGGTGACCTGACAGAATGCACAACCCTCCCTATAAACTTGAACTTTTTGTAAGATAGTAATTGAGGCTTGAAGGCACATGCACCCTCCTGATGATATTGGGGTGCTCATGCAACTCTACTGTATAAGAAACATTATCATAATGTACAAGCATTCCTATGAGGAAACTAGATGTTTCCCAAGAAGCAGGTTTGCTCGTACTTGCTTTTTAAACTATTTAAAAAAAAAACTGTTCTACTCTGCTCAGGGAATAGAAAGCTCACGAAGGAAGACAAACATAGCAACAGATCTACTTTGTTCAAGGCATGAAACCACCTGCTACAACCTAATTCGTTTCAGCTCTGTAATAAGTGAGAAGCTATATTGGGGAAGCTAAAAATTAGTTGCCCAGGGTCCCTCAGCAAGTGGCAGATCCAACATTTGAACCCAGACCTGACTTTAAAGCCCATGCACTTCCCGCACATCACACACCTTTCCCCAAGCTCTGTTATCTGCTTCATCCCATGCAAGGGATCGTCAGTGACTTAGATCTGTTTTGCAACCTAAGAACTCAGTTTAGACTTGTACCAAAGCACAGGATCCATTTTTTTTTAAATGTCAGCAGCACTGAAACTACTTGACTGTCTCCAATAGATTGCAAACATACTTAATAGGAGGTGGAGTCTAAATTCTTACCTGCTGACTTAAGGCTGACCACATGACTTGCTTTGAATACAATCTGGCAGAAACAATATTGTGAGAGTGCTTAAACCACAGTGTTGGTTGCTCAGTCATATCTGACTCTTTGTGACCCCATGGACTATCACCCACCAGGCTCCTCTGTCCATAGAATTCTTCAGACAAGAATACTGCAGTGGGTTACCATTCCCTTCTGCAGAGGATCTTTCTCATTCAGGGATTGAACCTGGGTCTCCTGCACTGCAGGCAGATTCTTCACTGTCTGAGCCACCACCAGGGAATGGGCCTGAAGAAGACCTGCAGCTGTCACTTTAGATTCTTTAAAAAAATTTTTTTAAATTTTATTTATTTATTTATTTTGGCTGTGGTGGGTCTTCATTACTGTGCATGGGCTTTCTCTAGTTGTGGCGAGTGGGGGCTACTCTTCATTGTGGTTTGCAGGCTTTTCATTGCTGTGGCTTCTCTTGTTGCAGAGCACAGGCTCTAGAGCAAGGGCTCAGTAGCTGTGGTGCACAGGCTTAGTTGCCCTACAGCACGTGGGATCTTCTTTAAACCCATGTCCCCTACACTGGCATGCAGATTCTTAACCACTGGACCACCAGGAAGGTCTGACTTTTGGACTCTCGGGACCCTCTGCCACCCAGTGAACACTGGTGAGCCTGATGGAGGGTGAAAGATCACATGGAACTGACATGAACCATTGCTACAGCCGATCCCCAAGCCCAGAGTTGCCCTGGCTGCTGACCACAAATGCATGAATCATTCCACCCAAGGCCAGAAGAACCACCCAACTGAGCTCAGCCCAAACTGTTGATGCACAGAATTGTGAGTAGAAATGCTGCTGTTTTTAGCTACTATGTTTGGGGATAATTTGTTATACAACGAAAGCTAGCCCTTTCAATGTAGGGTCAGAGATTCCTTGCAGTTAAAAACAAATGAGGTTGGGCTCAAAGGCTATTGAAAAGTTTACTGGTCATTGCTTATTCATACATTCTGCTACCTTCAATCCAGTGTGATCAGCATTAGAGTTCCTGAAACCCAAATAAGCTGTGTCTTCAAGCAGCCAACAGTGAACTGGTCTAGCCTGTCGCTCTCTAGGCTCCTTGTGATAAGGGCAATTGGCCATAACTCTTTGTTTCCCCTCACAATGTAAAGCCTTCTTTATTGTACAGTCTAAATAAAATTTCTGAATCAGTAGAAGAGATTTTAGCCCTTAAGGAAACTAGAACCTTCCTAAAGTGTCTGTCTGTAGTGCAGGAGACCCGGGTTTGATCCCTGGGTTGGGAAGATCCCCTGGAGAAGGAAATGGCAGCCCACTCCAGTACTCTTGAAAATTCCATGGATGGAAGAGCCTGGTAGGCTACAGTCCATGGGGTGGCAAAGAGTCAGACACAACTGAGCAACTTCACTTTTTCACTTTCACAGCTTTGAAGCACAGTGTAATGGTAGCCATGGTAATAAAATTTGTAAACTTTCACAAGTGATAGAAAAAGCCACACCTACAGGCAACTCTACAGCTGATGAGATTCAGTCTTTGAGTTTTTACTACATTGTGTTTTGTTTATTTATGTATATAGTTATACATACATGTATACATTCTTATTTTCTTCCCATTATGGTTTACCTTGCTGCTGTTGCTAAGTCACTTCAGTGGTGTCTGACTCTGTGCGACCCCATAGATGGCAGCGCACCAGGCTCCCCCGTCCCTGGGATTCTCCAGGCAAGAACACTGGAGTGGGTTGCCATTTCCTTCTCCAATGCATGAAAGTGAAAAGTGAAAGTGAAGTCACTCAGTCTTAGGAGACTGGATATAGTTCCCTGTGCTACACAGTAGGACCTTGTTGTTTATCCATTCTAAATGCAATAGTTTGTATCTATTAACCCCAAACTCCCAGTCCATTCCTCTTCCTCCCCATCTCCCTACAATTACATTGTTTTCATTTTTTAAAGATTATTTTTTGATGTGGCCCATTTTTAAAATGTCTTTATTGAGTTTGTTACAATATTACTTCTTTTTATGTTTTGGTTTTTTGACCAAAAGGCATGTTGGATCTTAGCATCACAATTAGGGATCAAACCCCACTCCCTGCATTGGAAGGCAAAGTTTTAACCACTAAGGTGCCAGAGAAGTCCCCCCAGCTTTTTTTTTCTTCAAAGATTTTTTTGATGTAAACCGTTTTTAAAAAGTCACTGTTTTTAAAAGCACTTTCTAAATCTTGGGAGACAGTTCAGGCAAAGTATAGAATTAGCAATTTAAATATGTACAAAAGGCTTTATGATCTGTACTTTTTCAGCATGACTAAGTTTCAGCAAGATAACTGGAATCAATCAGAACTAACTAAATGGTGCTTAAACATGGGATAATAATAAAATTCCTGCTATTTCTGAGTACAAATTTAACTGGAACCATAATTCTGGAATACCATCTTAAAGCTTCCAAGAGACTGTCACCTCATGAACAAAATCAGCTTTATATATAAAAAAAATTAGAGTCAACTTATTAAAATTGAATCAGCTATTATGGTATTTTCTTCTTTTTTTGCATTTTTTCTTTATATGAAAATGTTTTTATTAATATAAAGTCAACATCAGTTTTTTACACAAACAAGTCTTCGAAGTTTAAGAAAAGATAACAACTCTACTTTAACTGCAACTCACAGCATTCCACAACCATAATTACCATTGGTGAAAAAGACAAAGGCTCAAAAAAGCAGTACCTTTCACATGACTCTGCTTTAAAATTTTAGAGCTGAACCAGAAACTTAAAGTTGCTAAGTTGCTCAGAAAAATTAAATAGTATCTGGTGACTGAGTTGAATAATAATTACTTAAAAATGCTGCACCATCATTAACTAGGCCCTGGCCTTGTGCACCTGCAAACTCAGGTGGACAGAAATGGCACAGATCACCTTTGGAAAAATAAGGATGACCTACAAGCTGATTCTGAATATTTTGTACCACTTGGTATCTGATCTGATGAGAGAAGATTAGTGGATCCAGGGTTCAAATATGAAGTCTGACATGAGGGCCCCTGTGTGGTCTCTTAGGGGTTTGTAATCACTGTTCTCCCAGCAATCCCTTCACTGTGACCTACTGCTTCTCAGGCCTAGATCCTATAATTCCTAGGTGATTCTAATTTCACTCATTTGTTTGGCCAAAATCTGTTACTCAGTGATGAAGTGCTATTTTCTGTGAAATGATTCAGTTATGCATTTTCCTGAAAAAAGAGGGAAAGGAGGAAGCAGGGAAAAATAATAATTTAGGGGATTACTTAATCCATGAAAGAAATAACAAGTATTTCAGAAACAAACGTAGACACAGTGAAGCCTCATTTAAAATGAATTAAGGGAAAAATAAAAGAAATCATTCATGGGTACCTGTATCCTAGTTCTTCACTGAGGTGGATCATATGAAGGATATAGGATTCCTTGCTTGTTCCAGTGAGGCCAGGCAATAATAAGACAGTAGGCCGGGTGCTGGCATCCATATAACGCTTACTGTTATCATTATCAAACCAGTCCAGGGAGATCTGTCCTCCATCTGCAGTTTTAATAAGTTCGCTGAAAGAAATAATACAAAAGATATACTCCTTTAGTGTTTCAAGTCACTTTTTTTTTTTTTTTTGGCCACACCACATGGCATGTGGGATCTTAGTTCCCTGAGCAGGGATCGATCAAACTCACAACCCCTGCATTGGAAGGGCAGAGTCTTAAATTCTGGACAACCAAGGAAGTCCCGCAAGTCATGTCTTAGTGTTAGTTCTTAATTCCGTATATATACCTGACATTATTTAGTCATCTTAACTTTTTTCTGCATCCGCTAACACACACATCACTTTCTTCCATTGCATGGATGTCACGAAATTAGTACAATAAGTATTTTCAGCAAGATCAGTAAAAGGTAGTATATAAAAATGAACTTCAAACTACTTCACATACTTATTTTAATCATTTCCTCATTACTCTGAAATACCCAGCATTTAACCCCTATTTGATTGAGGTCACCCAAATAATTCAACAGGGAAATGATGAATAAGTAAACTGCTGATCTGGTCACTGCTCTTGCTGTCTTCATTCTATAATGCAGTCTCCTTATAGTGCCTATTACAAAACTGGCTTCTTGAAGGTTTCAAGTACTTCTCACACAGTATCTACAATCTTGAAGAATTTTCCCAAATAAATAGTGCAAGTTCCAGGCAACAAAAGAAATTCCAGAAAGGAATAGATGACTCAGGAAAATTAATAATAGGCATCATTTAAACCTCCTGCTTACTGATATATTCTGGACCACATCTTTTAACACCTTAAGGACATTATCATTGAAACCCATTTGCTTATCAATATGATAAGCATTTTACTGGGGTCCATCACAGAAAGTCCAAATTAACTGGCATCCATCTCACCCCCACCACCAGCTCAATGTACATCATCAAAAAATCTAGGTTCTCAGAGCCAGATGCAGGGCAAATTGGGAAAAGATAAGTCCCAAGCACCTCTGTCATCTTAGAAATAAACCGTTTACACCAGAGCACCTCCCCCCGCACAGTGATGAAAGGTGACACGTGAATATCTTCCTGCGGTTGCGCGTGTGTGGCACACGTACCTTCCACCTTCATCCCTCCTAGCTCTTCTATACACTTTCTAAGCCAGAGGTTCTATGAACCAAACACTGAAAGTATGCAAAACACTGTGACTTTGAAGAAATGACTGAAAAATGGAAATTTACATACTTCCTGTACTGCACCAGGGGCTTGGAAGTGATGAAAGGTCTCAGCAGCGTCTGTCCTCGACTCTCCCAGCACCAGACGGTCGGGTAGTAGGTTTCTGTCACCACGGGACAGTGGTCCTGAAGGAAGCGGCTGAAACTCTCACCCCCCGTCACTAACTGGGGCTTCTGTGGGGAGAGCCAGTATCAGTGAAGGGCCCAGAACAGAGCAAAGTTTCTGCGGACCGAAAACCAGTAACAAGCGCAGACTAGTCCCCCAGCGCGCGAGACCCGTCTGATTAATATCCTTCTTGGAAGCCTAATGCAAGTTCTTCAAACACAACCAACCTAAGAGCGGTTTATTAAACCTCTCTAGGGAAAGGCGAGAGTTGACGCCCGGGAGTCACCCTGAAAAATGTTAAGAGAGCATCTCGGGGGCAGCTCCGCCGGGTTAGCGAAAGGTGACCGGGTAGCGCCACCCGCGCCGAGGTCAGCAGGGTCCCGCGCTCTCGGAGGGCACCCATCAGATGCCGGGGAAAGGGGCCCCCCGGACGGCCCTGGCCACTCGCGCTTGGCTTGCCAGCGGCACCTCCGGCTTCGCCTGCCGTTACCACTCCAGGCAAAGCTGCCCGCGGCCCTGCGCCAAGGCGCCCGCGCCATCCCCCGGCTCACCTTGGCGATGCTGCTCAGGTAGTAGCAGGCGTAAGCGACGCTGAAGCCCAGGATCAGGGAGAAGCCCACGCCTGAACCGAAGAAACCCACCCGGACTTGATGCTCCAGGTAGTGCGAGAGCTCCCGGGAGAGCATCCGCAAGTCCATGGCTAGGCGCTGCATGGCGCGGGGACCGCGGGGGAGCGGGTCTTGGGGCGGGAGGCCGGCTAGCCGGCGACAGCGGGCGCGGCGCTGCCTCGGACCTTCTACGCGAGCGGCTCCAGCCGGGCTAAGCGCGGCTTCCGCTAGCGGGCGCGGTCGATCAGCCCCCGGAGGCGTAGCCCGGCCCCTCGGCCGCCGCCGGCTCCGCCCCGGTTTCCCCCGGGCCGCCCCCACCGCCTGCCACTCAGGAAGCTTCCAGAGGAGCTTCCAGAGTGCCAAGCCGGGCCGCCGTGAGGGCAGAGGAGGCGTCTCCGGACCAAGTCGCAGTCAGCCCGAGCGAACCCCCGGAGTAGGGGTGGGAGTGGGGGTGGGAGCGCGAAGATGGAAATGGGCCTGGAAGCACGCTTTCAGGTTCTGGGGGACTGGCATCTGCCCCGGTGACCTTGACCGATTCTGCCAGGGTCTTGGTTAATCCTATATGTAATGAACTAGCCGGTTTAGGGTGCCGGGGAAGGATACCTTGGACTTACAAGATTTGGAGAGTTCATGCATGTTGGGAGAATGCCCTAAGTAGTGAAAAAAATCCTACATCCCCCAAGGAAGCTGTGTTGCCTCAAGAAAACTATCAAAAGAGAAACAATAGTCTATAAACAGTCAACGGTGAGGGCACTCGTACTGAAAATCTCCCTGAATCCTTTAAGTAGCTGAGTATGCCTTAAATGAGAAGTGGTTCCTGAAGATAAATGAGATCAAAAGTAGGAACTGGGATTCAACATTTTTAAAAGCTTATTTGTGGTTCTTTAACGTTTTCAACTTATTGATACATGGAAATTGAGAGTTACCTAATGTCCAGAGGAGAAACCATTTGTGAAGTAGCCCCTGCTAGGCTTATTTATGGCAACATGACTAAAGCCAGGAGCTGCTCACATGCATCTGAAGGGATTAGAAGATTTAACAATCCGTTGTTATGAGCTCCTTGCGTCAAAATGTACCAAGAGTGCAAAGGGAAAAAGGCAAGGGCTGTGCAGATACGACAGACTTTACAGAATTGTAAATTAATGGTATAAATAAGTGATAGGGAAATGGGCAAGAGTGAGCAGTTTATGTTGTTTGGCTATGAACGTGATGGTTGCCGTTACTCAGAATAATTGTTATCTTCACTGAGCCTGTGTTTTTCAGTCTGTAGAACAGTAATTTTTGCTTTTATAGAGTTATTAAGATGACTAAATTGAATGATGTATGTGTTGGCCTCCACCTGAACGTAAGTAATTCTCTTTCAGTCACTGACTTTTGTACTTGAACACACTCAGAAACTCAAAGGCATATGGTGGTTGCCATGATGGTTGCCATCCTTGACAATTTACTTGCCACATTCTTTGCAATGCCTGTTTCTGCTTTGTACCCTGCCCCACTAACAGGTACATGTATATGTCATTTTGCTTAAGTTTGAAGTGAAAAATATGAAATTCTTCATTGGCATCCCAGTGTGCAGAAAAGGTGCTTCCTGCAAGTAAGCAATTCTGAACTCATCCACCAAGCTTAGATCATGTACTCTTTCAGAGCCTCCAGTGTCTTGCCTCTAAAATAAAATGGTTGAAATGGAAGAGGCCCAAGTTTCTGTCACTAAGTCCAGGCTCACTCTCCACTCCTTGCATGATAGGCTGATGAATCCGAAAGAGGAGGTCATGAGGCAAGGAAGAGACTTTAATTGGAGTGCCGGTAGACCAACAAGATGGCAGGCTAGCGCCACAAAAGAACCATTTTATTGGGGTCTGGATGCCAGGTTCTTTTACATATTAGAGATGAGGGGAGGTGAGGAAGCAAAGTAAAAAGGCCATTAATCTTGCAAATATCTCCTAGAATGGCAACCCTCAGGTAGGGGGTGTGTTAATTTCTTCTTTCTTGCCATCCACTGGTGAACAGGGTTCTGAACAAAAGCACTTTAGCTTAACAGTCAGGCAGAGGGTCTGGATTCTCTGAGGCAAACCACTCTGTATCATTATAAAACAAAAGCAACAAAAAGCAAGTCAAAGAAAGTTCCAACGTGGAGTCAAAATTGGCTTCCTCCCTGCAACATTTCCTGTAAGAAGCACATTCAGAATCTTCCTTAAGAAAAGAGCCATTACTTCCAAGCAGAAATAGAAGCACAGGCATAGAGACCAAATTTATGTACACCAAGAGGGGAGGGGAGGCAGTCGGATGAGTTGGGAGACTGGGATAGTCATACGAGCACGAAGACTTTTGAGAGTCCCTTGGACAGCAAGGAGATCAAACCAGTCAATTCTAAAAGAAATCAACCCTGAATATTCATCGCAAGGACTGATGCTGAAGCTGAAACTGAAACTCCCATACTTTGGCTGTCTGATACGAAGAGCCCACTAATTGGAAAAGACCGATACTGTGTGAAGGCAAAAAGAGAAGGGGGCAACGGAGGATGAAATGGTTGGATGAAATGGCAACTAACACACACAATGAGAACCTACTGTGTAGTATAGGGAACTCTGGTGACCTAAATGCGAAGGAAACCCAAAAAAGATGGGATATATGTATATGTATAGCTGATTCACTTTGCTGAGACTAACACAACATTGTAAAGCAACTATACTCCAATTAAAAAAAAAAAAAAAAAGAACCATTACTTCCTTTTTTTTTTTTTCCGTTGTGGCTCCACCACCCAGTTTGTGGTATCTTAGTTCCCTGACCATGGATTGAACCCAGACCCTCAGTGATGAAAGCGTGAGAGTCCTAACCTCTGGACTGCCAGGAAATTCCCTATTACTTCCAATTTAGATCTGGAGAAGGAAATGGCAACCCACTCCAGTATTCTTGCCTGGAAAATCCAATGGATGGAGGAACCTGGTAGGCTATAGTCCATGGGGTCGCAAAGAATCAGACATGACTGAACGACTTCACTTTCTTTCTTTCTTTTCCAATTTAGATAAGGAAATGAGAGCTCAGACCCCAACACAATCCCGGTGATCTCTTCTTCCTGGTGCCCATGCCTTTGTATAGTCCTTTCTCCTTGAGTGCAGATACAACCTGTGACTGACTTCTATCTGATAGAATAGGAAAAAAGTGATGCAATGTCACCACTCCTGTGATTACATTATATGATATGATTCTAGCTTTGCAATCCCTAAGAAAGGCAATGCCAAAGAATGCTCAAACTACCGCACAATTGCACTCATCTCACATGCTAGCAAAGTAATGTGCAAAATTCTCCAAGCCAGGCTTCAGCAATACGTGAATCGTGAACTTCCAGATGTTCAAGCTGGTTTTAGAAAAGGCAGAGGAACCAGAGATCAAATTGCCAACATCCACTGGATCATCGAAAAAGCAAGAGAGTTTCAGAAAAACATCTACTTCTGCTTTATTGACTATGCCAAAGCCTTTGACTGTGTGGATTACAATAAACTGTGGAAAATTCTGAAAGAGATGGGAATACCAGACCACCTGACCTGCCTCTTGAGAAATCTGTATGCGGGTCAGGAAGCAACAATTAGAACTGGACATGGAACAACAGACTGGTTCCAAATAGGAAAAGGAGTACGTCAAGGCTGTATATTGTCACCCTCCTTATTTAACTTATATGCAGAGTACATCATGAGAAACACTGGGCTGGATGAAGCACAAGCTTGAATCAAGATTGCAGGGAGAAATATCAATAACCTCAGATATGCAGATAATACCACCCTTATGGCAGAAAGTGAAAAAGAACTAAAGAGCCTCTTTTATGAAAGTGAAAGAGGAGAGTGAAAAAGTTGGCTTAAAGCTCAACATTCAGAAAACAAATATCATGGAATCTGGTCCTGTCACTTCATGGCAAATAGATGGAGAAACAGTGGAAACAGTGGCAAACTTTAATTTGGAGGGCTCCAAAATCACTTCAGATGGTGACTGCAGCCATGAAATTAAAAGACGCTTACTCTTTGGAAGGAAAGTTATGACCAACCTAGACAGCCTGTTAAAAAGCAGAGACATTACTTTGCCAACAAAGGTCCGTCTAGTCAAGGCTATGGTTTTTCCAGTAGTCATGTATGGATGTGAGAGTTGGACTATAAAGAAAGCTGAGCACTGAAGAATTGATGCTTTTGAACTGTGGTGTTGGAGAAGACTCTTGAGAGCCCCTTGGACAGCAAGGAGATCCAACCAGTCCATCCTAAAGGAAATCAGCCCTGAATTTTCATTGGAAGGACTGATGTTGAAGCTGAAACTCCAATACTTTGGCCACCTGATGCAAAGAGCTGACTCATTGGAAAAGACTCTGACGCTGGGAGAGATTGGGGGCAGAAGGAAAAGGGGACGACAGAGGATGAGATGGTTGGATGGCATCACTGACTCGATGGACATGAGTTTGAGTAAAATCCAGGAGATGGTGATGGACAGGGAGGCCTGGTGTGCTGCAGTCCATGGGGTTGCAAAGAGTGGGACATGACTGAGCAATTGAACTGAACTGAACTTAGCATACTGTGCTGTGCTTAGTCGCTCAGTCATGTCCCACTCTTTGAGATCTCGTGGACTGTAACCCATCAGGCTCCTCTGTCCATGGGGATTCTCCAGGCAAGAATACTAGGGTGGGTTGCCATGCCCTTCAGGGGATCTTCCCAACCCAGGGATTGAACCTAGGTTTCCCACATTGCAGGTGGATTCTTTCCCATCTGAGCCACCAGGGAAACCCAAGAATACTGGAGTGGGTAGCCTATCTCTTCTCCAGGGGATCTTCCTGACCCAGGAATCCAACCAGGGTTTCCTGCATTGCAGGTGGATTCTTTACCAGCCGAGCTACCAGGGAAGCCTCTAGCTTAGCATACTGGAGCTAAAAGCTCTCCTGATGACCTTGAGGAAGCCAACAGCCATATAAACTACCCATAGAGCCACATGACAGGGAACTAGTGATGGTCTCTAGGGTTTATGGGTAGCCTCTAGCTGACAATCAGCTACACCTCCAGAGAAATGAATTCCACCAACACCCTGAATGAGCTTGAAAGCAGATTCTTCCCCAGTTAAACCTCCATATGAAAACACAGCTGACCAACATCTTCACTGCGACCTTGTGAGAACCCCCAGCAGAGGGTTCAGCTAAGTTGTGCTTGGACCCTTGGACCAAGGAAACTGTTAGAAAATAAACATATTTTAAGCTGCTCATTTTGTAGTGATTTGTTATGTGGCAATAGAACACAAGTAGAGAATATTAAATGGTCTTAAAAATCATTCAAAGATTAATAAATATCAGTGGCTCATTATTTACTGTAGAAATATTTAAAATAAAGATTTCAGCTACTTCAATTAATAGTTAAAACTAAGCAACCCACAGAGAGATTTTTTTTTCTTTATACTTCTCTTTTTAAAATTGTCACAATTAATATTTACTTTTTAAAAAGTTTTTTTTGGCTGTGCTGGGTCTCCATTGCTTGGGTGGCTTTTCTCTAGCTATGGCAAATGGGGCTACTCTCTAGTTGAAGTGGGCAGGCTTCTTATTGCAGCGGCTTCTCTTGCTGCAGAGCACCAGCCCTGGGGCATGCAGGTTTTAGTAGCTGGAGCTGAGGGGCTATAGAGCACAGGCTCAGTAGCTGTGGCCCACTGGCTTAGTTTCCCTGGGACATGTGGTATCTTCACGGACCAGGGATTGAATTTATGTCTCCTGCATTGGCAGGCAGATTTTTCACTACTGAGCCACCAGGGAAGCCCTGAACATTTCCTTTTTAAACATTAAAAAACTGCTCTCCCGGTGCGGCCAAGGTCCAGGCTGCAGCACGCTGCCTGGGTATCTGGGCGATCCATGGGCTGCAGTGAGGGCCGCAATGACAGATTACTGCGAGGAGCAGCGCAACGAGCTGGAGGCTCTGGAGTCCATCTACCCTGACTCCTTCACAGTATTATCAGAAAATCCACCCAGCTTCACCATTACTGTGACATCTGAGGCTGGAGAAAATGATGAAACTGTCCAGATAACCCTCAAGTTTACATACAGTGAAAAATACCCAGATGATGCTCCCCTTTATGAAATATTTGCCCAGTTAAATCTAGAAGATAATGATGTAGCAGACATTTAAAAATTATTAGCATTACAGGCAGAAGAAAACCTTGGTATGGTGATGATCTTCACCTTAGTGACAGCTGTGCAAGAAAAATTAAATGAAATAGTAGATCAAATAAAAACTAGAAGAGAAGAAGAAAAGAAACAAAAAGAAAAAGAAGCAGAAGAAGCTGAAAAGCAATTATTCCATGGTACTCCTGTTACAATTGAGAATTTCTTAAATTGGAAGGCCAAGTTTGATGCAGAACTCTTGGAAATTAAAAAGAAACGGATGAAGGAAGAAGAGCAAGCAGGAAAAAATAAATTAAGCGGGAGACAACTATTTGAAACAGATCATAATCTCGACACATCTGATATCCAGTTCTTGGAAGATGCTGGAAACAACGTGGAGGTAGATGAGTCTTTGTTCCAGGAAATGGATGACTTGGAGCTGGAGGACGATGACGATGATCCAGACTACAATCCTGCTGACCCGGAGAGTGACTTGACCGACTGATGGACTCATACCGTCTGCAGAGAGGCTTGACTGCCACAGCATCTGTGGCTATGCTGAGAGGGTGTTGATTTTCCTTTCTTTTTTCTAAGAAAAAAATAATTTTCAGGAGAATATTCTTCTGATGGCTTTCATCATTGAACTTATATAATTGATCTTAAAAATTCCAAATATAAAAAAAAAAAACATTAAAAAAGGTGATGGCACCCCACTCCAGTACTCTTGCCTGGAAAATCCTATGGACGGAGGAGCCTGGTAGGCTGCAGTCCGTGGGGTCGAGAAGAGTCAGACACAACTGAGCAACTTCACTTTCACTTTTCATTTTCATGATTTGGAGAAGGAAATGGCAACCCACTCCAGCGTTCTTGCCTGGAGAATCCCAGGTTCAGGGGAGCCTGGTGGGCTGCCGTCTATGGGGTTGCACAGAGTCGGACACGACTGAAGTGACTTAGCAGCAGCAGCAGCATGTATGTATTATACATATATATATATATATATATATATATATACACATGTATTTAAATTTGAAGCTAATTGTAAAGGAGTAAGTCACAGGAAGAGGTATATAGCTAAAAGTAAGATAGGCTAAAACATTGAGACATAAATGAAGACAAGTTTTAAATAGGAAAACATCTTCACAAATTTTGTATAATGTGCCCATGTACTTTTTATTAAGGAACAGTATTTATTTATTTATTTTTTTAAGGAACAGTATTTAGAAACCAAGATCTGGGTCCTTGTTTTATAGTAATAGGTAGATAGGTAGGTAGATAGATAGATACAGTTGTTTCTGTATCTATCCCTCTGTATTTACATTAAGATAAAGGTGAATTCAGAATATAACTCTTCTATGTGGACTCCCTGGCAGTTTTAGGAGAACTTGTAACTCTTAGCGATGTTTCTGGTTTGTTTGGTTTTTTTTCCCCTTTAATTTTTGGTTAAAGCAAAAATCCTACCTATAATCAGAAATGACATAAATCCTTAACCTCCTCAGTTATATGGCATTTCAGCCACAGAAATCAGAGAACAAAATGGTTTACATTGACAGAGAATGCAAGAACTGCAAATCATAAGACACACATTTAATGAAACACAAAATTTTAGGTTACATTCAATTTTAAAAAAATATCACTCTATATGGATTGTTATTAAAAATTGCAGATGGTTGCCAAATTATTATTAATAAACTACTCTGGCCCTAAATCCCTCAGTTTTAATTTTTATTGCACTGACTGCAGCACTAACTTTAGCACTAACAATCCCCAAAACTAACCAAGTCCAACCTTAACACTAACAATCTGACTTCCAAGTGATCGAGTTTTTTGGGAGATGTGCTGTACCCTAGGAACTGAAGCAAGAGACTTGAGGATGAGAAAAGGAGTTAAAATAAGGAAGGGCTCAAGTAACAGGCAAAAAGTTGTGTTGAAAAGGAGGAATCCCCCTGTGGGACCCCCTGTGGAGGCCTAGGCAAGAAGCAAGTTGAACTTTTCGAAAGCTCGGGGAGTGGTCAAGGGGGCAGATGAGTCTCTGGTCCACAGCCCAGCCTGTACTGTTTATCATTGTGATGGTTAAAGCTTCCTCAGGGTTAATTTGTGTTTATTAGATTCAGAATATGGCAGCCAAGTAGTATCCACAATAGGGAGATGAATTAGCCTGCTTCCTCCAAGGTAACTAGAATCATTTGAGAATACCTTCCTATGGAGCAGATTAATTTGCAGGCTCTAACCCAACTGGAGGAACATAGAGTTGATGCTTCTTCTTCCTCCTTCCCCAGGGGAAGGCCAAAGATACATTCTGTGTAAGACAGAACAACTAACAGACAGATAGAAACAGAAAGAAAGAGAAGTTATCGTATGGACTCCAAGAGAAATGGTTGAAATCAAAATCATCTTAATAGAATGTCAATATAATTACCCTTTATGCAGAGATGCAGCTTTCTGATCACATGTGGTTGGAAAGAGAAATATTTTTGGCCACTTTGACATCTGTGAAAACACCCTGCCCTGTTAATTCCCAAATAGATTGTTTACAAGTTAATGTGCCCATGGTAGGCAAGTGTGGCGTGGTCATGAGAAACACTGCAAGGATGTGCTAAAATCAGTCCTTAAGCAAGGCAACTCATTTAAGTTAAATTTAAAAAACAGAAAAGAGAATAGTATATTCTTACCTTCTTTGTTGAAATCTCCAAACTTACCTGTATACACATTCACATGTGTATGATTGATGGTCTTTGAGGGCTTAGGAGGGGGGACAATGATAGCCAAACACAAGTGAAGGTAATGATATTTTTCCTACTTCATCAAAGATCATAACCTATGGTAGCCAGAATTCTAAGATGCCCTCTTCTCAAGATTCCTCCCGGTGATGTTCAAGTTTACTTTGGATACACTGCATTTGGTTCTGCTGCTGCTGCTGCTAAGTCGTTTCAGTCATATCCGGCTCTGTGCGACCCCATGGACTGCAGCTTACCAGGCTCCTCTGTCCATGGGATTTTCCAGGCAAGAGTACTGGGGTGAGTTGCCATTGCCTTCTCCCCATTTGGTTATAGATCACTGCAATAAAACAAATATCAAAATAAAGCAAGTCATACAAATTTTTTGATTTCCTAGTACATATGAAAGTTATTGTTTACACCATAGTGTCGTTTATTGAGTGCAATGATAGCATTATGTCTAAAGAAAATAACGTACATACTTTAACTGAGAAATACTTCATTGCTAAAAAAACAGTTAACCATCACCTGAAAAAGCAGGGTTGCCACAAAACTTCAATGTGTAAGAACTCAGGATCTGCAAGTTTCAATAAAACAAAGTGCGATAAAATGACGTATGCCTATGCACAGATTTGTATAACTCCCTTCATGTGTAAATATGATGGCCCGTAATTTCTGTGATTATGTTGCCTTCTATGGCAAAGGTGAAGTGATTTTGCAGATGTAATCAAGGTCTGTAATCAGTTGACTTTGAGTTAATTGAAGCGGAGATTATCCTGGTTGGACAGATATGAGTTTGAGCAAGCTCTAGGACATGGTGAAGGACAGGAAAGCCTGGCATGCTGGAGTCCATGGGGTCGCAAAGAGTCCTACACGACTGAGCAACTGAAAAACAACAGTAAATCAGATGAGTCTTTTAAAAGAGGGTCAGAAGAATCTCTGCTGGCTTAAAAAAAAAAAATTATTTATTTGGCCATTTCAGGTCATAGTTGTGACATGCAAACTCTTAGTCAAGGCATGTGAGATCTAGTTCCCAGACCAGGGAAGGAACCCAGACCCCTATACTGGGAGCATGGAGTCTCAGCACTGGACCACCAGGAAAGTCCCTCTGGTGGCCTGTAAGAATCAAGTCTTCATGAGTTCTAAAGAGGCAAGGAAAGGAATTCTCTGAATAACCTTGTGAACTTGGAGGAGGACTTTAAGCCTCAGATAAAAGTATAGCCTTGACCTTTGAGTAGAATGTTAGTAGTGAGTTTTTCATAAGTGACGTTTATCATGGTGAGAAAATTCCCTTCTACTCCTAGTTTGTTGAAGGTTTTCATCATGAAAAGGTGCTGGATATTTTCAAATGCTTTTTCAGCATCAAATGAGATGATCATGTGTTCATGTGTTTTTTCCCCCCTTCATTCTGGTAATGTGGTATAGTTTTCATAAGTTAAACGACTCTTGTCTTCTGGGATAAATTCCACTTGTTCATGATGTATACTCCTCTTAGCCTGCTGCTGGGTTACGTTTGTTACTATTTTGTTGAAGATTTTTTTCATCCATATTCATACGGGATATTAGTCTTCACTTGCCCTTTGTTGTGATAGTTTTAGTATCAGGGTAAAACAGGGGTCACAGAGTAATTTAGGAATGCTTCTTCCTTTTTTATTTTTTGTAGGAGTTTGAGAAGTGTTTGGTGTTAATTCTTTGAATGTTTGGTAGAGTTCACCAGTGAAGCCTTCTGGCCCTAGGCTCTTTTGGGGAGAAAGTTTTTGATTTATGTTTCAATTTTTACTTGTTATAAGTCAGTTCACATTTTTCTGTTTCTTCTTCCTTTTTTTTGGCTGCTCCAGGCGGCTTGTGGGATCTCAATTACCCAACCAGGGAGTAAACCCTAGCCACAGCAGTGAAAGTGCAAAATTCTAACTATTAGAACACCAGGAACTCCCCCCAATTTTTCTCTTCTTGAGTCAGTTTTGGTAGTATGTATTTTCCTAGGAGTTTGTCCAGTTTGTTTAACTATCTAATTTGTTAGCATATAATTGATCATGAAAGTGAAAGTCACTGAGTCGTGTCTGACTCTTTGAGACCTCATGGACTATATAGTCCATGGAATTCTCCAGGCCAGAATACTGGAGTCGTTAGCCGTTCCCTTCTCCAGGGGATCTTCCCAAACCAAGGATCCAACCCAGGTTTTTCGAATTGCAGGTGGATTCTTTACCAGCTGAGCCACCAGGGGAGCCCATAGTTAGTCATAGTATATTTCAATAATGCTTTTTGCCTCTGTTCGGTCCCCACTTTCAATTTGATTTTAGTTAATTTACATCTTCTTTGTTTTTCTTAATCTAGCTAAATGTTTGTTCCTTTGGTTGTTTTCAAAAAATTAACTTCTGGTTTTATTGGTTCTTTTGTTTTTCTATTCTTTATTTCATTTATCTCTGCTCTAATCTTTATTATCTTCCTTCTGCTAGCTTTGGGTATAACTTGCTCCTTTCTCTTAGTTAATTGGGGTATTGTTGTGGTTATGGTTTAGTTGCTAAGTTGTGTCAGGCTCTTGCGACCCCATGGACTGTAGCCCACCAGACTCCTCTGTCCATGGGATTTTCCAGGCAAGGATACTGGAGCGGGTTGCCATTTCCTTCTCCAGATCTCCCAGACCTAGGGATCCAACCAGGTCTCCTGTGCTGCAGGTGGTCTCCTGCATTGCAGGAGGATCCTCTGACTGAGCCACCAGGGAAGCCATTGATTTGGGATCTTTCTTCTTCTTTGATGTGAGCATTTTTCAGCTATAAATTCCTCTCTGAGCACTGCTTGTGCTGCATTCCCGTGAATTCTGACACATTTTCATTTTCATCCATCTTAAATTATTTTCTACTCTTTCTTTGGATTTCTTCTTTGACTCAAAGATTGTTTAAGAGTGTGATCCGTTTCCAGACATTTGCAAAATTTCCAAGTTTTCTTCTGCCATTAGTTTCATTCCATGGTCATATAGAATACTTTGTATGATATTCAATCTTTTAAATTTATCAAGATTGTTTTGTGGCCTAATGTAGACCTCTTTGGGAGAATCTTTTCACATTTAGCTGAGAAGAATATGCACTCTTGTTGTTGGGTGGTGTATTCTATAGATGTCTGTTCGGTCCATTTGGCTTATACTGTTGCTGCTGTGGCTAAGTCGCTTCAGTCGTGTCTGACTCTGTGTGGCCCCAGGGACTGTAGCCCACCAGGCCCCCCTAGCCCTGGGATTCTCCAGGCAAGAACACTGGAGTGGGTTGCCATTTCCTTCTCCAGGGAATCTTCCCGACCCAGGGACTGAACTCAAGTTTCCTGCATTGACAGGCAGATTCTTTACCACTGAGCTACCTAGAGAGCCAAAAACAGTTTTACTGAAGTATAATTCATGTACCATACAATTCACCAACTTAGAGTGTATAACTCAATAGTTTTTAGTCTATTACATCATAAATTTGAAAAAATTATAGATTCATGTAGTAAGAACATATGCTGTGTTGTTACCAATATATGTATTATACATAAAACAAACGTCACTTAAAAATTAACTTGTCACTTAAAAATTAACCATTTTTAAGTGTAAAATTCAGTGACATTAATTACATTTTCATGTAACCAAACACATTTCGTGTATTATGAAATCATCACCATTTCCATTTCCAAAATGTTTTCATTGCCCCGAGTAGATACTCTATAACCACTGAGCAGTAACTCCTCAGTGCTTTTCCACCAGCCTCTCTGGTGACTTCTAATCTACTTGCTATCTCTGTTAACTTGAATATTATAGGTGCCTCGTATAAATGGGATCATACAATGTTTATCCTTTTCTGTCTGGCATACTTTACTCATTATAATGTCTTCAAGGTTCATCCATGTTATGGCATCAGAACATCACTTGTTTTTGCAGCTAAATAATAGTTCATTGTATGTATATACCACATCTTGTTTGTCCATTCACATGTTGATGAACACCTGGAGTGTTTCCACATTTTCACTATTGTAAATTACATTATACAAATATTTGTTTGAGTAAAGGCTTTCAATTTCTTTGGGTATATATCTGGAGGTGAAATAGCTGGGCGGCTTCCCAGCTGGTGCTAGTGGTAAAGAATGTGCCTGCCAATGCAGGAGCGTTGGGAGATGTGGATTTCACACTTGGGTCAGAAGAGCCCATGGAGAAGGGCATGGCAACCCACTCCAGTATTCTTGCCTAGAGAATCCCATGGACAGAGGAGCCTGACAGGCTAGAATCAGTTGGGTTGCAAAGAGTCGGACACAACTGAAGTGACTTAGCATGCACACATGGAATTTCTGATCATATTATAATTCTTGTTTCATTATCTTTTTATTGTGTCAAAATGCACATAGCATAAAATTTATCATTTTAATTATTTTTTTCATTCTAACCATTTTTAACTGTACACTTTGGTGGCATTAACTTCATTTGGATTGTTATTCAACCATCACCATCACCCACCTCTAGAATTTTCATCTCCCTATTAGAATATTTCCAGTGAAATCGTGTAAGTATTGCAGATCATGGAGGTAGAGAAGTAACAGATAAGACGAAGTTTGTACAGTTTAGCACTTGGAATTATAATTGGACTCACTGTTGATTGGCAACTTTTTCTGTGATGGAATGCTTGAGAGGACTCAAAGGGTTCATGGGAACACAAAACACTGCGGAAATTTATATGTTCCCAAGCCAACAGGAAGGTAAGGATTGCTCTCTCATCTTTCTGGGAAAACAAAACACATCTTAAGATTTCACAAGAGTCTTGTTACTTTACTCAGGTTCTCATGGTTGGTGAACCTAATTTGGGAGGACAAAGGAAAAGCAGTAGTATTTGTTGACCGGGATTGGAGGGGACGTGGGAATGATGCAAGTGTGCCTCAGCTCTCCAAGACAGATTCTTTCTTTTTTAAATTTATTTATTTTAAATTATTTTTGGCTGCACTAGGTCTTTGCTGTTGCTCACAGATTTAGTTGCTCCAAGGCATGTGGGATCTTCCAAGACCAGGGATCAAACCTGTGTCCCATGCATTGCAAGGCAGATTCCTAACCTCTGGACCATGTCAGACGCCCCCAAAGACAGATTCTGACTGGCAACAGATGTGTGGGGGCTGATATTGTCCCTACTTGTGAGTGTAGGGACTCACAAGTAGAGTGCCTTCAACCCGTCCTGACACACAGGTCAAAGATTTTGGCTCCCTAGATCTTCCCTGGTAGTCCAGTGGCTGAGAATCCACCTGCCAGTACAGGGGACATGAGTTCAATCCCTGATCCGGGAAGATACTACATACTGTGGAAAAAATAAGCCCATGCACCACAATTGTGGTACTGAGCCCGCACACCTCAACTGCCAAAGCCCGCAAATCTAGAGCCCATGCTCTGCAACAAGAGAATCCACATCAGTGAGAAGCCCGCTCACTGCAACTACCGAAAGCCTGCATTCAGCAATGAAGACAGCACTGCAGAAGGTAAATAAATAAATAAAACCTTTATACAAGGATTATGGTCCCTAATATGTATGCGTTTCCAAGTTTGGCCACAGAAATGCTTGAGCTGACTCCTCAGACACTAGCCTTAGGTGCTTCTCAAACCTAAGCATGTTGGGATATATTTTTTAAAAAAGAATCAAAAGCACTATTATATACAAAGATTATTAACCCTTTTGTCTTACATGTGAAGTAACTGAATCAGAGAAGTTAGGTGATTCGCTGAAGCTCGCAGAGTGGATAGCCTCAGTGTAAGCTTGAATCAGTGCCTTGAGTTCAGTGCTCATTTCATTCTATCACATCGTTTCTCTTCAAAGGGCTGGCCCTATCTAACATGTCAGATGATTTCCCCTAAATCTGTTTCAGAATTCAAACAATTTCAGCTTGAGCACTGGCATGATACGTTCCAACAGAGTCATTAGTATTCATTTTCCAAAACATTTTTTCTCGAGCATTTATCCCATTTTTCTTCGGCACTGGCATCCTTGCTTCTACTGCTTTGGGTAGGGCTGACACCACATCTAACTTATGAGTGATGTGACACCCAGATGGATCATGACCTCAGCGTTTGATTTAAGGATAAAGTCATTGTCCCACAAGGAGACTTTTGCTGAGACTGTTGGCAGGGGGTGGGGAAGCTCTTTTCTGGCTGAACTTCTAGCAGCAAGGATGAATGGAGCCAGGAGCTTGAGGCCACTTTCACTACAGACGAAGTCAAGAAAAGGAGAAAAATGAGAGCTGGAGAAAAACTGAAGAAAGAAAATGAGAGCTGGAGAAAAAACTGAATTCTGAAGATGTAGTTTGAGCTCCTTAGTCAAAACACATATTAATCTAGAACTTGTGTGTGTGTGTGTGTGTGTGTGTGTGTGTGTGTGTTTCCCAGTAATATGATCTAAGAGATTTCCTCTTTTGGTTAAACCAATTTGAGTTGAATTTTCTGTCTTTTGAGATGAAAAGATCCCAACTAATATAACATTGTTTTGATTGTTTAAAAATAATTTTAGGAAGGAAGAGAATGAAAGTCACTAAAGAGTAACATTTTAAAGTATCGTATCTAATTATGAGTCAAGAGCTTGAATTAGGGCTGCTTTCAGCTTCAAGTTACAAAAACAACTTAAACAAGAAAGATATTTGTGTCTTCACAGAAAAAGATGTCTGTAAGCAGAAAAGCAAGGAAGGGTTGGTTTTCACACCACATAACTGAGGGCCCAGAATCCTTTCTACAGGCATAGATTGGGAATCTCACTTAAGTACTTCTAGATTTATACAATCAGAGTCTCTAGCTCTACTAGTCACAGATACGAGTCATCACAGTGAAAAGCCATGGCTTTGCATCCAGTGTGCAGATATATGCCATTTTGCAGGTTCTTGAATAAAGAGGAAGTTGGATCTTCTTGAGAAAGCCCTGGAACAGCCAAAAATTTATCTTGTAATTCTCCCCACTATTTTCTCTCCCATTCCCTCTCCCAAAACCAGCAGCCATTTTCCCAATCAAGTGGGCACTAGGAAGGGGAAAGTTCCCTTAACGAACTCCTATATACTGGCTATGAGTAAGCCCATCCTCGTGGGCACCCAAGAAGATGCTGGGACCCACTGATCAGAGCGGTAGCTTGTGAAGGTCATGTGGTTAATCAACTCTTGTCTAGAGCGCATTGTACAAATATGTCAGCGAACCATTTATATAGCTCATTCCCTAGTTCCTGAATACATAGTTGGAACAGACATGCTTGGCAACTAGAATAACATGCATATTGGCCGCCTGCTCTATGGAGTGAAACATAACAGTAAGGAAGTCCAAACAGAAGTCCTATAACTGCCCTTCCTTGTCAAAACGATAAACTCAAAGCAAATCACATCCCTAAGGGAACTGCAGAGATTAGTGCCACCATCAGACTTAAAAAAGGTGGAGACAGTGATTCCTGTCACCCCTCTATTGAACTTGCTCTTTAGCCTGCAAAGAAAGATGCCTCTTGTGTATTACAAAATTAACCAGGTAGTGACTGAATTGTAGCTACTGTTTTAGATATAGTCTCTAGTGGAGCATACCATTGTGTAACTCCAGCTATTGCTGATCTACAAACAGCTTTTTTTTTGGTACCACTTGACAAGCATCATTGCACACACATTGCTCATATCCAGCAGGAGCAGCTGCACTCCTTTCACGTCTTTCTTCAAGGCTACGTAATGTCTACTGCTCTCTGCCATAATCTAGTTTATAGAGACCTTGATTGTCTCACCATCTTACATGCTGGTCCACTCCAATAATGTCATTACATTGACTTGATTTGGAGGGCCAGAAGTGATAAAAACACTAGATGCCTTAGTAAGACACATGCTTACCAGTGGATAGCAGATAATCTCTAGGAAAATTTACGTCTTATCACTTTAATGAAGTTGCCAGGAGTCTAGTAGTCTGGGGCACATCAGAATATCCTGTCTGAAATATAAGGCAAATTGTACCTTTAGCTGCTAAAAAAAGAGGGAGAAACACTGGAGCCTTTTTGTCTTTTAGACAAGATATATCACTTTTATATTGCTTTGTATAAGCCAGTCTTGAGTAGTTCCTAAAACAAGAGAAAACTCTGCAGGGCAAGCTTCTCTGTCATGTGGGCCATATGACCCAGCAAAGCCTGTGTTGTCATGTGTCTGTCACAGACTGTCATACAACATGGATCCTCTGTCAAATGTTAATGGTAGGATCCCAGTGCGAAACTCTGAGGGTTTAGTTCAAAATTAAGTCCTCTTCTGTTGATAAATATTTTTCCTTTTGAGAAATAGCTTCTGCTTTCTCCTGAGTTATGGTTGAATTGAAATGCTTAACCATAGAATACAAACTGAGGTATATGCTTTGAACATGTGACCAGCATATGGTACTCCCATACTGAATAGGTTCAAGAACCAAGGTGTCAACATGGCTTTACTCATTTTTATACTATTACATAACCATCCTGGAAAAACTGTTTTGATTCCCATTTCTACACCTGTGTGTTTTATTGGTTGAAAGAACTTATTTTTCAAGTGAGGAATGTTTCCACCAGAGAATACCACAATATCTCCACTGAACTGAAGGTTGAGACAGACACTTGAACACTTGGGGTTTTTCAAGACTGAAGACAAAAAGAAGGGGATGACAGAGGATGAGATGGTTGGATGGCATCACCAACTCAACAGACATGAGTTTGAGCAAACTCCTAGAGATAGCAAAGGACAGGGAAACCTGGTGTGCTGCAGTTCATGGGGTTACAAGGAGTCGGACACAACTTAGCCACTGAACCACAACGACAAATTGACAAGCACAGAAGAGGGTTACTGTGTTGACTGAGTCATGGGTTCTGATTACCAAGTGGAAATGGGATTCTTGCCACAGAAATGGTTAAGAAAGAACTGCATTTGGAATCAAGAGATTCTTTGAGGCATATTTCAAAACAGTACACATAGATTCTAGTAAAATTTAATGGTAGACCACAGGCATTAGGGCTCTCCAGAGAAACAGAGCCAATAGGATGTATATATATGTAAACACTCACACACATGCACATACACACACATGGCACAGTTCTCAGGGGTGTGGTGGGTCAAAGAATCTGCCTGTCAATGCAGGAGACGCAGGTTTGATCCCTGGATTGGGAAAATCCCCTGGAGAAGGAAATGGCAACCCACTCCAGTATTCCTGCCTGGAAAATCCCATGGACAGGGGAGTCTGGCGGGCTACAGTCCATGAGATTGCAAAGTTTGACACGACTGAGAGACTGAATACACACACACGCACACACACACACACATTTGTCTTCATATAGATAACATATACAAAAATATAAAGTATATTATTAATATATGACAATGTGTAATAAAAATACACATATTTATAATAAAGAGACCGATTATGAGGAATTGGCTCATGGATTATGGAGGCTGAGCAGCCCAGAGATCTTCAGTCAGCAAGCTGGAGATTCAGGACAGTTAATGCATTCAGTCTGAGTCCAAAGGCTTGAGAACTAGGAAAGCTGATGATATGTGTCAGGTCTAGTTTAAAAGTCCACGGACTCAAAACCCAAGAGAAGTTGATGTTTTAAGCTAAGTCCAAGGACCAGGAAGAAAAAAAGCAATGTCGCAGCTGAAAGTAGTAAAGCAAAAGGAGTTTCCTCTTATTCAGACTTCTTGTTCTATTTAGGTCTTCAATTGTTTAAAAGAGAACCACTCACATTAGGGAGGGAAGTCTGCTTAACTCAGTCTACTGATTCAAATGTTAGCCTTATCTGGACACACCTCACAGAGACAGTCATAATAATGTTTGATCAGATGTCTTGGTCCCCTGTCAACAGTCAAGTTGACACATGAAATTAATTATCACAGTAAAATGACCCACTAAGGACTGAGAGTAAAGTCCCTCAAAAATGAATACTTGAAGCACCTGCCAGGTATGGGACTACAGTCAGCTGACGTGTTGGCAGAGGGAAAAGGAAATATGAGCTGTGTAATGGAAAGAGGGGAGTTATAAACATCAACTATGGTCTTGTGACCAGTAACAGAAATGAGGACAGTAACAGCTATGCTTATTTTCATTCTTGCTTGTTGCATTCATTTCCAAGAGACGCCATAAGAAAGTATCACACATTTGGTAGATTAAAACAACAGGAATTTATTCTTTCACAGTTCTGGAGGCTAGAAGTCCAAAATCAAGGTGTTGGCAGGGCTCTGCTCTCTCTTTGAAGGCAGTAGGGAAGAATCTTTGCTGGCTTCTTCCTGGTGGCTGGCAGCCTTTGGCCTTCTTGTCTTACAGGGGCATCACCGCATTCACCCTCTGCATTTGACACAAGGTCTTCTCCCCCATACATCTGTGTGTCCACATCTTTTCTTTCCTTTTGTAAGGACACCAGTCATTGGATTCAGGGCCAACTCTATTCCAGCATGACCTAATCTTAACTTGATTACATCTATGGACACTCTTTTTTTTCAAATAAGATTGTTTCACAGGTATCAGGGGTTACCTTTTTGGAGGACATAGTTCAGTCTGCAACACTTACGTATGAAACCAATTATTTTCCTCCTTCTCATTTCCCAGACTAATTTTTTAAATTGAAGTCTAGTTGCCATGTAACATTATATTAGTTTCAGATGGACAACCTAGCGATTTGATATTTGTAGATGGTGTAATGTGTGCTAAGTTGCTTCAGTCATGTCCGACTCTGTGATCCTATGGACTGTAGTCCTCCAGCCTCCTCTGTCCATGGGATTCTCCAGGCAAGAATACTGGAGTGGGTTGCCATGCCCTCCTCCAGAGGATCTTCTCGACCCAGGGATGGAACCTAGGTCTCTTGATTCTCCTGTATTGGCAGGCGGGTTCTTTACTACTAGCACCACCTGGAAAGCCCATATGGTGCAAAATGATCATCAAAGTAAGTTAACATCCGTCACCACCCAGTTACAGTTTTCCTGTGATGAGCACTTTTGAGATCTATTCTCCTAGCAATTTCAAATAAGCAACACGATATTTAAAAAGTTTTTAAAATGCATCTTGTTATTTTTGGCTGCGCTGGGTCTTTGTTGCTGCATGTGGGCTTTCTCCTGTTGTGGTCTGAGGGCTTTTCATTGAGGTGGCTCCTCTTGCTGAGGAGCACGGGACCTAGGACGCATGAGCGCTTCAGCAGTTGTGGCTCAAGGGCCCAGTTGCCCTGAGACATGTGGAAGTCTCCCAGGCCAGCAATCAAACTCATGTCCTCTGCACTGGCAGGTGCACTCCTAACCACTGGACCACCAGTGAAGCCTGCAATATGGTATTAAACCATAGTTGTGTTAAGCTCTACATTACATCCCCATGACATTTATTGTATAACCGGAAGTATGTACCTTTGACCTCCTTTACCCAATATACCCACCCTCCAATCACTGTTTCTGGCAACCTCCAATTTATTTTCTGTAACTATGAGAACTTGTTTTTCTTTTTTTTATAATTCCATATATAAGTGAGATCACATATTATTTGTCTTTCTGTTTATTTAATTTAGCATAATGTTCTCAAGGTCCATCCTTCTTGTTGCAAATGGCAAGATTTTATTCTTTTTATGGTTGAATACTATACCATTGTGCGTGTGTATACACACCTCACATTTTCTTTATCCATTCCTCCATTAATTGACCTTGTGCTGTGTTGTATTGTACAACTGCACAGACACGACTCAGTGACTAAGCACAGCACATGTATTGTTGGGTCTATGTGCTATGTTCTATGTCCAACTCTTTGTGACCCTATCAGGCTCCTCTGTTTATGGAATTCTCCAGGTAAGAATACTGGAGTAGGTTGCCATTTCCTTCCCCAGGGGATCTTCCCAACCCAGGGATCAAACCCAAGTGTCTTCTGTCTCGTCTTGGCAGGTGGATTCTTTATCACTAGCGCTACCTGGGAAGTGTTGGTGGTTGTCTGAATCTTCTCTCTTTTCTCTTGGTCTGTCTAGGAATATGTGAATTTCATTGGTGGTTGTTTACATTAAAATGTAGGTTACAGGCTATCTAGGAGGAACTGGCTGAACTGGAATTAATATCTCTCAGATAAAAATATGCCAATAGATGGGAATTTGTGTCTTCTCTTCTTGGCGGAGAGAGCGAGATGGTGCAGGTATCTTCGTGTTCAATAGAATAGTTGCATGCTGTTAGGCAGATGCTTGATGTTACTTCTTTGTTACCTGTAAGTATTTAAGTACAGCAGAGCGAGAATGGTGCTGAGTACCCCAGAGGGAAGACTATTCCCATTATTCGTGGGAGATCACTAATGAGAGAAGTCATTTTGGTTTCCTGCTTCTGAGATGGAGCTTACAGCAGCTCTGGGTTCCTCCTCAAGCAGGGCGGTTTCAGGGGTTGCAACAGCAGAGTGTGCCTTGCACTCATGGAGCTCTGACTTTGGCAGTGGCAGTGACAACAGGGGGCGACTTTGGGCTCCTGGTCTCCTGCAGCTTCAGTGAGTGTGGGCCCCTGATTTCCTGCAAAATAGCGTTGTTTCAACACCATTAGCTTCAATGGCACAGTGGTCATGGGTCCTTGGTAACATTCTTTTCTCTTCTAGTCCTGAGGGATAGTGTTCTACAGTATTTTCTAATCTCATCTTGCTTCTGTATCCCTTTGAAAACTTTTGCAAACAATTGACTACATTCATTAAATTCCTTGTTTGAGTATTTAGCATGTTCTGTGTTTTCCTAAGTGGACACTAGCTGATACACTTTTCTTCTTGGGCACCCAACTAAGCTGCATTTTTCCTCCCTTCAAGTTACATGTGGCTGACTTTTAGGAGATGGTATATAACTGAGTGATATATGCTGTATGGGTCCAAGACTTTTGAAAAGTGAGTATGCAACCTTCTCTACTTTTCCTCCACTTTCTTAAGTGTGACATAGATAACTTTAGGGGATGGTGGAATAACAGAATAAGTCTCTGGATGGCCATGTGGAGGAAAGCATTAGGCCATTATTTGAATGGGAAACAAAAATTGTATTTGAACCTTTATGTGCTTTGGTGTCCATGAGAGCAGATGGTGTTACTCTAGCTGATAAAGTTATTCTCCAAATATTATACATTTTTGCTGACTATAAAGCAGCCACAAATGCATCCATAGTAAAAGAGTAGTAGGTGAACAGCAAAATTACTACATTTCTGGAACAAGGATTTATTTATCTTACTTATGGTTGGAATAAAAAGTCTACTATTTTTGAAAACTCCTAAATGTTTCTGAACAAATGGGAAGATAAGCCTACATATGTGCAAAATGACTGGCATATTTGGAGATGTGCATATTTTCTAAACATGACAGACACATGCATGACACAGTGTTTTCCCAAGTGCCGTGTGACTACTAACTTAAACATCTAGGGATGCAGAAGATGATCCACTGGTGTGAAAGAAAGCATGAAAACTTTCCTATTTATTTGGTATCTTATCCTCTTGTAATTTCTATTTTTGAGTATGTTACGTAACACGCTACTACATAGGTAAGTTATACAGTAATAACTACATATTGGAAGTACATGTTCAAAAATCTTGCACTGAAAAGGATGCATGAACAAAAATATTTAGAGACCATTGGCAAACTTAATTTAAGGGCCTTGAAGTAGTCCTAGTGACATGATAATGTTATAAATTCACAGTGTTTTTAATGAGGTAATGGATGTATAGGAGAGTGTTTAATATATAGAAATTCATCTAGTATTACATGGGTTATAGCTTTGCTTCTTTCTTAACTTTCTCTGAAATCTTGGATGAGTTACTTATTTAGTGCTGGTCTCATTTCTTCTTATCAAATATGGGGATTAGGTTAATTTGATTAATTGTGCTCAGTAGTACTCCAAAGGTTTTGATGAGTTTCTCTAGAGCTCCTGCAAAGGTAGGGGGCAGGGAAGACTACAGGAAGACTATAGACAAGACTTTCAGCCTAGCTCTATTACTTCATCTCGGGTACTTAGCTCCTGTTATAGGTTATACGTACACGGTAAGAACAGACGATTTGTCAAACGGCAGGAACGGATGGAGGAAGAAAGGAAAACCCCTGGGCTAGATCACTTCTTAACATCCATTTCCATTTTAAAGGCAAATAAAATTCAAAACTATTATAACTAACCTCTGGTATTGAGAATAAATGCCTATTTAAATATTACATGATGTCCTCTTAGGTAGCTTCCCTGGTGGCTCAGACGGTAAAGCGTCTGCCTACAATGAGGGCGACCCGGGTTCGATTCCTGGGTTGGGAAGATCCTCTGAAGAAGAAAATGGCAACCCACTCCAGTACTCTTTCCTGGAAAATCCATGGACGGAGGAGCATGGCAGGCTACAGTCCATGGGGTCGCAGAGTCAGACATGACTGAGCAACTTCACTTTCATAAGTATAAAACTCCTAGGTGAGATAAATACAATCAAATGTATGGAAAGTCATTATCAATATACTGGGCTTGACGTAAAATGCAAGGTTGCGCTATTAAGAGTCTTAGCATCCCAGTTGGCTTTTTCTTGAGTTAGCTTACTTTACAAAGTCAACCACAGTGTAACTTGTGCTGTGGCTATATTTTTTCCTAAAATCTTTTTATCAACTTATTAATGCGTGTCATATGATCAATTTAACTGGTTAACAAGAAAAGAAGGAAACCAGTAAAGATTCCAAGAGGGAAGAGTTGGCAGAGAGAGAAAAGCACATTTAACACTTCCAGGATGAAAACGCTTTAAAATAGACTAGATATTAGGCTGGTCTATTTTGAACAAATACTTAAACTGTTAATTTTCTAAAATAAGCTCTGTTTGGTCTTTGGGATTCCATACTGGTATTTTCCTGTTCTGAACATGAAAAAGTAAGAATATTTATTTCACTACATTACTATTCATTGGTTATACTTTACATCTTATTATTTGATTTGGCCGGAATACTCCTTGCTCCCTTGACTCTCAGGAAAAGTGACAGCAGGCTGATTCGCATCCTTGCTGGGCTGTGAACCACTTATTTTAAATCCCATACACCATAATGTCATTTAAGTAAAAGCAGCCAGAGACCACTCTTACAGCCCTCTTATTTTGCTGTTTTGTGACTGGGGGCTGAATTATGTAACGGATAGGGGTTGTTACAATGGGCAAGGTGCTTGTAAACTCTTCCCAGGAACTTGTGCTGTTTGGGGTCTACTTACCCTCTGACTCTGTATAAAGGTAAGACACATGGCATTTGGAACCATTTTGGTCAGTTTAGAAACACACCACTAATTACTCATGGTGGTCTGAAATGCTTTCAGTTTACATAAACAGAAATACAGGTCGCCCTTAATTTGTGTCATAATCTGTCCTATTCCTCGCCCTGTAAAAAGGAAGACTAAAATGTTCAGTTGAGCCGCTCATTATGTCCAACTCTTTGTGACCCCCATGAATTGCAGCACACCAGGCCTCCCTGTCCATCACCAACTCCCAGAGTTTACCCAAACTCATGTCCATCAAGTCGGTGATGCCATCCAGCCATCTCATCCTCTGTCATCCCCTTCTCCTCCTGCCCCCAATCCCTCCCAGCATCAGAGTCTTTTCCAATGAGTCAACTCTTCACATGAGGTGGCCAAAGTATTGGAGTTTCAGCTTTAGCATCGTCCTTCCAATGAACACCCAGGACTGATCTCCTTTAGGATGGACTGGTTGGATCTCCTTGCAGTCCAAGGGACTTTCAAGAGTCTTCTCCAACACCACAGTTCAAAAGCATCAATTCTTTGGCACTCAGCTTTCTTTATAGTCCAACTCTCACATCCATACATGACCACTGGAAAAACCACAGCCTTGACTAGACGGACCTTTGTTGACAAAGTAATGTCTCTGCTTTTTAATATGCTATCTACGTTGGTCATAACTTTCCTTCCAAGGAGTAAGAGTCTTTTAATTTCATGGCTGCAATCACTGTTTGTAGTGATTTTGGAGCCCCCCCCAAATAAAGTCTGACACTGTTTCCCCATCTATTTCCCATGAAGTTATGGGACCAGATGCCATGATCTTCGTTTTCTCAATGTTGAGCTTTAAGACAACTTTTTCACTCTCCACTTTCACTCTCATCAAGAGGCTTTTTAGTTTCTCTTCACTTTGAGAAGGAAATGGCAACCCACTCCAGTATTCTTGCCTGGAGAATCCCATGGACGGAGGAGCTTGGTGGGCTACAGTCTACGGGTCGCAAAGTCGGACACGACTAAGCGACTTCACTCACTTTCACTTTCTGCCATAAGGGTGGTGTCATCTGCATATCTGAGGTTATTGATATTTCTCCTGGCAATCTTCATTCCAGCTTGTGCTTCTTCCAGTTCTCATGATGTACTCTGCATATAAGTTAAATAAGCAGGGTGACAATATGCAGCCTTGACATACTCCTTTTCCTATTTGAAACCAGTCTGTTGCTCCATGTCCAGTTCTAACTGTTGCTTCTTGACCTGCATATAGATTTCTCAGGAGGCAGGTCAGGTGGTCTGGTATTCCCATCTCTTTCAGAATTTTCCACAGTTTCTCGTGATCCACACAGTCAAAGGCTTTGGCATAGTCAATAAAGCAGAAATAGATGTTTTTCTGGAACTCTCTTGCTTTTTCCATGATCCAGCGGATGTTGGCAATTTGATCTCTGGTTCCTCTGCCTTTTCTAAAATCAGCTTGAACATCAGGAAGTTCATGGTTCACGTATTGCTGAAGCCTGGCTTAGAGAATTTTGAGCAATACTTTACTAGCATGTGAGATGAGTGCAATTGTGCAGTAGTTTGAGCATTCTTTGGCATTGCCTTTCTTTGGGATTGGAATGAAAACTGACCTTTTCCAGTCCTGTGGTCACTGCTGAGTTTTCCAAATTTGCTGGCATATTGAGTGCAGCACTTTCACAGCATCATCTTTCAGGATTTGAAATAGCTTAACTGGAATTCCATCACCTCCACTAGCTTTGTTTGTAGTGATGCTTTCTAAGGCCCACTTAACTTTGCGTTCCAGGATGTCTGGCTCTAGGTGAGTGATCACACCATTGTGATTATCTGGGTTGTGAAGATCATTTTTGTACAGTTCTTCTGTGTATTCTTGCCATCTCTTCCTACTATCTTGTTTCTGTTAGGTCCATACCATTTCTGTCCTTTATTGAGCCCATCTTTGCATGAAATGTTCCCTTGGTATCTCTAATTTTCTTGAAGAGATCTCTAGTCTTTCCCATTCTGTTGTTTTCCTCTATTTCTTTGTATTGATCGCTGAGGAAGGCTTTCTTATCTCTCCTTGCTATTCTTTGGAACTCTGCATTCAGATGCTTTTGTCTTTCCTTTTCTCCTTTGCTTTTTGCTTCTCTTCTTTTCACAGCTGTTTGTAAGGCCTCCTCAGACAGCCATTTTGCTTTTTGCATTTCTTTTCCATGGGGATGGTCTTGATCCCTGTCTCCTGTACAATGTCACGGACCTCCGTCCATAGTTCATCAGGCACTCTGTTTATCAGATCTAGTGTTATGTAATCCCAAATTCACACGTAGTACAATCAGGCCACGGTAGAACTTTAATGAAAGACTGACCCAGAAGGACTCCGTTTCAGCAGCCCGGGCGGCATCCAGAGCCTCACTTCCTCCAACCCCACCTCCAGGCTGTCCAGATGGAGTTCCCTGCCCCGCCCCTCCCCTCACAGCCAATGGGACACGCGGGACCACCGGGGTCCGCCGGGACCACAGGGAGCCGCCTCTCCTTTGCCCCAGACCGGGGCGGGGCGTCTACCGCTCCCTGCTCTAGGCTGCGCGCATGCGCAGTCTCACAGGGCCTGGGCGAGACGCTTAGGGCTGGGTTTTGCTCTGCTTCCTTTCCCCACGACTTCCCCGAAGCCGTACACCGCAGTGTTACTGAGGGTCCCTTTCCTAATCCCTCAGAGGACGTGCTGCTCCGGCCTTGGGTGCGCCAGTACCCGGATGTGGAGCCGCTCTCGCCCGGCGGGGACTCTGTGGCGGGGCGGAGCGCGGCGGCGTGTGCGGGGGCAGAGAGAAGGGGGCCCCTGGGCCCGGGCGCTCGCCGGACGCCGGGAGGTACCATCACCGCCCACGGGGGAGGAGGCGGCGCCGGCGCTCGGGCGTCCACCCCGGGGCGAGGGCCCGGGGGAGAAGATAGGCCGGCAGTTAAGCTTGCTCCCCGCCGCCCGCGCCGTCTCCTCCGGGCGAGCCTCCCTCGGCCCCCTCCGCTCTCCGCGCTCCCGGTCGGGGGAGAGCGTGGTTTCCTGGCGGCCGTCGCTGTAGCCCGGCCGGGGAGCCCGGAGGAAGCGGGGGAGTCCCCGCCCACGGCCCCCTCCCCTCTGCCCGCCAGCAGCCGCCTCAGCCTCCGAGCCGCTGCAGTCCGGCCTCCAGTCCGAGAGGGGGGCGCGGCGGCGGCGACGACGGCTGGGGAGCGGCTGCGGGCTCGGCGGGGACCGCGCCGCCGCCCCCGTGAATTATTCCCACGTCCCCCGGGGCTCGCTGCCGCCCCCGCCGGCGCCGAGAGTCCGGCCCGGGCCCAATTCTCTTACGGGCCCCCCGGCGGCGGCGGCGGCGGCGGCGGAGCCCGCGGCTCGGGCCCCAATGAGTAACTCCAGGAATAACCGGGTGATGGTGGAAGGGGTCGGGGCCCGCGTAGTGCGCGGCCCAGACTGGAAGTGGGGGAAGCAGGACGGCGGCGAGGGCCATGTGGGCACGGTCCGGAGCTTCGAGAGCCCCGAGGAGGTGGTGGTGGTGTGGGACAACGGCACGGCCGCCAACTACCGCTGCTCCGGGGCCTATGACCTGCGCATCCTGGACAGCGCGCCCACGGGTAAGGGCGGCCCCCGGGGCTCGGGGCCTGCGCGTGGAGCAGGGGCGACGCGGGGTGGGCCGGGGGGCGTCGTGCGGCCTGGGCGAAGCCCCGCGGTCCAACGCCTCCCTCGCCGCGCCCGGCCGGAGGGAGCGGGTAGGGAAAGAGCCAGAGGGAATTTTAGATTCCTTACCCGGTAAACACAAACTTACAGAAAAAAAGACTCCCTTCCCTTCCCTCCTCCCAGTCCCCAAGGGAAATGATGGCTGCACCAGTACAAGGATGCTTTCAAGCCTGGAAGGCACAAAGCACTGGGAAGACCACAGACCCCTCCCCTCTTCCAGGGAAGGGATCTGGAGAGGCCTGTCCAATAAGCCATTGAAATAATCAGCCGCCGAGTGATAAGTGTCTGAAGGGAGGCTTGCCTTGCCATATGGTGTTTCGTTGGCCGGTAACAGTTGCCGAGGGGCCGTTGGTACCTCGGTTTTGTTGCGATTCCCTTTCTTCCTCCTCTGACATGCAGAAAGACTTGGGAGTTCAGTAGCTGAATGCCACTTGATACCCTGTGGACAGATTTTTCATCTTAATTGTTTCGTTGTGTATCGTTATAGCAATCGAAGGAAAAACAGTCTCAATATTGAACCCTTTCTTTGTGTTAAATACTCTCTCAAGTGGAAGATAGGCATAGGGGTCACCTGGTATCTTTTAACATCTCAGTTCATCTGTAAGGTTAAGGCAGAGGCTTATCCATTAACAAGGCTCTGAGTCATTGTCCTCGATTCACCAAATTTCAGGGAACTGTTGGTTACTGATTCTAGAGCTTGTTCTCAGAATAATTTAATCGAATTCATTTTCACGTAGATTTATCCTTGGGACCCTGTTCAGTAGGAAATAGTTTCAGATTTCATATTTGATAGTTTTCAGCATGCTTTAGCTATTTCTAAAGCTTTATGATTGAGTTTGGCAAAACCTAACAGACCCTGAAATGGGTACATAGTTATTGTTAGCAGCCAATAGAAAGGAAATTAACACAAAGGCAATTCAGTTATTGAATAGATAATGCCTAGAATTGTGTTTCTTAGCTGGTTGTTTAAATATTGCAGAAGATTTATGTGCAGGGCCAAAAGAAAAGATTTCCCAGTACAGGAAGGGACCACCAGTGTGTTCTTACAGAATACTCATTGCAAGCATATGTAAATATCAATGTATTGTAAATCTGCAACCCTTTTAAAACAGTGTTAAGAACCTACTGTATTATTCTCTTCTGTACTTCTGCTTCTTAGCTTAATAGTACCTATTATTGGTTGTTATACTATGCTATGCTAAGTCGATTCAGTCGTGTCCCACTGTTGGCAACCCCATGGACTTTATAGCCTGCCATGCTCCTGTGTCCTTGGGATTCTCCAGGCAAGAATACTGGAGCGGATTGTCATGCCCCTCTCCAGGGGATCTTCTCCATCCAGGGATCGAACTTGCATTTCTTATGTCTTCTGCGTTGGTAGGCAGGTTCTGTACCACTCGCGGCACTGCGCCACATGGGAAGCCCCTTGGTGATTGTTCCATGTTAGCGGATATAGATCCACCTTATTATTCCATAGCCGCATAATATTCCAGTGAGTGTATGCAGTACTTTATTTAACCAGTGCTGTGTTGATGAACATTTGTATTGTTCCAGGTCTTATTTACAATGATGTTCTGAATAAGTCCTTGAACATGTATATGCATGTGTATTGAGCACTTCGGAAGTGGAATTGCCGCATTAAAGGGTACATATATGTAACATTTTGGTAGATGTTGACTACATGCCCTGCAGAGACATTTTTACCAATTTGCCCTCCTAACAACACTGTATGGGGCATATTCTTGTTTCTGGACACTCTTAATTAAAATTTTATTCTGCTGGCGCAAGCTAAACTTTGACTACAACTCAACAATTTGAAGGCATCTTGGGATCCATAATGGTAGGTTTATGGGGAATTTTAAATATCTTTCCAGGGTAAAGGTAAAGTGTAACAAATCCTCTGCTGCAGCAGATTTGGAAGGGATATTCCTGTTCCCTGTATGTGTTAAAGTATGAAATATATCTGTCCTATAAATAGTTTCATTATCTTATGTAAAAACAGGTATTTTTCAGAGGTTTAAAAATCTTAGTTTACAAGATAATTTACACATTATTTAGTTTATTGGTATGTATCAATTCATCTTGTTCATCGGATGCTGTTAGCAAACGTTTTTAAAACCCCTGTAGAGAATTAGTGTTAAGCAAATAAAGCAAGAAGGTAAAGTTTCTTAAAGGAGAAAACATCTGCTATGTTAAAATGTAGAACAGTCCTGTTTACTGTTTGGGACAAGGTTTCTCAGTTTTGGCACTATTGCTGTTTGGAACTGATTAGATAATTCTTTCCTGGAGGGGCTGCCCTGTGCACGCGCCACTGCCCACTGGTTGTAGCCATGATAACCAAGAATGTTTCAGACAGTGCCATGTGCCCCCTAGGGAGCAGGGTTGCCCCCCAGTTGATACTCATTAGTTTAAGGATTTGTGCTTATGTGGTAAAAGTATACCAAAAAGTAATAATAAATGCCAAACTCAAGGGAGTGGATATCTTTACATTGAAGGAAGTGTAGTGTGGTAATTTTTTTGGTAAATTTTATGTTGTTAACTGGGTTGTGGGTGTGTAGGTGTTTGTTATATTTTTATGCCTTTTGTGTTCTTAAACTTCATTGTTTTTAAAATTCTTATAATATTTACCAGGACAACTGAGATTGGTTATTCAATTTTTTGTTTCTTATGTGTACTCATTATATGAACAGAAAATTTATTGAAGTCTGTTTGGGAATTAAGAAATGGGTGTGTTTTAAAATAAAATTCTGTGAAACTTTCTGAGAATTAAGGATTCTGGAGTGGTTGACTCATTTTGAATATTTCTTTTATTCCTTTATTGTGTTTTGGAGATTTTGTCTGAGGGTTGTATGTGGGGTCTGTCCCATTTTGGCACATAAGCTTTATTTCTTTCGGGTGTCATATGATAAGTTTGAATTTATGGCTAGGATAGTCAGGCTTTGAAAAGAGGAGCATTTAGTGTATGTTTGAATGATATAACTTCTGTCTTGTATCCGGATATATTTGGTTAATTTGTAGTGAGTAAGAAGATTGTGTAAATACATATGTTATTGAATTCGTTGGGAGTTAATTTTGGGAAGTGTGTAATCAAGTAGGTATAGTCGATATTTTCTCATTTAGGTACTGACTTTATAGGATTGGGGAGAAATGTATTTTTGCTCAGTGCTTTTTTTTGGTCGCTTGACCTCAGTGTTGTATTGTTACCAGAGAAAGTGTGGAGAAGATAATTTGCGTTGCCTATCAAGGTTCTTTCTACCCTCCTGAGTATGCATATTGAAAGTTAGAAGTATAGATGGTTAGGTTTACTTAAAATCAGCTTCTGGTATTGTTGGTCCAGGCTGTCTTGGGGTGGTTCTTTGTCCTTTTCTTCCACCCGTAGCAAAGAGTGCTTCTTTGGTCACACGTGGACCAACTCCTTAGACGTCATTACTCAGTTGAAGGCCTAGGAGTGCTCACCCTGGATAAAAAGTGAAGTCGATTAATAACCCTCAGCATTTCCTTTCCGAACCCCCCTATTTCTCCTCTGATCTACAGGAGAAAAGAGTGTTATCCGGGGAGAGAGCCTTGGGAAAAAACAGGACTTGTGTGAACAGTGTTTGCAGAGTAGGATGCCAGACCTGGAAAAGATGAGATATTGTGAGATGGTTTTTGCTAAAGGCATCTGTAAGGAAAGCTTGATTTTCCTAAAGAGCCTATCTATTTTAAGACTTAGGTAACATACCTTTTCCTTTTTTATCTTCATCTACTAAAATGATGTTTTAAATTATGAAAGTCCATCTAGTTTTAATACTCCCTGAAGATTGCAACTTGGTTGAATGAGGACCTCAAGAAATCAGCTTGAAGTTCTCAAGAAATAGTTACCCCTCTATCAGTACTTGTCAGAGAGTAAGCATGCAGGTCACCTGGGAACCTTTAAAAATGCAGATTCTGATTTACTAAGTGTGGAATTCAGCAAGAGTAAAGGCTCCCAGATGATGGAGATGATGCTGGCCCTTGGACACACCTGGTCTTAGTTGTGGCATGTGCTCAGTTGCTCAGTCGAATCTGACTCTTTGAGACCCCGTGAACTGTACCCGACCAGACTCCTTTGTCTATGGGATTCTCCAAGCAAGAATACTAGAGTGGGTTGCCATGCCCTCCTCCAGGGGATCTTCCTAACCCAGGGATCAAACCCAGGTCTCCTGCATGGCAGGCAGATTCTTTACTGTCTGAGCCACCAGGGAAGCCCTAGTTGTGGCAGGCAAACTCTTTTTTTTTTTTCTCCTGGCTTTTTTTTTTTTCTTTTTTTTAAAATTTTATTTTATTATTATTTTTTTTTAATTTTAAAATCTTTAATTCTTACATGCATTCCCAAACATGAACCCCCCTCCCACCTCCCCTCCCCATAACATCTCTCTGGGTCATCCCCATGCACCAGCCCCAAGCATGCTGAATCCTGCGTCAGACATAAGACTGGCGATTCGATTCTTACATGATAGTATACATGTTAGAATGCCATTCTGCCAAATCATCCCACCCTCTCCCTCTCCCTCTGAGTCCAAAAGTCCAATATACACATCTGTGTCTTTTTTGCTGTCTTGCATACAGGGTCGTCATTGCCATCTTTCTAAATTCCATATATATGTGTTAGTATACTGTATTGGTGTTTTTCTTTCTGGCTTACTTCACTCTGTATAATCGGCTCCAGTTTCATCCATCTCATCAGAACTGATTCAAATGAGTTCTTTTTAATGGCTGAGTAATACTCCATTGTGTATATGTACCACAGCTTTCTTATCCATTCATCTGCTGATGGACATCTAGGTTGTTTCCATGTCCTGGCTATTATAAACAGTGCTGCGATGAACATTGGGGTACATGTGTCTCTTTCAATTCTGGTTTCCTTGGTGTGTATGCCCAGAAGTGGGATTGCTGGGTCATAAGGTAGTTCTATTTGCAATTTTTGAAGCAATCTCCACACTGTTCTCCATAGTGGCTGTACTAGTTTGCATTCCCACCAACAGTGTAGGAGGGTTCCCTTTTCTCCACACCCTCTCCAGCATTTATTGCTTGCAGATTTTTGGATCGCAGACATTCTGACTGGTGTGAAGTGGTACCTCATTGTGGTTTTGATTTGCATTTCTCTAATAATGAGTGATGTTGAGCATCTTTTCATGTGTTTGTTAGCCATCCGTATGTCTTCTTTGGAGAAATGTCTATTTAGTTCTTTGGCCCATTTTTTGATTGGGTCGTTTATTTTTCTGGAATTGAGCTGCATAAGTTGCTTGTATATTTTTGAGACTAGTTGTTTGTCAGTTGCTTCATGTGCTATTATTTTCTCCCATTCAGAAGGCTGTCTTTTCACCTTGCTTATATTTTCCTTTGTTGTGCAGAAGCTTTTAATTTTAATTAGATCCCATTTGTTTATTTTTGCTTTTATTTCCAGAATTCTGGGAGGTGGGTCATAGAGGATCTTGCTGTAATTTATGTCTGAGAGTGTTTTGCCTATGTTCTCCTCTAGGAGTCTTATAGTTTCTGGTCTTGAGTTTATTTTTGTGTGCGGTGTTAGAAAGTGATCTAGTTTCATTCTTGTACAAGTGGTTGACCAGTTTTCCCAGCACCACTTGTTAAAGAGATTGTCTTTACTCCATTGTATATTCTTGCCTCCTTTGTCAAAGATAAGGTGTCCATATGTGTGTGGATTTATCTCTGGGCTTTCTATTTTGTTCCATTGATCTATATTTCTGTCTTTGTGCCAGTACCATACAGTCTTGATGACTGTGGCTTTGTAGTAGAGCCTGAAGTCAGGCAAGTTGATTCCTCCAGTTCCATTCTTATTTCTCAAGATTGCTTTGGCAATTCGAGGTTTTTGTATTTCCATACAAATCTTGAAATTATTTGTTCTAGTTCTGTGAAAAATATGGCTGGTATCTTGATAGGGATTGCATTGAATTTGTAAATTGCATTGGGTAGTATACTCATTTTCACTATATTGATTCTTCCGATCCATGAACATGGTATATTTCTCCATCTATTAGTGTCCTCTTTGATTTCTTTCACCAGTGTTTTATAGTTTTCTATATATAGGTCTTTAGTTTCTTTAGGTAGATATATTCCTAAGTATTTTATTCTTTTCATTGCAATGGTGAATGGAATTGTTTCCTTAATTTCTTTTTCTACTTTCTCATTATTCGTGTATAGGAATGCAAGGGATTTCTGTGTATTGATTTTATATCCTGCAACTTTACTATATTCATTGATTAGCTCTAGTAATTTTCTGGTGGAGTCTTTAGGGTTTTCCATGTAGAGGATCATGTCATCTGCAAACAGTGAAAGTTTTACTTCTTCTTTTCCAATTTGGATTCCTTTTATTTCTTTTTCTGCTCTGATTGCTGTGGCCAAAACTTCCAGAACTATGTTGAATAGTAGCGGTGAAAGTGGGCACCCTTGTCTTGTTCCTGACTTTAGGGGAAATGCTTTCAATTTTTCACCATTGAGGATAATGTTTGCTGTGGGTTTGTCATATATATAGCTTTTATTATGTTGAGGTATGTTCCTTCTATTCCTGCTTTCTGGAGAGTTTTTATCATCAATGGATGTTGAATTTTGTCAAAGGCCTTCTCTGCATCTATTGAGATAATCATATGGTTTTTATTTTTCAATTTGTTAATGTGGTGAATTACATTGATTGATTTGCGGATATTGAAGAATCCTTGCATCCCTGGGATAAAGCCCACTTGGTCATGGTGTATGATCTTTTTAATGTGTTGTTGGATTCTGATTGCTAGAACTTTGTTGAGGATTTTTGCATCTATGTTCATCAGTGATATTGGCCTGTATTCTCTTTTTGTGACATCTTTGTCAGGTTTTAGTATTAGGGTGATGGTGGCCTCATAGAATGAGTTTGGAAGTTTACCTTCCTCTGCAATTTTCTGGAAGAGTTTGAGGAGGATAGGTGTTAGCTCTTCTCGAAATTTTTGGTAGAATTCAGCTGTGAAGCCGTCTGGACCTGGGCTTTTGTTGGCTGGAAGATTTCTGATTACAGTTTCAATTTCCGTGCTTGTGATGGGTCTGTTAAGATTTTCTCTTTCTTCCTGGTTCAGTTTTGGAAAATTGTACTTTTCTAAGAATTTGTCCATTTCTTCCACGTTGTCCATTTTATTGGCATACAACTGCTGATAGTAGTCTCTTATGATCCTTTGTATTTCTGTGTTGTCTGTTGTGATCTCTCCATTTTCATTTCTAATTTTATTGATTTGATTTTTCTCTCTTTGCTTCTTGATGAGTCTGGCTAATGGTTTGTCAATTTTATTTATCCTTTCAAAGAACCAGCTTTTGGCTTTGTTGATTTTTGCTATGGTCTCTTTTGTTTCTTTTGCATTTATTTCTGCCCTAATTTTTAAGATTTCTTTCCTTCTGCTAACTCTGGGGTTCTCCATTTCTTCCTTTTCTAGTTGCTTTAGTTGTAGAGTTAGGTTATTTATTTGACTTTTTTCTTGTTTCTTGAGGTATGCCTGTATTGCTATGAACTTCCCTCTTAGCACTGCTTTTATAGTGTCCCGCAGGTTTTGGGTTGTTCTGTTTTCATTTTCATTTGTTTCTATGCATATTTTGATTTCTTCTGTGATTTGTTGGTTATTCAGAAGTGTGTTGTTCAGCCTCCATATGTTGGAATTTTTAATAGTTTTTCTCCTGTAATTGAGATCTAATCTTAATGCATTATGGTCAGAAAAGATGCTTGGAATGATTTTGATTTTTTGAATTTATCAAGTTTAGATTTATGGCCCAGGATGTGATCTATCCTGGAGAAGGTTCCATGAGCACTTGAAAAAAAGGTGAAATTCATTGTTTTGGGGTGAAATGTCCTATAGATATCAATTAGGTCTAACTGATCTAATGTATCATTTAAAGTTTGTGTTTCTTTGTTAATTTTCTGTTTAGTTGCTCTGTCCATAGGTGTGAGTGGGGTATTAAAGTCTCCCACTATTATTGTGTTATTGTTGATTTCCCCTTTCATACTTGTTAGCATTTGTCTTACATATTGCAGTGCTCCTATACTGGGTGCATATATATTTATAATTGTTATATCTTCTTCTTGTATTGATCCTTTGATCATTATGTAGTGGCCTTCTTTGTCTCTTTTCACAGCCTTTGTTTTAAAGTCCATTTTATTGGATATGAGTATTGCCACTCCTGCTTTCTTTTGGTGTCTATTTGCATGGTATATCTTTTTCCAGCCCTTCACTTTCAGTCTGTATGTGTCCCTTGTTTTGAGGTGGGTCTCTTGTAAGCAGCATATAGAGGGGTCTTGTTTTTGTATCCATTCGGCCAGTTTTTGCCTTTTGGTTGGGGCGTTCAACCCATTTACGTTTAAGGTAATTATTGATAAGTATGATCCCGTTACCATTTACTTTATTGTTTTGGGTTTGGGTTTATACACCCTTTTTGTGTTTCCTGTCTAGAGGATATCCTTTAGAATTTGTTGGAGAGCTGATTTGGTGGTGCTGAATTCTCTCAGCTTTTGCTTGTCTGTAAAGCTTTTGATTTCTCCTTTGTATTTGAATGAGATCCTTGCTGGGTACAGTAATCTGGGCTGTAGGTTATTGTCTTTCATCACTTTAAGGATGTCTTGCCATTCCCTCCTGGCCTGAAGAGTTTCTATTGAAAGATCAGCTGTTATTCTTATGGGAATCCCCTTGTGTGTTATTTGTTGTTTTTCCCTTGCTGCTTTTAATATTTGTTCTTTGTGTTTGATATTTGTTAATTTGATTAATATATGTCTTGGGATGTTTCGCCTTGGGTTTATCCTATTTGGAACTCTCTGGGTTTCTTGGACTTGGGTGATTATTTCCTTCCCCATTTTAGGGAAGTTTTCAACTGTTATCTCCTCAAGGATTTTCTCATGATCTTTCTTTCTGTCTTCTTCTTCTGGGACTCCTATAATTCGAATGTTGGAGCATTTCATATTGTCCTGGAGGTCTCTGAGATTGTCCTCATTTCTTTTAACTTGTTTTTCTTGTTTCCTCTCTGATTCATTTATTTCTACCATTCTATCTTCTATTTCACTAATCCTATCTTCTGCCTCCGTTATCCTACTATTTGTTGCCTTCAGAGTGTTTCTGATCTCATTTATTGCGTTATTCATTATATTTTGACTCTTTTTTATTTCTTCTAGGTCCTTGTTAAACCTTTGTTGCATCTTCTCAATCCTTGTCTCTAGGCTATTTATCTGTGATTCCATTTTGATTTCAAGATTTTGGATCATTTTCACTATCAATATTCGGAATTCCTTCTCAGGTAGATTCCCTACTTCTTCCTCTTTTGTTTGGTTTGGTGGGCAACTCTCCTGTTCCTTTACCTGCTGAGTATTCCTCTGTCTCTTCATCTTGGTTATATTGCTGCGTTTGGGTGGTCTTTTTATATTCTGGTAATTTGTGGAGTTCTCTTTATTATGGAGCTTCCTCACTGTGGGTGGGGTTCTATCAGTGGCTTGTCAAGGTTTCCTGGTTAGGGAGGCTTGTGTTGGAGTTCTGGTGGGTGGAGCTGGGTTTCTTCTCTCTGGAGTGCAGTGGAGTGACCAGTAATGGGTTATGAGACATCAAAGGTTTTGGAATAATTTTGAGCTGCCTGTATATTAAAGCTCAGGGGAGTGTTCCTGTGTTGCTGGAGAATTTGCGTGGTATGTCTTGTTTTGGAACTTGTTGGCCCTTGGGTGGAGCTTGGTTTTGGTGTAGGTATGAAGGCATTTGATGAGCTCCTATTGCTTAATGTTCCCTGAATTCAAGAGTTCTTTAATGTTTTCAGGCTTTGGATTTAAGCCTCCTGCTTCTGGTTTTCAGTTTTATTTTTACAGTAGCCTCTAGACTTCTCCATCTATACAGCACCAATGATGAAACATCTAGGTTAAAGATGAAAAGTCTCTCCACATTGAGGGACACTCAGAGAGGTTCACTGAGTTACAAGGAGAAGAGAAGATGGAGGGGGTAGTTAGAGGTAACTGGAATGAGATGCGGTGAGATCAAAAGAGGAGAGAGCAAGCTAGCCAGTAGTCACTTCCTTATGTGCGCTCTATAGTCTGGACCGCTCAGAGGTATTTATGGAGTTATACGGGGAAGGGGAGAGGGAGGAAGTAGACAGAGGTGGCCAGGAGGATAAGAGAGAGGAATGAGAAGGAGAGAGACAAATCCTGCCAGTAACCAGTTCCTTAGGTGTTCTCCACCGTCTGGAACCCACAAAGATTCACAGAGTTAGATAGAGAAGAGATGGGGGAGAAAAGAGACAGAGGCCACCTGGTGGAGAAAAAGGAGAGTCCAAAGGAGGAGAGAGTGGTCAAGCCAGAAATCTCGCTCTCAGGTAAACTTGGGTAGTGAAGTTTGGGTTTTTAAATGTACAAAATTGACACCAAAAACCTAAGAGCAAAGATTAAAAATCTAGAGTAGAGGTTGGATTTTCAAAAATACAATATTAAAGAAAAGAGGCAGAAGGAAAAAGGAAGAAAGAAAAAAAAAAGAGAAAAAAAACCAACAATAAGAATTATTAAAAAAAAAAACAAACCGCCAACAACCATCCAAAGACTATATATGGTGTTTGCCTTAAAAAAAAAAAAAAGGCCTTTTTTAAAAAAAAAATAGTAATAGTAGGTTATAGAAATAAAAATTAAAGGAGAAATAGAAGACTTAACAATTAAAAAAAGTTAGAAAAAAAAGAAAAGGGAATGATTTTAAAAATAGTAAAAATATTTCTGGTCCTTCTCTGATGTTGTGGGCTGTGTGGGATCACTTCCAAGGTGGTTCCCTCTGTTTAACTTCTTCTGTTTGCTGGTTTTTTAGGCTCACTAGTTCAGTCGCGCTGTGGGGAGGGGGGATGCTGCAAACAAATAGCACTGTCATGTGCACACAGTGTCTCAGCCCCACTTGACCTGTCCCTTCTCGCGGCGCACAAACCACTCCGGCTCTACCATGCTCAGCCAGGAACCGTCTGGGGCTGGCCCTAGGCTGCGTGCACTTCCCCGGTCCAAGCCGCTCAGGTTCGGCGCTCAGGCAGCCCTCAGAGGCACACATTCGGCTGGGACTGCGCTTTGTGCCCTTCCCCTGTCTGAGTAGCTCAGGAGTTTGGCGAGCGCGATCACCGCGGCTTGTCACCTTTTCTGCCGCTGCTGCTCAGCTTTCTGGGTGGACCGCTGGCGCCCCCCGTGAGGCAGATGGTGACTGTCCAGCACCCCCAGAAGTCTTAGCAAAGAAGCCTGCTTGCAGTTAGGTAAGTAAAGTCTCTCCGGGTCTGCAATTGCCCCTTTCCAGTCCTTACGGCTCTGGCTGCCTGTCCCCGGCGGGGGATGGTCTGCAGCCGGCTTTTTCCGTTCAGTCCTTTGTTCTATGCTCGGTCCTGGCGGTGTCTTATGTTCCAGCTTTTCGTTCGGTAGCTATCCCACAGTCTGGTTTGCTAGCCCAAGTTAGATCGTTCTGGTTGCGCGTGGGGCGTTCCTGCCCGATTCTTACAAAGCTCTGCAGCCCGCGCCTCAGGCAAACTCTTGAATTGGGCCTGTGGGGTCTGGTTCCCTGACTAGGGATTGACCCCAGGCTCCCTGCATTGGGAGCACAGAGTCTTAGCCACTGGACCACCAGGGAAGTCCCCTGTAATGCTGTCTTAATATATGGTGGTGGTTTAGTTCCTGAGTTGTATCCAACTCTTGCAACCCCACGGACTGTGTAGCTTGCCAGGCTCCTGTGTCCATGAGATTTCCCTAGGCAAGAATACTGGAGTGGGTTGCCATTTCCTTCTCCAGAATCAAACCCAGGTCTCTTGCATTATAGGCGGATTCTTTACCAACAGAGCCACCAAACTACAGGCTTATCTCTGTGGTTAGATTAGATATTTCTTTTTGGATGTGTCTCCAGGTAGCCTCCCACAGGTTCTCTCCTCCACCTTTAATTGCTAGATAGTGTGATTGCAGAGTACCCTGTGCTCCTTTCTGCTGCTACAGGGATGCTGGTTGTAATTGTCTTTTGCATGAGATTATTAGTTGGAGGGAAAGGAGTGTGTGTGTGTGTTTGTTCCTTGTATCTCCATTTTCTAGCAAAACCATAGCTCTGGATGAGTATTTTCTGAATAAATCACTCTTCTCAAAGAGCTTTGAACTCATTAGATGTGCAGTTGGATTCCTAACACAGATAAAAAGAAACTCAGGCTTAGAGAGATGAAGAAACTTGTTCAGTTCCAAAGCTGGTGAATGGCAGATTATAGGAATGAAAACTCAGTTAATTCATTGCTTTTCCCCATCATCCTCTCTTCTGTTTATAGTAGTTCAAAAATGATCACCATTTGTACTACTTTTCCTGAGGGAAAGTTGACTAGAAAATTGAGGTAAATTGTTCTAGTCTGGATATGGTTGGTTGATTATTTTAATATAACACTGTTGTTGGACATTAATGGTTTTTCTGTATGTGTATTCCACGTGTAACATGTAATCCAGCAGTATGGCACCCCTCCTTTAAGCCTCTTATATTTAAATAATCCTGTTTTTTCATTGTTTTCCCATTTTTAGAAGTGGTGAATTGGTGTGGTTTCCTGTCTGCTGACTGGACCCTGATTAATGCAATGTGTTTACCTAACTCAGTCTTATGTTTCTATTTCATTTACCAGTCAAATAAACATTTTAATTGAAATTTAGCTGGTAGTTTTCTATCTTTTCTGGTCCTGATCATTTCTTACAAATGAATTAGAAGGTGTTTCACTTTTATATTTTGAATAAATGAATTCAGAATCCACTGAATTTAAGATGAAATAAAAATGATTTTCTTTTATGGATGCAGATATTAGAGTTTATTGGTGACACACAGTGTTTCAGCATTAAAGACCACATAAGAGGGAAGTATCTTCAGATGTCACTTTTCACCTTGCTTACTCTAGTTCCCTTTGGACTGCATTGATTTTCTTATTTCTTGTCAGACATCACCTTTACCTGGAGGGACAGATTAAATGGTACAATTAAAAAATATATGTATCTTCTAGGGAGCATACTGTTAGCAACCACTTTTCATTCTAGAAAACGTGTGCAATTTGGAAATACTCTTATTTTGTAGGAAAAAAAAGAAACTTATTTTTGATTTTGACTCTTAAGCACTTTATCCCAAGATAATCAACATGTGGTTTTATATCATTAAGATGTATTCTGCAACTCTGCCTATGTCTTAGTGTGCCAGAAGTGAGCAACATTGTTAGACCCTCAGCTGTCAAACTCCCACCCATCCTCACTACACCTTGTGTGTGTTGTATGATTTTTTTTAGTGACCCACTGAGGGTTCTAGTATCAGCTGAGTAATGTATAGTTACTAACCTAATTTCATTCTTAGGTTTTTAGAAAAAATAGTAAATGTGAAAGTTTTAATGGAAGTCCGTATCCTTTATTCAGAATGCTTGGGACTGAGTTGATAAGCTTTTGGATTTCAGAGCTGTAATATGATATTCCACAGAGTACATATCTCCCACTTCCAGGCCTAGAACAGCACCTGTCATATCAGATACACCAGTATTTCTGCAGAAAGCGTATGAATACTTATACTAAGGGAAAAACATCTGCTTCACTGAATACGCCGAAGCCTTTGACTGTGTGGATTGTGACAAACTGTGGAAAATTCTTAAGAGATGCAAATATCAGACCACCTTACCTGCCTCCTGAGAAACCTGTATGTGGTTCAAGAAACAACAGTTAGAACCGTACATGGAACAATGGATTGGTTCAAAATTGGGAAAAGGAGTACATCAAGTCTGTATATTGTCACCCTGCTTACTTAACTTATATGCAAAGTACATCATGCAGAATGCTGGGCTGGATGAATCACAAGCTGGAAATCAAGATTGCTGGGAGAAATTTCAACAACCTCAGATATGCAGATGATGTGACTCAAATGGCAGAAAGTGAAGAGGAACTTAAGAGCCTCTTGATGAGGTTGGAAGAGGAGGGTGAAAAAGCTGGCTTAAAACTCAGCATTCAGGAAACTAAGATCATGGCGTCTGGTCCCATCATTACATGGCAAAGAGAAGGGGAAAAAGTGAAAACAGTGGCAGATTTTCTTTTCTTGGGCTCCAAAATCACTGTGGATGGTGACTGCAGCCATGAAATTAAAAGATGCTCCTAGGAAGGAAAGCTATGACAAACCTAGACAGCATATTGAAAAGCAAAGACATCAGTTTGCTGACAAAGGTCTATATAGTCAAAGCTACTGGTTTTTCCTGAATATTCATTGGAAGGACTGATGCTGAAGCTGAAGCTCCAATACCTTGGTCACCTGATGTGAAGAGCCGACTCATTAGAAAAGACCATGATGTTGAGAAAGATTGAAGGCAGGAGGAGAAAGGGGACGACAGAGGATGAGATGGTTGGATGGCATCACTGATTCAATGGACGTGAATTTGAGCAAGCTCCGGAAGATGGTGAAGGACAGGGAAGCCTGGCATGCTGGAGTCCATGGGGTCGTAAAGAGTTGGACACAACTGAGTGAGTGACTGACAAAACAACAACGTAGTCTTTTGTTCATTCAGATCAGGGTTTACCACTCAGTTTGCTGCTCATTTACAAAAAACTTGAGAGTTTTGGGATTTTGGAATAGATAAGAGATTGTGAGTGTATCTCTTCGATTTCAAAGCACATTCTTCTGTATTTCCTGGGTCATGTACCTCACTTTGCAAACTGTTGTACTGAGTCACCAGACAAGAGTTTATGCATGTGAAGTATCTGTGGGAAAATGGCTCTTTTAGAATGTTCCTCATTCTCCTAAGCCCATTTCTTTGCTCATATACTTTCAGATGTCCCCAAGGCCAGTTTAGCTTGCCCCCTACCCCCTTTTAAACTGGGATGTTTGCATTACAATATACCACCTCCTCAGAGCGAACTGGGAACACAGAAATAATTTGATCTTTTCCCCATAGATTAGCTCTGTGTAAATAGGTTCTTATGAAATAGTCTGGTATCTAAGTTATCTTTACAAGTTCATTTCTGAGGGAAAATGATCCTGAATTCTAAACAACTGGCTTTTAACTGAACTTGTAGAACACAACTAAGATAAAGTGGTGTTTAAACTAATGGAGGAGATAATGGAATGTAGCAGGTAGTCCAGACACTCACTTCTGGCTTGGAGTGACTTTGGGAGCATATTTACTTCAGTAGATGCTTGCTGTGGTTAGGGTTAGTTTATATTCTCTTTGCATACTCATGATAAGAGTATACGGCTTTCTCCCAGGGGTGGGTTTATCGTCTTGATAATTTTGTTCCTAAAAAAGCAAGAAATGGGGTGGAAATTTCTGATATTAAAAAAATCATTATTTGGACTTTGGGAGTTTTGTAGGGCTAGTAGTGATAATAAATCATGAAAGCTTGGGATTGTGATGTTTTACATTATGGTGCTTTGCTTACTTCCCTTTCCCAGCCTCTCTTCGTGGAGTAGTGGACAATGCACTGGGTTAGTAGGAAAGTTCAAGTGTTTGTTCATTCTCTGTTTCCTCATGTGGACTTGTTAACTAGAGGAACAGACATTTACCGGACTCGTATCATGTATCAGAAACTATGCCAAGCTTTTTACATACTTTATCTCATTTAGTCCTGATAAAAGTGTTATTTGATTGCCTTCATTTTACTGATGAGAAAACAAGCTATGGGAAATGAACAAGGGTGCCCAAGATTTCATAAGTAATTGGTTGATGGTTGAGGTTCACATCCAGGCTTGTCAGTTCCCCCCACCCCCCATACTTTATAACATTAATCTCTTTAAACTTTAATTCTTCACCTGTCAAGTGAAGTTGGAGTAGGTCAAGATACATAGATGTTTTGCTTCTAAAATGAAATAATGAAGTTTTATCTGTTAGGAGGGAAAAAAGTGGATAAAGTTCTCATTTTTGTTTGATTTCATTTTCTACTCTTGTGTAACAAGTGCTAAAAATAGCAAATATATTACTGAAAATGCTAGTTATGTGCCTAGTTTGACACCTTGTTTCTTTGGCTTGAATTGTGTGAGGCATGATAGTTATGCAAGCTTTTAATAAAGTAGAGTAGAAAAAATAGATGAGAGAATAACTTGGCCAACAGAAAAGATGAGAGAATCATAGATTTTGAGTGAGATGCTTTCAAAGACATCTCCTTAACTCAAAATAAGAGTTGGTTGGAAGTTGATCGTGTTTCACTTTATTGCACTATTGAAATTAACTAAGAAATAGATAATTTTTTCATTTTTCCAGGGAGCACTAGTGATACAGAACCTGCCTGCCAATGCAGGAGACCTCAGTGACAAGAGTTCAGTTCCTGGACAAGGAAAATCCCCTGGAGAAGGGCTTGGCAACCCACTCCAGTGTTCTTGCCTGGAGAATCCCAGGGACGGGGGAGCCTGGTGGGCTGCCGTCTATGGGGTCGCACAGAGTCGGACACGACTGAAGCGACTTAGCAGCAGCAGCAGCAGAGTCAAGAGCATAAGAGGCCAGGCTTTGTAATCAGATTCACATGGTTTGAATTTGAGCCCACATATCCTCAATTTCTTCATCTATAAATGAGAATAATAATGCCTACCTTTTAATATTGTTAGGAAGGTTATGTGATACATGTGAAGCACCTAGCTTGGTGTACTGATTTAAGTAGTAGTTAGTATTAATAATAATCTTATTTTCACTAATTTACTGTTTCTCAAGAGTAAGGAATGTGGAGTATACCAAGCAGCTGGCAGGTCACAAAGGCCTCACCCTCATTAGGAATTTTAATTACACTTCAGTCAGTTTCTAAACAATAAGTACTTTGATGGTTCAGGGAGGATAAGATGCATATTCTAGTTGGTTAACCCTGTTTAATCTCTGTAAACTTTTTGTCACATTGATTTGGGGTTAAAATTGAGTGAATCCATAAATCAGAAATAGGAATTTCTGGTTAGTTGAATGACCTCAGCAAATAGTTACGCCGCAATAAGTAATTGCGTTTAAACACTGGTTGATGACTTGTAAATTACTTTTTACTGTTAGGTGAAATCTTTTAATTAGGGCGAAAAGGTAGAGGGTTAACTAGGCACTGTACTAGTCTACTAGGAATGCTTATCTTTTATTTTAAAAGTTTATTACATATATTTAAGATATCCATGTACATGAGTGATTAATAAATACCTGTGCACCTATCTACAAATAAAGCATTTCTGATGTTTGAAACACTGTACTTCTTCCCAATTTCATTCCCTTCCTCTCCTAAAGTAACCACTATGTAGAAATTCTGCTACCACTATGTAGAAATTAGAAGTTCCTATGGATATCTTTACATTTATGCTATGTTGTATCTATCTGTAAATAATCAACAGTTTTGTATTCTTGTATAATTTTAAAATGGAGCATTATGGTTGAAGAGTTCATCCATGGCGAATTGTGTGGCTCTTAAAAATTCATTTTAGATACTCCATTATTTATCTAATATATGTCTGCACTCTCTTATTAATGAACATTTATATTATTTACTTTTGCTTCACATAATGAACTGCTTATAGTGGGAAACTTCTCTCTTTCAATCATCTTTTCTCTCTAGAAATTTAGCAGTTTACTTAGATAAATCAATGCTTTGTGGATTTGAATTGTTTTCCTTGCCTCTTTTAAGAACTTGTGGTTATTGATTTCAATTAGCATGTTTTACCGTTCTCATAAAATTAGCCAACAGAAAGACTTAAGCTATGTAAATTCTCTAAGTTACTGAATTTAGGCGAGATGTCATTAAATGTAGAGCAGATGGTCATTTAAGTATTAGAATGAGTCAAAAGCTATCATCAGGTGGTTCATTTAACAGTGGCAGATGTCTTCATAAAGCTTAGCAAAGGGAAAGAGCATTACTCTCTAGGGTGATATGGTATTCTATAAGAAGAAAAAGCACTAATGGGTTTAGTTAAGGAATTAAATTTCAAGAAAGGGAAATTTTGAGGAATAACTCTTGCCAGGTTTTGAATGGAAGAGAACAGTTTTAGGTGAGAATGAATTGGGTGCATGAAGTAAGGGCAAACAAAAAAACTACCAAAGTAAGAGGTTAATAAAATGTTGGCCTTGTGCATTTAAGGCTCTTTCTCCTTTTTAGTGTTTTCTTTAAATATCAACTTTTGTTTTAAAGTCAATTCATTGCATTGTCATTAAAAATTCTCGCCTGCTCATTTTGGTGTTGGAGCAGCTGCTTTGTTGACTTTCTCCAGCTCTCAGCATTGGTCTGTTTCACAGCTGTTCAGTAACATTGTTGGCATTTGAACTGTGGGAACCAAGAAAGGATTTGGACATGCTTTTGTGTGCATTAATGGTTTTCTTGACGTATTCTTAAAACCATGAATTGTAGGAGGGTTTTTTGGTTTTAACCAGTTATCATTGTGTGTTTAAATGGTTCCATTTAAAGAAAGCGTGTACTCAGATTATGAGCTGATGAATGTTATCATTGTACTGTGTGGAAAATGCACTTAGAGATGAAAAATATGTAAATAGGGGACTAGCTGAAACCTGGACTTGTCTTTTTTTGGTCAGGTGGGGATACATTTTCCCTTTGGCTCTCATCAATCCACACTCCTTTGAAGAGCTGGACCAATAGTTTAGGATGTGCCTGCTCAGTGTGTATTGGGCCAGTTTGTTTAGTATGCTTGGCTTTTGTGATGGCATAGGAGACCTATCTTAGACCTTGTTCAGAAATGTTACTATTGTGTGGACATTTACTGTTACTGCTCTTTGATATTATGAAGTTTTGGGTCCTGGTGTTTTCCTTTGTTAAGACAGATTAAGGAGTGTACGTGTTAGGTATGCATTTTATTTTCATAAGCATGGAATAACTAGGTTAGGCTATGGGCTAAAAGAAAAAAAACTTTGAGTTGTAGTTATATATACCACATTGCTAACATAACAATTTGAAAATTAGTTACTATAAATCATTGGAATTCCTTGTATTTTTATTTTCAGCTTTTATTTTAATTGTAAGGGACATACACCAGCATTTCTGATCCTTATGCTTGATGCCCCTTCTTACCCAGCTGCTTCCTAGAATTAACATACACTGAGTGTAGAAAACTTAAAAAACCACAAAGGGGAATGAATCCCATCAAGCACATTTTGGGGGTTATCTTTCTAGTTTTTCTGTGCACATGTGTGATACATATAGTGTAATTTATTCACCAAAGTGCTATATTGTAATTCTTAGCAAACTACTTTATAAAATAGTAATATTGTTTACCATCTCAGTAATGTTTCTTCTGCAATGTAGTTTAATAACCGCAGAGAATTTTCCTTTATGGATTACCTTAGTTTATACATAAATAGTCTCATATTTTCAACATCAGTTATGTTAAATTTTTATTCACTACAAAAAATTTAGTATCATTGGGTGTACCTTTTTAAAATTTTGAAGGTGGGGTCAAAATCTTCTAAAGCATTTAAAACATTTTGCAGGTACCTTCTGTGTAGAGATTGTATCAATTTATGTTTCCCTCTCAACAGTATCCATCTGACTGGCTTTCTTGACACCATCTTCGCATACATGGATGTGTTATTTGTAATATGTGCTGATTCAGGAAGATAAAGTTGGTATCTCTTGTACTTCCTTTTTAAAGTTATGAAATTATAATAAACAGACACTTCTCCAAAAAAGACGTACAGATGGTTAATAAACACATGAAAAGATGGTCAATATAGCTCATTATTAGAGAAATTCAAATCAAAACCACAATGAGGTGGTATCTTACGCTGGTCAGAATGGCCACCATCAGAAAGTCTACAAACAGTAAATGCTGGAGAGGGTGTGGAGAAAAGGAACCCTTTTACACTGTTGGTGGGAATGCAAACTGGTTTAGCCACTATGGAGAACAGTGTGGAGATTCCTTAAAAAACTGAAAATAGAACTGCCATACGGACCCAGAAATCCCAATGCTGGGCATAGACACTGAGGAAACCAAAATTGAGAGACACCTGTACCCAATGTACATTGCTGCACTGTTTACAGTATCTAGGACATGGAAGCAACCTAGATGTCCGTTGGCAGATGAATGGATAAGGAAGTTGTGGCACATACACGCTATGGACTGTTACTCAGCTGTAAAAAGGAATGCATGGGGCTGAGTCAGTTCGAATGAGTGGATGAAATGAGCCTCTATTATACAAAGTGAAGTAAGTCAAAGAAACACCAATACAATACATTCATGCATATATATGGAATTTATAAAGATGGTAATGATGACCCTATATGCAAGGCAGCAAAAGAGACACTGATGTAAAGAACAGACTTCTGGACTATGTGGGAGAAGGCACAATCATCATATGTGGGATGATCTGAGAGAATAGCAAGTTCGATGCAAGAAGCAGGGCACTCAAAGCTGGTCTGCTGAGACAACCCAGAGGGATTGGGTTGGGGAGGGAGGTGGGAGGGTGGTTCAGGATGGGGGACACATGTACACCCGTGGCTTATTCATAATCGGTGTATAGCAAAAATCACCACAATATTGTAAAGTAATTATCTACCAATTAAACGATTAAAAAAACCAAAAAACTAAATAATTCAAAAGTGTACAAACAGCAAACGAATGTGGAAGTGCCCATCTGTTGTGCCTCGACCCACTGTGTGCAGTTGGGAGGAGTGGCTTGGTTTTCTCCGTTTGTACACTTTCTGTTTGGGTGTGCTCACATGGGTATGTGTGTGACTTCTACATTTTGTGTCATGCTTAGACTTAGGATTATAAAAGATGCTGTTCAACTATTTTTTCTAGCACTTTTATGATTTCCTTTTTTCATATTTAGCTCATTATCCTTATTTTTGCTACACTGTACTGCAGAGAACTATAATTTAGCAAAGATTGTATCTTATTTTTAACTTGCTTTGTTTTAGTTGCATTGGTTGCATAACAGATATCCCAAAACTTTGTGTTGTGGAAAATACTTCTATGCTCGAGGCTTAGTGGGGAATGGCTTGCCTCTGTTCCGCCAGTGTCTGGGGCTTTAGTGAGAAGAGTCAACAGTGGAGGGGCTGGCCCAGCCAGGCTTCCTTGGGCATGCCTTTCCACCTCTCTGTGGCTTCTCCGAATGGTGTCTCTGTGGCAGCTTCAGGTAGCCAGACTTACTATGAGAGAGCTCCCAAGGCATGGCGGGCTGGGGGTGGTGGGCGGCATGAATCTTGAAAGGGGGAGAGAGGCACATGGACAGACAAATGGCACAGAAATCCTACAGTGTCACTTTCGCCACCTTCTGTTAACCAAGGCAAATGTCCCCTCTGGTTCAGGGGGGAGGGGAACAGATCTGCCTGTTGATGGTCACTTGTCATTCATTGTCCTGTTGTCAGAGGAGCACTTAGGGTGGATATAGTCGGTGAGATTTTTTTTAGAAAATAATCTGCCACACCCTTCCTCCATTTTAAGTATACACTCAGTTTTCCAGGAATGTAACTGATATAAAATCTTAAATAAAGCAGGTGTATATCTGTATTTCAGTATTAAAATGGATGAGTTAAAATGGATGAGTCACAAAAATCATATTGTGATTTTTGCCATTTCTTATTAAAAAGTGCCGATTTTTATGAAAATTCACTTTAGTAGCCTTGCATCAGATATGACAGTTCAAAGTCTTTGTCTGTTGATAAGTTTTAGAATTTACCTTAAAATCTTAATGTGAGCCAGGATAATTTCTTTCTTAACTCTGTAGACTTTTGCTATTTGTGTTGGGAGATAATAATTACAAGAATATTTACAGAATTATGTTTTCAAAATGAACACTTTAAGGAAAGGTTATATATTGGTTTAAATAAAAATATAGCAGATTCTTAGTAACCCTTGTGATTAGCCAGATTATGGATTCCTTGCTACTTAGGAAAAAAAAAAAACAAACACAAAAAAACCCTCCTCACATGATTGAAAAACACCAAACAAATCCTTTTCTCTGTACTCATTTATACACCCCAAAAGGAAGAATAGATGTAAATTGCATTTGGCTTTCTGATTTATATTCTAAAAACACTAAAGCATGCAGTACCAGTGAATGCTGGTAGCTCTGAGTTGTGCAGCCATAAATTTGGTTTTTAATTTTAGTTTACAGGTCTGTTAAGCTGGAGTCTAATCTCCTTTGGGCCTGTGGCAGATGATCACTTCCATGATTGAAGCAGTCAGAATTAATTAGCCTTAGGCTAGAATGGGAAGGGCCGGATGAGCTACCCTTGAGTAATGGCAGGTGTGCCCTCTGTTGCTATCGTGGAGTGAACACAATGAAAGGAACCCAGGGGATAGGTACAGCTCAGGGAAGCTGTAAGCTTTGGGGAAAAACCAGAGATAAAATAGTAATTAGTGAATGGAGAGGGTGGGTAATTTGCTAAAGTGAAGGTCATCCACACAGGAATTAATTGATTATTCTCCATATGTAGTCTCTGGGAAATTGAGAAATTTGTTCTTTAATTTTTGTATAAAGTATTGCGGTATTTGCCAAGGATATATGACAGCTTTGATCACTAAGTTAGAATTGGTTGACTAGTGCATTTAATATATCTCTGTTAAGGTTAAGTGCAGTCTAATTCCTTGTGTTTGCCTTTTTGCTCTGATGCCTTTCTAAGTGTGTGTACCTCTGTTACACCACTTCAGCTTCACAGTCTCTCTCTCCATATTGTCCTGGTCTGCTTGGGCTGCCACAGCAATCTACCACAGACTGGGGGGTTTGTAAACAGCAGGAATTGATTTCTCAGAGACTGGGTAGGCCGAGTTCAGAGTGGTGGTGGCCAGTTCGGTTCCCTAGTGAGGGCTCATTCCTTCCAGTGTTCATTTCTCCCCACCCCATCACTCCCTCCTTTTTACGTCTTAACCATCTCAGCTTAGGCACTTAATTTAGAATCTGGTTACCATCCTTATAGAGATTTTGAACTTGGATATAGACGTGAGTTGAATAGGGTTTTTCTCTTTTCCGGAAGTAGCAGTAGTGCGTTAGTTCTTGTTTAGTTACAGCAGTGCTACTTTTATATTATAGTTCTTGCATATTCTGCACATTCTCATTTTATCCTTAGAACACACCTTTCCTTTAAAGATCATATCACTTCCTCCAAAGGGAATGAGGTTCTGAGAACTAATAGGACTCACTTTTTATTTAATTATTGGAAAATTTTCTACATTTATACAGAACAGAAAGTATAATGAACCCGTGTTAACTGTTACCCAACTTCAAATGAGCAGTCTTGTTTCATCTCAACTCAATGTACTTCCCGTCCCTCTCCACTGTGTATTTTGAAATAAATACTGTAGTTTTACATGTAAATATTTTAGTTAAAATGACTTTTGTCGGCACAGAAAGCTATTGACAGAGCCAGAATTTGATGTAGGAGGGTGTCAGCTTCGGGCGTGACCGCACAGCATGTTGTGAAGTAGTCACACTGATGTTCACAGGCCGCACACCGAACAAGCGATCTTAATGTAACAGAACAGTAAAGGGGCATTCTTCCCTCGTCTTATTACCATACAGTGCCAGTTTCTTCACTAATTTGTAGTGGTATTTTTTGTGGAGATGGTTTTCTTTTTCTAGCATTTATTACTTCTTTTTCCTTAAGAAAAAAACAACAACAAACTCAGCTATGTTATTTCCCATTAAACGGGGAAGCAAAAAGTTGTCAATACCTAGGGATAAAAGCTTAAGTTAATTGACAGTTTGTTTCTGATATTATGAGAAACTGTCTTCTTCTTTGGAATTTTTACCTGGAGAATAGGTTCGTGTTCCTCAAAAAGTGTTTTGCATGTTTGAAGTCTGAAACATCTCCTTGATGATAAAGGATTCTTCCTTCTCTCTCTGCATTGAACCTAAGTTTCAGGTTTGGATGAGAGCAAGGAAAGTGCTACTGAGAAGTGTTCTTACTAAGGAAAAAAGAAGGAATCGAAAAGGTTTAGTCTGTAATTTGTACTCTTTAGAATATTTGCTGTCTGTTATCTTGAAACTATATGGTTCATTTGAAATATTGTTTCTTGCTTTATTGAGCTATTTTGTAAAATGCTGTGTTCCTATTTTTTCCCTCAGGGAATACTGTTCAAATAAACCATACTTGAAATTAATGTCAGCATGTGTCTCTGTTTTAACAGGCATCAAGCACGATGGAACCATGTGTGATACCTGCCGCCAGCAGCCGATCATTGGCATTCGGTGGAAGTGTGCAGAGTGTACAAATTATGACTTGTGCACCGTTTGTTATCATGGAGATAAACATCATTTAAGGCATCGCTTTTATAGAATTACCACACCAGGGAGTGAGCGGTATGGGAATCAATTTTTTTTTTTTTCCAATTGCAATTCTTTGTATCTGTTACATTTTTTGGTACCATTCAACCTTAAAAATAGGATTAGGAAATAGCTTCTGACAGCTGGTTTAGTAGGAAATAGCAGATACGAGGCTAAATGACGACCAGGGCTACCACATCACAAGAAGAGAACCAGTACAGATGGAGCTATGTGTGTTTCTCCAGGATAATCGGGGCTGTTTGTTCTCGTATAGAGACGTGGCCCTGCTCAGTGTTCAGATGTGCAAGGGTGGCCCAAGGAAGGCTGATGGTTTTTTCCGTATGCATTCTGTCCTGTGAACACTAGGGCACAGTTATGGAATCAAGAGACATTTATTCAGACTATAGAGCTTTAAGACTGTACTTGGGTAAATCTGAAGGTAAATAGGGCATGATATTCTTAAAGCAGTTTACAGGTTAAGGGATTGTTTGATCAGCAGTAATTATCATGTGATGTTTCAGACTGTATATAGAGATACATAAAAAGTGTTTTAGGTGCAAAGAGAGGAGTGTTGAGTGTGAGTGGGTGCAGAGTTTTCGCTGATGGCGTATTCTCAGGGAGCTATGACTAATGCAGAGAAACAAGAGTCAAGTTGGTGAAGGGAAGCAACAGAAGTAATAGAAAGATGGATTTTTGTGTCATACTGTCCTGGTTCAAATCCTGGCCCTACCATTTGTTGAGTCATTTTCTACAAATTATTTAGTTTTGTCTTTTGCTTACAGTTTTTCAAGTTGGAGTATAGTAAAGACATTCTGAAAATGAATAGAATAGTGAGATGAAAGTAGAATTTAAAAATCCCAGTTCTTTTTGATTTTTTAGGAATGAGAAGGCTGTAGGAAAATAAGGGATGGAAGGCTTTGGAGAGCCATGCTTGTCTGGGTAGCTGCATGTGGAATCTTTTTCAAAGTCCGTAGGCTTTTGTAGGTATACACTGCTTTAGAGACAGTTTGGTGTAGGTCAGATACAGGCCACAGGTGTATTTTGCTTGACTTGGCTCTCAATTTTTGAACAATTGCTTACCTTGTAAAACCTGTGAAAGGTGAGTTTCTGTGAAAGGTGATTTCACAGAAAAATCATATTTATGAATTCTAACTCCCCCTCCCTCCCAGGCTGTCACCACAGGGCCTGCATTTGTTCCTGGCAGCGGTTGGCTGAAGCCCAGGAGCATCTGCCCCCTTTAGACAAAGCGTCCTCTGGCGCTCACCAAAGTCCCTGCCACTCCTTATTGTCTTCCTCTGCCCAAGGTCAAGTGCCATTTGTCATTGCTGTGGTGCTGTCTCTCTTAGGCCTTCGTTTGTAGTGTGTGCTTGGCAGTTGTAGGGTTTTGTATAGGCCATCTCTAAAGTAGTGAAGGCTTGTAGTGATACTCTGCAGTGGTTAGACTGGATTCATGTGTTGATTCCATTCCAGGTTAACTTTTGTGACCTTGGGCAAGTTATTAATGCTTACCTCTTTGGGACTTTTTGTAAAATGAATAATGTAATAAATAGTACCTTTATCTTAAGGTGGGTAACAGAGTTTATATCTCTCTAAGTGTTTTTATGTATAGGAAAAGCTAAGTGAATATAACCTGTTGTTATTATTCCAACTACTAGTGTCTTCATCAGCATAACTTAGGGAATGTGGAAAGTATTTCTATTACTTGCTGTTATGGTGTTAACCAGAGCAAAGAAAAATATTTTGAAAATAACGTTTTATATGGTCTTTATTTTAAAAAATAAATTGCCATCCATTACCAATTTTATTTTTGTATAAAATTGAAAGTAGAATCTTCTTTTAGGGTTCTGCTAGAGTCTCGTAGAAAATCGAAGAAGATCACTGCCCGAGGGATCTTTGCAGGTGCCAGAGTGGTGCGAGGAGTGGACTGGCAGTGGGAAGATCAGGACGGGGGGAATGGACGCAGGGGAAAGGTAAAGGGTGTTTCTGAACCGTCATGTTATTCTCAAATACTGTATATTCAGTAGATGTTAAAACTATTATAATTGAATTTTGTGGCCCATTTTCTTTAAGGCCAATAGCAGTTTCTTAAACTTTCATTTTTCCTTCCCCTGGGAAGAAAAACAATTGTTCCCTCTCTGCTGTACACGTTGGTGTTCAGTGAGAAGATTGGTGGGTAGGTTTTTCTTTTCCATCTTCAGGCTTCACATTGCCGTTTTGCTGTCCAGAATGCCTTTCTGAACGTCCTCTTTGGGCCAGTCCTCCTTAAGCAGTATCTCATGCTCTTGGCTTTCTTGTTATTAACATTTCATGTGAATTTACTTGCTTTATGTTCCATTCCCTCACAGATGCGTTTCTGAGGGATCATAGGCAGAGTGGTCTGGGTCAATTACAGCATTTACTCTGAAGGGAATTTTGTAGTCTCTTTAATGGGGTGGGATAACCAGAGATGTCAGGGTAAGTGGGTTGTTGGTTTTGCTTATTTTGGATCTCATGTTGCTTTTGCTGGTGACGCAGTCGTTGATTCAGTCAATAAATCCTGAACGTGTGTTCTGGCTATTTTGCTCAGTGTACTGAATGTGTTTTCACATCCTGAATGTGTGTTCTGGGTGTTTTGCTCGGTGTACTGAATATATATTCAAGTCCTAAATGTGTGTTCTGGGTGTTTTGCCCGGTGTACTGAATGTATATTCAAGTCTTGAATGTGTGTTCTTGGTGTTTTGCTTGGTGTACTGAAATTAATAGCATTTCCCTTTGAGACTTCAGCATCAGTCCCTGTTCCACTGTTACCTTCTGTAAAATATTGTTCTTAGCATTAAGGAATGATGACTTTAAAGTCTGTATCATCTGAGGAATTCTTCCTAGGGACTTGAAGGCCTCTTGTACTACTTGGTGCTATATAGATTTTTTTGAATTTAAGATTTTTAAACATTTGTCAAATAGGATGTTTTCCAAATTCAGAGTATCGCTGTGTTGATTTCATTTTTAAGTGATAAGGTCTAATGTTTAATGTTTGGAAGTCAGACAAATATTTCAGTCTTTTATCTTTTAAGTACTTTTCTTTTTATTAAGGAAGCAATGCTTTTTAAGAAAAACTTTATTTACTGACCACATAGGTGCAGGACTGCAAGGAGATCCAACCAGTCCATCCTAAAAGAGATGAGTCCTGGGTGTTCTTTGGAAGGACTGATGCTAAAGCTGAAACTCCAATACTTTGGCCACCTCATGCGAGGAGTTGACTCATTGGAAAAGACTCTGATGCTGGGAGGGATTGGGGGCAGGAGGAGAAGGGGACGACCGAGGATGAGATGGCTGGATGGCATCACTGACTCGATGGACGTGAGTTTGAGTGAACTCCGGGAGTTGGTGATAGACAGGGAGGCCTGGTGTGCTGCGATTCATGGGGTCACAAAGAGTCAGACACGACTGAGCGACTGAACTGAACTGAACTAGGTACAGGATTCTGTTCCAGGCTTGAAGGTTGTAGGAATAAACAGAAAAGACAAGGCTCTTACTCTTCGAGACCTGTGTTCTCATTAGAGGAGATGGAGAACCAGAAATTCAAATCTAAGTTCTGTGACCAGGAGCGTTAGGGTCACCTGACAGCTTGTTAGAGGCTTGCTAGGTAATAGGTCACCTTCCTCCTGGACTTTCTAAATTAGAATCTTCATGTTAATAAGATACCTAACTCACTCAGGTGCACATTAAAGTTTGAGAAGCACGTTTCTTTCTTCTTCTTCTTTTTTTTTTTTTTTGTATTGGGGTAGAGCCAGTTAACAATGTTGTGAAAGTTTCAGGTGGATGGCAAAGGGACTCAGCCATATATGTACATGTATCCATTCTCCCCCAAATTCTCTTCCCATCCAGGCTACCACATGACATTGAGCAGAGTTCCCTGTGCTATGCTTACAGCAGGTCCCTGTTGGTTATCTGTTTGAAATACAGCAGAGTGTACATGTCCATCCCAAACTCCCTAACTATCCCTCATCTGCCTTCCCCACCCCCACCCTGGGCAACCATAAGGAGAAGCAAAACTGGACCACAGACTAGTGTGAGTTTGGGGAAGACACCATCTCTGGCTGAGTGGAGTGCTTTGGCGGCATGCTTGGCAAGCCAGTGGCAGAGCAGAGGTATCCCTTGGGGGGTGGGCACAGGGACAGCCTTGTCCTAGTGCAGAGGGTCTTGGTGAGTGGAACTCAGGCTGGGTGTAACCCTCTGCTTTCCTCTTTGGCAAGGCCCTTTGTTCAGTAAACAGCTTCTGCAATCATTTACAGCAATCCTGTGTCACCTGGGGTGTATAAAACATATGTTGAAGCTTGAAGAATAGTAGTGAAATTTTAAAAAGTAAATTTTATTCCTATTCTGTGGATTAAAAAAGAGTGTTATGAATACCTTTAAAAGCCTTCTGTTTACTGTTTCCCAGCCGCAAGCCCTGCAAGGTAACTAATTTTGCCTGTCATTATTCCCTTGTTTGTCTTTATTATTGTATGACTTAGTGCTCTGTATTACAACATTTAGGATTTAAGTTTCTGAGAAACCAGGTAGCAAGCGGAAATCTAGCCTTTGTAAAGACAGAGCAGAATTGTGCTTTTAGACGAAAGCTTCTAGGGAGAAGATAAACTGAATTCAATCTCTGGATAACGGCATCCCTGGGAGCTCATAGGAGTCTTTCTGGGGTAGTCAGTAGACATGGTCATAACTAGGTCCTGGAAAACACAGGGCTCAGCACGGTCAGGACACCAGGAAGGGCAGAAGTATGGACCACGTGCTGTACACTGGACAGGAATATAGTCAGAGGGCATGTGTTGTTTGCTTCCAAGCGTACCATGATACATCTCAAAGTTTTAGGAATAAGGCAAAACAGAATATTCTGTGGAGTGGGATGAGAAACCTCGGCTGGTTTAGGTGGCAGGGAATGGGGGGATGCAGGCGAGAGTGGGAACCTCATCATTACATAGTCCAATAAGCCAAGTTCAGTTGAGAATTTGGGTCCGGCTCACTCAGGCAGTGTATCCTTAGGTCGATAAAGCGATATGATGGCAGTGGACATCTTGGTAATGAAAGCCTTCAGCATGTCTGGCCTGTGAGTCACGTGGCTGCAGTCCGATTGCCCTTGACACCTGGTACCCAGCAGGCATCTTGGCAGCCTCCTCTGATGGATGCCTTTGTCTCTTTCCTGGCTGGATCTTGTGTTTTCTGTATCCCATTACATCATCTTCTTTAGTTACTCTTCTTTTGATGGAGTACACATCCTAGTAATGTTTTTTGAAAGAGTGCCCGAGAAGTAAATTTTTTAATACTTTCATTCTAAGAAGTGTTTTAGCTTTATATTCTTCCTCACACTTAATTATGTGGTCAGAGGGTTAAAAAAACTTTTTCATCACCTTTTCAAAAGCAGTTGCTGCTAAAGCCTGAAGCCATGTAAATGGCACTTCTCAGGATTTGTTATATTGACACTTCTTAGGTGGAATGCAGAGTAGCAGTTTTGAAGCTTTGAGTAATCAGTATTACATTTTCGGTTTGTTGATTTAATACTTGTTACGTTTTAGGAACAAAAAGAGAAATAAATGAAACCATCTTGCACATAAGACTCTGAGTGAGGGAACTTACTGTAATAGGAAGTCTTCAGGGTAACATTATTTAAGCACGTGTTTGAAATGCAATATAATTTTTGTCTGACTCTTTCTGACCGTGAGTGTGAATGAATAAAGTTTTTAATTCCCCCTTTTCCTTCATGGCTGGCTTCTCTCTCCCTGTCCTCTGGTGTAACCCACATGAAGGTGGTAGTATATTCTTATCTTTTTTTCCTTGAGGTTCAAGATTCCCCTTTCTCATTACTATGTGTTCTCAACTGTATGGTTAGTTTGATCCATATTAAGGGATAGATACCAAATTGGGCTGATCTTGTATTAATACTGACCCCATCTATGGCCTATCACATACCTGCATGTACCATGGTTTTTTGCATGGTGACAACAGTGTTAACACAAAAATAAGCAGGTCAAGTGCAGGCTTTGACAGACATGATGTAAGGATAGCATTGAAATGTGTCAGTTCAGTTCAGCTCAGTTGCTCAGTCGTGTCCGACTCTTTGTGACCGAATGGTCTTAACTATCTGTGTTAGTATTTCAAGACTGTTTTAATTTTACAAATGCTTTAAATATATGTTAATTGCCTCATACACATACACTAGATATATTTCCTTCCCTTTAAAAAACTTTATTATGGAGAATTTCAAACCTACACCAGAATGGAAAGCATAATATAACAAATCCCTGTGCACCCAACATCCAACTTCAGAATTTATCAGTGTTTTAAAAACTGCCATTTATTTGTTGAAGAAACCAAGTTCTTTGTATTTTTCTGATTGATTCTTATGTGCTCTTCTAACCGTTGTATTTCTTATAAACTTGTTGTTAGATGTAGAGAAACGAGTAGATTCAGGTTCAAGTTTATTTTGGCAAGAATACCTCATTACTGGTGTGTGTACTTAGATCACACATAAAGAAGGCATGTAAAGTCTTGATTATCCTGTTAGTGGTGTTAAGATTAATCAGTGCAGATATTGTTAGTTTGATCTTTACAGAATTTCTCAGCGACCTTCTACCTAATGGTTTAGTAGCCATTCCACACATATTTATTAATCAGAATTGAAAGTAAGAAATTAATGTAGTTATTTTCTTATGCTTTCCACTTTATTTCCTCCTCGATAAACTGAATCACATTAACAAGTGAAGTGATTTCATTTAGTGATTCACAGTTTGAGTAATGAACTTGCTTATGTTCCAAGTAATTTGAAATTTAGGATGAATTCGATTTAAACAAAATTTGTTTTTTAAAAGTTGATCAAATGCTTTTTTGTCCCTCTCATAAAAGCACAGGCTTATTTAATCTAGCACTGCATTTTTAAAAATAAATGAAATAGAATCTGACTGTATTATAATCAAAAGCTATTTTTCTTTCCTACAAGTTGCATGTTTCACTTTAGAATGTTAGAAACTCTTGCTTTTGAAGATTATGCAGTGGTTAGTTGTGAGAATCATAAAACACAGCATGGCAGCGATGGACTCCACAGTCAGGGTGATAGTTACCTCTATTAAGAGGCAGGAGGGTGGGGTTGATGAGAGGCATGCAGGGGACTTTAAAAGTACTAGTAATTTTCTTTTTCTTAGTCTAATGTTCATTTCATTTTTTAATTATTTTTTAAAGTTTGTGTTAGATTTTTATAACATAATTTATTTTAAAATTAGAAAGAATAGACTGACTTACTAATGCTTTGAAATATTATTCAAGTATTTAATCAAGTCCTAAGCATAAAAACATTTTATCTCACAGAAGCACTGTAAAATATGTGGCTTGCAAAATTGTTGCTTTAGCACAGGGTGAAGAGGAAGTGGTCATTATGTATCTTATTTGAAATAGTAGTATGTTTTTAAGGGCATACCTTAAAAATTACGTTTAGTATCAGCCTGGCATTCTGAGAAACTGAAATGAAGGGTGGTTGGTAAGTGTCAAGATGGAAAAGAGTCATGAGTTGCACATGTACAGTCTCCCAGTCTGGGGGGTAGACTGCTTCACTTGAAAATCCCCAAGTTCAGTGCTCACTGTGTGTCATTTTTGTGTAGTTGATTCTTGGCCCTAAATCAATAGCAACTCCAGGTTTTTTTTTTTTTTTTTAATATTAACTGCTCTAATGAATCTGTCTGGTCTGGTGGCATGTGGGGCCTGGAGGTAGTGTCTGGATTTCCATTGTAGTCGGGGGTTTTAGCTTGGATGGCCTGCTTTTCAGGGCAGCTGAGGGGCACTGCTGGCGGAACCAGATCTCTCAAGCCTTCTTTAAACATGGCCTTTGAGCCTGTGCTCATCCGCGTTCAGCTGATCAGAGAGCTGGGTTATCTTGAATTGTTCTGGGTATTTGGTCAAAGATTTTACATTTTGTATCAAAAAACAGGTTTAAAAGAATACACTGCTGTTAGAAGGAACCCTTTAAGAGTAAAGATTTTAAATTTTGAATTGAACTATGTATTTGCTGATAATCCATCACTGTAATCACTAAGTGTCTCAGTATAAGATTTCTGCAGTAGTTCACCCCACTCCAGTACTCTTGCCTGGAAAATCCCATGGACGGAGGAGCCTGGTAGGCTGCAGTCCATGGGGTCACTGAGCATCAGACACGACTGAGTGACTTCACTTTCACTTTTCACTTTCATGCATTGGAGAAGGAAATGGCAACCCACTGCAGTGTTCTTGCCTGGAGAATCCCAGGGACGGGGGAGCCTGGTGGGCTGCCGTCTGTGGGGTTGCACAGAGTCAGACACGACTGAAGTGACTTAGCAGCAGCAGCAGCAGTAGTTTTAGGGACTTCCCTGACCTCTATTAAGAGGCAGGAGGGTGGGGTTGATGAGAGGCATAATAAAATGTAAAAAAATATTTCTAATTCAGTTATATGTTAGAAGTGACATATATTTGGCAAGTAAGTGTTTTTCATGATCCTGTTAGACAGGATTGTAACTGAAGTAATTTTAAAGATTTAAATATAATTAAAAGAATCAGCCTCTCCTCTCTTCTTAAAGATTTTTTATCCCTCAAAAATTTCCTGTAGGTAACAGAGATCCAAGACTGGAGTGCATCAAGCCCACATAGCGCAGCCTACGTTCTCTGGGATAATGGTGCTAAGAACCTGTACAGAGTTGGCTTTGAGGGCATGGTAAGTGTAAGAACCATAAAAGATGAAAATATTGGATGGGTGAAAGAAAGGAAATTAAAAATAGCCCTTAATGTAATCTTTCTTTTGTTGTTGTGTCATTTCCTTTTATCATAATACAGCCATCTGAATCATGAGTATGAGTAGGAAGGAACATCTGTAAAGTGAGAATTTAGTATAATAGGTGTTAACATTATTTTTAAGGCGTTTTTTCCCTGTATTTAAAGTGTACTGTTGATAATTGAAAATGACTGACCTAGAAACATTAATCAAGTGCTTAAGGAGTAGTATTTATATATTGGTTGATTCTCATTCTTTTTTGATGGTGGAGTAGCACTCCTTGTATGGCTATGCCATTGTTTATGAAATTTCTGTTGATGGGTGTCTGGGTTGGCTTTTTGTTTTTGTTTTTCATTGTTGCGAGCACTGTTTCAGTGACATACATCTTGTGCATATGTCTTTGTACATTTATGGGTATATTTTCTTAAGATAGATTCCTAGAAGTGGAATTGCTAAGTTAAAGTATCACATTAAAACAGTTTGACCCATGACTCTTTGGCTAGGATTGAACTAAATGTGAACTCCAGTGGCAAAGGAGGCTGTAACTAACAGAGAGTTGGATTGTGTGTGTGTGTGTGTGTGTGTGTGTGTGTGTGTGTGTGTGTGTGTTTAAAGGAGCTCATTTTCTTAATACAGTAAGTATATATTGATCACTTTATACATATATATATGTGTGTATATATCTATATGGTACTGTTAGGCACTTTTAGGTAATCTAGTTCTGAATTTTCATAGTCACCCTCAAAGTTTCTCATCTAACTTCACATTTTCTGTACTTTTCATTATACCACAACTGCTTCCCCATTCACATAAATACTTAATAATTTCTTATTAAAGCTAAGTGGGAAGGAACTTAAGTTAACTAAGTTATGGTAAAATAAGGACTAAAAGTGATATAAATAGGAAATTATCTGGACACAGACTCAAAAGACTGGATTTGGTACTTTCCTTTTCTGCCTTCTGACTAGTTTTGGATAATTTCCTTTATAAAATGAGTCAATGCCTACCTTGTATATCTCATAATATTGATTAGAAAGATCAAATGAGTTGACCTCTTTTTGGTAAAAGAATCTTTTAAATGGAATGTATGATGTACTTTTTAAATACAAGATTTTTGTTTTAGTTCTAATTTTCCAACGTGTTTTTGAAAATATTTCAGTGGTAAAGATCCAGACATTTTAATTTGAACTACAAAAGAAAGCTTTAAGTATGACATAGCTGAAGATCAAGTTTATAGTTGTTGATGGGTGTTTATGAAAGCAGTGTTTAGTATGATTATTAACCCAGAGCTACTTCTGCTGAGGATAATGTTCTGAATGAACATTTTTGCCTATTTTAGGTATTGAGCTATACTTGAAGCTTTCAAGCGTGATTTTTTTGGTTTCTTCCCTTCTTTGTAGTCTGATCTGAAGTGTGTCCAGGATGCCAAAGGAGGTTCTTTCTACAGAGATCATTGTCCTGTGCTAGGTGAGTTAGCAGACGAGAAAATTTCTAAATAATGGGTCAGAGTTCATAGAATCAGAAAAGCGTTTCAACTGGGCTTTAAGAAAATTAGTTATCATTAAAGATTTTTAAAGACATGCTCTTGGTTGTGTTTGGTTTTAAAAGTATTTGTTCTTTTTTAATGATTTATTTAGTGTCTGAAAGAGTTGTCATGTCTTACTAAATTGATGCATCATTTATAGGGCATACCAATACTGTATAAAACTTTTTTGTTTTAATCATGAGCTTGTTGGAAAATGTGTTGTATTACCATACTTATACATACTTATTCTGCTGACAATAAGAGCTAACAATTTAATATTTATAAATTCCTTAGAATTTAATTCCTTTGAAAATATAACAGCTCCAAAATTAAGATAATATGATAAATATAATGTATGATTGAAATAAAGAACAGGAAAACCAAAACTACTTTCATTCTATAGATTCTTCATTGTTGCTACAATGACCATTTGCCATATTGTTCCGATTAAGCCTTTAGGGTCTTCTGATTTAGCTGTGTCGGTGGGAACTCGCTGTGTTCCTCTTTTCAAATAATTTGTTTTCCCTTATTGCCCCAAAGTGCTGTTTTCTTGCAGCATACCTTAATTTTTTAGAAAAAAGGAGAATATGGAAGAAAATCTTATGGTTTTGATGAGAGATGAGATCATCTCTCTTGCATTCAGAAACATTCTTCTTTTGTATTTGGGCTTTACAAGAAAAGTGTAGAATCAACATACACATTTAGGATCCCTCAGCATAGTGTTTGATGATCATGCATCCTTTGCTCCAGAAGTAGCTTTGAAAATAATCTTGGAAATGGGCTTTTAAAATGTATAAAAATGCTCTTGAGGCAAAAATCACAAAAACCATTTGGTAAATGATAATAGTAAGCACTTCAGAGAAAACAAAATTCCAGGAGTCTCTTTCATATTCTTTAGTTAGCTATCCTGACTCTTCAACAAGTCATCCAGGCAGAAAGGTGAATATTACCAGTGCCCAGAGCTTTGTGTTCTGATAGTCAGTGTCTTGTCATCTATAGATTCTGCTCCTCTTCGGTCATTGTTATAAATCATTACTTTATTTCTGCTTTTGAGTCTGTTTGTTTTGTTTTCTTTTTTTTTTAAGGCTGTATAATTCTAGATTTTTATACTCACATTTTATTCTCAAAACATTTTAAGATTAGATAGTAACTGAAACTCAACTGTCTGGGGCTTTTTTAAAATCTTAAAACAGTGCAGTTGCCTGTTGTTGCTGAGATTTCCCTTGTCCTTGGTCACCTCCCTCTGCAATTACAGGTGAGCAGAATGGCAACAGGAACCCTGGTGGGCTGCAGATTGGTGACCTGGTCAACATAGATCTTGACCTTGAAATTGTACAGTCTTTGCAGCATGGTCATGGCGGATGGACTGATGGCATGTTTGAGACCTTGACTACAACTGGAACAGTTTGTGGCATTGATGAAGATCATGACATTGTAGTACAGTATCCAAGCGGCAATAGGTTGGTTGTATTTCTTAATTTTCAGTAATGGCAAGTGAAATTTGTCTACAGAGGAACTCTGAGCCTACAAAAAGCAAATAATATGACATCACAAAGACTTCTTACAGCTAACTCTTCAGTAGTAGAAGAAAATCCAGAATACCTTGGTAAAGTAGAAGGAAGCAAGTAAGAACTCTGTGTGTGTGTGTGTGTGTGTGTGTGTGTGTGTGTGAATATTCTGTGTACTTTTTTCTCCCTTTAGTGAGCAGAATACATTGTATCAGTATTGGGTCCAAGTGTAGCTAAAAAGTTGTCTGTTCCTGGTGGGCTGTCTCAGTCTACCCTGAATAAACAGGGTAATAACAGTGAACTCCTCTGGTCCCTGTCTTGTGTTGGCTCACGGTGACACAGCTCTCCCTTGCCACACACTCATCGGTATCAGCAACATAGCGCTGTGTGCATTTATTCATTTCTGTAACCTTCCTTACACACCATCCTTCCATACACACACCATCCTTCCATGCTCCTTGTCTTCCTCTTCTTTGGATAACTCCTCTGCCTCCTGTAAATACTGAATATATGCTTGCCTCCTCTCTCCAGCTACCCTCCCTGGTACATGCATACAATATTTGTCTGTTTAAACCTCCTGTTATCCACTAAAATTGTTATTTATTTGATCTCTAGGTTTCAAATTTCTTGGAGACTGGGCCTGTGCCTTTTATTTGTTTATCCCTAGGGGCCAAAATGTATCCAGTTTACTAATATTTTTATAGTATTTTAGAGAAAAAATAATAGTTAATTTTGTCAAATCTTTATTACTGCCATGTACTTAAAGAAACTAACTCTCTGAATTTCTTTAAGGGAGGGTTTATATATAGAATAAGAAAAATAAACATTAAATTGCTAACTGAAGTATAGAATTAGCTCTAATTGTGTTCAGATCTGGAGAATATACGTGATCATATCAGGAGATGCACAAAAAACATTTGACAAAATCCAATATCCTTCATGGTAAAAATACTAAATAACCTAAGAAGAGAAGGGCCTGATAAAGGGCATCTCTGAAATCCTACAGTGAACAGCATCCTCAGTGGTAAAAGACTGAGTGCTTTCTCCTTTAAGATCAGGAACAAAACCAGAATGTCTTCTGTCCCTGCTTTTATTCCATCTTGTCCTAGAGGGTCAAGCTGTGGCAGTTAGGCAAGAAAAAGAAATAAGAGGGAGAAGAAGGAGAATGGAAGAAGTTAAGCCATCTCTGTTCACATGTGATATGATCTCGTGCATAGAAAAATCTAAGGAATCAACAAAAAAAACTGTTAGAAGTAATAAATGAATTCAGCATAGTCATGGGATATAATATTAATATAGAAAATAATATAAAAAGTATATTTCTCTACACTACAACAAACAACCTGAAAATGAAAATAAGAAAACAATTCTGTTTATAATAGCATCAAATAATAAAATACTTAATAATAAATTTAGCCCAGTAAGTACAAGATGTGTACACTGAAGACTATAAAACATTATTAAAGAAATTAAAGATGACCTAAAGCAATGGAAAAATGTTTCATGTTTACGGATCAGAAGATCTAATATTGTTTAGATGGTGCATTAGTTTCTTAGAATTGCCATAACAAATTACCACAGAGTGGCTTAAAACAGCAGAAGTTTCTTCTTTGACAATCCTGGAGGCTAAAAGTCAAGGTGTTGGCAAGACTGATTCCTTCTGGAGACTCTGAGGAGAATCTGTCCTGGGCCTCTTTCCTGGCTTCTGATGGTTGCTGTCATCCTTGGCGTTCCTTGGCTGGTCAGTGCATCACTTGTTTCTCTACCTCTGTCTTCACTTGGCCTTGTCCCCTGGGAGTCTGTCTGTCCCTGTGTCTTCACATGACCAGCTTCTTCTTCTTTTTTGGGATGAGGCACAAATTTTATTTTCAAATTCATTCAAATCTCTGGTTAGTCAAGTTCAGTATCAGAGATTGTCTGATTCTGAGAGCCACATAAACTGTCCTCCGGCCCACTATTTTCTTTTCATCAAGCCAACACTTGTAGCTTAGCCGTCCATGAGGAAAGAACCCTAAGGAGGCGTAGAAAAAAGTTAATTGAGCTCATGGAAATTATAAAATCTTTCACATAGAAAATTATGAAAAGATGGTTGTATATGATGGTCCTTTTAAGGACACTAGTCATTGGATTTAGGGCAAAGGATTTAAAGACATTTTTAAACAGAAGATATTAATGTTGCTCAGTTGTATCTGACTTTTGCAACCTCATGGACTGAAGCCCACCAGGCTTCTCTGTCCATGGGATTTTCCAGGCAAGAATATGGGAGTGGGTTGTTATTTCCTTCTCCAGGAGATTTTCCCAACCCAGGGATTGAACCCTGGGCTCCTGGCAGGCAGATTGATTACCATCTGAGCTACCAGGGAAGCGTCTCACAGAAGGTACAGAAATGGTCAATAAATGCATTGCATTAGTCTGTTAGGGCTCCCTTAACAAAATATCACAGACTGGTGGCTTAAACAACAGATGTTTATTTATTTATTCTTTTTTGTTTACTGTTCTGGAGGCCAGAAGTCCAAGATCAGGGTGCCATGAGGGTAGGTTTCTGGTGAGACCTCCTCTGGGCTTGGAGAGGATTGGTTTCTCATTGTCCTCACATGGCACCTCGCCTTTATAACATCATTTAACCTTATTTTTCTCCCTAAAGGCCCTGTCTCCAAATACAGTTACATAGAAGCCATAGAGCTTTACCATGTGAAATTTGGAGGGACACAGTTCATTCTGTATCACCCTTGAAGAGATGCAGGACATTATTAGTTACTGAGGAAATTCAGTTCACAACCACAATGAGATACCCCTTCACATGCTAGAATGGCTAGAATAGAAAGGTAGGATAATTACAAGTGTTGTTGAGGGTATAGAGAAATTGGAACCAAGCCCTCCTACATTAACAATAAGTAGATGAAGTGGTCTAAATGCTTTGGGAAACAGTAGTTTCTCAAAATGTTAAATACAGAGTTAACATATGACCTAATATGTCCACTTCCAGGTTTATATCCAAGAAAATTACAATGTGCCCACACCAAAATCTGTACGTGGATGTTTGTAGAAGTGTTATTCATAACAGCCAACATGTGAAAATAAGCCAAATGTGTATTGACTCCTGAATGGATAAGCAAGTTGTGGTATATCCACCCAATGGAACATTTTATTTGGTTATAAAAAGGGATGGAGTACTGACATATGCTGCAACATAGATAAATCTTAAAAAAATGTGTTGAGTGAAAGGAGCCTGTCACAAAAGGTTACATACTATCTGATTTATTTATAGAAAATGTCTAGAATAAGGAAATCCATAGAAACAGAAAGTATGTTACTGGTTGTTAGAGGCTGGGAAGAGAGAGTTGATTTCACAGTGACTACTGATTGTTAGGGGGGTATCTTTTTGTGATGATGAAAATGAAATTATTATAGTGGTGGTTGGTTATACAACTGAATATACTAAAGCCACTGATTTATACTCGTTAAATGAGTGAATTGTATGTGAATTACATCTCAATAAAGAAGGGGATAAAATCTTAATTTAAGTTCAGAATAGCATGTATTAACACATATTGTCTTAAATGGCCTCTTATTTGCAAATGGTAAATTAACACAGATTAGGATTATTACTTGCAGAATTCTTCCTTGGCCAAATTCTCTTGGGTACTAGTGTTATTAGTAACATAACATTTGACTTTTAGAAAAAAAAAATTTTTATTCTTTATTTAAGAATAGTTTATTAAGTACTTATCCTGTATTAGGGCCCGTGATTAGTGTTAGAATTATAGAGACAGTTAAGACATGATCCTCTACTTTGAAGAAGTTTCCCTTTAAATTTGGATAGATAAAGTCAGAAATAGCTGCACTGAAATGTTTTAAGTAGTTGTGAGAAGTGAATTTTCAGGCTGTTCTCAAGCTACAATAGAAGAGTGATCATTTCGCTGGGCTCTCTGTTAAAACCATCACTCAGCATATTGATAGAAGATCTGCATTCCATATACAGTGGAATATTAACCGTGGTGTCTAGTGGGGTACAGAATGGTGATCCAGGTGTGTTTGTGTGCAATGGAACTTTCACTTTACATGTTTCTGAAATGTTTTAATCTTTAACAATGAGTGTGTACTACTTTTATAACAATTTTTAAAGCATGCAAGCAATAATAAATCTAGACAAAATGGTGTCATACTAGTATGGTGAGATTATGGATAACTCTTCTCTCAAATTTGTGTAATAAATTCTAAAAAGAAATACAGATCATTCAGAATGTAATCGTAAAGGATTGCTTTACACTTTGGATGTGTTATAATGCTTTTCTCCCTCCAGTGGTTAACTGTGAATGTTGTGCTGAAGTTAAGTAAACTTACCAATTTTGAATTTTGGCTTTGCTTTTTAGGTGGACCTTCAACCCTGCTGTACTCACTAAAGCAAACATTGTCCGAAGTGGGGATGCTGCGCAGGGCGCAGAGGGAGGCACCTCTCAGTTTCAAGTGGGTGATCTGGTGCAAGTTTGTTATGATCTGGAGAGAATTAAACTTCTACAGAGAGGACATGGAGAATGGGCAGAAGCTATGCTCCCAGTAAGTGTATATAAAGTCCTTTGGGAGTCGGAACTATAGCTTGCTTACGTAGTTTTGAAAAGCTTTGATGACTTTAATTTTAGAAACTAGAAATTAGCTTAATCCTTTGAGAATTGTACTGTCCACTGGCAGCTTAGCATCTGTATGCCTTTTATTTTCTAAATATACTTCAGTTAGAGTAACTTTGTTGTTGTTTAGTTTTTTTTTTATTTATTATTTTTATTGAAGGATGATTGCTTCGTAGAATTTTGTTGTTTTCTGTCAAACCTCAACATGAATTGGGCAAAAGTATACATATATCTCCTCCCTTTTGAACCTTCCCTGCCATCTCCCTCCCCATCCCACCCCTCTAGATTGATACAAAGCCCCTGTTTGAGTTTCCTGAGCCATACAGCAAATTCCTGTTGGCTATCCATTTTACATATGGTAATGTAAGTTTCCATGTTACTCTTTCCACACATCTCACCCTCTCCTATGTCCATAAGTCCATTCTCTGTGTCTGTTTAGTTGCTAGGTTGTATCCAACTCTTTGTGACCCCATGGACTGTAGCCCACGGCTCCTCTGTCTGTGGGATTCTCCAGGCAAAAATATGGGTAGCCTTTCCCTTCTCCAGAGGATCTTCCCTGACCCAGGGATTGGATTCGGGTCTCCTGCATTGGCAGATGTATTCTTTACTGCTAAACCACCAGGGAAGCCCTTAGATTAGCCTGGGACGATCCATAAAGGGCTATAGTTAATATATGATAGATAAATCTAATTTGATAGAGCCTTTAGTGGAGAATGTAACGTTAAGGTGAGACAAAGAGGCTTCCTGATCCTTCACCCCAGAATGACAGTGACTTTCATACTTCTGACTTGAAATTAGGCTTGATTCCAAAAAGGATTTAAACATAGATGTAAGCTTTGAGCCCTTGTTGGTTTAAGTTTTTTTTTTTAGAAATCAGATGTTCTTTTTTTAGGCTAGATCAGTGATAGTTTGGACTATTTGAGTTACAAGTTTCCTAGAGGTATCTTAAAAGGTTACTTTTTTGAATAAGATTGTCATGATTATTTTTATATTCTTGTGGAAGTGTAATAGTTTTATTAAAATATTTTTTAAAGATATAGAGTTTGTGGCTAGTAAATAACCCATTTGAATATGATTATCCTTAAAAATTTTTTTAATTAGGAATCAAGTAAAATGAATACTTCAAAACATGTGAAAACTGATGATTGATTTCTATAGTGTAGACTTGGAAACATGAATCTAATCTTGTTTTTAAGACTTTAGGTAAAGTTGGCCGAGTACAGCAGATTTATTCAGACAGTGATTTAAAGGTGGAAGTATGTGGAACATCTTGGACGTATAATCCAGCGGCGGTTTCCAAGGTGGCGTCCGCAGGATCAGCCATTAGCAATGCGTCTGGTGGTATGTTCTGTTTCGTGTTTCTTTAAAAGCAATGTGGTTTTCGTTAGAGCCTTTCCTCATTCCCCAGTTCTGGTACACAGGTAATGTTGTATGTGATCTTGATTTCTCTCAGATCACATTACCTCACTTGCATTAACTACCTTTTCAGTTCAGTTCAGTCGCTTAGTTGTGTCCGACTCTTTGCCACCCCCATGAATCGCAGCACGCCAGGCCACCCTGTCCATCACTAACTCCCGAAGTTTACCCAAACTCATGTGCATCAAGTCGGTGATGCCATCCAGCCATCTCATCCTCTGTCGTCCCCTTCTCCTCCTGCCCCCAATCCCTCCCAGCATCAGGGTCTTTTCCAGTGAGTCAGCTCTTCTCATGAGGTGGCCAAAGTATTGGAGTTTCAACATCAGTCCTTCCAATGAACACCCAGGACTGATTTCCTTTAGGATGGACTGGTTGGATCTCCTTGCAGTCAAAGGAACTTGCAAGAGGCTTCTCCAACACCACGATTCAAAAGCATCAATTCCTTGGTGCTCAGCTTTCTTCACAGTCCAACTCTCAAATCCATACATGGCCCCTGAATAAACATTTTAAACTTGTGCTAAATCTCTCTCTCTCTCTTTTTTTTTTTAATATGACGAACCACCTTTGCACTGGCTGAGGTATATATACCATGTGAAAATTCCATAAAGATGTTCTTTTTCTCGGATAGATCAAGGGCTTTTCCATGTCAAAGAGGAGATACCTGAAATTCAACACGCTACTCCTTAGTCAGAACATTTGTTTTCTGCCACAGAAACATCACTTTCTTTGACTGCCTTATATATTTTTTTAATTTCCAATATTATTGCTAGCAGATGGCTTTCTTTCCGGACATTTTTATGTATCAGCCATACCTTTTCTCTTGTCATTTTATGAGAGGTATTGTACAGGCCACAGTGGGTAGAGAGAGCTGTGCTGAGATGTGAGTATGCTGGATGCTTGGGTAGACTCAGACCCTTTTCTTCTCATGATCCAGCTGTATATCCACACTCAGTTCATTAAACTGGTTACAACTTACTGTATGAATATAGCTGACATCCAGAAGAGAAGATGGAGCCGTAACTGTGCACAGTAAGAAAGTAAAGGAAGACATTGGCTGACCTCCAGCTTTATTTTGTACTGCCTTGTACTTCCTCTTAATTGTGTCTCATCTTTCCTGCTGTAATTTGCTAATGTGTTTGAGGTTAAATCAGGTGGTGTTTATTTTAACCTTGTGGTTAGATAGCATCACAGTAGGCTGATTTTTATCAGGCTGGCCCCAAATTTCATCCATAACATCTTACAGAAAAACCCAAATGAACTTTTTGGCCAACACATTACGTATTGGAAGAGTGAAAAATTGTTAATATCCTTTTCTCAAATAATGTGGATTTGGTGTTGGGCCTCACTTTGTGGCCTCTTTCCTTTCCAATAAGTAGATCCTAGAGGTAAGGAGAACTGGTAGATTCTCTACTGATCAGTGCTGCTATTTGGAGAAAAAAAAAAACAACCTTATGAAAGGGTTTATATGAGCACATATCTGGTTCTTTCTTGTTTTAGTCAGAACCAGTCAGTTGGCACCTTTGAAGTATTTTATTTTAATAGTTTCAACTGAAAATTGGTTTGTCCCTAAAATATTTCCCCAGAGGCTATAGAGATTATGTTGCTTTTGTATCATAATCATTGATTTGTTGCATTGAGGTCTGAGAGCAGTAAGATATGCTCAAGACCTGAAAGGCAATTTGTATCATTATGATCCTCCTGTGGTAGTGTGTTCATTTATAATATCTTTGGTGTGACTCCAAAATCTTGAATTGTAGTTTGTGTGTAACTCTCTTTTTCTGAAATTTTAACTTGAAATACATGAATTGGAGTAAACCGGGAATAATGGTGGGCTCAGAATTAAAGCAGTTTTCTATGGTAGTAATTGTAGCTTGCAAGGGTAGTATCTGTAGCTTAGTACCAAAGTAATATTAATGATAGACATAATCAAACAGGAAAAGTGTGTATTATAGGCATGTGGGTAATGCTTGTCTGTTAGTAGTTAAGATTTGAGATCCTCCTATATTAGCAGCTTTATTTGATGCTTTACAGAAAGACTCTCCCAACTTTTGAAGAAATTATTTGAAACCCAAGAATCTGGTGACCTCAATGAAGAATTAGTTAAGGCTGCTGCCAATGGAGATGTTGCTAAAGTGGAAGATTTGCTAAAAAGACCAGATGTGGATGTGAGCATTTTAAAATTTATTTTGAAGCATACGCAAAAATAGAATAGTTAAAATGAACCTTTTACTCAGCAGCTGTTGAGACATTGCCACATGTGCTTCACCTGTCCTTCTCCCTGGTTTTTCCAAGGTGTTTTAAAGATGACGCCGGGCATTATTTCTTCATTGTGCATTTCTAGAAGATACTGACATTTTCTTGTTTTAGTACTGACTTTTGAATTTTATGATGTCAAAATTTACTTTTAGGTTTTTAAGTAGTTAGTGTCCTTTGGGGAAATTCAGTGAAATTTTCTCATGTAAATGTTAACAATGTTTTAACAATATATTTTAGTAAATTTTATAAGCAATTGTCCATCCTTCTTTTCAAAACATTTAACCTAAGCTTTCCCCCCTCTCCTCCTCGTGAAAGTTGACTGTTTTCATGGTTCATAATGCAGTTGAATTAGGAATCATGCATTTTGTAAATCTTAATAGTTTATGTTGTAATGTTACCATTCACCAAAGCCATAGTTTAAATGGGTTCAAACTGCAAATTCTGGTTCTTGCTTAGTTATTCACTGGCTTTAGCATCGCTACTGTTCTGGAACCAATACCATGTCAGTCAGTGCTGGCCAAAGGATTGTAGGTTGAGTGTCACTTTGAATCATTGTCACTGTGCAGTGAGGGCTTTTGTTACCATATCTTTGTATGTAAGTATGCCGGACAGTTTGACAGAGATCAGATCTATAATTTATAAGGTGAAAGTGAAAGATGCTCCATTGTGTCTGACTCTTTGCCACCCCATGGACTATACAGTTAATGAAATTCTCCCTTCTTGAGGGATCTTCCCAACCCAGGGATCAAACCCAGGTCTCCCGCATTGCGGGAAGATTTTTTACTAGCTGAGCCACAAGGGAAGCCCAAGAATACCGGAGTGGGTAGCCTATCCCGTCTCCAGCGGATCTTCCTGACCCAGGAATCGAACCGGGGTCTCCTGCATTGCAGGCGGATTCTTTACCAACTGGTCTGTCAGAGAAGCCTGAAATTTATAAGGCGTAAACACCGTATTCCTACGCTCTCCTGTGGTGTTTCAGGTTTGTTGGGGATCAGCTGCAGCAGCATGGCACAGTAGTTTCTTGATTGGTTGTGAGCTATGTCACAAATAGTATCAGATATTAAAGTACCAAATGTTTTTTGTGTTTGGAACGTAGAGTCAGACTTCTTTTATATTCACTAATGCAGATTTACATTTTATTACACTTAATTTTTTCTTCATTACTGATTTATTTCAGTTGTTTTATTAGAATGTAGTACATTCTAAAAATTTAAAAGGAAAAATAGTTCTCCAAGATTTGTTATGAAAAGCAGCATCTCCTTCTCAGTGCTATTTTCCTTTTCTTCAGAGGCAACTATTTTCATCTCTTTCAGCTGATTTCCTTCATACAGTTACCTCCTCATCTTTCAGTAACATACTTCTATTGTTATTTCTTGACTTGTAGGTTATTTCTTGACTTGAAGTTATGTTTTGATAACTGCTCTGTGAAGGCGAGGATTCCACTTTCCTTCTCCACGTTTAGCCCATCCTTTCCACGCACATGCATACCTCTTCCAGGTTCTTAATGTGGTATTGCATTATAATTTTGTTAATGTTAGAATTAATTTTGCATGTTATTATTCAAATGGCATGCATATCTGAGCTGTGGAGGATACTCGATTGTGTTTTATTGCACAACTTTTTGCTTTCCTTGGTGTTCATAATTGTTCCTTAAAAAAAAAAAAACAAAAAAAAAACACCTGAGGTGTAATTTACATACAGTGAAAAACATGGATCAGTCAGTTTTGACAAATGCATACACCTATATAACCCACAGCCCTATTCAGATGTAGAACACTTCCATTGTTTCAAAGGGTTCACTTGTCTCTCTTAACCCCAGGACATAATCTAAACACTTTTGTTTTCATTTGTTAGTAATCTGTATTGTTATTAGATTCTTCTCCAGAATTCCGTTTTAACTGTGTACTCTCTTAAGATATTCAGCACATCAGGTTATGTGTGCGTTTCATCTCAGAGAGATTTCTCTCATTGCCTCTGACAGGATCCATCTAGAATGGCTCTCACTCATCATCCTCCAGGTTCCTTTCCCCTCTTTCCTGTGCTGGATTTCTTGTTTTCTTTATCCTCTGTCCCTCTGTCTCCAATTTTATTCTGTTTTTTTGTGAAGTGTGGCTTTCAGTAGCTTCTTCAGAAAAAGGGTGCATGAGAAATATACCTTTAGTATATAACTTTTTTAACCTTACTGTTAAATTTTAGATGGGAAGAGAATTCAAGTTTAGATACCATTTTCCTTCAGAATAATTCCATTTTCTTCCAGCATTCAGAATTGCCATTCTGATTCCTGATCCTTCATGGGAGCTGTTTTATGTTTTTAAGCATGAAGATCTCTTTTTTCACCAGTGTCTGAACTTGTACAGTGTTGTGGATCTGTTTTAATCTGTTGCTTTTAATGTTTGATCTTTTTATCCTGGAAATGATGTCTTTCATATATGGAAATTTTGGAAAAGTTTTTAATTTTAGATTTTCGTTTTAGAGCAGTTTTAGGTTTTATAAACTGAAATGGAAAGATATATAGAAATTTTCCATCTATTCTGTTTGTTGAGATTGTTTTTGTATTACCTTTGCTTCTTTGTTAAAAATCACTTGACTGTATTTATGAGAGGCTGTTTGTGGGCTTCCTGTTCTTTTCCTTTCTTCCGTCTGTTTATTCTTTGGCCAGAACCACACTGTCATGATTACTGTAGCGTCGTAGTACGCCTCGGAGTCAGGCAGTGTCAGTCTTCCAGCTTTGTTGCTCTCCTTTAATGTTGGGTTGACTGTTCTGGGCCTTTTGCTTTTCCATATAAACTTCCATACATGTAACTTGCTGGGATTTTAATAGTGATTATGTTGAATCTGTAGATCAAGTTGGGAAGAACTGACATCTTTGACATTATTGAGTCTTCTTATCCACGAACATGGAGTATCTCTCCATCTAGTTAGTTCCTTAATTTCATTTATCAGAGTTCTGTAGTAGTCCTCATGTACATTTTTACACATTTTGTTAGAGTTATACCTAAGTGCTTAATTTTAGGGGGTGGTAATGTAAATGGTATTGTGTTTTTACTTGCATTTCCTTGTTTATTAGTAATACTAAGCATCTTTTTTATGTTCATGTCGGCCATTTGAAATGTCGTCTTTGGAAAAAAATGTCCATTTTTCCATGTTGCATTTCCATATCCATTTACACAACATCTGAGGTGAAGAAAAGATTGGATATTACTGCTTTATAGTAGAACAATTATAGAACAGTAATTGGATATTACTGCTTTATAGTAGAACAGTTGAACAGTTGTGTATAGCTACCCTGGTAACTCATTTATGTATCCTTTGTGATAGTTTGCTTATCATTGACATTTGGCTGGATTTGTTGAATTTATTTATATTATACTAGAAAGTATCTTTTCTAAAAGTCTTCCATTCACCTCATTACTTTTTTTTTTCCATTGAAACAGACTCTGAGGTTTAATAATAATTAAAATAGACACATATTTAAAATAAATGTAACTTCCCTTTGTACCTCCTGCCCTCTCATCCTTTTCTGTTTTCAACTTTTTGATTGGCTAAAAGTTCTTCCATAACTCTTTTAACAGTGGAACTCTCAGAGTGCCTGAATCCCTCCCTAACTTAGAAATGTGACACAGATCACATTTCTGGTGATCTGTATCAGGATATATAGAACACTGACCTGAATTGTTCTCACAGAATCATTCAGTTTGTTGGGTTTAAACCTACACCATGTATATGTATTGACTCTTCCCTTTTTGTGACATTCCTTTATCCTTTCTTTTTTGTATTTAGGTGAATGGACAGTGTGCTGGTCACACAGCTATGCAAGCTGCTAGTCAGAATGGACATGTTGACATTTTGAAGTTACTTTTGAAGCAAAATGTGGATGTAGAAGCAGAGGTAATTAAGTTTTAAAAATATTTAAGTAAAAATTAATGTCCTAGAAATGGTCCTTCTGTATCATCGAGATGGATGCTTTTTCATGTTGAAATTTAATATTAACTCAAGGCTCTTCTGATTAAAAAGAAAAAAATTTGAGAAAAGACAATGTGAAGCATTTTGTGTTTTTCTGTGATCTCTTGATATCCTAGGCATAACCCTGAGTGAAGAAGGTTGAGTTTGCTTTTGCTGTGGTAGGACTACTATGCTGTTGAGAGCTCGGTGGTATTTACCCATGACTCATACTGGGAAGGTTGAGGAAAGAGGAATATGAATCACATGGGGCAAGATTTTTCCTGATCTATGGCACGCAGAGGGCTTTCCTTGTTTTTTTGTTTTCTCACGAGGGAACCAGTAAATTAGAATTTGTTTAGTCTTACTGTTTCTTAACCTTAATATGGGTTTTTTAAGATTTTACAGTGTGTGTTTATCACTCTATGTATGTATATGTGCTTAATTTAATGTAGAACATGTTCTTATTAAAGGAGAAATTAATGATTCTTACTGGCATTGAAATTTCATTGGCTGGTGTGGGCAGAGGGCTTCCTTTGTTGCAGTTAACTATAACTGCATCACTTAAAAATATATTAGAATTGTATTTGTTTTCCTCTAATGCAGGATTATTTAGGAGTAAGCCTAATTCTATCAAATTCAAACTAGGCAAAATGTTGCAATTTTGTCCAAGTGACACTCCCATCTGAGGAAGCTATTTAATAAGGATTTCAATGTTAGAGGGCAAAATTTGTGGATCAGCCTGTTTTTACTAATTATAAAAATTTAAAGACATGTTTGGAAACAGAAGTCTTAACATTCTTTTTGCTTTTTTCCCTCAAATGTGTATATCTTGAGTTGCTGAATAGCTACTAAAGAACCAGTGGTATTTTAGGTCATCCTTGATGTTGGCATTTTCTTTTGTCTAGAGCTTGATTTTACATTAGCATATTAGATATTTATAAACTATAGTCAAATTATGTTTTATTACTGTGATGTATTTATGAATGAGATTATATAATTTGACTTTACATTTACAGAGTAACTTTAAGTCACATCTTTCTTGGTTGTGAATTTAGGAGCCCAGTATGTGTTATAAAGATTTTTTTTTTTTGGGTGATGCAAGAGAGACTTAGTATAATGTAATATTTTGTAAATACTACATTTTGAACATCCCAGTTTTTAATGAATCCAGAAACTACAAAGAAAAATATTACAACCCTTCTGACCTTTTTTTTTTTGGCCACGCCTTGCGGCATATTAAAAAGCAGACATATTACTTTGCCAACAAAGGTCCGTCTAGTCAAGGCTATGGTTTTTCCAGTAGTCATGGGATGGATGTGAGAGTTGGACTGTGAAGAAGGCTGAGCGCCGAAGAATTGATGCTTTTAAACTGTGGTGTTGGAGAAGACTCTTGAGAGTCCCTTGGACTGCAAGGAGATCCAACCAGTCCATCCTAAAGGAGACCAGTCTTGGGTGTTCTTTGGAAGGACTGATGCTGAAGCTGAAACTCCAATACTTCGGCCACCTCATGTGAAGAGTTGACTCACTGGAAAAGACCCTGATGCTGGGAAGGATTGGGGGCAGGAGGAGAAGGGGACAACAGAGGATGAGATGGTTGGATGGCATCACCGACTTGATGCACATGAGTTTGGGTAAACTTCAGGAGTTAGTGATAGACAGGGAGGCCTGGCATGGTGCAATTCATGGGAGTCGCAAAGAGTCGGACACGACTGAGCGAGTGAACTGAACTTAACTGCAGCTTGCAGGGTCTTAGTTTCCTGAACAGGGATTGAACCTGAGCAATGGCAGTGAAAGTGCCGAGTAGTAACCACTAGACCACCAAGGAATTCCCCAAACTTTTCTGATTAAAGAAAATAAGCTGAGAGGCTTTAAAATTCAAAAATTTTTTTGCCTGATTTTTAAAAAAAACTATACTTTGTGATTCAGCATTACTAAACCTTACAAAGTGAGACTGTCCATAAATCTGTGTTTCTAAAGACTTGTTCACATGAGAGGTTATGTAGAGTAGGGCTACAGCGAGGGAGCTGGGAATGAAGTTGGCACTATGTTTCAAGAGTAGGGTTTTTTTTTCCTTTCTTAACTGAGCTCAAATAAGCAAAACAGTTATTACTCTCCACATAAGATTGGAGTTGGAATGAGGCCCGTAGTTTGTAAATAACATCATTCAATTTGGAAACTCCATCTGTTACTAAACAGATATGTGTGGCCTTCTACCATACTGCCTCTTTTTTTTTTCCATTCTGAGCATTTTCTGTTTTAAAAACCATTGTAGGCAGATGTAATTTGTAGAGATAGTGTGAAAAGGGGGTAATTACACATCTGATTAAGTTAATAACACAGTTTCCCAGTGGGTAAAGGGAAAACTACATTTAAAAAATGGGTTGAAGTATAAATCATTGCTTAAGACTAAAGCAAAAGTTCAGCAAAATTTCATATTTCTAGAATGTAAGATTCAACATTGTTATAAATAGCAATATAATTTACTTAAAACAGTGATTCTTAATTGGGGGGCATTTCTGTCCCACAGGGGACATTTTGTGGGCACATTTTTGACTGTCATAACTGTCTGGTGGGGAGCAAGGGACTGACAGGCATGTAATGGATAGAAACTGAGGATGCTACTAAACATCCTCGAATGTACAGGGCAGTTCCCACAGCAAAGAATTATCCAGTGCAAAATGTCAGCAATGCTGATTGGAAATTCTGGTTTAAAAGAGGGAGAAAATAGTTAATTTTTCAAATGCACTTAAAATTATGGTTCATCGTTTGTAAATTAATCGATCTGTTTGTAAATTAATTATTGGAAATTTTAAACATTTGTAAAAATAGAGTAGTTTAATGAATCCTGTGTACTTGTTATTCCACTTGAGTTATTTTTTCTGGCCAAGTCTGTCTTATCAGTACCCTCTTAACTCTCATTTCCTCCACTGAATTATTTTGAAGCAAATCCAGATATCATATTATTTCATCTGTAAATAGTTTTAGTATGTATCCTAGAAGATAAGTGCTCTTCTCTTAAAACCTTTATTATACCTTTAACACACCTAGACACAATAATTTAACAATGACTTTTAAAAAATCCAGTTTTAATAAAAACTTTGTAGTTAGCTGAATAAAGAGAAGAATACATTTTGTTCTCTGGGACTCTCATTCTGCATCCTTTAATTTCCTTCTTCTGCATCAGGAAGTGAGCTCAGGATAGTATAGCTCACAGATTGCAATCTATAGCCCGAAGGCCAGGTCCAGCCCTTCATTTCTTTTTAAAAGTATTATTGGAACACAACACACTCATTCATTTATTTTATTGTGTAGTCTGCATTTGTGCTCCAGCTGCAAAATTGAGTGGTTGGTGTAGTTGTGACAAGAGATCTTGTAGCTTATAAAACTTATATTTACTTTCTGGCCCTTCACAGAAAAGTTTGCTGGCCCCTAGTATAGATGACTATTTCAGATTTTTTAGTTGATGTAAGCTGTTAGAAAGCTAAATTATTTGCTCTATATTATACCTTTCCAATATGTGATGAGGTTACATTTTTTCCCTATTTCTTTTTCTTAGGGAAAACTCAGAGCTATTTTGGAAAGTTGGTTGTCTCCATGTATGACCTACTGAATACAGTAGGGTTACATTCTGTTTCCTTCTTAATGTGTAGGTAAAGGCACCGAGGACTGTGGGGTCTTAGGTATGTCGATTTGGGTGAGCTCATTTTTCATCCTCCAGGGACTCAGTATTTTTTGTTTTCTTACTGATGAATATAATAAGTGAAGGTGTGGGGGACTGAATGGAAGCCCAGTTTTAAAAAGTGAATTCTTTATAATAAGTTTTTCAAATATAGTACAAATATATACTGATGATATCAGCAAATTTTAAGTGGTTTTATTATTTAAGATAAATGAAAGCTCTTTTGATTGGAGAATATTAATAGGGAATAATACTAGACTTTTGTCAAAAAACCCAAGTTTGAATGGTATTGTTGCTGTCTAAAATAATATTTGAGCTAAAAGTTTAATTGGTTTAACCTTCTGTTTCCTCATCTATGATAATAATTTGAAGGGGTGGAGAGTTGAGTAAGGGAGACAATTAAGATACCACTTATAGAACACAATGGAAATTTAAGGTTTCATTATTATCTGTGTTGTTATTAAACATTTCTCTTCAACTAGTGAATGTTTGGAGAAGGAAATGGCAACCCAATCCGGTGTTCTTGCCTGGAGAATCCATGGACAGGGGAGCCTGGTGTAGGGGGTTCCATGGGGTCGCAAAGAGCTGGACAATGACTGAGCGACTTCACTTTCACTGTTCTTTTCAGTGAAAGCTAGCAATTTCTCAAAAAAAAACCAACAAAAACAAGGAACACATCCCAGATGCTGATTCTGTCTGATTCTGTTTATCTGGTTAATGAAAACAAAACTGTAGAAACATTGTATTTACAGGAACTGGGAAGTAGACTTTGCTGCTAAGTCGCTTCAGTCGTGTCCCACTGTCGGCAGCCCACTAGGCTCCCCCGTCCCTGGGATTCTCCAGGCAAGAACACTGGAGTGGGTTTCCATTTCCTTCTCCAATGCATGAAAGCGTAAAGTGAAAGGGAAGTCGCTCAGTCGTGCCCGACTCTTTGCGACCCCATGGACTGGAGCCTACCAGGTTCCTCCGTCCATGGGATTTTCCAGGCAAGAGTACTGGAGTAGGGTGCCATTAAGACTACTTAATTCAAGGAAATTCTTTTTTGGAAAACAAATCAGGACTCAGAGTAATAACCTCCAGAATGGCTCTAGGAATTAGCATACATGATTCCTAGGAAACCATGTTAGTTCCGGTTATGGCTAGAAGTTTTTCCACTTCCCTTTCCCTACACACTCCCCCTACCCCAAAATACTGTTCTATTAAAAGCATGAAAAGATCTGATTTATTAATATAAGACCCAGAAAACAGTCCTTAAGGTGCCTTTTGCAGGAAGGCAGAGTGCAATCTGAGATTGCCCAAACAAAAAAGGTCAGATTTTTAAAGGGGCCATATCAGTTTTACAGTCCTCTCTCATCAGCACCTTTATTTAGTTGCACAGGTTGGGGCTTAAAAATCATCATTGATTCCTCTTTTTCCCCTGTACTCCTTATTTGGAATATCACTAAATCCCGTTGGCTCAGTGAAATTTATCCAGAATTCACACAACTTTCATCCTTCCTGCTGCCACTGTGCTGTCTCCTCGCACTTCTCTTCCCCAGATGTCTTCAGGGCCTTTTCTCACTTCTCTCAGCTATTTACTCACACCTTCCCTGGGAGGGGTCATTGCTTGGCTGTCTTGTCTTTCTTCCCTGCTATCTTTTCTCCTTGGCATTTCCTCCTACCAAACATTTACATTTTATTTACATATTTCATTTTTAATGTTCTCTTTACCCCACTAGAATGGCAACTGAGGACAGGAGTTTTGTCTTGCCTATTGTTTTATCTCTGTGTCCAGAACAGCACTGAGTTCATAGTGGGCACCTAGTCCATGATTACTGAATGAATGAAAGAACACAGCAGAATATACCATATCCACATAGTCTGTTCAGGTTTAAGTATGATCAGGATAGCAGCATCTTGATTAATTGAATGAGTTTTATAGACAGTAAGATGAGGTGCAATGTTACTTATGATATTTGAGAATAATAAAATAGTTGACATAATTTGCTGAAAATAAATTAGAAATTAGAGTTAAACTAATTTTGTGAGAGGCAGGGACAGTTTCATAAGAGAAGAGTTGCCTGTACTGAGTTTTAAAGAATGTGTGTTTTCAAGCCAATAATGAACAAGAGCATTGAAGTCTGAGAGCAGCGCATGAATATCTGGGGTCAAGTCAGTTGGTTAAGTTAGTTTTATGTGTGAGGGACGATGGCAGCAGATGAGTCTGGGATGGTCCACAGAAGTAGGCTTTAAAAGAGATTTGTTCTTTACAGAGTTACATGAAAGAATTTTAAACATAAATTTTGTGTTTTATAAAGAAAATTCTGTTTTTTGTATGAAGAACAGATTGAAGTAAGAAGGCTGGGTGAGCTATGGAAGTAGGTCAGGTGAATGAGAATGAAAGAAGGCCTGAATCACTTAGATGTAGAACTGGACGAGAGAGAACAGAGCCTAAACTGAAGGGTGAAAGCCGTAGAATTTGGTGCCTGCTTGTTAGGGTTTCAGCAAAAGGAAGTAGATGAGCATGACTGATAGGTCCTGAATGTGTTGGCTGTGGTTTTGTCAGCCAGGGGGTAGGGTGGAACAAGAGCAGGTTTTAGAGGTTGGGAGGAAACGAAGGGGAGGAAGAGGGTAGAAAGGACCAAGATCAATGTTAGATTAAATTTGGGGCCCCTTTGCAGGTCTCTTTAGATCACCTTTTGGAAGTGAGCTGTTGTGCTGGGCCTGAACAACTGGTTTTTGGTGGCAGTATCAGAGACAGAATAAAGCTCTTGTTGTTTGAAGCCTTCTGAAATACTTAAGATAAATTTGGAAGAAAGCAACAAAACCTGGAAGCTACAGTCTTTGTGCAAGTGAGGTTTTATAATTTAGAATAAAAATCTGGAAATTAATTGTTGTTTTCTAGTGCATGTATGTATGTATGTTCCAAATTTTTTACATTTTCCTTGTGTATTTCCCTTTGACATATATATTTGGGTTTTAATTTTTTAGGTATTATTTTTTGTAACATAAGCAAATTGTTGATGGAACCTGCATTAAAGTGCTTTTGTAGCAGTTCTCTAACAGTCGTCAGTATATGGTACATTTCATAAATAGTTCCTGTCTTTGTTCAGTGAGTCTCAGTGGATTGATGATCTTATTTTTAATAGGAGTACCACTAGATAGGCTTAAAAATTATAACAGAAAATGAATCTGGACTGGAAGTTAGGAAGATCTTAAATCTAAGATTATGAAATACTGAAATGTGTTACTAGAGAAGTTAACAATATACACACACAAACTTTTTTTTTAAGAAGCTTGTTTTTTTTTGTTATTCTGGGATTTTAGACATAATACTGCTGAGAGGCATAAGAGTTGAATCCTTAAACTCTTTCCTGTAGTAGTTTGCTAGTTCCTTTTGGCTTAAGGTTGAGCAGTAACAAAAACTCCTAACCTTGTTCTGCTGAAATATTAGTAAAAGAGAAGTTCTGAATTGTGGTTTCTTGGCCTTTTAAGAATGATTGTCAAGCCATTGTGGACTCCTGCTTGAGCAGTTTTATTTTTAGTATCTATTTGAGAAAATACGCAAAGAACAAAAACTATTTTGAATTTAGCAACTATCGTGTTCATTTGTTTTAAATGTATTTAACCATGGTGATATTTATCTGCATTATCTTTGTAAAGTAGTTCAGAAGCCCAAGTGCAATATGGATTTTCAAACCACTAGTCTACCAGGGGCTACGTGGGTTGGAGGAAGTCTGAGAGTCTGCTTACTTCTGAGTGTTAATATTTGAGATGTGTATGGAATAAAGCAGTACCCTTATAATATCCTTCTCCATCTGCATCTAACAATGAGACTCTTTTTGATATGCACTATGTATATTATCCTTATGGTTCAGTACAAGCATTTTTTTAAAAAAGCAGTCTCTTACATTTGAGAAACACTTAAGCAATTGGGTCCTTTTCTATCTCTCATCTCCTCAGAAATACACTAACATTAGGTGAGGCATACCTACTGGATCCCTCTGAAATAGTTTTGGTGGTTTGAGTGTATAGAATTATACTTGTTTGTGTTTCATTTTTATCTTTAAATGAAGTGCTTAATAATTTTTTTCTGTTCTTAAATATATAGAAAAGTGTATGCTCATCAGCTAGAGATAACCAGTGTTAACATGAGGATGTATTTCTCCCCTTAAAGCTGGTTGAGATCATCCTGTTTGGCATTCTTCCTTCTTTTTTTTAAGTTACTCAACTGTTAGTATAATTTCTATGTTATTAAAAAGTCTGTGTAAGATTTTTTTGATGAAAGAACTTCATATATAGTTGTGATCTAACATTTTTCTAATGTTGGCTTACCATCATGGCTGGTAATTTAGGAGTACTGAAGAATCAGACTACTTCTGATGTAACTGTTGGTCTAGTATGTGTGTGCATGATGTAATGATCCAGGTCATAATTTATCTTTGGAGCTAATCACTAGTCAAATGAATTTCTAGTTACCTTGTTGGCTCCACTCTGTTTCCTTTTCTTACATTAATCTGGTTCTTGATGAATTATTACAGTAGCATCACTTATTTTTCTTTCTGAAACATTCACTGACCGAGACTTACTGCCGCTGTTTAGGATAAAGATGGCGATAGAGCAGTCCACCATGCCGCTTTTGGAGATGAAGGAGCCGTTATAGAAGTGCTGCACCGGGGCAGCGCCGATCTGAACGCTAGAAACAAGCGCAGGCAGACACCGCTTCATATTGCTGTCAATAAAGGTCACCTTCAGGTGGTGAAGACGTTGCTGGACTTTGGCTGTCATCCCAGTCTTCAGGTAAAACCATTACAGAATTATACTGTGCAGGTATTTCCAGGATTCTTTTAGATGGCAATACTAGTTTGTGTGGCAAGCATTCCTTCGTTATCAGTCCTAGCTCAGTCATAGTGAATGATTCCAAAGGTATAGAATGCCGTAAAATCGGCAGCTATTCCTTCTTAGAAAAGCCTTTGTTAAGAAAGTGTCAGTAAAAAGAAAAAAAAAAGAAAGTGTCAGTAAATTGATTTTGTATGTGGGGAGTTGATGATGGGGACTTGTAAAAATATCAGCTAGGAGTTGATTTAACTTTATTGACCGTGACAGTGAGCTTCAGCAATTCATAATAGTTACTTCAGAGGAGTCTAAATTATTTTAATTGTAGCTTAGTTTATCTTAGATTGTTGGTCTAGACCTTAATCTAGTCTTGGAAGATTTTCTGATTTAGAAAATATGTATGGAGTTTTAGGATTGATTTTATAATAGGTATGGAATTTTAGGGTGTAACCGTTAATGGTAGGAGTGTGGTATAGCAGCCCATTGTAAGCTAATGAGTTGGGTGGAGGTCAGCTTTTCTATCTCATTAAAATTTTAATTGTATTTGAGGATACATCCTTGTTTTTATTATCTTTGGAAAACTATAGCATGTTTATTGTATTGTTCATCTAGATTGACTAGAAATTTATTTACTATAGTGAGGCTAGTATTTCTTGCCTGCATTTTGAAATTTAACACGCAGCATGTTTTATTACTGGTTGTTGGATATGGCTTCTGTTTTTCTTTGCTTAGTAGATCATTATAAGAATTAACTTTACATATAATAATTAATTGAAGAAGAGCTAATGAAAATCTCTTAAAACTTTGAAAAAAAAAAAAAAGGATTCTGAGGGCGATACTCCTCTTCATGATGCAATAAGTAAGAAACGTGATGACATCCTGGCAGTTCTTCTAGAAGCTGGAGCAGATGTTACCATTACGAACAACAATGGGTTTAATGCTCTACACCATGCTGCACTGAGAGGAAACCCCAGGTAAAGATAGCACCTTTTACTATTTCCTGTGCAATTTAAACATAGTTTTCTGTTGCGGGCTCTCTTTTTCTGATGCTTATAAAGAAGTGATTTTGGCTTATTTTAATATTTTAAATTGTTTTAAAAACTGAGGAACTTATGTCTTCATTAAAATAGATTAGTTTTATATGTTTTTTTTTTTTTTTTTGTTAAACTAATACAAGGATCATGAAATGACTATTTAAATATATGTTAAATATGGGTATAAAATACCAGGAATACTTGCTTGTATTCTAAAGGTTTAATTAAAATGCATTCCACCTGGAGATTTATGTGTCTTCAAGATCATTCTCAGGCGTCCTCTTACCAAAACCTCACGTTATCTGTTTCTTTTTTTTTTCTTTGTTCCAAGTTGTCTATTTGTACAATAATTTTTTTTAAACTTTTGACTCAAAAACTTTCAAGTTACCTAATTTTTTATTGATAATATAATTAACTATAGACTTCTAGTACAGATGTCTTCTATCCATTGTTAGGGTAATAGGTGGTCTACTGAAAAAAGTGCGTGTTGCTGAAGTTTGAGAAAGACTTTTGGGAAGTCATAAAATTCATAAAGGATCTGCAGAGTCTCACAGAAAAGAAAAGTGCTTAGCTTTGCTTAACGTAGAACTTTCTATAAATGAATATTTTGGAACAATTTTACCTTGAGAAGCATTTTGGAAAATTCTGGGGAATTCCCCAGGGATCTGTTGGTTAGTACTCTGTGCTCTAACTGCTAAGGTCCTGGGTTCAGCTCCTGGTTGGGAAACTACCTTGTGGTGAGGCCCCAAAATAATAATTATAATAATAGTAATAATAATAAACTCTTTAAAAAAAAGAAAATTCTTCATTAGATGTTTTGTGTTTATAGTTGAATCAAGCCACGTGTATTGACTGAGGAAGATGTTTGCTTGGAAGTTTATTTTGATAATTTAAAAATTTTAAATTAAAAAATTTGAGATGTAATTGACATATGATTTTATATTAATGTCCCTTGTGGCTTCCCTTGTGGCTCAGCTAGTAAAGAATGCGCCTGCAATGTGGGAGACCTGGGTTCCATCCCTGGGTTGGGAAGATCTCCTGTAGAAGGGAACGGCTACCCACTCCATTACTATGGCCTAGAGGATTCCATGGACTGTGTAGTCCATGGGGTCGCAAAGAGTTGGACATGACTAAGTGACCTTCATTCACTTCACTTCACTTTATTATATTAATATCATGTGTTAAAAATAATGATTTGATATTTGTATATATTGTGAAGTGATCGCCGCAGTATGTCTAGTTAACATCCATCATCATGCGTAGTTCCTAATTTTTTTCTTATGATAGGAACTTTTAAGATCTATTCGCTCAGCAGCTTTCAGATATACAATGCAATATTTTTAACTGTAGATACCACGATTTCTTATTCTTTGGTTCCCTATTGCATTTTTACATCATGTTTCCTTTTACAGTAATTTTTTGCTGTTGTTTTTTTTTTTAACTTCCTAAGATCACCACTAGAGGGTGAGCGCAGAGAACAAAAGGAGTTTATTGAAGTTGACTATTGGTATTGTAACAATAGGTATATAATCTAGGATGAAATAAATGGCCGTATTTTAGGTTATGTCTTGATCTGTTTTTTTTCAAATTATAAATATTTGAACACTTCAGATATTTAATGTTGACACTGTAAAGGAGAGAAAATAGTATTATATGTTCCCTGCCTTTCAAATAAACGGTGGTGATGATAGATTTACCACATGCAAGTAGTTAACATGCATTATCTCATTTAATCCCTTGAACAGCTTTTGAAGCAGGAAGCAGGTGTTAATATCCTAATTTTATAGGTGAAGAATATGAGGCTTATAAAGAAATGAAGTTTGTCAATACTTGTATTCAAGGTCATGCAGCTGCCTAGTGGAACAGCTGGAACTTGAGCATGGTCTCTTTGACTTTAAAATCATTTGACCTTAGCTGCCTTATATTATTTCCTCTGTATTTTGGGCTGTATGTGAGGTAAGGCTGGAACACATGGACAGTGAATGATTTAACCAAGAGTATAGCAGTACATCAAGCTGACTTGTGTGTCATGAGCCTATCTTTTAAGTTTATCTCCCACTAATTAAAACTTCTCTGCCCACCTAGACCTTCAGCTATACTGTACTGCTCTCGCTCCCTAAAAGTTTCTGCTTTTCTTCTTCATTGATTAAGCACTTTGTTTCTTTAAGATGCCCATAACCAACTTTCTCCCTGAGGTCCTAGATTTGATCTTTGAAATTATTTTCTGTTTGCCCTATACTTCCTTGTTCTGTGTTCTTGTTTTCTGCAGTTATCTTCTTTGTGCTCTCCCTTAGTATGTGCATTTTAATGTTTCTTTCTGTTAAAATTTTGGGCACAAATATTTTGTATCTCCCATAATGCCTTGACTGTAGGTGAGGACTCAATACATGTTAGTCTTAATTTGACAGGACATGGACTAATAGCCTACCAGGCTCCTCCCTCCATGGGATTCTCCAGGCAAGAGTACTGGAGTGGGTTGCCATTTCCTTCTCCAAGGGATCTTCCCGACCTAGGGATCGAACCCGGGTCTCCTGCATTCCAGGCAGACGCTTTAACCTCTGAGCCATTAGGGAAGCCCCATAGGTGAGGACTCAATACATGTTGAATTTGTCAAATTAATTTGACAGGACAGTGTTAGATATCACAAGAGTATATAATCAATTAAAATAAAAATTATGTAGAGAAATTGTCAGGAGTTCATACAGAGCAAGTATTTCAAGTTAGAATTGGCAAAAAGATTTTCTTGAGGGAATTTAATTTAGGTTATATAATATTTTTAAGTTATAAAGTTTAAGGTAGATTAAAAACTAAAGTGTTTAGGAGATGAGTAACTTTTAAATATTTTGAATTGTTTAACTTTATTGAGCACATTGAGAGCAGGCTAGTATATTTAATAATGTTAAACCAAGGAGGGGGAAAAAATACTACTTCTGTTTCTTTAATTGAGAACTCCTCCAACTAGATAATTGGTGTCAGGTGACATAAAAAAAGAGAAAAAGATAAACACTTTCATTCTACAACAAAGTGGTGCTTTAGTTAAAGGTATATGACTTGTTAATTCCTATTTGCTTAAAGACATTTTATGCAGTTGTGACTGTAGATTGCCAGACAAAGGATGATTTTAATTGAACATGAAAGAGTATGAGACGGTGCAAGTTATTTATTTGTTGTAATTGTAAGCTGGGTTATTTTGAGTTTTTTTTTTTTAAATATCAGATTTCTTATTCTTAAAATTGACTTTTCTTTCCTGGTACTAACCAGTGATGTCATAAGACAGAAGGAACCATTTAAACTCAGAATTAAGAGGAAAAAGATCTTCTCATTTTGCAACTGAGGAAACAGGTTTGGAGAGTTGAAATATCTATATAAGTAAAAGATAGCAATGCTGAGGATTTTGTTCCTCTTTTGAGGATTAAAGTCTTTTGGTTCAGTATCAGAAGAATTACATACTTACTATGTCAGTCTGTCCGCCAAATGCTCTGCAGTGTCACTGTCTCCTTTTCCACCTTACCTATCAATGTTCTGATGAATGGCAGTCAATTAATTGCTAATCATATAAAAGGTAGTGACTCAGCATTTCTGGAGTTTTGTTTTATATAATGTTATGAAGTGAAGTGAAAGTCACTCAGTTGTGTTCGACTTTTTGTGACCCCATGAACTATACGTACAGTCCATAGAATTCTCCAGGCCAGAATACTGTAGTGGGTAGCTTTTCCCTTCTCCGGGGGATCTTTCCAACCCATTCAAACCTAGGTTTCCCTCATTGCAGGCGGATTCTTTACCAGCTGAGCCACCAGGGAAACCCATATAATGTTAACACTTTTCATTAATTTAAAATAGTGCATGTCCACACTGTGGCATTCCTGTTACAGTTTCGGGTGACCTTCACAGATATTTTCTTCCTTTGAAACAAGTTGTTTTTTTTTTTTTTTTTTTAATTTTGTGGCACAGTCTGCATTTCAATATCATTTCATTTCTGAAGGACAAGAAATTTAATACAGAGACCATAAATGAATAAAATAATTTTATTTGAAAGCCTTATATCATTCACACAGTTTTTCACCAGACTGTTTATTAACATCATATACTATTATAGCTCTTTGAAGTAGAATCAACAGTTACAAATTATTTTATTTAAACCATAATCTGAATAATTTAAATAAGTTGAAGTTAGTTGACATGTGATTGATAATGATAAATGAAAACGCTGGCTGTCCTGTAGTAATCAATGCATAGCTACAGCTGGTTGAAGGGGACCAAATCCATTGAAGAGGCGATTTGGTTCCATTTTACCAGCTCTAGCAAAGCATTGCCGTGGTGCTAGCTGGGGACCTAAAACAGTTGAAATGTTTTTATTTGTAAAATTATGATTATGGCCCTTCCTCAAATGTTAAGAGAATCTTGTATCAGTATTTCAGCCATGGATTGTCAAACTTTATTTTCTGAAGGCACTTTTCCTGCTGTTTCCCACTCCAGTCATGCAGAAGTCTTTACCCTTTAGCACATTGTTAGTGCATTAAGGAGTTACCAATGTACATCTTTATTTTTAACACCTTTGCTGAATCCTTAAATATAGGCAGTGACCTGTTTCAAAAGCAGCACCATTTAAAAAGAGCATATAGACCTTGATGTATATCAGAATAATGTTTTCTATTTATCTTTGAGCAGTAAACCAAACAAGCAGGTGAAATAGGTTAGGGAAGAGTACTGCTAGTCAGTCACACTTTTCTACTGCACTTCTTTTTTTAGCATAATACTTACGGACTAACAGCAAGTTGCTGACGGGGAGGTGGGGGTGGGGGGGAGGATGAATGGCCTTAAGAAAAGTACCTCTGGTACCCTTTGGTTTATAAATAGATGACATGTGTATTCAGTGTATTGCTTAGACTTGTGTTGAAGGAACTGCCATGCATGGTAGCTTATTTTTCTTTCTTTTTGCTTATGTAGTGTCACTAACCATAGGTTAATAGTTGAACTCTTTTAAAAGTCTGGTTCCTTGACTGAATTCTCTGTCATTTCGGGTACAGAGTGCCTGGTTACTTCTCATTATCTGCTTAATAAAACATTGTGGTTAGCACTAATCATGAATTTGAATATGAAAATTACCATTAAAACTCAGTACAGCAAGTTTTTGTTAAAAGGGAATTGCAATATTGAGAAGGGATGTCTTCTGAAAATACCTTTTTAAAATAAAACTTTGAACAGTTATAGTTTGCCTTTAAGGTAAGTGCTCTCACTGAAGTATAAACAGTAAAGAAATAGTTGTGTTTTGAACCAAACTGGGAGAAGGTCAACACTAATTCAGGCAATATTCAAACACTTCTCGTATTAAGTATATCCTGCATCTGTTGGCTGAAGGGTATCATGCTGCTGGTGAAATTAATGTAACTACAATTATTTCCATCATTTATTCTAATAGAAAAGAAACAGGTGTTAAATTGCCTGGACTTAAGTGCTGAAGATAGCAATAAAACTGACTTCTATTTTTACTAGTTATATGGGAGCTGTTTAGCAGATCCAGTTGCTCAAGTGTGCTTTGGATGGCAGTTCAGTTTCATATACTGGCCATATCGGGGCAAGAGAGGCCAGGGGAAAAAAAAATAGTACAGCATTTGATAATGTCAGCATCTGTTATCCCTGTCAGAGAGACAGTTGAAATGTTTGAGTTACACCAGTGTCAGCAGATGCCCAGAGTTCAATATGCACTCAGTTAAAAATGAACAGCTGATCTAAGTGATAGATGTGACATTTTAGAGTGATTGAAAATACTCTTAGATATGTTGAGTTTACCTTGTAAGCACTAGAGTCAGTGTATAATTATACTTTTTCAAATGAATGATAGATACTGTCATTTTCTAAGGTTTGTAAGCTCTTAATATTGTAGCAACAAGATTCTTAGTTGCTGGAATGTTTTAAAATAATTGTTAAAAGCTTTTGTACCCATAGAATGATGAATATAGTTGCTTCTTATAAAGCATAGACATAGTAATACCCTTTGAGTAATTTCATAGAGGAACCTCTATTTTTAAGGTGTATATTGTCAGGTTTTGATGTTTCGGGCATATGTAGTTAAACTTAATGAATGGAATATGAAGCTTTGCCATCCTTTTTGTGGATAATGAGGAAGAAGGTCTATTCTTGAGTGAGTTAAACTTTGAACTGATTTTTTTCTATGAAAATGTGAAATTTTTAAATTAATGAACTTTTTGTAATTTACAATAAATATTCTATAACTTCTATGCTTGTATGTAAGTCATTCTCTCCTTTTTAATCTGATTAAATGAAAATCACCTTTTGACAATTATCTAGTCTTATTAAACAGAAAATTAACAATTCATGGATAACCTTATGGCCATTTGTATTCAGCTGTGACAAAAAATTTAGACATGTGATGACATATGTCTGAATACTCTAATCAAAAGAAGTGATTAGAATATATGAATATTAATATTTCCTTTGTAAATCTATTATAGTAGCTTAAAATAGCTACTAATAAATTGTTAAGAGCTTTATCATTTATAATATTTATCAATATATAAGTATATACTGTACAAAATAAATTTTACATAAAATATAAAATGTATTTTAATATCTCTAGCATACTATAAACAGTAGGCTATCATGTTTATAAAAAATTGAATTGTATTTGCCTAGTACCAATAAAAGATGGTTATTCTTTCTGGATAAATTGGTTTCATGATTGTAGTGTTTCATTTTATGTGCCCTCTTTGGAGAAAGCAAATTCAAGGATAGTATAGATAATAATTAATTTATTTTAATATTTGGCAGTCTGTGACCAGTGTACCCTATTGATTTACATGTGTTTCCCAGAATTTTATCATTTTTCTTGAATAAATCATATGTCTTGATTTAAACTAAGTACTTACATAGCATTGAAAGTGGAAACTGGATTAGGGAGAAGGACAGGGACCACTTTCTTTTCTTTGAGAGTAGAATTTTACTTGAAAGATAGTCTTTTAAAAGTATAACTATGTCTGTAGCTTTCAGAAAGAAAACTTAAAAACACCAAAACTTGCTTCAGGAATTCTTCTAATATTGTTAAATTATAATTACATTGTTGATTATAATTATTCTTCATATCAAAATATGAAGAATAGCTGTTGAAATGCAAATGAAGTCAGCTTTTGTTAAATGTCAGCCCTACTAATATGATACATTTAAATTAAAATCAAATTGTGGAGACAGAAAATGGGTCACTTGTATCATTTTTTTGTACTAGTATCCCTGTTTTCTCTTTTGTATTCAAATTTTAATCATGTGAGTACTTAATTTAAAAATGTAAAATGTAGTATGCTTTAAACTTAAAAGATTTAAAAGGAATTCCATGTTAATTTTAAATCTACTTCAGTAGAACTTTTTTCCTCCTGAAATATAAATCAGCAACATTTAGTTTCCATCTGAAAGAAGTAGGTACATATTCTGGTGTTAGTATTGCCAAAGGTCACCTCTTTAATAGGTTAATTTAACATATGAAGGTCATTCACATAGCTGCAGTCTAGTTTCCTCTTGGTGGTTTATTGCCTACCAAAAATACATACTTCTTTACATTCCATAGCATTGTATGTTCATATGGGTACATAAAGAAGTATGTACTCTGAGTAGGTATTACTAAGTTGTTAGCTGTAAAAACATGAAATGTTTTATTTTCCCATTTTTTAGTAAAACTTTCAGCTTACTGATGGAGAGCAGTGGTAGATCATTTGCAGAGAATATCAAAGACAAAACTCTATAACAGATTTACCTGAGGCATGGCATTAGTGCTGTTTATGGTTCCTTGTTCTTGGTGGATATACACTTCTAAACGTTGACCAGTTATCTGTTGAACTTTGTCCTGGTTTGGTTCTTTTTGAGAGAGATCCATTGAATCAGTGGGAATTTATAGAGTGTATTTCAGAAATTGGTAAGATTAGCCTAGTGTTTCTTCATAGTCTTCAGAGAAAATTTCTTCTTATTTTGTAGTTTGCTTCTAGAACCTACAAGTAGACAATAATTAATTTGGTGCATGTTCTTTTTACCAGCAAGATATCTTATTAAAGACTTAATAATTAACCAATTAGTACTACTTCTGATGTTGACTCTAAAGTTGAAAAAACAAGGAGAAAAACTGGATCTTTTTAGAGTATGAATGAAGTGAATTTCTTTTTAATGATAATTTTTTTTTTAGTTTTGTTTTTAACATCACAGATAAGAACTCATGATCATTTGAAAACCTCTGTGTTGTTCCTTTGTTATTACTTACCTGATTTTTGCAGTTTGGTGATCCTGTCTGGGTTAAATGTAAATTTAGATAAAGGAATTAATATCTAATTTTGGTGAGTCGAGTGGTTCTGATACTTTGATTTTTTTTTTTTTAATATGAAGGATAAGTACCAGAACAATCAAGTTTTCCAAAGTCACACTTAAAAGAACTGAAAGGAATTAGCTAGTGAGCAGTTGGATTTTAGCTTGATCTTTAGCATGAAAACAAATTATAGTTGGTGAGTTGCCTTTTATTATTGTGGCATTAAGAAGTTAATTTATAAAAAGACCATAAGAAAATTTCAGACCTGAGAGAGGAGGGGGTATAAAAGACACAGAAAGTAGAATTCCTGCAGCCCATTGTAAGAAGTGACTGTAGCTCATAGAGAGCCGAGGACCACGTAGCAGGAGATGGTCCAGTACTACAGCAGTTTCAGCAATGCAGCATTTGAATTTCACCTCCATATGCTGGTTTAATTTTGTGCCCAGCTATCAGAGAAAGCATTAAAAAGCATTTTGTGATCTCCCAAGTTCCTTGGTTGACTAAACCTTGAAAGAGTTAATAGTTTTTAAAAGATAGTATGTTCTGAAGGCAGGTGGCCATTTCCTAGGGATACAGAATCACCACTTAATCTGAAACAGTAAAGACTGACTCTTTAATAATGTAAAAGACAGGAATGGACTTGTACAGGTTTGACATTGAGTCATCTGTCATGATATTTGAACAGCATTCCTCTTTACACTGCATGAGGTCTCTGCTTGAACTGTGAAACGGCTATGCCCAGGTAGAATTTAACAGTAAAAGCATGTATTGAGTCGCTAATAGGTAAGCATGCAGAAAACCATAAGCCTCCATTAAAGTACTGTCCTGTGGTGCTGTGTTACCTGTAAGCTTAGTGTCATGAGCAGGGAGAGAGAGAATGACCCAGAGAGTTATGCCAGCAGCAGCCATCTCTTCTTGATCGGCTGTTCACTCTTTTTGCTGAATCAGCGCTTCTTTTCATGAGCCGGGGGAAGTGAAGGGGAAGTATCAGTGAACACAGGACCCCACCTTTTAAGATAAATTTGAAAAACAAGTGAACAAACACAGTATATCAGCCATCTTTTCCCTCTCCCTCTCCTTATGCTTAAGGAGGAAAAAAAAAAAAAAATACTTCAATAAAATTGAGTCAGCGTTGGCCATTTGATTTGGAATGTCCTATTACTGGTATTGAATGGATATGAGTACCTTGTCTCTGGTGTATAGAAAGTGAAGCAACCGGGAAAGGTTGCTTCAACGGCCAAGAAAATGCACCTCACTAATTGCTCAGATGGAATGCTTCAGAAATGGGGAAAAAGTTGCAGAGGAGGTTACTTTTACAATCTAAAAGAGACACACACACACAAACCCAGCAAAAACCAAAACACACCTCACTCCCCCCCACCAAATAACTGTAAACATTCACCCTGTTTCCTTTGCCCACCAGAGGACATTGGGGTCTTCTGACTTCTCAGGAAATATTCTGCATCTTTCTTGCTGTGGAATTTTTGTTTGTTTGTTTTTAGTTGCCAGGATTAGATGGTAGATCTGTATTGAAGCTACCTTGTCATATCCAGAGGTCAAGTCTGCAAGCAAGGTCGGACTTCCACATGGTCACTACAGAGGTTAACTTATATTCTTCCCTCAGTGGCCACAGGCTGAACTGTTACAGCTTTATAGGCAGCTAAGCATTTGAAACATGCACTCCCAGGCAAACAGGCTCTCTTGTGCCTCTCTCTTCCCTGACCATATTTAGTCAACCATAGCAAAAAATAGTCTCTCAGCTGTCGATTGTCGATCCAAAAGCTGAGGAAGCCTCTATCTTGCTTTCTGCCTATTGATTGTTCATCCTGCGGTCCAAACACTGCCTTGCCATTTGTCCTGCATTTTTTTTTTTTCAAAGCACTGCCAAATAAAGCGGTCTCTCATGTTTCCACTTACACATCCCAGATTTATACTGAGCTTGCGCTGAGGCTAGGAAAGCCTGATGCGGCTGCCACTATACTTAGAAGCACTGCAGCGAAAAAAGGAAAGAGAAAAAAAATTACCCTGGCTAGTAGCAAGACGGGCTTTGGACAGAGATGGGACAAGTAAAGTCCCTCTGCTGCCAAAATATATTTCATAACCTGTTTTTTAAATCAGTAAACAAAAATCAGGATAATGATATTTTGCATAGCTCAACGCCTGAAGGGATTTTGTAGTGTTACCTTTAGAGCTCGTTGGTGCTATACAGTCTTTTTAAATTTAATAAATAATAATTGAATGGAAAAATATGTAGAAAGGGTAGTAGAACCATTGTATTGAAGGTGAAGAGATCACTCAGGAGGAAAGGAGGAATGTGTAAATGAAATCTTGGAAACGCTACTTAAAACTTTTAAATTAAAAAGAACTTCTAATTCAGTGTCAGTTTTAATACATTTTTTAGTAGTGCTTAGGTGAGAAACAGGGTCTGGTATGCTTTTTAGTAATTGTGTTACTTTTCTATCGAAACTTTGTATAGTTATATAACTACTATAATGCATTGATTAAATTCTACTTTATTTTCAAATGTGAAGGGGTTTTTTTCTCCTTTCTACATTGCTGTTTGGCTTTACTTTTCTGAAATAGCATTTAGGCATGGTCATTTCACACTTTATTACAGACTCAAAATAGTCTTTAACCTTTCTGTAACTTGTTGTTGGTGTTCAGTCACAAAGTCCGACTTTTGTGACCCAGTGGATTGTAGCCTGCCAGACGTCCTGTCCATGGGATTTCCCGGCCAAGTATACTGGAGTAGGTTGCCATTTCCTTCTCCAGGAGATCTTCCTGACCCAGGGATCGAACCCATGTCTCCTGTATTGCAGATGAATTCTTTACTGCTGAGCCACCAGGGAAGCCCTTCTGTAACTTTGTCACATAACACATGTTGTAGGGGAAAAATACTTTTGTTCTAAACTTTAATAGCATATCGCCATAAATTTTAACCTTGAGGTTTATTTTTTAACCAAGGAGAAAAAAAAAAATTTAAGCTCAAATTCTGCAAACCTATGGTGGTACAATTTAAGATCTAACAAACCTAAGAATGCCTAGGAAAAACCAATTATACCTTGTTCTTAATTCATATATAATCTCTTAAGTATTGATTCGGTTCAGTTCAGTCGATCAGTCGTGTGCGACTCTGCGACCCCATGGACTGCAGCACACCAGGCTTCCCTGTCCATCACCAACTCCCTGAGTTTATTCAAACTCATGTCCACTGAGTCGGTGGTACCATCCAATCATCTCATCCTCTGTCGTCCCCTTCTCCTGCCTTCAATCTTTCCCAGCATCAGGGTCTTTTCCAATGAGTCAGTTCTCATCAGGTGGCTAAAGTATTGGAGTTTCAGCTTGAGCATCAGTCCTTCCAGTGAACATTCAGGGCTGAGTTCCTTTAGGATGGACTGGTTGGATCTCCTTGCAGTCCAGGGGTCTCTCAAGAGTCTTCTCCAACACCACAGTTCAAAAGCATCAATTCTTCAGCAGTCAGCTTTCTTTATAGTCTGACTCTCACATCCATTGATTCAGTTAAGAACCAAAAAAACTTAACAGTTTTCTGAGCTCATTCTCCTACAAGGGAAATTCGCTCTTGACATCCTTTTTGTCTTTAGCATTTTTTATAACGTAACAGTTTAATTATTCTGAATGCTGTTTTAAAACAGTGACATAAAGCATGCTTCTATAGATATTTGGGCAGTTTTATAGAGCCAGCTTTCCTAGATACTAAAGTAATTTTAGACACATTGTGAGAAGATGATGCATATCAGAGTACAAGATAGGTTAATTTTCAAATTTTTAAACTACCTCATATTTCCTGACCATTTTGTAGCAGTGAAAGTCCTCCTTTCCCACCTCTCAAGCAAACAGTTACATAGTGTATGAAAGGACAGGCACTTTTCTAAGGCCTTTAAAATCCCCATAACAGTCCTACGAAATAGGACTTGTGATTCTTTACACATTTTATAGGTGAGGAAACTGAGGCGTAGAAGGTAAGTGCCCTGCTCAAGTCACCAGCCCTTTTGTTTGCTGGTACCAGAATGTGAGCCCAGGTGGTTTGGCTTCAGACTTAGATCTTTACCCCTGTTGCTGCCACTGCTGTGGTTTATAATAATGCAAGCAGTTAGGGCCTGGACTCTAGGGGACCAGAACCTATACCAGAAATGTAGCATGTTGAACATTCTTGACCCCAGTATGCTGAGAAGAATGACCGTTCGTTTCTTCCTTTGTTTCATTCAACTAAACTTTGAGCACCTCATACTAGGTGCACACAGAGGGAATGAAAATGAGTAAAGTGGCTTCCCCGGCTGGCAGTGTAGAAGTCATTTTAGTTGTCCTCCTTTAAGAATGATCGAGTCCTCACCTGTACAGTGCTCCTGCAGCCTGTATTGTCATTGCATATCTGTCATTTTGAGCTAATTTCTACTGCATTACCAAATTCCTAGTTAATGAATTCAAGCTAAATTAATGAACCTTTTAATTACGATATCTATCAAAAAAGAAGTTTGTGGGGAACAAAATCAAGCACACCAAAAAAATTAAAATTAAACATTTGAGTCATGTCTGTTCATCCCTTTAAATAGATGAAAGAATATAAAAACTGTCCATATTCATTTGCTAGAATGATTATTACAGATAGCATTCTTGTCTCCATCCATTTAGATAGGGGTGGGTGTGTATTGAATAAAGATGTGTTCAAACTGTTATATTAACCTGCTCTTAGCATGGCCTACAGGACTTCTGCTTAAGATTTATCAACTTTCTTGGCAGGTTTGTTTATGGATTCTGTACTAACATGCTTAAATTATATTTGAGGGATTGTTCAATATTCAGAATTTATTGAACCCCTAATGTGTGCTATTATTTCAATGTCTGTTTTACATTCAGTAATACTAATATGTAAGGCCTCCTCAGTTTAGCTACTGTGGTTTGCTTGGAAAAATGTTGCCCATCTCTGAAGAAAGATTGCAAAGCATGGCAGGTCCTAAAAATGGAGCCATTGCCATTTGACTGTTACATACCAGTGCAGACAGCTGCTTGTCCCCTCTGCTTCTTAGAACTCATTTGTTCATCATTCAGCAAACGTTTGAGTATTACCATGTGCCAAGGATTATGCTCGGCACCACTATTAGTTGTTCTGGAACTTAATGCTTCTTTGGCACTATTCACAAATGCCTGCTTAACTGGTAGTAAGATCTTATCCTTAAACCATCCATGTCCTTAACCTTTTGGAAAACAACCAGATTGAGAAATAAAGAAGAGTGTTTGAACTTTGGGGAAAGTATCTTCATACAGTGCTCCACCAGTGAGAGTCTGTTGGCTTAGTAAAATTATTGATTTATTGAACTGGTAACATCCTTATCCCAGCAACTCTAAGGGCCTCAGTGCTTGCAGCATAACAACAGAATCCTCTTAATTAGCTGAGGTGCTGTGGGGAACAGCTGACCTTTGTTGATTATATTGTGGGGTCCTCAGATTGCCCCACAGGAGGAAAGGAGACAGACCATTCAGAACTGCTCTGGACATGAAGGGGAGGGGACCAGAGACTGTTCTTTTTTTTCTCAGCTTATACTGCAGGCTGGGCCCAAAGATTGACTTCTTTTGAGGTGTTGTGTTGTTTTTGTTTGCTTTTTGTGAAGGCAGTAGGTCAAGAACTAACATTAATTAGCAGCTTTCTTATTAAGATGAGAAGGTTATAGATTGCTCTTAAAATTAAGCTACCCCAAATCTCCAGTATAGAAGAATTCCAGATCATTGATGTGAATACTCTATCTTCAAGGAGGTGGAATATAACTTTTCGCCTGTTAAGAGTAGGCTACCTGTAGTGACTTCCTTCCAAAGAGTGTAGCTTATTATTCTGTAGTAGAGAAAGGGAGCAAAACAGCAGCTCGACAGTGGAGAAAGTGGACAGATGCTACCTCAACCAGATGGCCGTGGTAAACATTGACAGGTTAAGTCATGTTGATAATGTGCACCCTTGATGTGATGGAATGGCACTGTCTTTGAAACCTCCTCCTCAAAACTCATAATCCCAGTTGTAATCATCAGAAAACATCAGACAAATTACAAGCAAGGAACATTCTATAAAATAACTGATTAGCACTCCTCAACACTGTCAACATCATCAAAGACAAGGAAAGTCTAAGAAACTGTCACAGTGAAAGGGAGCCTCGGGCGCCACGACAGCTAAGTGTAATATGGTATTCTGGAGCCGAGGAAGTACGTTAAATAAAACTAAGGAGATTGGAGTGAAGTGTGGTCTTTAGTGAAGAATTGGTCTTTAGTTAATAACTGTCAGTTCAATTCAGTTCAGTCACTCAGTTGTGTCCGACTCTGCAACCCCATGAATTGCAGCACGGCAGGCCTCCCTGTCCATCACTAACTCCCGGAGTTCACTCAGACTCACGTCCATCGAGTCGGTGATGCCATCCAGCCATCTCATCCTCTGTTGTCCCCTTCTCCTCCTGCCCCCATTCCCTCCCAGCATCAGAGTCTTTTCCAATGAGTCAACTCTTCGCATGAGATGGCCAAAGTACTGGAGTTTCAGCTTTAGCATTTTTCCTTCCAAAGAACACCCAGAGCTGATCTTCTTTAGAATGGACTGGTTGGATCTCCTTGCAGTCCAAGGGACTCTCAAGACTTTTCTCCAACACCACAGTTCAAAAGCATCAATTCTTTGGTGCTCAGCTTTCTTCACAGTCCAACTCTCACATCCATACATGACCACAGGAAAAACCATAGCCTTGACTAGACGGACCTTTGTTGGCAAAGTGATGTCTCTGCTTTTCAGTATGCTATCTAGGCTGGTCATAACTTTCCTTCCAAGGAGTAAGCGTCTTTTAATTTCATGGCTGCAGTCACCATCTGCAGTGATTTTGGAGCCCCCCAAAGTAGTCTGACACTGTTTGCACTGTTTCCCCATCTATTTCCCATGAAGTGATGGGACCAGATGCCATGATCTTAGTTTTTTGAATGTTGAGCTTTAAGCCAACCTTTTCACTCTCCTCTTTCACTGTCATCAAGAGGCTTTTTAGCTCCTCTTCACTTTCTGCCATAAGGGTGGTGTCATCTGCATATCTGAGGTTATTGATATTTCTCCCGGCAATCTTGATTCCAGCTTGTGCTTCTTCCAGCATAACAAATGTATCATCCTAATGTACAGTATTAATAGCAGGGGTGAGGAACTCTCTATACTGTCTTCACAATTTTCTGTAAATCTAAAATCTGAAAGTTTATTTAAAAATGGCAAAACCAAAAACTAATCTGACCACTCCTAGCCAGCTGTTGACTTTTGTATTAATTCTGATTTGGGGCTATTTGCAGTATTTCTCCAAAACTTATAGCATTTAATCAGGAGTTGATTTTGTTATAATTCAGTTATCATAAGGTAAGTTTAGTCTTATATTCTTTTAAAAGTATATTAAAACAAAAAGTATATTTCAGAATAAATTTTATCAAGACCAGTCTTAAAAAGATTTAGTTATATGAAAGGGAGCCTTTTTTTATTTGAATGCTGATGACTTTGAATTTGTGAAAATTATGAAATGGGTAGATTTGTGTGAAAGGGGTATAAGGGCTAGATTTGGAAGGGGGCTGTTACAGATGTTCAGAGGAAAGGTAATGAAAGTCTATATAAAAGTCTATATTAAAGATATTATATAGGAAATAATAGTTTCGTTTTAAAAGGGAAAGTCAGTAGAACAAATTGAATGCAGGAGTGGGAAGGGAGGAGAGGGTCTAGAATGATTCCCATATTTCTGACTTGGGTGGCTGGTTAAATGATAACAAGAATAACCAAAATCAAGAATACAGGAAGAATTCTTGGGAAGGAGAAAAAGGGAAATTTGTATTGTGTACTTCATAGGTCTATAAACTTAGAACTGTAATAACACTATTATACTGAAGAGCTTTAGACTATACTAAAACATTATATTACATTATCTCATTTTAGTTCGTATAGTACTCTTTTCATATGACTTTATAGGCCCATAGAGATGACTAACACTAACATTAATAAAAATGTCAAATTATTTTTCATAGGACGATGTACTGAAAACTGATAGCATTCTCGTGATTCTTTTGGAGGGTAAATTCGAGTGCTGGGGTTCTTGTTACAGAACTTTTTCTACAGATAAAGCTGGTGATACACTAATAGATTATTTTTCTCATTCTTTTTCCAGGCTTCACAGAGAATAATTCTTCACGCTTTTTTTAACCAATCGTTATTTTCCGGAAAAAAAAGAAAAAGACATGATGTTTATCTTTTTACTTATAATTCGTTGATTTTTTTATCTATGTATTATCCTGATTTGACTTCTGAATCGCCTCTTGTACAAATCTCTTTTTCCATAATTATCTGTTTTATTTACCTAATTATTATCTGGTGTATTTACCTTATTTGTCAATATAACACTGTTTCTATGGGAAATCAAAAATTACCATGATTCATCTCTAATACTATGGGGTACAACCACAATAAAAACCCAAAAAAGCGCCCCCCCATATCTTTACCTTATTATTTTTAATGATTATATTTTGTCTCTAATACAACTTTTTCACATGATTTAATACTTGTGTCTTCAAAACTCTCCAAAAGAGTCATGAAACTATAGATTCTGTTTCTCACAAGGTCAACTGTGTAAGGTAGTAGGTAATGTATGACTTTAGCCTCATGATTATGCGAAATCCAAACACTTGGTAGTATATTGTTGTGCCATATACTTTTCCCTGTTAAGGATTTGAGTCAAAAATCTACATAATTTGTAGTATTTTATTTTAATCCACTGAATGGGGAAGTTTAAAGTCCTTACAGTTACTGAAAATGAGCTAAAGCAAGAATCTTCAGCTTTGTATGAGGTCCATGAATGGAACTTGAATTTCCTCAAAATTATATGTAAAGATTTTTATGTGCATTTTTTGGGGAGGGAATGGTTCCTGGCCTTCCACAGATTTCCAAAGAAGTCTGTCATTCATGGACAGTGATTTTAACTTTAGAAACAACCACGGAAGGCTGTCTTAAGTTTTGATTCTCAGTATGCCTTGGGTCATTAACCTGTTTGAAAATCTGATAAAAGCTATGAACTTCCAGATATGAGTACAATTTTAGAGATTCGTGGATTCTTTAAAGCATGTTCTCAGATGTCTTGGACTTCCTACGTGGGATTCATGGACCACTGCCATTAAGGAAGCACGTATCACATTAGGTCTTAGTTTCGTTATTTAGAGACTTAACAATTTCTTTTACACGCGTTCTTATTCTGCATCTTCAGACTGTTTCTCCATACGTTTAAAATATTTCTGATTAAGATTTTTCTCTCCTGTGTGTCCCCTTAGGAAAAACTATCCCAATATATATCTTACTGTTAACTTCTTGCCCTTTTATACTCTATTGACACAATTTTGAAGCTTTTCTGCCTTTAATGCCTTTTTTAGGTGTTGGGGAACATTCAATATCTAATTCATATATCAGTGTTGTCTGTGCCAAGTCCAGTACTGTTTATAGAAGCCGTTCATTATCTCAGGTGTCAGTCTTTAAAAAAAAACCCAACAATTAGTGGACAGATATTAAGGGAAATTTTTCCTAAATTAAAAAAAAATTATTTTTAGATTTTTCCCAAATTATGAGTTTTCCAGACAAAATCTTTGTTAGGAGAAGTTACTGATGATTGGTAAGAAAAGTTGCTTCTTATTTTGCTTTCCTTTTTGAGGGTAGGCTAGCCTTTTCTTTACAAAGCATGGTTTCTCAGTAATTAGTTCCCCTGATCTTTTATGGTTTAATCTTTGGTGCTCTTTAGGATAACTTTCTTGTTTGTTTTTTTTTTTTTTTGGTTTGGAGATATTTGGTTATCGTATTGTAAATTTTAAATATTTGATTGCCATTTTGTATGTTTTGATATCAACTAGATTTAGCACTACTAAATGACATATATCAGATTTTTAACCCCGCAGAATTCATGATAATCTGCCAGCCACATAATATTTGTCTTAATTATCACTGTTTTTCCCAATTAACTTTTGTTACCTGGTTGTTCTTCATTAACTCTTTCATTAATATATACTACTCTAATTGAACCTAAGAGATTGCACAAATTCAAACTGTGTCCTTACTAGGGTATATTTCACCTTTGGTTTTTTTTCCCCCTCTCAGAATATTTCCCTCTGTACCACTCCCATTCTATTTTGATTCTACTCTCCAAACAGTGATAATTTGTTTACCTCTTAAAATGTCAAAGGGCTGTGCATTTGAGATTTAGAAATTTTGAATTTCTGTTTGTCTCTTAAGGGCACAATTTTCTTTAAAGAGGAATATTTTCATTTGATTTTAAGAGTTTCTTTTGAATATTTTTTGTAAAGAAAATAATAAAATATATAACTAAATATCAAATTAATATAAACTTGCTTTCAGTGCAATGCGTGTTTTACTGTCCAAATTACCAAGACCGTGGATTGTGGATGAGAAGAAAGATGATGGTTATACTGCCTTGCATCTGGCTGCCCTTAATAATCATGTAGAAGTGGCTGAACTGTTGGTGCATCAGGTAGGAAAAGCAGTTCAGTAATTTTTAACAATTTTGGGTCATTGCTAATCATTGATTTATTATTACTTCATCAGCTACTTATGGATGAGATGGTTGGATGGCATCACCAACTCGATGGACATGAGTTTGAGCAAGCTCCAGGAGTTGGTGATGGACAGGGAAGCCTGGTGTGCTGCAGCCCATGGGGTCCCAAAGAGTCAGACATGACTGAGCGACTGGACTGAACCACTTACTAGTAGATTACAGTAAAATCCCATGATGATGCAAATTCAGCTATAGTATGAATTTAGTCTTATGCCTAATAGTGGCACTTCAATGGAGGGAAGTAGTAGTGGGGGTGTGGGTAGGGTGGATGTGGATCCTTCATGCCTCCAGTATTCTCTCTGCACAGTCTTCCTGAGTTCGTCCAACAAAATAGGCATTAACTTAAAGGGGTTTTCCAGAATCACTGCCACTGTTGTGTAAGTGTCACTCAGCTATATCATCACGAACCAGTATGCTGATGTCTAAATCAGTGTGGTGAGTTGCTACCAGGTGACACCAGGCTGCAGTTAGGAGCTAGGGACTCAGTTCTCAACAACTGCTGAACCCCTTGAATCTGTGACTGGATAGCAGGGTAGGCTCACCTTAGTTATTTCATTTATCTTAGGAATAAGATACCTCTACATTTTTATGAGCTCAGATTTTGAAGGGAACCTATTGATTGCAATTTTATGATGTTTTGGTATATTCAGCAAAATTTTTAAATGCTTCAGACAAGCATATGCCATAGGGAAGCAGTAAAATTTCCAAAGAATTATCTGTGACTCCTGACTTCAAGGAACTTACAGTCTAGTTAAGAAGATGAAATGGCAGGGAAAATTTAGTAGATAGTACATTATGTGTAATTGGGTCTTAGATCATAAGATGGATAGTCTGTACAAAGACATTTAAAGAAAGAAACAATTCAAAAGCTAAACTGCCTTTCTCCTGCCTTTATAAGCCTTTATTATTAAAGTTAATTCTCTTAAAGTGTTGTTAACTATGATAAATTCCTTTTCATCCTAAATCCAAACTACTGACCTAAGCCAGTACCACACTGTCTTGGTTGTGCTTAGTCGCTCAGTTGTGTCCAACTCTTTGCAACCTCATGGACTGCAGCCCACCAGTCTCCTCTTGTCCATGGAAATTCTCCAGGCAAGAATACTGGAGTGAGTTACCATGCACTTCTCCAGGGGATCTTTCCAACCCAGGGATTGAACCCAGGTCTCCTCCATTGCCGGCGGATTCTTTACCAGCTGAGCCACCAGGGAACCCAAAGAATACTGGAATGGGTAGCCTGTCCCTTCTCCAGGGGATCTTCCCGACCCAGGAATCGAACTGGGATCTCCTGCATTGCAGGCCGATTCTTTATCAGCTGAGCTACTAGGGAAGCCCACTGTCTTGGTTACTGTTGCTGTATAGTAATCAGTAACTGAACTGAAGTAATAACTAGTAACTATAGTAATCAGTAACTGCAATCAGTTACTCAGTTGGAATAAGTCCTCTAACTTTGTTGTTTTTTTCTCAGACCTACTTTAACATTCTAGGTCTTCTGAATTTCCAAATACAATATGAGGACTCATTGATACATTTTCAGGAAGTACTTACTTAAAATGAGCTGATTATTTTGGTGACTCTGTAATGGAGATTCAAAGGGAGCTGTGTTTGACTCTGTATTGTCCTTTGTCCTGTAACTGTCCTTAGGTGGAATCACCACAGTAAAGATAGTTTTAAATGTGCCGTTCTGTTTCAGAAAGCTTGCTGTCCCACCACTTCCTGCTAGCCACATCTGTTGCCATAGAGCACAAGGTCTCGCCCTTGGAGGGGCGTCAGCAGCAGCCAGTGTCATGGCTTCCGCAGAGAGAGTTAGATTATGTGCTTCCCTCTCGTCACGTTCAACTGTGAGCCTTGTTCTTCTTTCAGGGAAACGCAAACCTGGACATCCAGAATGTGAACCAGCAGACGGCCCTCCACCTTGCCGTGGAGCGGCAGCACACCCAGATTGTGAGGGTAACGTGTCTACTAAAGTGAATCTTACCCTTTTAACTGATATGTTGTTAGGCTTCTCAGAAGGCTTAGTTAGAGGTAAAATTATGATTTTAGGCTTTAGTATTTTAATCAGTTGGGTAAAGAGTTTTAATTTCTAATAGGGAAAGTCTTAACTGTTATATTCAAAGTTTTTATAATTTTGTTGTCAGGATTTGTAAATTCCTGGAATACTAAATCAGAGAATTTCAAAGTAACATATACATTTTTAAAAAGTATACTTTTAATTTTTATAATTGAAAGTGAACTGTAATTAAAGGCTTTGGCTGGACATTTGCCAAACATTTCAAAGAAGTTGGCATACGTATTTTTATTTTACTAATCTGGTGATTCCAGATCAAATACTTGAAAGATGATCTGTTTAAACTTTTTTTGTAGAGCAGTGATTCTTAAAGTTTGGAGGCTGAAGCAGCAGCAATAGCATCACCTAGGGCTTTGGCAGAAGAGTAAATTCTCTGGCCCCATCTCAGACCAACCAGAGCGGAACCTCTAAGGGGGGAGCTAGCAATCTGTGGTTTTACAGGCCCCCGTGTAATTCTGATGCAGATTTAAATTTGAGAAACCGACCTACAGAGACGTTTTATATAATCTTTTTGAAGCACAGTGAACAAAAAAAGAGCAAAATAGTAATTTGCCAAAACAGGTAGGACTGTATGCTTGAGACTGATTTCTTTGTATGGTGTTTTTCTAAAACTCTGATAACATTTGTGGAAAGGTTAGAGAATTTGTTAAAGCAAAGTTTTATATTTACTGCTTAAAATATCTGTTGTGGTATTATCAATTATGCATTATATGTAAGAGATTGTAACTTAGTAAACACTTCACATTTATAATTATTTAAAATTCTCTTGCCAGAAATTCTTCATTTCTGTGATGTTTGGACTTATAACCGTTATAACCACACATTTGGAGAGAATTGACCAAAGGGGATGGAAAAAAATAATGCATATTTATTTAAATAATAGAAGAATTTTGAGTATTGTGATTTGGTCCTATTGGAAATACTTAAAATATACCAACTCACATATCTGAAATTAAAAGGAGAGGAAAAAAAATGTCCTGAATTTCCTCCAGTTATTTTGATCTTAGAGTAGAATAATTAAGCTGCATATTGGTTCTTGTTTTTTCTGCTGTCCCTAGTTCAGTATGTTTGAATAATCAAGCTTATCATTATTTGTAAGGAGTCACAGGGATCCAGAGAGGTGGCAAGCAAACACATAAGTTAACTTTCATTGCAGCCCCATCAGATAGAGCTGTCACACTGTTACTTTAATTTTAAATTTTTTCAGCTTTATTAAGTTATAATAGACAGATGGAAATTGTATACATTTAAAGTATACAACTTCGTATTTTGATCCAGGTATACGTTGTGAAATAATCACTATAATTAAGCTAATTAACATAGCCACCATCACACAGAGTTTGTGTATCTGTTTGGTGAGAACATTTAAAGTCTGCCTTCTGAGCAAATTGTATGAACATGATACAACACCATGCAATGGGGGGGCTCTCCAGAACAAACTCATCTTATGTAACTGAAACTTTGTTACTTTAGATGTATTATAATTTCTTGTGGGTGGAATACTTTAGGAAAAAGAGACATTTTTCTCTTTTAGCTTTTGGTCCGTGCAGGCGCCAAGTTAGATATTCAAGATAAGGATGGGGACACTCCTCTGCACGAAGCCCTGCGGCATCACACTCTGTCTCAGCTGCGTCAGCTTCAAGATATGCAGGATGTGGGGAAGGTCGATGCTGCTTGGGAGCCATCCAAAAACACGGTGAGCAAAGAAAATCGTCACTTCTGTGCCGGGAGGAGCATCTTTTAATGCAAGGTCTTATATTTATGGCTCATTGAACCTGCATCTGATCAGATATTTCATCAAAAGTACAAATGTAGGAATTTAGTTTATGAGCTAAACACTAGTCAGTACTGACTGTATTGTTTGCATTCTTACTAAAAGTTGTTTGGTTCTCCTTATGCAACTTAAGCCATTCAGACAGGATTGTTGTGGTGTCTTGTTGTGGTTTGGGGTTGCATTTCCTTATGACTACTGGTATTGAACATCTTTTCATTTGCAGGTTTACCACCCATATATATTTGACAAAGCTGTCACTTTAGACCTTAATTTATTATGTTGTTGAGCTGTTTTCTTACTACCAATCTGAATCAAGTTCCATATCAGATATGCGATATGCACATACATTCTCCCAGTCTGTGGCTTGTCTTTTCATTCTTTTAATGGTATTTTTTGAAGCAATAGTTTGGTTTTTTTTTCAGACTTTAAACTTTTTGAATCAGCGTATAGCCAGTCAACAATGTTGTGGTAGTTTTAGGTGAACAGCAAAGGAGCTCAGCCATATGTATACATGTATCCATTCTCCCTCAAACCCCCTCCCCCCTCCAGTCTGGTACATGACATTGAGCAGAATTCATGTGCTAGAACAGTAGGTCCTTGTTGGTTATCCATTTTGAACATAGCAGTGTGTACATGACCTTCCCAAACTCCCTAAGTATCCCTTCCTCCCAGCAACCAGAAAATTTTCTAAGTCTATGAGTCGAAAAATAGTAATTTTAGTGAAGTCTGATTTAGCAATTTTTTTCTTTTATTGTTTGAGTCCTGAGAAATCTTTGCTAAATCTAAAGTCACTAAGTTTTTTTTCTGTTTTGTACTGGAAGTTTATAAAGTTTGATCTGTTACACTTAAGTCTGTGATTGATTTTGAGTTAATTTTTATATACACAGTATGAAGTATGGGTCATCTTATTTTGCTTGTGGATATCATCATTCCAGTCCCATTTGTTGAGAAGACTATCTTTTTCTACTGAATCGCTTGTTGTGCCTTTATCTAAAATCAGTTCTCTTCTGTTAATCTGTGTCTTTAGCTCTGTAATGCCAACGTACTGTAGCCTTATAATAAATGTTGAGGTCAGTCCAACTTTCTTCCTGTTTTTCAAAGTTGCTTTACTATTCTAGGTCCTTCACCTTTCCATATGAATTTGAGAATCATTTTTAAGAATGTAAAAGGATTCTGAGACCAAAGTGTTTGCTAATTGCTGCCTGTCTTTCTGTATGACCATGGGTAAATACTCTAACTCCTATGTGCCTTGTTTTTCTCATTTTAAAATGAGGGGAAGGGAGTAACCACCTCCGTAGGGTTGTGAGGATTAAATGAGTTAGTTCATGGAAAGTGCTTAAAATAGTTCTTAGTCCTCTGTAGATGCTCCATCAATGTTAACAGTTATTATGACTGTTTTCACACAAGATGTGTGGGTCAGTAGCTCAGATGACAGTAGAACCTGATTTGTCTCATTCTCCACTTTGTGTCTTAATTCCTAGTTCTTGGTTCTTTCCTCAGTTCTCTCTCCCCTTATTGTTTCAAGTTGGTTGCTAACAGCTCCAGGGCCAAGTTGTTAGAAAAGGGAGTGCTGTTTCCTCAATATCTAAATCAGAAGTTCCATTCTTGAGTCTTACGGGCCTTAAGTAACTGGATTTAGATTATGTGTCACCCCTGAACTAAGCCCAGATGCAGTGGGTATCTGACTGAGCTGGACCATCTTTGGTTCACTCTGAACCTGAAGGATGGGTCAGTCCCCATACTGTACGCCTGAGGACGCTGGGGGTGGGTAAGAAGGGGATGATACTAGGACTGCGCCTGGTAAGTGTCCGTCCTGTCTCTGTAGTGTGCGTGCTCTTTCCAGACATTTTCTTATTCACACATACATGTTCATATATACATGCATACATATATATGCAAGCATACACCACACACACACAGATGTATGTATGTATGTATATTTGGTGATAAAAAATGATAACAGATTCCTAAAGGGGAAAATAATGACTCTTTTCATATGATTTCAGTTAATAATGGGACTTGGTACCCAGGGGGCTGAGAAGAAGAGTGCAGCATCTATTGCCTGTTTCTTGGCTGCTAACGGTGCTGACCTTAGCATCCGAAATAAGAAGGGTCAGTCGCCACTTGATCTCTGTCCTGATCCAAGTCTCTGCAAAGCCTTGGCAAAGTGTCATAAAGAAAAAGTCAGGTTTGTATTATTTATTTTCATAAAACCTAATATTCTGTACATAAAGTGTCATGTGGTTTCACAATTAAGGACTTAGTTCTTGTCATTAAACATTTTAGTAGTTGTCCCTTGAACTTTGTACTTTCTTTCTTCTCGTAATTTATGTGTAGTGATGAAATGACACCTCTTTGGAATCCATACATAGAGCTGTGTTACAGGGAAATTAATATAATGAAGTATTTTTTTATTGTAGTATAGTTGATTTACAGTGTTATTTTCTGATGTAAAGCAAAGTGATTCATGTATACATAAATATACATATTCTTCCATTATGGTTTATTACAAGATACTGAATATAGTTACTTGTGCTGTATAGTAGGACCTTGTTGTTTATTTTATATTGAATATGTAGTAGTTTATATCTGCTAATCCCAAACTCCTCTAATTTATCCTTTCCCTACTCCTTTCCCCTTTGGTAACTGTAAGTTTGTTTACTGTGTCTGTTTCTATGTCTGTTTTGTAAGTCAGTTCAGATTGTATCGTTTGAGAGTCCACATAAATGATAGATGATATTTGTCTTTCTCTGACTTACTTTGCTTACTGTGATAATCTCTAGGTTCATTCATGTTGCTGCAAATGACATTATTTTATTCTTTTTTTTATGGCTAAGTAGTTGTATATAGAGGTATATACATATCTTTAAGTATATTCTTAAGGAACATAAAATTCTATTAGAGAAAGACAGAATGTATCTAAAAATATGTAGATAAAGGCACTGTAATTACTACAATAATAACTTAAACACTGGGGTGTACGGGAAATCACCCTGTGTGTGAACACGTGAGCATGCGTTTTCATGAGTCTCTGAAGATTGTAGTAGAAACAGTGTTAGCTGTAGCTGTAGCTGTAGTTGGTTGTGGATATGTATTTCTGTGTCATGTATATGTATTTATGGATATGTTCTGCCTTTCTGTAATAGAATCTTTATGCTCCTTAAGGATAAATTTAAAGAAATGTCAAAACAGCAGCTGCAGTGACCTATTTTTCACAGTTCCCCGTCTGTTGTGGACTCCGATGATGCTTCCTCTGTCTGTTCTTAGGGCAACTAACATGGGCTCTAGTTAGGATTTTTGTTTTATTCCTATGTCTTGTGTCTTCCTCAGCTGGTTCTGTATAGATAAAAAAAGATTGAGTGAAACTGTTCATGTTTTTTTTAAGCTAGTGTTTTTAACTTCTGTGTTAGAACATTCACCCTTTTTCATTGGGTGAGGATTTGTTCAATTGAAATTTGAATCGTGCTATATGTACTAAAAAAAATGCAAAGAGGTAGAAAAATATATATACAGTGTTTCATTACAGATGATAAGGCTTAGTTTTTAAACATAACTAAAGTGTTTATGCAAACGAATGATGCTCTAGGTGTTTTAAAACATTTTAATTAACGAATTTCTAACAAATGTTCTGATAGGTTTGATTGGAATTACTTTCTTTTATTAGTGGTCAGGTGGGCTCTCGAAGTCCTTCTATGATCAGTAATGACTCTGAAACCTTAGAAGAGTGTATGGTGTGCTCCGATATGAAGAGAGACACCCTGTTTGGCCCGTGTGGGCATATTGCTACCTGTTCTCTGTGTTCGCCACGAGTCAAGAAATGCCTCCTCTGTAAAGAGCAAGTTCAGTCCAGGACCAAGGTAATATGTTTTTCATACAGCGTTTTATTATTGTTTGATCTCTGAGACTACAGTTAATGATAAATAAGATTATATGATGCCGTGTATCTGTTTTAATTTTGTTCTTCCTAAGCAAGATCTAAACATGGGAATGTATTATTTATACATTTATCAAGACACCAGTTGAAACATGTAAACTACACTATTAGTTAAAAATAAAAGTTGTCTACTATTTTACTTTCAGAGTCCCTTATCACCTAAAGATGTGTTTAATTCCACTTTGTGGTTTTAGTTACGTGTATATTACAGGTCTTTTGAGTGCGTGAATTGTTTTGTATTCCTCTTTGTAGAAGACCAGTTGATTTTTTTCAGTAGAATGTCACATAGTCTGGATTTATTTGATTGTGTTATCATGGTGTGCTTTGTTTCTATATCCTTTTTATTTCTTTGAACTGGAAGTTAGATCTCACAGCTTGATTAGTTTCAACTTAGACATATTTGGAAAGAAAACTTCATAGATGATGCTGCTCATTTGATATTGTATCCCACTCTTTAGTAGGCAGATGAAGTCTGATAATCCTGTAATTCTTTATGGCCAAATTCTGTATATCTGAACTTTTTATCTCATCTGACTCCTTTTGTTTTTTGAGAAGCAGATTCTTTTCCGAGTTTCTGGTTTCTTTCTTTTTTCCCCATGTAACTTAGTGCTTTATCATCTTACTCATTTTAGTTTATGAAATAATTGATTTTCTTTAGTTTTTCTTAATGTGTGTATATGTAAAGTGAGGTTTAAGTTTCTTACAAATAATTTCTTTCAAAGTGAGTAGCTTAAATCAAAAGATACTTTGGTTTTCTTTGGCTTCATTTATGAAGGTTATACTCTTTTCTCGTTCCCTTGTTGTTCTTTTTATTTTTCCCTAGATATTTCCTAAGCTATACATTGACATTCATTATTAGAAACAAGTTGGCGCTAATTCTCATGATGAACTAGCTGGGAGTGACTTGAAAGGTGAAATCTTGCCAGTGCTTCTTGTATTTACATAGAACTTCTTCTAAGACTGTATGTTTTTTATGATCCAAATGACTATATCATTGGTAAAATTTTAGGCCCAGGAAAAAGTTCCAGGAGTTATTTGGGGGTGAGAGGTATTGGATTAGTAGTACGTATGTAATTGTTTAACCTGTTTATAAAGGGGAGAAGGATATACTGGCAGCACTCACTGTATGCCAAGCACTGTGTTGGCATTTCATATGCATTACGTTGGTGTCAACGCTGCTTTAATAAATTAATGTGAATTGCTTTACTTGGTATTTATAATTTGCTTTAGTTACCTGCTGACAGAGTAACAGTTTGGGAAAGAATCTGAAAGAATAAAAATTTAAATCATTCTCTTGTTTTTAGATTCTGTGTGTTCTGCTGTTGTGCTTGAAACTTTTTGTTAGATTAAACCCTATTTCAAAAACGTTTCTTGAGCACTTGTTTTATAACCAAGTCAGAGATGTATATGATAGTTCCCTGCTATAAATTAGTAATCTCTTGACACACTATGACTTAACAGTAAAAGCTACTCTTCTGTATAGGGATGTCATCAGTGCTTTAAGAGAGACGTGAAGTGAGTTTAGATCCCAGGGTTTTGTAAAGCGAAGTCTCATCTTATAACCCTTACTGATCCTCTGGTCACTCTGGTGTTTTCAGTTGAAAAAACTGAATCTCAAAGAAGTACACTGATACTTGGGTCTTGAACTCAGTTTTCTTGATTCTTAAGTCCCTATTCTTTCTTCTGTGTTATGTTATACAAACAAAATTAAAACCAGTTTCTCCAAGAGAGGGTTGACAGAACAGGAAGGTAGAAAGGAAGGAATATGTTGTTACTCCTTTTTAGTCCAGTTCTGAACTCCAGGAATCAGAAAGCTTTCTGTTTGTATTTTAAGTTACAGAATTTTCATTCCTGTGCAAAAGGATGAGAACTTACATATACCCTCCCAAGAGGTTTGTCAGGTTGGTTGTGGAACCTTTGAATATAAGGAAATAGTGACCCCAAGTGGCTAAAGGATCATGAACATCTTCATGAAGATAAATTGTAAAACTGTTGTTTGGATGAGGAAGAATACATGAGCTTGGTCTGTTTAGCAATTAAAGAAATACACGTGAAATTATGAACTACTATTAACCATTCTTGTCAAATTAGCAAAAACAAACTTCAAAAATTGCTAGCCAGGGAAGTGGGAAATGAGTACTCTCTTAACACTGCAGTTGGCTGAATCACTGGGTTCACTTTTTTTTTTGAGAGACCATCCTGAACAATATATATACAAACCTTTACAATAAACATGCTTTGATATAGTAGTTCCACTCCTGGGTATGTAACCTGGGGAGAAAACCCAGAAGGGGTAACATTTATGCTTGGAAAGATCTTTTTAAAGAATTAATAGCTGAATGGGTAAGTGATTATTATATTGGTTTGCTAGATTATTTTAACGTCTTTATAAACAATTCAGATATATAGACAGTTGTGTTGGGAATCAACACATCTTTTATATAGTGAGGAGCAGAGAATCATCATGTGTTAGGCACTGATTGTATATTAAGCGTTGAACTAAACACTTTACACATAGTATCTAATTTATTCTTTTTCTTTTTTCAACTGTCACATTTTAATGTTTGGCCAGTATTTTAGCACGTATAATCCCTACAATATTTATATGAAGATACCCCTCACGTAGAGATGGCTGAATCAGTCAGAATTCTAGCTGCTGATGTTTGGGATTTTCATTTCTTCTTTCACCCAGATTGTGCCTGCTTTTCTTTTTAGCTTACTAACCAACAGATAGCTAACTCACACACCTTTGAGACTTACCATGGTCCTCACTCCTTCCTTTAGAGAAAGGAAAGACTTTCTTGGGAGCTATGAAAAATATACCTGTCTCCAGGGTGTGGGTCCCTTAGCCACTCTTCCAGAGTCTTCCTGTTTTTGCTCCCCTTCCTGTGGTTGTGCTGGTGTACTGCATAGTGTTAGCAGCTTGGGGACTCAAGGTCATCGTTCCCTTCTTTGTAGTCAGATCTTGAACAGGCCTAAAGCCTGGATGTGTAATCGTAGACTTGGAAAGACCACCCTGGTCTTGCATTTTATAAGCTGTAGGAGACTGAAATTTATATTTCTTTCAACTGTTTTATATCAAGTTAGAAACTTAGCAGATATCTTAGATTTCTTCTTCTCTATTCTGTACATTTTATTAGTTACCAAGTCTTCTTAAATATTTCTCATAACTCTTTCTACTCCTCTATCTTATTCTGTCTTACTTCAGATATCCACCCCCACCCCCCCAAAATCTGATAGTTAGAATTGTTCTAGGATATACCTCAGTAAGGGCCACCTAACTCCTCTCCCTGTCTTCTAATTGACTCTTACTACCTTGTGAAGAAGGATTGTTCTTTATTGTTCAGAGTTTTTAAAAGCTTCATCTCCACAGTGTTAGGTAACTTGTTAGTACTGGAGCTGGAATTGGAAACCAGGAACATTAAGATTCTGACCAACCATGTCTTACTGCTTCCCACGAAGTTACTGTGTCCATAGCAAGGTCTAAGTTGGGAAGGTCCAATATTCGGTTGTTTAGGTGAAGAGTATTCTTAGGTGGACAGTATTCTTAAGTGACACAAGTAGGGGTGAATGTGTATCAGAAGGAAGGAGGATGACTGAAAGGTGAATGTGGGGCCAAGGGTGGTGGGCAGGTGGGGGTTGGAGAACCAGAGCAAGCTTAAGAAATTATTTTACACGCAGAACGCAGATTATACGCAGAACGCAGATTAAGTGGAGAAGAGGAAGAAAAACTGAGGGAAATCACGATTACTCTGTGGAGGGCTGTGGTTTTAGAGATCAGGGGAAAGACTAGTCAGAGCTCTGGGCTTCAGCCAGTGGCTGGGGGGAGGGTCCATGTTCTGGGAAAGGATGTGCTAGGTGGCATTCCTCAGATGTGGATCAATAGACCCCTCCGTCCTCCTCCTCAAGCTTCAGCAGTCTGGCTAATCTGGTTAGACTTTTATGAATGTTAGAAATCTATCTTATCTCAGTCATTTGTCCTTTTAATGTTTCTCTCAAAAGTAGTTTAAGCAAAAAAAGAAAACTGAAGTCTAGTCTGTTCTCCCTGACCTCGGAGGAAGTGGAATTTTCGATGTCATTCTTTCAGACAGGTAGGGAGACTGAGGTAGAACGAGGCCAGCGTAGATGGGGTGTTTAAAAAAATGTGAAAATAAGTGACCAAGAGACTAGATAGAGGACAGAGGAGAAGCCTGTGGTAAATTCCTCTGTGTGGAAGAGTTTCCTTACAGAGGAGCAATGCATTTGGATACAAAAGGCGCTGTTAGAGTCACTCGGTTTACTTGTAGATGTTCACGCTTATGCTGTACCCTCTTTTTCGCAGATTGAAGAATGCGTGGTATGCTCCGACAAGAAAGCAGCTGTTCTTTTTCAGCCGTGCGGACACATGTGTGCTTGTGAGAGTGAGTAGCCCAAACAGAACTTCCTCAGAATTATCACAAAAATAGAAAGCGAAGCAAATTATATCTTTGAATTTTTTTAAAAAGTAACTCACGAACAGAGGAGTTGGTAGCCTCTGGGACTCCCCATTTGTTCTCTGTACAGATGTCACCGCTCTCCCTCCTTAGTCCCGAGTGTCAGCGAAAGCTGGAGGCACTGCATTCCCCCAGCTCAACTTTTTATTTCATTTGTGTGTGAGCACAAATGAAATAAAATGACCTCTTCTCACATACAGGAGAAATTTGTTTCCAAAAATGCGCGTTGCAACATTTAGTATGGCCTTTTTCCACGTGTAAAATGAACGTGTCTTCATTCGTCTGCACCTTTGTGGAGCCTCTCCTATGTACACTCTCCACTGCTGAACCACTCACAGCAGCTATTTGGGGCAATAATTTCTGGCCTTCTTAACCTTCCTTAACCTCTGTGTCAAGAGAGCTTATAGAAATCTTTTCTTTATGGAGGTAATATTAAAATTTAAGAGGCATTTTAACCTTTGCTTTTACATATCTCCCTTGTTCTTTGCAAGTTAATATATTTAGTGTTAATGTTCTCCCTTTTAATTTTTACTTGTCAGTGAAGGATTTTAAACATGTTTAACAGTTTACACTTGAATGGGCCCAAGCTAAAACATGGTGTTTCCTCTTATGAAATAGTTCAGTCACTTAGGTGTTGGTTTTTAGTATAAAATCTGACTAAAGTAACAACTGTGTGATAGATTAATCTCATTGGCACAGATTTGCTTTAAGCATTGGTTTTTTTTTTTGGCCACTTGTCAACTAAGAAATGATCAAGGTTTTCTGCTGTAACATTCTGCTCAAAGTTAATTGTTTCTGTTCACCAGAGACTGGTATAATGGCTATTATCAGCTGTCAGAGGGCAAGAAGAAAGAGAATTCTGTCTTAAGTAAAAAGAGCTCAGGTTATGCAAGTTTTCATAGCCTGGGAGTTAGCCAACATTTTCTGTAAAAGGTCAACTAGAAAACATTTTTGGCTTTGTGGGCCCTGTGATTTCTGCAGTAACAGCTCAGCCCTTTCTATCTGCTTGCCTCTGCCATTGTAGTGCACGAACAGCCTTAGACAACATGTAAGCAAATGGGTGGGACTGTTTTCCATTAAAACTTTATTTATAAAAGCTTAGTGACCAGTTGGGTTTGGCCTGCAGTCTATGGTTTGCTGACCTTGTCATAAAGCTGGTTATAGTTAATAGTTGGTAATGTGGACTCTAGAGCCTTAGTGTAATATTTTCCCTCAGGAGTTCCCCAGAGTTTTATATTTTTGCTTTAGAATATAACGAGAGCAGCTGCTGATTTTATTGAGTTCTTGATTTGTGCCAACTATTATAATCTCTTTTTGAGTATTTCCTCATTTATTTTCGTAAGAAACCTAAAAAGTAGATTGCTTTCTCCTTTTTACAGATATCTTGTTATTGGTAAACATATATTTGCTAGAGAAGCTGAAATTGCAGGGAAAAATCCCTTTCTCAAGGAGTATATAGTACAGCAGGTGGTCCAGTCTCCACAGCACAGTCATCAAGGAAGGAGAAGTTACAGCCCTTTGGACAGGCTGAAGAAAGATTTTATATAAATAATATAACAACTTAACTTAATAGTTATAGGAATTTGAAATAATTTGTTGTTGTTCGGTTGCGAAGCTGTGTCTGACTTTTTGTGACACCATGGACTGTAGCCTGCCAGACCCCTCTGTCCTGCACTATCTCCTGGAGTTTGCTCAAATTTCTGCTCATTGAGTAGGTGATGCTATCTATTTGAAATAATAGTGGCTACATATTACTACTCAGGCTGTTAAATTATAAATTCAAGAGAAAAAAGTCTGCCCTCAGATTGAAGGCAAATCCCAAACCAGTTGTCTGCTAGCAGTAGCTCCTACCTGGTTCATCTTGCCTAGGCCAGCATCTGACCCATCTCCTTTTAGGCCTTGGCACAAGATCGTCCTTGCCAGAGCTGCTCTGTCCACCAGCATCAGCACTGTTGAGTCTATGGCCCCCTTGTCCACACTGGTGATTTTGTGCTTTGTTAAGGTTTACTGTCTTATCATAAAGATACCCTGCCACAGTTTTTGTTATTTTTCCTGTTTTTGAATTGACAAGGACACTTGGTACCATAGGCTAAGATACGGAATATACTTTTCATAATAAATGCTAATGGGAAAGGATGTGTTGAAGCACTATGTGTTATTTTATAATTAATTAATAACTTTAGGTGTAATATTAATAGTCCATAACATAGAATTGTGCCTGAGAATTTCTTCTTTGAATGGGAAAGCATTCTACCTCTAATATAGAGGTATTAGAAAGATAGTCCATTATGATGAATTGTCCTGACTGCTAACATTAAAAAAGTAGTCACTAATTTTCTTGTTAGATTGCATCAGTTTGATAGGAGGAAGAGAACTGTATAGTATATTTTAGGAATTGAAGGGACTAGTGATAAAATACTTAACAAAAGAAAGTAGTTTTAAAAAATATCATGCTGGCAGCCTTATAATTCTTGTTACAGTAGTTAAATTCATGAAAGTTCTCTCCCTCCTTTGTTCTTAAGCCTTAAGATCTTAAAATATTTATGTTACATATTTTTAAAAAAATTTGAACCTTCCCCTCAGTTTATTCCAGTGTATTAGAAAATGCCGTTATTTTCATAATGATGGGATTTCTACTCTAGAGGCTACCAGTGAAAAATATGCTTTCTTCGGTAGGTAACATCTTGAGAAGGTAGAATTGTGTATCACTGTAACTTAGTGTTTATCTCACTGTTGAAGGCAACCCTGTTCGTGTTTTCTTCTGTGAGATGTGTTGTGTTGCCATTTGCAGACTGTGCCAGCCTGATGAAGAAGTGTGTGCAATGTCGGGCAGTGGTTGAGCGAAGAGTGCCCTTCATCATGTGCTGTGGAGGGAAAAGTGCAGAGGATGCCACCGATGATATCTGTAAGTGGGTTTTCTGATTTTGTTGGGACTTTCATAGACACAGCTTCTCATGGGGTACTGTACTGTCTGCTTGTAAAACAGAGGGTCTGTGAGTTGAATCTGCAAGGAACAGGCACATTATAGGAAACCTGAAGTTGGATTTTTCTAACTTGTGATATTTTGGAGCTTTAAGCATTAGTCTTTTAAGGAAATATCCATGTGTGTTTTATAACAAAGTATTGTATTCTTAAATATACTTTGGCTATTTTTAAGATGAAATTTATTGTGTCTCAGGGCAGGAGGACATCATACTAAAAATTATTTTTTCAGTTTACACATGTATTAACCTTATTCCTTTATGTAATAGTTTTACCTACTGTGTTTAATTATTTTATGAAATAGTCATTATTTGTGACGGAGTAACTATAGATAAATGGAAGTGTAACCCAGTGAATAGTGGAAAGATGAAAAGTAAGTTATTTACCTTCAACCTTTCTGTACAGTTGACCCTTGAACATCATAGATTTGCACTGCCAGGGTCTACTTAAACTTGAATCTTTTATTTGGCCACACCAAAAAAAGCTTGTGGAATCTCAGTTCCCCAACCAGCGATTGAACCCAGGCCACAGCAGTGAAAGCCTGGAATCCTAACCACAGGCCACCAGGGAACTCCCAAAACTTGGATATTTTTTCGTAGTAAATACTGCAGGACTCCATGGTTCCTGTGTGGTTGTTTGAGTCCAGTAATGTGAAGAAACCATGGATTTGGAGGGCTACTATAAGTTATTTGTTGATTAACCCTTGTGGTGTTCAAGGGTCACCTGTAGTACAGCGGTATAAAAATAGTTTTCATCTCTGCACGAGACGTAAACTGGATGGTCTCTTTGACTACTTTGTTCTATGTAGGATGAGGAATAAAGTTAGTGTAGCCAGTTTTTTTTTTTTTCTTTTATTTACAGTTTATTGTCAACATGCGTTAGTTACATAAAGTGAAAAATTATGAATAATCAAAGTATAATGATGCAGACTCAACATAGATATTCAACACAAAAAATACAACCATAAAAGCAGGTTAACTCATGCACACATAGCAGCATAGATACAGCAGATATTTCAAAGGACAGCAAGTGCCTGCTTTTTCATTTGAAGATGGTGGCCATATCATACACTAGAATGCCTCAGTTTATCAGTGCCTGAGAGCCAAAATTCATTTGTAAAAATGTTTTTCACATTGACACTGTTGAAAAAGATAGATTTTCCCAAATTAAGCCTCCTCTCAGGCTTCTTGCCAGTTTCTAACACCTAAAAACTGATACAGAAAGTATTATAAATGTAACTACAATGATTCTTAAAGGTTAAAAAAGTATCTCTCAAAATAATTTAAAAGAATTATTGCAAACAGTAATGCTGGTGCTCTCCCGGATCTACTCCAGCATGAGCTTCTCTAGTTCTGCTTCTGCAGCCTTAACCACACTGCCATCCTCTGCTTGCTTCCTTCCCTGGTTCTTCTACTGGTAGCTCCACCCTGGCTCCAGGCAGCTTTGTATCTTCTAACGGTGCCTCCCAAAGACTTGGTCTGAAGCTCAGTCCTACCTGGGCCAAGACTCAGGACACTCCCAACACTGATGAGGCTTGGGGGGCTCCTCCTCCAGCCAACAGACCCCTCTATACTGGTTGCCACAGTTCACATCAGGGTGAGCAACTCTTACCATTGTCTTCTTTCCCAGCAACAGTTTGGAGAAGATTTTGTAAACAAAGTTCCAAAACAACATTATTGCTGGCACTCCTGTGTCATGTGACTGTTGCTGTGTCCCTGGATGTTCTCTAGACGTTCCCTGGAGTGGGCCTTTGGAGAAGAGCTGTCAGCAAGAGACCTGGGAGAACCCTAGGATTAGGGAAGAAAGCAGGATGGCAGGCACCGAGTGCAGGGCTGGAGGAGATGGGAGGAGCTGGAGGCAAAGACTGGTCCGGTGGGCTCAGATGAGCTTTATCTCTGGGGTCCATCAGAGCAGCAGCCAGCTCCATTCTCTCTTCATCTCCAGGTAAAAGAATTAGTTCTTCAATCAGAAATAATTTGATAAGTGGAAAGCTCACACCGTCAGCTAGACCTTGATGTTCTTCTTGACCAGAGAGAATGGGGCTATACTTCAAGCTTCCAATCCAGCATGTGCGGGTCTTAGAAGTCACCACTCCATCCCAACAAATAAAGCAGGACAAACTGAAAAATCAACAATTCTTCTTAGATCTATCAGAGAAGTGAGGTTGTTACTGAAAGCTCAGCCTCTCTGTACTCTGGTGCAGAATCAAATCCCAGGGGTTTGGGTGAAGCAAAAAAGGATAGCTTTATTGCTTTGCCAGGCTAAGAGAGATACACAGCACTTCTGCATTGAAAAACTACATATCTCCAGCCAGTTTGTTTTTATCACCAATAGAGCAGGGTAAAAATCCTGGGGACAGATTAACCAGGGTAAAAGTCCAAGTATCTAGAGAATAGGCAAAGTGAGGTAAAAAATTTCTCTCCATTTAGTAGGTATCATGGACCTTTCTTTCACGGAGTTCCTCATCTCGGATCAGTAGCAACAGGAAAGCCTTGGAAAACCTGGAAGTCTCTTTGTAGTGTGGATTATTGTCCACCTGAGTTAAACATAATTAGAAATTAATGTGTAAACCTATTTATTTTTGAAGATTATAAATGAAGAACTTTAACATGAATGTCACTGCTGTATCCATTGTCCTCATGGGAAAAAAGTTTTTTAAGAGCATTTGAATAATAATAATATTGTTTTTAATAAATAAAATAATAATTTTGAAATTAAAAAATCATTTTTGCTTCACAACAGTCATAACATTAAGATTCTTTGTGTGTGCTTTAGCCAGTGGGAATATTCCAGTGCTGCAGAAGGACAAGGATAATACCAACGTCAATGCGGACGTGCAAAAGCTGCAGCAGCAGCTACAGGACATCAAAGAACAGGTAATGGTGCTTCTCCACGGTGAAGAGCGCCTCCCAAGAGCGCCAGTGCATCTTCTTCTAAAAAAGTACTAGTGTTGTCCATCGCAAGCATGGTTCATATTAGTGTGTCCCTTGTAGTATTTGAATATTTGCAGTCAGCAAGATCTGATTAGAAGATTTCACCAAGTAATTGACAAAATAGGAGACTCACCTCACCAAACGTGAAAAAATTCTCCATCACACTTTTCCTGCCTGTCAGATTGAGGGAGGAAGTGTTAGAAACTGTCAGTATCGAGTGTTCAGGCAAAGTACATAGCAGCCGCAACTCACACAGTGCTGATGGGAATATTAATTAGTAAAAACATTTTGGGAAAGTTTGTCGTCATCTCATAAAACTAAGTACGATTTTGTTTGGGGATGAAAACTTGGAAAAAATAATCACACAGATAGTGTTTAAAATCAAAGGATGGTGGTTGTTTTTGGCTGGGACATGGGGGCAGTTTGATGAGTAGTGATGGTTCTGTTTCATGACCTAAGTTATTTACTTACATTTGGTTGGTTTGTGAGCTTTTATTAAACTGTACATTATGACCTGTGCACTTTTCTCTATAGATGTGATACTTCAATGAAAAGGAGAAAAAGATACACACACACACACACACCCTCCATAAGAAAAGCAAGGGAAAGATAAATGTTAAATTCAGAAACATCATTATCAGTGAGGGGTAGGGGAGGGCATATCCATGCCTAAGCTGGGTGGTGGTTATTTGTTTCTTTATATATTATACATACCAACAGAAGTACTCTTTCATATCTGCTTAATATTTAATAAAAGCAACATTAAAATGAAGATGTTACCTAAAACTTACAGGTTCTGGTTTAAAAAAGTCTTTTTTCCTTCTTATCTTACCATTTGACCCAGCAATTAAATCTGATTTAATTCAAAGGGTTGAGCACAAAAGGTATTGTTCAGTTGGCAGTCACATCAGTGTTGCCATGCAGTTGTTCAGAGTTCCACTCTTGTCTTTTCTATCTGAAGTTTTTTCTTTCTTAGATAACTTTATGTCCATATTTCATCACTGAAGTATTTAAATAGTTAAAACTCATTTTCTGTGGCATGTTGCAGTTTCTTACCCCTTCAGGGTTACCAAGAGAAAGCATCTGAATAAGTCTCTTAAAATTTTAAACCTCCAATCTCTCTCTCACCCCAATGTCTCTTTAAAAACCAAAGATTTATTTTATATGCTATTAAGGCTATATTAATCCAAAGTAACTTACCCTGGACTGCACAGATGTGTTTACTTTTGGAAATAAGAGTTATTGATTAACTACATAAACCTCTGGGAAGTTTAATGAAAAAGAAACTATTTTAGTTTTAAAAAGCTACTTTGGCTTTTTAGAATAAAAACTGATATTTTTATCCCCTTTCTTCTCAAAACTTCAAAGATAAATGTGAAAGTTTACCTTGGAAGAATGGAGCCAGCAAGTGAGACTGTAGTTCTTTTTTGCTATTGCTTTCTTCACAATGATTTCTGATATTATCAGAGTTGGTGATGACATTTTCCTATAGACTTTAGGCCTGATTTATTAATCTGGACATTTTTATTTAATTATTTCATTTCTGTGTTATTTGGGAAAGGTATAATTCAGAATGAAGTATTAAGATAGATAATGTTTTTATAAACGTAAAATGTGCTTTGTGAGTGTATGTGTGTTTTTTTCTAGAAAATTTCGTAGAAATATACTCCTGAATTCTTCTAAGTTGATGAAGTTACATTTAGCAATAGCTAAGGTTAATTGTTTTTAACCAGAGGGTCTGTATTGAAGGCAGTGCAGTGCAGCTTCATGTCTAAAAGCAAGAGCTCTGGGGCCACCTGTGCCCAAGCTCACATTCTGGCTCATCTTTAGCCTCACCAAGCCTCAGTTTCCTCTTTTGAAATGAGAGTGATGCGTGCTTTGGGCCTGGACCACATCTTGCGTCATGCTTGGTGTGTGTGTATGTTCTTAGCAATATCCTCCACTGCTTCCTGCAGTGCATTGTGTCATTTTCATACAAGAACAACCTGGTACCTAGAGCTGGAGAATCAGTCAGACTGAAGGGGCTGTTTTCATCCTTTTTCTACTAGATTTTGGCATTTGCATTTTTAGTTTTATGTACTATTTATTTTATATAGTACCATTTTATACTGACCTGACAGTACAGCCAGGATTTCTATTTTTATCAGGATGATCTTAAAGATTGAAAAATTTAAAAGTGTCCAGCAGCCAAAGATTATTTGACTACAACAACAAAAAAATCAATGACGTTGCAGAGTTGTCAGATTATACTTTCAAACTAGAAAATAGCTCAGCATTTATTACTTTGTTTATTATCTCATATTGCAGACAATGTGCCCTGTGTGTTTGGATCGTCTGAAGAACATGATTTTCCTTTGTGGCCATGGGACGTGCCAGCTCTGTGGAGACCGGATGAGTGAATGTCCCATCTGTCGAAAAGCTATCGAACGGAGGATTCTTTTGTATTAACTAAGAAACCCCCTGTGTTCTGTTAGCTAAAATATTTTGTCCATGAGATCTTAGTGAGCTTTTTAAGCTAGTTGGAGGTTCTAATGAATTAATTTTTAATCTCATAGTTTCTTTGCTAGAGTGTAATTAGACTCTAAATGTACCAGAACAACTACAACAAAAAAACTCTACAAAACAGTGTTTGAAGCTGTGTATTTTTGGTTTTCCTTTCAGTTGAAACATCAAATCCGTGTAATTCATATAATTTGCATTCTGCATCTAAGGGAGAAAGTCCTTTAAGGATCTCCTGTTATTTTTTGTTTTCATTGCATTTTCTCTCATAGTTTATAAACGTTAGACCTCAAAAGATGTACTTCCTTATGGTCAGCTGTCTTTCAGTTTATCTTGATTTTTACAGTGAGTTGACACAGGTACCCAGAAAGGTCATGCATCGTATGAAAGGTGCAAGTCAAACTATTATGTTTCATATGTTAAATGATAAAATTATAGTACAAGTTCTGCATGATTAAAAGAATACTGAAGCGAGGATTCTCCTTATAAGGTAACATAAAGTTATCCAAATGATTGTCTCTGAATTCTCAGAGTAAATGGAAATACAGAATGAGAGAATAGTGACTTTGCATTCAACTTATTTTCTGGATTCAAAGGAAAATTGTTTTACTTGTTTCAAAATGACTGAGACATGAAAAGTAAAAATAAGCAATCACAGTGGGGAATTGAAGGCAGGGCAGGTGGGGGCATCCAATACAAGAGTGCTTATTAACTGTTATAATTGCCCTTCTTCCTTTAATTTGTACACTGTTTTGTTCAGCCAGCTTGTAAAAAACTGACTGTGAAAAATGGGCCTCAGTTTCCCCTGGGGTTGCTTATTCAGGCTTGATCTGACCAGGGAAGTGGTATTGCCCTGTTTGGGCCCCCGGGGTTCAGTTTAACTTTCCCGATGTGCTGAGTAGCAGTAATCCGGGAAGGGAAAAGCGCTGTCCTCAGTAGGCGATGCTCCTTTCTCCTCTGCGTCAGTTCTGCCAGTGTCACTGTTTCTGTCGTCCTCAGAGGGCTCGCTCCCATTATCTTTTAGACAGTAGAGCTGACTATAAAGAAAACAGTCTCTCATCATACCTAACAATGGGGATATTATTTAACCTGCCAGCAATATCCAAGACCTTGTAAATAACCGGTGATAGAAACTTAATTTAGAAAGAGTGACTAGGATATTTACAGAAATATGTCTGATTATCTGTGTTTTTGTTTTATTTTACTCTGGAGCATCTAATTATTTTTTTCTCTTTCAACATCTGGAATGAATATACACATAAGTAAGTGTTTTGGGGTTCATTGCTGCTACATTATACAAATATCACCTGTTTACAGTAGTATCTACTATATGTGTATAAGTTTACTCCTAAGGATAAATATCTTTTTTGTGGGTTTTTTCCCCTTTGACTCTGGTTCTTATTTCGGTTCTCCTGCTGCAACAATTAAATTTGAAAGTACAAGGTCTCTAGCCGTCATAATATCATGTTTCTGGCTCATTGATGCCTGCTGCCCCTGCAAGTCCTGGTGAGAGCAACGGAGCACTTTGCTGCCTCTCTAGTCTCGGTAATTCCATATCTGTGTTTAGAGGAGTGACTTACCGTTTAGAACAGCAAAAATTTTTATACATTTTAAATTTGAAAATTTATATTGACTCAGTTACCTAATAACAGGCTACTGAGGCTGTTGTTGAAGCCATATTTTAAAGTTATAAAAAGATAGAACATCTGTCCAGTGATGTTCACATAGAGAGACAGACTATTTTCTTTCAGATCTGTAAACAGTGTGAGTCAGGGTTTTCCTTCTCTTCCATGTGCTGCCCATGCTCTCTTTTTCCACAAGGTCGATTGTAAGGAGGGAGCACCTGGCTGACTCGTGCATAGCTTGACCAACCAGAGAATTGTATAGTCCGGAGCTTTACTTCACTTAAATTCTTGTTATAGGTCTTCTGAGCTACAGTGCTTAAGCTTACATCCCTAAAAGGCAGTTTCATCTTCCAGACTAGCTTGTTTCCTCCATATTGAAAATATAATAACCTGTAAACTATTAAAAAGTTATGAAGTCACTGTAACTGTAGTGTTGTACACTTGTGGATTTTCTCCATTTGTACCACTTTGAAATTTGTCTAGTGAAAAGAAAATGTTTTTTCATTTGTGTTTTTATGCACCTGAAAAATAATTTTAAATTTATTTTCAGTTTGTGAGAGAGAATAAGTTTAAGAGCGTCATTATTTAAGTAACTTTCCTCTAATTCTATGAAACTGCTACCTCTTATGATACGTCTCAGCAGTACTCCCAGTTAGGACGTGGCCTTGTCATGATCATCTTTTTATCTTGTGCCTCGAAGGAGCTTTTGCTTTTCCTAGAATTGTTAGGAAAAAAAAAACACCATCACCAAAACTGACATGCATTCACTCAAAAATGTATTTATTGAGCTTCAGGAGCAAGATACACAATGGTGAAAAAATTGTCAGCTTCTAAGCGCATACAGAATTTATCATGCAGCCATTGTGTATTTGAAGTATTCTTTTCAAAAAAAGGGGTCTAAAGATACTGATAACATTTCTTCCTAATGTTTTGGAAGAGCTGTCATTAGGGTTCCCTCTCTGTACCCTCTCACCTCTACCATATTTTTTCTTTTATTCTAATATTGTCAGCTTTGTGACCCAAAACATACACACAACTTAACCATATGGTGCTATTCTAATAGTTTTTTTTCCCATAATTTAACATTCTTGCTGTTTATACTATAAACATATTTCATTTTGTTGGGAGCAAGGAAGTTTTTCAAGAGAAGGTCATTTTGTATTAGTATTGGAAAATTATTTTGCATAAGTATTTTAGTTTAGCTGGCCAAATTATGCTTGATTATTTGTAAATTCAAACATTGCAGATTGACCATCTAGCTACGGAGGCATAAGATTAATTGATAATGTTGAAAATAACTTTCTTAAATTTACGTTTTTGATGACTTTAGCCTGTAAGAGGATTTAGCAAATTGCAATGCACGCTGCTTAAGATTTGTCCAATTCAGATTTCACAGCTTGCTAGGTCATTTTTACGTGGCAGAAATAGATGCTCTTGTGTTGTAATGTGTTGCCCAATGCTGTTTTTTGTTTATTGTGAATTTTGGACCCTTTTGGACTAGGAATTACTTAAACTTATGAACTTGGAGAATTGGTGATGGAATTGGATAGAGGGGATGATAGGGATTCCAGTAAGTAAAAAAAGAAAAGTCAGTTTTTGAGTTTAGAGAAAAATGGAGATCATGTAGATTTTATCAAAGCAGCAACAGTAGAAGTATATTCAGCTTTCTCATTTTGCAGAATTGAAACTATACCCATTAATCAGCAGTCGTCTTCTCCCTCCTCCAGTGGAATAGAATTTTGATTAAATATAAATGGAGAAACACCTGAATATCTTAAGAGTTTGTATTTGCAAGACCTACAGTGATGGTGAATAATCAAGTTTGGGGAAGGCAGAATTTCTCTTCTCCCTTCCAGTCGTCATCAGTCGTAATTGAGTAGGTTTTAAATATCTGTTAATTAGAAGGGTTTATTTCATTTTGAGTCAGAGGGGAGAAACACACTTTTTAAACATTGTAGTTAGGTTAGCACTGAATTTATACTAAATTGACAAGGCATTAGAACGTCTCAAATTTTGTGTTCCTTGTTGTTGAAAATGTGTTTTCTTTAAGTCTACTTATAACTGTTTTCAAGATGTTTTTTTCCTCTCAAAAAGGCATCCTGATTTTATTTGCTTGAGTATTATAATAGGAATGCTTACTGATATTACTTGATGAATCATGTATAGCCTTGGAACCTTTACATAGATGTAAAACTATAACAGTATTAATTACAGTTGTACTTCTTTAAAACACTAAAATTGATGAAAAGCTATTTTCTCATGTATACATTGCTTTGCTACAGCGAGGGGGCCATTCTTTTAGGTTGAGCCTCAGTGTGCTGGTAAGTGGCTGGTTGTGGGTGAGACTAGAGCATAAGATATGAACTAGATAGTGGAGCTGGTGAGTTGAAATGTAAGCTGCTGCATGGGCACGCTCTGCCTCCTTTTCTGCTGGAGTATTTTCCAGCATTTATTCATATTTGTGACTAAGGAGGAGATGGAAACCTGAAGTTAAAAATTGAGATTTTTATTTTGTTGAGGAAGCAAAGATGACCTGCCACATAAATGTGGTGCCTAAATCCGTAACTACAAGTTGCAATTAATGATGAAATGTGTAAAAGATAATATTGCTGAATATTTTTTTTTCTTGTGCAGTCTATTTAGTTTTGTTTCATAAACATGACTTCTTCCCTCCAAAAAGCAAAATGGTCTTGTAATTTTCTATAGAATAAACAAATGTGCCATTTTGTCTGAAATCGATAATTTCAGGAAGTTATTAAAAGTTCTGACTCAGGGCTTTTTAACAGTTTAAGCAATTGTTAGTTATATTTTGGAAAATCCATCTACATAATTCTTCAGTGCCTTGCAAGAATGATCAACTTGGCAGCACGACTAAAACTTTATAGAAGGTGGTCTTTGGTGTGTGTTTATCGTCATATACACATTGATAAGTTGTATTTCTTAGCTCATGTAATAGCGATTCTGCTTGTGTGCTAGGTTTGGGTAATTCTTTAAAGGAGGTTTTCTTAGATTTGCACTTGATCTTTTTTTTTTTAATGGATTATTTATGGCCATGACACTGTTACCAGGAAGTACTTCTGTGTTAAGTCATTATGCCAAGTCATGTGGCAGTAGCACCTGGGAAGAGGAGCTAGAGTTCATACCTTTTGCTGTTTTAGCGAAAAAGGAGAATCTGTTTGGAAAACAGGTTGTCTTCCCCTCAAATGAAAAGAAGACCTTTTGTTTATATGATTCGGTTAAAAAAAACTTTTTTTTAAGAAAATCATGAATTGCATGACTCTCTTTAACGCTGGTCTTACTTAGACTGAATCCACAGAATTTTCTGTTCAGTATACTTGTGTCATTCTAGATGCTTTATATTTAGTGATAGAAGGCAGTTTAACTGACTCATAGTGTTTTGCTTTGTATTTTTTCCAGTGTTTTTTAGCTTTCATTTGATTAAAGTCTTGTTTGTGAATATAGTTTTTGTATGGCAAATGATTCTCATTTATTAGCTTTCTCTTAAAAAATGCTTAGCAAGAGCTAAGCTTTTAAAAATAAATGCAAACATTTACCATTAATAAAGCGTATGATGTACTATCATTATATAATGCTTTTCGCTGATCTTTTGAAACTGATCTTTATAGATGTATACATGAGTTTTTATTCTTTATGGCATTTGAAAACAAATCTCAATACATCAAATCTTTTTATTGGGAAGGAAATTGTCATGTCTTTGAGAAACAAGGAAATATATCTCCAGTTCTATACAAGACATGGGTGCTCACGTCTAGAAGGCTGTCATGGCAGTTGTTTACATTTAAGGTACCTCTTTATCAATGGGGCCAAAGGTTTTCCTATTTTAACACCTCACATTCTCAGGATTAAGAGATATTGTAAAAGTAGTCTAAAGGGTAAACTTGATAGAAAGTAAATCGACTAGTCATGAAAGACACAACTTCTTCTATAAAAAGTTTATTACACTTCACAACTCCAATGTAGAGTTCATTTTCAAGAGGTACACATTTTAAAAAAATGATTTACTTGACTTTGTTAGCATTTTATGACTAAATCAGTAATAGAAGAGTTTGTGGGTTATTTTATTTTTCAAGTTAATAGAAGTACTTATTTCTGAAGTTACTGGGAGGTTGTCTAGTTTAGTTCAAAAATTAAGTATTTATAGAACTCAGATGTTTAAGAGGAAAACCATCTAAAACAAAAACTTTTTAAAATTGTTTATTTGAAAAAAAGCATATGTATTCCACCTTTAAAATTGTGAATTAATTTTTTTGATAACCTCTAATTAACTGTATTTGGGGGTTTATTTCTATTGCTGTATAATTAGACATTTCATGGCAGTATTTTTTATTAAATTGAAACTCTGTATAGATTTTAAAAATAAACCCATTTTAGAAAATCTGATTTCTACTTTTTATCATTGATAGGTATTCATTCAGAGAAGTTAAAATTGTTAGTCTTACAGTGAAGCATTTCCCAGACTGACTAATAATGAAAACGTTTAAATGATACATTGCAGGGCAGTGATAGGAGTTTAAAAGATAGAATGAGTGCGTGGGTTAAAGTAGAACACCAAAAACGATTCTCCCATAAAGTAATCGCTAAAGAATGATCATCTGGCTAATAGCTGTTTTCTCCTTATAACAAAACTAGTGGAGAGATTTATTTTTATCTTAAGGATAAAAAGATGGTAAACATTATATGAAAAGATAAGACCTGGAACAGTGACCATCAGTCCCAGAGTTGATGCTATGTCCCTGCAGCCACTGGGCAGTGCTGCGTTTGCACTGATTTTAAAGTCAGATACCATGTACTCATGCTTAAAATGCCCCTTCATGTTAGGTTCTCACTCTTAGATACGGCGACTTTCTGAAAGGCAGTTTTTCAATCAGCGTAAATATTATTTCTCATACGTTTAAGACTGTTGACCTTACTTCCTTTTATTTCCATAGAACAACAAGTAATATCTTGAGTGAAATATTGATGTACAGTTTGGGAAAAGCCTTTATAGGTGAATTTAACCCTGATTTAATACAAAAATAGACAATTGAATCAGAGTGTCTTTGGCTGCTGACCATGGGCAAACCACACTGAAGAAAGATTGAAGTTCACAAAGATTATATACCATAAGTATGAATGTAATAGTGCAAGAGTATTGTGTTAGTTTCCTATTGCTCTGTGGCAAATTACCATGAATGTTTTGGCTTAACACAGTAGGAGTCTGGGAGGTCAGAAGTCTGACTTGCGTTTCCCTGGGCTCGAATCAACCTGTTGTCGGGGCTTTCTGGTTGCTCTTAGGGAAGTTTCATGTCCTTGCTCTTTCTAGTTTCTGGAGGCAGCCCACTTTCCTTGGCCCCGGTTTGTCTTCAAAGCCATCAGTGGCCAGCTGAGTCTCACATTGCATCATGCTGACAATCAATGCCTCTTCTGCCTCCTGAAATTTTCCACTTTTAAGAATCCTTGGGACTTCCCTGGTGGTCCAGTGGTTAAGATCCTACAAGCCATGCCGCATGGCCAAATAAAGAAAAAGAAAATCCTTTTTTTTTTTTTTTTGCCCGTGGCAAAAGAATGAATGGGCAAATGAATTGATGAGAACTTTCAGCAAACTAGGAACAGAAAAGAACATCCTCAACTTGATAAAGAACATCTACAAAAAACCTACAGCTGACATTACTTTGAGACTTAGCAACTAGGTGCTCTTTCCCCATAAGGTTGAGAAGGAGGCAAAGAGGTCCCCTCCTAAGGTCTTAGCTAAAGCAATAAGACAAGAAAAGGAAGTAAAAACTATACAGATGAGAAAGAAAGAAAACTGTGTCTATAGATGATTGTCTATTTGCAAGTTTCTAAAGAATTGACAGGAAAACTCTTGGAATTAATAAGCGATTATAGCAAGGTTGCAAGATAAAAAGTTAATGTACGAAAGTTAACTGCTTTTCTATATACCAGCAGTGAAAAGTTGAGATTTGAAATTTAAAACAATATCACCTATATTTGTTGTTTAGTTGCTAAGTCCTGTGCAACTCTTTTGACCCCATAGACTGTAACCTACCAGGCTCCTCTGTCCATGGGACTTCCCAGGTGAGAATACTGGAGTGGGTTGCCATTTCCTTCTCCAGGGGATCTTCCCAACTCAGGGATTGAACCCATGTCTCCTGCATTGGCAGGTGGATTCTTTACCACTGAGCTATCAGGGAAGCCCACCACTTACATTAGCACCCAAAAAATACTTGTGTATAAATATAACAAAACGTGAAAGATCTATATGAGGAAAACTATAAAACTTTGATAAATTTTTAAAAATCTAAGTAAATGGAGAGAGATTCCATGACTATAGATGGAAAGAATCAGTATTATTAAGATGTCAGTTCTTCCCAACCTCATCTACAGATTCAGTGCAGTCCCAAACGAAATCCCAACGGGTTATTTTATAGACATCACCAAACCAGTACTACAGTTTATTTGGGAAGGCAAAAGACTTGGAATAGCTAGAAAAATATTAAAAATGAACAAAGTCATAGGACAAACAGTATCTGCCTAAAGACTTACTATATAAAGCTAAAATAAGATACTGTAGATCAGCTATCTCAATTTTTTAAGAAGCCATCAAGACTGTGGTACTGGCAAAAGATTGGGCAAGTGGATTTATTAAACAGAGAGCCTACCAGTAGACCCACGCAAATATAGTCAACAGATCTTTGATAATGGCCATGAAATGGAGAAAGGGTAGGCTTTTAAAGAAATGGGACAGAAACAACTGGCTCAGCGGTAGAGAATCCTGCTGCTGCAGGAGACAGCAAGTTTGATCCCTGAGTTAGGAAGATCCCCTGGAGAAGGAAATGGCAATCTACTCCAATATACTTGCCTGGGATATCTCGAAAAGAGTCAGACACCGCTTAGTAACTAGGACAAACCAAAAAAACCCCAGCCAGCAACAACTGGGCATATACATGTTGGGAAAAAAACACCTAGATTCAGACTTTACACCTTTCACAAAAATTAACTCAGAATGCATCATAGAGCTAAATATGAAATGCCAAATATAAAACTTCTGAAAGATAACACAGGAGAAAGTCCAGATGACCTTGAGTTTAATGTGTATGTATTTTATTCTACTTCATTTCATTCCATCCCTTTTCGTTTTATTTGTCTTTTTGCCTCATGCTTGCAGGAATTCTCTTAACGGGTTGAACCTGGGCCATGGGAGTGAAAGTGCCCAGTCCTAACCATTAGACCCCTCAGGAACTCCCTAGTTATAAGTTGTTAGATACCATACTAAAAGCATGACACATGAAGGAAACGATTGTTAAATTGGTTTTCTTTAAAATTAAAAACTTACACTTTGCAAAAGACATTTTTGAAAAAAATGAAAAGTAAGCCACAGGTTGGAAAAAAACACCTGCAAAACACATAAAGGGGCTTGTATACAGAATGTAACAAGAACCCTAGAGCTTAAGCATGAGAAAGCAACCCAACTAAAAAAATGAGCAAAGATTTGAACCGAAAGCTCGATAAGGAATATATTGCATATGGCAAACAAGCATAAATGTTTCGCCTTTTGAGAAACTATGCCAGACACAAAAGGCCACATACTGTATGAGTCCATTTAAATGAAATGCCCAGAATACAGACATTATTCTATACAGACAATAGACTTCGGTGGCTGCCAGTGACTTGGGAGAGGGGTGAAGGGGTCTGACTTCTGTAATGGGGTTTCTTATAGGGGTGATGAAAATGTTTTGGATTGAGTTGCACAGTGACCTAAAAACCACTGAACTTTTAATACTTTGAAATGGTGAATTTTATGATATGTGAATTGTATTTCTATTTTAAAAAAGAATATTCGTGATCTCCATAAGTAATCGTGTAGAGATCCCGTTCGCTGAGGCTCTTCTCCAGGAAATGGATAGTTTGGCTTGAGAGTCTAAGCATCATCTTAGCCTCTCCAATCTGGTAACCAGGATTCGTTCAGGTCCTCCCATTCCCAGCCATCAGACGGCCGCTCTCCCCCTGAAGTTAAAGTGAAGCCAGGCTTTGCCCTGACACAGTATATTTACTCAGAAGACCTGTTTAAAGAAAGGCAGGGACTAATTATTTCTGGTATAGTTGATTGCATGAGTAAACTTGGGAGATAATGAAGGTCAGGGAAGCCTGGCATGCTGCAGTTCATAGGGTAGCAGAGTCGGACATGACCGAGAGACTGAAGAACAAACTGGGTAATGAGTTGTTTCTCTGTATCTTCCAAAGATGACCTGCTCTTTTTTTTTTTTTTTTACGCTATTTTAATTTCATGTATTTAAACATTTTATACATCTTATTAATAGTATATTGCAGTTATACTATACTCTTTGGCGCTCCCACTGTCCCATCTCTGGTCAGTGGAAAGTTACTCAAACTGGCTTCTGAATTCTATTGACTCAAACGTGTTCCTCGTTGGGAGTCTTCTTGCTCTCTGAAATGACAAGATTTCCAGTCTCATCCTGTATATTCTCTGCACAGACGTGGAATAGAACATGTCTCCAAGGACTCCTGGCTCTTTTAGCGATAAGTGGTATCTAGAGGGCATAATTTGGGCGCTAGAGGTGTCAATGCTTTGGGGTTGGTCATTGCTTCTTGGCCTTTTCAGTGGAAAGAGCTAGGAACATTTTTAAGAGAAATGGTATGAGTTGAAACTGAAGCATCTCGGAACTCAAATTCAGGACCACTGGCTGTTTATTTAGCCTTATTGATTTTATGTCTACTTCTCTTTTCAACCAGTTAATAAATGTATTTGCTTTATTGCACAGTCACAGTGTTATCACCAACAGTATGATTTCTGAAAACAGTTAAAATATTTTTGCAGTGTTTTTTTCTTAAATATTACAGTAAATCCCACTGGGGATGTTTTAGTGAAATGACTGTGTTTTGAAGACCCTGGAGTAGCTCCTTCTGTATCATTATGCTGTCAACTCACTTTCAGATATTAGGAATTGCCTTCATCATTTATTTTTTAAATTTCATTTTAAGTTGTGTGAAATATGTACATTTTTCAAAGTCAGTTCCACAAAGCAAGATATAGTCCAAGAAGTCTAGCTTCCTTTCCTATCCCTTCCATTCTCCATTCTCCTATAAATAATATTATGGTTTATTTTCCCTCCACTGTTTTTATTTTAGTACTACAAAATACATGTATATATTGGTCCCCTCTTGTTTTGAAAAACACAAATATGCATACTCTGCGTGTGGTCTCTGCCCAACCTCTTACATTTTAGTAAAAACTACTTACTATTATATAGAATGACTTTTTAAAGAGTTGCTCCATAGAGAATGGATACATGTTTACGTATGGATGAGTCCCTTTGCTATTCACATGAAACTGTGACAACATTGTTAATCGGCTATACCCCAGTACAAGATAAAAAGATCAAAAAAAGAAAAATCGCTCTGCAGAGGGAAACAGGAAAAGTAGGAGAAGTTGCCTGTCATTCCAGAGCTGAGAGAGGGTGACCTACGAAGTCTGCTTCTGGGCTGCCTGGCCCGGTGAGTGGGAGGTCAGAGTGGCCTGGAAAGTTGTGGGCGTCGTTCTGGGGCTCTGGCCAAGTGATCCTAAGCCAGGCAGGTTGGTTTCCCGCTCCCCAGACTCTGGTTTAATCCAGCATCTTATCCTCCAGCCCCATCTCCCCTCCCCCCGGGAAGAAGGGCAGGGTGAGGAGTCATCGGCCAGCCCCTGGAAACTTCTGAGGGGGAAAATCACACCAGTTGATGTCCTGCACCGTGCTCCCCATCTCACCCCACTCCCCCCACTGCCAGGGAATGCTGAGGGCTGCTTACTTTGGAACACAAGGAACCTCAAACTGCAGGTTGGGAACACAGGAATTGTCTCCTTCCAGTCTCAGCAAACAGTATTTACTTCTGAGTGGGACCTCAGGCATTTCCTATGGGAAGATAAATGCAGACACACACCAGAGCCCAGGACAGTCCTCCTGGCCCGGCTGGGGAGGCAGGGGGTGGGAGCGGGGTGGGTCTCTCTGTGCCCCGTTCTCTGGAATTCTGCTCACACCAGGGACACCAGGCTTCCTGGCCAAGAGGTGTTCTCTGTCTGTGTGTATTGTGAGAGGCTCTGTCAGACCTGGTCCCAACTGAGGAAATTGTTCATTGAAAAGAAACTTCTAGATTTTTTTTTCTCTCTTTTCAAAAGATGTTCTGTACAGGAGTGTGAAGTGACTGTCCAGTGAGCATCAAGATGATGAATAAATACGACATCCTTATGTTTAATGATAGCAGCCTAAACTCTTACGTGCACCTACCATGCACATCAAACTTACTAACAATGAGTTTCATTTTACCTGTGAGGATGGTGAGACTCAAGAGACATTAAACAGATTGCTTAGTTTTTCATTTAATCAGTAGCTGTGCTAGGATCCAAAACTGGATTTCTTTTTCTTATCTGCCCCCTACACTTCCTTACATCGTTGTGTTTTTTTTTTAAACCAAAAGCATCACAACTTGACATCACACATCTCCTATCTTTGATGAAAGCCCTGATGGGTGTTGGGGGAAATAGTTGATATGAGAAATAACTGAGAATTCCAAGTTGAATGGAAAGAAACTGGGCAGTTAGTAACATACCTCACCTTTCTGCCCCATGATTTTTTTTCCCTGAAGGACAGTAGAAAAGTAAGTTCCCCAAACTGGGATCTCTCTGGGTGCGCCCATGTTGAAGGACAGGGAAGCCTGGCATGCTGCCATCCATGGGGTCTCGAAGAGTCAGACATGACTGAGCTACTAAACAAACAGGTGCACCACCTTCTCTCTTCCACAAGGGGTCAGTAAAATCCTCTTAGTGAGCTGAAGACCCTACTGCCAGTAACCCCTCCGGGACTTAGCACTGGTCCAGGAGGATCGTTCTGTTATTGAACAGACCTCTGACCTTCACTCCTGCAGTATCTTGACAGGAGAGCAGGCTATTTTGACTAGGTGTTAATGAGAATCAAATCTTTGGTTTACCATTTACATGCCTGATGAGTGGAAGAATTTTTCACAGGCTAGTCTAGGGCTACATTCATTTCAACCCCCTTTTTTTTTCCTCCTCCACAGTCTGTTGTACCTTAGGTACCAAGTGCATCAGGAATATTAAGATACTCCTTTCAGCCCTGCTTTTCCAATCATACCACCAGGCGGGAGAGTGATGGAAAGGGTCCTAGGAGCCATGACCATACCAGGAAGGCTTAGCAGTAACATAAATATACAGAGGGGCTTTCCTTGTGGCTCAGCTGGTAAAGAATCCGCCTGCAATGCGGGAGACCTGGGTTGGGAAGATCCCCTGGAGGAGGGAAAGGCTATCCACTCCAGTATTCTGGCCTGGAGAAGTCCATGGACTGTATAGTGGTGTTGGAGAAGACTCTTGAGAGTCTCTGGACTGCAAGGAGATCCACCCAGTCAATCCTAAAGGAGACCAGTCCTGAATATTCATTGGAAAGACTGACGTTAAAGTTGAAACTCCAATACTTTGGCCACCTGCTCCGAGGAACTGACTCACTGGAAAAGATCCTAAATGCTAGGAAAGACTGAAAGCTGGAGCAGAAGGGGACGACAGAAGATGAGATGGTTGGATGGCATCACCGACTTGATGGACATGAGTTTGAGCAAGCTCCGGGAGTTGGTGATGGACAGAGAAGCCTGATGTGCTGCAGTCCACGGGGTCGCAAAGAGTCGGACATGACTGAACTGGACTGAACTGAACTGAAATATACAAAGAAGTTAACTGCAAGTCACCAGGATGTATCTAAATACACCCCAAAGAAATGCATCCTTATTGTACACCACCCCCCATCTACCTCATCTCAAAAATGCAGGGCTACCTCATGGCCACCTGACAGAAAAGTGAAAGAAAAGTGGGAGGAGACATACTGAGTGGTCTTAACTGATTGCATTTAAAATATGTTACTTTTGCCTATTTTGCAAACAACGTGACCACATGAGCATACTCCTGGACTTTTCCCAGGACTGCCTGTCTGGTGGGGCCTGCAGCTCAAGCTTCTTCAGTACTAGGGGGAAGGACCCTATGGACACCCAACTCACGCTCAGCCTTGCCACAGCTGGTGGGGAGAGAGCAACCCCAGCCCACTGCTGGCAAGGATACGTGTGGCATCTAGTGACCAGCCCTCTCCAGCAGCAGGCAGGCAGGTGACAGGATTGCCCCATACCCCTGAATATTGCAGTCTCTGCTTTTTTTTTGGGGGGGGGGGTCCTCCATTATTTTATTTGCATTCTGAATCTGCTCTGTGGTCACTTAAATAAACTCCTTGCAAGTTAAGATACGTTACCAATCAGCAAGCAGTCAAGAAAATAGTAACCCAGGGATGTCCTGGTGGCTCAATTGGTAAAGAATCCACCTTCAATGCAGGAGACGGTGGTTCGATCCCTGGCTGGGGAAGATCCCCTGGAGGAGGAAATGGCAACCCACTCCAGTTTTCTTGCCTGGAGAATCCCATGGACTGAGGCGCCTGGCGGGCTACAGTCTACAGGGTCACAAAAGAGTCCCCGACAGGACTTAATGACTAAACCAACCCCCACCCCTAACCCCAGGAGTGCCAGAGGCGATGGGAGCACCACCCTCCCTCACTGCTTCTGCAGCCCAAGGGACTTGGTCGTTTTCTATACGTATTTATCTTTGGTGACAGCCCCCAGCTGACTTGCTCCTGCATCCCTTCCAACAAAGTCGTAACTGGTTCCCTGTATTAAATCTTCCTCTGAAATGCCTGAAATGCTTTCCATTCTCTTGGCAGACTCTGATTGGAATGAAATGTAATTTGGGGGAGGCTATGGGTCATTACATCAGGAAGGAAGGTCAGGGGAGACTCTCCCACACAAAGCACGACGGAAGTGAGCACGCTGATGGAGACGTAAGGCTGCGTTGCCATCTTGTGTTGTCCGCTCTCCTAGGACCCGCACTGTGAAAGCTTTGCTCCTGCGCTTCTCCTTGGCCTGAAACCTCCACCCAGCACACCTCTCACATCCTGACCCAGAGCCCTGGAGCTTCCCAGGAACTCCCAGACCCTCGAATCTCTCTATCTGCACTCCTCCAACTTTTAACGAGCAATTCCCGAAGCAACTATTTGTTAAGGATCCATTCCAGGCTGGCCTTCGGGTAAACCTTCGTGTACTGCTTACAAAGCATTTTATGTGAGTCCATCTCTGTTGAGCCAGATTATAAACAAATTGGTGACAGGGACTAGGATTTCTCATGGGCCTATCACAGTTCTGTGTGCATGTCAGCACTGAATAAATACTCATTTGATTGATGCAGTTCTGCCTCCCCTCTGAGGACCAAACCTCTTGGCAGTTTCCTCCAAGGAGACTGGAGACTCTGGGTGGTGAAGGTGGCGTTATCTCCTGTAGAAATTCTAACGGGATTTCCCCCATCTTTGCTAATAGGCTCGTGCATACTCCTCAGCTCAGAGCAGAGGCAACTGTCCTCCAGTAAACCAGTCAGCAGCTGTGATTCAGGGCAAGATGGCAGCCGAGTCCAGTTACTGACCCCCCTCAGCCCGGATTTCTTTGTCAGGTAGCAGGTTTTGGGGGGTCACCTGTAGCTGGATCACACTCACTGTCCCTTCATGCCATGATCACTTTGCGTCTGGGTATCTCAGACCCTCCCTTGTCCCGTGTCTGTCCTGGGAGTCTCAGCCTCACCCAGGTTTAGTGTTGACTCTGCCCTCAGCAGCCGAGGCAGGTCTCGGCGAGTCCCAACCCCTCCCCACCACCACCCCCGCCCCCCACTCCCCAGGCTCTGCTTTCCTCCCATGGAGACTGGAATAACCTTCGAAAATTAAATAACACTGCCTGCTTAAAAAAACTTAGTTTAAAATTTCATCTACTTTGCGAATTTAATTTAAGATCCAAGATTCTGAGGCCCTGCCATTTGCTAAGTCCTTATCTACCTCTTAAGGGAGTGAGGGTTCTTTTATCTGGGGCTAGTTAAGCTTAAACTCTCTGTGTCTCAGCTTCCTCATCTGTGAAATGGGTGCATTCCTCTGCCCAACAGGGGAGTTTTGAGTAAACATCTTCCTATCTGGGTAATTGCCAACTCTGTCTTCCCACTACCAGACCCAAAGGCACAGCCTCAATCATCCTTGGTTTCTCTTTTTCTCTTTGCTTAACCCCAACTCATCAGCAAATCCCCTCCCATACCCTATTTTCTTGTTTACTGTTTTTCTCCCACAACCAGAACAATGCTGCTGCTGCTGCTGCTGCTAAGTCGCTTCAGTCGTGTCCGACTCTGTGCGACCCCATAGATGGCAGCCCACTAGGCTCCTCTGTCTCTGGGATTCTCCAGGCAAGAATACCGGAGTGGATTGCCATTTCCTTCTCCAATGCATGAAAGTGAAAAGCGAAAGTGAAGTCGCTCAGTCGTGCCCGACTCTTAGCAACCCCATGGACTGCAGCCTACCAGGCTCCTCTGTCCATGGGATTTTCCAGGCAAGAGTACTGGAGTAGAGTGCCATTGCCTTCTCTGCTGGGAGGGTGTGGGCTCTGCCAATCCTGGTCACAGCTGAGTCTGGCACATCATGGTAGGCGTTCCTTAGATATGTGCTAAAAGATTAGCGTGAGTGCCATAACATGAAATTGCTTCATAAATTAAAGGGGATTATCAAGAGTGAGTTTTCACCAATGCAACAATAGCTAACAATTATGGATGGTTTACTGCTGCCAACCACCGTGTTAAGGGTTTAGTATCTATTATTATCTTGTTTCATTCACACAGCAGTATATGAGAGATCTATTATTATTTATGAGTTTTAGTCAAATAAATTGTTTTCTTAGTAGTATAGGTATTGATAAGAAAGAAGGGAGATAGAGTTACCAGTTGATTAAACTGTGATAAACCCACACCTGGAGGAACTTGTCATTCCTTTTTTTAAAAAAAAACATGACATTGTGATGTCAAACTTGTGTCTTGTTTTCCTGAAGCAACTCCTCTGAACTCGGCTGGGCTCTGCGTGAGGACATAGGATAAAGTAAATGGGCCCTTCAGAAATATGCTGACCTGTCATTTCACTCACCCTTCTCCCCTCCTAATCTTCTAATAACTTGATCGCTGGGAAAAGGGCCAAGTATGGAAAGCCCTGCTGGCAGGCAGAGAATTTCTGCTCCAAAGGGAATTTTGGGGTCATTGTCCGGCCCCCTTCTTTTGACCCAAGAGGACATTCAGTCGTCAGGAAGACGATCTCCTGATGGGACAACATTGCTTCTCTTAGCCAAACTCCTTTTCCCAAATCAGAAGATGAACCATACACTTCATCAATATGTCCTGAACTCTGCCAGCTACGCGATGATTTTAAGGAGCAAGGGACCACCGCTCGTTTCCTTTGCTAACTTCTTCCTGCAAAGCTGGTATTTTACTTGGATCCTCTAAAAAATATTTGGGGTCCCATTATTCCCTTGAGTGATACATGGGTATCTGTTCTGATGACAGCAGAATAATAGTATACTCAGTGAAATGAAGTGCTGGGGTTTTACTGTACAGTATAAAGGTAGGTCGTCCAAAAACCTGCGGGTGGAATCTATCATCACAAATACAAAATCCCAACCCAGGGTGGAAAATATTTCTGGAGAGACTTGTAGGCAACGGGCAAGACAACTTTGTTCTGAAGATCGGTTTACAAAAGCATTCTTCTGGGGGCACAGTTCTTGAGGGACTAGCCTACTGTGATCCCCCTTTGCCTGGCAAAGTGATAAAGCAACTCTTTCTTTCTCCTCCATTCAAAAAAAAAAAAGTTATTCTTCCTTATTTGTGAGTTGTATAAGAAAGCAAGAAAAGCAGAGTGAAGACAAAGTTCTAATATTCATTTTTATTAATTCTAGAAATGTTTTATTTCAAAATATGTGCTTGCCATTGCTCTCACTGAATAAATGAAAACAGTTATAAAATGTAGCCTATGTCCTTCCAAAATTCTTGCTGATTGTCAGAAACGGGAAAATATTGTAATTTCCCATGAAACGCCAGCATCAGCATAACAGGTTAGTACCATGCAGTGCCATGCCATTGTGCGTTTCCCGGGCCCCTCACTAAAATGTTGTTTTAAAAAGACATTCCGACTGCCTTTAGTGCCAAGTGGATGCTGCCTGGATATTCCGTGATGGTGATGAACAGCCTTCTAAGTGCATGTACTGAATTTAAGAAACACAACACCACAGTGCATAAAATCACATGCCAGATCTCACACGGCAGCCAAATCACATCCGCCTCTATCTCTCTGGATGATCCTTCCCCAAAATATAGGCCTGGCACCTTGCCCTGAACATCAGCCAACTGGACATTAGCAGACCAGGGTAGAGAGGGAACTCTAGCTCTGTTCTCCTATAAATCTCAACCAGAGCCAAACCTTGATCGTCCGTGGTTGCGGGCAGAGGAGAAGGGTGCTGTGGGGCCATGAGTAAGCAGAGCTTGCTGATAAACTCAAACCTTATTTTAGGCAATTGGAGAAAAATTAATTTCCAAATTCTTTGGGTTTTTTTTTTTTTTTGAATGCACTAATGAAAAGGGTAACAAGTAATGACAATTATATTCAGAGTCTTTTCTTTCTTTCTTTTTCTTTTTTTGTATTGGGGTATAGCCATTCATGGGGCTTTCCTGGTGGCTCAGATGGTAAAGAATCTGCCTGCAATGCAGGAGACCAAGTTTGATCCCTAGGTCAGGAAGATCCACTGGAGAAGGGAATGGCTACCCACTTCAATATTCTTGCCTGGAGAATTCCAGAGGAAACTTGCAGGCTACAGTCCATGGGGTCTCAAAGAGTCGGACATGACTGTGCAGATAACACTTTCACTTCTCATAGTGATGAACAGTCTTATAGTTTCAGATGAACAGTCAAGGGACTCAGCCATACATATACATGTGTCCACTCGCTGTGAGTCTCGAGTCTTGGAGTCTTTTCATTATAACCATTTTAGTTTCTGGGTTAGGCACTGAGGAGAGATAACATAGCCCAAATGTGGTAGCCAGGTGGAGCTGGAACAGCAGAGAGGACTCAGGAGTTCCCAGACTGGAAATCAAGTCCCCAGATAATTGAAATTTAACTACTATACTGATTTCTTGTGTAAGTACCCTGGAGTTAGCTTCTACTATGTAAAGGGCACAATCTGCAGAGATTAAGTTTTAATCTAGAGGTTCACATTAATATTTAAGTCCTTCAGGTCAAATACTTAATCCTTGAATAAGAAACTGTATATTTAAAAATCTGTTACAGTGTACACATAGGCTAGCAAATGCTCTGAACACAGCCCAGCAAATAGCGAAGAGGAGTTACATTTAGGAAGATGGAAGGGACCAGCAGAAAATAGGTATGGGAGTGGGGTGCTTTTTATTTTTGGCTGTGCCACAGGCACATGTGATCTTAGTTCCTGGCTAAGGATCAAACCTTTGACCCTGGCTGTGAAAATGCAGAGTTTTAACCACTAGACCACCAGGGAAGTCCCAGGAGTGGGATGTTTTTTTAAAAAGTTCTTGGCTTAAATTTTTAAAATGAGAGTATATTCATGTAATACACATAAAATAGCATTATGAAAATGAGGTACCTTTTTTTTTTTTGGTTGCACTGGCTTCTGAGATCTTAGTTCTCTGACAGGAATCAAACCCGTGCCCACTGCGGTAGAAGCTTAAAGTCCTAACCCCTGATGACCAGGGAAGTCCCCTAAAGTGAGGTATCTTGAGTCAAAGCTTCTAGAGGGCAGAGATGGGTCCTGCAGCCCCATGTCCGTGGTACATCAATATATTTGTGCTGACCCAGCCTGAAAGCCCTCTTGACAAGTTTCTTTTTGAAGCTATATTTGTCTCACTGGAGTAATTTTATTTGCTGAGAACTGAAATTTGCGGTATCCTTTGTGATTGGACATTTATGCAGGCCCTGTATTATGACAGTGCTTTAAAATTACTTGCTGTTTCAGTACCCTTGAGACAAAGTTGCCACCTGCTCTCTTTTTTTGACAGGTGAAGAACTGAAACAAAAGATGAAAAGTATCTTTGCAAGGTCTTATAACAGTAAAGAGTTAGCAAAGGCTAGGAATTGTTTTTGATTTCAGGTTCTTTTTGTGATATGTTGCTTTTCCAAAAGTCTTTTGTGTGTGTTAGTCACTCAGTCATGTCTGATTCTTTGCAACCCCATGGGCTATAACCAGCCAGGCTCCTCTGTCCATGGAATTCTCCAGGCAAGAACACTGGAGTGGGTTGCCATTCCCTTCTCCAGCGGATCTTCCCGACACAGGGGTCGACCCCAGGTCTCCTGTATTGCAGGCAGATTCTTTACTGTCTGAGCCACCAGGGAAGCCCTTTCCAAAAGTCTTTAGTGTTGTAAACTCTGATGGGATCTGGGTAAATCTTCACTTTCCTAAATGTTCCATAATCTAAAGTAAAACCTCTTCACTAGTTAGGACTGGGGACAGATATGAAGAATTGGGTTCTTCTAGGGCCTTCACAGAAAGATTCCCTGTGGTTTCCTCTGGGTTCCTCACTGGAGACTGACTCAGGGGCCCCAATGTCACGACCACAAGAGTGGTGTTAGGGTCTTGGGTAAGCATTTGCGGTTACATGTTGTGTGGACACAGTGCCAAATGCAGAAACGACTTCCACTGTGGGGAGTATTAGAGAGAACCTGTTGAATTTTTGAGGGGCAAATTGACATGGCTCATTTCTTGTCGATGTGGACTTTGCTTCCTCTCTCTCCTGCCCAGCTCAAATCTGGAATTTATTTTCCAAGAGTAGCCAACAATGTCTTATAAAGTTGAAAGAAATCAAGTTGTTATGTTTCACCCCAACTAAGTGGCCTATATTTTCTTTTATGAATTAGTGTTTGCAATAATAGAACAGTAATGATAATACTGTTGTTCAGCTGCTAAGTTGTGTCTGACTGTTTGCAACCCCATGGCCTGTAGCTCACCAGGCTTTCTCATCCTTCACTATCTCCCGAAGTTTGCTCAAATTCATGTCCATTGAGTCGGTGGTGCCATCTCATCCTCTGTGGCCCCCTCTCCCCCAGCCCTCAATCTTTCCCAGCAATGGTAATATACAGAGGAGATTATGCCGGTCCAATGAAGAGGATACATTTTCTTCTTCTTCTTCTTCTTTTTTTTGGTTGCTCCACTGGAGAAGGAGAGGGAATCTCGGTGGAGAGAGGCTTTGACAGGTACAGTATAACTTATCAGGCTTTCAAGTAACTAGCTGAGGTTAGCCTCAGTTCAGATATGTCAGAGCTGTCAGAGGCCAGGCCTGAAATCTGTAAGGCATTACAGACTGAAAACCCAGCGAGGACGGCTGAAGGTCTCAGTGGGAATTCCAACACACAGAAAGAGTCTGGAGTGTCTCCATGCTTGGGCCTGACCCTTGATAATACTTGGAGTTTGCTTTTTTTGTTGTTGTTGCAGGATTACTAAGTTCCCTGGGTTTCTGTTCTTTTGGCTCCTGAAATTGGTCCATCGCACCTCTGGGACAATTCATCATTGTGTGGGGAGAGGCGAGGGATCACCTCCACAGGGTCTACCCCCACCCCCTCGGAGCTGAGGGAAGCTTGGCTATTACAGATTAGCAGGCAGAGCTGACACAATCCTCCATGTTAGCTGGGGAGAGAATGGATGCATGCAAGCAGAGATAAAGTTTTCAGGTGCCTTATGTTGTTACTACTGGTTTCAGAGATGCTAGTGGGAGCCAACAACGGCAACGAAATGCACTGCCTGAAATGTGGCTTCTTTTTCTACCCCACTCACCAAAGTGAGTGAATGAAATGCGCACCCCCACCCCTCCCCACCAAACAGGCAGAGAAGAAAGAAGTGGGAGTAGAAAGAAGTGGGATTTGAAATGGAAACTTTGGGCCAAATTGACCAGCGGTCCTCAGCCATCCACATAACCTCTTTGACCCTCGGTCTTCCACAGGTACAATGGTGATGATGAGGATACTTTGTCAGCTTGATGAAGGACCATGTAGTGATGTTGTTGTCTATGAGGTGAAATTCCAATGTTGGTTATTAATAGAGGCTTTAGGGTAATTATAAATCAGCACAAACTTTGTGCAATCAACAAAGGATTGGATTGCCACTGGGTTGCTCTAATCAAAGTGAGATGGTAGGAAAAAACGCAGGCTGCAGGAGAAAATGGTGAAAGGAAAACAAATCCCCAACTGAAAGAGCATCTCACAGGGATGTACGCTGGTGGCCTCCTCTCCACCTCTTGCCTTATTGGAGGGTCTTATAATTGAAGGAGGCTGGAAAATAACTATCCAACAAAATGAGAAATGCCTACCTGTCTAATCCAGCCTTGTGTGTGTGGAGGAAGGGGAGGAAGATTTGAATTTCCCTGGAATAAAGCTCAACGAAGAAATTTTATTTTAAAAATCCTCTGGTGTGACAGGATGGGTTTATCCCTACCTGTGTAATCTTGGCTCTTTCGCAGTCATTCCATTTCTAAGTAACACCCCAGTTCAGTTCTCTCTGAGAGAGAGAGCCTGGATTGCACGGATTCAGGTTGTATTTTATTCTGTAACTGAAAATCTAATTATCTCTCTGTCTCTGTCTTTCTCGGATTGTTGTTCTTTTATTCTTATTTATCCCGAAGTCAAATTGAAGACTCCAAAGTGCTGCTTCCAGGCTGATCCCTGAGAACTTCATGCTGGTTTTGTACGGAACACAGCAGAGGTCAGGATGAAGGAAAGGCACAGTGAAAGGAATTAACTCAGATCCACTTTTGTTTTATTTTCCATGGAGTTTCACTGAGGTTTGTGTTTTGAATATAGTCAGTTACACAAAGCCCCATGAAGTGAGAACGTAGGTGGGCCAGCTTGTTTATGCCTTGAAGCCACGCATTTTTCAGTTCAAGATATAAATGGTCTCTTTTCTGGGTGAATATCCTTTTCAGTAGAGCTTCCCAGGTGGCACAGTGGTAAAGAATCTGCCTGCTGATGCAGGAGATGCAAGCAACACGGGACAGACTTGAACACGACACATAAGACAAAAACAGTTTGCTTTACTTTTAAATTTCTTCATTGTTTTACTTATCTTTGATCTGAAAAAATGCACACTCTGTCTCCAGTCCTGAAATTCTCTCCTTTGCATCATGGAAAGCTCGGCTTCTTTCTCTCTCTGAATCCTACCATCCTTCACAGTGAAGCCATCTTGGACCAAACCAAAACTCATGGAGCTCCTGAGATACTACTCAGGACGTAACAAAAATTCAAAAGACCTTCACTGCTGCTCTGCTACTGGGTATCGCAAAAGCGTCACAGCTTATTCATGTACCATTCACTGACAGGTGAGATACTTCTTTTATCAATATTCTGTGTTGCCTTCCTCCTAGAAAGTCTCATTTAGTTGGTAAGCGGTAAGGTCCCTGCTGTTTAAAATTAAAAGAAAAATTATTTATTATTTGATTGTGTTGGGTCTTAGTTTAGTCATGTGGGATCTTTCATTGCAGCCCATAGACTCTCTAGTTGTGGAGCCTGCTTAGTTACCCCACGGCCTGTGGGATCTTGGGTCCCCCACCAGGGATCAAATCTGTGTGCCCTGCATTGAAAGGTAGATTTCTTTTTCTTTTTTTTTACTTAATTAATTATTTGGTTGCAGCAGATGTTAGTTGTGGCCTGTGGAGCTTTTAGTTCCATCGTGTGGGATTTAGTTCCCTGACCAGGGATCAAACTCAGGCTCCCTGCGTTGGGAGCACAGAGTCTCAACCACTGGACCACCAGGAAGTCTCAGGCCCCTACTTTCTCCCCAAAGCTTTTCATATGGTTCTGATATGTGGTCAGAGCTAGAAAGCGCTGATTTTGTAATACTCGTATGGCTCTTTAATTTCCATCCATGAATGCCTTCCATCCTCCACTTACTGTGAAATTCCCGGAGGTTTCTGTGCTTCTTGCTTTCTTGTGTCTTCCCCAGGGTCTCACATCCAGGGGCCACGCAGTGAGTTAAATGAATGAGGTGAGTCTGTTTTGGACTGAGCTGCATCTATAGTGAGAAAAATCACTATAAATGAAATGGTTATGTCAGAAACACGTGGCTTTTGTGGATTGTAGTAACACCTAGTACTTCCTCTGTGCCAGGCATGTAACATACTGACTCATTCATCCTCACCATAACCCTATATGGTAGTTACTTTATTATCTCCATTTGACAGATTAAGAAACTTGAGGCTCAGAGAAGCTGGTGCTGTATTTAAGGTGAAGGCAGGGTCATAATCCCAGTCTACACATCATTATACTACAAGTGCCTTGAGGAGACCAGCAGCTACCACAGTGCCTGTAGCAGGGGATGAATAAATATTTGCTGGAGGTGTGTGTGAGTGCTAAGTCACTTCAATCATGTCCAACTCTTTGCAACCCTATGGACCGTAGTCTGCCAGGCTCCTTTGTCCATGGGATTTTCTAGGCAAGAATACTGGAGCGAGTTGCCATGCCGTCCTCCAGGGGATCTTCTTGACCCAGGGATCCAACCTGTGTCTCTTAGATCTACTTGCATTGACATTCCCAAGTGCCACCTGGGAGGGATGAATAAAAATGTATAGAATAGTCCAGACCTGGACATATTAAATTTTCATAGAGAAGGGGACAACCTGGAAAAGTAATCCAAGTTGGATTGTGCGAGACATGACTTCTATGGGCTGGGAATTAGGGTCCCAGGATCCTTCAGGTGTGTTGGCAGGATGACCAGATGTCCTGTTTGCCTGGGCTGGTCCTACTTGATACCTGTTGTAATTACTAATAATTACTAATAGCGTTCTCATTTCAAATGCCCTGTTTGGACGGTACATTGTATCAGCACCTTAAGTCTACAAATGATGTGAAAAGAGACAGACTCTCTGAATACAAGGAGGAGCGTCAGATACTATTTCCTTAACTGGTGCTCCCAGGAGGTTGGCTTCTTTCCCTTTCTGTGCCTGAACACTGTGATGGTTCTGTACCTGAGGGTGCTGACTGCCCTTGCGTCTCTACTCTGCAAATCCCAGGATCTAGCTTCCCAAGAACACCTGTACTTAAAAAAAATTCTTCCTTTTTGACTGCGCCAGGTCTTCGTTGCTGCCAGCGGGCTTCTCATTGCAGTGGCTTCCCTTGTTGCAGGGCACTGGCGCTAGACAGTGGGCTCTGGAGTGGTGGGACACAGGCTTAGTAGCCCCGAGGTATGTGTTATCTTCCCGAACGAAGTATCTAACGTCCCCTGCATTGGTAGGTGGGTTCTTAACCACCGACCACCAGGGAAGTCCACCGGCAAGGTCCACTCTGTGGTGTTGATGACTACATGAGATTGACCCAGGCAGCTGGGGTTTGGGTTATCCTGCCACATCTCCCTCAGAAGGTCGTCCATGGTGGGACCTCCCCCAGTGGTCCTATGGTTAAGAATCTACCTTCCAATGCAGGGGATGTGGCTTTGATCCCTGGTCGGGGAAATAAGCTCCCACGTGCTCCGGGGCAACTAAACCCAGGTGCCTCAACTATAGAGAAGCCTAAGCTTTGCAAATAAGACCTGATGCAGCCAAAAATAAAATCAATGATTCTTTTTTTTTTAAAATAGCACATCTGTGGTCATCACGTCTCATGGAGAGTTTTGTGTTTGGAAAATATCCACAGTGTACTGATGTGTATAAGTTTATCACCTATAAGACCAGAATCCTTGCCTTAGTATTTGTTAGCTTTGTCACTTCACCCGCTTTTTCTCCCTGTGTGTGCATAAAATCTTTTCTGTATAAAAACAAAACAAAACAAACTCACAAGTAGTATTAACCATAGTATTGTTGTGGGAATGTAGACTTCTGGCAAAGTGATGAAAAACCACTTTCCAAATATAAAATTCCATGCCAGTGTTCAAGGGAAATTGCTGGCATGGAGCATGTGCTGGGTACAGCTCCAAAGACAGGCTGTTATCTTAAAACCCAGTTTCCCTAGAGATGACCTTGCTTCCTATTCACCTCCTGGGTTGAAAGAGCTTGAGTTCTTCTGCAAACTCATCTGAAGATACAAATCCCTGAATGTCACTGAGGCCAGGTGTTTTCCAGAGAAGAGTGGAATTTCCCAGCTGAAAAACTTCCTTCCACTCTTGTCCTGCCAAAGCTCTAGGTTACTGACCTATAGGAGGGCATCTTAGGGGTCTGACTTTGCCCCAACTGAAGGCTTGTCCAACATGAGGGGAGGGGCTAGAGGAGAAGAGGAGAAACTTTAGTCATCCATATGTTGGAGGCTATTGTGAAAACCGGTATCTTAGTGATGTAGGAAATAACCTACTGTATACTTTGCCCTCTTGGTGATTTTTGGGCTTTCCAGGTGGTGCTAGTGGTAAAGAAGCTGCCTGTCAATGAAGGAGATGTAAGACACGTGGGTCCATGGGGTTGCAAAGAGTCGGACATGACTGAGCACAGCACACACACAGTGGACTGTAGCCCGCCAGGTTCCTCTGTCCGTGGAATTTCCCAGGTGAAAATACTGGAGCGGGTTGCCATTTCCCGCTCCAGGGGACCTTCCCGACCCAGAGACTTGTGTCTCTTTCATCCCCTGCATTGGCAGGCGGATTCTTTATACTATATGTATATACTATACACCAAGGCACTGACCGTGGAAGCCTGCGGGGGGTCGCTGTGGTCCCTGGCGGGGGCAGGCCAGGGGGTGGGCTGAAGAAGCCAGTAGTGATTGGGTGTGTAGGAGCATTAAAAGGAAGGGCTGTAGGAATCAGACTGGAGCTTTTTAGCAAAACCCCAGGGCTCTATGGTCCTTTTTGGATGTCTGTACCTTTCATGCATTTATGATGCTGGTAGAAAGAAAACCAGAGCTGGCTATTCCCAAATCCTTTAAAACCAGCCCTTTGGAGTTCTCTGTGTTTGCAGATGTAAATGCTAAAGGTCACTAGGGCTTAAGGCACCCTTTTCCCTCCAGCATCTTCCTCATCCCTAGGGGCCAGAGCTGATTCGGGAGAAAGTCCCCTTGCAAGAAATCCGGGGGGGAAGGGCCGTAACCCACCTCCCTCCCTTCTATCCTCACCCCCAAAACAACCAGCTGTCTGGAGCCCTGGCTTTTTGCTCCTTGCTGTGCCCAGAGGGCTGAGCTCTGGTTTTGGGGGAGGCCTCTTTCCTGGCTGGTTGCTAAGGCTGTTGCGGACTCCAGGCCTGTTATCAGGAGGAGCACAGTTTAAACAGGCCTTATCGCTGTGTGTTCAATCAAGGTTTATGAGGGCTGATAAAGGTGTCACCTAGTTGCTTGTGGGTTCATTAAAACTCTATTCCCTGGTGGGATGGAAATGCAAGAGTGTTTGTTTCATTTTAATTTTTTTAAACACAATTTTGGGAATAAATAGATGCTATTCTGGTGTTAAACACATCACTGTGGACAAGCTCATCTGTGTCATCAGATTCATTTGTGCCAGTGAAGGGGTGGATGAGGGCAACCCTCATGGGCAACTCCCTTGAAAACAATAAACCCAGCTTCACTGACACAGCGGTCTTCAATATCATGGGTTATCATATTTGTTCATTTAATAATTCAGTACACATCTCTACTCCTGGCTTAGGGGCACCAATAAGCCATTGTGTGCTTTTAATTTTGTGTCCTTTTATGTTACTGGATCATTATAGCAAAAAAGATGTTTGCTTTAGTCTTTTATTTTAATAAAAGATTTCTAACCAAATGTGTTTGACATTGTTCCTCTGAGTTTTTCCTCTTCTGTTAGAAAGAAAAAAAAAAAGCAAGGTAGCCCGTGTTACCTTTATTCACCTCTGATTGTGTATAAGTCACAGGAGCTGCGGGAGCATAAAACCAGCATAAGAAATAGTCTCAACTCAGAAGGGCTTTGTGCTCTGTGAGCTTTATTACTGCTTCTGGGTGTGTGTTAATCACTCAGTTGTGTCCAACTCTTTGTGACCCCATGGACTGTAGCCCGCCAGGCTCCTCTGTCCATGGAATTCTCCAGGCCAGAATACTGGAGTGGGCAGCCATTCCCTTCTCCAGAGGGTCTTCCCAACCCAGGGATGGAACCTGGGTCTCTAGCATTGCAGGAAGATTCTTTACTTTCTGAGCTGCCAAGGAAGCCCATTCCTGCTTCTACTGAGACCTAAATATTGGCCCAGAACTTGCACAGGGAGCGCCTCATGGCTCATTTAATATTTTTTTTCTGTCTATCAGTATTAAGGCAGAATTGCAGAATAAAAGGTAAGAAATGTTTTGACTTTTTGTGTCTCCCTGTCCCCTCTTCCCGTTCAAAAAATGCCATTGCTTTTTTATTATTATTACTTTATTTATTTATTTATTTTTGCCTGTTTTCTATTTTTTGGCTGTACCACTCGGCATACAGGCAGGATCTTAATTCTCTAACCAGGGATCAAACTCATGCCCCCTTCAGTGGAAGTGCGATGTCTTAACCACTGGACTGCCAGGGAATTTCCTATTTTTATTTTAAATCATGGTGAAATACAACATAAAATTTGCCATCTTAACCATTTGTAACCAATAATACACTTAACCAAGTGTATTATTCAGTAGAAAGTGAAAGTCGCTTAGTCATGTCACAGTCTTTGTGACCCTGCGGACTGTAACCCGCCAGGCTCCTCTGTCCATGGAATTCTCCGGTGAGAATACTGGAGTAGGTAGTCGTTCCCTTCTCCAGGGGATCTTCCTGACCCAGGGATCGAACCAGGATCTCCTGCATTGCAGGCAGCTTCTTTACCTGAGCTTACCAGGGAAGCCCAGAAATAATAAATGATTAAAGCATATATTTTGAAAGCATTCAGTAGAAGTTTGGAGTAGACACTGTCAGTGCTGCAGCTACTGCTTCCTGCCCTCCATTTTCCAGAACATGCCTCCTGATGGAGTCGGGTTTGGTGTATGCCTGCTTAGGGCAGGCCAGGAATGGTGGGGAGCTCACACCCCTGGGAGCAGCAGTCAGCCAGTGATGGAGGGCATTGGAGGACAAGTAGCTCTGAGGCCAGTTCTTCGTCATCTCCCAGAGCTCCCCAGGGAGATGGAGGGCCAGCTACCCTCAACAACAGCCTAGTCAGACACCCGTGAGAGTGGCTTCCTTCTCTGCGTCTCGTCTCCACCCTCTGACACTTCCTGAGAATGCCTCCCAAGTAAACCGCCTGCATGCACGTCCTCACTCAGTGCCTGCTTCTGGGGAGCTGCAACCTACGGACCTTGGAGTGTGTGCCCATCGTCAGACTCTAAGCGTTCACGAGCTTCTTTCTCCTGTCCTCGCCAAGCGTACATCTTCTCTCTCCCGGGATTTGAACCCAAAGTTGCCTTCTCCTGCCTTCTGCCTCTGTTCCTTGTCCAGCCTTTCCTTCGGCCTCTCTAACTTTTCCCTCTCCTCACCATTTGTCCTCTCATCCCTCCCCATCCCAAACTCTGCTTCTTTTCCCTCCGGCACCTCCGAGAACTGCATTGTGGGACATGATGAACAGATGTTTCTCTATATAAAGTCTGACCATCTGTGGTGGAGAAGAGGTATCCCCCCAAGTATTAAATTTAATTAATCAATATTAAATGAACCGGTGATTTTATTCCTAGGACAACACGCAGCAGAGATGTTCAGAATGTCTTAGGATGTGTGTAGCAAACCAATCGCCTTCAGTGGTTAAGCAGAATTATCAAAAATCATGGAGATGTGAAGAATGGGCAACAAGCATATGAGACAAGCTCACCATCATTAATCATTAAGGAAAGGCAAATCAAAACCACGGTGAGTTATTATCTTAGTCATCTCAGGATAGCCTAGCAAAATATCGCAGACTGGGTGGCTTATTAACAACAAAGATTTATTTCACACAATTCTGGATGCCGGAAGTCCAAGATTAGGGTATCAGCATGGTCAGATTACAGTGAGGGTCCTTTCTGAGGTTGCAGATGGCTGCCTTCTCATCTGATTGGCACACAGCCGAAAGAGCGCAAGCTAGCTCTCTGGCCTCTTTGTATGAGGGCACTAACCCTGTTCGTGAGGCTCCATCCTCGTGACCTGATTACCTCTTTTTTTTAAAAAGTGTATTTACTTGGCTGTGGCAGTTGTTAGCTGTGCCATGTAGGTTCTTTGATCTTCTTTATGACACTCAGGATCTTTAGCTGCAGAATGTGGAATCTGGTTCCCTGACCAGGGGTTGAACCCAGACCCCCTGCACTGAGAGCATGAAGTCTTAGTCACTGGACCACTCAGTAAGTCTCTGATTACCTCTTAAAGGCCCCATCTTCAAAGACCATCACTTTGGGATTAGGGTTTCAACATAGGAATTTGAATTTGGGGGTGGGGAAGAGAATAAATAGTCCATAGCAGATATCACCTCACACCCATTAGGATGGTTGCTATCAAAAAGACAGAAAATAAGTGTTGGCAAGAATGTAGAGAAATTGGAACCCTTGTGCGCTGTTGATAAGAATGTAAAATGCTGCGGTTGCTATGGAAAACAGTACCATGGTTCCTCAACAAAGCAAAAACAGAACTATAATATGATCCAGCAATCCCACTTCTGGATTCCCCAAAGAATTGAAAGCAGGGACTAGAACAAGTGTTTTGTGCATTCATGTTCATAACAGCATTCACAATAACCAAACATGGAAGCAGCACAAATATCCATCCATGGATATCCATGGATAAACAAAAGGTGGTATATATACAGAGAAAATAATACAAAGAATGGAAATCCTACCTCATGCTACCACATGGATGAACCTTGAGGACATTATGCTAAGTGAAATCAGCCAATCACAGTGGGACAATAAGGTGTCTATGATAGTCAGACTCACAGAAACAGACAGTGGAATGGTGATTACCAGGGACAGGAGTAGGGAGGGAATGGGAAGTTACTGGTTCATGGAGACAGTTTTAATTTTGCAAGATGGAGAGTTCTGGAGATTGGCTACACAGTGATATAAATGTGTTACTATTTCTTATTGACATTTTGCTGTACCCGTCAATTCTAAGATAGACCCCCGCCTGCTCATTCTAACACTTCTAAAATTAGCACCCCGACTCATAATCCACGGGCCATCTTTCAGTTGCTCTCGGCCAGCTGTGACAAACTTTTCCTTCCCTGTGCATAAATGACCTTGAATATTTTTCTTGGTAGCCTGACTGGACAGCTGCAATCTCTTGATGTTTCCAGTCAAAAAGGACCATTTGAAAAAGTAATATCCTGATTATTGTCTAAAAAAATTCTCTTCCATTGATATCTTCTGGGAAGAGCAAGAGAACACCGGTGTCAAAAGTTGCAGATGAATATCAGGAACTTGGAAGAAAATTCTGGAGGTAATGGAGCTTTCCTGTATAAGGCTGAGTTGTTTGAAATCGCCATGATTTTGGTTACAGTCAAATGTCAGACATTTCATTTGGTTCCTATTTTAAGAAAAGTTGTAACACAAATATTCTTGATGAGGAGGAAACTACATGCAAAATATGGGTGGTGATGAGTCTAAATTAAAAATCCAGAAGAGCTGGACTCTGAGTATGTAAAGAAGTTTCAACAATGCCTGAATCAATTCATTTCACTTATATTTTCTCTCTCTTTATATATGACAAGCATAATATTTTAAAAACTCATCCTAAGTAAGTCTAAAAGAACTTGCAAAAGTATAAAATTTTACATGATAAGAAAACATTGTGTCATAGTGTAAATTGGCAATTTTCCCTTCCTTTCATAAGCTGATGGGACATCTTACAATCTAAAAGTGCTCTGAGTTGGTGAAATATGATATTCGTTTACCATGGGCCTCAGATGCAGAGTGAGGTTAGTCATAATTCTTGCTTCATGTCACGTTTTCACCCATGGTCTGTAGGAGGCCCATCTCTAATTTTTATATAAGAGATATAAATATCTTATTTTAGATATTAGATCATATCTAATTCTTCCCTTTTATCATCTCATGCAAACAGATATTTATCCTTTGTTGGTCTAAGACACTGCAAATATCTTCTCCTGTTTTATCATTCTTTAAACTTTGTCTATAGTATCTTTTGCATGAGGTGGCCAAAGTACTGGAGTTTCAGCTTTAGCATCATTCCTTCCAAAGAAATCCCAGGGCTGATCTCCTTCAGAATGGATTGGTTGGATCTCCTTGCAGTCTAAGGGACTCTCAAGAGTCTTCTCCAACACCACAGTTCAAAAGCATCAATTCTTTGGCGCTCAGCCTTCTTCACAGTCCAACATTCACATCCATACATGACCACTGGAAAAACCATAGCCTTGACTAGATGGACCTTAGCTGGCAAAGTAATGTCTCTGCTTTTCAACATGCCATCTAGGTTGGTCATAACTTTGAGACTCTGATGCTGGGAGGGATTGGGGGCAGGAGGAGAAGGGGACGACAGAGGATGAGATGGCTGGATGGCATCACTGACTCGATAGACGTGAATCTGAGTGAACTCCCGGAGTTGGTGATGGACAGGGAGGCCTGGCGTGCTGCGATTCATGGGGTTGCAAAGAGTCGGACATGACTGAGTGACTGAACTGAACTGATAGTATCTTTGGTGGAGCAGAAATCCCTAGTATGTGTGTGTGCATGTGTTAGTTGCTCAGTCGTGTCCAACTCTTTGTGACCCCATGGCCTGTAGCCCGCCAGGCTCCTCTGTTCATGGAATTCTTCAGGCAAGAATACTGGAGTAGGTAACCATTCCCTTCTCCGGGTGGTCTTCTCGACCCAGGGACTGAATCTGGGTCACCTGCATTGCAGGCAGATTCTTAACCATCTGAGCCACTAAGGAAGCCAATATTGATATAATTAAGTTGATTTTTCTGTCAATGCCTAATACTTCATAGTTTTGAAATTTTGTTTAAAGAGTGGTTTGCCTCTAGGTCACAAAGATTTTCTCCCATATTTTCTTTACATTTTGTACCTAGGTTTGTAATCTATCTTGAGTTCATCTTTGTGGTGTTAGGTGGCGATTGAGTTTTGTTTCTCTCCCCATAGTGAGCAAATTTTCCCCAGGCATCTACCTAACAATCAGATGCTCCACCATTGGTTTGTGGTGCCACCTTCATCATATAAGTCCCCACATATGCATTGGCCTAATTCTGTTCTATTGGCCAGTTTGTTCATGCATACGTTACACTGCATTCATAAACTGGCATTTTAAATTATCTTAATATATGTTCCCCGGAGGAGGAAATGGCAACCCACTCCAGTATTCTTGCCTGGAAAACCCCACGAACAGAAGAGCCTGGTGAGCTACAGTCCATGGGGTGGCACAGAGTCAGACATGACTGAGTGCATACACTATGCTAATACATGTTAGACTCTTTAATGTATCCCACTCTTTAATACTTTATAAAGGCCATTAGCCATTTCTGTGGATACTTATTCAATATAAAGTTTTTAATAAGCTTATGGAATTCTTTGAAAAGTCCAACTGGAATTACACTGAATTTATAGGTTAATTGGGGGGGAAATTTTGTGCATTCTTTGAGTTTAAATTTATTTCTCACAGAGGATTTATGGATTCTTGATTTAGTTACTCCTTAGGTATTTTACTGTTTTTGTGGCAGTTGTGAACTGAGCTCTTTTTTTTTTTTTTTTCAGTCCCCTGATCGTGCAGTTTTATATTCTCTTAAAAAAATTTTTTTATTATTTACTTATTTAGCTGTGTCAGGTCTTAGTTGCAGCATGAGGAGTGCTGCGGGCAGGCTCTAGAGTGCGGGCTTAGTAGTTGCTGCACAAAGGCTTAGCTGCTCCTTGGAATGTGGCATCTTAGTTCCCAACCAGGGATCAAACCTGTGTCCCCTGCATTGGAAGGCAGAGTCTTAACCACTGGACAAGCAGGGAATTTTTTAAAGTTAGATTTTTTTAGCTGATTACCCATGGTTTGGACCAGAAATCAGCACACTTTTTCTGTCAAGGACCAAGTGGTGAATATTTTATGTTTTGTAATCACATAAGATCTTTGTTGAATATTCTTTGTGTGTTTGGTTTTTTTACAACTTTAAAAAATGTAAAAATTATTCTCAGTTGGTGAAGGTTTATAAAAAGAGATTTTTGAGGGCATTTGAGAGCCTCAGGGTCTTGGTTTTCCAATTCTGGACATAGAACAATGCTGTTGATTTATCTAAGCTGCTCTTTTAGTCTATAGAATGAAGGACTAGCATTTTCAGTTTATTCTATAACTGTGTTGAGCTCTTTCCTTTTAGTGGTTTGTTGTTTAGTTGCTACGCGTCTGACTCTTTGCGACCCCATGAACTGCAGCATGCTGGGGTTCCTTGTCCTTCACTATCTCCTAGAGTTTGCTCAAATTCATGTGCATTGAGTCAGTGATGCCATCCAACCATCTCATCCTGTCGACCCCTTTTCCTCCTGCCTTCAATTTTTCCCAGCATCAGGATCTTTTCCAATGAATCAGCTCTTTGCATCAGGTAGCCAAAATATTGGAGCTTCAGCTCTTCTAATGGTTTTGCTGATTATTTTGTTAGTATCTGTACATTGCTGATCATTTGCAAATGATAGCATTTTTATATCTTCCTTTTTCTTTCTCATCCTTTTTTTAAATTCTTATAGGGTTGGACAAGACCTTCAGTATAGTGACCAACACCTCTAGTGATAATGGGCAGCCTTAGGGAAGGGTTTCTCAATTAAGTATATATTTACTGAAGACATTCATATAAATAACATGTACAAAGTTAAGAAATTTTGCTTCTTTTCCCAGTTTTCTAGGCTTGTGAAGAAAAATCATAAGTGATGACTTTTATCAGAAGCTTTTTCTTCATCATTTGAGATAATACAATTTGCTTCCTGTAGCCCACTATGAGGTGAATGAACTTGATAAATTTGTGTAAACTGAATCATACTTGTATTGTTGGGATAAACCTTAGTTGATCAGGATTCAATTAGCTATTATACTTCCTTCTTGCTTTTTATTTTTATTTTTTATTTTTTTATAACTTGGCAGGGTTTTTTTTTCACCATTTTTTAAAGTCTTTATTGAATTTGTTAGTTTTGCCTTTGTTTCACATTTTGGTTTCTTGGCTTCCAGGCATATGGGATCTTAGCTCCCTGACCAGGGATCGAACCCATACTCTCTGTATTCGAGGGCAGCGTCTTAACCACTGGACCGTCAGGGAAGTCCCCCTTCCTGCTTTTTAAAATAAGATTTGTTCTGTTTTACTTTCCCTGGTGTTTTAAGTTGAAGTCTCATCTCATTTGCTTATAACCTTTCTTATTTCCTGATAAATATGTTTAAAAATATAAATTTTCCTCTAGTACAGCTTTAGCTGTGTCCTCCAGAATTTGATATATGGTGCTTCATTATCACTTAATTATAAATATTTATTTTCTTTAAAATTGAGTGCTATTTAAAACTGTAAAAAAAGTTGCAAAGCATAGTATTATTTTTTAATATGCTTTTTGGTTCTACTACATACAGTATTTTTAAGGAAATATGTTGTTTCTGAGTTCTATTTTTATTACATTATGGTTGGAGACATTTATCGAGCTACCTTTATTCTCTAATAAATAGTCTTGTTTTGTAAGTGATAATGTCCTATAATTTATTTATGCATTCTGCTACTGATAGACATGCTGGTTTTTTCCAGATTTTGTAAATATAAAAGATACTGCAACAAATATCCTTGGATATGTTACAATGAATGGAATCCAGAAATATCTCAAATATGTTGCAACCTGATACCACATAAAAATAATATTTCACTTTGGGGGAAAAGGTGGTTTATTTAATAAATAATCCTGGTGTAATTAGCAATATTTGCGTGGGCAAAAAGTTATATTCCTTTCTTATATCATGTATAGAAGTAATCTCCGGCTATAATAGCTTAATGTAAAAATTAAAATATCAGGAGAAAAGTTAGTAGACCATTCATATAATTTCAGAGTTGGGGGAAAAAATGTAAGATATTTTGGAAACCTGGAAATAATAAAGGAAAAAAGTGAACAGATTTGAATATATTATATAAACATTTTTAACATTTTATGTTTCCATATAACACAGATAATGCTAAAATTTTTTCTAAATGTCATCCTAAGGTCAAATAAGTGTTTAGGTCCTGGATTTTGTCTGATGAGGACTGGTGAAATCTTAATACAAAGTCTATGTAACTATATCTATACATAACTATACCTAACTATACAGCTATAACTACATAACTATATCTGATATTGTTGTAATGGGATTTTGTTCTAATAATTATGTCTCTTGAAATCACATCTCTGCAGTTTGGAAATTGAACAGACCCTATAAAATAACTCTTTATTGGAGATTATCATGAGGAAAAAGTTTACATAGTTTATACTGCTCCAAGTTCTAAAATGTTTATATATGTATCTGTGTTGAAGTTTCTTTTAGAGAGGATCTTGGAAATTTCATTAAATGAGGGATGGAGGTGGTGTGATGACCAAAAAGAATTTAAGAGTAATTAGAATTCTGTTTGGCATTTAGGTAGCAAAAATTTAGCTGTGGCTGGCATGCAAACACAGGTTTGGATATTTCTTTTAAAATGGTACTCTGTTAACAGACATCAGATTTTTTTTTTCCTTTGCTCTCATCAGTTGTAAATGGATCAACGAAAGTATTACTTTGCCCACTGGCACAATAAAGAGCATTAACTCTTTTAAATCTTTGGAAAGACATTTATTGCCCTCATTCACTAAGATCAATGGTTATAAATTAGGATGTTTCCTCTGAAGTTAGGTTTATAACCAGAATCTCATTTAATCAGAAAAAGATGATCTAGCTCTGGTCATCTCACCTGTGGATAAGGACACTGGGGCCAGGAGAGGTTAAGTAACTTTTCTGAGTTAAGAAGCGCAGGGCTGGGACTGGAAGCTCCTAGGGGCTATTATCTTGATTAGTGAACCAGGCTGCCAACAGTAGGTGGCAGAAAAAGACAAAGGCCAAAGGCATTGTCTCAAAGGCACTTAAATTGGGAATAAAATCATTGTCTTCCTTAAGATTTCATACTGTCCTGGGACTTCCCTGGAAGTCCAGTGGTTACGACTCCAGGCTTCCACGGTAGGGGAAACGAATTTGATCCCTGGTCAGTGAATGAATATATCTCATATGCCAGCATCCTAGCCAAAAAGTAAAAAATAACTTGATCTAAAAAAAAAAAGAAAAAGAATTCATACTGTCGTAATATATGATATTTTATGGGCAATACCCACTTTCTGACAATTCGTTTTGCTTTCTGGGAAAGTCAACTGAAAGCTAGTATCTGCAAGGCAACATCCCAGCTGTACACGCTGAGTCCTAACCCTTCAAACGTCAGTGTTTGTGTGCGTTTGGGGCATTGATGAGTGAGCAGATATGGGCAGGGAGAAGTAACATAGGTGGAAATGGACAACGTAAAAAAAAAGGGAATGCTGATTTCACATACATGTTGAATCTTATCTTACGTGGATCATTCAATTACCTACCCAATTTTAATGATTTTGTTATCCTAGCAGAATGTACTTGGGCTTCAGATTCCAGGTTAGTTGTGATTTCTTCACACATCAAGTTCAGGAGGCATAATACGCAGATTTGTAAGTGGAGAAAGCAAGTGGACTCTTAGAAAAGACTGGCTGTAAAGATAAGTGGGGGGATAATTAGGAGGAGGTATGTGAAAGCTTGGCTGGTGTCTAGCAGGGAGAATTGTATGAGGTGTATTGTGGGTGCTCAGTTGCTAAGTCATGTCTGACTGTGACCTGACGGATTCTCAGTCCATGGGATTCTCCAGGCAGGAATACCAGAGTGAGTTGCCATTTCCTCCTCCAGGTGCTGTTCCCCACCCAACGATGGAACCTGTATCTCCTGCATTGGCAGGCGGATTCTTTACCACTCAGCCACCAGGGAAGCCCTTAACCAAGTATGATTCTCTTCTCCAGGGGATCTTCCCGACCCTGGGATCAAACCCAGGTCTCCTGCATTGCATTCTTTACCGCCTGAGCCACCATCTGGGTTCAGTTCTACTGAAACAAAAGATTTCCAATCTTAACTCTTTCTAGGTGAATAAGGACTCAACTTTGTCTGTGAGCATAAACAAGAGTGTCCGTTGTCCAGAGCAGAACAGGAGAGAAAGCAGAGGGGCCTCCTTCCAACCCCCTCCCAGGTTAATGACATGGCAGAGCAGAGAGGGGCAGAGGCCAAGACACAGTGTTTCCTGGAGCCCCAAGGCCTCTTGGAAGTGGCTTTCGAGCACTTTCCCTTCCTGCAATGAAGGCCAACATTCTTTCACAATTCCACAGCTGACCCTGCTGCACAGATTAATTTATTTTCCTTGAGTCCATCTTGTCAAAAAATTCCAGGGCCAGAAACCTAGCTATTCCAAATCAACTTTTCACCCGAGCATTTCCCAGGGATGTTCTTAAGGGAGTGAGAAATAGGATTTGTTTCAGACCAGGGGACTCGGCTGAGCCAGGACAGATTGAAGGTCATTGTCCTGCAGCTACTGCCTTGAGTGGAGGTCTCTGTGAACCAAAGCTCTTTCCAGCTAAGCCAGTGAGATGGCAGCTCACACGGAACACACCAAGTGCCTACCTGAACATTCTTATTGGTTCACTATTTTCCCAGGCTCAAGGTCTGCTTAACCCTATCTTCACCCAGATGTTTTCTCTGAGCACTGACTTTCATGACTGATGGCTTGTTTCCCCTCCAAGGATGAAGCTACTAATTATACATATCTTTGGACACCTCATAGGGTGTGTAACATAATACTTGAAACATGCAAGTCCAATTCTGTGACCCCATGGACTGTAACCCAACAGGCCCCTCTGTCCATGGGATTTTCCAGGTGAAAATACTAGAGTGGGTTGCCATTTCCTTCTCCAGAGGATTGCTCACAAATGCATGCGGACGATCCTGCGGTCTTCTGGAGCTTGGAACTCTTTCATGTTTTTTGGAGCATAGATCTAATTTATGGGCAAGTAGGTACTTTGCAGCCTTAGAGGCCCTGAACTTTCTGGTGGCTTGACTGAGTGTGACCAGGTTTTCATCCTGTCTCCTGGCTCAGCCTGAGGACTCCCTCAGTCCAGCAGATGGACTTAAAACTCTTAAAAACCCACCTATGTCTGTCTCTTCCTCCTTCAGTGTCACTACCACTGAATGGTATTGACTCTGATCGTGATAGTGGTCAAATGACAACAAGAGAACTGGGAGGCGATTTAGCAGGTGCGGATTCTGCAGCAGTTTCTTGGTCTGCATTCCATCTCTGCTACTTAGATGTGTGATCTTGGGCAGGTTGCCTGACCTCTTTGTGTCTTACTTTTGCATTTGTAAAACAGTGATAATGGTCTCTGTTTTATAGGCATGCTGTGAATAATGAAGTAATGTATACAAAGTTCTTAAAATGTCCTATGTTCCCTATCATTATTGTTGGTCGTTATAGCTACCATTCCTTGAATACTTACAAAGTGCCAGGCACAAGGAAGGTTCATCTCATATATTGCACTTAAATTCTTACAATGACCTTGTGAGATGAATATCCTTATACCCATTTTATAGGCAAGGACACTGAGGTTCAGTAACTCAGATCATTCTGCTAATAAGTGGCAGAGCCAGCATTCAAAGCCAGGGCTGCCTGCATCTGAAGCCATGCTCTTAACCAGGGAGCTGATACATCTTCTCATGTTAATATGGTTAATCATAAGTGTGGTACATTAATTCTGATATCTGACTTTCTTTTTAGTCTGGATTTCAAGGGAAATGCAGATCCCTGATTTTGTTTTTTTTTAATCTCTGCTTCCATGTTCGTTTCCCGTCACGGGTGGCAAAATACCTTGCCAATATCGTTGAGAGAAGCAGAAGCTGAGACAACTGTCTCTATCACAGCCTTTGAGTTCTTCAGGTTGGCTGGATGTTTGTGAAGCCTAGGTGGCCTGGACTGGGGGAAGTTTTGTGGTTGTACTTTTGTTTTTATTTCCACATTATGACTGGTTAATCCAGTTGTCCAGAGTTGAGGCTGCAGGCGGAACTGACATACTTCTTCCATCTAACTAGCTATGGTATCTGCCACAGGTCCAGTTGATCTAGCTTCGCTGGGTAAACCTAGAGAGTTATTTACCCTCCATATAGTTGTCTGAAAAGAAGAGAGTAACATTTGAATGATCAGGTTTTGGAGGGAACTGAAAATATATGTGAGACTTCCCAGATCATCCAGTGGTTAAGAATCTGCCTGCCAAAGCAGGGAATACGAGTTTGATCCCTGGTCGGGGAAGATTCCACACGTCGTGGAGGAACAAAGCCTGTGTGCCACAGCTACTGAGGCTGAGTGTCTAGATTCTCTGCTCAGCAACAAGAGAAGCCACTGCAATGAGAAACCCGCAGGCCACAGCTAGAGAGTATCCCTCGCTTGCCACAACTAAAGAAAGCCCTTGCACAGCAGCAAAGTCCCAGTGCAGCCAAAAATAACGACTAAATAAAATGTAAAAAAAAAAACTGTGATGACTCTTAGTAGATCCTCTAAGTATTCCTTTCAGTCTAGAGCTAACAAATATTGGCAAGGTTTTTGTAATTAATAACAGATGGGCATTTTAATGTATCAGATTTATCACTAAGCAGAAAACATTCAATATTCCGCGAGTCCTCCAGACCTGCATAATATCTAAGCACTAGCCAGGCATTTGCCTGAAAGACATCTTCCTCCTCTCAACGCCCATGTAAGATAGGGAGTGTCTCTACTCTCTCTTGAGAAAATGGAGGTGTAGAGAAGTAGTTTGCCCAAGGTCACAGGGCTGATGGATCAGGAGGGTCAGAATTGACCCCTGTGACTCTAAAGCAGTGTCACCTTCCTAGGAAAGGGAGAACACAGATGCCTTTTATGTGTTTATTCATTCATCAAATGTGATGAATGGATGGCTTAAGGATGGTGAGTGGTTAAGACTAGCAGGAGGTGGAAGTTTTGTTTAGGAGTCAGTGAAAAATAAAACTAAAATATTAAGTTAAGGCCAAGTTCTAAAGGACTTTGAAAGTCTTACCAAAGCTGGAGAGGTAACATGATAAAAATTTTAAACGAAGTCTTCCCAGCATGTCTGATGATGCTTAGAAAGTGCAACGAGGGGGTTATAAAAGGGGACCAGGACTGGTACCTTGTGGGATTCATGGCAGGCTGGGGAAAAGGATGTAGGAGGAACAGCCTGACTGTGAGAGCTGGAGAGAAGCACATGGAGGAGAGCAGGAGAGCCCCAGAGTTTCATCCAGAAGTTTCCAAATGTGTCCTGCAGCGCAGAGTACTCCTCTGAGATGCCTTGGGGGTGAGGGGAAGGCACCAGGGAGAACAGGGTGCTTATTTTATTTCACAAAATTTGGCCCTTGTTGTTGTTCAGTCACTAAGTCATGTCTGACTCTTTTTGACCCCATGGACTGCAGCATGCCAGGCTTCCTTGTCCTTCACTAACCCCTAGAGTAAGGTTTCATTTAGAAAAATAATTTTGCAGCTTTGGAAAAATAGTAGTACTGTAAAAGTCTTGGGCTGAAATATCCTAGATGGGCAGGTATTGAGATGGTATAGTTCTCCCTGTAGGATTCACCTACAATTAGGTGCGTATGTGCGCAATCGTGTCTGACTCTTACCACCTCCATGGACCCACCAGGCTCCTCTGTCCATATAATTCTCTAGGCAAGAATACTGGAGCAGGTTGCCATTTCCTTTTCCAGGGGATCTTCCTGACCCAGGGATTGAACCTGCATCTCTTACGTCTTCTGCATTGGCAGGTGGATTCTTTACCACTGAGTCACCTGGGAAGCCCTGTACAACTAGGTACTTAATATATAATCTCTGGGGAAGGACGTGATAACTGTTGGTCAGTCTCTCCAGAGAACTCTGTCCAGCATAGTGTCAGCTTTGCAGAGGTCATCCCCACACTGTCTCAGGTCCTCCAGAACCTTGGCAAAATCAAAAGGAAACTCCCAGGTGTGATGATACCTGCCCAGCCACCCAGGACTGGCTGCCATCAAAACTAGGACTCTATTTATTCTTGATCTTGATGGAGAGCGGCGTTCCGCATTCGAGATGGCACGTGCAGGTGGGGAGAAGAGTCCCTTTATCTGGATGAACCATCTTTTCATCCTTCTACCTGGGCAGTCATTTCCTCTCTGTGGCAGGGGGATGGCCAGTTTGAAAGGCACAGAAGGAAAGGTAGGGGGCTTGCTGGAGCTCCACCCTGGGGGGTGCCCTAATCCAGGTTCATTGGGCCCTTGGCAGAGGACGTAAAATGAGCAGGGACACAGAGAACTGGGGCCTTGGGAGCTGGACTAAAGCTGTTAGAAGATGCAAATTGATAAATAAACATGAAAACAATGAGGCTCTGCTAACCACTCTGACAAAGGGCAAATTGCTAATCTAACCTCCCCATCAGGCTGCCTCAGTGGAACAAAGGCGGCTTTTATAGCTTCTGTTTTATTTGTAAACTGGTCAGTTAAATGGATTTACTCTCACCTGCCTCTTAGGGGGAGGGGAGGTGGCGGCTAATCCTTCCTTTCTCTGTGGGCTCAGGGAAGCGGGTCACCTGATCTGACCAGGAAAAGTCTTGAGGATGTGCCAAATTTGAGCCACGTTGGAGTAACTGCCAGATCCTCAACAATGGGCTCAGTGTCTGAGGGGAGGGGTCTGGGAGGCCCGAGCCTCTCCGGCTGGTGTAACCCTAACTCGGAAGAGGTGGGCTCCCCGCTGGCTCCCTGCCCAGCCTCCCAGTGGGTCGAGGCCTTCTCAGAGGAGCTGGTTGTGAGCGCTTGCTGTGCTCTCAGAGGCTGTCATGCAGGCTCCTTCGCAATGCAGGCAGCTTCTCCCCCACTTCCCTCTGAAGAGGGTCCGCCAGGCTCAGGGCTGCCACCTCAGTCATTATTCCAGCTGACCTGCTGGAGGAGCCAGTGGCGCTGAGACCTGACGCCTGCAGAGGAGCTGGCCCCGGCCAAGTCATCCGCGACATCTCAGAGCCGGCCTGGTTTCCGGTGGCCTCTGCCTTTCGGGTCACCCCACTTCCTCCACCTCAGGTGTCAAGGAGCCTCTGGCTGGTGGGAGGCACAGTGACTGGTGGGGAAGAGATGGATGTTTTTCTGTCTAACTGCCTCCCTAAGACCCGTCCTGCTGCTGTTCCACACCCAGGGGCACAGACTGGGTCTCTTCCAGGTATTAGGACCCCAGAGGTTCTTCACCACCTGGGGACTTTGAGGACCAGGAGGAAACAGAAATCATGACCAGAAACAGTTGCCAAAATCCCAAGTCAGGCCCGCAACAAAGGGGTGATTTCAAATACAGATTTGGAATTAATTAGACATGAGAGGGATGTCACCCAGATGGGGCCTTTGAGATGGGGACGAAGAGGGTTTGGGCGGGGACGAGGAGGGTTTAGGGCCTTCCCCACAGTGCTAGCCCCTGCAGTGGCTTTAGGTACCCAAGGCTCCACCCTCATTTGACAGGAGGCATCAGGGCAAAGTCTCAGACCCAAAGTCTGAAGGATGTGTTAAGACTCATGAATTTTCTTTCTGGCAACTTAGATGCCTGTTCAAGGCCTTGACCCCCTCCAGCGGATAGTCTTCAGCAGTGAAGGGCGAGGGCTGGCTGAACAAGGCTGTGTGCGCGCCTGCTAAGTTGCTTCAGTCGTTGTCTGACTCTTGAAGACCCTGTGGACTGTAGCCCACCAGGTTTTTCTATCCAGAGATTTTCCAGGCAAGAATACTGAAGTAGGTTGCCATGCCCTCCTCCAGGGGATCTTCCTGACCCAAGGATCAAACCCCCAAGTCTCTCATGTCTCCTATATTGCAGGTGGATTCTTTACCTGCTGAGCCATCAATATGAGATGATAATGCTAGTGTTTGGTATTTTTGTTTTATTTCTGACTTTAATGGAAACAATTTTTATATGATGTTGGGCTGTGTGTTTAAGATAGATACTCTTTATTGTCTGAGTGTCCCAGTTCTCTAAGTTGGAAATCTATTGAATAGATTTTTAATATCTCTTGGGGTGAATATTTTTATTAAAAAGTAATCTAAGTTTCCATGTTAATAAATTTTCTAATGTTAAACCATCTGGGTAATCTTAGAACACATACTCTTTGGACAGACTAAACTGTAATTTACTGCTTTAATTCAATATTCTGAGATTTCATTTAGAATTTCCTCCTCTATTGGAGTGATCTTGCTAATATGTAAATGAGAGCACGAGGTCGAGGTTCAGGTTTGCATTGTCTCCTGGGCTTCAGCTCTTCTTCATGTCCTGGAGTCTTCTCTTCTCACCACACCTAACTCTTCCTTTACCAACAGAACTCTAGGCTGAAACCATACCCAGATGCCCCTGGTTCTCTGCAGACGTTATTTCCTCTTTCATAATACTGTTTTCTTTGCCTGAAAAGCAACCTTTGTCCCCTGCCTGCAAACTCTCATCACCCTTCAAGTCTCACTGGGTCACCATCTTCATGAAGGCTTCCTCCTCCTTCTTCTCAGCAGAGGCCCCCACTCCTTCTGTGTACTTTTAACTTTCCAATTACAGGACTTATCACATTGTATGCAAATTATTTGCTTACAAGTCTTTCTTATCCACAAGCTCAATAGCTTCCAAACCTTCAAAGATATGAGCATCCCAGAGGGTAAGGAAGAGGATTCATGGTGGGGAAAGGGGAGAAAATATTATAATTTTTGTTTATGTTGTTTATTGCCTCCTGTTTACATTGCGTATGTTTTATTTGTGAAAGTATATATAATTTTGTGCATGCGTGCCAAGACGCTTCAGTCATGTCCAACTCTTTGAGACCCTATGGACCATAGGCCTCCAGGCTCCTCTGTCCATGGGATTTTCCAGGCAAGAATACTGGAGTGGGTTGCCATTCTCTCCACCAGGAGATCTTCTTGACTCAAGGGTTGAATTCGCATCTCTTAACATCTGCTGCATTGGCAGGCAGATTTTTTTACAATGATCGCCACTTGGGAAGCCCAAATATTTTATATAGTTACATAAATATAAGCATGTTATATTATATGTGTATCTACATTTACACATATATACACATATGTAACAGATCATTGTTATATATGGTAGGATATGTATATGATTAATAAATAAAATTACATAAACTGGGGGTATCTGCTTGATTTTTTCAATACATCATTTATATATTTAAATGTTATCGACCAATAGTTGATTACAATGTTGTGTTGATTTATTCCATACAGCAAAGTGTCTCAGTCACACACACACATGTTCTTTTTCATATTCTTTTCTATTATGATTTGTCAGAGGATATTGAATCTAGTTCCCTGTGCTATGCAGTGCTCGTGCTCAGTTACCGAGCAACCCTTTTCAAACTGATGCAGCAAATGATCAGAAACAGAGAGGAGACCACTGCACTAGACTGGGTGGAGTCTTTGAAGGTGGAGCTCCGTTTTCTTTTTAAAGCAATCAACTCAATTTTTAAATTTACTGGCTGTGCTGGGTCTTCATGGGCTTCTCTAGGTGTAGTGCACAGGCTCAGTAGTTGTGGTGTGTGGGTTTAGTTGCTCCAAGGCATGTGGGATCTTTGTTCCCTGACCAGGAATTGAACCAAGTTCCCTGCATTGGAAGGTGGATGCTTGAGCACTGGACCACAAGGAAGTCCCTGGAATTCAGGGGTTTTTAAAAAATTATTATTTACTTGTATTTATTTATTATTGGCTGCACTAGGTCTTCATGACTGTGTGCGGGCTTTCTTTAGTTGTGGAGCCTGGGGGCTTCTCTCTGGTTGCAGTGTGCAGCCTTCTCACTGTGGTGGCTTCTCTTGTAGTGGAGCATGGGCTCTAGGGCACATGGGCTTCAGTAGTTGCTGTACGTGGGCTCAGTAGTTGTGCTGTGCAGACTCAGTGTGTGGGATCTTCCAAGACCAGGGATCCAGCTGGTGTCCCCTGCATTGCAAGGTGGATTCTCAACCTCTGGACCACCAGGGAAGTCCCTGGAATTTGGTTTTAGCCTTGATTTATATCCTCCACCATTACCATTGTAGCCAAGACATGAACCTGATATTTGAAAGGTTGAATGAAAAGGTGGAGAGAAAGCAGACAGTTGATAAGCTTTTGTGCTGAAATTTCCTTAATATAAGAGTTATAAATATTAATAGTAAATTATATAGTGATCTAACTTAAGTGGTGATTATTAAGGTTGATTTTCACAAGAAAAAAATCTTCAAAGGGAAAAGAAATGAACCATTGTGAATTAGATTCGTGTCATTAACTCTGCTTTCGAATAGGAAAACAAAGTCAACTTTAAGTGACTTCTTAGATAGCATGTTTAAGGTTAGGTCCATTTCTGGTAGACAGAAGGTTACTTTTGAGATCTTGGAATTAAGTTCTGCTGCCTAAAATGCCCATGAGAGCTGAGATCTTTCTGCAGTGCCTCTGTTGTGAGGGATTTGTTAACTGCTGTTTTTACAGTGATCCACCAAGGGAGCGGCAGAGGATGAAACGGTTAGATGGCATCACTGATTCAATGGACATGAGTTTGAGCAAACTCGGGGAGATAGTGAAGGACAGGGAACTGGTGTGCTGCAGTCCATGGGCTCACAAAGTGTCGGACACGACTGAATCACTGAACGTCAACCAATACTTGTAAGAAACATCCAGCTACTGAGACATAATGTCAGATACAAAATACGGCAGCTTGTATGATGATAGGAACCACCTCTCCTGGGGCTGATCTGTAGAATTATTGCAGCACTGTAGAGACTCCTCCCCAACGCTGTGCCCACAGGTATCACAGTAGAAGCCAAGAGATGGTGGCAGCCAGCAGAGGTTTGAGGGATGGACAGACCTGAGCATCCTGGCTCCACCACTCATCAGCAGTTTCACAGAACACCTGACATCTGTAAAGAGAGAAGAATGACCCCTCTGTCACTGGGCCATGGTGAAGATTAACTGAGACAGATCGTTCAGAAATCCCTCACACAGCCCTTGGGCTGTAGTGGGTACATTGGTTAAGATGCATTCAGCTGTAAACAGAAAAAAAATCTCAACACACACTGGCCTAAATAACAAGGGAGTTGATTGCTTCATATTATCGAAAACCCAGCAGGCAGGCTTCAGGGTTGTTTTAACCCAGTTGTCCAGTCAGGTCACCAGGGCCCTCCAAGATGTTGATCTCATGCCAGAGTTTCTTCCTCTTTCTCACAAGGCGGGGGGCAAGGTGGGGGGGGTGGTGGATATCTTGGCTATGCAGGACTGCATGCTTCCTCATCACAGTCAGAAAGAAAGAGAGAATGTTTCCCTCAACCATGGAGCCGAAATCCTGGACTTCCTTCTAATGAAGCTGCGTTTGGTCATATGCTTTTATGCCCTGAACTGGCGGCTGCGAAATACCAAGTGCTGATTGGCTCAGATCTGCATTGGGTGCTTATCCCTGAACCAATCACTGTGGCAAGTGGGGGATGAACTAACCCGATTGGCTCCAACCAATCAGGGCTCACACCTTGAGCTGGGGGCGGGTGAATCCTACCTAGACTCCAGGCCTGGAAGGGGACAGAACTCATGCTAGCAAGACACCCTCAGGATCACTGCAGCAGGTGCCCAATAAATATTGTTGTTATTGCTCTTATCAATAACGAAATCTCACCTTCTGGTGAACGTTTCCTTGAAGCTGATCCTGTGTAGTTTCCGCTTTAAATAATAACTATTTTCTTTTGTGTTCTAAGAAATATTACACTGCTTTATTCCGACCTATTCCCTAGTCAGAGATCCACATTCTTCAAGTGCTTCTTCAATGAATTGTAGGTGGATTTTTATGTCATAGCTGGCAGAGATTCAAAGCTGTCTGTTCTCTGAAGGTGGTGATAGTGATGGTGGTATCCTCATCCATCTGAAGTCGAAAGAGCTGGAAAAAATTTATAAACCTTCAACTCTTTGGACCTGCCACCCAACCTGCTATGGGGTCTTTTATCACATGGAGTTACCCTCTGTGGGCCAGCTCCACTGGAGTGAGCCTATTACACGTATTAGATGTGAATCATATTGGGGCCTTTGAAGAGGATGGACGTGGAGCAAAACCACATGCAGACATCTCGGCTGATGGATGACCTGTGGATGGGCAGGTCCTGCCAGTCACCGCTGAGCTGTGGGAGAGGGGTCGGGCGGCAGCATGATGCCGGGGGGCGAGAGTGGGGGGCAGCTTTTAAACTTCTCAGCCTTGCAGCTGCCAGCTAAAGGTAATAACACTGCCAGTGGGGATAAGGAGGAAGCTCGTTGGCTTTGGTTTCTGCAGATTTTGCTCAGTCTCTGGGAAGGGCAATGATTGCTTATGTCCTTTATAAGACTTTAGAGTCCTTTCTGTCATGTATCTTTATCCAACAGAGCTTAGAACTCAGTATTTCCTCCGGAGGTGTGGAGGAGACAGATCTTGGGTTACTTTGCCACGCACATCTTTTACACCTCACAGGACAATGGAACTCTGCCATCTGTGGTTCATTTCCCCCCCGCAGGGATTTAGAAGACATGTGAGAGGCAGCTGTGCTTCCTGAGCGGGAAGCATCGATGAGGAGGTTATTGGGCAACACTTCGCACTGGAGAGAGCAGAAAAGTTGTGGCTGTGTTAGTTTCCTATGGCTTGTTGTTGTTTTTGTTTAGTTGCTCAGTCATGTCGGCCTCTTTGTGACCCCATGGACTGTAGCCTGCCAGGCTCCTCTGTCCATTGGATTTCCCAGACAAGAATACTGGAGCGGTTTGCCATTTCTTTCTCCAGAGGATCTTCCTGACCCTGGCTGGAACCCTCATCTCCTGCATTAGGAGGCAGATTCTTTACTGCTGAGCCACCAGGGAAGCCCTTCCTATGGCTGTTGAAGCACAAAGTCAGTGGCCTAGAATAATACAAATGCATTATCTTATAATCCTGGAAATTAGAAATCTTCAACTCAGTGGATCAGTAGAGTATTCCTTCTTGAAGCTCTAGGGGATGATCTGTTTCCTTGCTGCTTCCATTTCTAGAAGGTGCCTGCCTTCCTTGACCCAGGGCCCACGTCCTTCATCTTCAAGGCCAGCACTGTAGCATCTTCCAGTCTCTCTCTTTGACCTTTGCTCCCATTATCATATCGCCTTTTTTCTATTTTTTCAAGTTGAATTATAGTTGATTTACAATATTGTGTTAGTTTCAGGTGTATAGCAAAATGATTCAACTATATATATATATATATATTTTCAGATTCTTTTCCATTATAGATTATTATAAGACATTGAATATAGTTCCCTGTTCTATACAGTAAGTCCTTGTTGTTTATTTTATATATAATAGTGTGTATCTGTTAATCTCATACTCCTTATTTATTCTTCTCTTTCCCTTTCCCTTTGTAACCATAAATTTATTATGTTTGTTTCTGGTTTTTAAATAGGATCATATATATTATTTTTTAGATTCTACATATAAGTGATAGTATATAATATTTGTCTTTCTCTGTATGACTTGCTTCACTTAGTATGATAACCTCTAGGTCCATCCATATTGTTGCAAATGGCATTATTTCATTCTTTTTAATGGCTGAGTAATATTCCATTGTATATAGGTACACATCTTCTTTATCCATTCATCTGTTGATGGATACTTGGGTTGCTTCCACATGTTGGTTATTGTATATAGTGCTACAATGAATATTGGGATGCATGTATCTTTTTGAATTAGAGTTTTCATCTTTTCTGGATATATGCCAGGAGTGGGATTGCTGGATCATAGGGCAGTTCTATTTCTAGCTTTTAAAGTACCCTCCATACTCTTCTTTGTAGTGGCTGTACCAATTTACATTCTGACCAACAGTTTGGGAGGGTTTTTTTTCTCTGCACCCTTCCTAACATTATTATTTGTAGACTTTTTGATGATGGCTATTCTGACTAATGTGAAGTGGTACCTCACTGTAGTTTTGATTTGCATATCTCTAATAATTAGTGAAGTTAAGCATCTTTTCATGTGCCCATTAGCCATCTTTTTTGGAGAAATTTCTGTTTAGGTCTTCTGTCCATTTTTTGATTTTTTTTTTTTTTTTTTTGGATATTGAGTTGTCCTGGACATGGAACAACAGACTGGTTTCAAATAGGAAAAGGAGTACATCAAGGCTGTGTATTGTCACCCTGCTTATTTAACTTACATGCAGAGTACATCATGAGAAACGCTGGACTGGAAGAAGCACAAGCTGGAATCAAGATTGCCGGGAGAAATATCAATCACCTCAGATATGCAGATGACACCACCCTTATGGCAGAAAGTGAAGAGGAACTCAAAAGCCTCTTGATGAAAGTGAAAGAGGAGAGTGAAAAAGTTGGCTTAAAGCTCAACATTCAGAAAACGAAGATCATGGCATCCGGTCCCATCACTTCATGGGAAATAGATGGGGAAACAGTGTCAGACTTTATTTTGGGGGGCTCCAAAATAACTGCAGATGGTGATTGCAGCCATGAAATTAAAAGACGCTTACTCCTTGGAAGAAAAGTTATGACCAACCTAGATAGCATGTTCAAAAGCAGAGATATTACTTTGCTGACTAAGGTCCATCTAGTCAAGGATATGGTTTTTCCTGTGGTCATGTATAGATGTGAGAGTTGGACTGTGAAGAAGGCTGAGCGCCGAAAAATTATTGCATTTGAACTGTGGTGTTGGAGAAGACTCTTGAGAGTCCCTTGGACTGCAAGGAGATCCAACCAGTCCGTTCTGAAGGAGATCAGCCCTGGGATTTCTTTGGAAGGAATGATGCTAAAGCTGAAGCTCCAGTACTTTGGCCACCTCATGCGAAGAGTTGACTCATTGGAAAAGACTCTGATGCTGGGAGGGATTAGGGGCAGGAGGAGAAGGGGACGACAGAGGATGAGATGGCTGGGTGGCAACACTGACTCGATAGACGTGAGTCTGAGTGAACTCTGGGAGTTGGTGATGGACAGGGAGGCCTGGCGTGCTGCAATTCATGGAGTCGCAAAGAGTCGGACACGACTGAGCGACTGAACTGAACTGAACTGAACTGAGCTATTTGTATATTTTGGAAATTAAACCCTTGTCATTTGCATCATTTGCAAATATTTCCCACCAGGCCTTAGGTTGTCTTTTCATTTTGTTTATGGTTTCTTTTGCTGTGCAAAAGCTTGTAAGTTTGATTAGGGCCCATATGTTTATTTTTGCTTTTATTTCATTTGCTTTGGGAAACTGATCTAAGAAAATATTGCTACAATTTATGTTAGAGAATGTTTTGCCTATGGTCTCTTCTAGGAGTTTTATGATGTCATGCCTTATATTTTGGGTCTTCCCTGGTGGCTCAGATGGTAAAGAATCTGCCTGCAATGTGAGAGACCCAGGTTCAATCCCTGGGTTGGGAAGATCCCCTGGAAAAGGGAATGGCTACCCACTCCAGTATTCTTGCCCAGAGAATCCCATGGACAGAGAGAGGAGCCTGGCAGGCTATAGTCCATGGGTAATCTTAAAAAAAAAAAAAAATCCATTCTGCCAATTGGTCTGTTCAGACTATTTTCATTTAATGTAATTATTTCTATGCTTGGATTTTGATATAACTGCTTTAAAGTCTTTGTCAGGTAATTCTAACGTTAGTGTCGTCTCAGCCTTCGAGTTGAGATTTTCCTAGTTTTTCGTATGACAAGTAGTTCTGTGTCATATTCTGGACATTTTAAATATTATGAATCTCTGGATCTTACATAAATCCTACGGAAAGTGTTGATTATTTTGCTTTAATAAGTAACTGACCCAGTTGGGTTCAGGTCACAAGTGCCAACCAGCCTTCTGCGGGTTGTGGTTTCAATGTTAGTTCCACTTTCAGTCTTTGCAATGCTCTTCAGAGCCTTCTTGCATGTGTGCCCCCTGGTGGCCAGGGTGGGATGTGAGTGGTGGTCCATCTCCGCGTGTATTTCCATCTCAAATATTTGGGGTCAAACTCAGACATGTGCCGTTTAAGAGTGAGCCCAGGAATTCATAAGCAATTTTATCAGGTCACTTGCCCAGACTCCTTCCTCTCTTCCATGTCCTCAGTACCTTCTGATTCCTGGGCTTCTCTTTTCAGTTCTCCAACCAGAAGGAAAATAGGAAAGAGAAAGGAAAATTATCTCATTCTCTTTGAAAATTCTCTTTCCTGTTCCTTGAGCCAGAACCAGAGGCTTTCTCCAGGAGCCCATGTCCAGTTTCAGGCTACCTTCTGTCCAGACTGGGCAGCACTGAAGCTGACAATCTGGTAAACTCACCCTTGGTTCAGAGGTACTTTGATCTCTGGTCTTCCTTCTGAATCCATCTGCTACTATTTACAGAGTCACATTGCTGCTCCATGAACTCTGCTCAGGTTATAGCTGCATTCAGGGGGAGAGAGAGGTGGAGTATGATTTCCATCTTCCCTGAAATCTGGGCCTGAGTTTTGAATCACATAGTTTATTTGGTTAGTACCTTATTAAGGGACACTTGAGCTACTTTTCTTGCCTTTTAAATTGTGGTATTTCTGAGAATTCTGTCTTCTCGTATTTCCTCATAACAGTGGTTCTCAACTTGGCTTCAACCTAGAATCACCTCGTGAGATTAAATAAATGTCTAGTCTATGCGTGTGTGCTAAGTCGTTGCAGTCTTGTCTGACTCTATGCGACCCCATGGACTGTAGCCCTCCAGGCTCCTCTGTCCATAGAATTCTCCAGGCAAGAATACTGGAGTGGGTTGCCCTGCCTTCCTCCAGGAGATCTTCCTGACCCAAAGATCTTATGTCTCCTGCATTGACAGACAGGTTCTTTACCACTAGCACCACTTGGGAAGCCCTTAGGCTATCTCCCAGGCAAATTGAACAGAATTCTCCCTGGGAGTAGGACCCAGGCATCAGTATTTACAATTTTTTCTTTTATATTTTACACTCTCTACCCCATTCCCAATCTTCCAAACCTGCTTTTCCTACACATGCCTTGTTTCATTTAGTGTTGTCACCATCCAACAGATTCTCAAGTAAGACATTTCAGAGTTCGCCTAAACTCAGCTCCCACATCCTGCACATCCAGGCTACTCTCCATCCTAACAATGCTGACTCAGAAATGTTTTCAAACGTGGCTCCATCTTCATTGTCTTAAGTCCATCTTCCATCTAGATTACCGCATAGCCTTGTTGGTTTCCCTCTCATCTCTCTCTCTCTCTCTTCTAGGCAATTGCTCTTCCTGAGACCAGGGGGTCTTCCTAAAAGAAGAATCTTATTGTGTTAGTCCCCTTGCAAAACTTCTGTGGCACCTCCTTGCCCACAGTCGAGTCTAGACTCGAGCAAGGAACACGAGGCCTGCCATACCTGGCCTTGGACTTCTTCTAACTCTTTTCCCACCACCTGTGCCCCTCGGCTCCCCACATTCTAGGGTCACACGGGCAATTCCTGAAATACTCCAGGCCCTATTGTTTCTTCTTCTTGTTGCTCCGACTGAAATGCTCATCCCCTACCTTGATACCTCACTAGTGCTTCCACACTGGTGTTGTTGCTGGATCCCATGTGTTTCTCCAACTTTGACTGGAGTGTACAGAAGTGTATAATAGTGGTCAGGACTGTGTTAAACTCCATTGAAACTGTCCGCTTGCACGACTGTCACCCCGCTAGACTGGGAGCACCTTGAGAGTGAGAACTTATTAATATTTGTCTTTCCAGGGAAGAACACAGTCCCTGACTCAGAGCAGACCCTCAGTGGACAGTCAAACAAATAAATGAATTTGTAGCAGATGGTGGCCAAGGAGCAGCTTCGTGAGTTTAAAAACATGAGAGAAAGAGGATGAAATGTATGTATTAAAAAAAATACAAGAATGTTTACAAAATGGAATGAGATCACCAAAGTTTCTTAGCTAAATCATTTCTGATTTAGGTGAAGTTGTTGATACTCTTTTGAAAAGCATCTTGGATATTTTCTCACCTGAAGGAAATGAAGATACCAAGAAAATAGAATGAGTTTGTAAACCAGATATAAACTAAAACTCTAAGGAGCTGAGGAAATGTCTCTGATTTCAGAAGCAGCAGCATCTTGCCATATTTGAGTTCAGTTCCCAGCTCACCATTTTCTGTTGGGTGAACTTGGGCAGGTTAATTAGCCTTTCTGAGTCTTAGTTCTTAACCTGTACAACGGTACAATAGTTCTTAATTTGTAGGATTATTTCAAGGGTTGAATGAGTTGATATATATTTCTGGCATGTATTTAAGGGCCCAATAAATTTTTATTTTCTGATGATTTAGGAGACAGGTTGGAAGAAGAAAATGGAAAACTCCTTGGAGAGAAACCCTCTGGATCCCCAAGTCCAGGATGGGCTCGCAGCCGAGTGGTTCTCCTCTGGCTTTGACCATGGCCCTTGCTGGTCCAACTGAACTGCTTCAATTGAAGCCAAAGAGCTACAAAACTGACTACCATCCAGCAGGATCCCATCATACAGGGGGGGACTTCATTTCTTATCTAAGTGTCCTTGACAGCTGAAATAACAGAACAATATTTTAACATGCTTTACCTGGATAGGCCCATTTGCCAAGGACATTCTAAAAATATACTGATGGGATTTGAAAAAGAAATCTCCTACTGATTCTAAAGTTCTCTGCAAGTGCTACCTTTTAAATTTATGTCAACAGAAATGGCTAGAGTTTAACATGTCCATTCATAGTATAGGAAACATTCAGCTACAAAGGTTACCAGCTTACATTTCCAGCATACAGCTATGATTATATTATTATTGTTATTATTATTATTGTTCCTTCTGCTGATTTTTATTAATAGACCATCATTGTTTACCACTTGTCATAATTATATACTCTGATAACCATGAAAAGTACTGAATAGCTCAATAAATCAATCAAATCAAAGCAATCAATGTCCTTGAAGACAGTCTTACTGTGTCTGTCCCTAATCTCTCCTCTTACTGGGTAGGTGAAAAGAACCTCATCTTGCCAACATCTTGGTTTCAATAGGAGGACAAGAAGGACAGAAGGAAAGAAAGAAGTGGACATTAACAGAGACCCTACCATGTGCATTTTCTGTATCTTCTCATCTTAATTTTAGAGGAAAAGTCTTATTATTCCCATTCTTACTGATGAGTAAAATGAGACAACCCACTCCAGTATTCTTACCTGGAGAATCCCATGGACAGAGAAGCCTGGCGGGCTATAGTCCAAAGGGTCGCAAAGAGTCGGACATGACTGAAATGACTTAGCATGCACACAAGAGATTAAACAGCTTGCCCAGGCTTACTCACTCACTCAAGAGGCAAAGCTGAGATTTATATAGAAATCAGACCACTCTGAAATGACTTACAGTTCAGGCTGCAATAGCTATTTAATTTTCACTTATTTCTCATTTGTCCCTCTCTAACATCTTCTCAACCCATTTTCCCCTTCTACTGGCTTCCCCATCATTACTTTCCACCGCGAGATAATTCTCCAGCTCCCAGGCAGCAGTGCATCTATAGAAATTAATGGAGGACAGCCTTGACAATGCATTCAACACATTTGCAAACTCCACTGTAATGTGCATCTGTGTGTGTGTGTGTGTGTTTACAAGGGAGGTTTACATCTATATTTCAAATTAGCAAGTTAGTCATGAGTTACAGCTCCATGCCAGGGATGTCTTTAGATAGCCAGACACACAGATAATCAAGGCATAGATTAACTCACTCTGACTGTGCAGTAATTTAAAGCACTCAGCTTATATGGCCAGTTCGTGGTGGTGAAACATTCCTACAGCATATGGTAACCTTTAGTAGAAAACTTGTGGTGAGAAGTGCGGGATCCCCATCAGATGTGCAGAGAACATGTGGTTAATATTAGAGTGTGTGTTCACCCTGCAGGTCCACGGGACTCAGTCCGTTTTCTCTCCTTTCCTAAGAAAGCTCAGGACTGGCTTCTCTGGATTTAAACAAACAAAGAAACAAACACCTTCAGATCCATGAGCCTCTTGGAACTGGAACTATTTGTCGGAATTCTCATGCATATTTAAATTAAACAGTAGCAAAGGGCTTTCCCAGGTGGCACTAGTGGTAAAGAATCTGCCTGCCAATGCAGGGGACGTAAGAGACAGGGGTTCGATTCCAGGGTCAGAAAGATCCCCTGGAGGAGGGCAGGACAATACACTCCAGTATTCTTTCCTGGAGAATCCCACAGGCTGAGGAGCCTGGTGAGTTACAGTCCACGGGGTCTTGAAGGGTTGGACATTGACTTAGTGACTTAGCATTCTCTCAAAGGGCTTTAGGTTGGGAGACCCTGATCCTATTTTCTTGTTGCTATTGTATTTAGTCACTAAGTCATGTCCAACTTCTTTGCTATCTCATGACTGTAGCCCACCAGGCTCCTCTGCCCACGGAATTCTCCAGGCAAGAATACTGGAATGGGTTGCCATTTCTTTCTCCAGCGATCTTCCTGACCCAGGAATTGAACCAGGGTCTCCTACATTGCGGGCAGTTTCTTTACCGCTGAGCCGCCAGGGAGCATCTGTATTCTCATCTCCTCTGAGTGACCTTGGATCAGTCACAGTGACCCCTTAAGGATGTGAACTCGATATTTTCTGAAGGAGCCTCTCCAGCTCTGAAAACAGTGATTCTAATCATTGGGATCAAAAAGAATAAACTTCCCTGGGCTGGGGATTTGAATTTTAAGGCTCTTAGATGTTTGCTTTCCTTGAGGAGCAGAGGTCACCAGGCAAAGCCTCCTGATTTCCCCACCCCACCACTCACTTCCCCCACATCCTTTTTTCCATCCTTCTTAGAAATCCCTGACAAACATCTTCCAAGGCTGTTGCTGCTACTGCTGCTGCGAAGTTGCTTCAGTTGTGTCTGACTCTGTGCGACCCCATAGACGGCAGCCCACCAGGCTCCTCTGTCCCTGGGATTCTCCAGGCAAGAATACTGGAGCGGGTTGCCATTTCCTTCTCCAACGCATGAAAGTGAAAAGTGAAAGTGAAGTCGCTCAGTCTTGTCCGACTCTTCACTACCCCATGGACTGCAGCCTACCAGGCCCCTCCGTCTGCGGGAGTTTCCAGGCAAGAGGACTGGAGTGGGGTGCCATTGCCTTCTCCGGGGCAGGGCTCCTCAAAGCACATGGAGACCTTGTGAAAATGCAGATTCTGGCTCCCATGGTCTGGGGTGGAGCCTGTGACTCTGTGTTTCTCACAAGCTCCCAAGTCATCCTGGTTCTGTTGATCCATAGACCACACTTTGAGCGGTGTGTTAACCTGTTAGGGCTGCCATGACAAAACATCACAGACTGGGGGCTTAAACAACAGAAATGTGTTTTCTCACAGTCTGGAAGCTGGAAACTGAGGATCAAGATGTCAGCAGGGTTCGGTTTCTGGCAAGAACTCTCTCCATGGCCTTTTCTCTGTGCATCTGCATCAGGTGTCTCTTCCTTTTTTGTTTTCGTTTTTCCCCGATAAGGAAACTAATGCTATCAAGTCAGGGCTCAGCTCATATGATTTCATTTAACTGCAGGTACTTCTCCGAAACCCTCTCTCCAAATATGGGGCTTCCCTGGTAGCTCAGCTAATAAAGAATCTGCCTGCAATGCAGCACACCCTGGTTCAATTCCTGGGTCAGGAAGGTCTGCTGGAGAAGGGATAGGCTACCCACTCCAATATTCTTGGGTTTCCCTGGTGGCTCAGACAGTTGCACGATGGGTTACGGTTTCAACATATGAATTCTCTGGTGGCTCAATCAGTAAAGAATCTGCCTGCAGTGTAGGAGACTCTGGTTTAATCGCTTGTTCAGGAAGATTCCCCTGGAGAAGGGAAGAAGAGGATGGCTACCCACTCCAGCATTCTTGCCTGGAGAATTCCATGGACAGAGGAGACTGGTGGGCTACAGTTCCTGGGATTGCAAAGAGTCAGAAATGACTTAGCAACTAAACCATCTGAATTTTAGGGAAGAAACAATTCATAACAATTCATAATCTGTCCATAACAGATTGCAAGGTTCTAGAGCAGCTCTGGCCCTAGAAATAACATATAAATCACATATATAATTTAAAATTTTCCAATAGCCATGTTAAAAAAAAGTAAAAGAGAAATGGGCAAAATAAATTTTAATAGTTTTTTAACCTTGTATACCTAAAATATTTTCATTTCTGTGTATAATCAATATAAGCATTATTGAGTTTTTTTTTTTAAATACTAAATATTTGAAATCTGGCGTGTATTTTACACTTAGAGCACATCTCTGTTTGGCCTAGCCGCATGTCCAGCACTCAGTAGCCACTTTTAGCTGGAGCTTTTGGCATTGGGCAGTGTAGGTACCTGGTATGGGGCCTGAGAGGATACATACATGGCTGAGGTAGATTCTAGAAAGAATATTTGACCATTAGAGAAGACCCACTTTCACCAACTTCACATATTGGTCATGGGTCTATCCCTCTTCCTCCATGACCTCTAAGTTTTCCACCTAGAACAGTGTGATGGTTCAGTCCTCTAACTTTTCCATCTAGAAAGGTGTGATGACTCATTTTTTCTGTCAACACAGCTAGACTATGATGCCCAGTTGTTTGATCAAGTGCCAGTCTAGATCTTGCTGAGAAGATGTGCCTTATTTTTAATTTATTTTTGTAATATGTTTTCGACGTGGACCATTTTTTAAGTTTTTGTTGAAACTGTTATAGTATTGCTTCTGTTATTTATGTTCTGTTTTTTTGGCCATGAGGCATGTGGGATCTTAGATCCCCAACCAGGGATTGAACCTGTATCTCCTGCACTGGAAGGCAGGGTCTAATCACTGGAGTGCCAGGGAAGTCCTAGAAGATATTCTTTATATGTGACTAACACTGGAACCTGTAGACTTGGCATAAAGCAGATTTTCCTTCATAGTGTGGGTGGACCTCCTCCCATCAGTTGAAGGCCTAAGATTGAGGCCCTTGAGAAAAGAAAGAGTCCTGTCTCAAGACTGCCTTCAACTCAAGATTCCAACATCAGCTCTCACTGAAATTTCCGGCCTGCCCACCTGCCCTGCAGATTTCAGATTTGCCAGTCCCCAAGGCCTGGAGAATCCCAGGGACGGGGGAGCCTGGTGGGCTGCCGTCTATGGGGTCGCACAGAGTCAGACACGACTGAAGCAACTTAGCAGCAGCAGCAAGGTCACCAGAGCCAAAGCTTTAAGAGCTCTCTTTCTCTCCATTTATAAACACACACACACACACACACACACACACACACATCCTATTGGTTCTGTTCTTCTGGGGAACCCTGACTCAACTCTAACAATGATTCTCAAACTTCACTGTTTATGTGAATCACCTGGGGATTTTGTTCAATTGCAGCTTCTGCTTCAGTAGTTCTGGGGTGGGGCCTGAGACTCTGCATTCCTAAGTTCCCAGGTGATGCTGATGTTGTGGGTCTGTTGATGACACTTAGAGTTGCAACAGTGTCTTTCCTGAGTTCTCAAAGCATTTGGGAGTGAGGCTAGGTCATCTCAGAAGTTTCTAAAATGTAAGGAATCCATGGTTATTTTCTTCCTCAAGAGCAAGGGTTGGGACTTCCCTAATGGTCCAGGGGCTAAGACTCCATGCTCTCAGTACAGGAGGGCTGGGTTTAATCCTTGTCTGGGGATCTAGATGCCACATGCCACAATTAAGAGTTTCCATGCTGGAACTAAAGATTCTGCATGCTGCAACTAAGACCTATTGCAGCCAAATAATATATGTAAAAAAAAGAGCAAGGTTTTTGGCATATATTTTCTGTCAAAGGCTAGACAGAAAATATCAGGCTTATGGGTGGTATGGTCTTTGTTACAGTTACTCTACCCTGCCACTGCAGCATAAAAGCAATCACAGACAATACTAATGAGCAAGCCTGTGTTCCAATAAAACTTTATTTACAAAAAGCAAAATTTGAGCTGAATTTACTCCATGGACCAGTGTTTGCCAACCACTAATTTACAGAATCACTTGACAGTGAGGTTCCTTGGGCAGAGTTCCATTTTCCAGAAAATGGAATTTAAAACTCTGATCATACAAGCCAAGAATTCACCTTAGCACTTCCAGGATATCATGCATAAAAGGCATTGGATAGATGCTTAATGAAAAAATTAATGTATTGAATGAGGTCATTAGGATTTACAGAACTGTACAAAAAAGAGCTTCATGACCCAGATAATCATGATGGTGTGATCACTCTCCTAGAGCCAGACATCCTGGAATGTGAAGTCAAGTGGGCCTTAGAAAGCATCACTATGAACAAAGCTAGTGGAGGTGATGGAATTCCAGTTGAGCTATTTCAAATCCTGAAAGATGATGCTGTGAAAGCGCTGCACTCAATATGCCAGCAAATTTGGAAAACTCAGCAGTGGCCATAGGACTGGAAAAGGTCAGTTTTCATTTCAATCCCAAAGAAAGGCAATGCCAAAGAATGCTCAAACTACTGCACAATTGCACTCATCTCACACGCTAGTAAAGTAATGCTCAAAATTCTCCAAGCCAGGCTTCAGCAATACATGAACCGTGAACTTCCAGATGTTCAAGCTGGTTTTAGAAGGCAGAGGAACCAGAGATCAAATTGCCAACATCCACTGGATCATCGAAAAAGCAAGAGAGTTCCAGAAAAACATCTATTTCTGCTTTATTGACTATGCTAAAGCCTTTGACTGTGTGGATCACAATAAACAGTGGAAAATTCTGAAAGAGATGGGAATACCAGACTACCTAACCTGCCTCTTGAGAAACCTATATACAGGTCAGGAAGCAACACTTAGAACTGGACATGGAACAACAGACTGGTTCCAAATTGGGAAAGGAAGACATCAAGGTTGTATATTGTCACCCTCCTTATTTAACTTATATGCAGAGTACATCATGAGAAACGCTGGGCTGGAAGAAGCACAAGCTGGAATCAAGATTGCCGGGAGAAATATCAATCACCTCAGATATGCAGATGACACCACCCTTATGGCAGAAAGTGAAGAGGAACTCAAAAGCCTCTTGATGAAAGTGAAAGAGGAGAGTGAAAAAGTTGGCTTAAAGCTCAACATTCAGAAAACTAAGATCATGGCATCTGGTCCCAGCACTTCATGGGAAATAGATGGGGAAACAATGGAAATAGTGTCAGACTTTATTTTGGAGGGGCTCCAAAATCACTGCGGATGGTGATTGCAGCCATGAAATTAAAAGACACTTACTCCTTGGAAGGACAGTTATGACCAACCTAGAGAGCATATTGAAAAGCAGAGATATTACTTTGCCAACAAAGATCCGTCTAGCCAAAGCTATGGTTTTTCCAGTGGTCGTGTATGGATGTGAGAGTTGGACTGTGAAGAAAGCTGAGTGCTGAAGAATTGATGCTTTTGAACTGTGGTGTTGGAGAAGACTCTTGAGAGTCTCTTGGACTGCAAGGAGATCCAACCAGTCCATCCTAAAGGAGATCAGTTCTGGGTGTTCATTGGAAGGACTGATGCTGAAGCTGAAACTGCAATACTTTGGCCACCTCATGCAAAGAGTTGACTCATTGGAAAAGACCCTGATGCTGGGAGTGTTTGGGGGCAGGAGGAGAAGGGGACGACAGAGGATGAGATAGCTGGATGGCATCACCGACTCGATGGACATGAGTTTGAGTGAACTCCGGGAGATGGTGATGGACAGGGAGGCCTGGCGTGCTGCGATTCATGGGGTCACAAAGAGTCGGACACGACTGAGCGACTGAACTGAACTGACTGGGCTTCCTTCATGGCTCCATGGTAAAGAATCCACCTGCCAATTCAGGAAACACAGGTTTGGTCCCCAGTCCAAGAAGATCCCACATGCCGTGGGGCATCTAAGCCTGTGTACCACAACTATTGAGCCTGCGCTTTAGAGCCCAAGCTCCACAACAAGAGAAGCCATCAGGATGAGAAGCCCTCACACTGCATCTAGAGAGCAATTCCCACTCACCACAACTGGAAAAAAAGCCCACACAGCAGGGAAGATCGAGCACAGCCATAAATAAATAAATGCAATTATTAAAAAAAAAAGATTTGATTACTCATCATTTGCAAAGTGCAGATTCTCTGATACCAAGTAACTATCCTTTATTGTCTTTTTGTTTCCCATTTCAGATGGTGAATAAGAATGTGTCATCATTTTTGTGTAAGTGAACCTTCTGGCACCTGCTTACTACCTTCTGGTGATCTATTTCTTAAGCCAGAGAATGAATAAGAGAATAAACAGAATTCATCAGAAAATTCATTAGTTCGATATAGGAACGAAAATGTATAATGGAAATATTGTGGGCCCACCAATAAAAAATAACAATACAAGTACAGCTAATGTGTGCAAATTAACTCTTAAATTTGTGAAATATTTTATACATATAAATTGTATGATGCAATATATGTGGCATAAAAATGAATATGACCACCAGTGCAAGAGGCTTTTATGTGATAAAAATAATTAAAACAAAATGCATTACATCTGCTTCGTTTAACATATGTTCGCTTGAGAAAATGGAATTTAAAACTCTGGTTAATCCCATAAGCCAAGATCGGTAAAAGATTGTGAGAATTTCAGTTTAGAATGGAATTTCAAAGTCCCATATGGGCACTTCCCTGGTGGTCCAGTGGTTAAGAATCCGTTTGCCAAAAGAGGGGACATGGGTTCGATCCCTGGTTGGGAAGCTTCCATATGCTGTGGAGCTGCCAAGGCTGTGGGCCACAACTACTAAGCCTGCATGCCTGGAGCTTGGCCTCTGCGCCTAGAGAAGCCGCTGCCGTGATAAGCCTGCATACCGCACCCAGAGAAAGCCAGAGCACAGCAAAGAAGACTCGGCATGGCCCAAAATAAAGTAATTAAATTAAATTCCCATCTGTTGGCATTATTGAACGATAGATGGTATTATGAGTTCACAGTGGCAGGTTGCTCAGCAGTTATATCACCTGAGTTTACCTTCTTGGGAATCAGCTATTATGGGCTGTGCTTCTCACCCCTCTGTCCTGTTATCACTGTAAGCTCTAAGGGTTGGGAAGGGCATAGGGAGGAGTCAGTGAAGGCGCACAGCTCCTAATGCCATCATTTTGGATGCCATAGGTCAGGTGCAGAGGGCCATAGGCCAGCCTCAGGACTACAGCTTGGCTAACAGAACAGCCAATTTAATATTTCTGCTTATTTCCCAAGAGCAAAGCAAATTTGGTCTCTATGGTTGCACCCATATTTGTATATAAATAAAATGATATGGGCTCCCTCCCTCTCCAAATATTTCCACATACTGGGTAATGGCTGATGATGATGGAAAATATATATTAGTAAATGATTATAAAGTACTTGGCTAATCAAAATGAGGGCTAAATAACCCTTTGATAAGGTCAAGTCCTGGCAAAAACTGATAGCCTGGGCCCCACTGTGAGGTCTAGCCTTGGCAGGAACCCCTGTGACAACTTCTACCTGTGTTGCCAACAGTCCATACTGACTGGATGGACCCCAGGTGCTGAGCATGATGGGAACCGTGCAGAACCCAGAAAATTCACAAACCCTGGCTCCTGTCTTAAAACTGATCTCACTATGATGGGGTTTCCTAGCCTGCTGGTCAGGTTTTACTAGCTTTTTAGATAGGCACGATGTAGTTTGTGCCTTTGGAGAAAAATATAGTTTTAAATGTTTAAAAGTCCTACTCATCAAAGAGAGATTTGTATACTCATGTTCATAGCAGCATTGTTTACAATTGCCAAAAGGTAGGAGCAACCCAGATATCCATCAACAGATGAATATATAAACAAGATACGGTATATATGCACAATTGAATATCATTGTCTTAAAAAGAGAATGAAATTCTGATACATGCATAACATAGATGAATGTGGGAAATGTAAAATAAGCCAGACGCAAAAGGACAGGTATCATATGGTTCCACTTATATGATGTACTTAGAAGAGTATATTCATAAGGATGGAAGGTGGGATGATGGTTGCCAAGAGGCTGGAGGGAGGGGAGAACAGGGAATTAGTGTTTAATGGGGACAGAGTTTCAGTTTGGAACGATGAAAAATTTCTGGAGATGGATGATAGTGATGGTTGCATAACACTGTGAATACTTAATGCCACTGAACTGTGCACTTAAAACTGGTTAAAATGGGGAAAATTTCCTGGTTGTCCAGTGGTTAGGACTCTGCATTTCTACTGCAGGGGGCGTGGATTTGACCCTTGGTCAGGGAATGAAGATCCTGCAAGTCAGGAGGCAGAGCCAAAAAAAGAAAAAAATTAGAAAAAAAGATTAATTATACATTATGCATGAAAGTGCAAGTGTTAGTCACTCAGCTGTGTCTGACTCTTTGCGACCCCATGGATTGTAGCCCACCAGGATCCTCTGTCCATGGGATTCTCCAAGCAAGAATACTGGAGTAGGTTGCCATTTCCTCCTCCAAATACATTATGCATAGTTTACTGCAATAAAAAAATGTACACACACACACACACACACACCACTAATCAAAGCATTTTCTTCAATCATTTCCATTTAAAGTTAGAAGAACCAAAGACTTCTTCAACTTGAGCCTCACCTTCCCTTTGCTTCTCAATGGCTCATGTCCATCCCAGGCAGTCTTTGACCCAGTGCACAGGAACTAAGTCAAAGGCAGGTCGGCCTGACCTCACCTCTTCTGTGGCCAGAGAGACAGGCTGATGTCAGGTGTTGACAAAGTGGGAAAGAATGAGCATGGGAGTCTGTGGGACCAAGACAGGGAGGAAGGCCTCCAAGGTCATAAGAAAGAAATTAATCAATAATTAAAGAGAGATGGCAGCTGGTAGACACGACTGGGACAGGAGATCTTGAGAAGGACAGGAAGTGATCCCTTTGGGATCTGAACAAGGTCAGGTGGAGTTGGGGGTGGGGTGGGGGAGCTCTGTAAGGCTCCTGGAAGTGTGGATAAACTGCAACCACAGAGTGGGCTGTGGGTGATTTGTGATGCTGAAAATGGTTTGGTCTAGAGCAAACCTGGAGGCAGCCGCTCCTGGAAACTATGCTGTCTGTGCTTCCCATGTATTTATTCTCTCTTGAAATTCAATCTATTTTCTTAAAAGACCTGGGCCTGCGGTTTCTGATGTACAAATCGGAAAATTTGTGTCTGCATAGGTTCTTCCCTCACTACTCAGAAACCTCTGGAAATTTGCTTCCTAAAGGCTGAGAGAAGATCTACAGTGATCATGTCGGCTGCCAGATGACTGGGGTGGTCATCTGAGCCCACTGCTCTGCTCTCACCGGAAGAGACACCAAACACTAGGTGCTGAGGGCTCCTGGCAGGCGCCATGGAAACTGTGGGAAACCCCTGGCCCAGGGCACCGGGGATCTGCTGCCGCTGCAGGTAGCCAGCAGGAAAGGGGAGAAATTGACAGCTGGGCTCAGCTTCCAGTCTCATTCACCTCGTGGGGTCTCTGCTGCCTTGATTCATGCTGACTCTTGCTGCATTCCCTCTGCAAACCAGCCTCCTATGATTCCCAGGGTCCTTCCAGCCCTGTCTCCTGGCAGGTGAAAACGAGTTTCATTTAAAAATATTTCCCTTGGAATTTCCATTTCAGGCACCGGCTAGGCTTACTCAGACCACAAACAACCCAGGAGAGGCATCTGCAAAAGATACAAGCTGACTTTTCACAGAAAGTATGTGTGGCCAAGATCCATTTAAAGAGATAACCAGGGAATTCCCTGGCCGTCCAGTGGTTGACTCTGTACTTCCAATCCAGGGGCCTCGGGTTTGGTCCTCGTTAGGGGAATTAAGACCTTGTATGCCACAAGATGTGGCAAAAAAAAAAAAAAAAAATTTAATAAAGAGGTAACCAGTATCCTCAGGGGTCAGTGAGATGCAAATCAAGTTCACTGAGACATCCTTTCAATTGGCAAAAATCCAAAAGTCTGACTACTAAATATTATGTGTGTGTGTGTGTGTGTGTGTGTGCTTAGTCACCCCATGGACTGGAGCCCACCAGGCTCCTCTGTCCATGGGGTTTTCCTAGGCAAGAACTCTGGAGTGGGATGCCATGTTCTTCTCCAGGGGATCTTCCCTACCCAGGAATCAAACCCACATCTCCTACATCTCCTGCGTTTGCAGGTGGATTCTTCATCACTGAGCCACCTGGGAAGCCCATACTAAACGTTGGAGAGGCTACAAATCTAAAGAGAGATCTGTAACACATAGCAAGTGGGAGTAAAACTGCACAACCACTTTTGTTGGTTCCTTAAAGTGGAATGTTGGCAAACTTTGTAAACAAGTTCCACTCCAGGACATGTACTAAAGAGTGATTCTTGCATAACAACAACAGTAACAGTAACAGTCATGCACAAGAATGATCAAACGGTCCTGCTGGCAATAGCAGAAAATAAGAAACATCAGGAAAGTGGATGAATATATATTCCCCAACAGCCACCTGTGTGAACTAAACCATATGTAACAATGTGAATGAACCTTTGCATATGTGAAGTGAAGAATTAAATTTTGAAAGATTATAAACAGTATAGTACCCTTTTTTAATAACTAAAAATAGTACAAATAAAAATGTATACTTTAAAATATACATATACGATCTTCCTCAACCACCACTAAGTCGGGGACTGTCGTAGAGTCAACAAGGAGAGTGAGGGTGCGTTGAACAGGAAAGGGATCATCTGGTTAAATGTGGGTTATTGTCCAGTTGCTTGGAGATGGAGTTGCTTTTATTGGAGATGGTGAGTTTGAGAGTTTGAGGATGCTTGTTATATTGGCCTGAGAATATTTGCAAACTTCACTCATCAAGACCCACTTCTTTTTACTTCATACACCCTTCCTCGCCTTCTATTAACATGCAAACAGTGTAACCCCAGGAGCAACAGGCTATGATTTATGGGTCTTGAATGTGTTTTTAGAACCATCTCAACTGCCTTCCCAAGCTTCTCTCTATAGATTTATTTCATTCCTTGTAACAGCTGCATGGATTTATCTGCACCATAGTTTATTTAACTTTATTCTTCTAGGAGTAGGCATTTAGACTGTTTCTAGTTCTTGCTTTCACAAAAAAGATGCTGCAGTAAATAAAAATGCTATAGGGAATATTCTTAGACACTTGGGTAGGTATGCCAGTAGAATTTCTAGAACTGCCAAGTCAAAGTGTTAGTTGCTCAGTGGTGTCTGACTTTTTGCAACCCTATGGACTGTAGCCTGCCAGGCTCCTCTGTCTGTGGGATTCTCCAGGCAAGAATATTGGAATGGGTTGCCATTCTCTTTTCCAGAGGATCTTTCCCACCCAGGGATCAAACCTGGGTCTTCTATATTTCGGGCAGATTCTTTACCACCTGAGCCACCAGGGAAGCCCAGGGGTGACTGACAAGACATTCACACAACATACCTGTTTCCAGACTCACTCAAAATGTATCATAGTGGGATTAGCTATGTCAGGAGGTCAGTTCTTTTTTTAAAAGACTTTTTTTTTTTTTTTAATGTGGACCGTTTTTAAAGTCTGTATTGAATTTGCTACACTATTGCTTCTGCTTTATGTTTTTTTGGCCATGAGGCATATAGGATCTTAGCTCCCCTACCAGGGATTGAACCTGCACACTCCTGCACTGAAAGGTGAAGTCTTAACCACTGGACCACCTGGGAAGTGCCAGGAAGCCAGTTTTTTATGCTTTCTTCGCTTTCCATGAGCTGGTCCCATAGGAGAAATGGTTCTGTGACCAGGGGTCAAAGGAGAGTAATGCTCACTCCTAGCCTTTAACCTCTTCCCTCTGTGCCCTGGTTGGTGACTCCATGCTCCTTTTGGAAACGGTAGGTCACCGTCCCCCCCTGCCCCTGGCCATCTGCAGGGCCTTAGTGCTAGGAACCTAAGAGAGCACTTCTACTCCCCAGTTGCGTGGGCGTTTTTAGGATTTGTGAAAATGCCTTTGGGGATGAAAGGTGCAAACATACGGAAGTTCACACTCACAAGTACAACTCCATAAATAATAGCACCGGGGAGAGGCCGGAATAGAGTCACAGTGTCAATAAAAGCTTCATCACTCATTCAGAAATTTGACGTCTCTGCTTTCAGATTCAGACTCCCCAGGGGTTGGTTTCAAAACGACTGAAACTTGTGTCCACCGCCCCCTCCACCCAGCCCTGCCTCCCCAAGCTCACACTCATTCGTTGAGCCATGTTTGCAGCTTGATGACAGAAAAAAAGACTCTTGGGACTTCCCTGGTGGTCCAGTGGTTAAGACTCCTAGCTCCCAATGCAGGGGGCACGGGTTCCATTCCTGGTCAGGGAACTAAGATCCCCCATGCCACATGGCGTGACTGAAAAAAGGAAAAAAGAAAAGACTCTTTGCCCTGTCCCACCTTGACCATTTTCATCAAGTTTGGTTCATCCCTCCTACAGAGACCTTTGCCTCTCTGAGGGTAAATTCTATTAAGATTTAGGGGCAAACATCCTCAGTGCTGGGTGGTGGCCCCACCTGACTGACTTGCCTGGACCTTAGAGAGGCCCTAACTTCCCACAGACCCAGTCTCCTGGTACCAGCCTCTGTGGGCTTGAAAGCAGAGCTGATGTCCACCCATTGCCCACTGGCTCCAGGGGCTCTGACTTGGGGCAGTTGATTCTTTGATCTTGTTTTGCCCTTTCAAAATAGAGTGAATAGAAATTACAGCAGTTTGTTTTCCTGCTGATAAGGAAAAATATGTGTGTGTTAGTCGCTCAGTTGTGTCTGACTCTTTGTGACCCCATGGACTGTAGCCCGCCAGGCTCCTCTGTCCATGGAATTCTCCAGGCAAGAATATGGGAGTGTGTTTCCATTCCCTTCTCCAAGGAATCTTTCCAACTCAGGAATCAAACCTGGGTCTCCTGGAATGTAAGACATCAGGGAAGCCCCAAGTAAAAATATACTAGTGTCCAAAGTCAGGATGAGATTGTGTGAGCCACTTGGCACCACAAAACCCTAGGCAAGAGCCAACTCTTTTCGACCTTGATGCTGGGAAAAATTGAAGGCGAAAGGAGAAGGGGCAGCAAAGGATGAATTAGTTATATAGCATCACCGACTCAATGGACATGAACTTGAGCAAACTCCAGGAGATAGTGGAGGACAGGGAGGCCTGGCATGCTGCAGTTCATGGGGCCACAAAAGTCGGACATGACTTAGCAAGTGAACAACAACAACCCTGGGCAAGGCTGACACACAGGCCACCAAGCTGAGCAGTGGCTCCTCAGGCCAGCCTAGACCTGGTGTGGTCCACGGCTCACCTCCTGAATGATGGCAGTTTCTTCCCTGTTCTACCAGGAGCCACAAACAAGCTGTCTTAGAGGTCAGTGACACCAGGGCCAGGGTTTGAGGATCACTTTTCCAAGTCTAGAGGCCTGTGGTGATGGAGGTTTGGGGTGAGGGCTTGTGGAAGGAGATTTAAAGTATGTTCAGAGATGACTCAGACCCTTAGTCTCTCTAGCTTGTTAAACAATGTCTAGAACTGATCTGGCCCTAGGTATAAAATAAAGATTTTATTTTATTTTTTGTATTTATTTATTTGACTGCGCCGAGTCTTAGTTGCAGCATTCGGGATCTTCAATCTTTATTTTGACATACAGGATCTGTAAGTTCTGGTGCATGGGATCTAGTTCCCAGAGCAGGGATCAAACCTGGGCTCCCTGCGTTGGGAGCTCAGAGAGGTAGCCACTGGACCACCAGGGAAGTCCTATGACAAGGCTTTTAATTAAGGAGGTGCTCTGCACGAAAACTTGAGGGGGATGGAGAAATAGTGCATGTTCTTTGGTGTTAAATATCACCTTTATGAGCATAAAATCTCAGTAGAATTGGCAATAATTCAGAAAAACATTAAGAAAGTAAGCTTGATGATGTAATTAATTTTTACATTTAATACTGTAAGTATACAAATAGAACATCATGCCATTATAGTTTCAAGGTTACAGTTTACACCATGTAAGTTAGATATAATATATTGAAACTTTGCGTGTCCTTGGTACTAGAAGGGCTTAATATGTATTATTTCATTCAATCCACAAAATAGTCCTATGAGATAGGCAGTAAAATTTACCCAATTTATACATCGTTCACATAGTAAAGGTCAATAAATATGTCTAGTAATAATAATTAAAGTAAATTACACTTATTTAGTGTTTATTATATTCAGGGAGCTAAACTAAACATATGTACACACATTATTGCATTTATTTCTCCTTATCCCTTGAGGTGGGCTTCCCTGATGGTTCAGATGGTAAAGAATCTGCCTGCAATGCAGAAGACAAGGGTTTGATCTCTGGGTTGGGAAGATGACCTGGAGAAGGGAATGGGTACCCACTTCAGGATTCTTGCCTGGAGAATTCCATGGAGAGAGGAGCATGGTGGGCTACAGTCCATAGTGTTGCAAAGAGCTGGACTCAACTGAGCGACTAACACTTTCACTTTCATCCCATAAGACAGATATTATTATCTCTGTGTTCTATTTAACTTCTCAGCTAAGAAATTAAATAACTTATCTAGGGCCACCAAACTATTAAAGGCTGAAGCTGAGATTTGAAACATTAATGCATGGGGTAAAGCAAAAGTCATCCTTCGGTTAAGCAACAGGAAACTTAATTTGTCCTTTTGGGTAAAAAGAAATCATTTTCTTTCAATTTCCTTTGTATTCATAGATATATAAGGCAAAACCACAGTACAAGTGAACATTTTATTCTCAAGGGAGCCACTCTCTATCTTAAAGTGACCCGTTGGAAAGTAAATCATGTTTCCCACAGGAGCAATGTTGCAATGAAGAGGCTTGCTCTTGGCCGAGAATTTCACATCAAATAAATCATACCGATGACTGATAATATGGTGAAAGAACAGAACCAAACAATAAAATTGTACTATTCCAAAGCAAAAGGAGTTTTGAGCTCAGTGGGGCCTCAGAGGCTCTATAATAAGTAGCTTTAAGAGTGGTTTTTAAGCAGAAGAGCCCATTTTCCAGCAAATCTTACTAGTCCCATATATATTAATAAAAACAGCTAAAAAGTTAGTCAGGCTGGGACTTCCCTGGAGGTCCAGTGGTTAAAACTCTGTGTTTCCACATCAGAGTGTGTGGGTTTGATCCTTGGTTGAGGAACTAAGATCCCACATCCCATGGGGTGTGGCAAAAAATTAAAAATGAGCCAGGCCATTTGTACAAGATGGGGGATTTTATATATACACGCACATAAACATATATATACTTGTTAAGTGTTTAAAACATATATAATATAAATATATATTATATATATAGTTATTGTTGTTGTTGTTCTATGAAGACCTATAAGACCTTCTAGAACTAACACCCCCAAAAAGATGTCCTTTTCATGCTAGAGGACTTGAATGAAAAAGTAGGAAGTCAAGAGATACCTGGAGTAACAGGCAAATTTGGCCTTGGAGTATAAAACAGAGCAGGTCAAAGGCTAACAGAGTTTTGCGAAGAGAGCACACTGGTCATAGCAAACACCTTCTTCCAACAACACAAGAGAAGATGCTACACGTGGATATTACCAGATAGACGGTCAATACTGAAATCAGATTAATTATATTCTTTGCAGCCAAAGATGGAGAAGCTCTATACAGTCAGCAAAAAAGAAGACCAGGAGCTGACTGTGGCTCAGATCATGAACTCCTTATTGCCAAATTCAGTCTTAAAAATTGAAGAAAGTAGGGAAAACCACTAGACCATTCACGTAGGACCTAAATCAAGTCCCTTTCGATTATACAGTGGAAGTGAGAAATAGATTTAAGGGACTAGATCTGATAGACAAGAGTGCCTGAAGAACTATGGATGGAGGTTTGTGACATTGTATAAGAGGAAGTGATCAAGACCATCCCCAAGAAAAAGAAATGCAAAAAGGCAAAATGGTTGTCTCAGGCCTTACAAATAGCTGAGAAAAGAAGAGAAAATAAAGGCAAAGGAGAAAAGGAAAGATATACCCATTTGAATGCAGGGTTCCAAAGAATAGCAAGGAGAGATAAGAAAGCCTTCCTCAGTGATCAATGCAAAGAAATAGAGGAAAATGATAGAATGGAAAAGACTAGAGATCTCTTCAAGAAAATTAGAGATACCAAAGGAATATTTCATGCAAAGATGGGCTCAATAAAGGACAGAAATGGTATGGACCTAATGGAAGCAGAAGATATTAAGAAGAGGTGGCAAGAATACACAGAAGAATTATACAAAAAAGATCTTCACGACTCAGATAATCACGATGGTGTGATCACTCACCTAGTGCCAGACATCCTGGAATTCGAAGTCAAGTGGACCTCAGGAAGCATCACTAGGAACAAAGCTAGTGGAGGTAATGGAATTCCAGTTGAGCTATTTCAAATCATAAAAGATGATGCTGTGAAAGTGCTGGATTCAATATGCCAGCAAATTTGGAAAACTCAGCAGTGGCCACAGGACTGGAAAAGGTCAGTTTTCATTCCAATCCAAAAGAAAGACATTGCCAAAGACTGTTGAAACTACTGCACAATTGCACTCGTTTCACATGCTAGCAAAGTAATGCTCAAAATTCTCCAAGGCAGGCTTCAACAATACATGAATCGTGAATTTCCAGATGTTCAAGCTGGTTTTAGAAAAGGCAGAGGAACCAGAGATCAAATTGCCAACATCCACTGGATCATTGAAAAAGCAAGAGAGTTCAGAAAAACATCTATTTCTGCTTTATTGACTCTGCCAAAGCCTTTGACTGTGTGGATCACAACAAACTGTGGAAACTTCTGAAAGAGATGGGAATACCAGACCACCTGACCTGCCTCCTGAGAAATCTATATGCAGGTCAGGAAGCAACAGTTAGAACTGGACATGGAACAACAGACTAGTTCCAAATCAGGAAATGAGTACATCAAGGCTATTGTCCTATGCTTGCCAAGGCTATACGTCAAGGTATATTGTCACCCCGCTTATTTAGCTTATATGGAGAGTACATCATGAGAAACGCTGGGCTGGATGAAGCACAAATTGGAATCAAGATTGCTGGGAGAAATATCAATAACCTCAGATATGCAGATGACACCACCCTTATGGCAGAAAGTGAAGAGGGGCTAAAAGCCTCTTGATGAAAGTGAAAGACGAGAGTGAAAAAGTTGGCTTAAAACTCAACATTCAGAAAGCGAAGATCATGGCATCAGGTCCCATCACTTCATGGCAAATAGATGGGGAAACAGTGGAAACAGTGACAGATTTTATTTTGGGGGGCTCCAAAATCACTACAGATGGTGACTGCAGCCATTAAATTAAAAGATGCTTACTCCTTGGAAGAATAGCTATGGCCAACCTAGACAGCATATTAAAAAGCAGAGACATTACTTTGCCAACAAAGGTCCATCTAGTCAAGGCTATGGTTTTTCCAGTAGTCATGTATGGATGTGAGAGTTGAACTGTGAAGAAAGCTGAGCACCGAAGAATTGATGCTTTTGAACTGTGGCATTGGAGAAGACTCTTGAGAGTCTCTTGGACTGCAAGGAGATCCAACCAGTCAATCCTAAAAGAAATCAGTCCTGAATATTCATTGGAAGGACTGATACTGAAGCTGAAGCTCCAATACTTTGGCCCTGATGTGAAGAACTGACTCATTTGAAAAGACCTTGATGCTGGGAAAGACTGAAGGTGGGAGGAGAAGGGGATGACAGAGAATGAGATGGTTGGATGGCATCACTGACTTGGTGGACATGAGTTTGAGTACACTCCAGGAGTTGGTGATGGACTGGGAAGACTGGCGCACTACAGTCCATGGGGTTGCAAAGAGTTGGACATGACTGAGCTACTGAACTGAACTTATATACTTGCTATGTATATAAAAAACACATATATGTATAATGTGTATTATATGTTATATCATATATATGTATATATGTGTGTGTGACTCAGGCACAAAGAATCCACTTGCAATGTAGGAGGCTCTGGTTCGATCCTTGATTGGGAAGATCCCCTGCAAAAGGGAATGGCAACCCACTCCAGTATCCTTGCCTGGAAAATGCTATGGACAGAGGATCCTGGCGAGCTACAGTCCATGGCATTGCAAAGAATTAGATACGATTTAGTAACACGTTCACACATGCTTGTTATGTCTCCAGTACCTCTTAGGGAAACCAAGCAAATGGCAGCAGCAAGTGAATTGGGTTGAAGGAACCCTTGCATGCCATTCTATTCCTCTACATTGTTCTGATTTTTAAACAACAAGCACACATAAACATATCAAGTGAAGTTGATTGGCTGTGTTCTTTCTTGCTTTCTTCCCTTTTCAGCCCTAGAAACTATCAACAGGCACTGACCCCTTGCAAACTTCCTCTTTCCTGCTACGTAACCAGGTGTAGGAGTTCACTTCTCTAGGTCCTCACTTTCTAATCTGAAAAATGAAGATACAAAGCTCATATGGTAGCTGGGAAGGCTAAAGAGAGTCTGTGTATAGTAGAAATATAAAGAGAGCCACAGTGTGAGGTACTTAAAATTTTTTTTTAGTAGTCACTTTAAAAAGTGAGAGGACCATTGTAGAATATACTTAGCTGTAAAAGGGAATGAAAGTGGGTCATTTGTAGAGATGTGGATGGACCTAAAAAGTGTCACACAAAGTGATGTAAGTCAGAAGCGAAAAACAAAGATATATATTAATGCATGTATATGAACTCTTGAAAAGTTGTATAGATGATCTTATTTGTAAAACAGAAATAGAGACACAGATGTTGAGAACAAATGAACAGATACCAAGGGGGAGGGGTGGTGGTGGAAGGTACTGCGAGATTGGAATTGACACATATACACTATTGATACTATGTATTAAATAGATAACTAACGAGAACGTACCATATGGTATAGGGTACTCTACCTAATGCACTGTGGTGACTTGAGTGGGAAAGAAGTCCAAAAGGGAAGGTATATATTTATAGTGTCTGTTAGTGGCTCAGTCATATCCGACTCCTTGGGACCCCATGGACTGTAGCCTGCCTGGCTCCTCTGTCCATGGAATTCTCCAGGCAAGAATAGTGGAGTAGGAGCCATTCCCTTGGGGCTTCCCAGGTGGCGCTAGTGGTAAAGAATATGCCTGCAGGAGACCGGGGTTCCATCCCAGGGTTGAGAAGATCACTGGAGGAGGGCATGGCAACCCACTTCAGTATTTGTGCCTGGAGAATCCCATGGACAGAGGAGCCTGGTGGGCTACAGTCCATAGGGTCTCCAGGGGATCTTCCCAACCCAGGGATTGAATCCAGGTCTTCTGCATTACAGGCAGATTCTTTACCACCTGAGGCAACAGGGAAGCTCATATATGTATATGTAAGCCTGATCCATGAAACTAACACAACACTCCAATATTCTCCAAAAGCAACTATACTCCAATAGGAATTAATTTAAAAGACCCAAGAGGACCATTGTCAACTATATTTCAATTTAAAAAAGAAAAGAAAGTGGAGAAAAAGTGACTTATTAAGAGAGTTAGAATTCTTAGAATATTTTCTGTATATGTAGTAAAAAAGCATTTGTGTGTTGTTAAAAAAGAGAGATGGGTGAAATTAATTTTGATAATGATAGATTTTCTTTAACCTACTGTGTCCAACATAGGATCATTTCAACATGTTATCAATATAAAAGTGCTTACTGAGATATCGTACATTCTTTTCTTTACGCTAAGTTGTTGAAACCCTCTGGAATTTAACAATCTCTGTTCAGAACAGCTTCATTACAAGTGCTCAATAGTCTGGATTTTAGACTATTGAAATCCAGTAGTCTGGATTTTAATGCATGCTTAATAAATGCTAGCTATCATCAATGTGGTACCTTTGCATGTCTTACACTTCCCTCTTCTAGGTGAACTTTAGCTTATACCTTAAAGTGAAAGTGAAGTTGCTCAGTTGTGTCTCTTTGCAACCCCATGGACTATACAGTCCATGGAATTCTCCAGGCCACAATACTGGAGTGGATAGCCTTTCCCACCAGGCAAGTACCTTGCTTATACCTTAAGACCCGCCAATTGGCCACATCTACTTCTGCTTTATTGACTATGCCAAAGCCTTTGACTATGTGGATCACAACAGACTGTGGAAAATTCTTCAAAAGATGGGAATACCAGATCACCTGACCTGTCTCCTGAGAAATCTGTATGCAGGTCAAGAAGCTACAGTTAGAACTGGACATGAAACAACAGACTGGTTCCAAATAGGGAAAGGAGTATGTCAAGGCTGTATATTGTCACCCTGCTTATTTAACTTATACGCAGAGTACATCATAAGAAACGCTGGGCTGGATGAAGTACAAGCTGGAATCAAGATTGCTAGGAGATATATCAATAACCTCAGATATGCAGATGATACCACCCTTATGGCAGAAAGTGAAGAAGAGCTAAAGAGCCTCTTGATGAAAGTGAAAGAGGAAAGTGAAAAAGTTGGCTTAAAACTTAACATTCAGAAAACTAAGATCATGGCATTAAGTCCCATCACTTCACGGCAAATAGATGGGGAAACAGTGGAAACAGTGACAGATTTTATTTTTGGGGGCTCCAAAATCACTTCAGATGGTGACTGCAGCCATGAAATTAAAAGATGCTTGCTCCTTGGAAGAAAAGCTATGACCAACCTAGACAGCTTATAAAAAGCAGAGACATTACTTTGCCAACAAAGGTGTGTCTAGTCAAATCTATGGTTTTTCCAGTAGTCATGTATGGATGTGAGAGTTGGATTTATAGGAAGCTGGGTACCACTAAGAGTCGGACACGACTGAGTGACTTGACTTTCACTTTTGACATTCATGCATTGCAGAAGAAAATGGCAACCCACTCCAGTATTCCTGCATAGAGAATCCCAGGGATGGGGGAGCCTGGTGGGCTGCCGTCTATGGGGTCGCACAGAGTCGGACACGACTGAAGCGACTTAGCAGCAGCAGCAGCAGCAGAGCACTGAAGAACTGATGCTTTTGAAGTGTGGTGTTGGAGCAGACTCTTGAGAGTCCCTTGGACTTCAAGGCGATCTATCCAATCCCTCATAAAAGAAATCAGTCCTGAATATTCATTGGAAGGACTGATGCTGAAGCTGAAGCTCCAATACTTTGGCCACCTGATTCAAAGAACTGACTCACTGGAAAAGACCCTGATGCTGGGAAAGACTGAAGGTGGGAGGAGCAGGGTATGACAGAGGATGAGATGGCTGGATGGCATCACTGACTCAATGGACACAAGTTTGAGTAAACTCCAGGAGTTGGTGATGGACAGGGAGGCCTGGTGTGCTGTGATCCATGGGGTCGCAAAGAGTCGGACACGACTGAGTGACTGAACTGAACTGAACTGAACCGAATTGGCCACATCCCCTGGAAGGTCTTCTTGAAACATCCTGTCCTGCTCTCTCCTCCACCCACTGCTCCCCTGGCATCTATCTCCATTTGTAGATGCTTTATTTATCTTCACAGACTCTAAGCTCCTTTAAGAATTATGGCCCACTTTTTGTTCTTTACAGCCCTGGGGTGCATGGGAGGGACAGAATAAAGGTCACTGAATGAATAAATGTCCTTTGAATGAAGAAGGAGTTGCATGCATACTCCTTTGCTTTGAGGACAGGGTGTTATGGGCTGCTTGTTTGTTTCTTTTCTTTTTTTTGTCACTTAATTTTTATGTACTAGTTGACAGAGCCAGCTCCCTTTTCCTTCTCTAACTTCCTCTCAAGGTCATTTCCCCCAAGCTGGGCTTTGTTGCAGAAAACCCTTGATAAGAAAAGCAAATGTCTTCATTCAACAGTGGGGCCAGAGAGAAAATCATGAAATGTAAGCAGGCTCACCCAAATAAACAGATACCTTTTGTGCACTCTGTTACTTATAGATTATAAATGTTTTATGGAATGGAAAGAGACACTTGTCAATTTGCATTTGGTTCAGGGATTTGAGCCCATAAATAAGAAGGTCTGTGAATCGGTGCAGAAGGCCATTTCAGGGTGCCAAGGAGAGTGGGAGGGATTTTACTGGTGTTCTTGGGAGAGCAGGGGGAGCTGGGGGTGGGGCACCAGCCCAGCAGGGAGGGGCAGTTTAAGGAGCAGTGTTGGTCTGTCCTTCTCTCACATTCTCTTTATCTGGGCTCTTTAGCCCAGTCCTCACTCTGTGTCTTTTCTGCCTGGTTTCTGCCCCTGAGAGTGGCATTGGGGAGAGGTGAGAAGGGACACTGGGGCAATTTTGACCCAGGGCCCATTTTCACCTTTTGTCAACACCGTGTGTCAAGTCTGGTTGCCGTCGGCCCCAGAGCATCCCTGGCCCCTGTAACTTTAAGGAACTGCGGAGTGTCTGCGTTTGATGTGTCTTAACTTTTAACACAAAGCACACCAGGGCTGGTTAATGATCATGAACTGTCATGGCAGCCACTCTGCAAAGGTGACAGTAATGGATGGGGCCTGCGGCACCAAGGGAGGTGGCTCGGTGCAGGGGCAGAAGGTTTATTTAAGCCAAGGCTGATAATAGAGGGGCCTTCTCGGACCAAGCAGCAGGGCTTTAATGGGATAAAAGGGGATGAGAGTCCTCTTTCTGCACCGCCCTTGGAAGGGACCAGTCTCGCTTTCCTCATCTGGTCTACCAAATAAAAGCATTCCTTGGAGATTCAGATCTATCTGAAATCTTCTACCAGGAGGGGGAGGGGAGGGAAAGCCCATTTCTATGGCTAACCTTGTCCTCTTTCTTGATTTGGCCTCATTTACCTTAAAAGTTCATATTTGCTGTGTTTAACTATTGGAAAAGGAACTGTAGGACAGGACCTGATCAAGAATGAATTCAGGGACTTCCCTGGTGGTACCGTGGCTGAGACTGCGTGCTCCCAATGCAAAAGGCCTGGGGTTTGATCCCTGCTTGGGGAACTAGATCCCACATGCTCCGACTAAGACCTGGCAAAGGCAAATTTTAAAAAATTATAATAATAATAAAAAGAATGAATTCAGTCCTCTGGATAGGCTTAATCCCCTGGGGATCACCACTGAAATGTGGGCAGGAGTACAGAAGTCTATGTGTCAGGCCGGAACTCCTTGAGTGATTGTGTCTGGGAAAATAAAATCTATTTAAAAAAATTAAGTAAAATTTTTACAGCCATCCTTATTTGGGCATTTATTGGTCATCCCTCCAACTAGCACCCAAATTAGGGACACCATTATGTTTCCTTCAGGTAAATATCAAGATATCACTATCAAATGTAAACTTGCCCCTGGTCCCAGCAAACAAGCCACACCGTGTCGTGTAGCTTCCCTCTTGCCTCAGTTGTGGGCTCCTTAAAATAAGCTCTAAGAGGGACATCCTTGGTGGTCCAGTGGTTAAGACTCCTCAATTCCAAAGCATGAGGGGCAGGGAGGTTCCATTCTTAGTTGGGAAACTAAGATCCCACATGTTGCAGCGTGGGCAAAAAATCAAAATAAAATAAACTCTAGTGGCTTGGCCTGACCACACACCTATCCTTTGGAGATGCTAAATTCGAAACGTTTAATCTCCTGGGAGAGACACTATCAGGTCCACTGATAATTCTATAATCCGAGGGCTAATGCCTGATGGAGACGTTTAGTTGTCTCCCCATTGCTAGATTCAGCATCCTGTGGCCCCTCCCTGTAGCCGAACAGCATAAACACCAGGTTTTGGTAAATAAACTCAGGCTATCATGCAACTGTCCCTCATGCACTTAAGCTGTGACTGACAGCTCACTTGGGAGGACTTGGAGTCTAGCGACAAAGCTTTTGGGTGCAGAGGCTCCGAGGTTCCAAGATAAACAAACCTGTCGGTGAGAGTGACCAGAGTGTTAGGTCAGTCCAAGGGTCACTTATAGGTCATCCTGCTGGGAGCTTGGTCTCTGCTTTGTGTTTATCCTGGGAGGGGGGAAACAGGAGGGGCTGGGGGGGTGGGCGAAGGATGGGTCTGTACTGGGAAAACATCCCTGGCCTGCTCATCAGAGCCTTTGGAAATGAATCAGCGCCCAGCCCTCTCTGAGTAATCCAGGAAAAGGTATGGAGGCAGGCTTCTGTTTTTTATTGGAATTAAGGAACAAGTTCTTTTGGAAATACAGATTACAGATATTTGGGGCCTGGCTCACTTGAGCTGCTGGAATTTCAAGGGATTTTGAGCCCAGAGTGAGTTAATAGTTGACTGTTATGAAATTGTGATAGTCAAAACTAGAAAAAATGAAGCAATGAGAAACTTTTCCTGTTCTTATCTATTCCTCTTCTTGATCTTACCTATTTTCCAGGAAAATATTTCCTCAGTTTTACATTCCTTACCAACTGGGGTGCTTTATGAAAGAATGATCCTAAACTTGTTATTTCCTGCGCATGGCTCTTCAAGATTGATAGAGAGGTTAAAGTGAGGGTATGTATTAAGACCTCCTTAGCTGATATTCAGCAAAGACCTTCACCTTCCCATAGACCTCTCTCTTTAGTCACCTTCCAATTCTCTCTCATTTGGAGGACAGTCTGGCACAAGAAGATGGGACATCAAATGGTGAATGTTTAGAGCTGATGGCATTTTTGGGTTTCAAGATTGTAGATGAAAAAGACTTTTAAATCTAAGATCCAGTGCATTCTCTGGAAACAAACTTTATCTAATGAAAAAAGTCTAAAGGGACAGTGTTTTCAAGTAAACAGAATGCTAGAAGTACTCACAAATAAACTCTTGGGAATATTGGTAGACAACATTTAAGTAAGCTCGATTTATAAAATATAAATACATTAAAAGTGCATTAAAATATACATGTAGGCATACATATCAAGATGCAATTAAAAGAACCGAAATCGTATGGAGTATTTATGACCATACTGGAACCAAAAGAGGAATGAACACCAGAAAGGTGACAGGAGAATCTCCAAACATTTGGAAGCTAAACACAAAGAGAAAAATCCTCTTTAAGAAAAAGAAAAAAAGAAAATTCCTTTTTTGGAAGTCTCAAAAACAAACAAGACCAATATATTGAGCTGAATGAAAATGGAAATATACTATATCAAGATCTGAGTGTTGTGCTGTGCTAAGTCACTTCAGTCGTGTGTGACTCTTTGCAACCCCATGGACTGTAGCCACCAGCCTCCTCTGTCCGTGAGATTCTCCAGGCAAGAATATTGGAGCGGGCTGCCATGCCCTCCTCCGGGGGATCTTTTCCAACCAGGGATCGAACCCATGTCTCTTATGTCTCTTGCATTGGCAGGTGGGTTCTTTACCACTAGCACCACCTAGGAAGCATACAGCTAAAGTAGTTCTGAGAGGGAAATTTATAGCATCAGATGATTACATTAGAAAAGAACAGGGAATTCCCTGGTGATCCAGTGGTTAGAAATTTGAACTTCCACTGCAGGGCCCACGGGTTCAATCCCTGGCTGGAGAACTAAGATCCCACAAGCCTTGTGGAACAGCCAAAAGAGGAAAAGGAAAAGAGAACTCCCCTGGGTGGCCCAGTGGTTAAGAACTGCCTGCCAATTCAGGGGGCACGGATTCAATCCCTGCTCCGGGAAAATACCACATGATGCGGGAAACTAAGTCTGTGGGCCACAACTACTGAAGCTCACAAGCCCTAGAATGTGTGCTCTGCAGCAAGATACCACTGTGGTGAGAAGACCACACCCCACAACTGGAGAGTAGCCCCCGCTTGCTGCAACTAGGAAAGCCCAAGTGCAGCAACGAAGAGCCAGTGCTGCCAAAAATAAATGAAAGAAAAAGAAAAAAGGAAAAGTCTCAAATTAATAATCTAAGCTCCCACTTCTGAAAACTAAAAAAAAAAGAGCCAATAGACTCACAACTAAGGGAGGAAGGAAGTGAGCAGAAAGTGATGAAGCTGAAGATAGAAAAACAGTAGAGAAAGTCAGAGTTGACTCTTTAAAAAGTCAATAAAATTGACAAACCTTTAATAAGAGAGACAAAGAAGAGATAACATACAAATGATCAATACTAGGAGTAAAACAGGCACTGCCATTACATCCCGTTGGCAGGCTGAAAAGGAAAAGAACCTATCAAAAGGATGATAGGAATACTATAGACAGTTCTACACCCATAAATGTATATCTATGACAAGTTAGATGAAATGCCAATTCCTCAAAAAATACAGACCACCACAACTCATCTGGTATAAAATAGATAATTAATCAGTGGAATCCACAATGTTAATAGAGTAGAGAAGATAAATCATGTAACTGTATTAATAAATTATATCAATGACCATATTTGGCAAAGTTCTACATTCATTCTTTTTTTAAACAAAATTATTTATGTGTTTATCTGGGTGTTCCGGGTCTTGGTTGCAGCATGTGAACTCTCAGTTTCGGCATGTGGGATCTAGTTCCCTGACCAGGGATTGAACCTGGGCTCCTTGCTTTGGGAGCACCAACTTTTAGCCACTGGACCACCAGGTAAGTCCCTGTGCATTCATTCTTGATAAAAATTGTTCAGCAAACCAGCAACAGAGGAGGACCTCCTTACCTTGATAAAGAACATCTATAAACACCTCTCCAGCTGACATCATATTTGACAGCGAAAGTGAAAGTCGCTCAGTCATGTCTGACTCTTTGCGACCCCATGGACTATACAGCCCATGGAATTCTCCAGGCCAGAATACTGGAGTGGGTAGCCTTTCCCTTCTCCAGGGGATCTTCCCAACCCAGGGATTGAACCTGGGTCTCCCACATTGCAGGCGGATTCTTTACCAGCTGAGCCACAAGGAAAGCCCATATTTGACAATGAAAGAATGAATATTTTCCCCCTAAAATCAGAAGCAAGGTAAGGATATCTGCTGTGACTACTCATTCATGCTGGAAGATCTACCCAGTGCAATAAAGCAAGAGAAGGAAATAAAAGGCATACAGATTGAAAAGACAAAAATAAAACTGTCCTTATTAGCAGATCAAAGCCTTCAAAGCCTGACCCCAAAGGGCTCCTTCCTGAAATTTTTCTGATCCATTTACCTCCACTCAGCCAGAAGTGAGTCTCTTCTATAAACTCCCAGTGTCCTTGTTTGCTCCTCTCTTAAGATATCACTTTTATCACAGCAGCCTGAGAGTCTAGGCTTCATCTTTGTTGCCTACCCCATACTATTCTGGATTTGGTCTAAGTAGACAATTTAGAAATATTTGTTGGGTAAGTAAATGAATTATCGATGGTACCCATCAAGCTGTCTGTCAGTTGGTCCTTACAAGGTTGGGGCAGCCCTTGTGTAAATGTCCTGGAGAGACTTGGAGGTTAGAATGATAGGTTCTTTTTCTTTTCAACATGTCAACAAGAAATGCAAGGCATTGGACATGGACTAGGATTTCACGAGAAATCCTAGGCTGCACAGTGGGGAGGCATAGTAAGCCTTTCTACAGGGACTTGTGGATCTCCTAGGTCCAGCCCAGCTGCAGAATTGAAAATTGCACACTTCCCGGAATTCCTTGGCAGTTCAGTGCAGGGGATGTGAGTTTGATCCCTGGTCGGGGGACCTAAAATCCCACATGCCATGTGGTGTGGGGGGGGGGGGAAAGCCCCCTCCCCAGTTTCAGTTGTCTTATTTGGGAAATACTTTTAGAATCCTACCAACTCCCTAATTTCACGTTCTCTGTAGTGTAGGTCCAGGCTTTGAAGAGAAAATGGGAGTAGAGTCGGTCTCAGATATTCCCGGTTCCAGTGGAATTTGCCCCAAACCTTCCGCAGCATCTCTCCTAGCCTCTGTCTTGCATTCTTGGCTTTTGAAGAGGGAAGGCAACCGCCTCTTAGCTGGGATTATCCGCTGCTTAAACAAACTCATCGTGGGCGTATTGTCCTTTGGAAGCTTGGCCCAGGGACACTTAACCAAGTGTCTGCAAACATTTAGATGCGCAAAACTATCCACTGTAAACTCACAGCCATTGTCTTGCCTGAAAGTGGCTTGGGGTTGGGGAGAAGGCGGTGAGAGTGGACCCAAGGGAATCCCTCCGCTGGGGCCCTGGGCTGGGGAATTGCGCTGCTGGCTGCTGTTTGTTTAAACAACCTGAGTGTAATTGTGATTGTTTGGGATGCCCAAGATGTTTGGGAAAGTGGGGGAAGGGAGGCTGCTTGCTGGGAGAGAGAGAGTCGCCAGCAGGAACTTTGACGGGTGGCTGGCTGGGTGGCTGTCAGCCTCCTGATTGCAAAGCCAGGGGGAAGGGTGGCCCTTCCGGCTTGACGCGGGCACTGCAGGACCTGGGTCAATAGGTCGGACCTCAAAATCTACGAAATATGAATGCTAACTCTAGAGGGCCGGATAGGATACAAGGAAGATGTAACTTGAAACCGATGATCTATTTTTAATCATGACAATTTGAGGGCAGCACGAACACAGGGAAGTTTGTTTGTTTTCAGACCTTATATTTTACAATCCCATAAAAGTTGGGTCATTAGTTGTAATGACCTACCCAGGTCTCAGCCAGGAAAGGTAAGAATGCTGGCGGAGGAATTTCTTACCAGAGCTTACGTCATTTCTCAGGATGCAGAGAGGCCAGCCGGAGTATTCCATCGGCCGGCCAATCAAAATGTCTGTTTTTTATTGTAACCATCATGCCCTTTCCTTTGACCTAGGGGAAAGGACAGAAGGCGTTAAAAAATGAGAAGAATTTGGGAATAATAGAAGGCATGTCTGCAATGCGGGGCCTGGCCAGCACCTCCCTGAGTCATCGGGCCTCACGTGAACCAGGTTCGCCTGTCAGAGGCACGTGGGTTTGGGGGAGACTGGAAACTAGGTGTGACTCCTTATTAGAGATGCTTACCACAGGAAAGGTTTAGAAAAATGTTGGGGCTCCTATTGCATGGCAGCCCCTGCTATGTTGTTTTGTTTAACTACCAGTGCAAACCTGAGACTTCAGACTTCAGAAAAATAGACAGTGGGAGATTGTGGAGGACAGAGAAGCCTGGCGGGCTACAGTCCAGGGGGTGTCAAAGAGTCGGACGACTTAACCACTGAACAACAACGAGTCAGAGGGGTGAAATTAACTTGCCCAGGCAACGAAGAATGAAATGGCCAAACGTGAAAGAGAGTTAACATCCTTCTGTTTAGAAAACCCTTCCTCTTTCCACTGCACCATCCTCAAAATATCTCCCTTACAAAAAGAATGAAAATGCAGAATTCATCACTGCAAGTTGGAAAACAAAGGACTCTGTTTTGATATGCTAATAGAACATCACACACAGAGACCTTGAGCTAAAAAAAAAACAAGCATTAAGAAAAGGATAGAAATGTTAATGTCTGGAAAACTTGCTGATCTTTTGATTGTAGTTAGAGAGCTTGTCACCTCTTGAAGATGGCTATTGTTTTTTTAAAAAAAAAAACATTTAAAAAAAAATGTGGACCATTTTAAAGCCTTTATTGAACCTGTTACAATATTGCTTCTGTTTTTTGTTTTGGTCTTTTGGCCATGAGGCATGTAGGATCATGGCAACTCCATGAGGGATGGAGCCCGTACTTCCTGCATTGGAAGGTGAAGTCTTAACCACTGGACCACCAGGGAAGTCCTGGCCATGTGTCTTTGAGATTGCCCGTTATACTTACTTGCTTAAAAATGTTAGAGTCAAGTATTTTGTAACAGATTTAATAGAACAACATCTCTTTCCCTGTTAGCGTGAATGTCTCCTTAAGGTGAAAACAGCTTTGCGAAGTTTAAAGAACTCATAGTGGTCTTTTGATGAATACTTTAAGACACTGCTTTCAGAGAAAAAGGCTTTCTATACTTCCTGAGCAGCCTCGGTTTGTGCACACCTGAAGGCCAGCCACTCTTGTTACTCTGGGTGGCCAGGATCATTTCATGGGCACATCGAACCACAGAGCAAACAGCGGTGTCACAGAGCACAGAGCAGCTACTGTTCTTATCCCATTTGGCAACTCTATTCTCCTAGGCTCTGAGGGCTTCTTGAGCTATGAGCCAAAGAGCTTTTCAGAATCAGACCGTGACCATGCTTGTTTCAGTGGAAGCTGGGAGCTTCTTCTAGCACTTCAGGTCTTTGACACCGGAAGGCTGCCTGGCTCCAAACACTTAAAAATGAAAGGACTCTGCTAAGTCAAGGGAATATTTACAATATGGATAAAAGTAAACATGGTGGGGCTGGCAGTAGGGTACTAGAGAGTCAGACAGTGTCCTTTTTTTTTTTAATCAAACTCTGCAGTTTGTAAAGGATGTGGAGGGTGAGTCTTGGGGATTTCAGAGGGGCCGTGGAGTGAGCGCTGCTCTTGGGTGGACACTGCTGGCTTCCATCCGCACCACGGAGACCACATGGACCCCAGGAATGCACCTCCCATTGGCCAAGCTGGGGATCTGAATTGTAATGGGGTGAGCCAGATTTTCCATCTGTTTTCATTGTGTGAAAATGTCATGCTGGTAAATTTTAGGATAATATTGGTTTTTTTTTTTTTTTTTTGCATTCTACTGTTCTCAGTAAGGCTGACATGGATCCTTAAAAGGTTAGGAAAGTTTTCTTAGATTAGATGGAGTTTCCTTTCATACTCTTTAATTTTTTTTTTTTTTGGCAAATTCATTTTTGTTTATGTATTTGGCTGAGCTGGATCTTCATTGCTGCAAGAGGGCTCTCTCGAGTTGCGGCGAGTGGGGGCTACTCTTTAGTTGTAGTGAGTGGGCTCTCATTGATGGGGGGCTTCTCTTGGTTCAGAGCATGGGCTCCAGAGTGTGGGCTCAGTAGTTGTGGCGAATGGGCCTAGTTACCCATGGCATGTGTGGTCTTCCCCAAACAAGAATAGAACCCAGGCCCCAGGCATTGGGAGTGCGGAGTCTTAGCCACTGGACCACCAGGGAAGTTTCTCCTTTAAACTTAAAAGTTACTCTTTTAAAGGATGCCACCTCCTCCTTCAACCCCCAGCCCAGCTCCCCAAATTCTAACTCCTAACACTGGAAAGGTTTAAACTTTGTTGGTTTTAATGATGGCCGTTTACAATGGACAAACATGTCGGTAATGGGAGTTCTTTCCTGGAGGTTTGTTTAGAAGTGAAAACAATGTGGCCAGTCATAAAAGTTTCTATTTATTTTAGGCTGGGTAGCTCACTTGTTCAGAGGAGGGACGGCCCTTGTCAGCAGACAGTTAAGATTTCTCATGATGTATATAATGAGTTTCATGGCTGAAAAATGAATAGGGACTAACATCGATAATTCACAGCTCAGGAAGAATAATCACCATTTTAATGGACTCAAATTCTGTTGCACAGAATAATTGCCGATTAGTTTAAATAAGACCCTGCTTCTTAATGATCAGAATATATACGGATATATACACTGAATATGGTGGACTCGGATATCTGGCTGGAGCAACTGGGTAGATGGTGACACCATTTCCCATAGAAGGGTCCCAGGAAAAGTTTATCATGTGTTTCCTCCCTGTTTTGATTGTTTCCAAAATGTCAGGCTCCTTTTATTAGTGAGTATTTGCAAAATGATTAAGGAAATAGGGAGAACAGATTGGGGTGTGTATGTGTGTATTTCAAGTCCAGTGCTGAAAATTGTGTACTCTGGATTCAAAGTTCAGATCCAACTTTCACCACTTACTACCCCTGTGATGTTGAGCAAATGGATTTATCTTTCTGTGCTTCAGTATTCTAACATATAAAATAAGTATAATTATAGAAATAAATGGGGCTTCCCAGGTGGCTCAGTGGTAAAGAATCCACCTGCTAAGCAGGAGATGTGGGTTCAATTCTTGGGTTGGGAAGATCCCCTGGAGAAATGGCAGCACACTCCATTATTCTTGCCTGGGAAATCCCATGGACAGAGAAGCCCGGTGGGCTGCAGTCTGTGAGGTCGCAACGGGGTTGGACATGACTTAGTTTAAATAACAAAACAACAACAACGTAGAAATAAATAAGATCATGTGCTGAACTCATAGTAGATGCTCAGTGAATAAAAGCCATGTTTAGTAGTAGTTGCGGTAAAAATATTCATAGTTCTCCTTGGGAATAACTCAGGGGACAGTCTAAAGAGGTTACGTGCGTTCTGACGGGCAAACCCGGGAGGAGAGAACACAGGGCCAGTTCCCAAACGTTGCCTGTGGCAATGAAAAAAATGGGAAGGAAGAAAGCTTTGACTGTGGTGTCTTGGGGAAAAAAATGGTGGGCTGGGCTAGGGAGAGATTGGGGAAGAATCCTGGAATTTGGAGCAAATTCCCTGAGCCCTAATGTCATCATTTGTAAAAATGGGGATTAAAAATATCTAAATGACAGGGTCATTGTGATGGTAGGTAGTGTAACTATGCAAACCGCTTGGATGGATATGCAGGAAATGTTTGTTTTCTAAATAGGATCTGCCTTGTACTGAATAATGAATCATTGAAGAGTCACAGGGCTCTAAGCCTGGAGACCAGAGCAGCCTTTGAAATCCACCCGGAAGGAGTAGGTCACTCCCAGCCTGGGCACAGAACTTCCATCCAGGTGGCCTTTCGGCCTTGTGTTTCAGGAGCAGGAACCACAAACTCCCGTCTCTGTTGGCTGGGCCCTTTCTTAGGCCCGTTGTTCTGAGAGGCCTTGTGATATTTGTTCATCTAATCCATTAGCAAAAATGACAGCTGGATATCCTTCACTTGAACCCCTGGCTCGGGTCCCACAAAGAAAAAACGTGTCCTTCCTGCAGTGGCCGTTCGCTCTGCCTGGCCTTGCCCCTCTCTGGCCGCTCTGGAAGACCCGGGGCAGGGGTTTGGGGAGACGGATCTGATGTCTCTAGATCTTCAGGCCTCTATGGACTTGGTTACTTCCTCTCTGGTGCAGATGGGACCCAGGAAGGCCGTGGGCCAATCTTGTCTCTGGAGAGCTTCCTCCTCTCCCCACCCTCACCCTTGGGAGACTATACTGGACCTGGGGACCCTAACCGAGAGTCTCCAGCTCAGCTCTGGGAGCAGGATGTGAGTCGCCATTTTGAAAATGACCTGTGGGTCTTAGCGGGCAGAGGCCAGGTGTCTGTCACCCCACCCTCCTCTGCACCTTTAACATCCCCTTCACTTAGTTCTTTCAGCCATCATTATTTGTGATAATCCCTTTGAACTGTGGTGCTGGAGAAGACTCCTAAAAGTCCCCTGGATAGCAAAGAGATCAAACCAGTCAATCTTAAGAGAAATCAACCCTGAATACTCGTTGGAATGACTGATGCTGAAGCTAAGGCTCCAGTATTTTGGTCATTTGATGCAAACAGCAACTCATTGGAAAAGTCCCTGATGCTGGGAAAGATTGAGGGCAGAAGGAGAAGAGGGCATCAGAGGATGAGATGGCTGGATGACATCACTGATGCAATGGACATGAACTTGGGCAAACTTCAGGAGATGGCGAGGAACAGGGAAGCCTGACATGCTGCAGTCCATGGGGTCACAAAGAGTTGGGCATGACTGGGCAACTGAACAACAGCAACATTTTAAACCAAGGCCAACAGAAAGATGGGCTTCCCAAGTGGCACTAGTGATTAAGAACCTGCCTGCCAATGCAAAATACAGAAGAGCGATGCTGCCAAAAAAAAGTGTCTAAGGTTCACAGAGGTGTGATTCTTTCCATTAAAATATATATATATATATATTTATTTTTAATTGAAGGATAATTGCTTTGCAATATTATGTTGGTTTCTGCCATATATCAGCATAAATCAGCCATAGGCATACATATGTCCCCTCCCTCTTGAACCTTCCTCCCACCTCCTATCCTATCCTACCCCTCCAGGCTGTCACAGAGCATCAGATTTGAGCTCCCAAATGGTGAAGCCAGGATCCAAAGCTACTTTTCCTGACTGTAGACGCCCCGTTTACTACTCATCACACTGCCTGCTGCCTTCCCTAAGCCTCCCCGCTACTGTATGGCGACCACACTCTTGGCCTAGCTTGCAAAGACCCTGAGGTAACCAGCCCTCTGCCTGGCAAGGCAACCAACCTCATTTCTCTGCTCTGTCTCCTGGGCAAGGGATCCCCCTGCTCTCTCCTTTCCCCACTGAGAACACCCTATGTTCACTCCCCCATTCCCTGGGCGTTTGTCTGGGACACCATTCACTCCAAACATCATTATTCCTGCTCCCTTGGGCTCTTTCGGCCTCTAGACAGCTGCCCATTGGTAATCTTTTGCTGTATTCACTGCTTTATCTTCTGAGTATTCTGTTTAATTGTGTCTTCCTGTTCCTCCCTTCCAATCTACACACATATTCCAGCTAGGTCATCAGGTCCTCAAAGGCCTCCAGCACCAGACTAAGTTATGGCAGCTAGAATGTTCTCCTTCTTAGAGCTGCAAAGGCTGCGTCCCTTTCTTGCTGACTCTACGACATCCTGCTCCCATTCTGAGATGTCAGTGACTCACCATTCGCGATCCCCATTATTCATAATCTTGCTTTCATGCCCACTCAGTTGCTAAGTCACGTCCAACTCTTTTGTGACCCCATGGACTGTAGCCTGCCAGGCTCCTCTGTCCATGGGATTCTTCATGCAAGAATGCTGGAGTGGGTAGCCATTTCCTTCACCAGAGAATCTTCCCAACCCATGGATTGAACCTGTGTCTCAAGGTTTTGAGATTGCCAGTGAATTCTTTACCTGCTGAGCCATCGGGAAACCCTACTTTCATAACTCAAATTAATTCTGAAATGCCTGTTTTTCTGAGGGTCTCTATGGGACTGGGTTGCCGAGGAGAAAAGGTGTTGGAGTCAGTAAGTTTAATCAATGACATAAGTAAAGTGCAGAACTCCAAGGAACAACTCTGGAAAGGCCTCTCTGGGATCTGCTCTTAATGGAAGCAACAGGCCTCCCATGTAACAGGTCCTCAACTGTTCCTGCTCACACTTACAGGCATAATGTTTATTATGTGCTGACAACGTGCAGGGCTCAAAAGTTTTCTCCTGCCATTTATGGGTGTTCATGTTACTGAAATGAAATCTCTTCAGTATCATTACATATGTACATACACGTATACACACACATGTACACACATATGTATACACACATACATATATTTATCTATTTTTCTTGTCTTTTCTTTTTTGTTATATGAAATCAGAAAGGTCTGGCTAGTTTCAGATCCCTCCTCTGCTACTCACTTGCTCTGGGACAGTGGGTCCTTCTCTTCACCTCCCATTTCTCATCTGTAAGATGTGGACAGTATGCTAAGAAGGGACGTTGAGAGGCATGATTGACATAAGGTGTGTGGTCAGGGCCCAGCAGCATATCCGGGAAGCTTGTAGAAATGCAGACTCTCAGGCCCCACCCCAGAACTGCAATCAGAATCTGCATTTCATAGAATTTGCATTCATCAAGATTCCCAGATAATTCAAAAGAATCCCTGTTCTCAAGGAAGTAATAATCAGGGTATGGATCTATACGGGGAGGACAAGAGCATTCATAGAGTTCTTTTCAGCCCTCTGAGGTGTCTTTGGATTCAGAGTGGTGTTGGTTGGACTTGGGTCTTGAGGCTCAGAGAGGGCTTCCCTGGTGGCTCAAATGGTAAAGAATCTGCCTGCAATGCAGGAGACGCGAGTTCAACCCCTGAGTTGGGAAGATCTCCTGGAGGAGGGAATTCCCCAGTATTCCTCCCTAGAGAATGCCATGGACAGAGGAATCTGGCAGGCTACAGCCCATGGTATCACAAAGATTCGGACACGACTGAGTGACTAACACTTTCACTTCAGTTTTCAAGGTTCAGAGACTTAGCCTTGGTTGCAGATAGATTCTCAGACAGATCTGGGAGTAGGTATGGAGGTTGTGTGGTCTGTTGTTGAACGGAGAAGTTGGAAAGGCAGGAAGCATATGAGAAAGGGGAGGTATGTGAGCTGGAGGAAGAGTTTTCTGGAAGCTTTGGGAGCAAAGGGAGGAGACACACAGACAGAAATGAGCCTACTTATACAGAATTTGCTAGAGCAAAATGTTTATGAAAGTCACAATAGCTTATACATTAAACTCAATCCAGTATGATATTTTCACATATACATGAGATGGTAATAAAGCGAAACTATGATCAGTTGAGAATCACAGGTGTTGGAATTGGAAGGGAATTTTAGGGATCATTGTTGGTCTAAGGCTTTTGGCCCCTGAAGCCCAATAGTTTTAGGACTTTTCACATCTGCCACATGCAGTGTGATCATTAAATCTTTTCTCTGGGCTGCAGAAGTGAGAAAATAAAAATCCGTGAATTCAAAGGTTGTTAGGCAGATTCAATGTTTGGATGGTACCTAGCACAGGCCTGCTCCCGATTAAACAGCACATAGTTTTCTCACAGCCAATGACCTACAGGAGGTAAAGAGGGGAAAATCATCATCAATACTATTAGTAGTATTAATAAATATTAAGACAGTAAGTTTAAATGTTCTGTGATGACCTAAATGGGAAAAAAATCCAAAAAAGAGGGGATATGTGTTTATGTGTAGCTGATTCATTTTGCTGTACAGCAGAAACTAACACAGCATCGTAAAGCAACTATACTTCAATAAAATTTTAAAAAGAAAAAACATCAAGTTTAAGATTTTAGGCATTGAATAAATTTCTTGTTACTATCAATCTGGGTAATGGTGATGATTATTATAACAAATCAACAGTAATCACAACAATAATATGATGTCATAAATAACACTCGCAGCCAACATTGAGAGTTTACTATATGCCAAGCACTAAATAAAACACTTGGATTATTTCATTTGATTCTACAACCATATATGTTGTCGCTAGTACTACCCCCAGTTTATAGATGAAGAAACTGAGGCCTAGAGAGTTTAGTAATTGGCCCTCGGCCCAGAGATCATAAATGGAGTTGGAATTTGAATCCAGACCAAGTGCTCTGTAAACTGTTCTCTTAAACTCTTCATTAGCTCCATGCTCAAAAACCAATGAACAGAATGTTCTTTCCATTGGGTGGCAACATATGTACACGCTGTTTGTTTTCTGGCCTGATTCTCTAGTATATTTCAAAGAAAAAGCCCTGGTGCAGATAAAGAGGAGAGAGTTGCTTTAAGTCTGAGAGGAGAAGGGGGAGAGGAGAAGGGGAAGAACCTTTGTTAACCCTCTGTGTGCTGGGCCTGTGCATGATCCCATTAATGTTCATGGTCCTCCATGGATGTGACCAGTGTATTCAGGGGGCACAGCGCAACTGACATATAGAGGAGTTCAGCCACTTGTTCAGCTTTATAGGTTACTAAGTGAAGGAGCTGGGATTTTAACCTGAGACCAAAGCCTAAGCAAGCTCAGAAAAGGCCTAGATTCATGACTTGTATTTGTTCCTAAAGGAAAATTACACTCCTGCCAATTTCCTAAAGTCCCTAAGCCCTGGTTCCACTCCCCAAATCTTCCATCATAAAAGCTACAGATAGGGTCTTCCTTGGCAGCACAGTGGATAAGAACCCGCCTGCCAGTGCAATGTACGTGTGTTCAATCCCTGGTCTGGGAAGATTCCACATGCTATGTAGCAACTAAGCTTGTGCCCCACAGCTACAAGCCTGTGCTCCAGAGCCTGTGCACAACAATTACTGAGGCTGTGAGCTGCAACTACTGAAGCCCGCGTGCCCTAGAGGCTATGCTCCCCAACAAGAGAAGCTGCCGCAGTGAGAAGCCCTTGTACCACAACAAACAGTAGTCCCTGCTCACAACAGCTAGACAAAGCCTGTGCACAGCAACAAAGACCCAGTGCAGACAAAAAATAAAAATAAAAATAAATTAAAATCAACCCAACAAACTTAAAAAAAAAAATCTATAAATAATTTGAAAAAACTTCTCCTAGAATTGTCTGAAATCTTATCCTGGAAGGGTACCCACAAAAATAACTCCTTTCTAGAAATAGTTTATTCTTGACTTCTGGTTCATCCTTTTCTAATAAGAATTTCAAGTAGCTTACATAGAATCAGCAGAACTATAAAACAATGGGAAACTAAGGTAGGAAAAAGAAGTTTAGGCTAAGAAAGGGCCCTGAATCTGGTGAAATGGTCTGAGGCATCTTTAATTGAAATGGAATATTTATTACTCCCAGAGGGACTAAAAGCAGAAAAATCCAAGTAGCTTCCAGGGGGATTCCTCACAAATCCATGGATCATGTGAATTGCTATAGGAAATGGGGGCTATTTCAAGGCACATTTTGGCCTTCAAACCAAAGTCTGGAGTGGGTTTCAGGCCCTTCCCTTGTCTGGTAGGTCTCAGGATGAGATGAGGGTTTGGCTGAAGAACCATAAGCCTTAAGATGTGTGCTGTGCAGTGCTTAGTTGCCAGAGCTCAGTTGTGTCTGACTCTTTGCAACCCCATGGACCGTAGCCCATCAAGCTCCTGTGTCCAGGGGGATTCTCCAGACAAGAACACTGGAGTGGGTTGTCATGCCCTTCTCCAGAGGATCTTCTCAACATAGGAATCGAATCAGGGTCTCCTTCATGGCAGGTGGATTCTCTACCAGCTGAGCTACCAGGGAAGCCTTCAAGTTGTATGCTGCTGCTGCTGCTAAGTCACTTCAGTCATGTCCGACTCTGTGTGACCCCACAGACAGCAGCCCACCAGGCTCCCCCATCCCTGGGATTCTCCATGCAAGAACACTGGAATGGGTTGCCATTTCCTTCTCCAAAGCATGAGAGTGAGAAGTGAAAGTGAAGTCTCTCAGTCGTGTCTGGCTCTTAGCGACCCCATGGACTGCAGCCTACCAGGCTCCTCCGTCCGTGGGAGTTTCCAGGCAAGAGTACTGGAGTGGGGTGCCATCGCCTTCTCCCTCAAGTTGTATAGTAGTCCTTAAATCCTTCCTTCCTTTCTTCTTTGGTACCAGTTGTATGTGATGTTTCACTAAAATTTCTTTTCTTTGTAATGTGTTCTCTTTACTGACCGAATGTGTCATTCCACCAGAGGGTCAAGTACAGCTCTTTCCACAATGCACAAAGCCTCCTCTCCAAAAAGATGCAACTCTCAAGCTTTGGGGGAAGGGGTCCACCCACAGTGCTCCTCTCATTTACAGCTATCAGAAAAATAGGGCGGGAACCAGCCTACATCACATGGACTCCGCCTTGTGTCAACAGCCCTCACAAACTGAGGGGCCCGGCAGCAGCCTTTGACACCACCTGGTACTGTACACTGGAACCAGCTTGCTCGCTCCGCAGAAAGGAAAACAGGTGCCGGCCCTGTTCCGATGGCGGCCGATAACGCCGCCCCTCCAGTCAGGGCGCCATTGTTCTTCTCCTCTGCTCCTTGCCTCCTTCATTCCAAGCAGCTCTGATAAGTCTGTGCACGGGGCAGGCTTGTGTTTGAGTTGGGACTGTCAAACCCATTACTCAAAGAGAGGACGTGGACGTGCTTTGGGAAGGGCAAACTCTGGTCTGAAGGAGTCGGAGAGAATACAGATGATTTATGATTAACTAAATGGCCACACTGTTGAGTTTGGTCTCAGTGACCGCTGTTTGAGTCATGCCTCCTTTGTGGGGTTGGTGTGTCTCCATTGAGGTGTGAGTCAAGAGTGACCAAAGACAAAGGCAGGCAAGAAATTAATGAGTGGTGGGTGTTAGGGCAGTCCAGCATGTTGTCTCCCAGTGAAGGGAGAGGGACCCATTCAACAGGAACTACCTGAATGCAGGAGACAAGAGAGAGGCAGATTTGATGCCTGGGTTGGGATGATCCCCTGGAGAAGGAAATGGCAACCCGCTCCATTGTACTGGACTGGGAAAGCCCGTGGACACAGGAGCCTGATGGGCTACAGTCTGTGAGGTCACAGAGAGTTGGACATGACTGAGCTACTAAACACACACACACACAGACACACCTGAATGAGTCTAACTGGGTTAGCTACTACCTGTGTCGCTGGAAATGTAGAGAAACCTATTTGTAAGAGTGTTTGAGTGAGGTTAATATTCCCCTTAACTGTCTCCACTATCAAAACTTTAGGCTCCTTTGTGAACTTTCATTAGGAGTGAAGAAGCAAAAAAAAAAAAAAAAAAAAAAAAGAGGGTGTTTTCTGGTACCAGCTGGTGTTAGAGCCACAGAGGGTGGGAGCTGGCAGAGGTGTGGGGTTGGCTGTCTGACTTGCCAAATACCCTGGGAGTCTTACATTTTTTTTTGTTTTTCCTGGTTTGGCCTCTTGGAGTATGTTAGTTTTAAAGAGTTTTCCTCCAGAGTTGGCAAGTTGAGTAAAATGTGTGAACACATTAAAAAAGCTAAAGGGTTACACAAAAAGAAGGCTGTCTTATTATTTCATTTTGTGCTGACCACAGCTCTGTGAGGTTGCTATATTGCCTGTTACCATCTTCATTTTTAATTTGTGTAAATTAAGGCTCAGAGAGGTGAGGGTGCCCATCAAAGTCACACAGCTGGCAAGAAGCTGAGCTGGGAGTAGGACCCAGCTCTCTGACCTGGGGTCAGCCTGGCTGCTATGGCAGTGATATCAAATTTAGGAGGCTGTGTAAGGAAGATAGAAACTTGACTTAACATTTCCTTTATCACTTGAGGACTTCTCTGGTGGACCAGTGGTTAGGAATCTGCATGCCAATGCAGGAGATAGGTTTGATCCCTGGTCTGGAAAGATCCCCATATGCTGAGGAGCAACTAAGCCATGAGCTGCAATTACTGAGCCCACATACCACAACTACAGAAGCCTGTGCGCCCCAGAGCACAAGATCTGCAATGAGAGAAGCCACATCAATGAGAAACCCGCGCGCTGCAACGCCGAGTAGCCCCTGCTCGCCGCAACTAGAGAGAGCCTGCACACAACCACGAAGGTCCAGCACAGCTGAAAATAAATCAATTAAAAGAATTTCCATTATCAGTTCAGAAAATGTCCTTTTTCACTTATGAAATGAAATGGGCTCTTTTCTAAATTAAAAATCCCCCATGTGGAAACATCCTACACATGAGAAACACCAGCTTTTTTCCCCCCTGGAATCCCCCAGAACAAAAAGTATTCCCTGAGAGAGTGAGTTTTGCGGCAGCACATGGGGTGTATGTGTGTAACTTTCTCCCAAGTTCCAAGTTATAAGATGGAATTCAGAACACCTTTGGCCTTGAAAACACTTTAACAAGTTAATTTCCCAGGGTAGCCTTTGTAATTTTAGTTCAACTGTAACCCATAGTTAAAACATCGTGATTTGCCAAGAAGTCATTTCCAGTATTACATATTTTTTCTCGCAGATCCACAAAAAATACTTAGGAACTTGTTATTAAATAGGCTTTGTGAGCTAGTGCCTGGACTTAAAGTCCATTTGTAACACTGTTTCTGTTATTAGAGGTGTTATAGGTGCCAAAAAGCCAGCTTACACATTTTAAGAACACTGACAGGTTGCCTCCAGAAGTCTGTGTAGCTGTCTATACTGACTCAACGGCTATTTCTGAAGACTGACTTCCCTTATTGTAAATTTCTCTGGTACCCAAGGGCATTATCAGGCTGGAGTGTGCTATCATTTTTGCTAAAAGGTAAGTAACAGGAAAACACATCAAATGTAAAAACAGATGGTAGATCCCAAACTCTCTGAAGCCTTGTTCCTGATTATTCTCAATTAATCTGTCATCTTCTGTGGTCTTGGCATTCTCTCTTCTAATTTTCCAGTGTTTTAGACACCAACCCCAAGCCCCTTTGTGGTCCTGCATTCTCTAAAAGTGAAGAGAAGGAGAAAAGACTTCTGAGAAGCCTTGTGTAGAAACTGTAGAGTATCAGGGGCTCAAAAGCCCTGTTGTCAGGCAGGACTACTCATTTCTCCATCTATCTGGTGAGCCTAGTCTATCAGAGAAGAAGAAATAAAGAGTGGTAGTTGTTAAATAACGTTTGGTATTTCTATGATATTGATTCTTGTTACATTTTGATTTGTAAACTCTACAAATAAAAGAACTAGCTCTAGTACAACAACGAATGGTTTAGTTGTATGTGGAGAGCTTAATCGTTGCTCATTTTTGCTATCCTGAAAAATTATCTTTAAAGGTGACCTAGTTGATAAGACTATCCAACATTTTACTTTTGATCTTCTTCCTTAGTTCACTGAAAAACACAGTATTTACAAACTATTTTTTTGCTGTTAGAAATTACAAATATACTTCCCTTTGATCTTTTATCAGACAGTCTACATTTGAATTTACATTTAAGACCAAACATCCATTTTGTTACCTTTAATATTACTTTGTTACTAATATTACTTTAATTATTGCAATAATTCTTCCTAGGAGTCCATATAACATGTAAAAGAGTTATGTCAGAACTTTGAACAATTGAATTTATTTCCTGTGTTTATATTTTGCTTGCTGAGACTTTAAAGATGATCATCCTACATTTATATAACTTTGATTAAAAAGAATAATAATTATAGGGCTTCCCTGGTGGTTCAGGGGTAAAGAATCTGCCTGTCAATGTAGGAGACCCGCGTTTGATTCCTGGTCCAGAAAGATCCTGCATGCCTCGGAGCAGCTAAGCCCATTTGCTACAACTATTGAGCCTGTGCTTTAGAGTCCAGAAGCCACAGTTACTGAGCCCCTATCCCCTAGAGCCTGTGCTCCACAGCAAGACAAGCCGCTGCAGTGAGAAGCCCAAACACTGCACCTCCAGAGTAGACCTGCTCACCGCAACTAGAGAAAACTTGTGCAGCAACGAAGACCCAGCGCAGCCAAAAATAAAAATAAACAAATAAAAGTAAAAAATAATAATTACAATTTATGGCCATTACCAATAGTACAGCAATTAATATTTGGACACTCACAAAATATGAAAAGATGGAGATTTGTCTATATTTTTGAATCCTCTTAACATTGTCATTTTCTCATATCCTGCCATGCAGACTGGATTTCAAAACCAAGAATCAAATTTATGTAGTTGCTCACATCTGACTTGAACAAATAAATAAGGGTCTGAGTTATTGCTTTGCCAGCTAACTTTAGCCCTGGATCCATCTTCCCATCATAATTTTCCCTTCTGCTTGCTTCGTTAACCCCCTCCCCCATTGTGATCACTGTCTTCCCTTTATTGTTGCAAACATTTTTTCTCGTACTTGTAGGCCAAGAACCTATTAATTAGGAGCTGGTTTGGGGGCCCCAATGGGAGCTTGTTTGGACCGGGCTCATGAAGCGTTCTCACTCGAGTTGATTCATGGCGTGGCCAGGGTCCAATGGTTGAGTTTTGCTGCGGTCTTTCCGTGAAGGAGCCCGAGCCTGGGGCTGGGGAGCATGGCTGGCTTTTGGCTCTGCTGAGCCTTCCTAATGTGTTTGTAAATCTTTTGAGCTCTGTAAGTAGCCCAGCTTACTAGATGGCTTAAGCACAGAGCTGGAAATCAGCCACTCTCAAGTTCTGATTCTAATATTCCTCATCCAGACGTGAGTGTATCCATTTATAAAAGAGTTATGAAAATGAGTCCCTTTCCAAAGTCCCTAATCAGGTATTTTCCTATCCAGCCACTCTTTGGGGACTATGCTTGTGTGGAATAACTTCACTTTTTCTTATAAATCTGGCATTTCAAGGTCTCTCCCATCTGACTCCAACCTAATTCTTCCTATTTTCATGCTTCCATATTTTGTTCTGTCTTAAAGGAACTTCACTCTATTTCTTTGTGTGTGTGTGTCTTTAAAAAGAATTTTTTTTTTTTATTGGAGTCTAGTTGATTTAGAATGTTGTGTTAGTTTCAGGTGTACAGCAAAGTGAATCACTTACGTACATATATCTGCTCTCTCTCTTTTTATTTTTTTTCAGATTCTTTTCCCTTATAGGCCATTACAGAGTATTGAGTAGAGTTCCTTGTGCTATACTGTAGGTTCTTATTAATTATCTATTTTATATATAGTAGTGTGTGTATGTCAATACCAGTCTCCCAATTTAGCCCTCCCACATTTTCTCTCCCAGTAACTATAAGTTTGTTTTCTACATCCATGACTCTGCTTCTGTTTTTAAAACAAGTTCATTGTATCCCCCCCTTTTTTAAGATTCCACGTACAAGCGATATCATATGATATTTGCCTTCCTCCGACTTACTTCACTCACTATGACCGTCTCTAGGTGCATCCACATTGCTGCAAGTGGCATTATTTTGTTGTTTTTTGTGGCTGAGTAATATTCCACGGTATATACGTACCACGTCTTCTTCATCCATTCTTCTGTTGAGGGCCATTTAGGTTGCTTCCATGTCTTGGTTCTTATAAATAGTGCCGCTGCCCTATTGCTTGACACTGCTCTTTCTGGCTCAAAATCTTGACTCTCTGGAATCTAGGCAAACTCTCTAGAAAATGCCTCCCAGAATCACAGGCTGTTGGAAACAGAAGGAACCTGGAGGACCAGAGAAGCTTAAAGGAGACAGAATGGAATGTTCTGGGACAATGAGGTTACCCTCCTCAGATCTCTTGCTGCTCTTTGAGAGTTTTCCTTCAGACAACACAGCAAGTTACTTTGGGTGCGCTAGTCGGACATGACTGAGCGACTGAATTGAACTGAACTGAAGGTAGCGCTAGTGGTAAAGAGCCTGTCTGCTAATGCAGGAGATGTTAAGAGTTGAGGGTTCGATCCCTGAGTCTGGAAGATCCCCTGGAGGAGGGCATGGCAACACACTCCAGTATTCTTGCCTGGAGAATCCTGCGGACAGAGGAGACTGGCGTGCTACAGTCCGTAGGGTCTCACAGAGTCAGAGCGACTGAAGCGACTTAGCACACAGGCACCCATTCAAGTGACTCTGTGTTTCCTTCTGTTGTTATGCGGCTTATTCACTTCACCCCTATTGTGCTATGAGTCAAGACATTCTATGCTTATATTTTGAAACGAATGACTCCTGAAACAAAACTATTTCCTCTCTAGAGAGGGCTAAATCTTTAAAGCATGAATGAAGTGAGGTGATATTTATAAAACTCTTTGGAATGAAGGGCGAAAGGGCCTTTAAGCAAACACTCAATAATGGAAAAATCAATGAAAATGTCCTTAGGAAAAGAAACTGGCCAATCTGTCTTTCTTTGTAGGTCTCAAATTTCTTTGCTCAAACAGCTTGTCTTGTCTCTGATATTTGCAAGGTCTGCTGTTGGAAAATGTAACATTAAAATGGCAGAACAGTGAATGGCTTTTCAGCTTTGTCAACCACTTGTTTTATCTGTCAATGAATTTTCACGATTCTGCTTTTGAAAACTGCGTCTATATTATTAAGAACACGAGCATTTACGGATGAGCATTTTAGAGGGCTATCCCATAAATATTGAACTACTGGTTAGCTTACTTTATTGAAACTTCACGGAACAGTCTCAGATGCAGCCCATGACCTAGGGCAGGGACAGAAAAAGGCAAAGATGCACAACAGGTGGAAAATGAATTTACAAATGGTGGACATTAAAATGGATTGAGTATCTGAAAGAAATTGCTCAGCAACTGCAGCCCATGCGCACTGATTGGCACCATTAGTCTCCAGCTCTGGCCTCAGTTTTAGCTGATACTACAGCAGGTAGAGGAAAAGACAATGGCACCCTGCTCCAGTCCTCTTGCCTGGAAAATCCCCTGGACGGAAGAGCCTGGTGGGCTGCAGTCCATGGGGTCACTAAGAGTTGGACTCGACTGGACAACTTCACTTTCACTTTTCACTTTCGTGCATTTGAGAAGGAAATGGCAACCCACCCCAGTGTTCTTGCCTGGAGAATCCCAGGGACAGGGGAGCCTGGTGGGCTGCTATCTATGGGGTCGCACAGAGTCGGACACGACTGAAGCAACTTAGCAGCAGCAGCAGCAGCACAGCAGATTGACGGGCTCCCCAGGTGGCTCAGCGGTAAAGAAACTTCTTGCCATGCAAGAGATGCAGGAGATGCAGGTTCGATCCCTGGGTTGGGAAGATCCTCTGGAGGAGGGCATGGCAACCTACTCCAGTATTCTTACCTGGAGAATCCAATGGACAGAGGAGCCTGGTGGGCTACAGTCCGTGAGGTTGCAGGGTTGGACACAACTAAAGAAACTGAGCACACACAGCAGATGGACAATGAACATAAGTATAAGGACAGTCGTGGATGTGCAAGGCTATTCTTTGTAGGATTTAAAATAGCAAAATTTCAAAATAATCTCGATGTCTATCAATAAGGATCAAGTAAATAGATCATAGCACATCTACATAGTAGAATAGTATGCAACTGTTTTAAAAAGTTCAAATCTTCATATATTGATGTGGAAAAATGTCCAAGTCATATTGTTTAATTAAAAATAAAAAAGTAAGGACTTATGGTCCAGTGGTTGAGAATCCGCCTGCCAATGCAGGGGACATGGGTTCAATCTCTGACCTGGGAAGATCTAACATGTCTGTGAGCTCCAGCTACTGAAGCCTGCATGCCTAGAGCCTGTGCTCCGCAACAAGAGAAGCCACTGCAACGAGAAGCCCATGCACCTCAGTGAAGAGTAGCGCTTGCTTACTGCAACTAGAGAAAGCCCTCACACAGTAACGGAGACCCAGTTCAGCCAAAAATTAATTAATTAAATGATAATTTTAAAAAGCAAGATGTTAACCAATGGGTATAGTATGTGATCTTTTGTGTAAAACAATCCAACTGCTAGATATTTGTGTCTGCTTGTATGTGCATGGGATAAGAAAACACGAGACTGATACTGATAACCAGTTGCTTGAGGGAGGGACACTGAAAGACTAGGCTGCAGGAGCCTGGCAGGCTACAGTCCATAGGGTCGCAAAGAATCAGACATGACTGAAGTGACTTAGCCTGCAAGGGAGCCGTTTTTCACTGTGTACCTTTTCGTAGGGTTGGCACCTCTGCAGCTGCCAGGCAGGCTAGGCAGAATGACATTTCTCAGAATTTGTTTTCCTCTACGTTCCAATTCAGTAGGTCCCCAAAGAGATTACTGTGTGAGCTTTGGAGGGTGGACGTGAAGCAGAAGCTGTTTGGTAGTTCAATATATTGTTGCTTATCTGCTGGCTGCCCTCGTAGGCGTGGGGCTGCAGCCTTGCTCTCAGTGAATCACTTTCCTTTGGGATCCTTTTTCAGCCTTTCTGACTTTGGAGCCAGTCTGAATCCTATGTTCAGCTGTGTGATGAGGGCTCCAGCTTCTCCTGCAGGATGCCAGCCTTAGAGGCAGCAACAATCAACACATTTCAACCCATCCTCATGGGTTCTAGCACATTCTTGTGGGTTCCTTGATCTCCTCCACTTTGCATCCACCTTCCTGCTGATCTCAAACTCTGGCATCAGATATGAAGACAATAGTCTTACAGAAATCTCGTAACTGTGCTGTGCTGTGCTTAGTTGCTCAATCGTGTCCGACTCTGCAACCCCACGAGCCCTCCAGACTCTTCTGTCCATGGAATTCTCTAAGCATGAATACTGGAGTGGGTAGCCATTCCCTTCTCCAGAGGATCTTTCCGACCCAGCGATCGAACCCAGGTCTCCTACATTTCAGGCAGGTTCTTCACCGTCTTAGCCCCCAGGTAGGCCTATGACCTATCTTTATTAAAGTCCAGTAATACTGGAAATTAATTATTTATCCTCGTCAGCTCTTCCTTGTTTGTGCAAGTCCACTTCTTTCATATTGGTGCAGCATGGTAACAGAGACAAAAAAAGGAGAAAAGATGAACAAATAAATATCTAGTTATACAAATAAACATAATGGAGGAAATGAACATGACGCTAGGGAGTGAGTAATGGGTTGGGGGTGGCTGGGGAGGAATTTAGAGAAGGTGGTCAGGGAAGGCGTCTCTGAAGAACTTGACATTATGATTTGAAATGGAGTTGGCCTTTGAAGGGGAGGCAAGGGTGTTTGGAGAACTGAAAGGAAGCCATTGATGCTGGAGTGAGGTGGACAAGCAGGAGCCGGGCTTCAGATGAGACTGCACAGGCAGGCGTGGCCAGTCCTGCAGGGCCTTTTAAGGCAGCTCAGATCTTGACATTTTATCTGAAGTGCACCGAAAGCCATTGGGAGTAGGGGTTGGGGGAGAGTGACATAGTGTCTGTAGTCCTGCCTTGGAAAATATCACTGTGCATGCTTAATATAACGCGGTGACATCACTGTGCATGCTTCGTGTAAAACGGATTAAGGGGTGCAGGTGGGAGTCAAGGCAGGACAGTTGGGGCTATTGGAGCAGTTCAGGTGGTGGAAGTGCGTGGCTTTTTAAAATTATTAACATATATATGTTAATACGTAAAAATATGAATAATATAAATGTATGTTTTAATATATTTAATATAATCATAATTTTAAATTATTGACTTTTATATATAAACTAGGGCTACTCCCTAGTTGCGGTGTGCAGGCTTCTCATTGATGTGGTTTCTCTTGTTGCAGAGCATAGGCTGTAGGGCACACGCTTTAGTAGCTGCAGCATGTGGGCTCAGTAGTTATGGCAGAAGGGCATAGTTCTTCCAAGGCATGTGGGATCTTCCTAGACCAGGGATCGAACCTGTGTTTCCTGCATTGGCAGGACAATTCTTTGTCACTGAGCCACCAGGGAAGCCTGATGTGGGTGACTTTGACTGGAGGGAGCGGTAGTGGAGCTGAAAAGAAGTGGATGGAGCTGGCATTTATTTGGGAGGTAGACTAGACAGGATTTGTGCAGGACTGAGTGTGAGGGGGTGAAGGAGAAGGATACAGGACCCATGGCGGGGAGCTGTACTCACCTCCCCTAACCTCTGCGATTGTGTCTGATTGTGTGTTGATTTCCTTGTATTGGCCATCCTAGGATATGTCCATGTGCATCTCTGCTGAGGGACTGAGAGGCTCTGTAACACTTAGACAGGAAATGGGGAGGCGGTTTGAAAAAAGGTCCGCATTTACTTCAGAGCATCGCTCCCAGGTTGTGGGGGAAGGATGGTAATAACTAAAATGATGACAATGGCAATAATGATGATGATGGCTAGCACTGCTTGAGTGCTTACTGCATGCCAGGAACACATCACACCCTACGAGAAGGGAAGGATGTTGTCCTAAGTCTCAAGGTAGCAGGTGGATTAGGTAGATGTGCCCCAGACAGCCTGACTCTAGAGTTTGTTGTCTCTCCCATTCTACCATTTGATTAGCTCTGTGACTATAGGTAGATGGCTCTTCACCGAAATTGCCATTCAGCACCCCATTTGGGGGTGGACCTGGTAAAATGAAGTTCAAATTCCATCAGTATTTGAGACAGAACTGATAATTTTAGAGCCAAATTAAAAATAATCAACACCACTAACAATCAGACAGCAAAAGCCTTAAAAATTGGAAAGGGGTCTCTCCTGGCCTCAGAAGTGGATTGCTGTCAAAGCCCAGGGCTCCCACTGGCTCTTGCCAAGCTGGTCACCCCCCTCGTCTTGGGCTCCCCTCTCCCCCTGCCCAGCGATGAGGGTTAGTCAGCTTTGAAACCTTCAGCTGGGAGCTAATCATTAACTGGCCTGACTTTGGCGCCTCCCGGGCCTTAGCTCCCACCCCAGCTCAGACACAGGACAGTCTGGGACTTCCCTCCCATCCCCCCAAACCTTGGCGATGGCAAGCCTGTACGTTTTTAATTACAGGGAGATCCCCTTATCTGGCCAGTCCTTTTCTCCATTAATTTACACCTTCCGTTATCTTTTCCATCTATTGTCTCTGCCTTGACTGGTCTCCTCCGAGGGGCTCCCGCGCTGTCGCTGCCTCTGTGCTTGGGCAGCCTGGCCCCCAGCTGACCCCTCCAGCAGCCTCATTTGTCTCCCTGCCAGCACTCCTACCCTGACCCCATCCAGGCCCTCTTTGAACTACCTTTGTTCGCCTCCGCCTTCACCTAGAGCTCTCCTTTCTGTTTTTAGCAAGGTCCCTGCCCGTTCCGGGAATTCTCCTGACTCCAGGAGACATGGTTCCTGGGAGCAGAGCCCCTGTGTGTCTCCCAAAAGCTGAGAAGGGGAAGTGGTTGTTTGCATAGCTGGAGGAGTGGGCCTGGAGAACACAGAAGAGGTGGGATTCCCAATCACACGAAAGGGATTGGACGGGAGGCAGGAAGCAGAACCAGCTTTAACTCACATCTCCCAGAAGAAGGCAGGTGTGGAGCGCCTACTGTGTGCCAGCACCTACTATGTGCCCGTGCTGTGTGATGTGTGAAAGACAGGAGACCAGAGGAGCCCTGGTCTGCTGCTGACTGTCCTTTTGCTGGACACTGAGGAGGAGCTAGGCCTTGTCAGGCAAAAAACTACCCAAATATTGACCCCCGGTGGGGGCTGGCCTGTGAAGAATGCCCAGCTCTTTGTTTCTGATTGGTTTTGTTTTGGCCTGTGCCAGCTCTCAAGCTTCCTGTTAACCTCCCCTGTTCCCAGCCTCTTTCAACTGGCAGGTGTTGACACCTGCAGGGGTTTCTATGCCTCTTTTTTCTCTAGGCACCTCTTCAGTCTGCAGTTTCTCCCCAGAATGCCAGTGCTGGGCCAGTCCTGGCGAATTCTGCCGCCTCCTGTGAATTGCAGAAGAAAGTGTGTCCTTTCTGTTGACATCCATGCTTGCTGTGGCCTGCAGCGGAGCGGCAGGCGCAGCTGCTTGATGGAGGGGACTCCCCAGTGCCCAGGATGGGCACCCAGGCCTGGCACCCTGCTGGGTCCATGAGGAAGGCCAGACACTTGCCAAGGCCTGTTTGTTTTTAGGCCAGAAGCTTGAGATTAAAAAAAAAAAAGAATCCAAAAACCAAAACCCTGGACTCCAGAAGGATACATACACAACTGTCATCAGTGAGTGTCCTAGAGGAGGCCAGTGTGGCTGGAGCTGGACTGGGTGGGAGAGCCAAGCTTAAGGGTGATGGAGGCCTTGCGAAAGGTCTTTGGCTCTTGTTCTGCATGAGCTGGGGGCCATGGGAAGGTTTTAAGCAGAGGTGTGACACCATCTAACTTTATGTTTTAAGAGAACTGCTCTGGCTGTTGTTGGAGGATAGACTGAGGGGTCCTGATGGGGGAAGGGAGCCACCTCGGAGGTCATCGCCATAACATAGGAGGGTGGTGATGGCTTGGACCAGGAGTGACCGTGGAGTGGTAAGACAGGGTCAGATTCTGGGTCTGTTTTGAGGAGGGGGCTGGCAGGGCTGTCTCATGGATCGGAGGTGGTGTAGGAGAGAAAGAGAGGAAGCAGGAATGACTTCAAGAGCTTGGCCTGAACATCTTAGCCAGACGGAGTAGCCACGTGCTGAGAATGCGAAGATAAAAAACCATCTCCTGGGCCACGTCTGCATCCTCTTCTGACTCCACAGCAGCTACAGTCACAAAGTGATGGAGGGAAGAAAGCATCTTTGATGCCTGGCGTGGGGCCTCAAGCATGGTCAGCAAGCACTGTGGAAGCAATGGCAAAAGGTGAAAAAGAACAGAAAAGGAGAAGAAATATTTGCTTAATGGTATGTAAGCAGATCTTGGGCTTCTGAGGGCCAAGGGCCCTAGAGTTTGGGACAATGAGTCAAGGAAATGGTAAGGCTAGTATGAGCATACGGGAGAAAGCAATGGCACCCCACTCCAGTACTCTTGCCTGGAAAATCCCATGGATGGAGGAGCCTGGTAGGCTGCAGTCCATGGGGTCGTGAAGAGTCAGACATGACTGAGCAACTTAACTTTCACTTTTCAGTTTCATGCCTTGGAGAAGGAAATGGCAACCCACCCCAGTGTTCTTGCCTGGAGAATCCCAGGGACGGGGAGCCTGGTGGGCTGCCGTCTATGGGGTCGCACAGAGTCGAACACGACTGAAGCGACTTAGCAGCAGCAGTATGAGCATACAGAATCCTTATGGATTCTTGTTTTGGTGTTTGCTGTCTCCAACTCATTAAAAAAAATTGTGAAGCTGTTACAATAATGTCTACTAACAAGAGCTTATCACAGAGATGTTGTAAAGATAAATAAAGTGCTCACTTATGTGTGTTTATGTATTAGTTGCTCAGTTGTGTCCGACTCTTTGTGACCCCGTGGACTGTAGCCAAACAGGCTCCTCTGTCCACGGGATTCTCAAGGCAAGAATACTGGAGTGGGTTGAAATTTCCTTCTCTAGGGGATCTTCCCAACCTAAGGATCAAACCCACGTCTCTTGCATTTTCAGGCGTTTCTTTACTGTTGAGCCACTAGAGAAACCTCACTTACAAGCATGTATATATATCTGAACAAATTTTAGGGTTGATGCTGTATAAAAACAAGGTGCTATTCCAGGGGAAATCCAACCACCTTAGTCAGCTTTACTTTCTCAGCAATCTTAGCTATTTCAACTATGTCAAGGACAAAGAAGTCAGCAAAGAAAGGATATCCAATGATAGTCAGGGATTTTCCAAATTGAAGAGCTTCAGAAGTCCTCATTAGGAGCTGAGGAAGTCCTAGTTTAGAAACATTGGTAACTGGTTTAATTGTCTGGTAACCAGGCCACAGCAGGAGTCAGTAAAGCAGAGTGGTGAATAGCATGACCTCTGCATTCAACACTATCACTTCCCCTCTTGCCTTCAGCTGTGGGAAGAAGAGCAAGTCAATTTCTTTCAAAGACTCTGTGTCCACATCTGTAAATGGAGGATAACGATAATACCTGCTTCATAGGGGAATAATTTCTTCATTTAATCCTGAAGTGCTTAGTACAGTGCCAGGTGTATGGTACCTGCCTAATAAATAGCTATTAATATTAGCATTAATTATCATTATTATAATATCAGCAACAAATTAATCCTATAAATTGGAAAGCTAGAGGCAATATTTATTTATTTTTAAAATTAATTTTTATTGGAGCATCGTTGATTTCGAATATTGTATTAGTTTCAGGGGTACAGCAAAGCGAATCAGTTACACATATGCATATATCTACTTTTTTAAGATTCTTATCCCATGTCGGTCATTACAGGCTATTCAGTAGAGTTTCCTGTGCTATATAGCAAGTTCTTATTAGGTATCTGTTTTATATATGCGTTTGTGCTAAGCCACTTCAGTTGTGTCTGACTCTTTGCAGAGTCCTATGGACCGTAGCCCGCCAGGCTCCTCTACCCATGGGCTCTCCAGGCAAGAATACTGGAGTGGATTGCCATCTTCTCCAGGGGATCTTTTTTACCCAGGAATTGAACCTGTGCCTAGTAGGTATCCTGCATTGGTGGGTGGGTTCTTTACCACTAGCACCACCTGGGAAGCCCATTTTATATATAGCAGTGTATATATGTAAATCCTAATCTGATTTATGTCCCCCTTGCCCTGCTGAAAGCAAATTTTTAAAGTTACAGCCTAACATTAAGAGAAAGAGGAAAAATTATTTTTAAAAAAGCATAAAACTTAAAAATAATAGAGTCACGTCAGTGTAAAGGAAAATAGCTCAGTGCACTTCCATAGCACTTGGAAGCATTATGTTGAACAATCATTATATAATTAACAATACCCCGAGTCACTGAGGTAATAATGTTCAGGCAGGGGCATTGCAGCGCACTGTGTTAAAAGGTGTATTTTAGCTGAAGCAAAGTTTTTGTGCAGGTACTTGTATGAAGCACATTATAAACTAATAATGCCAGATAAACGAAACTCCCTTGTTTGAAAAGTTCCAGGGGTTTATCCCAATGATGACTTAAAAAATTATTTACACATGGGATATGATTGTTTTTGGCTAAATATGTTTAGGGTAATCACAATCTCCTTATATATAAGCCAATGAAGCCGTCTCACGTTTTAAACATGTTGGATACAGAACCTTAAAACTTTGCACAGTTTCCCATGAGATGGATAGAATTAATTGCAGTGGGTGGTGAGTGAACTGCTCAGGGTGTAAGTCAAAGACAGAACTGGTTAGAGACATCAGTTTTCAAATATATTAACAACACACCACACACACGCACACACATGCTCACACACATGCACATACACACTGTCACATGACACTTATCTCAGGAAAACATTATTATCAAACCACAAATTAGGATCTATCAGATGAGAAGTATAGATATCCTGAAGGGGGCAGTGGAATAGAATATTTACACTATAGAACTTCCTGAATCACATCCTTGCCTGATGCGGGTTTTTCCCATTATCTGGACAAATCTTGGGTTTCCAAGGGCCACCTGGTCTCTCCAACTTGGGCTCTTGGGCTCATTTCTTGCTCTTCATCTGTTCCAATAATTTCGTTCTGAGAACTATACTCAATATCGTTTAATAACCTATAATGGAAACAAGTCTGAAAAAGAATATATATATATAAACTCAGTTGTGTCCGACTCTTGGCAACCCGGTGGGCTCCTCCGTCCTTGGGATTTCCCAGGCAAGAATACTGCAGTGGGTGCCTTCTCATACTTCAGGGGATCTTCCCGATCCAGGGATCGAAACTGCATCTCTTGTGTCTTCCGCATTGGTAGGTGGATTCTTTAACCACTGTGCCATCTGGGAAGGCCCATAGACACACAGATCACTGAATCACTTTCTGTATACCTGAAACTAACACAGCATTGTAAATCAACCACAATTCAATTTTTAAAAATAAAGAGGAAAAGAAATTCCCTTTGATCCCAGTCAGGGCCCCTGTTGGGCTCTTTTGTGGCTGGCGGGGCCGCATCTCAGTCTCTTCAAATCTGAGCCTATAACAGAGAATTTGGTCCCTGACAGGCTCTCAGTAGATGTGTCAAATGGGATTGAATCAGCAGTTCTGAGAATTCGCCGCACCGCCTCGCTTCCTGAGCCACCTGGGCTAGTACCTCCCTGCAGACGGCCTTGTCCTGCCTCCCTGGGGGAGCCAGGCTGCTGCCTTCCTCTCCTGGGGACGAAGGGCCTGGCCAACGATGGCCACAGGAGCCTGCTGTTCTCTTGTGGATTGCCTGAAGCCGCATTTTCTCCGACGCTTGGCTGTGCTAATGACTCCTTCCCCTCCTGGTGCTAAAACCTTGGGCTAGAAAATGAAATCAAGGGAGGGGGTGGGAAGGAGGGAGGGGAAGGAAAGCAGTTGCAAGCGGAACAAGGTCACCCATCTGCGGACGCGGTCCACACTCCTTATCTGTGACGCCACCAGCCCCAAGGTCCCTTCATTAAAACAGTTGAATCACCTCAATGATAAAATGAACTAAATTCCAGCCTTCTGCCTTAGACATAACAGAGCTTGTCTTGATACTGAGGCTGCCCTCCTGATGGGCATGTGGCTCCTCTCCTCCCTGAAGCCCTGAAGGCGGAGAGGAAACCCAGCCGAGGGCGGGGAGGGTGGGGGCAAACTGCACAGGGACAGGCTCCCTCCTGCACCAGTCGCAGGGCTGGTGACAGTTTTCCTGCCTGGGCAGTCAGACAAGCCTGTCTGCAAGGCTCTGTTTCCTGGGCAGGTGAGAGACAGAGCTCCTGCTTTCTGACAGGCCTGGGACAATACCTCGCCATTCCACACCTCTGCAGGGGACAGGGGGTGAGCGGGCCAGGCTCCCTGAAGCCAGGAAGTCAGAGCGCCTTGAAGGCTGTGATCTGTGTACCCAGAGGAGACATGGAGAAATGTGTGGGGTAACTCTGCCCTTGGTAGAGTGGCTGGGATGGGAGGGCAAGTTCATCCAGGAGTTGTGTGACCCTGGGCAAGTCGCTGGGTCTTAATTTCTCCAGTAGTGAAATAGGAACAGTGACCACTATGTCCTAAGATTTAAGTGTATTTGAAGGTTCTAGCATCTGCTTGGAATATTGTAGTGCTCAAGGAATGTTTGGTCGTTCAATGATTGCTAAACAAACCTGTTAGATAAATATTAACGCAACTACCAAAACCAAGGCAAAAAGTTAAAGCGGGGGTGAGGCTGATGTAGAATTTCCTTCAGATTTTAAAAACACATGAAAGCATGATGAATGCTATTATGCACTTTCCATTTTCCTCTAGCTTTACTGAGATATAATTGACACACAACATTGTGTAAATTGGAGGTGTATAACGTGATGATCTGATAGACGTATCAGTTCAGTTCAGTTCAGTTGCTCAGTCGTGTCCAACTCTTTGTGACCCCATGAACCACAGCACACCAGGCCTCCCTGTCTATCACCAATTCCCGGAGTCCACCCAAACCCATGTCCATTGAATCTGTGATGCCATCCAGCCATCTCATCCTCTGTCGTCCCCTTCTTTTCCTGCCTACAATCTTTCCCAGCATCGGGGTCTTTTCAAATAAGTCAGTTCTTCACATCAGGTGGCCAAAGTATTGGAGTTTCAGCTTCAGCATCAGTCCTTCCAATGAACACCTAGGACTCTCGCCTAGGATTGACTGGTTGGATCTCCTTGCAATCCAAGGGACTCTCAAGAGTCTTCTCCAACACCACAGTTCAAAAGCATCAATTCTTCGGTGCTCAGCTTTCTTCACAGTCCAACTGTCACATCCATACGTGACCACTGGAAAAACCATAGCCTTGACTGGACGGACCTTTGTTGTCAAAGTAACATCTCTGCTTTTGAATATGCCATCTAGGTTGGTCATAACTTTCCTTCCAAGGAGTAAGCATCTTTTCATTTCATGGCTGCAATCACCATCTGCAGTGATTTTGGAGCCCAGAAAAATAAAGTCAGCCACTCTTTCCACTGTTTCCCCATCTATTTGCCATGAAGTGATGGGACCAGATGCCATGATCTTAGTTTTCTGAATGTTGAGCTTTAAGACAACTTTTTCACTCTCCTCTTTTACTTTTTATCAAGAGGGCTCTTTAGTTCTTCTTCACTGTCTGCCATAAGGGTGGTGTCATCTGCATATCTGAGGTTATTCTCCAGGCAATCTTGATTCCAGCTTGTGCTTCTTCTAGCCCAGTGTTTCTCATGATGTATACACTGTGAAATAATGATCACAATACTGTTAATGTGCCCATCACCTCATAGAATCACTTTTGTGTGTGTGCATACATGTATATGTGTGTGTGTGGTGAGAATATTTAAGAGCTACTCTGTTAGCAACTTTAAAGTATGCAACACAGTGTCATAAACTGTAGTCACTATGCCATGATTAGATCTCTAAAACTTACTCAACTGGAAGTTTGTACCCTTTGGCCAGTGTCTCCCCATTTCCCCCATCCCAGCCCCTGGTAACCACCTCCCTACTCTCTGTTTCTGTGTGTTTGGCTTTTTGATTCCACATATAAGTGAGATCATTCAGTATGTACCTTTCTCTGTCTGACTTGACTTCACTTAGCCTAATGCCCTTAGGGTCCATCCATTTTGCTGAAAAAGGCAGGATTTAATCAGGAATAAAAAGAAGAAAATTCATTTTTTAATCTAATGATTTATCTTGGAGATGATGTGAAATCAGTACCTGTAGATCTGTCTCATTCTTTGTAAAACACGACTGCCTGAGAGTCATGAACCTGTTACAGGAGCCTCTATTCATTGACAAGTGCATATAAGTCTTTTGCTACATTCTACCTTGTCACCATGAGGAGCCTTGAACATCTTTCTTGGAGCACGTGCATCAGTATACCTCTAGTCCTACACTTTCCAAAAGCATAACTAGCAACTTGGGTAAAAATACAGAAGGGCACACTTTTCAATTTTGTGAAATGGGGAGATAGTATAATTGGTGGGCACTGTATTAATGGACTTGACCATTCTTCTCTTCACTCTAGTCATAGGTTTGAGTTAGGTGTGTGCGTGCTCAGCTATGTCTGACTCTTTGCATGCAGCCTCATGGCCAGGCTCCTCTGTCCATGAGATTCTTCAGACAAGAACACTGGGGTGGGTTGCCAACCCCTCCACTAGGGGATCTTTCTGACTCAGAGATCGAACCCTCGTCTGTTGTGTTTCCTGCATTGGTGGGCAGATTCTTTACCACTAGTGCCACCTGAGAAGCCCATATAATTGTATGCTGCTGCTGCTGCTGCTAAGTCGCTTCAGTCGTGTCCGACTCTGTGCGACTCCAGAGACGGCAGCCCACCAGGCTCCCCCGTCCCTAGGATTCTCCAGGCAAGAATACTGGAGTGGGTTGCCATTTCCTTCTCCAATGCATGAAAGTGAAAGTGAAGTTGCTCAGTTGTGTCCGACTCCTAGCGACCCCATGGATTGCAGCCCACCAGGCTCCTCTGTCCATGGGATTTTCCAGACAAGGGTACTGGAGTGGGTTGCCATTGCCTTCTCCGATACAGTTATATAGTGAAGTCGCTCAGTCGTGTCCGACTCTTTGCGACCCCATGGAAGGTAACCTACCACGTTCTGCGGTCCATGGGATTTTCCAGGCAAGAATACTGGAGTGGGCTGCCATTTCCTTCTCCAGGGGATCTTCCCAACCCAGGGATCGAACCCGGGTCTCCTGCATTGCAGACAGACGCTTTACTGTAGATATGACATATGTGTTTACATGTTATCTCTACCGTTTATATATTGAGTACCTTACAATATGCCAGATACTGTTATAGGTACTCGGGTTCCATCAGTAAATGAAACCAACCAAGATCCCTGCCTTCATGGAGGTGATAAGCTAGCAAGGGGAGACTGATACTGATAAACATAACAAATATGGAAATTATATAGCGTGTCAAAAGGAAATAAGTGCCGTGGAAAAACGGGGAAAAAGTAGAAGAGAGATGAGGGATTCTAGAGTCCAGGTGTGACCCTGATGCTCATTTCATGATATATTTTTGTGATTTAAAGTGTGGCACATAATGGTGAAAGACATTTCAAATGATTGAATGGAATTCAAATGAATGAAAATTTCCTAACTGGCCAGGTCTGCAGATTCTCACTAACCTAGCCACCCTCTGCTGGGAAAATGCCAAGATGTCAGCATTCCATTTAAGCTGTGTCATCCACAGGGCAGGGCAGGACGGTTGTATTCTTGCAGATGGTGACATCATGCTGTTGTCACAGGTGAATTTACTGTCATCAGAAACCCCTGGGAAGGGGTTCACAGACTTAGAAAACAGACTTGTGGTGTCGGGGGTTGGGTGGGGAAGGATTGGGAGAAGGGATAGTTAGGGAGTTTGGGAAGGTTGTGTACATATGGCTGTTCTCAAAATGGATAACCAACAAGGGCCCACTGTGCAGCACATGGAACTCTGCTCAGTGTTATATGGAAGCCTGGATGGGAGGGGGGTTTGGGAGAGAATGGATACGTGTACATGTATGGCTGAGTCCCTTCGCTGTTCAGCTGAAACTACCACAGCATTACCGCAGCTATACCCTAACACAAAATAAACAGTTTAAAGTTTGAAAAGAAAAAAGAAAGAAAGAAACCTTTAGGGTAGTTGTTTTTCAGAAATAACTATTATTCCAAATAATCTTTATTCTGTTCCAATTAGGATTATATTTTTCATCTTTTTTTTTTTTTTAATTTTTCATCTTTAGTGCAGCACTTGACCACCAGGGAAATCCCAACTGCTTTCTTATCAACAGAGAAACTGGACTTTTTCCCCTCTCAAATGGAATTTATATACCTCAAAGGGAGAAAAGGTTTGCAGTAGGAAACAACAGGCCTGGACTCCCCTAGTGGTCCAGTGGTTAAGAATCTGCCTGCCTAAGTAGGGGACACGGGTTCGATCCCTGGCCTGGGAGCTAAGATCCCACGTGGCGTGAGCAACTAAGCCTGGGTACCATACCTACCGAGCCCGCACTCTAGTTTCCATGCTCCTTGACAAGAGAAGCCACTGCAGTGAGAAGCCCTGACTACAGAAAGCCCTCGTGCAGCAAAAAAGCCAAAAAATAATAAATAAGTACATAAATAATTTTTTTTTTTTTAAAGAAAGAAAGCGACAGGCCTTAGGCAGGGGGGTGCGTAGCATAGTAATGTTTCTCCTTCTGCGCTTCCAGAGGCAGACAAACAGCCAGGAAACAGAGAGCGGATCTATGACAAGGGGATCTTTACCTTTTTTTTTTTTTTTCCCCCGTTTTACCCCAACCCTGAGCTGTGCACTTGAATAATCTTGGCTTCCGGAGAGCAGGCTACTGTAATGATAATCCAGGAAGTAAACTGCTCTTTGAAAAGCAAAGGAGAAACCAATCGACTAAGTATTTATTTATATTTAATGCTCCAGGGCTTCTGTTTCCAGCTTTGAAGAGTTCCTGGCAAATGCTTCTTGAAGTCATTAATCCCAGCGGCAAATCTAAATGTCTTTGGGGTTGCTCCTGGTCCTTGGAGCCTGGCATACTGTGTGTTTATAACCCATGAGCTTCCCAGAAAGAGACGTGGGTAGGGAGGGGCTGGTGGCAGCAGAAAAGACAATAAGGAGTAGATCTGGTTTGAGTCTCTGCTAGAATGCTAGAATCTCTGGTCAGAAATGAATTCCCTGGGATGCATGGATGGATTTGGTTTTTTCAAGTGCCGATGACCCGCCCACAGCTTTGCCCAGAAGTCAGGCACTGACCCCTTGACTCATCCCATCTGTCTGGCTCTGGCTCAGTCTGGAGATCCCTGGTGACTGACATCAGCTCTGGCCCACATTAAGGTGGGGTGGTGGATGTTTAGTTGCTCAGTCGTGTCCAGCTCTTTGCGACCCCATTGACTGTAGACCACCAGGCTCCTCTGTCCATGGGATTTTTCCAGGCAAGGTTCCTGGAGTTGGTTGCCATTGTCTTCCTCACGGGATCTTCCCAACCCAGGCAGTGACCTTGGGTCTCCTGCGCTATAGGAAGATTCTTTACCGACTGAGCTACCAGAACTGACTTCAAAAGCAGTTTTTTTTGTTTTTTTGGTAATGAGCAAGCAATCTTGGTTCATGACAGAAAAGTTAGAAACTGCAAACAAGCAACAAAAAGAAATAGAAAAGAAATCCTACATGGTTCTCTCAAAAACAATCATGCTTGCTACATTTTACTTATTTAAGCATACACAGAGACATATAAACAAAAATGTATGATTCTGTGCATATTATTTTATAGCCTGTTTCCCTCACTTTAACGGTATTTTATTATAGACCAGTAAAGATATACCAAGACCACTGTTTTTAAAGGGAATTCCCTGGCAGCCCAATGGTTAGGACTCCCTGCTTTCACCGCCATGGGCCTGGGTTCCATCCCTGGCTGGGGAACTAAGATCCTGCAAGCTGCCTGGAACGGCCAATAAATAAATAAATAAATAAAGGCTGTAGAGATTATCCCTGGATGTGTGCTCAGTTGCTCAGTCATGTCTGACTCTTTGCGGCCCCATGAAGTATAGCCTGCCAGCCTCCTCTGCCCATGGAATTTCCCAGGCAAGAATACTGGCAAGGGTTGCCATTTCCTTCTCCAGGGAATCTTTCCAATCCAGAGATCGAACCTGCGTCTCTTGCATTGGCAGACGGATTCTTTACCACTAGCGCCACCTGAATGGCTGTATCAAAATACATTAAACCAGTTCCTCTATTTGGTGATTTAATGGCTACAGTCATTTGCTAGGGCTGATTTAACATAGTAGCATAGACTGGGTGGCTTAACAACAGGCATTTGTTTCCTCTGAGGCTTGGCGGCTGGAAGTCCCAGATGACAGTGTCAGCAGGGCTGGTTTCTTCTGAGGCCGCTGCTCTCGGCCTGTGGATGCTGCCTCTAACGTGTGTCCTCCCGCCGTCTTTCCTCTGTCCTGTCTTTGTCCTAATCTCCTCTTCTTATAGAGACACCAATCATACTGGATCAGTGCCCACCCTAATGACCTTGCTGTAACTTCACCACTTTCTTAAAAACCTCTGTCTCCAGAATGGAGCACGCCTGTGCTGTTGGTACAGCTACTATGGAGAACAGAATGGAGGTTCCTTAAAAAACTAAAAATAGAGCTACCATATGACCCTGCAATCCCACTTGTGGGCATATATCTGGAGGAAAACATAATTCAAAAGGATACATGCACCCCAGTGTTCACTGCAGCACCGTTTACAATAGCCAAGACGTGGAAGCAACATAAATGTCCATCAACAGAGCAATGGATAAAGCAGATGTGGTGCATATATACAATGGATATTACTCAGCTGTTAAGAAGAATGAAATAATGCCATTGGCAGCAACATGGATGGCCCTAGTGTCATACTGAGCAAAGTAAGACAGACAGAGAAGGAGAAATATCGTATGACAGCCTTTATATGTGGAATCTAAAAAGAAATGACGCAAATGAACTTATAAAACAGAAAGAGACTCACAGTCTTAGGAAACGAACTTATGGCTGGCAGGGGCAAGGGATAGTTAGGGAGTTTGGGATGGTCATGTACACACTGCTGTATTTAAAATGGATAACCAACAAGGACCTACTGTATTGCACAGGGAACCTGCTCAATGTTATTTGGCAGCTTGGATGGGAGGAGGGGTTTGGGGGAGAATGGATACATGTATATGTATGGCTGAGTCCCTTCACTGTTCACCTGAACCTACCACAACATTGTCAATTGGCTATACTCCAATACAAAAAAAAGTTAAAAAAAAAAAAAGCCTATCTCCAAATACAGTCACATTCTGAGATACTGAGGAATATGACTTCAATATGCAAATTGTGAGGGACATCCTCCAACCTATTTTTAGAAGGCTTCCCATGGGCCAGGAAATGTGCTGAGTGCTTCACGTAAGTCATCTCATTTAATCCCTTAATAACCCTAATATGTAGGTACTATTACTAACCCCATTTCACAGATAGTGACACCGTGGCACGGAGAGGTTCAGTAACTAACCTCAAGGTCACACAGCTAATAAACAATGGAGCTGCATCAAACCAGCCAGTTTAGCTTGAGTCTGTGTTTTTAGGCGTTTTGATACCCTTGTAATTAACCTTGTAAGTTACGACTCTACTATTATTTCCTCTATACTTAATTGATTCTTTAGGATAACATTTCAGGGTGAACGTGTATGAGTATTTTAAGCATTAAAAAAAATATATATTTTATTTATTTATTGGCTGCTCCAATAAATATTAGTTGCAGCATGCAGGCTCTTTTAGCTGTGGCATGTGAATTCTTGGCTGGGGCATGAGGATCTAGTTCCCTGACCAGGGATCTAACCTGGGCCCCTTGCATTGGGAGTGCAGAGTCTTAGACACTGGACCATCAGGGAGGTTCTTAGCACTTTAGTACTTTAAACACAAACTTGCCTCCCGCAACACGAGTTACATTTACATTTCCAGTGGCAGTGTATGAGGGGCTGCAAGACAGCTCTTGGTGGTTGAGTCCAAATCACTGGTGTGGGATTGTATGTCTGTGCACATTTACATCTGAGCCTTCATAAAACTGAAGATGGGCACAGACCTAGGAAAAACGAGCCATGATCAGGCTCTGTGAAGTTCTTCTCTCAGACCTTCATTCTTAGTTTGTCCATCCTGTTGTGCAAAGAAGAATACGAAACAGTTACAAATGAAGTGGGCAGTTTGATGAATGATGCACAAGATAAATTTTATCTTGGAAGTGAAAAGAGAAATCCCATAGGAAAGCTTTTCGGTGTATTTTTTCCCCTTAAGTTGGGTTTATTGAGATACATTTTACAGACAGTAAAATTCACCTGTTCTAATTAATTTATTTTTTAAACTTCTTCTTCTTCTTCTTCTTTTTTTTTTTTTACTGTATTGGAGTATAGCCGATTAACGAACAACGTTGTGACCATTTCAGTGACACTCAGGTTCTTGACGTCTTGTTGAAGAAATAATGCAGTGAGAGACAAAGTGATAGATGAGAAGTGGATTTATTTAGAGAGAAACACACTCTGCAGAGTGTGGGCCATCTCAGAAGGTGAGAGGCCAAGTCACGGTTTTAGATATGGTTCTCTGAATTTTGATACACCCATGCAGTCGTATAACCACTGCCACAATCAAGACATGGGACATTTCTATCAAAAGTTTACTTGTGGGGACTTCCTTAGTGGTCCAGAGGTTAAGACTCTGCGATTCCAGGGCAGGGGACATGGGTTTGATCCCTGGTTGGGGAACTAATTGTTCCGTGCCCTTAGGGCTGTGTGGCATAGCCAAAAAAAAAAAAACAACAAGTTCCTTTGTGCTCTTGTGTCATCAAGCTCCATCCCCAGACCCTGGCAACTACTGATCTGTGCTCTGTCTCATGGATTTGCCTTTTCTGGGATGTTTCATAAGTGGAATCTTGTACTGTGTGGCCTTTGGAATCTGGTTTCTTTCACTTCACCTGGACTTCCCAAGTAGCTCTAGTGGTAAAGAACCTGCCTGCCAATGCAGGAGACCCAGGAGACCCAGGTTTGATCCCTGGGTCAGGAAGATCCCCTGGAGGAGGAAATGACAACCCACTTCAGTATTCTTGCCTGGAGAATTCCATGGATGGGGAGCCTGGTGGGTTATAGTCTACAGGGTCGCGAAGAGTCAGACATGACTGAGCACATTTTTTCATGTAGCACAAAGCATCTGAGATTCACCTCCTTGCCGTGTGCATCCTCTTACCACTGGGCAGTGTGGATGGAGTAGCGTGGCAGTAAGCCTGGATATACCACGTTATTTTATTTTATCCATCCACCAGCTGAGCAGACACTTTTCAGCTTTTTACTATTGTGAATAAAAACCGCTATAAGCATTCCTGCACGTGTTTTTGTGTGAACATGTTTTCATTAATCTTGGGTATATACCTAGAAGTAGAATTGCTAAGTCATGTGGTAAGAGTATGCTTAATTTATAAGAAACTGCCAAACTCCTTTCTGAAGTGACTGTGTCATTTTGCATTCCCATCCCCCATGTGTGAGAATTCCAGTTTCTTTGCTTTCTCATCAGAACTTGACATGGGCAAATTTCCTTTCCTTTCTTTCTCTCCCTCCCCTACCCCTTTCTTTTTAGTTTAGCCATTTGAGTAGGTATTTCTGGTTTGTAAATAAGTTCGTTTGTACCGTTATTTGTAGGTTATACATATAAGTGATAGCATATGCTATTTGTCATTCTCTTTTTGACTTACTTCACTTTGTATGATAATCTCTAGGTCTGTTGCAAATGGCATTCTTTCTTTTTTATGGCTGAGTAATATTCCATTGTATATATGTACCACATATACTTTATACAGTCCTCTGTGGATGGGCATTTCGGTTGCTTCCATGTCCTGGCTATTGTAAATAGCGCTATGATGTACCTTTTCAAATTGCAGTTTTCTCTGTATATGACTAGGAGTGGGATTGCTGGGTCATATGGTAGTTCTTATTTTTAGTTCCTTAAAAGGAACCTCCATACTATTTTCCACACAGGCAGCACCAATTTACATTCCCACCAGCAGTGAATATCTTTCAAGGTGCTCATTTGCCATTCACATGTCTTCTTTGGTGAAGTATATGTTCAGATATTTTGCCCATTTTTATTTATTTATTTATTTATTTATTTTTGCCCATTTTAAAATTAGGTTTTGTTTTCTTATTATTGAGCTGTGAGAGTTCTTCACACATTTTGGATACCAATCCTTTATCAGCTCTGTCTTTTTCTCTCAGTCCGTGACTTATTTTTTAATTTTCTCGACTACATCTTTAGAAGAGAAGACATTAAAACTTTGATAAAGTCCAGTTTATGAACTTAAAAAAAAAACACACACAACAGTTTCTGCTTTTGTGTCCTACCTAAAAATTTTTGCTTAACCCAAGGACATAAATATTTTCTCCTGTTTCTTTTTAGAAATTTTATAGTTTTAGCTTTAGGATTGTGGTCTGTTTAGAGTTAATTTTTGTATATGATGCAAGGGATGGGTTGAAATCCTTTTTTTTTTTTTGGCTTATGAATATTCAGCTGTTTCAGCTCTATTTGTTGAAGCATGAGGGCGTCTTATGATTTCTAATACTTAATAAATCAGTAAGGAATGTGAATTATTTCTGCTGGAGAGCAGTGGGGATGAGACCTGGAGGCAGCTGCTGGAAGTCTCTAGTTTTGTGGAAGTCATGCTGAGCCCAGCCTCCTTCCTCCTGCTCAGCCTTCAGATGTGAAGTGAAGGATGCTGAGGAGGACTCCCACCTGGAACACCTTTCAGGGGCTCAGTAAAGGTGGTACCTGAGGGACTTCCCTGGTGGTTCAGTGGTTAAAACTCTGAGCTCCCAATACAGGGGTGTGGGTTCGATCCCTGGTCAGATAACTAAGATCCCACGTGCCATGCAGCATGGCTCCAAAATTAAAAAAATAATAATAATAATTTAAAAGATTAAAAAACAGCAAAAAAGATGGCACCTGAGATTGAGGGCATCCTGGAGGCACGTGTGGGAGGTGAGGAAAGCCTGTTTGCAGCCACCCTCGGCACCCCATGGATGCATTTCTGTGCCCCCAGAATCACAGACGAATCTGCTCCTTCCTTGTTCAGATGGAAACGCCAAGACTGAGAGAGGCCAAGGCACTTCTTCGCCAACATGTGGCCAGTGAGTCCCACAGACCCCGATTCTGTGTTCTGCTGATTGAATATCCAGTTGCCTCCCAGCTTGTCCACTGACGGGACTCTTAGCTTCTCAAAGTCACTGTGTCCAAGTTGGAATTCCTTCTTCTCCCTCCCACCCTTCACTTCCCCCCATCCCTTCTAGCTCTTTGGTTTCTTTTTAATTTTTGGCCGCACCCCATGGCACGTGGGACCTTAATTCCCCAGCCAGGGATCGAACCTGCACTCCCTGCATTGGAAGATGGAGTTTTAGCCACCAGACTGCCAGGGAAGTCCCCAGCTACTCTCCATCTTGAATCTTCTGTTAGTAACGTTTTATCAACCACCCAGCGAAGAGCTGGGAAAGATTGAAGGCAGAAGGAGAAGAGGGTGGTAGAGGATGAGATGGTTAGCTAGAATCACGACTCAATGGACATGAAGTTGAGCAAACTCCAGGAGATAGTGAAGGACAGGGAAGTCTGGTGTGTTGCAGTTTACCCGGTCGCGAAGAGTTGGACACAACTTAGCAACTGAATACCAACCAACCACCCAGCTGCCCAAACAAGAAACCAGGAAGCCCCTAGACATGCCCTCCCTTTCCTCCCACACCAGGTTAGCACAAAGCTGAACTGCATCCTCCTTTCCAGCCTACCTTAATGGTATGTCTTCCTTTCACCCCTTCCTGGTACTCCCTTGGTTCAGAAAGACACCATCTAGCATCTGGACATTGGACATGTCCTTCCAGGTGGCTCCCCTTCTCCCCAGTCTTCCATCTATCACCTGCACCATAGCCCATTGATCTTTCCAGCATGCATTCTTGATAACATCCCTTCTCAGCTTCAAACTCTTGTGGCTCTGTGTCACCTCCTTGATAAAGATCAGACTCTCTAGCTTGGCAGGCTCAGACAACAAAGCATCTGCCTGCAGTGAAGATCCCTGGTTCAATCCCTGGGTCTGGAAGATTCCCTGGGGAAGGGAATGGCTACTCACTCCAGTATTCTTGCCTGGAAAATTCCATGGACAGAGGTGGCTGGTGGGCTAGAGTCCATAGGGTTGCAAAGCGTCGGACACGACTGAGTGAGTAAACAGCAGCAACTCCAGCTTGGCACTTGGTTCTGACACAGGCTTGGGCTACACACCCCGTCGCCCCTTGTACTTTAGCAATAAAAGGCTCTTATTGTGTGTCTGCTTCTCTTCCCGTCTGACTGCAATCTCACTGAAACAGCATGTTTACACACCTGTCTTCCTTACTAGACTGCGACATGCTCGATACACATTTGTTTAATGTCCACCATCACATGTCAGATTTATAGCAATATTAGGATGTTCTGTTGTCCCTTTGCCTCTTAATAATTTTAAACTGAAGATCAGGAGGGCTGAGTTTTAGGATGGTCCGAATCCTGACTACCTTGGAGTTATTTTCTGCAGTGAAGAATGGTTGTCAGTGAAAATGCCATCAGTGAGAATAATATTGTTTTGTGCTTAGTTGACCATTTTGCTGTCTGGAAAACATGATAAATCAACCAACAAGGCGTTGGGGGTCTTTCAGGCTGCTTTGGGAGGAAGATGAAGTGCTAGTGATGAAAGACAAGTCTGTTCCAAACAGAATTCATTATTTTGCCACCATCTCTCCACCCCATAGGCTTACCGCAGCAGCTCAGTGGCAAAGAATCCGCCTGCAATGCAGGAGACACAGGTTTGATCCTTGAGTCAGAAAGATCCCCTGGAGAAGGAATAGGGAATCTACTCCAGTATTCTTGCCTGGAGATTCCCATGGATAAAGGAGTCTGGCAGGCTACAGTCCATAGAATCACACAGAGTCAGACACAACTGAAGCAACTTATCGCACACTCTTGCACAAATCTTCATTGCAGTGCTTGGTCTTGTCTAGTTGTGGCAATCACCCAGTAGATGTGGCACGCTAGCTTAGCTGCCCCTTGGCATGTGGGATCTAAGTTCCTGGACTGTGGGTTAGACCTTTGTGCTCTGCACTGGGAGGTGGATTCTCAACCAACGGACCATCAGGGAAGTCTCTTTGTCTTCTTTTTCTGCGTAGATGCTCCCATGCAGCACAGTTACTGGTAAAGCTGCCCCCTCCCTCCCTCCATTCATTCATTCGCTATAAGGCTGGTATCTGTTTTTCCTAATGTCTCCCACCCAGTACAGGGACTTTGCAGACAGAAGCCATCCTTGGGGGCTGGGCCAAGTGTAAAGTCTTAGCTCACTGCCTTGCTTGTCATCAATGCCCTGACTTCCTTCCTGAATACCTCCTTGGGTTGTTTCCTTCCTCTTCCTTCCTTGTTTAGAATAAACTCTCTCGGACTTCCCAGGTGGCCCAGTGGGTAAGAATCCACCTGCCAGTGCAGAGGACATGGGTTCAATCCCTGGTCAGGGAAGATTCCACATGCTGTGGAGCAACTAAGCCCGTGTCCCACAATTACTGAAATCTGCATGCTCTATAGGGTCCACGACAAAGAGCAGCCCCCACTCCCCCAAACTAGAGAAAGCCTTCGAGCACCAATGGAGGCCCAGCATAGCCATAAATAAATGAAATTATGTGTTTTTAAGAAAGAATACCCCCTCTCTCCTTTAACTAGGAACTCCCCTGTATAAAATCCCGATGTACTCTGAAGTCTGGCCTTCCAGAAACAGACCACTGAAACTTCCACAGACAAGTCTTCCCACCGTGTCCAAGGCTCAGATTTCCATGTGGAGAACGGTCTCATAGGCACATCTTTTTTTTTTTCCCCAACAGTTTCATCTCTTCCTCAAAAATGAACAACCAGTCATTTGAGGAGTGAGAAAGACTGAGTAGGAGGGAAATATGGGGCAAAAAGAGGCTAATTTGAGGACCTGGAGAAAAAGAAATCCTGAGGAGACAGGAATGGGAGTCTCTCAGAGGAACCCAGGGGTTGGAGATTTCAGCAGATCCTGGTGACCTTCACGTCCCTCCTGATCCTGTTCACCCCCAGCCCATCGCTCAGGGCGTCAGCACCACCCCCTTCCCTCTTGCCACTACCTTCCACATCCTGCCTGTCACCATTCTGTCTTACTTCTTCAAAATGTCTCTAAGGGACTTCCCTGGTGGTTCAGTGGTTGAGACTCTGGTCTGCCACTGCAGGGGGGTGCGGGTTGGATCCCCAGGCTGGGAAGTAAGATCCCATATGCCAAAGGCCAGAAAAAAAGAGGGAAGGCAGAGAGAACACGGGGCCACCCACTGTGCTGGAGTCATTAACCTCTGCCTCACCTGTTAAAAAAAAAAAGTCTCTAGGATTAGCCATTTCTTTTCCATCCCATCTCTTTCCATCATTGAGGCTGATCTTGCTCCTCTGCATTGGCTCTGCCTCTAATCACCATCAGTCCTCCAAATACACCCCTCTAATGGTGCCCCATCCTGGGTTAAAGAAATGTCAGCCCCCAGCAGTGGGGGGCAGGGAGGGAGGGACAGGGATGTGCTTCCTTCCTACTCTGCACACTGGGTTCTTACTCCCCTGAAAGAAACCCTTCACTGCAGCTTCCAGAGGGTTCCCATCACACGCAGCCACCCCATCCACTAGCTGAGATGGTCCTTTCTCCGGTCCTCCTGCCTGCACCCTACCTACCACCCACGAACCATCCTCTCACATCCTCTCATCTCCTGCTTTGCTTGCACATGGAACATGCCTACCCCTGCGGTGGACTGTGACCATCCTGCTACTGGTTAGAACATCACTTTCAACCAAGAGCCTTTGCAAAATTCACAGAGCCTTGTGATCTGTAACATCAATTGTAAAAACCCAAATGGAGCGAACTTAAGGCAGATTTCTAAGGGCAGGGATAGTAGTTTAGCGTCAGATTGTTTCAAGTGATCCCACGGTTGTTAGTTTTGTCCTCCCCATCTGTCGGTGGCTGCCAGAGGGGCGTCAGGTCTCCCACAGAGTGTGACTCGGGGCGGGGCTCAGGGGACCGCTCACTAAACACACCTTAATTGATTTATTGATTTCTTCATTCTGCCTTCAACAAACATTTATTTACTGCCTGCAGAGAACTCCCAAGTGGACTTACTTCTCTGCCCAAACTGCACTGAAATTCTGCTAAAGCCCTCCAGTGCCTGCCTGAAAGGGAACTTGGGCAAACAGAAGCATCCGGATGGAGAGCAGGTCTGGCTGCCTCTAGCTGCCCTCGAGCTGCTCCCGGCTGCAAGGGCTGGGACATGTGGTGCAGAAAGTGAACTTGCCATGTGCTGTTTGCTCAGCAATAACCCTCCTGAAACACATGTCTGTTGGTGAGAACTCGGCCTGAAAAAGTCAACAGACGGCTTCTGGCTGCTTCCCCAGGAGCGTCGGGCTACTGATGCCCATAACGCACATCCAGGACTTCCTGTCCTCCGTTTAGCAATTGCAAAGGGAATTCTGGGTAGGCCTCCCCTTCTCATGGGCCTGTGGTTGGGGCTTCCTTGAGGGAGGCGGCTTGGGAACCTATTTCTAGAAGTGGCTCCTCCAACTGCTGCCCCTCCCCACCTGGCTGAAGCTCCTTGGATGCTCAAACCAGAAGCCACATCTGAGTGGATATGTGGACAGTGGATGCTGAGGGCCAGAGGGTGGTACTGAGGCAAAGGGAGGGTCACGGGAGAATTTACTGGCAAGAGTGCTCAGTCGTGTCTGACTGTTTGTGACCCCATGGACTGTAGCCTCCCCAGGCTCCTCTGTCCATGGGATTTCCCAGGCAAGAATACTGGAGTGGGTTGCCATTTCCTCCTGCTGGGGATCTTCCTGCCCCAGGGATCAAACCCATGTCTCCTGCGTTAGCAAACAGATTCTTTACTATCGAGCCACTAGGGAAGCCCTGGCAACAGAAATGAACGCATATCTTCGGTTCACATTGAAAGACCTAGTCAATGATTACATATTTTTATTATTTACCTGGTAAAAATTCCCTTTAAAAAAAACAGAGAGAGAGATGGACAAGAGGTTTGATGCTTCCCCTGAATTTAAGGCTCTGTCTAGTGCTTTTGTGGCCATCTTTGTCCCTCTGAAATCTCCAGCTTCTGGGCTGGGCTCCGAGCAGGGAAATCAGTGCGGAGGGCTGAGGCCTGCCGACCTTGGCCTGGAAGAGGGTCCGCTTGGAGCAGAAAGTTCGGAGCCAGAGGCAGGCTGTGGCCCAGCAAGGTGATTCTCCCAGCCTCCAGATGACAAAGGTTGCATTTACACCTGGCCAGGAGGTTTAATCATCTACCATTTCCAAACACAGCAGGCTAACAACCGGCTGGCCTGAAAATCATAAATTAAAAAAAAAAATCACCAACAAGAGGCAACGTAAGAGGAAGGAGGGAAGAAGTGGGTCAGTGTCTTTGCTCGTGAGGGCCCTGGCTAGGGGGACTTTGGATAGGAGGGCTGCGGAGGGGGGCCGTGGTGGGGCCCTGAGTGAGAGTCTTGGGTGTGGGCGGCTTTGAGTAGGAGGCCTTTGGAGGGCGGCCATGGATGGGGGATGGGGGCTAATGGGGGTCGTGGGTAGCCCCTTGGTGAAGAGTTGGGGGTGGTGTCCCTTGGAATGCCCAGGGCAAGAGGCTGAATGGTGTTCTCCCGGGGAGCAGACTCAGCCCAATTGTCACGGGCCCCATGAGAAAATGGTCACCTGCCCCACGGGTTGTCTTTCTCACGTGACTCTGAGCAAGGATGTCTCTGCCATAAAGATCTTCCTTCAGAGGCTTGTGGAGAGGGCTGTGCCCTGTTGCCAGCTCTTCTATGCCATCACCTTCCAGTCAGAGGTGGTCCAGCTAGGCACCAGGCAGTCTGGCCTAGGGTTGCCCACTCCCTGCTTCATGCCAAGCAGTCTGGGTTCAACTCCAACTCCAACATTCACTTGTGGTCTTGAGCAGGTAACTTCAGCTCCCTAAGCCATTTTCCCACCTACAAAATGTGGATGGTACTTGTCCCTGCCTCATAGTTGCCAAGGAGAAATGAGATCACATGGGGTTGCTACTGCTTGGAAAAATGCAAGACTTGTTTGGGGCATGAATGGTCAACTTAGGTGTAGAGTGATAGTGGCTGTACTCAAGGTGTGTGAACCAAAATGATGCTGAATTTCCAGGTGGAAGAAATTAGGAGGCACTGGTACTCAGGCAATGATGTTTATATGTTAATTTTTCATGCATTGCTTTGAACCACTGAGAAAGAGCTATAGAGCCACACTGATGAATAAGAGCTCCATAATAAAAATTTTATGGCAGAGGAATGAACCATCTTTTCAGTGATTAGCAATAAATATTATTGAATGTCTGCTATATACATGACATGCTGGGCAGTGCAGGGGACGTGGCAGAATTGATCCAGGCCCTCCTCCCTCAATAAATTTACCATCTTGATAGGGGACAAGACATACATGTAAATAGATAACCAACAACTCAAGATAACATATGTCAAATGCCAGAAGAGTTGTATCGTAGACAAACGAACTTGTGTCTTATCTTCCGCTCACTTCATGAAAACAGAAACCACATCTGTCTTGTTCACCACGAGGTCCCCTCTGCCCACGTCTGCATTATCGCTAAGACTTACTGAGCATTTACTGTCATCCAGGCACCTTTGCCCTTTCTAGGTATTAACTCCTCTAAGCTTATAATACAGACTATAATGGAGATACGTCAACAGCTGCCCCCCTGCCCCCTGCCTTTTTTTTTTTTTTTTTCTGCTGCGCCATGAAGCCTGTAGGATCTTAGTAATAGTTCCTGGACCAGAGATGGAATCTGTGTCGCTGGCAGTAGAAGCAGGGAGTGCTAACCACTGGACAGCAAGGCAAGTCCCCAAAGCCCCGTTTCTAAGATTTTAAGGAAAGTGAGGCACAGGGAGATGGAGAACTTGCTTTTGTAATGTCAGACACAGACAGCTGCTGTCTTCCTGTGCCTGGTGCTGTGTCTAGCATGGGGGACAGGAAAACATGTTCATAGGGCCCCCCGCCCCTCAACATCCCAGGCGCTGTGCTAGGCCCTTTAAGTGAATAGTCTCATGTCATCTTCACACAATACTTCCGGCAGGAGACTCTCATGTTGCTCATGTTAAGGAAAAAATGGGTCAGAGAGGTCAAGGTCACGCCCAAGTTCTGGGTTGGTAAGGGGCACTGACTGAATCTACTCCCTAACCAAGGGACTGGGGACTTCCCAGGTGGCACTAGCAGTAAAGAACCCACCTGCCAATGCAGGAGACCTTACAGATGTGAGTTTGATCCCTGGGTTGGGAGGATCCCCTGGAGGAGGACAAGGCAACCCACTGCAGTATTCTTGCCTGGAGAATCCCAGGGACAGAGGAGCCTGGTGGGGCTACAGTCCATGGGGTCTCAAAGATTCAGAAGTGACTGAAGTGACTTACTTAGCATGCATGCACTCACCAAGGGACTGACGTGGATCAGCGCAAGCATTTGGAGTTCAGAGCATGGGGTGGTGAAGGAAGTCTTCTCCCAGAAAGAGTGAATGGATTCTCCAGAAGGAACCAGCTTCAGATCAGTGGGGAGCATGAGAAAGAGGAGGAAATGCAGTGGCAAGGCTGTATAGGACCCTTGTTGGGTGTTCGTGGCCGCCTCCTGGCTAGAGAGACGGGCATGTGTGGGTTGGCAGGGGCTGGGACAGGGCAGAAGGGAGATCTGGGATAGATTATAAAAGGCCTTGAGTACCAGGCAAAGGAGGCAAGTTCCTGAAGGACGAGACTCCACAGAAATAAACTGGCCACGTTTGGAGGGCTTAATGTATCTGGATCTCTGGCCGGGTCCAAACAAATGATAAGCCTGGCATGGCCTTTCGTTTCTTCAAGCTTTAGTTATAGTGAGTTACATAACATCTTTAATCAAGGCCATTGGAAAATTACACAAAACATTTGTTTCATACGGCATGGGAAAATGTAAAAGCTTTTCAGAGGGATGCCAGCGCCTCCCTCCCTCCATCCCTCCCCCTTCTTTCTGCTCCTACTTTTCAGTTACCAGGCGCTCTGAAGTTGCCCTGCCCTGTGACTGTGGAAACGGAGCTGGCAGTGAGGCGTAGGGTGTGTAAGGCTGCAGGAGAGCTCAGTGCCGATAGAAAGTGGTCATTTCAGCGCCAGAGACCCTGGGGTTCCGGCCCCAGAGCTTTCTATGCCACTAGTTTGGGCTCCAATTGTGTGTGTGACCTTTAACACTGATGCTGACGACTCCAAGGTTTTGTTTTTCCACCTGTGCAAAGGAAGACCTAGTTCTGCTGCCTTTGCTTGAATGAGCGAGGGAGTTTGCTGACAGCCAGTGGGAACCTGGACATCACGCACGCAGCAGAGTTACCACTCTGGGTAGAACCAGATGGTGGAAGCGCTTCCCTGTTGGCTCCATCATGAAGGCAGCATCTCACTCAGCAGCCAGACCTGCTCTGTCTGTTACTGGGAAGCCTTGATGGGGATGAAGGCAGGGGGAGGAAGCCAGTGGAATAAAGACATCTAGACTGTTTATTGCTCTTTTGTTAGTGTTTCGTATTTTGTTTGCTGTGTTTCCCGGACGTATGTGTGTGTGCTCGTTTGTGTCTGACTCTTAGCAACCACGTGGACTGTAGCCCGCCAGGCTCCTCTGTCCATGGGATTTTTTTTCAGGCAAGAAGCCATTTCCTCCTCCAGGAGATCTTCCTAACCCAGGGATCGAACTCAGGTTTCTTACATCTCCTACACTGGCAGGCAGATTCTTTACCACTAGCGCCACCTGGGAGGCCCCTCCAGACCTTTGGAAAGTTTGAAAAAAAAAAAATGTAAGTGGGGTATCTGACACCTTGTTCTTTGATGAAAAGTATCTAAACTTAGCCAATGGTAAAAGTCAGAAGATGGCGCTGGTATTTAGCTCTTTAATTTAGTATGTAAATCTTTGTATTTCTTTTTTTTTTTTTTTTGATTGTTTTATTTTTGGGCCACACCTTGAGGCAGGTGGGATCTTTGTTCTCCCGACAGGGATTGAACCCACACACCCTTCAGTGGAAGTGAAGAGTCTTAAACAGTAGACTGCCAAGGAAGTCCTTATATTTCTTTTTTGGAAAATCTTTATTTTTTTTTAAGGACAAAGGACAAAAATGGTTCCTTAAATTACCAAAAAATAATTGTTAAAATGTCCTTTATAACTGTTGCAAAATCTCTCACCTGTTCTAAGCCTCAGAAAAGTCAAATCTGAAGGAGACATGGGGTGGATTGCGGGTCATGTGGAACTTACCGTGGAGGGGCAGACTCGGCTGAAAATAGGTTTGGGATTTTCCTCAAAACTCTCCATATTTTCCAAATGGATATTTGCAAACCTTTGATTAGGCAAGCCGGCTTTCTCTTTTTCCTGTCCCCTTACAGGATTCAAACTCAGTTGGCCACCCACTGATACAAATCTGTAAATAAACTAAATCCTCCCTTTGAACACACTAGTCCCTTGCTTGCTATCTTATGAAGATGTTTGGGGAAGAGGCTCAGCAGAGGCCAGTGTGTCTGCCCTTTGCTAAGCAGACCTGCAAGGCGATAGGTCTCTTGGAGAGAATTCAGGGAAGGACAGACCACGAAACACGCCTGCGGAGTCTGGCTCCCTGACCCCTTCCTGTCGCTGCACCGCTGTGTGTGTGGGTGGGTGGGTGGTGGAGAGTGTTTGTAGTGTGTGTGGGTGTTGATAGTGGAAGATGCTGATTCTGTAGAGATCGATATTTTCATCGAGCCTTGTGCCTTGTCATAGGATGGGAGAAATGTGGAAAACAATTTTAAAAAATATTATTTGGAGACTTCCCTGGCAATCCAGTGGTCAAGACTCTGCCCTCCTAATTGGGGAGGCACAGGTTCAATCCCAGGTTGGGAAACTAAGATCCCGCATGTTGTAAGATGTCGCCAAAAAATAAATAAATAGAATAAAAATATTTTTATTGAGATATAATTGACATACAACATTATATTAGTATGAGGCGTGCAACATAATGATTTGATATTTCTGTGTATTGGGAAATGATCACTACATCCATCACCACATATAGCTACAAGTCTTTTTTTCTTGTGATAAGAACTTTTAAGATCTGCCTTCATAGCATCTGTCAAATATACTACTGAGTATTGAGTATTACTGATTATAATCAATACTGAGTATATTCAGTATAATCAGTACTATTATTGATTATAATAACCACAGTGTACATTACATCTCCATGACTCATTTAAGATTTTTTTTTAAAGTTATCGTATTACCTAAACACAAGCTTTTTTTCTGCTCCCTTCCAAAACCTTCCAGTGTTCCACATTTTCTCTCATTTCTTCATTTCACTATTTTCTTTAAATGGCTCCTTTCTGCTCCCATCTTCTTTACTTTTCTTATCATCATCTTCTTCTCTATTTTTTACTTTTTTATTTTCCCCCTATTTCTCCTCATCTTACTATTACACTTTCTCGCTCCCTCTTATCTTTTTGTCTCTTGCTGCTCTCCCTGGAAGCTGGAAGTTGAAGAACTTGATCTTTACCTAGAGCAGAGCCAGAAGCATCAGTTATACTGATATCATATTTCTTTAAAATAAAGACTGCCAGCATGAGAGACTGGTGGAGTTTATTGCGGTACCTGTGCCCAGGCTCCACTTTTGTTCTAAATTCTGAACTGACCTCGTGATTTTAAGAGCTGCTCATTGAATGGAGGTGGCTATCTTCTTCTATCTTTCTATCTGGGCTTCCCAGATGGCACTAGTGGTAAAAAAAAAATTTGCCTGCCAATGCAGGAGAGGTAGAGACGTGGGTTTGATTCCTGGGTCAGGAAGATCCCCTGGAGTAGAGTGGCAACCTGCTCCAGTATTCTTGCCGGGAGAATCCTGTGGACAGAGGAGCCTTGTGGGCTACAGTCAGTGGGGTTGAACAGAGTTGGATACGACTGAAGCAACTTTGCCGGCTTGCATGATGGCCAATCTTTCTAGCAGGTGGTGAGCTGGATAGGAGCAAAAGTGCCAAGTGGGTGATAAGGATTTGGTGAGACAGTTGTGTTGGAGCCAGTTCAGGCTGATTTGCATTCTCTTTACCTGATGATTACAGTGGGGATCCCCAGAGTTTTATGAATGTGAAGGGAAGCTTTAAAAGTAATTTGTGCAAAGTAAGATGTCACAGTTGCATAAAACTGGTAAAATAATCAAGCTGGGGGTATGGGAGTCTGGAGAACAGAGATGATCTAAGCTAAGGACTGTCTGAAAGCATTTTCCATTTTCAGTGTTCAGCAACTCCGAACCCCTAGTTGCTATTTCCTATTCGTCTCTACATTCGTATTCTCCTGCCAGCAAAGTCTGGGCTTCAGCACAGTAGTCAGGGCTCAAGGGTGAGACTAGCTCTGAATTCCAGAAAGATAACCTCTCCAAGGCTCACTTACCTCGACCACAAATAGGTACAATAGGGCCTGTTGTTAAAGCAGATGATCCGAGGTAAATGCTGGGTGCTGTGTCTGACCATAATAGGTGCTCAGATTGTAATCATTATTATTACCCACTGTTGAGGAAGTCCTGGGTCTCAAGAGGACTTACTCTTCCTCTCTCCTTTCAGGGAGAGTCAGAGGAATCCAAGCTCCAGCCCAGGCCAGAGCCCAGGCTGTGTTTTGTCCACTTCATGGTGAGCCAAAAACTATGATGAAGGGAGACTTAAAAAAAAAAAAAACAGTTTTTTGGGACTTCCAGTGGTTAAGACTTCACATGTCCACTCCAGGGGGGTAGGGGTTCAATTCCTGGTTGGTGAACTGAGGTCCCACATCCTGGGTGGTGTGGCCAAAAAATAAAGAGAATTAGCTTTAAAAATTCGATTACCAAAAAATGTTTTCTTTTAGTGTTGAGATAGACACTTCCCCTTTTATCAGTTATCTATTACTGTGTAACAAGTCAACTCCAAATGGCCTCAAACAATAGCCATTTTTATTTACTCGTGGCTCTGTGGGTCAGTAATTTGGGTTGGGCTCAGCCGGACAGTTCTCCTGGTCTTGTCTGGGTCTACTGATGGGTCAGTGAGGTTAGGGATCTCTTCCTACGATCTGTCACTCTCTAGAAGGCAAGCTCGGGCTCTCCCCAAGGAGGCAGCATTATCAGAAGGCAATAAAAGAAGCTGCAATACATTTTGAAGCCTAGACTGGAACGTTGCCCTTCTGCCACAACCAACTGAATCAGATTCAGACTCTAGGTAAACAGGCTTTAACTCTTGATGCTGAAACACAGCCAAGCCCCTCTGAGAAGGGATGTGCAAGCAGGATGGGGAGAAATTATTGTGCCCACTTTTGGCCTATGATTTATATACCAAGCTCCAACTCTGGCCATAGTCAAGTACATCCCTCCTCCAGAGAAAACACTTCTTGGGACTTCCCTGATGATCCAGTGGCTAAGAATCTGCCTTCCAATGCAGGGGACATGGGTCTGATCCCTGGTCAGGGAACCAAGATCCCACATGCCTGGGGCAACTAAGCTGGAGAGTCACAACTAGAGAAGACGTCGAGCTTTAATGAATACCCAGTGCAGTCAAAACAAAGAACAAAAATACAAACCGAGCAAAGGGGTATAAGACGGTGATGGGGGAATTATCTCAGCCATTTTTGCCAAAACCTATCCCAACTTTAATCTTCAACATAATGTTTCTCTTTCCCCTCCCAATTCTATATATCACATAAAACAAATCATCCCTCCCCATATTTGTTAACCTGTGCATCATGTCCTGAGCTGCTTCCACCATTCAACTCTCTCCTGGGAGAAAATGGTCAGGCATCCACTTAAAGCCGGAACTCCTCTGTGTCTCTCCCTGTTCCACACCTTTCTCTTGAAAAGCCAATAAAAAGGTGAGGCAGGGCTGCAGCAAATTCCCTCTCGGGTGCTCTTGTCTATTCTTCGTAAGAGTCCACACATACAAGTCACTGTTTAACTTCCCAGGTATATTTTACTTTCTGATGTTTTAGTCACTAGAAAGCAATGGCAACCCACTCCAGTACTCTTGCCTGGAAAATCCCATGGATGGAGGAGCCTGGTAGGCTGCAGTCCATGGGGTCACTAAGAGTCGGGCATGACTGAGCGACTTCACTTTCACTTTTACTTTCATGCATTGGAGAGAAATGGCAACCCACTCCAGTATTCTTGCCTGGAGAATCCCAGGGACAGAGGAGCCTAGCGGGCTGCTGTCTATGGGGTCGCACAGAGTCGGACACGACTGAAGCAACTTAGCAGAGTCCTGAGAATAAAGTTGGGGGGATAGGTGAAAATGACTCTCTCTCACATTCCTCCCAGTCTCTGACTTGCTGCTAAGTCGCTTCAGTCGTGTCTGACTCTGTGTGACCCCATAGACGGCAGCCCGCCAGGCTCCTCCGTCCCTGGGATTCTCCAGGCAAGAATACTGGAGTGGGTTGCTATTTCCTTCTCCAATGCATGAAACTGAAAAGTAAAAGTGAAGTCGCTCAGTTGTGTCCGACTCTTAGCGACCCCATGGACTGCAGCCCACCAGGTTCCTCCATCCATGGGATTTTCCAGGCAAGAGTACTGGAGTGGGGTGCCATTGCCTTCTTCTTAGATGGAAAGAAAACTAGCCATTCCCAAGTCCCCATAGCCTCTCCTAGTTGAGTTAGAATGTGCATAAAATATTGTATTCAAATGTTGCTTCAGCAGTTCATGGATATTCTGATCATCTTAAAGTTTTTCAGTCTACCAATTGTTAGAAGCTGTGAAGTTGTTTTCTGAAGGTGTAAAAATACATTAGTTGTGATGATTAAAAATATGTATAAGAAAGTCCTCTTCCATAAAGATGAAATGATTTCAAACCTTTAGAAGTGACCAGAAATCAAGTGGGAAATTTGGAGCATTACAAGGGAAAAATGAAAAAGGCCCATTTGTATTTTAACTTGTTTTGCAATTTTCCTCCAAAAAAGGAAGAAAATCCCCAAAGGCTTTCCATCCAAAACAGCTTCAACAATGCTGAGTTTTTCTCTGCACCCTGACTGTCCTTGGTCCACATTCCCAGCTGATTTTTGTGACCCAAATATCTGTTTACTTCCAGAAGAAACATGTAAAAGGAAACACTCAAGGGCACCTCTTTCAACACTGACCTTCACAACATTTTGGCTCATTCAGCTCAGCTACTTAAGAACCAACCAGACACCCAAACTCTGAAGGGGTTTGGGGGAGGCCACAAGAGTGAGAACCATAGCCCTTGTGCACTTAAAAAAAATATATTTTATTAAAAAAATTAAAAACAAATTATTTGGCCTCACTGTGTGGCATGAGGGACCTCAAATGAACCTATGCCCTGTGCAGTGGAAGCAGGGTCTTCATTAGTGGACCAGTCTCATGGCAAAAAGGAAAGAGGAACTAAAGAGCCTCTTGATGAGCATGAAGGAAGAGAGTGAGAAAGCTGGCTTGAAACTCAACAGTCAAAAAACTAATATCATGGCATCTGGTTCCATCACTTCTGGCAAATAGATGGGGAACAAGTGGAAATAGTGACATTTCCTTGGGTTCCAAAATCACTGTGGATGGTGACTTCATCCTTGAAAGAAAAGCTATGACAAACCTAGACAGCATATTAAAAGCAGAGACATCACTTTGCTGACAAAGGTCTGTACAGTCAAATCTATGGTTTTTCCAGTAGTCATGTATGGATGTGAGAGTTGGACCATAAAGAAGGCTGAATGCCAAAGAATTGATACTTTTGAACTGTGGTGCTGGAGAAGACTCTGAGAGTCCCTTGGACAGCAAGGGAACAAAACCAGTCAATCCTAAAGGAAATCAACCCCGAATATTTATTGGAAGGACTGATGCTGAAATTGAAGCTCCAATACTTTGGCCACCTGATATGAAGAGCCAGCTCACTGGAAAAGACCCTGATGCTGAGACAGATTGTGGGTAGTAGGAGAAGGGGACTACAGAGGATGAGATGGTTGGATGACATCACCGACTCAATGAACATACATGTGAGCAAACCCCAGTAAATAGTGAAGGACATGGAAGTCTGATGCGCTTCAGCCCATGGGGTTGCAAAGAGTCAGACATGACTTAGCAACTGAACAACCACCACCACCACTGGACCACCAGGGAAATCCAGCCCTTGTGCACTTCTACAAGCATCTTTCACAACTCTACACAACTCTGTAAAGTGAAGTGAAGTCGCTCAGTCATGTCCGACTCTTTGTGACCCCATGGACTGTAGCCTACCAGGCTCATCCGTCCATGGGATTTTCCAGGCAAGGAAATGGGGTGCCATTTCCTTCTCCAGGAGATCTTCCCTACGCAGGGATTGAACCCGGGCGCATTATATGCAGATGCTTTACTGTCTGAGCCACCAGGGAAGTCAACTCTGTAAAACCTGGGACATGTTCCCCATCAACTCGAATTAGCTTCTTAATCTTTCTCAGGCAGTTGTACCATATAGATGAAGTGTCAGGGCATCATAGTTCAAATCTGGACTCAGGAGCCTGAGTGCCTGGCTTTGAATCCAGGATCACAGTGAAGCTGTGTAACTTTGGACAAGATGTCCCACCTCTCTGCATCTCAGTTTCTTCATCTGTACAGTGGCCATAAGAATAGTACCTCCCTGACCATGACTGTGAGGATGATGTGATTTGAAGCTTGCCTGGTACTCAGAAATGTTGTATGTATTCAATAAATTAGTTCAGAATGAGAGGAAATTTTAAACATCTCTTTGATGAATCTATGCATCCAAAGGGAACATGAAGACATTAAAATATCCGATCAACGTGAAGGGGTGTTGTGAAGACAGGCTTTGTTTCCAATAAGTGTCCCTGCTGAGAAAAACTCCTGTTTTTCTGGGGTATAAGATGAGATGGTATAATTATTATAATGACTATAAAATAGTATGTATGATACAAAATACTTTAGGACTCTCCTTGAGGAAAAAGGACATATTATTCCATTTCCTGGTATTCCACTCTCCTGTGCATTAATGTTTTGTTTTTTGTTTTTGTTTTTTTCTTTCTTTTTTTGGCTGCATGGTACAGCATGTGGAAATCTTAGTTCCCCCACCAGGGGTCAAACCCACATCCCCTGCAGCAGAAGCTAAGAGTCTCACCAACTGGACTGCCAGGGAAGTCCTAACCATTAACATTTAAGTGGGTAAGAGCTTTGGAGTGAGATATACATGTGTCACTCACACTCTGTTAACTTTTGAGCTGGTCTCAGTTTGGTCATCTGTAAAATGGATGGGAGTTTAATGAAAGCATTAGAAGAGACAAGCAAGTAAGTGTTTTAACAGTTGGCTTAATAAAATCTATTATTATTGTTATTATAAAGGTTTCCCCTAATCTCAGATCATTCTTTCCAGACTCAAGCTCTGTGAAAATGGTTACTTTATCTCATTCCTACAAAGGTCACTTATGCTAATCAGCAAGTGGTGGTTGTTGATAATATAATGATGATTGATACCAGAAATTCTGGAACTTTTTTGGAGGGCCAAAGGCAGAACAAGAAAAATTCTGGCCTGGAACATCCCAGAAGATCCATTCTGAGGCCAAAAGGAAGTGGAGATATGAAGGAAGCCTGTGCTTTTCATTTAAAAAAAAAATTATTTGGTCAAGAGCCCCATTCTTGATCAAAAGGGGTAATTTATTACCTGACTCATGTTACCGTTGAAATACGGGCTCTGTGATATTATATTTAAACTTAGTTTTTTAAAGATTTTATTTTCCACCTTTACATGAACAATAATGTTAAGGGCTTCCTGAGTGACTCAGATGGTAAAGAATCTGCCTGCAATGCAGGAGATCCAGGTTCAATCCCTGGGTTGGCAAGATCCCCTGGAGAAGGAAATGGCAACCCACTCCAGTATTCTTGCCTGGAGAATCCCATGGACAGAGGAGCCTGGCGGGCTACAGTCAACGGGGTCTCAAAAGAGTCGGACACCACGGAGTGACTAAGCGACCAAATGAAAAAAGCCTATTCTTGGCTTTTCCATTGAGTGGCTGGGAAAACCATCTGCCTTCTTTTGAGCCCTGGTTTCCTTATTTAAAAACTGCGAGGTTATCATGAAGGTCCTCTCTACCTCCGAGATGCTTGGGGAAGTCCCAGATGAAACTAGTTCCAACCAGGTCATCCACTTCTCAGACCTGGAAAGGAAACCAAACAGCCAAGATGAGGAATTTCCTTTCAACAAATATCTTGTAATTATGCTGATTTTTAAGCCACGTAATCAGTCTAAAAGCAAATCCCATCTCAATGGAATTTATAAAAGGATTAGGAAATGGAGAAGACTGCGGGCATGTTAGCAAGTCCATTTGATTTCACTTCCCTTCCTCCTTTACTATTTTTTAACTGAATAGGTTGGAGAGCACAGACAATTCACTGACTTCTGCACCTGTATTTAATTTTCTCTATTCCTGGCTGGCTAGTAGTATCTGACCTACTTTTCAGACGCTCATCCCTTCCATCATGATTCATATGACTTTCGTCATCATGGACTATGGAGATTAAATATATGAACCAGGGCTGCTGTTGGTGTATCCAATGTCCATCTCATCAAAATCACCTCCCTGGCTACCCACTCCAGTATTCTTGTCTGGAGAATTCCATGGACAGAAGAGCCTGACGGCGTACAGAGTGGAAGAGTGGAAGACGACTGAGTGACTAACATTTGCCCTGACATTTAGCCAGACTCTGGATCACATTGTCCTGCACAAAAATAAGGCACTTTGAAGGGGATGATGTCCAGTTTTTTGCTTTTGGCTTTTGGAGAAGATAGGAAGTTAATTGATTTAAAATAGTGCAGACATTTGTGTAGCTCTTCAAGTGTTGGAGCACCTTCAAGACATGACCATCCTGTTTTCACTTCTCCAAGATAGGTCCTGTGAACACGTTTCTTTTGTAAATAACTTATTTGTGTGCAAGCTCAGCCGCTCAGTCATGTCCAACTCTTTGTGACCCCATGACTACAGCCCGCTAGGCTCCTCTGTCCGTGGAATTCTCCAGGCAAGAATACTGGAGTGAGTGCCATTTCCTCCTCCAGGGGATCTTCCTGACCCAGGGATCGAACCCTTGTCTCCTAAGGCTCCTGCATTAGTGACGGATTCTTTACCACTGAGCCACATGGGAAGCCTAATGGTGTATTTAGGGTCATATATATCAAGGCCCTCAGCTCTGGCTGGTGAGGGAGAAGAGCATATCCTTTAGAAGTTAATTCTGCAGATAAATAAGAGAGGCACTACAGAAGCCCATATCCCACAAAAGGCAGGAGATGGGGAAGTGTGGAGAATAGTAACCCTTTCATCTTCAAGGCAGGAAAAAATATTGCATGGGTCCAGGACAAACAAGCCATAAATTTCAGGCTTGAGCCCCACCAGAGCTGGCTCCTAAATATGGCCCAAATCAAGGCTGTCAGGACTGAGCACTCTGCAGTCAAACGACATGAAAGGGAAGCTCTTCTCTGTAGCCGCTGTCAGCTCTGAAGCTCCCAGCAGCTGAGCCTGTCTCTTCCATCTCCAGCTTCGATGCTTAAGGGTTCCAGCATTGGAAAGTGACAAGGAAGTAGAAAATTGATGGTGACCAAGAAGGTCTTATACACTGGGGGGAGCAGGGTCCCCCTGGGGCCAGAACTTGTTGGTTGTAAACCCTTCAGAGCTAGACCAAGAGAAAGAAACAGATTTCGGGTGGGGGAGGGGGGGGGGGGGGGGGGGGCAGTGGTGGAAGGGGTGGATTCTGTTGTTTATGGCTGTTTGGTCTTAGAAAACCAAAATGAGCCTGTAGAGCTCTGGCTGTTAGAGATTACAAGGAGAATCACTTTGGTGGAGCCAGATACATCCTCTGCTTCTCTTTATTTTCTTTATTTTTTTAAATCCCAAATTTTCTATACTGACAGTATCAGAAATTACATAGACAGATTTATGTGTTCAGATCCTGTGTGTATTTTAAATAGTGAGGGCCAACATTTATTAAGCACTTACTCCTGCCGAGACTGTTGTAAATGTAATAGTCTGGGTGGTGGGTACCATTATTATTGCTGTGTCCATTTTATAGACGAGAAAAATGAGACACAGGAGTTGACTACAGTTGAGTTCCCCAGCCGTCCAGTGGTTAAGACTCCTCACTACCAATGCAGGGGGCAAGACTTTGACCCCTGGTCAGAGAAATAAGATCCCACCTGGCAGTGTGGCCAAAAGGAAAATAATGAAAGAAAGAAAGAAATGGAGTACAGTTGGTAAGTAGTAAAATTGGAATTTGAACCTAGGTCATGTGTTTCCAGAATCTGCCCACATAACTACTAAGTTATAGTGCTTTTTAGTAGTATATAGGCCAGGCTTGTATTCATAAGACAGGTAAAAAAAAATCAAACCACGTAGTGGAAAATTCTTCACGAAGGTGTCCTTGGAGACTCAGATTCTGAGTTCAAAGCCAAAAGGAATTGATAGGCCACTTCTTTTTTCTTTGTAATTAATTAATTAATTTTAATTGGAGACTAATAACTGTACAATATTGTAGTGGTTTTTGCTGTACACTGACATGAATCAGCCATAGGCGTACATGTGTTCCCCGTCCTGAACCCCCTCCCACCTCCCTCCCCGATAGACCACTTCTTATGTTACTTGTCACAGTCCAAGATGTCAGAGGGCAGAGAGCAGCCTGGTCCCCAGCCTCACACCCCCAGATGCAACCCACCTGGTACACTCATAGAAAAACAGAGCCTGCCTCCTGTGGGGTTGAAAGCGTGTTGTTGCCTGTGGTGGTGGGGAGTGGAGGCAACCAAGGTGTCAAACGCTAGGGGACAAGGTAAGTTAGAGAGTGTTAGTTGCTCAGTCGTGTCTGACACTTTGCGACATCATGGATCTGGCAGGCTCCTCTATCCATGGGATTCTCCAGGCAAGAATACTGGAGTAGGTTGTCATTCCCTTCTCTAGGGGATCTTCCCCATCCAGGAATCGAACCCAGGTCCCCTGCCTAGAAGGTGGATCTTTACCATCTGAGCCACCAGGGAAGCCCAAGGTAAGTCAACACTGGTGGATATAAACTATGGAATTCTGTCTGGCTTTTGGAAGAGAGAAATTTGATATGGATACACCAGCATGTATTAAAAAAGCATACTGTCAATTGAAACAGCAAGAAGTCGAACAAAGTCTCGAAGACCTCCATTATTAATTAAACTAGATGAAAAATATGGGGATTTCCCTGGGTGCCCAGTGGTTAATCATCTGTGCTTCCACTGGCGGGGGCATGGGTTTGATCCCTGGTCTGATAACCAAGATCCCACAAGCCAATGGTGCAGCCAAAAAAATACAAACAATTAGGAAGAAAATATGTACACAAAACACCACAATGTATTTTACAAAGACATGTATCCTTAGAGGTTTAAGAAGGGGAAAGGATTTGGAATCAGATTCTTAAAAAAATAATAATAAAAAGAGAAGAGAAACAATTTGAAAGTGACTTGGTCCACACTGGGAATGTGGGTGGTAAGCTGTTAAACGTCATAGCGCTCATTCTTCCGTTCATTCACTCAGTCACCTAACCCATTACACACAGCAGAGGGGCTGAGAGACAGTGGCGGGGTGGGGTGGGGTGGGGAATGCAAAGACTTTGGAGCCAGGGGACTGGTTCTGCTTCCACACAGATTTGCTGGGGGGCCTTGGTTAACCTTCTAAGGACTAAATTTCCTAATTTACAAATTGGAAGTGACATCTAATTAATTTAATAGGATTGTGTGTGAGGAATGTATGCAAAGCTCCTTGCATGCATTTCTTGATCCAGAGCCTATATAGAAAGCCCATGGTTAAACAGTGGGGCTTCCCTGGGTGGCTAAGATGGTGAAGAATCTGCCTGCAATACAGGAGACCTGGGTTTGATCTCCAGATGGGGAAGATGTCCTAGAGAAGGGAATGGCTAGCCACTCTAGTATTCTTGACCTAAGAATCCCATGGACAGAGGAGCCTGGAGGGCTATAGTCCATGGAGTTGAAAAGAGTTGGACATGACTGAGTGACTGACACTAATAGTAAACAGTAACTGTTAACTCTGCTATACTGGTGATTGAAACAAAGTCCCTGCAGTCTGATGGAAGAGATAACTTTAGACAAATCAGTGTACCAAAAAGTTGAATTAGTGCAACAAAGGTATCAAAAGTGCTACCAGATTATTTGAAAAGTTCAGGACTTATCATGGGGTCTCACTGATAGGACTTCAGAGATGACTGAGATATTGAAAAACTTAGATGTCAAATTGAGGAGAACAACCGTGAACACCTAGGTAACAGCGTCCAACCTTCTCATGGCTTGGGGAAGTGATGGCACTAGTAGGCCAGTGAATGTTGAGGTCCAGCTGGGGCACCAATACAGGGGTCAGAGGAGGGTAGGGGCCTCAGAGAGTAGCCTGTAGGCTGGATGGCATCACCGACTCAATGGATACGAGTTTGTGCAAGCTCCGGGAGTTGGTGATGGACAGGGAAGCCTGGCGTGCTGCAGTCCATGGGGTTGCAAAGTCAGAGATGACTGAGCGACTTAACTGAACTGAACTGAACTGAGGCTGGTAGGAGGGTTGGAGGGCTGGAGGGAAGTGTAGATGAAATAAACAGAATAAACATTAGAGGGATGAAACATAAGATCTGACCAGGGACTGGGAGGAGACCCCATGGCTAGAGAAAGTGATCTTGTTCAACCCTGCCTGCTTTGGATAAACAGAAGACTTTCATACCCTCCCTACCCCCACACAACAGTCCTGAAGATGTTCATTTACCTCTCTGAATTGGGGCTGGCTCCTAGCTATCTTCTGTGGATCTCCATTCACCCAGATGTTATCAGTTTTTCTTTCTGTAATTATTATTGGGACAAGGGTGGAGGCATTTGTTTTCATTCCTCCTGACCCCACCCCTACATAAAATTATCATACAAACTATGCTTTTCAAGTTTCACCCACCCTTCCCCGGAAATTCAGAATCCCCCCTCCCTACCACTGTCTATCCCTAGACCATTGATTGCAAAATAAGTAGTGTGGGTTGGGGAGAGATAAGCTCCCCGGGAAGGTAGGTTAGGGCCAGATAAGACGGCCTTAGATGTAGCTAACATCCCTGCTACTGTAACTACCCCCATCCGAGGCACAAATTCTTCCTACAGGAAGTGGGCAAAGAGGGCCCTTTAAGGGCACACAGGAGTGGAAGGAGCCTACCTCTGAGGGGCCCCTTTCAGCTCTCAGTCCTTGTTGGATGAGCAGGAGAGAGTCAGATAGATGAAAGAATTTGGTCTGGTCAACCCTGAGGCTGGGGACTTGAGAAGCTTGTTGAGACAAGATCTGTCTCAGCCCGATAGGTTTTCTGATTCCAGAAAACTGGAAGAAAAGAATTCTTCCCATTTTGTAAGCTCTAAAACCTTTGCTCCTTAAAGAGAACCTTAACTTCATGTCTTCAGTTTTAACTTATTGTCTTGGATGGGTGGGTATGGGGGGAGAGGGGATTCCCCAAATCATTTCAATGTTACAAATGGCAGAATATAAAAATATAAAGTTCTCAAAATTTTGTTGCAACAAAATTTGCATAAAAATGAATGCTCTGAGCTGGGATAAGATGCTTATTATGAAGAAGCTCAAGTCCTTCTTGCTTTGGGCTAGATGGAGACCCAGGTTCGATCCCTGGGACGGGAAGATAATCTGGAGAAGGGACTGTATCTACCTGGTGTGGTGGCACTGGCTGTCTATGCTGATTGCAAAGAAGTAATTCTTAGTAAATGCAGTTTGTTTGGTACGCAGGATCTTCAGTGCATGGGGTCCATGGAATAATAATAATAGTAAAAGGTAGTGGCTGAACAAAGATTGGGATCCCTTATTTTAAAAAGCTTATTGAGGGACTTCTCTGGTGGTCCCAGTGGTAAAGACTCTGTGATTCCAGTGCAGGGAGCATTGGTTCGACCCTTAGGGAGTGAAGATCGCACACATTGCCGACAAAAAATAAAAAATTTAAAAAAAAAAGCTGTTTATAATGAGAATGCTCTAGATTCATAATTTGTTTCTCTAATTTAAAAGGATCCATCCTTTGACCATTAATAAGACATACATATTAAAAAATAAAAAGTCTGTTGAATAACTGAAGGGGAATCCAGTCTGCTAAGCAATGGGGGATGAAGACACTGGAGAGAGGCAGAAGCCTTCTATCCAGGGAAGAGTTGCAGTCAAGACCACTGCATCTGGGAGAGAAGAAGGCAAGGTAGAGGTGTCCTGCCACACTTCTGATTGTCTTTGAATGGAGGTCACCATGCGTAACCAACCTTCGGAAGAATGCTGAGTCTCCATCAGGCTTCCACTTCTGTATTTGGTATCAGTTGGAACCTGCCCACTCGATGCATATGTTTGCAAGTACAAACTCGTCAGCCTAGATGCCCCCTCCCCATCCTGCTCCCACAGCACTCTCAGACCAGAGCAGCCACATTCAGATTATCTCTCATCAAGATTTGATATTTATTCTCTCTTTTTTTTGGCCGTGCTGGTTCTTTGTTGCAGTGCCCAGTCTTCTCTAGTTGTGGTGCGTGGTCTTAGTTGCCCCAAGGCACATGGGATCTTAGTTCTCTGACCAGAGATCAACTCATGCCCCCTGCATTGGAAGGCAGATTCTTAACCACTGGACTGCCAGAGAAGTCTTTCTCATTCAATTTTGAATTTTGATGATAAGACTTCATCCACCCATTTTGTCCAGTCATTCAGCAAATGTCTTTGTGCAAGGTATTGTGGGGTCTGGGGTCCTTCATCTCTGAGCCCAAGGTCTGAGAAGTGGAAGATGCCCTAAGCTTTGCACTACCAGCTCAGTGGCAGTGACGGGATGATGGAACTTGATACTGCAGCAACCGCAGTGACGAACTGCAATTGACCAGTGTTTGTCCCGGTGGTTGAAAGTGAAAAAGTGAAGTTGCTCAGTCATGTCCGACTCTTTGTGACCCCATGCACTGTAGCCTACCAGGCTCCTCCGTCCTTGGGATTTTCCAGGCAAGAGTACTGGAGTGGGTTGCCATTTCCTTCTCCAGGGCATCTTCCTGACCCAGGGATTGAACCTGGGTCTCCAGCATTGTAGGCAAACACTTTACCATCTGAGCCACCAAGCTTCCTAACCCTGATTGGCTAGGAGGAGAGGGCCCTGACTGGGGTAGGCAGACAACTATGCTGCTGATGGATGGCTGGATAATTAGGTTTAAAGAGTCATTGGCAGAGTAGGCCTGCCTGAGATAGTGGTCTTTCCCAGAGGTGTAGCTCCCCACAGCTTCTGCTTATATACCCAGATTTCGGCTCCCACCCATCCTATTTCAAGAAGTGGACCAAGTAAGGGTTGGGAGTGGGTCTTGAGCACAAAATTCTTACATATAATGCTTTTCTGTGTTTTGGGCATCCTAGTGGACAGTATGCCAAAGCCTTTGACTGTGTGGATCACAATAAACTGTGGAAAATTCTTCAAGAGATGGGAATACCAGACCACCTAACCTGCCTCTTGAGAAATCTGTATGCAGGTCAGGAAGCAACAGTTAGAACTGGACATGGAACAACAGACTGGTTCCAAATAGGAAAAGGAGTATGTCAAGGCTGTATATTGTCACCCTGCTTATTTAACTTCTATGCAGTTATTAACTTATTAACATCATGAGAAACGCTGGACTGGAAGAAGTACAAGTTGGAATCAAGATTTCCGGGAGAAATATCAATAACCTCAGATATGCAGATGACACCACCCTTATGGCAGAAAGTGAAGAGGAACTAAAAGCCTCTTGATGAAAGTGAAAGGAGAGCGAAAAAGTTGGCTTAAAGCTCAACATTCAGAAAACGAAGATCATGGCATCCAGTCCCATCACTTCGTGGGAAATAGATGGGGAAACAGTGGAAACAGTGGCTGACTTTATTTTGGGGGGCTCCAAAATCACTGCAGATGGTGATTGCAGCCACTAAAGTAAAAGATGCTTGCTCCTTGGAAAGAAAGTTATGACCAACCTAGACAGCATATTAAAAAGCAGAGACATTACTTTGCAGACTAAGGTCCATCTAGTCAAGGATATGGTTTTCCCAGTGGTCCTGTATGGATGTGAGATTTGGACTGTGAAGAAGGCTGAGTGCCGAAGAATTGATGCTTTTGAAGTGTGGTGTTGGAGAAGACTCTTGAGAGTCCCTTGAACTGCAAGGAGATCCAACCAGTCCATTCTGAAGGAGATCAGCCCTGGGATTTCTTTGGAAGGGATGATGCTAAAGCTGAAGCTCCAGTACTTTGGCCACCTCATGTGAAGAGTTGACTCATTGGGAAAGACTCTGATGCTGGGAGGGATTGGGGCCAGGAGGAGAAGGGGACGACTGAGGATGAGATGGCTGGATGGCATCACGGACCCGATGGACGTGAGTCTGAGTGAACTCCGGGAGATGGTGATGGACAGGGAGGCCTGGCGTGCTGTGATTCATGGGGTTGCAAAGAGTCGGACACGACTGAGCGACTGAACTGAGTGGACAGTACTCAGGAGGCTAGAGATCCCAGGTCCCTTCACCATCTTGCCTTTGTCCCCTAAAATCCCCCAAGTCTAGGTGATCAAGCTTCTGACAGGTGTCGCCTGCCAACAGAGCACTTGCCTGCGCTGCTGGAAGGCTGAGGGCAGGCTTCCTGGTGTGTCAGCTGCCCCCAGCGCTTCGTGGAAGGCAGTGCGAGAGCATCAGTGCACTTGACCGAGAACAAGGCCCTGTCCTCTCAGCTGTAGCCAGCGGGGCCGGCCAACCGGAGGCTTCCTTGAGGGTGAGGAGGAAAGAAAACAGTGGCCCCATTGAGGACCTACCAAGCCAGCTCCCACTTTGGCACCTAAAATGGTCAGTTTTAGCTGATCGGCTTCATTTCGCAACTCGGTTATGTGATTCCCAAGCACTGCCTCTTATCTCTAGAGAGAGGTGTGAAAACAGAGCCCGCTTGGCACAGACTGGCTGCCTACAGGAGGGGCTTTGTGTCAGGCTCAAGGCTGGTAGGGTGGAAGGGACACGGAAGGCTGCCCCCCTAGGCTTCCTGCTCGCACTCTAACATTTTTGCTTTCTTTCATTCACATCAGATCAGACACAAGTTCACTTGCATTAAAAAGTAGACCCTTGGAGGAGGAAATGGCAACCCACTCCAGTATTCTTGCCTGGGAAATCCCATGGACTGAGGAGCCTGGTGGGGTACAGTCGGACCAGGCAGAATCGGACATGATTGAGCACGCACGCACTCAAGTGGCACAGTATTACTAAAGGACGGTGTACAAAAACAGAAAAAAAAAAGAGGAGACCCTGTAAGGGAGAGAGAGGACACTGGACACTCAGGCTACAATATGGGGCTCTGGCCTTGGCCTGGGGTGAACCTGCAGCCCCAAACTAACTGCTCAAATAGCTCATGGACGCCTCCTCCCCAAGGGGTGGTGAGGTTCTCGCACCGCCTCTGGGGAGTGAGAAGCTGGGTGGCGCCCGGCCAGCAGGCTCACAAAGCATCCTTGTTCATGTTCCTTTCGATGCTCCTGTGTGGCTCAGCGGAGCAGAGGAGGGTCTGTTTACGCCACTGGCTCCCGCTGATCCTCCTGGGGGAGGGTGTGACAATGCTGGCCTCTGTCAGTCTCTTGGGTGTGTGGGGAGCGCTGGGCCCGAGAGACTTGAGGGTGTCCTATGAGTCTCCCTGGTTGGGGTGATACTGAGTTACATCCCTGGTGGGTGAGCTCATTCCTGGGCCTCTGAACACAAGTTTCTGACTCGGTCTGGGGGGCAGAGGGGAAAATTCAGTCATCAGATTCATTGAGAAGCCTATGGTTTTCTTGTGATGAGTTGTGATGGGCAGAGTTTCTCAGAGCCAAGTCCCTGGGAAATGACGGGGGGTAGGGGGATGGTTTCAGGAGTTCCTTCAAAATGTCTCTCGCAGGGCCTTTGGGCGGTGAGTGGGAAATGAGAGACTCCAGGCCGCGCTCTCGGACCCGAAGCCATGCACCTTTGCCTGTGCGTGGCGTGACTTCAAGAGTGCGTGCTTGTGCCCCGTCTGTGTGCGCGGAGGCTGCCGCCACCCCGTGTGTGTGTACTTTCTCTGTGAGCCCTGAGAACCGTCTAGAGACATGTCCTGGATGGCTTGGTCTGAGACGTCCCCCGGGCTCTGTGGAGGGAGTTCAAGGTCTGAGGTGGGGGTGGGTCTGGACCCAGGGGCAGATCGGGCGCACCCAGCCTGAAACCCACCTTTCTCCAAAGTCGCTTTACTCATAGCAATGTGGTCTTGTGCTGGAAAACTCCAGCAGTTGTTTTGCTGAAGTTTTAGTTTTCCCCCTCCAGAAACGCTGTGGGCATTTCAGGCCCTTTGACCTGGCTAAAGGGCTTATAAACTGAGTAAAGAGAAGCTAGATCAGAGGTAGAGCCCCAGGTCAGAGAAGACCCCAGGCCAGTGCCCTCGAAGGGCTCAATAGCTGAGTCACTCTTAATCCCCTCCCACTTTCTTCCAGGAACTGGGCTCACCCTGAGGCTCTGCCCTAAGAGGCGCTCCCTGCTACATTCTTACAGGACTTTCAGCACACTCAGGAGTCTGATACAGCTCTTTGCTGATCCTCTTCATCAACAGCGATGTACAACATTGGAGAAGTCAGTGTTTCCTCCAGTGACCTAAAAAGTGTCCTTTCAAGCATTCACATCTTTTTCCCTCAGAGCCTACCTCCCAGCCCAGCAAGGCCCAGCACCCTGCTTAGACATTGCAAGCTCTCCAGTTTGGCGGGGGGGTCCCTCACTGGGTCCCTTTATGCAGAGCTCTGGGACCTCAGCCTACCACCTCATCTCTGGTCAAGGGTCCCTTCAGCCAGGCTCCCCCCCACAGCCAGAGTGGGTTTATGAAATGAAAACTTGCACATCACTCTCTAGTGGAGAAGGATTTGATAATTTCCTGTAGTTTTTGAAAAAAGCCGTCACATGACATTCAGAGTCTTTGAGGATCTGGCAACCCCTTCCCCTTTCCTTATCCCGTGCCACTTGCACGTCAAATTTCGTCAGGTCATCTCTGCTCCATGTTTCTGGCTGTCTTATGCAGTCCTACAGCTCAGACTGACTGTTCTGCTGAGACCAGATCTGCCTTTTCTTCCAGTTTGAGTGAATGAGGGCAGGCATGCCGTCTTATATCTCTTTTTTTAAAAAAAATTATTTTATGTGTTAAATTAGTATTTTATATTCCAGCACCTTACAGAGATGGCAAAATATAGGTGCTCAGTAATTGTCCTCTCAGTCATTTTAAATAGAAATCTTTCAGTATACATTAGATACACCTTCTTAAACAAAGTCTTTTGACAACATGTACTATCTTTGAACTGCTAAATTATTTTTCTAAAAAGGGTATTGTGGAGAAGGGATAGGGCCTGAAGTGCTTGTACTCCAGACCTGGAAAAGAAAAGATTTCCAGAGGGCATTCTTGTATTAACAGCTTTAAACGATAGGTTTGAGTGAAGAATTCTACTCTAGGATTCCATCTTAAGTGCAGTTCTCGGGAACAATGTATTGGAGCAAATGGCTGGTCAAAAGATCCAGGGAAATTGAGAGCACAGAAAACCATGTAACTGTTTATAAGAAGCCTTTGGATTTGCATGTCTACAATGGTGGGATGTCCATGGTATTGGATGAGAAAAAAGTGATTTGGATAAAAGTCTGAACGAGATACTCCTCAAAAATTTGCATGTAGCTTTTTAGTGTCTATAAGAAGAGATCTGGAAGGATACATATCACATGGAAGACCAGGTTCATTCTTGGGAATGGGATACAGAAAAGAGTGGAAGGAATTGTCATTTTTTACTTGCCGTGTTTTGGAGTGGTCTGAGTGCTGGATTACCCCTGCCCACTGAGGGTGCTACAGGGTTAGTGAAAGTGAAGTGAAGTCGCTCAGTCGTGTCCGCCCCCATGGAATGTAGCCTACCAGGCTCTTCCATCCATGGGATTTCCCAGGCAAGAGTACTGGAGTGGATTGCCATTTCCTCAGTGACCTTAAAGCTCTAACATTACTAGCACTAACATGATTGATTTTTCTCTGCCTCTTCTCTGCCTTGGCTGTCTGTGGTCACCAGCCTGCCTTTTTAATTAATCTATTTATTTACTTATGGCTGCACTGGATCTTCATTGGTGCACATGGGCTTTCTCTAGTCACAGCGAGTGAGGCCTACTCTCTAGTTTCGGTGCAGGGTTTCTCATCGCAGTGGCTTCTCTTTTTGCAGAGCTCAGTGCACCTGGCTTAGTTGTGGAATCCTCCTGAACCAGGGATCGAACTCGTGTCCCCTGCACGTGGCAGACAGATTCTTAACCACTGGACCACCAGCGAGATCCTACATTGTGTTTATATAGGGGATTCTAGTAGATGGGGAAGGTTTTCCAAGAAGCAAAGTTGCAGCCCAGCAGTGGATAAGGTGATATTGAAGGAGACCCCTATGGTCAGGGTCTTCCCTGACATGACCTTGAGATGGCTGGTGTGGATCTGAGGCTCAACAGCTTGTGTTCGAGGAGTGTCAGGCTCTATAACAGCACATTGTTCTTGGCAGTTGTGCTATTGGGGAGAAAGAGCTCATGTGCAGGTATATGCTGGGGGAAGAAACAGAAATACCAATTGCCGCCATTCACAAGAGCTCATGTGTCTGCCTTAGACAGGGCGCTTTCTACACACAGCCCCATCTATGCCAAGATTAATTCTCATCCATGCAGCCTGTAGATTAAAATAAAACCTTTCTTTTCCTTCCCTGTGACACAAAAATTAAAGTTCACAGAGAATGAGTGTTAAAAGCAGGTCTGTTGTTGTTGTTCAGTTGCTAAGTCGTGTCCAACTCTTCATGACTCCCTGGACTGTACCCTGCCAGGCTCCTCTGTCCATGAGATTTCCCAGGCAAGAATACTGGAGTGGGTTGCCGTTTCCTCCTTCAGGGGATCGTCCCAACCCAAGGACCGAACTGTATCTCCTGCCTTGGCAGGAGGATTCTTTACCACTGAGCCATCAGGGACCCCAAAGCAGGTCTGGTTGTATCCTGATTTCATGTGTGTTACCACTCCATGGATGGCATCACCGACTCAATGGACATGAGCCTGAGCAAACTCCAGGAGATACTGAAGGAGAGGGAAGCCTGGCTTGCTGCAGTCCATGCAGGTTGCAGAGTTGGACATGACTTAGCAACTGAACAGTAACCACTCCATGGCCTAAGTTCATGAATCCTGGAGGGTAGACAGCAAAAGAACAGAGCTAGTCACTGCAGTCACAATCACATGGGAATTTGGGGGTTTAGGGAAAATGTTGATGTGAAGATGCTATAACACACAGAGGCAGTGCAGTGGGATGGAAAGGGCACTGGCCTCATGGGCTGACAGACTTGGCTCGAATCTTGCTTCTAACTTGATAACAGAAGCAGAAGAGATTAAGAAGAGGTGGCAAGAATACACAGAAGAACTGTACAAAAAAGATCTTCATGACCTGGATAATCACAATGGTGTGATCACTCACCTAGAGCCAGACATCCTGGAATTCGAAGTCAATTCCTTAGGAAGCATCACTAGGAACAAAGCTAGTGGAGATGATGGGATTCCAGTTGAGCTATTTCAAATCCTGAAAGATGATGCTGTGAAAGTACTGCACTCAATATGCCAGCAAATTTGGAAAACTCAGCAGTGGCAACAGGACTGGAAAAGTTCAGTTTTCATTCCAATCCTAAAGAAAGGCAATGCCAAAGAATGTTCAAACTACTGCACAATTGCACTCATCTCACACGCCAGTAAAGTAATGCTCAAAAGTCTCCAAGCCAGGCTTCAGCAATATGTGAACCATGAACTTCCAGATGTTCAAGCTGGTTTTAGAAAAGGCAGAGGAACCAGAGATCAAATTGCCAACATCTGCTGATCATTAAAAAAGCAAGAGAGTTCCAGAAAAACATCTATTTCTGCTTCATTGACTATGCCAAAGCCTTTGATTATGTGCATCACAATAAACTATGGAAAATTCTGAAAGAGATGGGAATACCAGACCCTGACCTGCCTCTTGAGAAACCTATATGTAGGTCAGGAAGCAACAGTTAAAACTGAACATGGAACAACAGACTGGTATATTGTCACCCTGCTTATTTAACTTCTATGCAGAGTACATCATAAGAAACGCTGGGCTGGAAGAAGCACAAGGTGGAATCAAGATTGCTGGGAGAAATATCAATAACCTCAGATATGCAGATGACAGACACCACCCTTATGGCAGAAAGTGAAGAACTAAAGAGCTTCCTGATGAAAGTGAAAAGAAGAGAGTGAAAAAATTGGCTTAAAGCTCAACATTCAGAAAACTAAGATCATGGCATCCGGTCCCATCACTTCATGGCAAATAGATGGGGAAACAGTGGAAACAGTGGCTGACTTTATTTTGGGGGGGCTCCAAAATCACTGCAGATGGTGATTGAAGCCACTAAATTAAAAGATGCTTGCTCCTTGGAAAGAAAGTTATGACCAACCTAGACAGCATATTAAAAAGCAGAGATATTACTTTGTCAACAAATGTCCGTCTAGTCAAGGCTATGGTTTTTCCAGTAGTCATGTATGGATGTGAGAGTTGGACTATAATGAAAGCTGAGTGCTGAAGAATTGATGCTTTTGAACTGTGGTGTTGGAGAAGACCCTTGAGAGTCCCTGGAACTGCAAGGAGATCCAACCAGTCCATCCTAAAGGAAATCAGTCCTGAATGTTCATTGGAAGGACTGATGCTGAAGCTGAAACTCCAATACTTTGACCACCTGATGTGAAGAACTGACTCATTTGAAAAGACCCTGATGTTGGGAAAGATTGAAGGCTGGAGGAGAAGGGGAAAACAGAGGATGAGATGGTTGGATGGCATCACCGACTTGATAGACATGAGTTTGAGTAAACTCCAGGAGCTGGTGATGGACAGGGAACCCTGGTGTGCTGTAGTCCATAGGGTTGCAAAGAGTCGGACACGACTGAGTGATTGAACTGAACTGATAACATGTGGGCCCGTGCTTCTCTGAGCCTCAGTGTACAGGGCTGGCCTACTCAGGGCACTCAGTTCTACCCAACTCGCAGGAAGTCATGTGGATCTGGAGCCTGCTTCCTGCTCTAACACTAACGAGCTAACTGTAATGAGCAGCAGAGCTCCCTGGGCCCTTTCACAGGCAGTGTATCCCCTTTGACCTTCTGAAGGAGCCAGGAAGCTACCTCCTCCTCTCTTTAATCTCCCTGCTTCGGGCAAAAGTTGTTTACACTCAGATCTTTTCTTCCTCACTGCCATTTATACCTCAGACCTCTGGAATCTGGTTTGGACCCACAGCTTGGTATTGAACTGCTCTGGTCAAGGTCACCTAAGACCTGCTTGGGGCAACATCAGATAGATGCTTTTCCGTCCCTGTCATACCTGACTCCACAGTGATATTCTTCTTTTAGGGGCTGGCTCTCCCTCTGGCTATTCCCTGGTGGCTCAGATGGTAAAGAATCTGCCTGCGATGCTGGAGACTTGGGTTCAGTCCCTGGGTCTGGAAGATCCCCTGGAGGAGGACATGGCAACCCACTCCAGTATTCTTGCCTGAAGAATTCCATGGACAGAGGAAGCTGGTGGGCTACAGTCCATGGGATCACAAAGAGTTGGACATGACTGAGCAACTAACGCTTTCTCCCCCTGGCCTGGTTTTCTTGCTGCCTCTCCATCCGCTGCCTCTCCGTCTCCTTCACGGGCTTCTCTTCCCCACTGTCCCTTCCATATAATTATTTCTTGAGTCTGTCCCAGACCCTACCCTGATAACTCCATGTTCCGTAATAGCTAGCTCCAGGACCCACGGATCTCTCTTCACCCAGCAGCAGGAGTCACCTCCAGATCTGACTGGGCCATCCCTCCATCAAACCTACCTTTGGCTCTTAGAATACAGACCACAGTCTTCACTCAACCTGGCCACCAGGTCCTGCCACCAGGCTCTTGACTGCTTTGCATGCCTCATCTTGCCCCAAACCAATTTCCGTCTTAGTTAAAAGATCTCTTCTTAAGGAAGGCTTTTTTTTTTTCCTTTTTTTTTTTCTTCTCCTAAGTAATTATTTATCTGGCTATGCTGGGTCTTAGTTGGGCTTGCCAGATGGCGCTAGTGGTAAAGAACCTGCCTGTCAATGGAGGAGATGTAAAGAGATGTGGGTTCGATCTCTGGATTGGGAAGATCCCCTGGAGGAAGGCATGGCAACCCACTCCAGTATTCTGGCCTGAAGAATCCCATGGACAGAGGAGCCTGGCGGGCTACAGTCCATGGGGTCGCAAAGAGTTGGACATGACTGAAGGGTCTTAGCACACAGGCATGCACCTTAGTTGCAGCTTGCAGGATCTTTAGTTGCAGCATATGAACTCTTAGTTGCAGCATGAAGGATCTAGTTCCCTGACCAGGGATCGAACCCAGGACCCCTGCATTGAGAGTGAGAAGTCTTAGCCATTGGACCACCAGGGAAGTCCAACTCAGGAAGCCTTTTCTGACACCCCACACCAGGCTGGGTCCACCTGGTTGTTTTTCTCCACACCCTGTACCTCTCCTTCCTAGCATTTATCATAACTGTAGCAATTACTTGTGTAATCATTTATTTAATATTTTCAAGTAATTCCCCCCAAATGTAGACTCGTTGAAAGTCGTCCCCATGGGTCCTGTGCATCCCCTAGGCCAGTACCTCTAAGTGCTCTCTCAGTTCAAGCCCTGCCGGTCAGCTCTGTGCCTCCTTCTCTTCCCCAACTGACTGACTGCTCCCTCTCTCACTCATGTCTCCATCCATCCATCCTCCAAACCGCAGACTTATCTTTCCCAACACATACCTTGATCGTATCATCTCCCTACTTAAAAACCCTCCCCTGGCCTCCCACTGCCCCAGATAAAGTTGAGAGTCCACTCCGCTTCTCTCTCCAGGCTCAGTTTTTAAAACTAAGTGCACCCTTGGAGTTCTAAGTTCTGTTGCCTTTAACTAAACTCCCAGTCTTTGTAACTGGTTCTCTCCTCCAGCCAGTTTCACATGTCTTAGCTCTCGTTGCTGAGAATGAAGACCTCCCCACCCACCCACTCACTCACCCATTTGTCCGAATTCTTGGTCACCTTCCCCTGGCTGGGGTTTTTCACCCAGGTGCCTGGTGAAGGAAGGTCCTGTGCACCCCAGTCCCAGGAGAAGCTCAGTGTCTGGGACATGTCTGTTTTCTCTGCTGGGTGGCAAGCTTCTTGCAGGCAGGGCCAGGACTTGCTCAAGCACGATGTCCTCAAGCCTCTAAAACACAGCCTGGCATACAGAGCAGATGCTCAGTAGTGTTTGCTGAGTGAAGACATCCCTGACTTCTCTGGTCTGTGGTTTGCAAGCCACTTGAACACATTCTCTATTATGTATTATTTGGTGGTGTTGGTGTTGGAGGTGGGGGTGAATGAGAGGAAAGTACTTTTCAGGATGCTCATCTCTCTCCTCTATCATTTTATTTTATTTTTTTATTTAGCCAAGTCACACAGCAAGTGGGATCTTAGTTCCCTGACCAAGAATCAGAACTGTGGCCCCTGCATTGAAAACAAGGAGCCTTAGACTCTATATTGCTAGGGAAGTTCCATCTCTAGCTCTCCTTTCAATACGTGCTATTTCTCCTTTTGCTAAGATAAAATGAAATATCCTTCTGCATTCTCTTTCTGCTCTCCTAAGTGTGAGTGCTGGGTGGAAGATGTATAAAACAGCTGCTGTTGTTTTCTGTCCTAGACATCAGGGAAGAGACATGTCCAGGGAGAAGAACACTTTCAATACTTGGGGACTGGATCACAGGGCCTTGGTGCCAATGTGACCTGAACTCTGCAGGTTCTGCCCTGCCCAGCTCACCTCCTAAACTCAGCTTCAGTTTAGCCTCCCCCAAAGTCATCAGCATGCCCCTGCTCTATAGAAGTCATTCTCCACCCAGAGAGTGATGTAGAATCGCCAGGAGGTTAAGAAATACAGGTGTCCTTGGTGTCATTTGGACAAGAATTTCTGGTCTGGGCTGTTGTTGTTGTTCAGTCCCTAGGTCATGTTCTACTCTTTGAGACCCTACGAACTGCAGCATGCCAGGCTTCCCTGTCCTTCACTATCTCCCAGAGTTTGGTTAAACTCATATCTGTTGAGTCGGTGATGCCATCCAACCATCTCATCCTCTGCCATCTTCTTCTCCTTTAGCTCTCAATATTTCCCAACATCAGGGTCTTTTCCAGTGAGTTGGCTCTTTGCATCAGGTGGCCATAGTCCTTCCATGGACTCATTCTAAGGACTCATTGCATCAGTCCTTCCAATGAATATTCAGGGTCGATTTCCTTTAGGATTGACTGATTTGATCTTCTTGCTGTCTGAGGGACTCTCAAGAGTCTTCTTCAGCACTACAATTTGAAAGCATCCATTCTTTGGCACTCAGTCTTCTTTATGGTCCAACTCTCACATCTGTACACATATTGGGTTTGGGTCTGAGTAATTTTCAGAGTGTCCCAGCTACTTCTGATGCACAGCCACTGCCGAGAACCATCACTGAGTCCTCTGCTGCTCCTCCTGACAGAACGTCCTCTCTGCTGGATCCAAGCTCCTCCCTAAAAGGTGCCACTTACTTCATAACTGCTCTCCTGAGGAACCCAAATCCAAATGGTCCTTTCGTGTGATCCTGGATGATGCTCCATTTGGACTACTGTCATGACAGCTCATTATGGTTATTTGGGGTGAAGGTCTCTTCCAGGCCATCAGCTTCTGGACTACCCTTGGTAGCATGGATCAGAATGCCTGGAATACTGTGGGAGTTTAATAACTATTAATTAGACTGAATGCATTGGAAACCTCAGCTGCTTTCAGATTCTGATGGGTTGTCAGAGAGTTAGACTCCTTTCCTCATCCACACTGACTGCAGGAAGTCCAGCTGGACACAAACATGAATTGTAGGATTGTTCTGAAGGTCTTAGAATGCACTTGGAATGGTCCAGGCCAATAAATACGAAGATGCTAAAGTGGCGAAATGAACACGTCTGGCAAAAAGATAGATCAACTGATGAACCTCATAGACTTTATCCTTAAACAAAGGTCTCCTCATGTCCCAATTGCTTTGGCATCTGAAACTTCCTTTTTCAAATGGAGAACCAGCTGTCATACCCTGCACCATTTTCCACTTTATTTATTTTTTAATTTAAATTTAGTTATTTTAATTGGAGGCTAATTACTTTACATTTTCCACTTCAAATGTTCTATCTCAATAGGCTTCTAGCCACTTTGCTATGACCAAGCACTCTTTTCTTTTTTGACTGTGCCATGTGGCTTTCAGAATCTTAGTTCCCTGACTCCAGATCCAATCCAGGCCCTAGCAGTGAAAATGCCGAATGCTAACCACTGGTCTGCCAGGGAAGTCCCTCATGCACATCTTTTAGTGCTGATTCTTTCCTCACACTCTTCCCTGACCTGGAATGGATGCCAAGCCCAGTGAGAAGATCCTATCTCCTAACCAAGGTCAAATTCAAATGTCAGCTCCTGGAGGTTCCCCACCAGAAATAATCTCTTTCTCATCTCTGCTTCTAAAATACTTTTTACTATTTAATCACTCACTCATTCATTCTGTAAATATTTATTAAATGCCAAATATGTGCCAGCTTCCCTTATTTCATTCTATATTATATTTTTGTTTTCTCTTCTTGAGGAAAATGGCTGAATCTTGTTCCTTTTCCTCTCTCCTCTATCATTCATTCTAAGAATAAGACTCTTCATAAGGTCATGCTCAATAAGAATCCAGTTGACCAAATTGGATCTTGTTAACATTCTCAATAATGTGAACTGAGCATGAGTTTTCTTCTGGATAAAAGTCTAGATTGATCTATTTTGATCGATCAAGGCTCTGTAAGCCACAACGTCTATGGAAGGTTAGGAAGTGATTTTAATTTTTTATCTTATATATTTATTTTTAGACTTCCTTGATAGCTCAGTTGGTGAAGAATCTGCCTGCAGTGCAGGAGACCCAGGTTCAATCCCTGGGTTTGAAAGATCCCCTGGAGAAGGAAATGGCAGCCCACTCCAGTATTGTTGCCTGGAAAATCCCATGAACAGAGGAGCCTGGCAGACTACAGTCCATGGGATCCAAAGAGTTGGACATGACTTAGAGACTAAACCACAAACCATATTTATCTTTGTTGAAATACAGTCGATTTTGATCTTCTCAGGTGACTCAGTGGTAAAGAATCCACCTGCCAAGCAGGATCTTGTTCAATCCCTGGGTTGGGAAGATCCCCTGGAGGAGGAAATGGCAACCCACTCCAGTATTCTTGCCTGGAGAATTCTATGGACAGAGGAACCTGGTGGGCTGCAGACCATGGGGTTGCAAAGAGTTGGACACAACTGAATGACTAACACTTTTATGTTAACTGGAGATTTAGAATACAACAAACCCAAGCCCCATGTCCCTTACAAGGTCTGGCCCAAGTTTACAAGGTCAGCTTCTGCCTTTCTCCTTCCCAACTTAGAGAGCGCTTTCAGCTCTCAGGGACTTGTCAAGGACAAGAGAAGAAAAGAGAGGTGCATAGCAAAACTATGACAAAAGCTGGGAGGAATGAAGTTGCTGTGTAGAAGGGTGGCCTTCAGGTGAGTTTGTACAAAACCTAATTTCTGTGGGCAACAGTTTTTACAGAGTCAAGATGAATTGGCATGTTAGTACAAAGATTTTTTTCTTCCTTCTACAAATGATCAAGGAAAATGGATTTTTAAAATGTAAACATTCTCTTGTAGTATTTACAGCTTCTCTAATGTCGGGGGACAAAGGTCTTGGAGTTTAAAGTAAAAAGCAGGCCCAGGGAGATAAGAGTTCTTTTACAGTTTGATTGTAATCTAAATATAACAGGAAAATCACTCTCTACATAAAGCACCGTGATGGATAAATACCTAGGTGAGATTATTGTGTCTTTCCCCCCTTTTCCTTCCTTTTTCTTTCCTATAAGTTTTCTTTGTCTTTGAGAAAGGCCTTTCGTGATGAAGACAAATAGTGGTTGAATGAAAAGCCAGTGTCGGGCTTTGCTGATCGAGGGTTTGGGGAAATGATTTGTTCGGGCAGAGAAGCTAATAGATTAAATGTGAGACCTCAGGGATCACCCAGTTCAATCCTTCATTTTGCACATAAAGCACTGAGGCTAAAGCCTCATCTCATACCATTTCAGAATTCACCTGTGTCAGGAGACATTAAGGAATACACTTATTTTTTCAGCAACGTGGTGCTTAGGAAAGAAATCCTTCAGTCACCTCTGTAATGACCTCTGCTGTCTGCATTGCCTTTGGTAGCAAAGTCAGTCACTGATGGAAATTTCGTTTTTGAGGGAAAATTGTTATCCATCCCAGGCGCCCAGTTTAACATCTAGTGAACTTGGGTTACACTGAGTCTCACAGTGTGGTTAATCCCTCGTGCGTGCATGTTCAGTTGCTCAGTTGTGTCTGACTCTTTTGCGACCCCATGGACTGCAGCCTGCCAGCCTCCTCTGTCCGTGGGATTTCCCAGGGAAGAGTACTAAAGTGGGTTGCCATTTCCGTCTCCAGGGGATCTTCCCAACCCAGGAATTGAACCCACGTCTCCTGCATTGGCAAGCGCTGAGCCAGCTGGGAAGCCCAGTTATTCCATTGGAGGTTATTTCTAGGTTTTGTTCCTGCCCCCTCATTGCCCGAAGTCTCACCCCATGGAAGCGCATTTGGTGAGCCTCACGGGGGTGCTACTGATGCTGCTCGCTTCCAGGGGCTCAGGGCACAAGGCTGTGGGCTCACACATTCCGTGTGACGGGCAGACTTCTGCTCCGGTCGGCTCTGGTGCTGCTGACAGCACTTGGCTCTGTCCACTGGCGCCAGCAGCCAACCTCAGCCTTTGTTAACGCTGTCTGTCGATGGATGGGGCCGGGGGTGGGGGATGTGCGGCACGGAGGCTCCTCTGTGAGACGGGTGAACCCCCTTCAGCCCTGGAACACAGTGGTGAGTTTCTCCATGTTCCCCCAGTGGGCAGAGGGGTCCAGCCATCCTCCCGGCTCCTCGCCTGGACTTCCTATTAGCAGTTCTTTCAGATGTGCTTCCCAACCTGCCTGCCCCCATGGAGCTCTTGGATGACAGTTGCCGTGTCTCATTTATCTCTGAATCCTGGTGTTTAACCCCGGGTGAGTACTTAATAGATGTTTGTTGCAAGAAGTGATGTTAACTGGTCATTTGAGTCTGTGGGAAACAAAACCAAGCCAAACCATGCCTTTCGTTTTGATCACTTATTAGTAAATGGAAATGAACCTGTCCTACTCCAGTGCCAAGGAGTGCTGGAATCACAGCTTCCAGTTAACTATTAATTATATGACAAATGGAAGGGAGTCACTCAACCCCCGTGTGCTTGCCAGTGGCCCCATGATGGCGACTAGACACTCCTCATCTCCAGCAGGCATTGGGAGAAAGTCAATGACCTCAGAGTCATCTTGGATATTGTTGTTGCAGTTGGTAATGTCCAGCTGGCATTGGGTAATGCATAGGTGAAATGCAATGGTTGGTTTAGTCATTCTTGGTTTAACTACCCTCTCCTGTATATACTGTCTGTGTATCTCAAAGAGCTTCTCCCTGCAGGGGAGAGAAAGACTCAACACTTTTCAGTCAAATCTCTTGGTTTCTTAGACACTCTTTTCCAAAGTCTTTTATTGATTATGAAAACACTTACTCATCTCCTGCTTCCTTCTCTATTAACAATCTTCAAAAGATTATCTGGACAAAAGTTTATATCCTCCAAGAGAAACTACTCTTAAAAATATGTGTGTGTGTGTGTAGTAAGTGATGTGTGTTAGTTGCTCAGTCACGTCCCTCTCTTTGTGACCCCATGGACTGTAGCCCACCAGGCTACTCTGTCCATGGGATTCTCCAGGCAAGAATACTGGAGTAGGTAGTCATTCCCTTCTCCAGGGGATCTTCCCAACCCAGGGATCAAACCCGGGTCTCCTGCATTATGGGTGGATTCTTTACTGTCTGAGCCACCAGGGAAGCCCCTAGGCTGCTGGCAGCACTTGGCTGTCAATTAAATATATATATATTTAATATTAGTTATTTTTGGCTGTGCAACATGCAGAATTTTAGTTCCTGGACCAGGGATAGAACCCATGCCCCTGGAGTGGAAGTGCGGAGTCTTAACCACTGGACCTCCAGGGAAGCCCCTGGAGAAACTACTCTGCACCACAGGTATGTCATGTGACGCCAGCAGCCAAACCCACAAATGCGTTCAGAGCCCCAAATGCTTATGTTATCTAAGAAAATAAGCAATGGATACAAAATATATTTCGGAAAACGCACCCCACAGCCCCCTGCAAAATATTACGGGGTGGAGAGCAAATTCTGCCCTTGCCCTCAGGCTTTTGGGAGGGAGACTCAGGCCAGGGGAGGGGGAGGGCTTTATTTGCTCAGCATCCAACGCCAGACCACGCTCGTGACTGACCAAAATGCGCCGTGAATAGCAAGTATATCACAAGGGTTCTCAAATATGAAAGCGGAGCTGGAACAAAGAGCAGGCACCAGCCAGACTTCCTCTGTTAAAGATTATCCAGCGTGTCCCCTGGGTGCCAACATTCCCATAAATCCCAGCAGCTCTATCTCACCTAGGCTCACTTAACGGCTTTGAAACCCTGCCCGGGACCTACTAGCATTCCATCAAGCGACCTCATCACAGGGGAATGAACTTTATCTCTGAGACTGTAAGTGTGTTTGCTTGAAAGATGATTTACCATGCTCAACAATGACCAAATTTTCTAAATTGAACTTGATCTCTTGCTATTAATATCATTATATATCTCACAGTTTCATCTCAAGGACTAGATCAACTCAGGGAGTGTAAATCTCTCTCTAGGTTGGCTTTAAAATGAGTCTACAGGCCGATTCCTAGTTTCGGGGAAGGTTTTTTTGTTTGAGAAGGTGGAAACCCAAACAGCTGCCGGGTCAGTTAAGAAAGTTGGAAGAATCTTCCTCCCAACCTCTGCCCTACCTTCCTCCTTCCAGATCCTAATTCCTTGTCTCTGTGACCTTTGGAAAGTGAGGCTTTCCAAGTCTGTGGTTTATCATAGAGACCACTAGTTTCTCTTTTTCTTTTGTCTAGGACACTAGGAGAAGCCAGTCACTGTCTGTGACTCCACTGAACTCACAGGAGGGCCAGACCCCTTGCCAGTCACTCTCTTTGAAAAAATATTTTATTTATTTTCGGCCAGTCATGCAGTGTGCAGGACCTCATTCCTCGACTAGGGATTAAAACTGTGCCCCTGCCCTGGGAGTGTGGAGTCTTAACCCTTGGGCCACCAGGGAGGTCCCACTCGCCCTCTTAATTGTTCTGTGCCTTTAGTGGCTACTCCAGCGGCTTCTAATCACACAGCCTGATGCCGAGAGGAAAATGGCCCATGCACCTTGCTGAGTAGTGTTCCCTTTGCTGCACCTGCTTTACGGCAAGTACAATCCCATTAAAGAATAAGGGCTAACCCATGAAAATTATTAGAGGACAAATGTAAGATGTAAGGACTTCTCTGATGGCTCAGCAGGTAAAGAATCCACCTGCAATGTAGGAGACACAGGAGATGCAGGTTTGATCCCTGGATCAGGAAGATCCCCTGGAGCAGGAAATGGCAACCCACTCCAGTATTCTTGCTGACCCAGGGATCAAACCTGAGTCTCCTGCTTGACAGACAGGCTCTTTACCTGGCGCCACTGAGCCACCAGGGCAGACCCAGATCTAACATACTGTGTGGCAAAAACAAAAAAGTAAAAACAGAAAAGCTGTGCTTCTGAAATTGGGCAGCAAGCAGATCTTGGGTGAGAGCTGGATTGGAGAACCATGAGGATGCTTCTCAACTCTAAAACATGGTCCCTTCCAGACACACAGCTAGCTGTGAGTGAGCTCTGAATGCCCAACGGATAGTACGTCAACCTGAGGTCACTTACCTTTCTTTAGCTGAGGTCACTTATTACAGGTGGCAGCAAGGCCCGCGGGGTCAGGCACAGCTGGGAAGAGATTCTAACTCCACTCTTATGAGCTCAGATTAATGACTTACATTCTTTATGTGGCATAAGTTGCTCAGTCGTGTCCGACTCTTTGCAACCCCATGGACTGTAGCCCGCCAGGCTCCTCTGTCCATGCAATTCTCCAGGAAAGAATGCTGGAGTGGATTGCCATTTCCTTCTCCAGATCTTCCCAACCCAGGGATTGAACCCAGGTCTCCTGCATTGTCGGCAGCTTCTTTACCATCTGAGCCACCAGAGAAGCCCTTTATAAAGTGGGCCTGATGATGTCCTCTTCCCAGCGTTAATCTGCAGGAAAATATGAGGCAACAGGTGGAATCCTGGGGGCTCCATAAATCGTGGTTTCCTGTTCTCCTTCCTGTTTCCCTCTTCTGGTGGGCTCTCCTTCCTCCTGTCTTTTATTTTGCCTGGCTGCAACTTCCTTTCTCACCTCCCCCCACTCACCCCAAATTGTCCCTGGGCTTCGTTTGAAGGACCCAAGTATGTGTACGGAAAGATTAAGCTGTCCTTCTTATAAAGGAGAAACGTATTCAAAATGGAGCACATCAAAAGTGAACGTAGGTGACAAATGTTTATATTTGGAAAGTGCTTCTGCTTTGATCCTGGTTTCTATTTTTTGAGAGCTTGACAAATGTGCCCTTGGGGCCTTGGCTTCAAACATCTTCAGTCAGCAGAGCACTTTGGAGGAGGTGAACTCATTTGATCCTGTTCCTCCCAGGCCAGGGGATCCTCGGCCACCGGGTAGGCCTCTGCCCGTCTCGGCCTCTGCCCTTCTCCCTGCATGCCGCCCGGAGCCAGTGTGGCCTCGGGGCCACCTGCCTCCTTCAGGTCCAGCTCTCAAGGCTGCAAAGAGCAGATGCTGCGGTGGCCCTGCTCCCTCCTCCAGAGGCTCTGAAGTGTTCTTGCTGTCGTGAATGGCTCCCTGGGTCCTCTGTCTTCCTTCCTCTTCCATGAGGTCATCCTGAACACTTGCCAAACCCCATCTCTTGGGAAGATGATTCCCCAATGGGGAATTCCTCAGGGGTGGATACTGGAGGGACTAAATTTGGGGAAAAGTCTCCCTAGAATTAGAGAAATAAATGGCAGCCCACTCCAGTATTCCTGCCTGGAGAATCTCATGGACAGAGGAGCCCGGTGGGTTATGGTCCATGAAGTCACACTCAGACACGACTGAGCGACTAACACTAACACTGTCTAGAAAATCAGCCACAGGACTGATCATACCCAGGTTTCCTAGACTTTCTGGACAGAATTTATGAACATGTTTTGCCACGTGTTCTTACAGGTAGGTCATAAAACGACACCATGTGTGAGGTGAGCATAACAGAGGTGCTCGCAAGCCCGGGCTGGTTCTCAGTGCCCCTGTCCTGGGGAAGCCATGGCTAGAAGCTCTGAGGAAGATTTTCACTGGAAGGTCTCCTTGTCCACAACATGCTTTCTTTCAGTTCAGATCAATTTCTTCCCACTATCAGACCTTTGCAACGAAAACAGGACACTGAGATGGTATCTGCCATTCCCATCGGGAGAATGTTCAGCGAGTGAGGACAGGACCCACCCTGAGCATTTGCAGCTGATAGACTTCAGTGCCAGGAATCGGTTGTGGGTGAAGGAACGGCTGAGACGCCTAACAGGGGACAGTGAGGCAGCCAAGGGGTTAGCTGGAGCAGGAAGCCCCCACCACTCCAGGCTGGAGGGGCCAAAGAAGGAGCTGGCATTACTTGAGTGCATGACTGGGTCATCTGGCAGAAGCTGGGACCACAGTGAGTCCATCCTGTAGGAGGTGGAGAGGGAGGAGTTGCTTCCTTTACTGACAAAGAGGGAAGTGGGGAGAAAAAAGCTTGTCCTCCTTCGCATTTCCAACTGGAAGCTCTCATGGACCCTTGCTGAACCCAGACAGAAGCCAATGCTTTATTTTTAATTTCTATTTATGTATTTATTTTTGGAATATAATTGCTTTACAACGTTTTGTGAGTTTCTGCTGTACAACCACGTGAATCGGCTGTAAGTATACCCATATCACTTCCTCTGGGGCTTCCCCCCCAGCCACTCACCCCATCCCACCCCTCTAGGTCATCACAGAGCACCAGACGAGCTCCCTCTGCTATACAGCAGCTTCCCACTAGCCACCTATTTCCCACCCAGTGGTGTATACATGTCCGCACTACTCTCCCAGTTCATCCCACCCTCCCCTCCCCTCCCCTTCCCCTTTCCCTGGGTCCACATACCCATTCTCTATGTCTGCGTCTCTATTCCCGCCCCCCCAAATAGGTCCATCTGTACCATTTTTCTGGATTCCACACATATGTGTTAATATGCAATATTTGTTTTTCTCTTTCTGACTTACTTCACTCTGTACGACACACTCTAGGTACATCCACCTCACCACCAGTGACCCAGTTTTGTCTGACAGAAGCCAGTTGACTCAGATCCTGGGAACCACAGCCTGCAGGGCCAACCACTGTCCACACCCATAAGAGTCAAAGCAGAGCAGGGAAGAGCGAGAAGGCACTCTGGCTCACAGGGGTCAGAAGCCTGCTTTGGGACTTCCTCCTTCTTGGAAAACCAGAAAGCCACAGGACAAGGAGAGAAGGCCAAGGTCCTGGAAAGAGCAGGATACGAGATCCTGCCAAGCCTGTGCTAAGTGCGGACAGAGCAACACTCCCTTGGTGGTGGTGGGGAGGGTGTTGCTCAGCAGGCACCAATGTTCTCGCAGAAACACTCTTCCCTAAATAACTTCTCCAGCTCTCTCACTGATGACTGCGACCCACCCCTCTGTTCTCAGAACGGCTGGCTTTGGCAGGTGACATTTCCAAGAATGTTCTGGCTGGGATTAGCAGGTTATGAATTCCCCCAGGAGGTCACTGAGAAATGTGACTTGTGCATGCCTTGATAACTGAGAGGCACGGTTGTTTGGCTTCTTATGGTAAACACTGGGTTGTGGTGACATTTGGGGCATGAGGACACCTTCGATTCTGGGAATCTGCAGTCCCGTCCCCATCTTTTATTTGATCACCCCTATGCAGCCCTATAGGAACTGCCTGCTGTCTAGATGCATCTTGTGTGCGATGCGTGATAATAGAGTTATTGAGAGGTGGCCGGAGTGGGGGCATGGGTTGTTAAGCAACTGTTTGGAAAGGCAGGGTTGCAGAATTTATACTGCTGGGTCACCTTGGGAAAGATGGTCTGCTGCTCTGGACCTTGGTCCTCTCTCTTTGGCAAATGGAGTTATAGATGCTTCCTAATAACGTTGCCACCCTCACACAATTTAGGCTTTCAAACTGTGGTGTTGAAGACTCTTGAGAGTCCATTGGACTGCAAGGAGATCACACCAGGCAAATACAAAGGAAATCAACCCTGAATATTCACTGGAGGAACTGATGCTGAAGCTGAAGCTCCAATATTTGGCCACCTGTTGCAAAGAACTGACTCATTGGAAATGACCCTGATGCTGGGAAAGATTGAAAGCAGGAGGAGAAGGGGATGACAGAGGATGCGATGGTTGGATAGCATCACCGACTCAATTAGCATGAGTTTGAGCAAGCTCTGGGAGTGGTGATGGACAGGGAAGCCAGACATGCTGCAGTCCATGGAGTCACAGAGTTTGACATGACTGAGTGACTGAACTGAACTGAACTGAACTGAAAGCTGGAGAAGAGAAATGCAGGAGAAGCCTGAAGCATCTTGCAGTGCCAGAAAATAAGGAAGCAAAACAAAATGAAACAAAATGATGAGGCACATCAAAGGGACATAAGACCCAATCCAAGAGAGCTCCCAGTGGCCAAAGCTGGAAGAATTTGAGCAATAAAACAATGTAGTATTGGATTGGAATATTCACTGGAAGGGGCTTCCCTCATAGCTCAGTCAGTAAAGAAACTGCCTGTAATGCAGGACACCTGGGTTCGATTCCTGGGTCAGGAAGATACTCTGGAGTAGGAAACGGCAACCCACTCCAGTATTCTCGCCTGGAGAATCCCATAGATAGAGGAGCCTGGCAGGCTACAGTCCATGGAATCGCAAGAGTCAACACAACTTAGCGGCTAAACCACCACCGTTCACTGGGAGGACTGGTGCTGAAGCTGAAGCTCCAATACTTTGGCCACCTGATCTGAAGAGCTGGCACGTTGGGAAGACCCTAATGCTGGGAAAGATTGAAGGCAAAAGGACTTCAAAAAGGCGGCAGAGGATGAAATGGTTGGATGGCATCATTGACTCACTGGACATGAGTTTGAGCCAATTCTGGGAGATAGTAAAGGACAGGGAAGCCTAGAGTGCTGTAGTCTATGGGGTTACAAAGAGTCGGACACGACTCAGCAACTGAACAACAACAAACCACAAATGGGATTATAACCCAAAGCATAAAATAAATATCCCTGTGTCCTTACTAATAGAAATAAATGAGGAGAGAAGGGGCAAATCTTTGTAGAAAAATTCCAAATAATTTATATAGATGCTTCCACTGGGAGGTGGAGCTAAGCTCCCTTCCACATTCCACCTGCAGTGTGGGCTGTGCAGAGTGGCTTGTTTCTGACTTCCTTCCAAAGAGTAGAAGGGGAAGGGAGAGTAACTTCACCATGGAGGAATCTGGCAAACACTACCTTGGCTGGGTGATCAAGGTCAATATCAGCAGCGATAAGTCATGCTGATAGCTTGTAACTTTGATGTGATGTGGTGAGAAGGACGTTTGACTTCTCTGGTGGTCTTACCCACAACCTGTATAACCATAAGAAAATTATCAGATAGACGCAAATGGAGGGACCTTGAGCAAAATACCTGACCAGTGCTCCTCAAAACTGTCAAAGTCATTGGCAAACTAGAAAAGTCTGGTAACCTGTCACAGACCAGAAGAGCCTGAAGAGACGTGACAGTGAAATGCAGCGTGGGATCCTGTCACAGAGCTAAAGAAATCAGAGAAAAAGCAGGAAGTTTGGTTGACAGTAATTCACCAGTGTTGGTTTCTTGGCCGTGGCGTGTGCGTGCTCTGTCGCTCAGTCGTGTCCGACTCTTTGCGACCCCATGGAGCCCGCCAGGCTCCTCTGTCCATGGAATTTTCCAGGCAAGAATACTGGAGTGGGTTGCCATGTCCTTCCTCAAGGGATCTTCTGGACACAGGGATCGAACCAGCATCTCTAATGTCTCCTGCATCGGCAGGTGGGTTCTTTACCATTATTGCCACCTGGGAAGCCCCCTTTAGCCATGGGGATCTTGTTAAAAGGCAGCTTTATAATTCAGGAGCTCTGGGGTGGGGCTGAAAAGTCCATGTCTCTGACAGGCTCCCAGGTGAAGCTGATGCTGCTGAAACACAAATGCTGAGCAGCAAAGTGACAGAGTTTGAGGTTGGTCCTTCATCTTCCAAAGTTCCATCCCCTTTGTGTGAACCACACCTGGAGTGCTCAGTAATACCTATGTTACTGTTATTTGAATTCCCAGTTAGTCAGTGGTTTTTAGTCAATCCTGGCTGCACTTTGGAAACATCTGGAAAGCTTTCAAAAAGCCTTATTCCTGAACTGTGAAATCAGAATTTCTAGGCATTTTTTAAAAATTGAGATTAAAATTTACACAGTATACAGTGAACCATGTTAAAACATAGAAACCAGGAGCTCCCAGCACATTCACAGTATAAGTTCTGAGCCTTTTCCTTGTGTCCCTAAAGAAATTCCGTACCCATTAAGCAGTTACTCCCCATTCCCTCCTGCCCTCAGCTCCCAGCAACCATTCATCTGCTTTCTAAGGATCTGTCTATTCTGGACATTTCATATAAATATAATCATACAAAATGTGAGGGAAAACAAGTTGGTTTCTTAGTTATGACAAAAGTACACAGTGACAGAGGATGTTCACAACAGCGGAACTGGGTGCCAAGTACATGGGAACATTCTGTACCACCTCTGCAACTATTTTGTAAGTCTAAAACCATTTTAGGATCTTCCCTGGTGGTCCAGTGACTCCACTTGCCTAAGCAGGGAACACAGGTTCCATCCCTGCTCTGAGAGGATTTCACATGCGGAGAGGCAACGGAGCCCGTGCATAGCAACTGCTGAAGCCCTAGTGCCCTAGGGCTTAGTGACTTAGCATCCACGTATGCCTGTGCTCGGCAACAGGAGAAGCTACCGCAATGAGAAGCTGACGCACAGCAAGAGAGTAGCCCCAGCTCACCACAACTACAGAAAGCCCACGTGCAGCCATGAAGACCCAGCTCAGCCAAATTAATTAATTGAATTTTAAAAAACACAGATTAAAATTAAAAAAATTTAATGTTTAAATTTTATTTTACAAAAAAAGTTTAAAAAGATGGCTTCCCTTGTGGCTCAGATGTTAAAAGAGTCTGCCTGCAATGCAGGAGACCCCAGTTTGATTCCTGGGTCAGGAAAATCCACTGGAGAAGGGATAGGCTACCCACTCCAGTATTCTTGGACTTCCCTGGTGGCTTAGCTGGTAAAGAATCTGCCTGCAACACGGAAGATCTGGGTTCGACTCCTGGATTGGGAAGATCCCCTGGAGAAGGGAAAGGCTACCCACTCTAGTATTCTGGCCTGGAGAATTCCACGGACTGTATAATCGCAAAGAGTCGGACACGACTGAGCCACTTTCACTTTAAAAAGACGAATACATGCTGCAAAATTCCCCATTGAAGGTGATGAAACTTTCTATGGCGATTTTGACAAAAGGCACTCCACAAGAACAGGTATAAGGAAGAGGCTGACTAGAAAGAATTCCTACACTGAACATCCAATGATTTGGCTCCCATCTCCCTTTATTTGATATTGAAAGTTGTGTTTTTTTCTTGTAGCCTAGAAATTTAACCTGGAAAAGAAAAAAAAACAAAACAAAACAAAATGAAAATACACGGATACAACAACATCTTAATAAAATCTATCCAGAAATTTCAAGTAATTTTTCCTTTAAACATTTTAAAATACCTTTGATAATGGTTAAAGATAAAACTGGGCTTCCCTGGTGGCTCAGCAGTAAAGAATCTGCCTACAAAGGAGGAGCTGCAGGAGACATGGGTCAGGAAGGTTCCCTGGAGGAAGCTAGGACAATCCACTCCAGTATTCTTGCCTGGGAAATCCCGTAGACAGAGAAGCCTGGTGGGCTACAGTCCATGGAGTTGCAAGGAGTTGGACACAACTGAAGTGACTTAGCATTCACATATGCAAAGATATAACTAACCAAGTTTTCCTAGACCCTCATCTCAATAACCATCTTTTATTTTCCTTCTGGGAAGAGGATAAAATATGACAGGAAGAATCTGTAGGCTCAGGTTCACTGTATGATAACGTCCATTTTTGTAGGGTATTCCTTACCTCTGTGAAGCCTAGGATTCCTCCACCAAAATGTCTGTTTACCTTTAAATTCAGGGGTTGAAAATTTTTTAGGGTAAATTAAAAAAAAATTAAGGTAAAATGGTTTTCCCCTGGACCCCACTTCCCAAACATCACGACTTAAATTTCTTTATGCTTCCTGCCAACCAACCTTTGAGTCAAACCCAGAAAGGGTCACAGGAAGCAAAGAATGTGACTTCTGTGCTCGACACCTTTCCTCCAACAAGAAAAGACTCATTTGCCCCAAATTTACATTTACAGTTACTTCCTATTTACAAGTTGGCCAATGATGAAAGTTAACGTAGAGCCTTTTTGTTTCCCACCTCTGGAGACATTATTTGATAAACACAGTTTGATTCACCCTTCCATTTTCTCATTGTAAGTGCCCTGTTTCTGAGAGACAGGACAGCTACCTAGTTCGCAGGACCCAGTGCCAAATGAAAATGCAGAGAGGCCAAAAAACCAAAACAGGAGCAATATTGTAGCAAATTCAGAAAAGACCTTAAAAATGGTCCACATTAAAAAAGAAAAGAAATCTTAAAAAACAATGAAAAAACAAAAAGAGTTTCAAGAGAGTGAGGGCAGAGCACTGAACCAGGCCTGGGGTCCTTGTCAGCTCTGAAGCCGGCCCTGCCAGGGGCACGTAGGTTATGCGGCTTCTCATTGTGCCCACTGGACTCTGTTTCAGAAGAAAAAGGAGGGGAGAACTCTCAGAGGCCACAGTCTCTCATGCATTCAGAGTGACGAGTAGGGGCACAGAGCCAGGGAGGTAGGTTTCACAGAACCAGGAGTCCTTTCTCCAGGAGTTCCGCCTAACCCTGTGATTAGAGAGGCTGTGGATGGAGGTGGGGGGAGGGACACAGGATGGTCTGGAGTTAGGTTTCTGTAGGGAGGTGACAGCTCCTTCCTTACAACATCAGTGAGGGGGGGAAAGGGGAGACAGATGTGGAGATCTGCTGGGACCATCCAGGCTCAGTCCATCTCAGTGGTTTTTGAGCAGCTACTGAATGCCTGGGAATAGAGCTAGACATTAGAGGTAAATGCAAAAAAGGCAGCAAGGAAAGAAGTGAGGAAGGAAGGAAGGAGGGATCTAGTCTGGTCGGGGGAGGCATATGTAGATAGATAATGTCAGAATAAATATGCTAGAATGTTTTCAGTTCTAGTCACTCAGTCGTGTCCAACTCTTCGCAACCCCATGGACTGTAGCCCACCAGGCTCTTCTGTCCATGGGATGCTCCAGGCAAGAATACTGGATTTGGGTAGCCATTCCCTTCTCCAGGGGATCTTCTGGGCCCAGGGATTGAACCCGGGTCTCCTGCATTGCAGGCAGATTCTTTACTGTCTGAGCCACCAGGGAATCCCCTGATGTTTTAAAAGTCCTCCTAATTTTGCCTGGTCTTGGGGTGCCGAGACCCCCTGATCTGACCAAAAGAAACTCCCCCCTGGCTCCCCAGACGCCTGTGTGTTCAACCTGCATGTGACAGGTCAGAGATGGTGCACGTGCCCCAACACCAGCTAGGGGTAATCCTCTCATGAGCAGACAGAAGGGTTCCCCCATGCAATCCCTAGTATCCATGTTTTATTCAAGTTTTTTTTTTTTTTAATATATATTTATTTGGCTGCGCTGGGTCTTAGCTTCGGCCTGTGGGATCTACTTCCCTGACCAGGGATTGAACCTGGGCTGTCTGTACTGGGAGCACAGAATCTCATCCACTGTATCACCAGGCAAGTCCCAAATCTACTTTTTTAAAAAAATTTAATTAATTTTTTAAAAAATGTGGAATCTTATTTCCCCGACTAGGGATTGAACCCAGGACCACGGCAGTGAAATCACTGAGTCCTAACAACTTGACCACCAGGGAAATTTTCCAAGTTTTTTCTAAATGCATCTTAAAGTCTCTCTGTAGACATAACTAAAACCTATGCCATAACTGGTAATGGATTAGATTTATTATTAAATGCATAAGTTGAGATGATTAAAGAGTTTATCACTTAAAAAAATAGCAAAGAATCCCATTGGATTATGAAAAAAGCATTTTCCATGAGTCTCTATCATAACTTTAGAGGATCTTTTACAGCATCTTCTCTAAGTCAAATTCTTCTCTGGAGCAAGAAGTGTGCTATTTCACATCACGGGACAGGTTGGGACTGTAAGGAGGGACTGACGGATGACCCCACATGGACTGTCATCAATTCCGTTTGATGACAGCAGTGACTGGCCCCACGATCATGACAGTCGTCTCTCAGGCTACGGGGCCTGAGTTTTCCCAATCTATGATTGTTAATGAGGATTTTTATTCAATAATCATTTGAGAAGACAAGCATGCTCATAGGGACAAAGTCAGAGGGTTTAAACCCAGGACTGTTGCTCACAAGTCTTCATCGCTGGGCTTACACCAGACGGTTACCTCGCTCCTGCCTGTGACTGTCCCTCTGCAGGTGAGGCCCATTTGATGACTCAGCAGGACTGTCTAGGGCTCCAGGACCCAACACAGCTCCTTATTCCTATGCCAGGCAACATGTCTTACACACAGCTGGCATCCACACGAAACGCTGGTTGAACGAGTGGATGACTGATTCCTTTTTCTTTCTTCAAGCAGCACTCATTTGTCAGCACTCTTTGGTTAATCCTGAAATGGCCCTAAGTTGTGGGTAGGCAGGAAGAAAGCGCATTTTGCAGGAAGAAATGGAGACCCAGTGAACTAAGTGAATTACTCAGAGTGACACAGCAAACTGAGATGGTGCCGGGAATACTGATGGCTGCCTGCTTCTTTTCCGTTGGCTTTGCAGACTGGAGCCATTGACTTGTGTGAAAAAACCAAATTACAGTTAAAGCAACAAATGTGGGCTATAAACCCTCCTGATACGATTGGTTAATTATGGAACTTGCTAACTAAGAGGAGCATCAAAAGTATTTGACAATTTACCGCTAACCTCCCTTGAGAACACTTTTTTTTTTTTTTTTTTGAGAACGCATTTTTGGAAACAAGATGTTAAACCCTTCATGAGAAGAGCTGACACCCAATTCATGCTTAGGTATTAAACTTCTCTTACTATCTGCTCCCTCTCCACTTTTCCTTTTCTTTTTTTGGTAAATGACACATAGACACCAGGAATAGTATGTCTAGGATTCGTGACTCAATTTTTTTGTGATTTAAGAAGTATTAAAAAAGAAACCCAAAAAGATAGTTTGAGGAAATAAAAGCATTAGCCCTCATGATGAAAGAGGTCATTGGTGGTTCTCGGTGTCTACAAAAGGGGAACTAATACATCCTTGTTACAAGGAAATGCACAAGGAGAACCACACGGTGCCTGTGCTCTGGAGGGTGGCAGAAAGGCCAAGGCTCATAAAATAGACAAGTAAACAAGGTCAACCAGTCACCATGGAAAAGTGTACGGGGGGCACCGGGGAAGAAAAGAACGAAAATCTGATGCCCAAGTTTTTTTTTTTTTTTTCCTGAAATGAAGTTTGTAAGTAATACTACTATTTATGTGTGAATGCAAGAGGCAATAGAAAAATACATACACATGAGTGACCCAGGATTTGGGGAAAAGGCCCGGCGACATCCGCATCTCTGGTAGATAATAGATAAGCCATTGTCTAGAATGGTGGGGTTGTCCATTTGCCCAGCATCCACCCTCGGAGAAAACAGATGGCATAACGCCAAGGGGGAAGCAGCAGTTATGTGGTCATGGGGACTTCATCGTTTACCATTTTATTTTCAGGTAACATTATAATTGCCACGCTATGATAGGATTTGGAGCTCAGATCTAATAGCTATATCGTTAAGTACAGTCACCGAGCTGTTTGTTACATCCCCAGGACTTACCATCTTATACTCTGGAAGCACAAGTTCTTATTTTACAACTCGTTCCCTTCTTAGAGCAACTGATGACTGCTGTTGTTGTCTCTGCGTGTGTGTGTGTGTGTGTGTGTGTGTGTGTGTGTGTGTGTGCTGGAATGTGAACATGGGCTAGCCATCGCTGTGACTGAAGAAGGAAGCCTCTTCAGGCTTGAGTCATTCTTGGCCCAGGGGTCTTCATGTAATGAGGTGACTGTCACTCTGCTTTCTCAGCTGCTCACACAAGCTGGGGAGGCTTCAAAGGAAAGAATCCTTTCCAATCATAAGTCTGAGAGCTTTGGTACACATGTGCCTCCACAACCTTTCTTTGACTCACAGAGTTTTGAAGAAGCCCCTTTAGACCAAACACCTGCATCACGGTGGTCTGGTACACGGGTAGATGCCACTGATTTTATCCTGGGCAACTTATGATGTAATCTTATGTTTCAGAATTAAAATTTAAAAATGAAAGTTCATCATATAATCTTCCAACCAAATGGAAGAAACAGGCTTCGTTTCATGAGTTAGTTTTTATTTTCTTGTATCTTCTTTTTTTATTTTTTCTTTTTCAGTCTGGAGGTCAGAAGTGTCTTGTGTGAAATGTAATCCTGGTGGAAGATAATGTTAGAAATTCCCCCACTTCAGCCAAGTATTTCTGAGCTTTCAAGGCTTCCCCCACAAAAGAAACACCACAGGAAGAAAATCACCTACAAACTCTTGTTTCTTGACTTTAAATCTGTTGTCTTTCTGGGGTAGTTCACATTGGGTTTAAAAGTCTGATTCAGAGACTAGGTCTTCTCAGAGATCTCACAACTCACCAGAAACAAGGGTTCTTAAGATACTTTTGCAAAGCACTGTCAGGACAAGTTGAGTTAGAGACAACTTATCTTGAGCAGAATGTCCTGATTTAAAAAAAGAAAAAAAATCCTAGAGATTTCAATCCTCTTTAACTAGTTGTAGAATAGGGTGGGTGGGGTGGGTGGGGAAGAGGAAAATGGTGGGGGGATTGAATGGCAGTCTTATGAGTAAGTTTAATTCAAGTTGTAAGAATTTATTAACCTGCTGTTGGGTTGAAGTTCTAACGGGAGATCTGAGTCTTCTTCAGTAATATGCATGATATAGTGGTCGGCGGGGTGGGAGGCCCATAGTCATGGGTTCGCTTATCAAGGGAGCTCAGCATCTGGGCAGTAGGAGCTCTGTATGCAAGTGTCCCGCTATCTGTCTGGTTGATATTGGGACTTTGCATTGTTCTCCTTGGAGATTACACCTTCCAACCCACCACCTGATCCCCTTTCGAGTTTCTATTCTCAAATCCCTCTGGAAAGAAGGACCCGGAGGTGGCAGGCAGGTAGCTGCCTGCCTGCCCAGACAGCTGGCTTCTGTGTTTTCTTAGCCAGAAAGTGGTGAGAATGCCGGTAGTGGCTGCCCAGCCCTGCCCAGGTGGGGCCCACCTGACTTTGTTGGCTGAGGTGTCCAGTCATAGGACCAAGGGGCCACAGAGATGGATTGATTGGGTTGGGTAAAGCTCTGGCCAGCAGGATACTTTGCTGATTACTCAACATTTCCCTTTCTTCCATTCCAAGGGACAAAAAGGTCAAGTCCTTACTGTGGAGCACAGGGAACTCTGCTCCATGTTATGGCAGCCTGGATGGGAGAGGAGTTTGGGGGAGAATGGATACATGTATACATATGGCTGAGTCCCTTCACTGTCAATCTGAACTATCACAATATTGTTAATCGGCTATATTCTGATTAACAAGGAAATGGCAACTCCCTCCAGTATTCTTGCCTGGAGAATTCCATGGACAGAAGAGCCTGGCAGGCTATGGTTCATGGGGTCCCGAAGAGTTGGACATGACTGAGCAACCGAGCACGCACACACACACATTCTCCAATGCAAAATAAAAAGTTAAAAAAAAGTCTTTTAAATTAAAAAAAAAAAGTTCAGGTTTTCATGATAGAATTCTCTAGGAGTCCTCACTCTGATCTCCCCTCACTGCAGCTGCCGAGTCTCAGAACAGATCAAGAAAGGATTTTAGGAGTTCTGTGACTTTCGTGGGGACTGTGGAGCGGCTCCCTTGTTGGCTGGTTTAACACCCAGGCTGTGTGGAGGTGAGGGGTAAAGATAACCTGGAGAATGTTCCAGATCCTGGCACCCAGAGGAGGCAGCCACTGGGGAGAAGGCAATGTGAGGGGCCTGGCCAGGATGAAAGGTGCCAAATTGAAAGAGATTTCATCTTCCAGCAGAAAGCCTTTAGCAGCTGTCTGAACGATCATTTGGAGGAGGGGGAGATATTATGCCAATTAAATTGAGACAATAGCATCTTGTTTCCCCTGCAGTGAACCCTGATAAAATTGCCTGTCCAGGGGAAGGAAAGTATTTCACTATTGTACCTTTGAAAATGGATAATCCTCACTGTATTTCCTCTGTGGGGGAGGGTGTCCTTTGTTCTTGTGCCTCTGATCCACAGCTACTCCCCACCTTTGGTTGCAGTGGAAAGAAAAAAGTGTGATTAAATGACGGAGCTGTTAGATGAGACAGGACCCATCTCAGGGACTCTGATCTCCCAGAGCTGACACCACAGTGATCTCAGCCCTCAGAGAGACTCCTTTTGGATGGGAGTCGCTCCTTCCTTCCAGGAGCTTCCTGGTAGGCTCTGCAGAACTGACTTCAAGAACACACAACCTGGAGAGATTCGGGGGCCACTTTACTACTAATGACCATGCATGATGTCACTCCAGGACTGAAAGCATCACTGCTTGCACAATGACAGAACCCCAGAACTTTGAAGAGGGGAGGGATTGCAATGCGCCTGAACCCAAGGTCTCGGTTTTATAATGGAGGACACTGAGGACTGGGCTGACTGAGCGGCTTTCCCAAGCTGGAACTACAGGGTGCTGACTGAGTCCTGGGTGCTTTGTAGCCCACTGGGCTGTGGCCAGAGGTTCCAGGAGGCAGGAGCTGTTAGACAGCAACGGGGAAGATTGGAGACCCCTCCTAACTCAGCTCCCCAAGTTTCACTGCATCCTCAAGCACAGTCAGGAAATTTCAAGTCTCCTTTTATAATCAGCCTTGAAAGTTATTTTAATCATAAAGCATCTCTCACGAAGGACAAGAGCCTTTTCTGACATGAAAGAGAAGAATATCTATATTCAGTGTCCTCTGTCTCCAGATGGTAAAGAATCTGCCTGCAGTGCAGGAGACCTGGGTTCAATCTCTAGGTCGGGAAGATCCCCTGAAAAGGGAATGGCTATCCAGTCCAGTACTCTGGCCTGGAGAATTCCATGGACAGAGGAGCCCAGCTGGCTAAGGTCCATGGGGTCAGAAAGAGTCAGACACGACAGAAGCAACTGAGCACACATATTAAGAGGATATTAAAGGATAAAAAATGGAGAAATCTTCACTCCCTAACAACTCCCTCATCCCCTTTTTTAGTGCAGCAGTAGAGCAGAGGGACCCCAAGATGAGGGAACAAATGAGAGTGTAGTAGCCCCGCCGGACAGAATTGTGGGGCTGGAGAGGACGTGTGTGTGATCGCACTACCACTGCCCTAGCCATGACCTCTGCAACGTTGGACTTCTCCAGAAGGGAAGACAGTAGTGCTGAGAGGGCAAAGGAGAACAGGGGATAGCTGGGGAAGGAGTCTGAGAACCATTTATTGGCCCCATAGGCAGTGGCAGACTGCCAAACTGCTCTGAGTCTTGAACAGTGTGTTCACCATTCATAAAATGCCCAGTAGGCTCCAACAGCCTAACAGAGTTGATTGATTCTCCCGGCAAGTAAAAGAACCATTCCTATTTTTTTGAATCTCACAGAATTCCAGGTTGCCTTAAATTACCAGAAAAAAATGTTGTTTTAAAATCTCAATGAGGACACTTCCCTGGTGGTCCAGTGGCTAAGACCCCAAGCTCCCAATGCAGGAGGCCCGGGTTCCATCCCTGATCAGGGAACTAGATCCCATGTGCTGCAACTAAGACTCGGTGCTGCCAAATACAAAAACACATAGCATATAAATGTAAAAAGCAATAACAACAGGGAATTTCCTGGTGGTCTAGTGGCTAGGATTCTGCCGGGGGTCTGGGTTCCATCCTTGGTTGAGGAATCTAAAATCCCACAATCTGCACAGCACGGACAAAACATTACAAAATAAACCCCCAACACATCAGTGCATCACCCCTCAGAGCCATCTTCAACCCTGGCACTTGAGCACTTGACTAGACAGCACAAGGTGAAAGATCAGCCTTCTATTATTTGTTAAAGCACTCAGCAACCCAGAAATAAACATGGACGCTGATGTTGATCTGAGAACTAAAGGATATCATTCATAAGATAGTCTAATAAATGTGATAAAAATAAACAACATCCTTTCATAAATTCAGTGGAGCATGGCTCTGTGTTTATCTTGTGTCATGTACTTGAGATTACCCCACTGGAAGAAGAAAACACTTGATTGATGCAGGGAGTCTGCAGTGATTGGAAAATATTTTTCTACTTCCTGTCATGCCTTGTTTTGCTTCTCCAAGGAAGTTATTAGCGGTATACTTTACAATAATGAAAACGCAGCAATTTCCAGTGAGAAATCCGACACATTCCTGAGTCACAGTTGTTCTATTTGGTAATTAGTTTAGAAAGTGTTCTGTGTTCCTTTTCTTCCATTCCATGGCTGGAGAGTTTTATTCTGGTTGTTTATGGCACCTCATAATAATGATAGCAATGACAATAACTCTACCTATCACTTATTGAAGTTCTGGACAAAGCACTCTCTAGAAATTATTTAGCCACACAGTCCTGAGATGGGTAATGTTATTATTCCCATTTTACTGTTGAGAACCTAAAGTTTTGAGGTTAGGTGTCTTGCTCAAGGTCAAACAGGTAGTAAAGCGCAATCAAAGGAGCTTAAGACCAGTTCTAACTTCTGTTCTGACTTGAATGATTATGTCTGCCTCCCATAGAACTGAGGCATTGAAGGAAGGGCATTCATCCTATTCATCCAATTATTGAGCCTGAATATGATTAAAGCTTTTCCTGGGTACCAGACATTGTTTCAGACACTGGAGATATGGGAACAATGCAGACAGAAACCCCTGCCATTCTGGAGCTTACATTCTAGTGAGGTCAGTGATAGGAGATGTAAAATTAACAAAATAAATGATCAACTACATACTAATTAAGTGGTGACCTATGATATGGAGAAAAATAAGTCAGGACAGGAATATACATGATATGTGAGCAGGGGTTGCAGTTTTAAACAGAATAGTCAGGAAAAGCTAGTTGATATGATGGGATTTTAAGAAAGAGCAGAAGGAGGTGAGGAAGTGAGCCATGTGGCTATCTGGAGAAGGACTATCTAGGCAGATGGAACGTGCAAAGGCCCTGAGGTAGGGCTGTGCTTGGCACAGTCACAGAACCCAAAGAAGACTAGTGTGACCGAAGAAGTAGCTGATCGAGGGGGAGGATGGCAGATGAGATGAGAGGAGTACATGGAGCCTGGGTGCTGTCGGACTGAGCGGGCCATACAGTTGTCCCTCCTTATCTTCGAGGGATATATTCCAAGACCCTCAGTGGATGTCTGACGCATCAGATAGTCCTGAACCCTAAGTATCCTACGTTTTTCCTTCACATACACACCTGTGATAAAGTTTAGTTTATAAACTAGCCACAGTAAGAGAGTATCTAAAGTGCCTGCATCCCTGCTTTGGTGCTTGGGGGCCATTATTAGGTAAAGTAAGTCCCTTGAACACAAGCCCTATGCTACCATGATAGTCGTTGTTGTTTAGTTGATAAATTGTGTCGGACTCTTTTTGTAACAGTAGCCTGCCAGGCTCCTCTGTCCATAGGATTTCCCAGGCAAGAATACTGAAGTGGGTTGCCATTTCCTTCTCCAGGGGATCTTCCCCTCCCAGGGACTGAACTCGAGTCTTCTGCGTTGGCAGGTGGATTCTTTACCATCTGAGCAACCAGGGAAGCCCCAATCAAGAGAGTCATCTGATAACTAAGTGACTCATAGGTAGGGCACCCTGGATGATTCACGTCCTGGGTGAGGCAGAGTGGATTTCATCACATGACTCAAAACAGCGGGCAACTTAAAACTTATAAGGGGATTCCCTGGCGGTCCAGCGGTTAGGACTCAGCGCTTTCACTGCAGGGGCCTGGCTTCAGTTCCTGGTCAGAAGCTAACATTTAACTTCCCGCCAACCATGCACTGTAGCAAAAACAAAACACAAAACAAACACACCCACTTATGAATTGCTTATTCCTGGAATTTAATATTTAATATCTTCTGACTGAAGGGTAACTGAAGCCACGGAAACTGAAGTGGCAGATGAGGGGGCCTCACAGGTGACTTCATTATTTTCTCAGAATGTGATGGGGACTCAGGGAGTGTTTTGAGCAGAGAAGTGAAGGCTTAATTTTTAAAAGGGCCCCTCTGGCTGCTGCGTGAGATGGACTCAAGATGGGCAAGATGGAGGTGGGGAGTCCAGTTAGGAGACTTTGGCAGTAAACTGGGTAAGAGAGGATCGTGCCTTGTCCCAGGTTAGGAGAAAAGGAGAGGATGAGCAGTGTTCCAAACATAAACAGAGGTGAATTGGAATTTGCTGATGGACTGTGGGGTATGAAATAAAAATAAATATTAGGATGCCCTGGAGGTATTCATTTGGGGCAAGTCGCATGTAAGGAGTTCGGAGACAGTGACTTAAAATTAAAAGCTAGAGATATATTTTACTGCGGCAGAGGTCATGGAGAGGCTTGAGGAGGAAAAAGGAGATTTATAAATCCAGTGCTCTGTGACAGCCTAGAGGGGATGGGATGGGGTGGGAGATGGGAGGGAGGTTCAAGAGGGAAGGGGCATATGTGTACCTATAGCTGACTCATATTCGTGTGTGGCAACTCAGCTCAGTTTAGTTCAGTCGCTCAGTCGTGTCTGACTCTTTGCGACCCCATGAATCACAGCATGTCAGGACTCCCTGTCCATCACCAATTCCCACAGTTCACTCAAACTCATGTCCATTGAGTCAGTGATGCCATCCAGCCACTCATCCTCTGTTATTCCCTTCTCCTCCTGCCCCCAAACACTCCCAGCATCAGGGTCTTTTTCAGTGAGTCAACTCTTGCCATGAGGTGGCCAAAGTACTGGAGTTTCAGTTTTAGCATCTGTCCTTCCAATGAACAGCCAGGTCTGATCTCCTTTAGGATGGACTGGTTGGATCTCCTTGCAGTCCAAGAGACTCTCAAGAGTCTTCTCCAACACCACAGTTCAAAAGCATCAATTCTTCTGCACTCAGCTTTCTTCACAATCCAATTTCACATTCATACATGACCACTGGAAAAACCATAGCCTTGACTAGACAGACCTTTGTTGGCAAAGTAATGTCTCTGCTTTTTAATATGCTATCTAGGTTGGTCATAACTTTCCTTCCAAGGAGTAAGCGTCTTTTAATTTCATGGTTGCAATCACCATCTGCAGTGATTTTGGAGCCCCCCAAAATAAAGTCTGACACTGAGACCAATACATAATTGCAAATTAATTATTCTCCAATTTTAAAAAATAGGTAACCAACAAAGTGAAAGTGTTAGTTGCTCTGTTGTGTCCGACTCTTTGTGACCCCATGGACTGTAGCCTGCCAGGCTCCTCTATCCATGGGATTTCCCAGGCAAGAATATTGGAGTGGGTTGCCACTCCAGTTGTGGGTTGCCACCCCTGGTTGTCAGGGGAATCTTCTCAACGCATGGATCGAAATGGGGTCTCCCTCATTGCAGGCAGACTCTTTACCATCTGAGCTACCAAGAAAGCCCCAGATAACCAATAAGGACCTACTCTATAGCACAGGGAATTATACTCAATATTTTATAGTAACCTATAAGGAAAGAGTATCTGAATCACCGTGTTGTCTACTTGAAACTAACATGATATTGCAAATCAACTATGCTTCAATAAAAAATAAATTAAAATTTAAAAAAAAGAAAAGAGATAGGATTTGAATAAATAAACGAAAAAGAAGATGTTACCACTGATACCACAGATATGGAAAGAATCTAAGAGACAATTACATGCCAACAAATTGAACAAATTAAAGAAAACGGATAAATTCCTTGAAATGTACAACCTACAAACACTGAATCATAAATAAAGTTTGAATAAACTAGAGAAAGAAACCAAACACAAGCTTTCAGGGAATTCCTTGGGGATCCAGTGATCAAGACTGTGGACTTCCACTGTCCTGAGCCTGGGTTCAATCCCTGGTAGGGGAACTAAGATCCTGAAAGCTGTGCGGCACAGTCAATAAATAAAATAAAAAGGGTTTCTGTGAGTAATGTTTACTCCATGCAGTCAGCTCATTGACACCCAGGAGTCACTGAAAAGGGGTTTTTGAGAATATACTTGGTGGACGAAAATGGACAGGAGGTTATCCCCTGAGATAGAAGATTCTATAAAGATAAGGTCTTTTCCAGTCTTTTTTCCTTGGACAGAATATCTTGTCTAACCCAGCCTGAGGGGAAAACATTTGTCACAAACCCTCATCAGGAAGGAACCTACAGGGGGCCTGAATGGGGACTAGGTCAGCTACTGGTTCACAGAGGAGAATATTCTGCCAGCAAGGTGGGTTCTGAGATATGCAAAGCCTGACTTCCAATGGGAGATAGGCTTATCAGACCAGAATCTCGCTGGTTCCAGGAGGAAGTTGGGAACAAGGAAAGGCGAAAGTTTAGGGGGTCGCTGGAGTAGGGCAGAAGGCCTTTTATCTATCTTGGGAGGGTTAATCCAGGAGTCATTGAACACTCTAAAAGCCAAGGTACAGAGGTCATTTCCAGGGATCAAGGTAGTTTGGGGATTGGGAAACTAAATCAGAAGAGAATTTCCAGGAAAAGCTCTTCTTCTATCCCCTCCCCCACTGTCTTCCTCTGTCAAAGTGCTCTAGACTCCAACATAGATTTTTATTTATTTATTGTGGACCATTTTAAAAGTCTTTATTGAACTTGTTACAATATTACTTCTGTTTAATGTTTTGGTTGTTTGGTCCCGAGGCATGTGGGTTCCAGGGGATCCAGCCTGCACCCTGTGCATGGAAGACGAAGTCTTAACCCTTGGATCACCAGGGAAGACCCATCCGACATAGATTTGTAAATGAAATCTAGTTTTGGAGGACCCTGGGAGAAGTTCTTAACACTCAGAGGGAATAACTGCTAAACTCTGGGGTGTCCCATGATTGGAAAACTTTGGGAAAAACAAGCAATCTGTGGTACCAGGATAATCGTAGGTCACCTTGACAGAACACTTCCTATGCCAGGCACTTGGGAGGCAAGGAAAATGCATTTTCTCATCTAATCCTCACAAAAATCTGAGATGATGAACCGTCATTTGCAAATACAGGAGGGAGGCTTGGTTGTTGTTGATTTTCAGTCGCTAAGTTGTGTCACAGACTCTTTGTAACCCCATGGACTATAGCATGCCAGGCTCTTCTGCTCTCCACTGTTTCCCAAAGTTAGCTCAAATTTATGTCCATTGAGTCAGTGATGCCTTCCAACCATCTCATCCTCTGCCACTCCCTTCTCCTTTTGCTTTCAATCTTTCCCAGAACTGTGGTCTTTTCCTATGAGTTGGCTCTTCCCATCAAGTGACCAAAGTACTGGAGCTTCAGCTTCAGCATCAATCCTTCCAATGAATACATGCCAATCCCATTGAGGCAGTTAGAGGCAGATCTGAGAGTCTAAACTCCATCCATTAGACTCTAAAACCTGTGTATTCATTTTGAGGCTAAGCAGGGGACATGCAAAAGGGAGACTAGACCAAAGAGTTTTTGGGAAGAAGGAATGTCTTTTCTCTGTGTTCTCAGAAGTGGGCCAAAAAAGGTTGAAAGCCAGTTAAGCTTGATTTCAAATTAAGGAATCACTGGTTTTCTCAACATTTGACTCAGAAACACCTCCCTTCTTCCTTCTTGAAGTCATTTAATTTTCACATTATAGTTGAAGGGAAATCCTCTATTTACCTAATGCTTTCCTGTTCAGTCCTTTCAGGCTATGAATCTTGTATATTTTATATACACAAAGGTGACTTTTCCTTCCTCGAATGACCAACGCTTATCAGCGCAAGCAACTGATACTGAGCTCATAAATATGTCACTCGGAGTCCCTCTCAGCCCGGCTCTTCTCTGAGCGTAATTCTCCTGCGACAGTTTTCCTCCTCCTTTCTTTTCCTGACCGCCGGGGAGACGGCACTGGGGCCCCAGCCGCCCCCGCAGAGTCTGCTTTGGGTTCACTCCCCATCAGCAAATATAAAAACGAGTGACCGCTGCTTCCACACCGAAGTCATTTCAGCAGAAGCCCGCAGACAATATAAAACAAGGCCCGTGGAGCCAGCGCCTTCCGATTCCAATTAAATATTTCCTGTAAGTCTGTGCCAATTGTGCATCTTGGAAGAACATTTGAAAGCAGAAGTTTGAACTCACGGGGACCCCATTGCCTTAAAAACCTGTTTCCTGTTTGACAAGATTTTACTAGCGGGAGCAAAGTAGCACACTCAGCAATTGCTGGTGGTTCAATGTGCAAAGGTGATGGTTTCCTCCCCCAGGGCCCACCAGCACAGCCTCGTTGAGCTGCAGATTTCTGTCTTCCAGATAAATCTCTCTGAACATTAGACCCCTATTCCAAAGGGCCCTAATGACATTTCCAGGATGACAGGAAATACTCTGCTTATCTCCCTATCTGTACATCCTACCTCTGCGTGTGCTATCTTACAAAGCTGGAAAAGCTCTTTAAGACCACTTCATAGATGTTATTATGTCCATTTTACAGATGAGAAAAGTGAGGCTCAGGGCTCAGATGTTGTTAAGTTTTGCATAGAGTATTTCAGATTGCCAGGGACTAGGTGTTCAAGGCACCTCTTGTGTCATGACTTTGCACAAGTTTCTAAAATGTTCTTTGTCTCAGTTTCCAGATTCATAAAATGGAGTGAATGATAGTGGGAATTTGACTTCACAGATTGGAAAGACCTTTAAGTTGGTCATAAGAAAGGCATCTCGATAATCACAAAGTATTATTACTATTAATTTAAAAATGATCATTATTGGAACTTGCCTGGCAGTTCAGGTGGTTAAGACTATGAGCTCCCAGTGCAGAGATGCAAGGGGGATGGATTCATTCCCTGGCTGGGGAAGATCCCACAAGCCATGTGGTATGGCCTGTATATACATATATATATATATACACACACACACACATATATATCTCATCATTATTGTTAGTGAAAAAATTTATCCTAGGCCTGAAACTCAAAGCACTCCACAATCTGGCCCTAGTCTACTGGTCCGCAGTCTTTTTTTCAGCCATGACTCCCTGTTCCCACTCCCACATCACACACACACATCACACACACACACACACAGGCTATCCCTTTTGTCAAACTATATTTACCCTCTGAATCTTTGTCCCCTTGGTGCCTTCTTCTCGAGACACTCTTTCTTCCCGTGTGGTCCCACCACCTGCAGGAGGCCTTCCCATCCCACTTGGGGACCAGGCTGGCGTCATAACTGGAAATCTCGTGTATCATCAACGTGGTTTTGTCAAGTGACTTAGCCTCTCAGAGTCTCCACGGTCATCTCTAAGATGGGCTAACAATCTTCACCTCGCCATATTATGAGGACTAAACAAGGCAACACGTAACCCCTACAGCCCAGGACAGGCAAAGAATACACCTGAGCATCGCCCCCCATGGCGCTCCCAGCTCCCACCTTCTCCCTGCCTCGTGCTGTGAATGGACTTTGCTTGTACCTGTCTGACAACAGTCACCAAACTCTAGCTTATTGTTATTGTCCTTATGTCTGTATTTGCTGCCTGTTCTCTTTGAAAGCCAGGAATATGTCCATTTCTTTTTGTGTGCAACGTAGACCTCGTCTCATAGTAAGTCTTCAGCGTTGGTGATAGAACTCCAGGAATGTTATCGGCAGGCACTCCTGGACCTGCTTGTCTTGTGGGGCAGGCGTGACTAATACTTTTGGTGAGTCTGTAGAGCGAGAAAGCTGAGCCGTAGAGGGGCCAAGTGAGTGAGCATTCCAGGCTCATTCCAAGGCTCTGCCTGCTCTGATTGAGTCCAGTTTGCACGAATTTAAATGTGAACTTTCTGCATGACCATGTGAGTAAAATTTGATAAAGTGAGATTTGAGCATTCATTTAACAAATGTATAATACTAATAGCTAGATCTATATTCTAGGCAGATAGATCTTACTCATATGATAGTAATCTCATGAAAATCTTGAGAAGTAGCATCACAGTGATGATTAGTCAGCACTTGTGAGCCTGTGTTAAGTTCTGGTGTCGTCCGTTAGTGAACACCAAGTTCCTGTTTGTTAAGGTTGCAATGTAGCAGCAGAGACAGGCAAACAGACCATTAAATGAATTTACTAATTTACAAAGGCACAGGAAGGAGAATAATGATCGTTTTGGGGAATGAGAAATTATCTGGAACCAGGCAATATTTGAAGACAATCATGGAGAGTTTCAAGGTTAGATCAAGGAGAAAAGGCAATTCTAGGAATAAAGAACAGTGAGTTCAAAGTCATGGAGGAAGAAGGCACCTGAGGAGGTGAAACAGACAGGGGCAGAACTATGCATCAAGCCAAAGGGTGTGACCTTTTTTCCTGTAGGCAATGGGAAGCCACGGAGGGTGTGTGTATGTGTGTGTGTGTGTGTGTGTGTGTGAATTACCCTGGTGTTTTCTGATGATGACTTTGGAGCTCTGGGAGCAGGAGGAGATCATGAAGATGGCCTGAACTCTAAAGTTATATCAATACTGAAAATGATTCTAATATAAATAGAGTTATGATTATTATCCCTGGATGTAAGCAAAATTAAGCTTCTTCCATGTTAAGGCTTATTGCTTCTTTGGATAAAATTGAGAGGAAATATGCTGTATTTCAGAAAGATCTTTGAAGGGACCAACCGTCCCAGTCCAGCCCCACTCACCCGAAACAAGTGAAAATTTCAGACACATGCTACGCATGCGTGTGTATTCTGTGTGTAGGTATTTGTATATTTTAAAAACAGATATGGAGAATACTGTAGGGTATGGTAGAAAGATAATCCAGAAACTTTCACTGAGCCATTTCCAAAGGCTTCCCTTGACTTGACCCACCCAATTCCTGCCCCAACAGAGTCCTGGCTGAGGACGGAGTCCCTGGGTTCCCAGCCCTGTAGCCTCAGGGAAGGCCTCAAGCTCCCGCCCCCATCAGTGCCCTGCGGCTGCCTCACGTGACCACGCCTGCACAGGAAATGTCCTTGAACAGCTTTTTTCTTTCTTTGTTTTTTAAACACCACCTGACTGATCCCACGTGAAATGTCCTTAAGGAAGGGAGCTCACCAACAGATGGTGCTGCTGGGGCTGGCCCCTGGGTAAACGACCTCCTTACCCTGGATGGGGCTGGCTCAGTCCTGGCTTGCCATGCCAGGCTTTTACCTTTCCTTCCATTTTCACGGGCTTCCCCAGTGGCTCCAACGGTAAAGAATCTGCCTGCAATGCAGGAGACATGGACTTGGGTTCCATCTCTGAGTAGGGAAGCTCCCCTGGAGGAGGGCATGGCAATCCACTCCAGTGTTCTAGCCTGGAGAATCCCATGGACAGGGGAGCCTGGCAGGCTAGAGTCCATGGGTTCACAGAATCGGACACTTTCCATTTTCAAAGACTACGTTCTTGCTGGTTTGCACCTTCTTTCAGTGACCTGTGAGGGATGTCACCATGTACAGTAAACTAGGCACTTCCTGGGAACATGCCCCAGCCTGCCCCACCGAAGGTTAAGTGGGTGGGCTTGCTCCTCCTTTGGGGCCCCCCACCTCCAAACCCCATCCCAGACCGTCGTAAAGTTTTAAAGGCTTCTTCTAGCCATTGACTCTGGATCAGTGGAGGTTCCTGCCCTGTCACCAGGTGACTGACCACTGGGCTGTCCAGCTGACTTTGGCCCGTTGGTGAGTCCCAACCTTGGTTGCTGCCTTCTCCTTTGTTGTTGTTCAGTTGCTCAGTCCATCTGGAACTTCACTAAGGTCTAGGATGGGGTTTGGAGGTGGGGGGCCCCAAAGGATGAGCAAGCCCACCCACGTAACTTTTGGGGAGGGCCATATTCCCAGGAAGTGCCTAGTTTACTGTCCAAGGTGGCCTCCCTCACAGGTCACTGCAAGAAAGTGCAAACCAGCAAGAATGCAGTCTTTGAAAATGGAAGGTGTCCGATTCTTTGCGACCCCATGGACTGCAGCACAGCCAGACTTCCCTGACCTTCACTATCTCCTGGAGTTTGGTCAAACTCATGTCCATTGAATAGGCGAGGCCATCATCTTATCCTCTGTCGTTCCCTTCTCCTCCTGCCCTCCATCTTTCCCAGCATGAGAGTCTTTTCCAATGAGTCGGCTCTTTGCATTAGGTGGTCAAATTATTGCAACTTTAGCTTCAGCATCATTCCTTCCAATGAATAATCAGGGTTGATTTCTTTTAGGATTGACTGGTTTGATCTCTTTGCTGTCCAAGGGACTCTCATGAGTTTTCTCCTGCACTGCAGTTTGAAAGCATCAATTCTTTGACACTCAGCCTTCTTTATGGCCCAACATTCACATCCATACATGACTACTGGAAAAACAGCTTTGGCTATATGGACCTTTGTCAGCAAGTGATATCTCTGCTTTTTAATATGCTGTATAAGTTTGTCATAGCCTTCTTTCCAAGGAGCAAGTTCTTTTAATTTCATGGCTGCAGTCACCATCTACAGTGATTTTGGAACCCAAGAAAATAAAATCTGCCACAGTTCTCACTTTTTCCCCATCTATTTGCCATGAAGTGATGGAACTGGATGCCATGATCTTAGTTTTTTTAATGTTGAGCTTTAAGCCAGCTTTTCCCACTCTCCTCTTTCACCCTCACCAAGAAGCTCCATAGTTCCTCTTCACTTTCTGCCGTTAGAGTGGTATCATCTGCATATCTGAGGATGTTGATATTTCTCCCGGCAATCTTGATTCTAGCTTGTGCTTCATCCTGAGTAGATCATTTCGCATGATGTACTCTTGCATTTAAGTTAGATAAGCAGGGTGACAATATACAGCCTTGATGTACTCCTAGCTCAATTTGGAACCAGTCCATTGTTCCATGTCTGGTTCTAACTGTTGCTTCTTGACCCACAAACAGGTTTCTCAGGAGACAGGTAAGGTGGTCTGGTATCTCCATCTCTTTAAGAATTTTCCACAGTTTGTCATGATCCACACAGTAAAAGGCTTTCACATAGGAAACATTACAGGGTTCCAATATTTTATTTAATAAATGAAAGTGAAAGTGAAGTCACTCAGTCATGTCTGACTCTCTGTGACCCCATGGACTGTAGCCTACCAGGCTCCTCTGTCCATGGGATTCTCCCGGTAAGAGTACTGGAGTGGATTGCCATTTCCTTCTCCAGGGGATCTTCCTGACCCAGGGATCGAACCCGGGTCTCCCGCATTGTAGACAGGCGCTTTACCGTCTGAGCCACCAGGGAAGTCATTTAATAAATGATGGGGCATCCAACTATTATGGGATGGTTGCTATGTATATAGGTTGTAGGTCAGAAGTGAAGTGAAGTGAAAGTAGCTCAGCTGTGTCTGACTCTTTGCGACTCCATAGTCCGTGGAATTCTCCAGGTCAGAATATTGGAGTGAGTTACTGTTCCCTTCTCCAGGGGATCTTCCCAAACCAGGGACTGAACCCAGGTCTCCCACATTGCAGGTGGATTTTTTTTACTGTTTGAGCCACCAGGGAAGCCCCCGTAGGTCAGAACCATCCCATAATAATGGGCATCCCATTCCAGGAGGCAAATGCCCTGTGCTCCTCCACACCCCTCTGGCTTGGTGGTGTTCTTCTGAGGCATCTTTCCTCCCCTTGGGCTCTGAGTTCACTTGCAGCAAAGTCATCTGTAAGAACATATTCGCGGGAAGGAGAGAGGTAGTGGGTGCCCTATACCCAGCCAGGGATGGCTGCTTCTCTAGCACACTGGTTTCAGGATTGGGAGTAAACTTCCAGAAATTACCTATTTGAATGCATTCAAAAACATATGGACTTGCTTGCTGCTCTGTCTTTAAAAGTCTTATTAATAAATACAATGGTAGATGTCGACAGTGGTTCTCAACTCTGGCTGCCCAGTAGAATCATCTGGAGAGCTCAAAATCTTAAGGATTTTATAGTTCCTTTGATAAATTGAAATCAGAAAAAAAACGGTGATCCTAGCAGGCTTTTTCTTTCTGAAACCATCCTCCGGTGCTTCACTTGCCCTTAATTAACTGTCCTGGAGTTGACCCAAATAAAAGCCTATTTCATCTCATTCACCTCCCCTACCTGCCACCCACTGGCAGTGTTAGGAAACAGAACTAGGCACGATGCCTGCCTGATGACACACAAGTCAATGCGGGATGCTCTGACCAATCAGAAGTGGCTCTTCCCTCAGCTGGAGATTTCTCCTGCAGGGTTTGAAGTGCTGGCATTTCTAACCTAGTATTTTTCTGACCTATACACCTGCTTGCAGTCACTTCAATGGGGGAGGAAGGTCAAGAGCAAGAAAACAGCCCCTTTCTCTCGCACAAGCCATCTCAGGGACGGAAGTGGGATTGTCTAAATGTCATTCTGTGTTTTGCCAGAAAAGAGAAAAGAGCCCTGGTGTGTTCCAGAGAAGAGGATTAACTTTCTCTCAGAGATGATGATCACACAACATCCTAGCTGGAATCTCCAGGGGACAGATGGCTGGAGAATCAGAAGTAGGGAGAGCTGGGGACTTAACTGTTCTTCCTGACAACTGATTTTAAAGTGTGCTTTGACTTGATTTCTGCAGAATAAAACATAAGCAAAAAAGAAGGGGAGGGAAAACTAGGTCTCGAGAGAACTAGAGACTCAAGGTATTTTGTTGTTGTTGATGGTACAATGAAAAGTGAAAATGAAAAGTCCCTCAGTGATGTCAGACTCTTTTCGATCCCATGGATTGTAGCCCACTAGGCTCCTCTGTCCTTGGAATTCTCCAGGCAAGAATATCGGAGTGGGTAACTATTCTCTTCTCCAGGGAATCTTCTCCACCAAGTGATCGAACCCAGTTCTCCTGCATTGCAGGCAGATTTTTTACCATCTGAGCCACGAGGGAAGCCCACTGATGCTACAGTTAGCCTATAACAGAAGAGAGTTATAAGGGAAATATAAACCTTGATGCCACTGCCTTTCTGAGCATCCTAGTTTGAATGGAGCTTTAGCCAAAGCCTGGGAAGGTAGAGCAGATGCACTGTATGGGGAAATGCTCTTTCAGGTAGGTTTGGGAATCCAACGTGGTTTTTATCATTCCAAAACACATTGTTGTTGTTCCTCTAGGTAACTATCATTTGATGAATGTCTTGGTGGTGATGTTGTAAAGGAAAGCCTTGAGAAACAGACTGCTTAGTTTAATTGCTGATAGCATTCACATTTCTTTGAAAGTGTAGGGCACTTAGGAAAACCTAGTTGAAGTCACAACCAAGAAGGTTACACACCCTGGCTGAGCCAAGATGTGATATAGTCACAGCTAGAGATAGTGCAAAAAAACAAACTAATTCAAAACAAACAAAAAAATAAACTTCAGCATGGACTTGAGTAAGGAATATAAAATGATGGCCAAGGAGTGGTGGGTCCTGTGACTTGCAACTTCAAAGTATGTGCTGGTGCTTTGGTAATGTTCAGGTAGGAAGGAAGGGTTTGGTTAGGTTGGAGGGGACAGCAGAGGAAAGGGGTGGGGGAACTGCTTGGTGCCCTGGGAACCGTAAGAAGGGAGGGGTCTAGCACCTCCTAGGTTGGGCTAGGGGACTTGAGACAAGGTCCAGGTACAGGCTGTGGAAACACCAGTATGGCATTCTGGGGAGAAGGTTCATCTTGTTAACTGACCCAGGCAGGATGCTTGGGGGTGTATGGGGTCCCTTCAAACTGCCTAGGATCCTGCCTCTTTCCCCAGCACTTTCCAGATTCAAAAATGAATATTTTCAAAGAGGAATTCACACACATCTGAGGGACAAAAATCAAACTTTGCTTTAAGCTTTTGAACATGAAATTTGAAAGAAGGGTATCACTGGATTTCATTGGTGGTCCAGTGGTTAAGAATCTACCTGACAATGCAGGGGACATGAGTTCAGTCCGTGGTCTGGGAAGATTTCACATGCCCACTGGGCAGCTAAGCCCGTGCACCACAACTACCGAGTCCATCCATGCTCTGAGAGCCCGCGCACCCTAGAGCCCAAGCTCTGTAACAAGAGAAGCCACTGTATTGAAAACTCCATCCACTGCTAGAGAGTAGCTCCTGCTAGCCACAACTAGAGAAAATCCCTCACAGTCAAATACCCAGCACAGCCGAAATAATAATAATAAGAAGAAGAATAAAGAAAGCTATCACCGTGATCACAGATGCACAAGGAAGGCAGGGCTTAAGAATCTCCATTCATCCTCTCCTGTTGTCTCTTGCTCCCTATTTTACAGTTGGAAGCTGTAGATTTAGATGGTTGGAAAATATTAAATAAAGAAATCCGAAAGCTTCTTTGAGCATTTAAGGCACAGAGGTGGACAGGGACTAGAACAAAATAGAATTACTCTGTTTCTTAGCAGACAGTACCAATTTCTAAAATTCTTCCAAGTCATATTAAAATAAAAGAAAAGACTTTCCAGGTCAAGGGTATTTCCAGCATCATGTAATAATGTAGGAAAGTAACTGTGTCCCCATAAAACAACTCCATTCAAAAGAAGAAAGAAAAACACCTTTAGGAATGGCAAAGGAAGGAAGCTATATGCCTTGTGTCTGAGCACGAATGGGTGAGATTTGCATGATTAAAAACCATTTCTAATGGAATGGTGTGTCACCACACATCCAAATAGTTCTCGTTTCCACTGGTTTCCTCCTCAAAAATTGGATCTTCTAATTCATTTCAGGAAAGAAAAATTTAAGTAGACATTGCATTTAAAATTCTTGTAAACTCATGGTCTTAGTTTCAACCAAAAGCTCCAAAATGTCAAGATAAGTAATAAGTTCATATATTGTCCTGATTGGATGTTTCACAGTTTGACCAGGAGGGCTCCCACCCACTAGCCTGCCCCTCTATCTGCCACTTGGCTTTAGTCCTTTTGGTCCCGCAAAGGAAACCATGACTCCTGGGCTTTCTGAAGCAGCTGGATGTCATGGCAGGTGAGTGATGATCCAAGGAAAGCCAAGGAGCACAGAATCCCCTAGACGAGTATCACTTTGGGGATGCTCTCTTCAATCCATAGTATTATCCAGGGGAACGTTGGGAATCCTCTATTTAAGGTTATGTTTTCTAATAATAAGAATAGAAACTCCTTCTTCACTTCAAACGATAAAATCAAATTTGTTTCTTGGATTTTTATTCTTTCTACCTTATCATTAGCATTCCATAATTTCATTATTAGCATTTCATGGTTTCATCATTAGAGTTTCATGTAATAGTTTTAAAATAGAAATTTTATTATTTATAATAAGAAATAAAAGTTTAGGAAAATATTAAGAAATGAAAACAGGAAGGAAAATGTCACATGTATTTCCACCAATCAAAAGATCTAAAGTGATATTTTGAGGTTATTTGTGCAGTTTTTTTTTTTTCCACATAATGATTTTCTAAAAATTCAACATAGGCAAACTATACAGACAGTGAGAAGGTAAAAGAGAAACATTCTTGGCAAAAGATATTTGCAATAGAAATGTCTGAGAAAGGACTCATATCTAGAATATTAAAACGTTCCTAGGAGTTGATAAGAAAAAGACAACCAAAAAATGGGCAAAAAAGACTTGAATGGGTCCATGTCTTAAAAAAGATATTAAATGGCCAGTGAACATGTAAAAAAGTACCCAATCTCATTTTAATCTTAAGAGTTATACAAATTAAAATCACAATAACATACTGCTGCACCCCTAAAAGAATGACGAAAGTTAAAGTGACTGATAATATCAAGTGTTGCTGAGGATGTAGAACTCTCATATAAGTCTCCTGAGAGTGTCAGTTGGCACAGTTCTTTGTAAATAATTGGATCTCCTATTATGTATTCAGCTTCTTTATCCATTCATCCATTGATGGGCACAGAGGTTGCTTCCACATCTTGACTATTGTAAATAATGCTACAAAGAACATGGGGATACAGATATATTTTTAAGTGGATGTTTTTGTTTCCTCTGGGTATATTCCCAGATGTGGAATTGCTGGATGATATGGGTGGCCTATTTTTAATTTTTTGAGGGTCCTCCACATTCTTTTCCATAGTGACTACACCAATTTATAATCTCACAACAGTAAACAAGGATTCGCTTTTCTCTAAATTCACAGGAAGATTTATTATTTTTTGTCCTTTTGATGACGGCCATTCTAACAGGTAAGAGGTGATATCTCATTGTGGTTTAACTTGCATTTTCCTAATGACTAGTGATGTTGATCATCTGCTCATTTACCTAGTGGCCTTTTGTATATCTTCTTTGGAGAAAAGTTTATTCAGGTCCTCTGTCCAATTTTTAAACTGGGTCATTTGTCTTTTTTTGCTACTGTGTTGTATAAGATTTTGGATGTTAGCTTCTCATGTATATGGTTCGCATGTTTTTTTTTTTTTTCCCCCTATTCCGCAGGTTTTCTTTTCACTTCGTTGAGAATTTCTTTTTTCTGCGCAGTAGTTTTTAGTTTGATAGAGGACCACTTGTTTGTTTTGCTAATTGTGCTTTAGCTGTCCTATTAAAAACCGATTACCAATCCCCATGTAAAGGAGCATTATTCCTTGGTTTTCTTCTAAGAATTTCATGATTTAAAGTCTTATATTTAAGTCTTTAATCTATTTTGAGTTAATTTTTATGAGTGGTGTAAGATTTGGGTTCAGTTTTGTTATTTTTCATGTGACTATCCAATTATCTCAGCACCATGTATTAAAGAAAAAACTGCCTTTTCTCCATTGAATATTCTTGACTCTCTTGCTAAATGTTAGTTAACTGTATATGCTTGGGTTTGTTTCTGGGCTCCTGATTCTGTTCCATTTGTTTTATGTGAGTACTGTACTGTTTTGATGGGGCATCTTAGTTCCCTGACCAGGGATTAAACCTAGGCCACAGCAGCGAAAGAGAGAAAATGCCAAGTCCTAACCACTGGACTGCCAGAGAATTCTCTCAACACTTTTAGAACTAAAGTTACTCATTTCACTTCAAAATAAGTTACTTAGGAAAAGACACTTTAGCATAACGTATGAAGAGCACAGATTTTAGAAACAGTGACCAGCTTCAAACTGTGGTTCTACCACTCACTGACTTCTCTATGTCTCAGTTTTCTTACGTGTAGGATAGAAATAACACTCACTGGAAAGGACCCATGTTAGAATTCAATGAGAAAATTAAGGTAACACTAACCACAGTCCTTGGCACATAGTAAATGCTCAATATATATCTAACACTGTTACTATTAGTGTTTAGCAGATGTGAGGTTTTAGAGTTCAATGTGTGTGTGTGTGTGTGTGTGCACACACGTGCTTGTGCTCAGTCTTATCTGACTCTGCAACTTCATGGACTGTAGCTCACCAGGCTCCTCTGTCCATGGGATTTCCCAGGCAAGAATATTGGAGTGGGTTGTCATTTGCTTTTCCAGGGGACCTTCTGACTCAGGGATTGAACCTGTGTCTCTTGCACTGCAGGTGGATTCTTTTTTTAAAAAACATTTAATTATTTATTTTTGGCTGTGCTGGGTCTTCGTTGCTGCCCAGGCTTTTCTGCAGTTGCAGCGAGCAGGGCTCCTCTCCAGTTGTGGTGCCTGGGCTTTTTACTTCAGCGGCTTCCCTTGCTGCAGAGCACGGGCTCTGGACTAGTGCACGGGCTTCCGTAGTTGTGGCATGTGGGCTCCTTAGTTGCAGCTCCTGGGGTTTTAGAGCACAGGCTCAATAGCTGTGGCACACGGGCTCAGTTGCTCCAAGCCATGTGGTATCTTCCCGGACCAGGGATTGAACCTGTGTCTCCAGCACTGGCAGGTGGATTCTTTATCACTGAGCCACCAGGGAAGCCCCATTAGAGTTCAACAGATGACTAATCATATCACTGAGCAATAGCTCTCAATGAAAAGTGTCTTGATTTCTCATGTGTTCTTCTGTGGCTACTACTGATATTAATGAACCATAGCTTACAATTTAGAAGCGGGAACTTTATTAGGGAGGGCTTGGGGATGTGCTGAAGACCAGGTCACCCGGACATCATCACCATTTAACATTAAGACAAAGGGAACAGGAGGTTGAGTCCAGGAGCTGCAGATTTGTAAAATGTGAGCAAAGATAAATGGTGAATTTTTAGTTTCTCAAGAGGCAAACAATTCAATTGCTCCTGGAATCTGAAATGAAGGTTTAGGGGGGGTAGAGGGATGGCCAAATCAAAGCTGTAGGTGATCTTGACTTACTGAGATTAGCAGGTGCAGCCAGCTAGCAGAGGGCTCTGAACTTGAGAAGGTGAGCCTCGAGGTGGGGACCTGTGGAGCCAGGTAAGGTGGCCACTTCCCAGGGGCAGGTCTTGCTGCACCTGCAGCAGTGTGTAGAGCGGTTGCTCCTTGGGATGGAGTGGGTGGAGTTCCGCATCTCAGATTTTCACTCCACTTACAATGTCCTTATTCAAGCCTTCCTTGGACAGACCCCAGGCTGGGGAGGGACCCCCTCCCCTGGCGGAAGCTGGGATATTTTACTCCATAATCATGATCCTGCCTGGCAGCTCCTGCCCCTCCCTCTCCCACCCCCTCCAGGGCACACTCACCACCAGACAGAACCACCTTTAAACATTTCAGCGGCTTTTAGATTCTGTAAGGACTGCTGCTCTTTAGGAAGAACTAAGTTTATCAAACTTATTGTGCTAGGCACCATCATTCAGAAATTTGGTGACCCTCCCACCTTTCAATTCAGGCTTCCCTGGTGGCTCAGATGGTAGAGAATCTTTCTGCAATGCTGGAGACCAGGGTTTGATCCTTGGGTTGGGAGGATCTTTTTTCCTCAACCTTTTTGCTTGAAAACTTTCAAGCCTACATAAAAGTTGAAAGAACAGTACTAGGGACATTGTGATATCCTTCACACAGACTCATGGATTCATTCTGTTGACACTTATTGAGCCTCCAGCAGTATGCTTGGAGCTCCGGCAGCCTTTGGATAAACAAATATGAGTGAGTTCTGCTGCCTGAGCTCCAGGTCCTCATGGCTCATGGGGCAAGAGCAAGTGTAAAACAAAAAGACCTCTTCTCTGCATCTGAAATTGGGGTCTGCCATCCAGGTGGGATCCCACTTCAGCCCTCAGGCTGCATCACAGTGTTTTCCTGGGCACAGAGGGGTAGATTTACTGGGCAGATGGCAGCTCCACACCCACAGGGAAGGTCTACTTACCCTGAGAATCTCTGCTGAGAGCCGGAAGGTTCGTTCTTACTCTGTGTGGCTCCAGGTCCACAGGGTGACCTGCGAAGAGATGGAAGCCTTGCCTGAGGACATGACAGATCAAAACATGGAACCGTTCTCTTGTCTTTTACTTCATGACTGAGGCACTACAGTACCCAGAGGAAACAGTTTGCCCTTTATATGAAAAATTAGAGGAACTTACCTGGTGGTCCAGTGATTAAGAATCCGCCTTGCAATGCAGGAGACTTGAGTTCGATCCCTGTTTGGGGAACTAAGATCCCACATGCTGTGGAGCAGCTAAGCCTGCATGCAACTACTGAGCCCACACAATGCAACTAAAGGATTTGTGCATCACAATGATAGATTCTGCATGATGCAACTAAGACTCAAGGCAGCCAAAGGAAGAAAGAGAGAAAAAACAAAGAAAACACCTTATTGCCTGGATACTTTCTAATGCTATATTCAGACGGCACTGGATGATTCCTAGCTGGTTTTGGATCAAAGAATTAAACGAGTGACATTTTGGAGGGTCTGTTCTTTTTATTCCATTTTAATTTTTTCCCCAGCTTTATTGAGATATAATTTGATGTCTAACAGTGTATAAGTTTAAGCTGTTCAATGTGAGGAACATATGCATTGCAAAATTATTACTGCAACATGGTTAGTTAACACCATCATCTCATATAACTGCCTTTTTTTTTTTTTTTGTGGTGAGAACACTTAAGATCTGCTCTCTTAGCCACTTTCAAGTGTACAATAGAGTATTGTTAACTGTGGTCACCATGCTGTACATTGGATCCTTGGAACTTACTCATTTTAATGAGGGTTGCCGGTTCAGTAGAAAATACAGGCATTTAAGGATACCTTTCTCCAAACAACTTGAAATCTTAAGGAAAAACAAGGCACACAGAAGTTAGAAAAGATGTAGTGGGTGTAGAAGGAGATCAGAGGAAAGACATAATAGAGACAGCAGGAGCAGTCTGAGAAAGCTTCCCGGCTGAGTGGCAATAAACTCGGCAAATGTCACAATACATAAATGTATGAAAAAGGGCCTGGAAGAAACACACCAAACTGTTTATTGGATTGAGTATGGGAGGTATTAAAGGGGACAGTTGATTCTGATTGCATCCAATAGAAGATGACTAGCATTACTTGCATAAGCAGTGGTGTGCTGTATTAACACATATATGTGGAATCTAGGAAAATGGTACAGATGAACCTGTTTGAATGGCAGGAAAAGGGACGCAGACCCAGAGAATTGACATGTGGCATGGAGGGTGAGGATGAATTGGGAGATTGGGAATGACATATACACACTACCATGTCTAAGATAGATGGCTGGTGGAAACCTGCTACACAGTGCAGGGACCTCAGCTTGTTCCTCTGTGATGATCTAGAGGCATGGGATTGAGGGTGGGGTGGGAGGGAGGTCCCAGAAGGAGGGAGGAGATCATATGTTTGCATACGGCTGTTTCACTTCCTTGTACAGCAGAAACTAACACAGCATTGTGAAGCAACTATACTGTGATTTTTTAAAAAACGTTTAAGAAGCAACTTTCTCCAAAGGAAAAAAAAGGTTATACTGTCGTGTTGTTTTATCACAGTGTTTTCCATGGTGTAAATACTTCCCCTAAGGCTTCCCAAGTGGCTCAAATGGTAAAGAATCTGCCTACAATGCAGAAAATTTGGGTTCGATCCCTGGGTTGGGAAGATCCTCTGGAGAAGGAAATGGCAGTCTACTCCAGTATTCTTGTCTGGAGAATTCCATGGACAGAGGAGCCTGGCCAGCTACAGTCTGTGGAGTCGCAAAGAGCTGGACGCGAGTGAGCAACTAACATTTTCACTTTCATGGCTAATTTCAAGCAACCAAAGTCAAGGCAACTAGCTCACAAATTCTTGGAAATTTAACAATTCAAGCAATTGTTATGTGCCAGGCTCTGAGTCAAGTGCTGGGGAGTGATGCAGAAAAGATTATAATGCAATGCTCGTCCGCCAGACAACAGAAATACAGTGGGAGTGCTGGAAGAGGAACTAGAGGAAGAGGAGATTAGCTCTGGCGAGGTGTGGGGAAGGAGGAGACCCAGAGTAGTTCCTTGCATGAGCTTTGAAAGATGGAATAATAATTAAAGAACAAGAGGGAAGGCCCCAAAGCATGGAAGCATATGATACATTCTGCGAATTGAAGATTGCTCGCTTTGCACAAGATTATTGGCACCAAATGTAGATTGAGGCCAGAACAGAGGGTTGGGGCTATATTATCAAAGGTGAGGAATTTCACTGGTTAGTAATGTGAGCTACTAACAATTTTTGAGAGGCTTCAAGCAATAACTGATGGCAGCGTGGAGACTACACTGTAAGAGAGAGCAGAGAGGATTGTGCTACGTGCATGCTCAGCTGTGTCTGCCTCTCTGTGACCCCATGCACTGTAGCCCACAGGCTCCTCTGTCCATGGGTTTCTCCAGGCAAGAATACTGGAGTGGGTTGCCATTTCCTTCTCCAGGGGCTCTTCCTGACCCAGGGATTGACTCCTGCATTGGCAGGTGGATTTTTTACCCCTGCTGCCACCTGGGAAGCCCCAAAAGAGAGCAGAGCAATGTATGAAACAGGATACAATGAGGGCTTCAGTTAAGGCAATACAGTAGAGACAGAAATATCACAGACCCAAGAAGCATTTATGAGGAAGAATTAACAGGACAATGAAGTGAGGGGAATTAACAATGAATTAACAGGCTGAAGTGAGTGGAGGAGATCGGTTGCTTGAAGGTAATACCTGCTGCTGCTGCTGCTAAGTCGCTTCAGTCATGTCCGACTCTGGGACTCTGAAAAATGATCACTCTGCCTCCTGAGGGAATGAATGACTTCATCAACAAAGAAAAGGAGCATTTTTAAGAGACTATAAAGGTTAGGAGTTGGTAGCCCAATTGGTTGTTTAGTGGACTTTCCTGGTGGTTCAGTGGTAAAAAACCAGCCTGCCAATGCAGGAGACGTGGGTTCAATCCCTAGGTTGGGAAGACCCCTTGGAGAAGGACATGGCAACCCAATCCAATATTCTTGCCTGGAAAACCCCATGGACAGAGGAGCCTGGTGGGCTACAGCCCATGGGGTCGTAAAGAGTCAGACATGACGGAGCACACAGTGACATTTGTGAGTTTGAATGCTGGAGACTTGAGTGGCAGGCCCTGAAGATGGTTTCATTTTACTGTATTTGGATTTATGGATCTTGGTCCTGGGTAGTTATGTGATGGAAGTGATCCACTTTTGATTTGAGATGGAGGACATCTCCCCAAATTGAGAATAATAATTAACCCAGGAGTTTACTAGATAAATAGTAATTTATCCATGGAGCTTGAAAAGAGAATAAGTGAGGGAAGGGAGGAAAGCAGCCAGGTAAACCTGTGAATCTAGTTACTCTGAAGAGTAATAGGTACGATATAGAAAGAATAAGGGAGTGAGAGGTGCCTGGTGATTCATGTGAGAAACCAGTTGGGAAGGAAGCCAGAAACAATACTTAAGGCCTCAGATGTCTAAGTACAAACACACAGGGCACAGGTAACAGGCAAATTAAACTTGAGGTTTTAACACCAGCATAGACAAGATGACCTCATCGAAACCTTGTAGACAGGGCTCAAGACGGATAGACACACTTTAGGGTATAGCTGAAATTAACACAACATTGTAAGTCAAGCATACTTCCATAAAAAACCAAATTTTTAAAAAGTTAGAAAAAAAGAGAAATGAAGCAACTTCTTGTACGTTTACACAGAAAAATGTGAAAACATATTCAGTAAACAAAGTAAGTTACAAATAGATGTACATGATAAGAGATCCAATTTTGGTAGAATGAAGAACTAGTACTATTTTTTTTAAAAAAAAGACTGACGTACAGTGATGAGATGAAATATATGCCCATATTTATGAGACGGAGAAGCATATTTATTTGCGTGTATTTATCTGGATGTTGCAGAGGAACTAGGTGGAAGAGCATAAAGATGAATATTTATGAGGAGAGGATCAGGACATAAAAGCAGTTACTACACACCATTTGCTTAGAAGGTGAGTGGGAAAATATTAAACATCAAATTTGAACTAAATATTTTGATAAAATTCTTTCAAAAACTTTAATGGAAAATCTGACCTTGATTTTGTGAACATAACTTTTCTATGCCCATTTCTGTGTTTGAAATAGGTACATACAGTTCCTTAAAAAGACTTTTAAAAAATGTCCTCTTGAAATTCTAATCATCTCCATCAAGAAAAAAAAATTTGTCTATGTGGGTGAAAAAATTAAAATATGTTCATAAAGATTTAAAAGATGTACAATTGAGACTATAGAATATCAAACAGTAATTCCTTTTTTTATTCATTGATAAATATGATGCTGAAATTCGTGTGACCAGACAAGCAGATTCTTTATGATGGGCAGATACACTTGTCACTCATCCAATGGGGATAACCCTCCAGCAGGCAGAATAACTCCCTGTAGCCAAGTAGCACGAGTCTGTTAAAAAGGAGTCTGATAAAAATTCCACTATCAGTGGGGAATTCTCTGGTGGTCCAGTGGTTAGGACTCTGTGCTTTCACTGCCAAGGGTGCAGGTTTGGCCCCTGGTGGGGAAATTAAGATCCCACAAGATCCCTCTCAGCTGTGTGGTAAAAAGAGGAAAAAAAAAAAAAAATCACTGAGAGCTCTAGAAAGTGTCAGGCCAGAGGCTTGTTGATACTCTCAGGCCTTCTCATCTCATTTGGAGTCACTGTCCACCAGTGCCTCAGGATGTTATGGGTTAAATCCTGTCCTGCTCTCACCCTTCCTTAAGTTCATATGTAGAAAAGCTTACTACTCCTCAGAACCTCAGGATGTGACCTTATTTGGAAATAAGGTCTTTGCTGATGTAATCAAGTTACATGGAGGTCATCCTGGATTAGGGTGGGCCCTAATCCAATGACTGTGTTGTGCTTTGTTGCTCAGTCCTGTTTGACTCTTCTGAGCCTTTTTAAGGAGAGGGGAATGTGGATGCAGAGAAACATGTAGAGGGAAGACAATGTGAAGGACAAAACGAAAAGGTGGACATTTGGTGCCAAGGAGAGAGGTCTGGACCAGAGCTCTGCCTCTCGGCCCTCAGGAAGAACCAGCCCTGCAGACACCTTGATCTTGGAGCTCTGTCCTCCAGAGCTGTGAGACAATGGATTTCTGTGGTTTAAAGCCACTCAGCCTGTGGGGCTTTGTTACAGCAGTGCTAGTGAAGCAATACACGGGAACAGAGCTCAGCTCCCAGAGGAGGGGGCAGGGGACCAGCAAGGACCGGGCAGGGGACCAGCAAGGACCAGGCAGGGGGCTGGGGGGGGACCAGCAAGGACCAAACAAGTGACGGAGTGAAACTTCAGCCTCACGGAGGAATGAAAGTGAAAGGGGGAACTGAGACAAACCCAGTGAATTTGGGGGAGTAATCAGGGAAGATAAAGCTACACTCATGGGCTTTCCCAGGTCTCATCTTCCAAACACAAAAGAGCCAACGTCAAATTCAGATCAGGAAGAGCCTAGGAAATTCTTTGTAAGTTGCCTCCTTGGGGAGTGGCCCAGTGTCTGGGTCAGGTTGGTGTGTATATGAAAGTCTCTAGTACCTACGGCTGAGGGACCGTGGGCAAGGCAATCATGTGAAAGAAGGTTTAGAGTTTGTCATGAAACTGAAGCCACTCAGTCGTGTCCGACTCTTTGTGACCCCATGGACTGTAGCCCATCAAGCTCCTCCGTCCACAGGATTCTCCAGGCAAGAATACTAGAGTGGGTTGCCATTTCCTTCTTCAGGGGATCTTCCCAACCCAGGGATTGAACCTGGGTCTGCCACATTGCAGGCAGATGCTTTAACCTCTGAGCCACCAGGGAAGCAAGAGGAGGATAAGTTTTGGCTCAAAGTTAAGAGATTTTTCATTTTTTTCTTTCTAAAAATATTTTGACATTTAAAATATCATAGGAAATTTGGAAAATAGGGAAAAAAAAATTGTCCCCACAATCCCATCATCTTACCCAAATTCACCACGTATTTCTTTTGCCTTTCTTCATGGATGTATAGTTTAGGTACTCAGATTTAGAAAGTATACATGTAATTTGCATCCTGACTTTTAAAGGGATAAAATTATAGTGCAGCTATGTTTCCATTTTGCGTATGATTTCTCATAAGAACAACCTTCACTGGCTATATAAGTCCAGGGAGTGTGTGAAGCATAAGGAATGATTTCCCTGTTGCTGGATATTAAAGTTGTGGCTAGCTTCTTCCTTATCAATAGTCTCCCCCCAAGTTTCCCTCCAGTACTGAGATTCCATGATTCTATGTTTGGCAAAAGGAAAAGAAAACCACTTCTCAAATTCTCTGTCTCAAATTCTGAAGAGGGGCCTTTTGAGACACCCTGACATGGTACATCAAGTCATATTTCTGTTTATTTCCTCTGAGTATCACTTTCACAAAAATGATTTTAAGAAATTTCTATCTGGGACAAGGAAGCCCAGCAAGAGGTCGCAAAGAGTTGAGCATGACTTGGTGACTGAACAACAACAAAAATCTAGTTGCCTATTTGGACAGCTTTTTTTATTTTTCCCCTCAGATGTACAAACAACAACAACAACAACAACAAAGAAAAAACGCACAATTAGAAACAAGAATTCCTATATACCTTTTATCCAGATTCACCCAAAGTTAACATTTTACATAGCACTATGATCAAAATTGAAACATTATTTCTATCGTGTTACTCTTACCAAACTCCAGACCTGATTCAAACATCACCGTTGACTTCTGGCCCCAGATCCAATGAGGAATCAGAGGTTGCAGTAGCTGCCTGCATCTCCTTTGTCTCCTTTAATCTAGATCACTTTCTCAGTCCTTTGTTTTTCACAACTTTTGACGTGTTTGAAAAGTACTGACCAATTATTTAATAGAGGGACCCTCAATTTGGGTCATCTTGTATGTCCTCATGAAGTTTTTGTACCATCAGAATGAGGTTGCGTCCTCAGAGCATCTATGCGTGGAGGCATGTTATGTTGATCCATCTCATTATAAGAGATGATAAATTTAATCAGTCTGGTTAAGGTGGTGTTTGTTAGGTTCCTCCACTGTAAAGTTACTGCTTTTTCCTTAGTAAGTATTGTAGGGCTCTACTTTGAGACTATGTAATAAGTAGAAATCTTGTTTCTTATCATACTTTCACCAACTAATTTTAGCTTTCAGTGATGATTCATCCCTTAAGCAATGATTGTGGTGTTTTCCAGATGGTGATTTTCTGTGTTCATTATTCTTACTATGAATGTTAGTTGTGACTTACCTCAGACAGTTTTTATAGATTTTCCTTACCTATACAGCCCTAGATTATCCTTAAAAAAAAAAAAAAAAGGCAAGAGAATGTTCATCCTCTGCTCATTTTGTTGTTCCTCTAATCCAAAAGCATGCGGATCATTAAAGGTGGAGGTGCACAGACAAAGGCTTGGAGTTGGTGAGGAGTCTTCATACCTGCATTGACTCCCGTTTTTCTGAGGTTCAGCCAATTATAATTTGTTCTGCCAAGGAATTATGGGCACTTTTTAATATATGATTTATCCTTAAGTCATCACTGTAATCAGAAAGTAGCCATTGCCACTTCCATTCTACAGATGAGAAAAGTGAAACCCACAGGTGTTTTCTTAAATATATTAAATATTTATTGATTTATTTGGCTGTTTTTGATCTTAAGCAGTACTCTTGATCTTCTTGCCACATGCTGGATCTATGAATAGTTTGCTGACTAGAACCAGGGGCCCCCTTCACTGGGATCAGGGTCTTAGCCACTGGACTACCTGGGAAGTTCCTTTTTTGGCTAATTATTATGTACATTTTCACCCATAATAATCCAGTCCCTCTTCACAAGCAACAACAATAGTAGTTATTTAAACAGAAGTTTCTTGCAGATATAATTTACAAAAGTTATTTTTATCTCAAGTTGAATTCTTCAGGGTGACCTGGCATTCTAAATACAGAATTTTATTTATCCAGAATGGTTAAGAGGTTCTAGTTAACTTCTCTGTATGTAGCAAGATCCCCACTCTTCAAAGAATCCAAATACAAAGATGAAGGAAAGGTTTTCTTTAAAATCAAATAGACATTTTAGGCCATTCCATAGATGTTCAGGATTAGTCAAGTTGCTGTAAATAAAAAGAGAATGAGATTTGGCTGGGAAAAAAATCAGATACTATCTTACATTAGTATGAAAAGCGACTCTCATTGAACAGTGGGAGATGAGCTAATCACCTTCTATGGTACCTTGTTTTCTTAACCATTTATCTTTTTCTCCTAAAAATTGCATATAAGAGAAAGAAATTTTTGATAAAGTGGACTTTCTGTTGATTAGATTTTGGATTTTAAAAAGCTACTAATATAGCTGCTATTACACCAGCTTCTTTTCCTTAGGGTACCAGCAATTAGAACTGACTAACAGGACACCCAGCATCCATACTTGTTCACACAATGAAGACTTGTGAGGACTTCCCTGGTGGTCCAGTGGTTAAGACTTCACATTCCCAATGCAGTGGGCATGGGTTCAGTCCCCAGTCAGGGAACTAAGTTCCCACATACTGCATAGAGAGGCCAAAAAAAGAGATATAAATCAATTTTAAAGATTACATAAATTTAAAAGAAATCTAAAAAAAAAAAAAAAAAAGACCTGTGGACTCTAAGTGTCTTGGCCCAGCCACCCCTGCTGATTGGCATTGTTTTGGTTTATTTTTGTCATTTTTGTGTCCCCAGTGTTCGTCCCTGCGCCTGGCACAAAGTAGGTGCTGGATAAATATTGCTGCCTGATCCATTGACCCGCTGACAGCCAGACTTCATGCTCAGGGTGAGGGTCCAAACTCAGCCTTCCTGAATTCCTGGAATTTATTTTTTTTTATTTCGAAAACAGTGCACGCTCATTCTAGACACATGTAAAATAGAGAAACTCAAGCACACACACAAGAGAAAACCAAGCCCTTCCTATCTCATCAGCCACAGAGATGATTATGCCATAAAGATGAACATTTGCCCATTGACTAAATATTCCTTAAAAACCTGTTTTTAACGGCAATAGAATGGTCCATTGTATGGATGTGCGACGTTTAACATTTCCTTGTTGTGGGTCATATAAATTCTTTACAGTTTGCCACCACTGGAGTGAGTGTTGTAATGTTGCACAATAGACTCTCTGGCTATTAAAGCTGATTATCACGTTACTTTCCAAAAGATTATATCCATTTAAGTCCATTTGTGACTGCCCCATATATTTTAAATGCTGACAGTTGAGAAATGAGGGTTTCGAAACAGCTCCTTTCCATTTAAACAGCCTCTAGTGTGCTGTGAACTAACCTTTTCCTCCAGGCTTAACTATGGGCCCCTCGAAGGGTAGGGAAAGTCACAGGGGAGTGGGATAATTTGGAAAACATTCCTGGAAACCTCAGCCTAAATTGAGGAGAGAGAGTTCACCCTTAAAACAAAACAAAAAAAAAACAGCTTGTGCAATAAAGCGAAGGGGCAATGACACCCCAAACTGAGTGATATTAATGCAAAACAACTAATATCGTTATACTGATCTTTGTCCCTGTATTCATGGCCCCAAATTAAAAGCAATTTTCTTTACAGAAGATAAAATCATGCTAGTGAAAAGGAGAAACTATTTGGGAGAGGAATTAGTCAAAAGGAAAAGGAATATTTTTTTAAAAACATTCACTTCTAGTGACTTCCCTGGTCCAGTGGATACAACTCCACCTTCCAATACAGGGGGTGTGGGTTCAGTCCCTAGTTGGAGAAGTAAGATCTTCTATGCTGGGGGGATGGAAGGTCAGGGGGAATTCACTTCTACTCCGCAGAATATATGTGTTTCACTCAGAAACAGAAACTTCATTTTCAAAAATAATATATGATAAAAGCCAAAACTTCCAGGAGTTATTTGCCATGATCAGAAAGAAAATTCCATTCTGGTTCTTGTCTTTTTCGGCAACTGCATACTGCACCTCCGAGACATAGAACAGGTGTCAACTTTGCTCAGGATCTACGGCAGGTAAGTCAGTTTCTAAATACGGCACCTGTACATCTCATTATGAAGCCAGCATTTAATGTGACAGTAAGCCATACTAGACAGCTAAATTATTATTATTGCAATACAACAGACTCTTTTCCATTGAACACTTAATGGGACAATTTATTTCCAGCCTTCCACTTCCAGTCAAGCAAAGACTGCATTACTTGGAACTCAGTGGAAAGCTCTAGAGACACAGAGCCTGGGCTCCGAGCCAGTCCTGCAGTGGGAAACCACCATTTTAGAAAGTGGGATTTTTTGAGTACAGTGGAGTGAGATTGAAATCAGTCTTTATGTGGGACAATTTCTCTGAGAAGCCCAAGTAACTGACCCTTTCTCTGTTTTACTCCTGTGTTTTCACTGATTGTTGCAAATCCAGTCCCAGACTATTTTCCGATCACAAGCCTATTTATTCTATTTTATAGCTTCATGGCTCAGGGATGAACACTGTACCCAGCGTTAGTCAAAAAGAGGATACTCTGCAAAGAGTTGGGTATATGTAGCTTTATTAACATGAGGTTATTGGGAAAGAAGTATTAATCCCACTTTCTATATTTCTTTAGATAGTCTCATGTTGACCTTGCAAATTTTAGCACCCGATTGACTACAGATAGACTATTAAAAAGTGGATTCGAAGCCATCACGGGGACATCTCTCGTGGTCCAGTGGCTAGGACTCCATGCTCCAAATGCAGAAGGCCTGGGTTTGATCCTTGCTTGGGGAACTAGATCCCACACGCCACAATTAAGAGTTTGAATGCCACAACCAAAGATCCTCCATGCTGCAACTAAGCCCTGAACAGCCAAATAAATAAATGTATGTTTTGTAAAAGCCACCAGACTTTCCTGGTGGTACACTGGAAAGGAATCTGCCTGTCAATGCAGGGGACATGGGTTCCACCCCTAGTCTGGGAAAATTCCACATGCCACACAGCAACTAAGTCCACGAGCTCTAGAGCCCATGCTCCACAACAAGAGAAGCCACCCAGAAGCCCAAGTACACAACTAGAGAGTAGTCCCCACTTACAACTAGAGAAACCCATGCACAGCAGCCAAGATCCAGCATCAGTTCAGTTCAGCCGCTCAGTCGTGTCCAACTCTTTGCGATCCCATAAACCACAGCACGCCAGGCCTCCCTGTCCATCACCAGCTCCTGGAATTCACTCAGACTCATGTCCATTGAGTCAGTGATGCCATCCAGCCATCTCATCCTCTGTCCTCCCCTTCTCCTCCTGCCCCCAATCCCTCCCAGCATCAGGGTCTTTTCCAGTGAGTCAGCTCTTCACATGAGGTGGCCAAAGTACTGGAGTTTCAGCCTCAACATCAGTCCTTACAATGAACACCCAGGACTGATCTCCTTTAGGATGGACTGGTTGGATCTCCTTGCCGTTCAAGGGACTCTCAAGAGTCTTCTCCAACAGTACAGTTCAAAAGCATCAATTTTTCAGTGCTCAGCATTTTTTTTTTAGTCCAACTCTCACAGACCCAGCATAACCAAAAATAAACTAAAATAACTTAAAAAAAAAAGCCACTACAGTTTTGTCCCCAAGCATACTGATCAGTCAATGGGTGCCTAAGCCACTTTGTCAGGGGACAAAGAGTAAGCTGAATTCCTATGGCCCTTGAGTTTCCCTTCTACAATGAAGTGGAATGAAGAGGAAGATGGAAGATGTAACCACTTTTAAATGATGTAGGAAAAGATATAATTTTTCCATTGGTATTTTTCTTTCTAGTGGTGGTGGTAGATCCTAAAATTCTAAGGTAGAGTGAAGGTCTAGGGGCTGGGATCTGGGACAGAGTAGGGACTTATGGCCTGGGGCTCCTTGAGGATGGGAGTAGAGTGTACCCCAAGATGGAGCAAATGGAGTAGAATATTTCCATTTTCCCACACTTGTGTGGGGGAAAAAGCAGAGACATGACTTTGCCAATAAAGGTCCATCTAGTCAAGGCTATGGTTCTTTCCGTAGTCATGTATGGATGTGAGAGTTGGACTATAAAGAAAGCTGAGCATCGAAGAATTGATGTTTTTGAACTGTGGTGTTAGAGAAGACTCTTGAGAGTTCCTTAGACTGCAAGGAGATCCAACCAGTCCATCCTAAAGGAGATCTGTCCTGAATATTCATTGGAAGGACTGATGCAAAGCTCCAATACTTTGGCCACCTAATGCAAAGATCTGACTCATTGGAAAAGACCCTGGTGCTGGGAAAGATTGAAGATGGTAAGAGAAGGGGACGACAGGGGATGAAATTGTTGGATAGCATCACCGACTCAATGGGCATGAGTTTGAGCAGTTGGTAATGGACAAGGAGGCCTGTTGTGCTGTGGTCCATGAGGTGGCAAAAAGTCGGACATGACTGAGCGATTGAACTGACTGACTGACAGTCATGTGCCTGGCCCTGCTAACCTTGCTTAGCTCCACCAGCCATATAATAACTTCCTTCAGCAGCTGGGGCTGGGGTCAAAGGGGAAAGATAGTTTAGTAGCTATTGTTGCTTATCTATCCATTTCCCCCTTCACCCAACTCAATGGGCCCACATTTTCGTCTTAGTTTACATCTTTCTCACCTGTGGACTTTGAGGGAAGATATTCTCTAGCTTGATTAGCTTAACCCAATTGGCCCATTCCATTCCCAAGCTAAGGTCGTTGGTTCAGGGGCAGGAACTCCTGGATTCAAGTGACTCTGAACCTCAGTTACATCAACACATGAATGTTCTCACTGCTCAATCCAGTTAGAGAGGAGTTTCTGCATCTAGGGAGCTTTAGAGAGGGTTGGAAGTGTCTCATATCTAGCCACCATATGGCCCGTCTCTAAGGGCTGTGTCTTCCTTCTGACATGTTAGGAATTGTAGTCAGTTGTGCATATTAACCAAGAATGTAGTTTAAACAGTACACACCAGCAGTGAACAATATCAGAAACAATTAATGTTCAAGTACACAATACTGTATAATGATGAGGGGAGGGGTGGCATTTTGGGTTCTAACCGTCATTTATCACATTATTTCTATGAGAATATATGCTCCAACATTCAAATAAGCAATTTACCAATGGACTTTGGGGAATCCTCTGGGTCTCAGGTTTCTCACGAGAGTATAATATTAGATGAGGTTTAAGGCATTTCCTAGCTTTCTTGATTCTTTTTTAATGGGTTCATTTTAAAGTAAGTAGAAGTGAGTCCTTGTAATAGGGCAGCATTCTTGAATAATAAGGCATCTGACAGTTGTTCACTGGCCTTTAGCAAGTTCTATCTTGTTCATTTTCACAGCAGTTGAGAATTTGCTCTCATTATTTTAACCACTTTTGAAACTCTAGTACAGTGCTCACATCTTGCCTCTAGATACGTATATACAGAATACCTTATTTCCTGTAGCAAACCCGTTTTTCGATTTGTCAGTTTTATGAAAACCTGAGGACTGAAACAGGCTCACATTTCTAAGCAAAAGCAAATAGTAATTTTCCCCTTCTCCACCCATGGGTTAGTCAAAGCAGGGACTTTTTTCTAAGAATAGAGGTATTTGTCATCTTTAGATGGTTTCAACACAAAAATGTAATAGTTCATAATATTTTGGGTTCAGGGACTTCCTGGTGGTGCAGTGGATACGACTCTGTGCTCCCACTGCAGGGGCCTGGGTTCAAGCCCTGGTGGGGGAACTAGATCTCACATGCCTAAACCAAGCCCACACGTTGCTACTACTGCTGATTTTGCGTGCTCTAGGGCTCAAGCACCACAAATAGAGAAGCCTGAACCACAAGGAAGACCTACCGCAGCCAAAATAAATAATAAGTAAATAAATGAAATTTGTAAAAAGCCATGTTTAAACTATTTTTGTTGTTTAGTCACTAAGTGTTTAAGTCACTAAGTCAATTCCTTTGCAGCTTCTTGGGCTGTAGCCCGCCAGGCTCCGCTGTCCATGGGATTTCCCAGGCAAGAATACTGGAGTGCATTGCCATTTCCTTTTCCAGTTTAAATTATAAGTTCTCTTTTTAAAAAATCTAAAAAGCAAACAAACAAAAAAACCCCAAACTTTGAGCTCAACAGTTAAGTTATAGATTGAAAAACAAGTGATCAAGTGAGCTCATAGAATGACTTGAAATGAAAGATCCATGCTTGGAATCATGGGTGATGACCTACCTGAATTAAATATTACTAGGAGAGCTTCCTCCAAAATCTTTCCCCCAAGGCTGCCAATGAGCATGAAATTTCACCAGTCTCACCTTATAGAAACCGTACTATACAAGTCTCCATGGAAACAAAAGTATGTCTCCTCTGATGGGCTGGTTGTTATTAGCCCATGAACTCCCAGTAGCTTAACTTAGATCAGCCTGGTGTCTACTTGTTTTGGGTGGGCTGTTGGGAAAGGGAAGAAAGGAAGGATTGAGTGTGGGGTAACTAATGAGAGTTCTTGTTGATTTCACAGCACTGGGTATGGGAACAAGAGACTGGAGATAATACGACCTATTTCATAGCATTGCTTTGGGCTTTCCTTACATATCTTGATTTAAAGAAGTCACCTCATTTTCCTTCTTGAAGTTCAGAGGATATGGACTGGAATAACTCTTCCCTGTCCATCAGTCTTGTTCTCTGCTCTGTCGTCGCTTACTACATAGGGCCAGGACCTCCCCAAGGGGTGTTAGTTGCTCAGTTTTGTCTGACTTTGTCACCCCACGCACTACAGCCCGCCAGGCTCCACTGTTCATGAGATTCTCCAGATGAGATTATCTGAGTGGGTAGTCATTCCTTCTCCAGGGGATCTTCCCAAACCAGGGACTGAAGTGCAGGTTCTCCCATATTGCAGGCGGGTTCTTTACTATCTGAGCCACCTCGCCTACAAAGGGGTACACCAGGACCCCTGCATGTGGCCTAGCAGTTGCTCTGTAGGTAGGAGAATAATTGTATGGTGCAGCTTCTCTCTCTTGAATGAGTTCCTTAGGATCATGCGCAGAGCTAACATCACTTCAGTGAGCCCTTGGTTTGGTATAGGGAGGGAGGGAGCGGGACAGAATTCTTCCTTCGCCTCTTCCTCATGACCAGCCCATAGTTCCTGCATCAGTGTGAGAGATGAAGCAAATAAGAGAAAATATGGTGGCTTCTCCTTCTGGGGAGCACAGGCTCTAGAGAGCTCGGGCTTCAGCGGTTGTGGCACGCAGGCACTGATGTTTGCTCTCGATGGTGTGTTACAGAAGTATAGTTGATCCGATATGCGTCTGCAACCGTGCTGTGAATCTATCTGGGGTGCTTCTAACTGGGTGGGACATTTTATGCTGACAATTCTTTTAGGAAAGGATTCTGTAGGGAGGAACTTTATCGATGGTGTTCTAGTAAGGAGCTCCATCTTTCGTGGTGTTGTGTGAGGATGCTGGGACTTCATTTTCTTAGTTTGTCTTGCCCTGTTTCCCGAGTATCTGGGGGCTTCCAGGGAGGGAGGACCATGGTGTGGATGGTGGCTGGTTTTCTCCAGGTAGGTCACCAGCTCTCACACTAGGCATATCTTGACCATTGAAGAGACATCTACACTGCCCTGAACCCCAGGACAGAAAACGTAGGTGAAAAAGTTTGACATTGAATTCCAATGAATCCTTCAGAAGGGACCCTTGTTTCTCTAGTACTGTTTAACTTTTTTTTTTTTTTATGTGAACTTATCCTATTTTATTTTTGGCAGATGACAGTTATAAATCTGTTCCTTCATTATAACTACTGGTGAAAGTGAAAGTGAAGTCACTCAGTCGTGTTCGACTCTTTGCGACCCCATGGACTGTAGCCTATCAGGCTCCTCCATCCATGAGATTTTCCAGGCAAGAGTGCTGCAGTGGATTGCCAACTACTGGTAAAAGGCAGTTATTTTCAAGACTGACATTTGTTTGTTAACATTAGAATGATGAAAACAAAGGAGGAGCATGTGACTAGTACTCAATGGATTTTACACCTCACTTCGTGTTCATGGTGTTGGGGATGCTGGTGTTGCTTAATACATTCTTGCTGACTGTTCACCATTGATTCTCCTTTTAAAGTTCTCTTTCTAATTGGCTTAACAAATTATTGGCTAAAAAAGAATTCTGAACACAGACAATATAATATTCTCAAGTGGTTGAATTAAGAGGAAAAAATGTGGAAAGTATTTAGAAGATGGAAGTAGTAGAATGTAGTGAAATATAAAGTCCATAAAAACTGAGATGGAGTCTGGAAAATAAAGGAATATGTCTGCTGCAGTATCGGCCTCATGGTGGCTCCTATAAGGACCAACGATACGATGCTTGGGATTAGAGAATTTGCACAGGCTATAGTTGGGATTTGTTTGTATTAAGATTATTGGATCAGACAGTGGCTTATAAAGATATCATTTGATAATCAGCATTTTTCAATATAGAATCCTCCCCAAAAGTTGATGTTCATACTTCTGGTTGAGAATTCTATTTAGGAGGATATAAGAGAGAGAGAAAGAAAACAATTTTCAAGGAATTTTATCTCTTCAAATAAAGAGATCATTAGCGTAGAAAGATCTGCCATCAATAATGTTGGAATTCACTATTTGGGCTTACAGAGTGGTAGCTTAAAACTTTCATGACTTCCCTGGGGGTCCAGTGGTTAAGAATCTGCCTGCCAATACCAGGGGCACAAGTTTGATCCCTGGTCCAGGAAGATTTAAATGCCGTGGGGCACCTACACCGGTGTGCCATGAGTACTGAGCCCATGCTCTGCAATGAGATAAGCCACTGCAATGAGATGCCCCAACACCGCAGTTAGAGAGTAGCCCCTGCTCGCCGCAATTAGAGAAAGCCCACACGCAGCAATGAAGACTCAGTGCAGCCAAAAACAAAACAAACACCAGTGACAACAAAAAACTTTCAAAGTGATCACACTTAACAGTCTGGCTAGACGCTGTGTGTCCATGAGGATATGAAGATGAAAGAGACATGATCCGAGCCCCCGAGGTCTCATGGACCAGAGCAGCACAGGGATGCAGTAAAGATTAGCCACCTATGGCCCACCCTGTGTCCCAGTGACCACAGCACTGCCTGAGCGTCAGGAAGGCAGCCATAATCGTGGAAATGTGGTGGGGTGGGTGGAAAGAAGAGGGCCACTGTGTGATGGAAGGACAAATACTTGACAGCCTTCACTGGTTTTAGGATGGATCTCACGACCATCAGAGTCACACCAGTCATGACTGCGGACACGGCGGAAGCTCACCAGGACAAAGTGGAGGATGTAACCCCAAGGCCAAGTTCTAGCCATCATGCAGGGTTTCCTAGAGTGAGAAAAGTTACTGACTCGCCAGGAAGAACTTTTTACACTTGCTCATTGTTGAAATATTTGCACCTTGAGAATTTTACTGCCTCCGCAACCTTCACTTTTGTCTCTGATATAAACACAATATGCTGGGTGAGAACCTATGACTCCATTCACTGCTCAAGACATTGGCACATTCATCATTGTAAAGACAGCACATTGGAAGGTTTTATACACAGAAAGAGTGAGTTTATGACTTTAAACAATCCCCAGTAGGAAATGTCTGACATACTTATAGGCTTTTTCCCATACCTTTTCTTTCTGCCTTTGATCACCTTCCTACCTAACTTTTTTGAGACCTTGAGATGTCCTCCCTTCTCCCGTCATCTCTCTTCTCCTAGAGAGGAGGCCTGAAATGGAAATGTGTGTTTTTCCTTATTTATCAAATGGCTCAAATAGTCTGCCTGTTGAGCCAGACATTCTTCTAAGCATTTGATAAATATTAACTCATTCATAAGAATTATTTGAGGGGGAGGCTGCTGTTCTTTTTAAAAATTTAATTGATTATTTTTTGGCTGTGCCGGATCTTCGTCACTGCATGTAGGCTTTTTCTCTAGTTGTGGCGAGTGGGGTCTATTCTCTAGTTGTGGTTCATGGACTTCTCAATCTGGTGCCTTCTTGTGTTGTGGAACATAAGCTGTAGGGTGTTCAGGCTTCTGTACTTGTGGCTCCCAAACTCTAGAGCACCCATACAGTAATTGTGGTGCAAAGGTTAGTTGCTCCTAGGCATGTGGGAATCTTCCCAGACCAGGGATTGAACCCGTGTCTCTTGCTTTGACTGGTGGATTCTTTACCACTGAGCCACCAGGGAAGCCCAAGTCTACTGTTGTTACCACTCTCTTTGTTACAGAGGAGGAGAGTCACAAAAAGGGATATTGGGGAGCTTGTATAAGGACACACAAAGAGAGTGAGCTGCTGAGCTGGGATTTAAGCTCAGACCTCCAGCTCTCAACCTCCATGTGAGAGTTTCATCTAGCCATAGCGCTCAGGTGTGGATGAATTCTGCTGCCGGCCCACCAGCTCGACCACTGGGTAGGCTCTTTTCTATTCATGAAGACTTTTTCACTTCTGCCCAGAGCAAGCTGAGCTCTCTACAGAAAGGTGCCTTTGAAATGCACAGGTTGACAGCTTTATTTGTGGATCCACACTGTGGTTTTTGGCTGGAGCTGGCTGGGCATGGGCTATGTGGTTGTCAGTCTTAAAAAATGGTGTAATATTCCCAGTGTTTTTGTTGGATAATTGCATGTCTTTAATTTGTGGGATTATAAACAGAGCAGTAACCTAGCTTAGGAGTAGCCAGAAAAAGTTATTTGATATCCACTAAGTCAAGCTTCTATTTTTAGATACCTCTATAGAAGTGAATATTCTTACCATCAGGAAAGAAAAGCAACATCATAATATACTCTAACTGGCGTCTCTTGACTGGATAGGTTAAAAAAAAAAAGCCTTCGAAAGAACATAGGCAATAATTCAGCTTCTTTCTCTAATAGGTAAATATAATTTTCCTCTATTATGAGAGTTAAGGTTTTTTCAGAATATGAGCTTTAAAGGGGGAAAAATATCATATCTTTTAAAATTCAAGGATTTGGAACAGTGATTAAAAAAAAGAAAGACCTACCTAAATTTCTGCTTACCTTACTCATAAGCTTCTGACTGTTGTTGTTTAGTCAGTAAGCTGTGTCTGACCCTTTGCAACCCCATGGGCTGCAGCACGCCAGGCTTCCCTGTCTTCCACTATCTTCCGGAGTCTGCCCAAATTCATGTCCATTCAGTCGGTGATGTCATCCAACCATCTCATCCTCTGTGTCCCCTTCTCCTCCCACCTTCAATCTTTCCCAGCATCAGGGTCTTTTCCAGTGCTTCGGCTCTTCACATCAGTCAGCCAAAGTATTGGAGCTTCAGCTTCAGCATCAGTTTTTCCAGTGAATATTCAACATTGATTTCCTTTAGGATTGAGTGGTTTGCTCTCCTTGCTGTCCAAGGGACTCTCAGGAGTCTTCTCTAGCATCACAATTCGAAAGTATCAATCCTTTGGTGCTCAGCCTCCTTTATGGTCCAACTAGGTCGAGATAAATGAAAACATTAAACTATGTAAAATGTTTACTTATGTAGTAAATATGAAGTCCCCGTAGAGTCACCATATTGGAAATAAGGACATTCATAGTCAGGGACTGCTTTTTGTCACTGTTTTGTAATTTAGTTGACATGACATATTCATAGGCAAAGAATAGATTATTTAGATGACATTTTCCATTGGAAAACCTTTAAATGGTTTGAAAACTTGAGCCTGATTTAACTGCTCTGTCTCTGAAGATGAATCATTCCTTTCATTTAGCACATTGGTATAGTATTTAGATTAACTAGTAGGTTTGTATTTAGCCTGGCAGAAGCCAAACAGCCAGATCAGATACATACTAGTGGGCTTCCTGGGGCTCTAACAGAACTAAACACAGGGAAGAGGACTCTAGTCACTGATTTGTGATTAATGTGTGTAGAAAGTAATATTTCTACCATTTTATGGATGGAGCAACTGAGGCACTGTGAGGTTAAGTGGCTTGCCCTCAATCATAAGGCTCTTCCATAGATCCAGGAAAACCATGGAGAGACTTTCCTGGTGGTCCAGTGGATAAGACTTTGTGCTCTCAATGCAGGGGGTCCAAGTTTGATCCCTGGTCTGGGAACTAGATCCAGAGAGCCACAACTAAAACAATAAATAATAATTAAATATATATCAACAATATTATTTATTATTTGTCAATAAATTATTATAATTTATTCATAATTAACAAATCTCATATTAATTTTTAATATTTAATAAATAAATGATTTTAAGAAAATAAAGAAAATTATGTAAGTTGACCAGGATTTTACATCTAATTCTCACCAACTGTAAAATTTGCAAGTTACCATTTCTGTTCCTGCACAGGCAGGTTACAAATTGAAAGTTAGAAATAAAATGAGAGAAGGTTAACATCACTTTTCAGGGGAAGGCAGCTACCAAGGTTGGCCTTGACTAACAGAGCTGACATGGGTGCTGCTGTTCCCCTCTGTTGATCCCACATAGCTTCTGTCCATGAGGATTCAATCAGCCAGGGGACTGCTGGCCGGGCTGGGGGGCAGCCGACTGTAAATCTGGGAAGGCTGCAACTCTTCAGGGTCTTGAACTTTATCAGGTTTGAATGTGTGATTGTGAAAGTAAAGAGCAGAGAAATGACAGCATTCAGTAAATCAAAAGGAGAGAAGATCAAGACTGTCAGAGACAAGAGAAAAACAGACTCTAGGCACAAACCTGGCTGGAGACCCGCACAGAGGGAAGACCTCTGTGTTCCCTCCAGAGCTTGCCTCCTGAAAAACAAACCCCTTTTTATCTAGGAAACAGTATTCTTTTTTTTTTTAAGTTTTCATTATTGAGCTTTAGGTCTTGTTTTAGAAGATGGGATGCTATAAGAAAAAGAAAAACATAAAGAAAGGAAATCAGTTGGAAAAAAGTCTGGAATGATCTAGATTTTCCTCTATCAATATTGAGGCCCCTAGCTTCTCAATCATAGATCTTTATTTATTCATTTTTATTCCTTAACAAAATGTGATTAATGTGGAGTAAGTCTGCATAAACAGGAATACAAAATTGAAAGGTAAAAAGCATGAGTGTAGTGAATGACCAGGTCAATTTAATTAGTTCTCCCCCCACCCCTTATATGTAATGCCCATCCTCAAGTCTGCCTTCCTTCACAGCCCCCGCTGTTGATTTGCTCCTATCTCCTGCCAGAAAGAAGCTTTTAGGGAGGCAATGTTGCTGAGGATTGAAGTTCTTGGAGCAGAGGACAAGGCTCAAGATTACGATCTTTGTCCAGTAGTCTGCTGCTGGCATTTGCAAGGGCGACAAGGAATTGCTCCTCTTCAAAGGAAACAAAAGCAAGTAGATCTACGCTTGTATCACCCACCCTTCCTTTCCTACCATTATGCGATAAATAAGTCCCCACTGCTGTACAGAGAAAAACCCTTGCGAATGGCAAGTCTCAAAGTTGAATGAGTGCTCAGAGTTCTTTTCTGGGAGCTAATTTAGCTTCAGGGGGATAGGTGGGTCACCCCCTAAATTGAAATCTGATGTGGTAGGTGTGAGTTTGTTACAATACAGATATTGGTAATAGTTCATGATTACCCAGCGCTTCTGATGTGCTGGGTCCCCTCAGCCCCTCACACAAAAGACCATTTTTAACCCTCTCAACCATCCTATAAGGGAGGTGCTTTTCTCAACCCCATTTTAAAGATGAGGAAACTGAGGCAGAGAGGTCAGGCAAGTTGTCTTGGTCACTCAGCCAGGAAGGGGTGGAGTCACGACTCAAACAGGAAGGCTGGCCCAGACTCTGAGCTCCCTGGGCTCACACAGGATTCCCTCAGTGTGTGAGCTAGAGCAAATACCACCCTCCCTCTTTTTCATACGTTCATCATGAAGACTAGAGGAAAATCTGAGCGTGGGCACTTTTCTAGAGAAAGAAAAAAGGCTCAGACATCTCCCTCTATCTTGAAAGCTGTCTGTGGTACTTTGCCTAACCGGCTCTACAGGAGTGCCAACCTTCTAGACTGTAAACACTTCAGAACCAGTAGGTGCCTCTCCGAGTTCTTCTTTGTGAGGTGCACACTCAGTACTGTTAGGCAAGGGCAGGAAACTGGAGGACTGCATACGGGCAGACAGCCTTTTGGTCCTAATTCTCTGCATATTTGCAACATATCTGGAGAGGTCGTATTTCTGGGTAGCAAATGCAATACTTAAAAAAAAAATTTATTGGGCACTTTTTTCCCCCTTTGATTGAATCATGGAGGAGCATAAGTTACTTCGCAAATTTCCAAGTGTCTATCATCTCCTTTTTCTGCTTCTCCAATGGCTCCTGCCCCACCAGAAGACCAGTCACAAAGGTCTCTAGGCTGAGACAGCTCTGGGTCAGTGGTATGGGATGCTGACCCTAGAAAGGGCATCGCCTAAACACCTGTGGTATCACCTGGTGATACCTGCAAAGCCCAGAGAAAGCCCAGGTTTCACCTGTCTAGTGGGATGGAAATTTCTGCATCTCTCTCATCTTTTTGAGACATAAATGGTCCCTTTCTGTCTGATGGTCTGATTTTTCCCACTGCTGGAGGCTGGGTGAAGGGTCAGGATTAGATGAGGTGAATGATCCTCACCTCAGAATTAAATGAGGTGGAGTTCACCTTATTTGAGTGAAGAGATGAGAAAAAAGAAAGAAAGTGAAGTTGCTCAGTCGTGTCCAACTCTTTGAGACCCTATGGACTGTAGCCTATCAGGCTCCTCCATCCATGGGATTTTCCAGGCAAGAGTGCTGGAGCGGATTGCCATTTCCTTTTCCAGGGGATCTTCCCGACCCAGGAATTGAACCCGGGTCTCCCGCATTGCAGGCAGACGCTTTACCATGTAAGCCACCAGGGAAGCCCCTAGAAAAAAAGAGGCATCTTTAATTCCTGGAGCCCAGTATGAGATGATAAACAGAAGCTGAAGATGCTCAATGGCCTTTCGAAATTGAGTCTTGTCTCTAACGCTGCCAGAGAAGAGATGATTGAAAAGGCAGAAGATGCGGGAAGAGGCCCCATAGCAGGGAAGCTAAGAGGATTCTCAGCTTCTACCCCCAGTTTCTTGCCTTGCCGTATTTCAAAGTGGTGCATGTGTGGTCGGTGCTGTCAGGTCTGACTCTTTTGCGAACCAATGGACTGTAGTCCACCAGGCTCCTCTGTCCATGGGATTTCCCAGGCAAGAATACTGGAGTGGATTGCCATTTTATCCTCAAGGGAATCTCCCTCACCCAGGGATCAAACCTCCTGCATTGGCAGACAGGTTCTTTACAGCTGAGACAGCTGGGAAGCCCATTTCAAAGAGGTTAGAAAGGGCTTAGGTGGACCTGAAGTGTGGATTCTTCATTCACTTAGGAGATGGAGGAGCGACTCAGTGCAGGAAACTGAAAACACAGTATCTGACTCCGCACAGCCCAGTTTTCAGCCCTTGATCAGGAAACTGGATATTCTTTGCTTCACCTTTGGTGAAGGAGAAGGCATCACTCAGGGCCTGGCCTCAGCATGGCTGGCAGTCCAAGGCTTTAGGCAGTGATTACAGCAGTAATTAATAATACTATATACTACACTTCATAACCCAACTCAACTTGGGGATGCCTGAATACTTGGATTGTTGCCTCCCAGGTGCACACTGTCCTTCTGACGTCCGCACCCTCCCCATTAGCCTCCGTGTGATGCAGACGCCGGGTGCCTTCCACCCACTACATTCTGACTGGGGTTCAACAGGTCTGCTTCGGAGGACCATTGATGCGGTGTAACACTGCCCCTCAGCAAAACCGCAGAAGTGGGCGAGAGGATAGGAGTGGTTTGGCTTTGTAGTGTAAATTCAGCATCAGCAAATAATTCAAATGGGAGCTAAGTTGGGGCTTCCCTGGGGGCACAGACGGTAAAGAATCTGCCTGCAATGCGGGAGCTCCGTGTTCGATCCCTGGGTCCGGAAGATCCCCTGGAAGAGGAATTGACAACCCCCTCCAATATTCTTGCCTGGAGAATCCCATGGACAGGGGAACCTGGCGGGCCACAGTCCAAAGGGTCACAAAAGAGTCGGACACGATTGAAGCGACTTAGCTTGCACGAGCTCGGTTTAGGTCTTCAGTCTAGTGCGCGGGGCGGGGGAGGGCACGTTTGGGGAGTCCAGCTCAGGCCTGGAGTCCCCGGCTCTCCCGGGTCCCCAGGGCCTGGCACTCTTTGGCCGGGCAGCCGCCGCAGTTCCTGCCCGGCGCATCCGAGGTCTGAGCCGCCAAGTGGGGACTGTCAGGGTGTCGGGACGCAAGCAGGCCGCGGGGAGGGAGGCCGGCGCCGGTGTGGAATGTCTTTATCGAGATGGAGCCGCAAGCTTCTCCTTCGCTTCTTTAAGCGATCACGGAGAGACACCTTTCGATCTTTTGTCAGACATCTTGGCCCTTAATAGCTAAATTTATTTGGTTTAAAGCAGCCTGGGGAGAAGCAGCGAGGGAGAAAATCTTTCGTCGGTCATTGGGTGGCCTAGATAACAAGCTTTAAAAGAGAGAGGGAAGAAGAAAGTAAAAAGGTTAATGGATGAGGGGAGGGCTGGAAGGCGCCCAGCGTGGGGCTTTTACAACGACCCTCCCCCGGCCGCCCCCTTATCGCGGCCCTAACTTACCCGCGGCGGACGAAGTACATTAAGTCACGTAAACAGCGCGCGGAGAGGAATGCCACCGCGGTGACCTTTCGCGCGCCCACCTCCGCGCCGTGCTGGCGGCCGCCGGCGGCGCGCGGGGTCGGCGCGGGGCTGCGGGGCCGCGATCGCCAGAGCCTGGGGCCGGGAGCCCGGGATGCGGCGGCGGGCAGGGGGCTGGGGGGCGCAGGGCACACGGTGGGGCCACCTCCAGGCTGCGCGCGGCCCACGCTTCCGCAGCCGCCGCCACCTGACGTTTCTAAGCAGTATTTCGGGCTTTTAGAGAATTAAAACAAAACAACAAACCCCGTCACCATCACTGTCAGGACCCTCTGGGCGATGACCTGCATCGGAGTGACAGCGGTGGAGTCGAGTCGAGGGGACGCGCCATCCCGACCCGGCGAGTGGGCCTGGGCGCTGGCGGGGGTGGAGGGGGGCGCCGAAGTGACCCCGTGTCCTTCGCCCAGAGCGTCCCCGGGGCGGGAAGAAATATGGTACAAGCGAGAAGGTCCCATAAATCTGGTTTGAAAAATAAAAACCAAAACCAAAAAGGGAAAAAGAAGAAAAAAAAAAAACCTCTTGAATTAAAACCATGCTGTTAAGTCAGAAATCGCATGTATTCGTTTTCTTCCTGAAACGTCGCTGGAGCACCCGAGATCGGTGAAATGACAGAGGATGCGCTGCCGTTTGCGGGGGTGATTGCGCGTCCTCTCCGGGTCTCGCCGCTCCTCCGGAAGCGGCGCACAACGGCCGCCCCCCCTGCCCCCGTCACCCTTCCCCGTTTGGCCGCCAGGCCCCCGCCCCCCCGCCCGATTGGCGGCTGGGTTCGGCTGGATTCGAGTGGCGAAGAGCGGTGTGGCGCGCGCGGCCCAAATAAATCAGCCCTGGGGACAGGCCGCACCCGGGAGCCAGCCCCCCTCCAGGGATGAGGAGGGCAGGTCGGGGATGCAGGCTTGCTCCGGAGGGGCCACTCCCCGGGTCTAAATGATCCCGAGAGGAACGATTTCGTTCCAGATTAGCCAATCCCCAAGGAAGAGAGAGGCGTTAGGAAAAGAAAAGGCGGGGGGGGGGGGGTGGTGGTGGAAGAAAGAAAGGAAAAGAAACAACTTCTAGAGACATGACTGTCTACCTGGAGCACTGCGGAGGCCTTGGCCAGCTCTTGCGGTGCCCTTCTTCCTTTGCGCCCCCTAATATCCCCCACTTTCCGGGACCAGCTGGGGCTCTCAGAGGAAGCTCAGAGCGCCGGGCCTGGGGCCCCTAGGACGGTGGCTTTGAAAATGCGCCGCTCCTCAGGGGTGTTGTCCCCAGGGCCAAAGTCGATGCGTTGGGAAAACTGCAAAATGGAAGGGTCAGGCAATCTGGCTTTTTGTCTAAATCAATTCCATGGGTCAAACAGTTTTATTTCTTAGTTAATTGGCAAGAAAAAGAAAACTAGTCTTTAAAAAAAAATTGTGACCTTGCAAGAGCGCAAACAATTACCTCCCTGCCCCCACCTTTGTTCTGAGCAATACTCAAACGCGATCGGAGTTCTGGGGCGGGGTGGCGGGGGACGGGAGTAAAATGTCAGGTCCTTTCTCGAGCCTTAGAAATCGCACATAGTGAAGTTGGTGTGCGTCCCGCCTCTCACCTCTGTCCCGGCCGTGCGGGGGCCAGGGCACCCTGTCCCGGCTGCTGCGGAGTGGCCGGAAAAGCAGGTCTCTGGGGATCATCTGTTGTCCAAAGAAATTTACACGGTCATCCCCGTAATTGCAAATATAAAGTAATACACACAGCAGGAATCAGTTTCTTGCGGGGGGGGGCGGGGGGCGGGGGCTCAGTCTTTTTTGGGTTCAAACTTGGAGGCCATTCACAGCCTGTATTCCCAACTTAGCCAAAGGATTTATTTGTTAACTTGGTTTCATTAGAAATCACTTCACTGAATATGTATTTTAAAAAAGAAAACTTTGCTTTTGAGAACAGACCTCAGAAACATTTAAGAACCCTTGGACTAAAAGAAAATCAAATGCCCACAACCGTTCTGTAACGGCTTACAGACAAGCTTTTGCAAAACTCAGTCTGCGTAAAAATTAGGTCAGAATTCAGGTTGAAAAAAAAAGAAAGGCATTGGAAGCTCTGGTCGGAGCTAAGTGGACGGCGGACGCCGGGTTATCTGTTCGGGTAGATGCAGTCGATCGAACCCAGGTTAAATTTTAAAGCCCCTGGATCCTGCTCCAGTCGCTAGTCTCCTTTCCAGAGTTTTCTGCCTTCAGTCTTTCGGAATTGCGGCCGCGCTGAAACTGGGAGCCGCCGCAGTGGTCGGGGGAGGTAAAGAGGAATGTAATAAAAGTGACTAAATTGGATGAGAACGGTTTATGGACCTTCTCGGTAGCAATCTGAAATTCAGAAGTGTTTAGCAGCAATTTACAACGAAGAATGTGGGGAAAAAAAAAAAAAAAAGAATCGCCGACTTTCTCCATGCGGTTCCCTCCTCCCTCGGGCTGCCAGGCCCTGTCCCCTTGTACCCTAGGACTCACAGGTTCACAGTTAAATCTAGAGGAAACATATATTTAGCCAGGAGGTCTCATGATCTCTAGAGACCCTATTTTACTAAGCCTCTACCTAACCTGGTTCAACTCTGCTAAGGCGCCTCTCCCTTCTCCAGCTAGAAACACACACACATATACACAAAGACACACACACACACTTCAGGGAGACTGACCTTTAGAAAATCATTTACTTCGATTTACCTAAAAAAAAAAAAAATTGTAAAAATCCATTCCCACAAAACAACTCCTCTTGCCCTAGTTAAAACTCTCTCTCTCGACAGCCTCCTGAGGTCACATCTGTTGGAAAAAATCCTTTTTGCGCGTGAAAGGGAGCGAGACATACATCACGGCTCCTGCCGAGGACGAACCTGCGGCCCCGCGACGCCCTGCTGACAGATCGGCGCTGATAACCCCGCGACGTTCATTTCCAGCCCCTCTGCCGGCCAAGGACCGTATCAGTTTGTACACAGTTGTGATAACCATTTGGAGCGAGCGAAGAAGGGGTGTGTATGTGAAGGCGGGGGCGTGGGGAAGAGGTATTTCTCGCTGGGACCCGGGAAGGTGACCCCCTCCTCTTGCCCACGACTTATCTGAGACTTACCTGAAGTTCTCCAGGGAAAGTTCAGAGCAAACGGGACACCCAAACTGGGAGAGCACCTCCGGGAGCGACTGGCGTGGAAACCCCTTTCCACTCTGCGCACTTCAGGGACTAACCTTTCCGTGCACCGTGACCCCGAATTAAAAGTTTCAGGTTAGCTGGGGAGTGCAGATGGGAACCTCCCGAAACTTCCCAGGAATTTAGCACATTTAGTAGGACAGAGATAGGGAGTTGGACATTCGAGTTTTTTCTTTCTTAGATCCCAGGAGACGAGACCCCCGACGGCCACCAAGACCTCGAGAAGAGATCGGGAGAGTTTAAAGTCGGTCACACACAACTGTGGAGCAAAAAAGCTCATTTACTGGGTCGAGAGGAGAGGGGAAGGCCGGCGGAGGAAAGCATGGTCTCCCCCTTATTAGGAGGGAGCGTTGACTCCAGAGCTGGCGCGTCGCTCCGGCTGCGGTGGCTGCGCGGGGTTGGGCATAGTCAACTCCTCCCGCGCCGTCGTCCTCCCCTCCCCCCAACCCGCCCCCTTGAGCGCGCGTGTAACGGAGGGCGGAGGAATGGGTGTGGGTCGCCAGCCAGATCAGGCGTTCTGCCACCTCCGCCCCTCCCCCGGCGTCCCCGGGATCGGCGCCCCCTGGATGGACTGGCCTCCTGCTCCCAGCACGGCGCTCGCGGCTCAGCCCACACCCGCAGGCTGCGCGGGGCTCATTGTCTGCCGGGGCGGCGCGCTCCCCTCCCCCCGCCGCTCGGCGTCCCCTCCCCACCCTCTTTTCTCTCCTCCCCTCGCTCCCTCCTCCTCCTCCTCTTCACCTCCAGCGCCCAGCTGCTCGCAGAACGCAGTTCCGACCCACAGCCTGGCACCCTTCGGCGAGCGCTGTTTGTTTAGGGCTCGGTGAGTCCAATCAGGAGCGCAGGCTGCAGTTTTCCGGCAGAGCAGTAAGAGGCGCCTCCTCTCTCCTTTTTATTCACCAGCAGCACCGCGCAGACCCCGGACTCGCGCTCGCCTGCCGGCGCCCTCGGCCTCTCCGCGCTCGGGAGCACCCTCCGCCACGGCTGTTCTCCATGCGCAGCGCCCACCCGAGGTTCGGCTGCTTCCTTTCTTGCCCCAGCTCCCCTCTTTCCTCCTCTGCACCTCCCCTCCCTAGTCGCAGGCCCCTTGGCCTCGGCTCTCCGGCCCTCTGCGGGCCGAGATCGGCTCCGGGGGTGTCTACCTTCTCCATTCCCGGCAGGCTCCCAGGTTCCCGGGACACCGCGGACCAACTTATGGTGTCTTTTCCTCTGCCCGAAGCGCTTATCTGCGCTCAGCCTTATCTCAGAGTTATCTTGGCGCAAAGGGGCGGGAGCCGGCAGTCAGGCAGGCAGAGAATTCTTTCTTGCTATCTACCCCGGGTCTGTGTGTGGGTATTAATTTTAGTATGGTTATCTCCGATGAGCCGAAGCGACTTGAGGAAGCGGCCCCGAGAAGGCCAGTCCGGCTGCGTTCACCTCCCTCCTCCACCCCCTCCCAGTCTCTCTGTCATTCTTCCTGCTCTCCCCTTTGGGGTGGCCTCGGCTCCGGGGCGGTCTCACGGCCCCCCACCCTACCCCACCCCCTTGCATTTTCCCCTCCTTTTCTCTGCACTCCGCTCCACCCCGCGACGTCCGATTCTAGAACGGTCTGGCTTTTCCGTGGCTGGGGATGACCGCGGGGTGGGCCGGGGTGGCCTGGCTGGCGTGGGCCAGCCGGCGTGAGCGCACGCGCTGGCGGCTGCATAGGCGAGCGGTACCTAAGGTGCGTGGCGCCGGGGACGCGGGGGTGGGCAGGAGATTCCGGCCCCGCGGACATCCCGCACAGCTGTGTGTCCCGAAGGTCTGAGACTCCGGTCTCCACCCTGGCGCCCCACCTTCCCAAGGCTCGGTTGTATTTCACTCCGGGGCTCGCGTTCGGTCTCGTCAGCGCAGTCCAGGAAGCTCTGGGAAAGCCCGAGTGGGAGAACGCGGCGGTTTCGTTTTCGGGGGACAGGTTGCCTTCCCTACGCTAATGATTTTCACGCGGGCAGCCCTCACCCCGAGGCATTTTGGGCGAGCGACCGCGGTACGGAGGCAGGATAAGGCAGCACAGACTCGCATGGCTCCTTAAAAAGTTCCTTTGTGTGCCATTGGCCGGCAGGGAGCCACTTTGGGGCGGAAGGAAAACCTCGGCCAGTCTCCCAGTCACCCCTGGGATCTGGCGCGCGCGGATGAAGGATGCTGCGTCGGGGGTGGGAAGGGAGCTAGAGGGGATCCACGCCTTGCGGGTGAGGAGGAGCGGGTATCCTGGCCCTGGGAGGACCCTAGGGCGGCTGCGCAGGCTCCAAGCTCCTTCCCCGCCCCTGGAACCCGGAGCAGAAAATGGGATTTTTGAGGAATCTCATTAGCTGGAGAGAAGAGTGGAGGTGAGACGCGGTGCAGCCCGCGCTTTTGATAAGTTCTTTTAAAAGTTTCTCTTCTCGACCCTGTCTCCCTCCCCATCTAGTCTCAGGAGCTAAAAGTCAGTTTGCAGCGGCGCCGGACCGTGGATGGCCTTGACTGACGGCGGCTGGTGCCTGCCGAAGCGCCTTGGGGCCGCGCCTCCTGCGGACGCCAGCGACTCCGGAGCCTTTCCAGCGCGGGAGCCCTCCACGCCGCCTTCCCCCATCTCCTCCTCTTCCTCCTGCTGCTCTCGGGGTGGGGAGCGCGGCCCCGGCGGCGCCAGCAACTGCAGGACGCCGCAGCTCGACACGGAGGCGGCGGCGGGACCCACGGCCCGCTCGCTGCTGCTCAGTCCCTACGCCTCGCATCCCTTCGGGGCTACCCACGGACCTTCGGCGCCGGGGATCTCGGGCCCCGCGGGCGCCCTGTCGAGCTGGGAGGACCTACTGCTCTTCGCTGACCTCGACCAAGCCGCGACCGCCAGCAAGCTGCTGTGGTCCAGCCGCGGCGCCAAGCTGAGCCCTTTCGCGCCCGAGCAGCCGGAGGAGATGTACCAGACCCTCGCCGCCCTCTCCAGCCAGGGGCCTGCAGCTTACGACGGCTCGCCCGGCGGCTTCGTGCACTCGGCGGCCGCCGCCGCTGCAGCCGCGGCCGCCGCGAGCTCCCCGGTCTACGTCCCCACCACGCGCGTGAGCTCCATGCTGCCCGGCCTGCCGTACCTACAAGGGGCGGGCGGTGGGCCCGCCAATCACGCGGGGGGCGCTGGCGCGCACCCTGGCTGGCCCCAGGCCTCGGCCGATAGCCCCCCGTATGGCAGCGGAGGCGGCGCGGCGGCCGGCGGGGCGGCGGGGCCCGGCAGCGCCGGCTCAGCCGCGGCGCACGTCTCGGCGCGCTTCCCCTACTCGCCCAGTCCGCCCATAGCCAACGGCGCGGCCCGGGACCCCGGGGGCTACGCGGCGGCCGGCGGTGGGGCCGCGGGCGGCGTAAGCGGGGGCGGCAGCGGCCTAGCGGCCATGGGCGGCCGCGAGCACCAGTATGGCTCGCTGTCGGCCGCGCGGCCGCTGAACGGGACGTACCACCACCATCACCACCACCACCCGAGCGCCTACTCGCCCTACGTAGGGGCCCCGCTGACGCCCGCCTGGCCTGCCGGACCCTTCGAGACCCCGGTGCTGCACAGCCTGCAGAGCCGCGCCGGAGCCCCGCTCCCGGTGCCGCGCGGCCCCGGCACAGGTAAGGGGCAGGGTCGCGCCGTGGAGTGTGGGTTGGAGGGCGCGAGGCGGGTGTGGAGCAGCTTTTTGACCCGGGCCCTGTTTCCGGGGCTGTCCTGGTGTGGGTGCCCGGAGTCTGGCCGCGTTGCGATGGTGCTTCTGTTTTGCACGAGAGAGACTAGATGCGCCGGTACGCCTCAGTCCAGGGACTGCAGTGGGCCTTTGGGGAAAGTGAGCCCAGGAGGGACCCGGCAGGGCCTGAGCCTGGTCGCAGACCCCATTTTTCTCGGGTGGAGGGGTGGGACTCCCATTTGGGAAGGTGACTTTAGGCGAGTGCTGAGCATGGCAATCACCCTCTCCTCAGATAGAGTCGTACCCAATTCAGCTCTCCAAAGATCGGGAGTTGACTGTGTTTTTCTCAAGGAGAGTGTTTTTATTAAGAGCCCCACGGTGGAAAAGGACCTGGTTGGCATCTCCCTGCGTCTCGTTGGGAGAAAAGGCAGAGAGGTCAGCCTCGTGACTGTCCCGAGGGAAAGCTGGTGGAAGGGCCATTTCGCTTGGCATCAGCAGGCGGGGTGTCTGCGGCTGCTGCTCCCGTCTGCACCCCACCTCCAGTCTGGGACTAGGGGTACCCCAGCACCCACACCTATTCCTCCGCCAGAGTGCACGCCAATAATTTTTCAGTTTCCAATCCCACTCATGCTTTCCATTCCAATGTCTGGGGGCAGTTTGGAGTGAGCTGGGAAGAGTTGTCAAAATTCTTGCAAATGCGTGTTCTTGAAGAGCGTTTGTCCTGCTCAAGCTGGGAGGGTGTGAACTGTTGTCTGGGCCGAGAGAGGGGTTTTGGCTTCTTTCCTCAGCCGCAGGGTTCTGGAGCCTTCTTCTTGCTTTCAGGGGTCTGTCTGTATTTCACGCGGTTGCTATAACTTGACAGTTTCCTAAGACCAGAAAAAAAAAAAAAAACAAAACAACCCAACAACAACAACAACCACCAAACAAAAAAACAACTCTTTTGGTCCATTGCTTCTTTAAGGGGTGTTGTGGGTGTCAGAAGGTGGCAAAGACAAGGAGGCCTTTCAGCCTAAGTTATCCCACCTGGGATTCGCACTTCCCAGGGCTGGGCTCCTCATTTAGGACTTTTAGGGGTCCTGGTTAATGAGGGTCAAGTGAGGCACAGCCAGTCTTGTGCTCAGGGACAATCTGGGAATGCCAGTGGCCTGAAGGTGAAGGATCTGACTTGAACCTCCCTCTCTCAGTAACATTGGGCAGAAAATCTTTACAGTCTGTGGGTCTGAGTGTAGAGTGGGGGTGGGGAGGGGCCCCGTTGAGGTTTGGAGACTGCAGAGAACAGAGCTAGGTCACCCTTGCTGCTGCACAGGGAACCACGTCTAGCTCCTGGGAGCAGAGAGACTGGGAGACCCATCTTCAAAGGATGGGGAGGAGGTGGTGGTTGGGGTGTCAGGCGCTTGTCAAGTTGGGAATCCAGCAGGGAATCTGAAAGCTTGTGTGAATTGGGTTGGGGGCAGTTCTGCTGGCCTGACACACCTTAGCCTGACCTCCATTTCCCTTTGCCCCGTTTCAGCATTTCACGGGACAGAGGAAGAGCAGCAGTCGAAAAGGCAGAATGGGAATCTTGGGATGTTTAAACTGATTGGTTTTGTGAAGAAAACCCTTTTAGAAGGGTTGGGTGCAGTTACAGACAAGTTATGTTATTTCATTTTAAACGTAGTCTATCCTTTCACTATTTTTTTGCTTTCTGGATAGGCTGCTACACAGTTAGAAAAGTCTTGTATAGATTCAGAATTTTTTTTTAGGGAGAGGGTTTGGGAACACCCAACTTTTGTGCAAAGAGTCTTTTAAGAAGGCAGGAAGCAGCTGAGAATAAGCCAGTCTGAGAGCTGGGGAGATGAATGACCTTAATTTTGCTTGTCCCCACTGGTATTCCCCTGCTAGAGAGACCTTGACCCCAGCCCCTCTCCTCCCAGGTTCCTTATTCTCTGCTTCTCCACTCTGATTTAAAAAAAGAAAAAAAAAAATGGAGGCATTCTTTTAACTGATTTGAGTGGATGGCAGGGGTCAGTGCAAAGGCAGGGGTGTGGTTGGGTGCTCTGGGAACCTGGTGTGTCCACCTCTCTCTGGTGCTGGTGGGTGTGTGGTGGGGAGGCTGGGGGTGAGCTTTCCTGCTGAATTGGGTTCCATTCTCAGTCTGAGGATGACTTCACCCTTCTCCCCAGAGTCTGTCACTCCCCGGGGCACCCAAAGCAGACAAGTTAGGATGAATAGGGGGCCTATTGGGGGCCTGTTGGTGAGAGAGCTTCCAGCACAGTTAGATTTTGTGCTTTATAAAAAGTCACATTTTGCTTATAAAATCAAAGCTACCGAACAAAAAGCGGGAAAAGTATGGAGGGAATGGGAGCTGTAGATTTTACTTAATTAAAAATAGGCAAACTTCCTAAATTTTATTTATCCAAGCAGGGCTTTACATTTTGTCTCTAGGTTTTCAGCCGAGCAAAGAGATTTACCTGGGGCGCTCACAGTCTTCTATTGGGAGTTTCTTTATTGTTCCCATCCTTCGAGAAGGAGGCCATGCATGGGGCTGGGTTCTCCAGGGAATGCCCCACTTCTCCATGGAGAGGGGCTCTGATAGGTAACATTTTAAAGTCAACAACAAAGACAAATACCTTGTTTAACTTCAGTGTCCTTGAAGTCCTGAGCATTTTACTGATTACCGTAGTCAATAGTGGCTTTTAGGGCGGAGAAGAATAAATCTCTGTGATGTGTTCTAAGTTGCAGTATCCCCATGACAACTTTAAACTGGGGTTATGGGGGGTGCTAGTTTCTTTTAAATTTATTTCTTGAGGAAGGAAACTTGTTTTGCAGGGAAAATAATATTAATTGAATTAAAGATTTTTGTGTATCCAAATCAGACTGAAATATCTCTACAAAAGCTTATGGTAGACACAAGCTATAAACCAACCACTGACAAACAGAAAGAGAAAGAATAGAAAGTTTTGCTAACACAGTCTTCAAATAAACTCTAAAGTGTAATGTTTATTTACTTTAAAATTTGATTCAAAAGGGTCCTTGAAGAAAGCCAAATTGTAACATTTAAATTTTGTGTAATATAAATAACTCTAAACAGTTATTTTAAAGGAAATATTTTCAAAAGTACTTAAGTACCCATCTCACTTTAGTTAATTGTTCATATTTAGCCGATTTAAGGGAAAGTAGTAAATGTTAAAATCATTTACTCTAAAGGCTTTTTTTTAAGTTAGCAGGTTTAGGTTAATTAATGAACTTTGGAAAACTAACCAAACAGTAAAATGACAAATATTAATTTAAATAGATGATATAAGTTGAAATTTTAGTGTAGGAAAAACTTTGATTTAGCACTGGAACAGTGCTGGTAATTTTCTGAATCCATTCAGTATCGACCGTTTGTAGAAATTTTGTAGATTGTAGCAATTAGACCCATTTTAAAATCATAATATTTTAGTGTTTGGTTTTGTGACATGAAAATTTAACATTCATCTCTGTTCTTACTAATTTCTTACTGCGTTTCCCCCCAGGAGTCAGTATTAATTAATTGGTTAAAGTGCTCAAGAACAGCATCTCTAATTTCAGTTGTCTATTCTTTATGGAGGAAAAGGAAGAGTGGTAGCCATAGCAAATACTTTCAAAAAATTACTTGAGGTAAAAGAAAACAGCCTCGTTATGTCCCGGGGTATTTACGGGGATATTTGCGGGTGGGGGCTGGTGTGAGCCATCACTGTTAATATTGCAAAGCTTACTCGGGTTTTGGCAAGTGGTATATTGTAATTATGATGGATTTCAGTTTTGAAAAGCTTGGGAACAGCGGGAAAGGAGAGGTCAGGGGGCCCACACCGACCACCCCACGGCTCATCTCAACTCCGAGGTCCTTGGGGAGACGGAAGGCGGATGATCCGGGCCGGGTCTCTAGCTCTGTCACCGGACTTTGCAGGGCTTTGCACGGGGCGCGCCCAGGGGTGCAGAAGTATTGGACAAATAATCGGTCAACAGATCGGTCGCGGTGACATCAAGAGCCGGCTCCGGGCCGGGCCGCCGAGCAGAAAGGCCGGGTGGGGAAGGGCGCGGGAGCCGGCCCGGGGGACTCTGGGTGCGGGTTGTGGGGTTCGCGGGGGCGGGACCTCACCGGCCTCTCGTCCCGCAGACCTGCTGGAGGACCTGCCCGAGAGCCGCGAGTGCGTGAACTGCGGCTCCATCCAGACGCCGCTCTGGCGGCGCGACGGCACCGGCCACTACCTGTGCAACGCCTGCGGTCTCTACAGCAAGATGAACGGCCTCAGCAGGCCCCTCATCAAGCCGCAGAAGCGCGTGGTGAGTGCGGGCGCCGCCCTCCCCAGCGGCCCGACCCGGATCCGCGCGCTGCCCGCGGGGCCCGGGTCTCCCCGCCCGACCCGGCCCGCACCTGTGCCCGCGGCCTAGAGCGGACCCGAATTGGGGGTCCCGGGTAGTTTCAGCGCCCACCAGGGCAGATCGTCCCCGAAACTAGCCGAAGGGGAATGAAGGCAGCCCTCTGCCCAAATTCACACAGAGTGACATCCTTAAATGAAAAAAAAAAAAGATGTGGTGTGCTACTGTCTTTTAAAAAGTACCAACCCCCTATCTTTACACATCTCTAGATGTACTTGCAAATGCACTGAAATAATTTTGGAAGGAGATCCAAGGAATGAGTAATGTTAGTAACCTCCAGGGAGAGAGACTACAGCCCCAGATCAAGTGAAGGTTTCTTTTCACTGTGGACTCTTTGGTCTGATTTGGAGTCGATTCTTGAAGAAACCTAGCTCCCCTGTAACATCCGGTAAAATGGATGTTAAAATGGAACCCACAGCCCTCTTGTCCCCCAGGCTCGTCTTGAATCCCTTTGAGTCTGTCCTTTCCACCTCCGGGCCCCTTCCACCTCTTCAGAGTAGTTTTAGCTCCAAATTCCATCCGTCCTTTGGATTGTCCTTGAGTCTAGTGAAAAATTTATTTACTCTAACTTTTGTTATTTTGAAATCTGGCTGTTCAGAGAACTACTGTTCATAGAGCTTGAGGGGGAAAATGCAGTCTGCACATTTTTCTCAAGTAGAAGATTTTCACCATCCCAACACATTTCACTATGATTTAAAGTGTGGGAATTTTGATTTTCTTCAGGGATTAATCTTATTGTCCCCTGTGTTTTTAAGAAGGAAAGGGTATTTACTGCTGTCCTGATTAGAGAAAATAAATGAAAGCTTTCACACGCCCCACTGTAAGGCTAACATTTGTTTAGCCAAGTACTCATACTCTAATACCTTTTAAAGTAAAATATTTTACAGTTAGATGCCAGACATCTTAAGTATCCAAGTAATTTATTTAATTGTTATACTCTAATTAGCAGGAACAAATGCTACACATGTTGTTTGTGTTAAATAGATTAGAGTGAAATTGCATCACAATGTGAGTCTGCCACCTTAAAGAGAAGCAATTAGTTTTATGGTTGTTTTGTTTTTAATGCATTTAAAATAAAGTGGCCGAGGTTAATTTAATGAGTGTATGTGCCTTAAACTTGTTAGTCACCCGCAGCTTAGACTTTGCTTCAAAGGGCATCCTTAACTTCTGTGCCTGACTCCCTGTGTTTTTTCATTTTTCTTACATGCGTTGTATTTAAAAAGTACTGCTGGTCAATATTCCAAGGAAGTTCCTTGTCTTCATGCATTAGCCAATGTATGAACAATGAAAGTGATGATTATTTTGGGGAGAAGGCACATTGAACAGAGTCCTGGCTGAGCCCGGAAAGGCAACATTTTCTCAAGAGTTAGCAAAACACTGGCAGAATAGTAGCCATTTCGTTTCTAGTGGCATTTTAAATTTGATCTGTTAACATCCATATTTAGAGAGTGGCCTTAGTTTTGTGCACTTATCAGTAAAAATAATTTAACAGGAAACACAAAACCCAGTTTTTAACATCTCTGAATCTATTAGTTTTCCTTCTGTATGGCAGGTGTCTTGGCAGTGACCAAGGTCCGACAATGTGCTTTGTAAATGGGTTATAAATGATACCAATTGAAGGGTGTGTCTATCAATTAGTTCTCCTGTGGGCTTCTTATTTATGGTTTTGCTGGATCTAGTTAGTTCTCAGACATAGAATGTTGAACCCAAGTTTGTTTAGCTAGCAGTACAGCTACCAATCACAGTGAATTTGAACTTGTAATACATTGCAAAATAAGAGATTTATGGTGTAACTTGAATTCCTTGTTAGTGATGAATATAACTGAGATCGCTTGTTACAAGAAACTTTTATAACCCGCTTACCTTCATTTCACATGTTTATGGGGACTGGCTTCACTTATGATCTGCAGTTGACAGTCATAAAGTTCTTTGTTATAATGGCAAATTCTGATAACAAGTTTGCCTCACATTGGCTCCAAATTCCACTGCAAACTATCATAAATGACCTGTTTATAAAATGAACTTTCCTGTCCCTAATTTACTTATTTCATATTTATGAAGAGAAAGGAGTGCTCTTCTGGGAAATTATTCTCTTTTAAGGATAAAGGAAAAAAAAAAAGAAGCAGCCCCGAGGTGTAAGAGTTCATGTTTTCATCATTTTAACAAAGCAAATTCCCAAATAGTTCTGTCGGCCAAACATACTCTTTTCCACCAAAAGTCAAAGTGATTTTTTCTTAGCACCGACTTCTTAAAAATGTGGCAGTGCTAAGAAGCTTCCCAGTGTCTCTTTGGTTTTACAACTTGTCTGTAAAGAGTATGCTGTAGCAATAACAACAGGACGTGAGTTGTAAAAACAAAATTCAATTTTTAGCTTTTGGCTTTGCCAACAAAGATTTTGAAACTCTCTGTCTTTTAATCTGAATAGTCAGTGCATGCTCAATCTATGTTTTTGTCGCCTATTCTTTATAACTTCTTTTCCTAAATTAATCATCCCGGCCAACTTCCCTAATTCTATATCTTTCAGCTTGTTTTGGTCCCTAGATTTTCCCCATAGGGTTTTTTTTTTTTTTTAACTGAAGTCATAGCACATTTTTTAAGTTGCCTATCTAGGTAATAGAAAAGCAAATTTAGATTTTTGTCATTCTAGGTAGGAACTTAGACTAGCTTAAAAAGCCCTTCTTTATAATTCACACATAATAGTGTAGAGAAGATAAACTCCACATAAGCATGTTATGGGTATAAAGGAAACACAGAAATCAGAGTGACAGTTGACCTTTTCTGATAAATTTAACCCTTTGTACTGAGAAGGAAAAGGCAACCCACTCCAGTATTCTTGCCTAGAGAATCCCAAGGACAGAGGAGCCTCTGTCCTTGGGGTTGTAAGAGGTTGATTTTATCGACTAAAGCACCACCACCACGTGAGGAAAAGGACTGTACTGACAGGGTAAATCAAATACAGCAGCATCACCAAGACAAGGCCAGCAGTAACAGTGTTGTAGAATTTGCTTGTCCTTTGTAGAATGGATAGTACAGAAAATTCAGGCAATAGGTGATCATAATGATAGTTAATGAGATGTATTAAAATATGTTTCTTTACAAAAATTTTTTGTGCATCTTCCAAAATTCATTTCTATTAATATATATAGGCTTTTCTACAGTTTCTAGTTTATTCCTCTGCACATATCTGAGAAATAGACCTGGTTATCTCAGTTTTCAGATGAGGCAGGGAGTCCCCAAAGCCACTTAACACATTGGCAGGCAGTTTGTGACTGCATTTCTTTACTCAGACCTCTGACAACAACAGTGAGTGCAGGCATTGGCCAGTATAGTGACTGCTTAATCTATGCTAATGAGCTGGGGCAGATCAATTGATCTATATTAGATGGGCACACTTTGGTCCAGGAAGGTCAACCTAATTACACTTCAAGGGTTTTTTTTTTTTTTTTTTCCTCAAGGGGGACTGCTTATTTATAATAACCAGGTACATGCTTGTTGCTGGCAGGGACACGACACATTGACGTGTGTAGCTTATATGTGAAAAGCACTTATGTCTATCCACTCTCTTGTGCTGCTTTCTAGCCTTCCTCCCGGCGGCTTGGATTGTCCTGTGCCAACTGTCACACCACGACCACCACTCTGTGGCGCAGAAACGCCGAGGGCGAGCCTGTGTGCAATGCTTGTGGACTCTACATGAAGCTCCATGGGGTGCGCCACCTACTCTGCTTCTGTGTATACATCTTCAGTGTCTTGTTTGTCCTTTGTTTCAGCTTAAAATCAGCAAAGGAGAGGGCATGGAGGTGAAGGATCTGATTTTTGTATACGCACGTTTGTGAATCTAGGGGCCTGTTAATTATTCTAGAAACTATTATCATACCAGTAAGAAACAAAAAATGCTGCCAGTGAAACTCACACACATCCATAGTCAGACATCCAGATTGTAGAAATACAAAAACGTGGGAAATGTGCATTTTAGAACTGATAAGATGGTAGTAATCTTTTTTAAAAAAAGCTGTAAAATTGAAGTCTAGTTGATTTATAATGTTGCGTTTCAGATGTACAGCACAGTGATTCAGCGATCCATATGTGTGTGTATATTCTTTTTCAGATTCTTTTCCTTCCTAAGTTATTACAGAAGGTTAAGTATAGTTCCCTGTGCTATACAGCAGGTCTTTGTTGGTTATCTATTTTGTATATAGTAGTGTGTGTATTTTAAAAAGCTGTACACTTAAAAAGAAAAAAACCATGGAACCTACTAGAAATGCACACTAACTAGTTTATAGCTTAAAAATGTGAGTGCAATCAAATACATCTATACAGAAGAGTCATCACATTGGATAGCTCTAGTTAAAAAGATTCTACATTTTAAGCATAGCACAAGATATTGTAAAATATGCCAATTTTAAAAAGAAAAATAACCGTGGTATATGTAGGAAGAAGAATTCACAATCTCTTTGAAATAAAAATATGTAATTCGGTGGTTTCACTCCGTAATTAAAAGTTGTTTAAAACAATGAACATTAAGTTGAGAGAAGAGATTCTACCTGGCAAATCACCCCATTTCCCCCCCCACTGCCCCCGCCTGCCCAGGAATCTTTGCATTTGATGGGGAAAGTGTAGTCTTTGTGCGGTTGGAATCTATGAAGTGTGTATAAAAATTGGATTGAAATTTATGCCAAGTTCTTTTAAATGAGGGCCTTCAGTACTGACGTTCGGTCTTTAGTTAGTTTGGTTTTTCTGCAGTATAATATTTATTAAACGTATGGCCTATGTGAAAAATTTTTTAGGTGCCTCGACCGCTTGCTATGAAAAAAGAGGGAATTCAAACCAGGAAACGAAAACCTAAGAACATAAATAAGTCAAAAGCTTGCTCTGGTAAATATAAGAAAATGCTGTTTTGACTGTAAAATATTTGCCAACTTTAGTAGAGTATATGTATATTTATGAGGTTAATTTTGACCGTTGCAGGTAATAGCAATAATTCTGTTCCCATGACTCCAACTTCCACCTCTTCTAACACAGATGACTGCAGCAAAAATGCTTCCCCCACCACACAACCGGCAGCCTCAGGGGTAAGTGTTAAAACAGCATAGACTCTTTCTGAGCTAGTGAGTTGCTCTCCTGTATATTATCTCCAATTTTATCTTATCTGGTAGTACAATAATCTAAACCAACAGTTCAGTTTAGTTAGCTGATACCTAAGAATAGTTTTTAGAGGAAATTACATTTAAATGTCAACAAAATGACAAACTTAAGTACTTTACAAACCTCTTAATTAAGATCTATATCATTTTTTTATGGTTGAATTAACCTAAGTAAAAGCAAGAAGTTTGGGTTTGAAGTGCTTTAAATTGTTTTATTTCCAGGTTTTTATCTGAGTTTATATATATGTGTGTGTGTGTGTATACGTACCTATGTATGTATATCTATATATTTCTAGTGTAGGTCAGGAAAAGTACCACAACTCAATAGTTTTATATATCTCAATGCCCATGATATTTAAATTGCTTTTGCTTATCTTATCAACGTCTTCCCTGGTGGCTCAGTGGTAAAGAATCTGCCTGCCAATAGACACAGGAGCCGCAGGTTCGATCCCTGGGTTGGGAAGATCCCCTGGAGAAGGAAATGGCAACCAACTTCAATATTCCTGACTGGAAAATCCCAGGGATGGAGAAATCTGGTGGGCTATAACCCATGGGGTTGCAAAAGAGTCAACTGAGCAACTAAACAACAACAAATCTTATTGACTCCAGCCTTTTCTGTTCTCCTCTTCTCTTCCTTCTTTCCCTTTTTTTTTTTTTTTTAAAATCATCTACCCAAAGCAGTACGTCATCACCATGAGCCATGTGCTGCTGTATTCACTGATCTTCACCTAACTGCTGGTCCTCTGCCGGGCTGGGCAGCCTTGCCTTCTTCTAATGTTCCTTGATTGTACCCCGGGTTATTTCAGCCTTGTGATCAGCCTGTGAGCAATTGGGTTTGTGAGAGATTCACACCCCTACGAGGATGCCTGAGTTTTGGTGCAGATCACAGACTTAGTTTCAGTAAAGCCATGATTGAAACTCAGTTTTTCTCAAGTGAAGAGCACTTTCCCACCCTAGGGTTTCCCAGATTTACCTGGAATGCCCTTTAAGAGCACTTTCCCACCCTAGGGTTTCCCAGATTTACCAGGAATGCCCTTTAAAAATGACCTGGCCGCACCCTGGCCCTCAGAGATGCAGGCTGGCCCTGGGGCGGCAGGTTTTCGCAGAGTGCCCTGGGTGAGGATTACACTGAGACTAGTTTAGGATGAAACATTAGTATTAAAATCCCTACTTAGTAATTCTTTTTTCCATTGAATTTTGCTTTATTTGGGATACTTTGAAATACTACAGATTCCTGGGCTCCACCCTGGGTTTTCTGAGTCAGCGTCTCTAGGGGTGGGGCTTGGAAATTTGTGTTTTTGAACAATCACCGCAGGTGAAATCGAAACTACTGCCCTCGAGGTGTCTTTGAACTGGGAACCTTGGAGCTGGTATTTTTGCTGCCTTAAAGTAACAAAAATTAGACATTAAAATAATCTGTTTTTAAACTGCTTTAAACGATATTTGATATTTTCTTTATCCTCCAATTCAAGCTCTTTTGGGGGGGGTTCTTTAATAAACAAACATGTTCAGAGTTTCAAAATGGAAAAAGCTTTTTTGCTGTTATTTGTTGCAGACACATGTTCTTAAAGAACATTCTTGCCTTTATTACCTTCATAAAGGTGAATGCTGGTGAAGGACTTTTTTTTTTTTTGTTACAAGAGGCTAACATGTAACTTAAAGAGTCTAAAGCGGTGAATAGAAGTTACTTGTAAGGAAATGAAAAGATCAATATTGTTTTAAAATTTCCTTTATTAAGCCCTAAGTCCTCAGAAGCAATTATGTAGCTTGAAAGTGTGTTAGTTACTCAGTCATGTCCTACTCTGTGACCCCATAGACTGTAGTCTGCCAGGCTCCTCTGCCCATGATATTTCCCAGGCAAGAATACTAGAGTGGGTATCTATTCCCTTCTCCAGGGGATCTTCCTGACCCAGGGATCAAACCTAGGTCTCCTGCATTGCTGGCAGATTCTTTACCATCTGAACTGCCACAGAAGCCAATTATGGGCCTTACGTGAGACAAGACAGTGTTCTGATTTTCCAGCTACGATTTCAGCCTCAGTGGTCTCTCTCTACTGGCTGAAAAATGGGTTGCTGCCTGCTTTTGTCAGTGCTATAGTCCAAGCTTAGTGAGGCAAAGCTAAATTTGAATGATAAATGGCACAGAAAGAGAGATATTTGCCCAACAATAGGCTTTAGAAACCAGGTGGGTGGAATCTGTTTTGCTCGCGTGGTGGTTCTGTGATGTAAAAATTCAAAATTGACTCTTTGCAAATCCAATCAATTTTGCCCTCCAGGGGAGGACCAGTGCAAAGGTGGTGACAGGATTTAGCCTGGGCATGCCTGGAAGTGGGACCTTGGGAATCCAGAGGCTGGTCCCAAGGCCTCTGTCTCATTTGGGAGCTTGCTTCCTGGGGGTAGCTGGCCGGCCAGTGCTGTCAGAGGAAGGCTAAGTTTTCCACTAGCAGTCAGGATGCAAAGCGATTTTAGTATTTAAAAAAAAAAAAAGTACTTTAGAGATTAGGGGAGTTGGAGAGCAGTTCCCTACAAGGTCCCCATAGCTCCTGGAGCCTGGGCAGCTTCCATGGGAGACAGCTGTGCAAGCCGCAGACAGAGCAGTTCTCCGAGCCCAGGTAGCCTCAGAAATGCGTCCTGACAGCTCTTTCCAGAGCTGGGGGCGGCAGGGCAGGGGTGGGGGCGGTGTGGAGAGGACGGCCTATCATCCCCTCTTCCCTCCAAGGATCCGTCCCTCCCGGCTAGGGCTGGCACCTGGGCTCCAGGGTGTTCCCCGACGGCCAGCCCGTCACGGAGTCCTAGGTGCCCTCCTGACGGGGCTGTTGGGGGAAGCAGGCTTACCTGGCAGAAGCCAACCTGCTCGCCGCCTTATGGAAACTGCACCCTCCAAGGATAATTGAAGCCGACTCAGTGGTGTCCCCATGAGCGCCAGGGTGTGTCTTTGTTGGTCCCTTGACCCTCCTGGGCTGACCGGTTCTGAGTGTGCGTGACCACTGGCAGCGGAGGTGCCATGAAGAGTCTGCTGGAGGTGTTATCTGTGAGCAGCTGGCAGAAGCATTTGTGAAAGGCGGCTGTGTTGACAAAGATGTGACATGTTCCCTCTTAGGTCTCAGTTTATGCTGTTGTTGTGACCAACTGCTTATAGGATTTTGTGAGCCCTGTAGGTAAAGGGGATGTTGCTGTATCTCCGTAGGTGTATCTGGTCTGTAGCCCAGGGTTCCTTCTTTGGCTTGACCCTTAAACCTCTTGTGGTGAAAAGTCCACACCATGGATCTCCAGCGGCCCCTGTGACAGGCGGGGTGGAAATTAGTCCTGCAGGGAAGTCCTAGTTTAATAGGGACAACCGAACTCCAGAACAAAGGGTGATCATAGGCACGTTCCCAATGGAACAAGGAAACGGGCCACGTGCTCTACTTAGAGACGTCAGTGGCTGCATATCTGCTTCTCCCGCCTTCCTTAAGCATTGTGAGTTAAAGCAGAGAAGTCGAGTCTTGGAGAAGAGACCTATCAGACTGGTTGTGTTAATTCCTGTCTGAAGAATCAGCTGCTGGAGATCACCAGCAGGCAGTCCTAGAGGACTTCTTTCTTTACGGTCCGAGGCCCCCCACTGTGGGCACGTTCAGCGGTGGTCCTCTGAGGACCTGGTACCTGAGCTGATCTGGCTGGACTGGAGTATTCTAGCGGGAGAGACAGGAAAATCATTTTTGCACTGCTCTGAAGCTTCATGCTGTTGACGTTTTGGCATGTCTTAGCTTTCTGTTGCTCCTTTGTGCTTTACACTTGATCTTAGCCAAATGGCTGAGAAGCGATGCCCCTTTGTGTTTTAACTGGACTTCTGTCTCATTCCTTCTCACGGTCATCAGCTCGCTGACCTGGCTCCCTTAGAACTCAGCTTCTCTGTTGCAGGCCGTGCCGTGTGGTGTGGTTTGGGAGGTGGAGGGAGGGCAGTTTGTCTCCTTTATGAAAACAGGAAAACCTGTTGCTGCTGCCGTGCAGCCTGATAGTAAAATAACCCCTGTCTTGTTCCTTTTAGAATTTTTAAAAAATGATTGCAATAAATGATTTATTTGCTTTCATTTATATAACACTTATTATTCACTAGACTGTATTATCTTTCATTTTTCTTTTCCTTATTTTTTTCTGTGTTGATCAGAATTTTAGAATCAATTTCTTGTATGGAATTTTTTGGGTTGAGAAATGTGTTGAACTTAATTTTTGATACGTTGATTAATTTTGTAACTTTGGAACTTAAATTTCCCCAGAGTAGTTTTTTTATTCAGTGTAAAATTTTCCTATATCTGTAAATTTACTGCAAAATGAGTCTTTAGTGGACCTGAATAGACATCAGATTTTCTTTGCCATTTGTGTTCTCTGTGGATTATAGGAATATTTCAATCTTTCACTGAATTCCATTCCTTGAGTTGTATTTTTATGGTATTTGTTGTTATTGTTATTAGACAAATATAATAACATTTTGTTTCAGCAATTCCCAAATAAGGTTTAACAAGTAGCCTCTGTAGATTCCTATCCCTCTTAGGACTTGTAGCTAAAAATTTATAAAACCGGAGGATACTTTGGATATGTACTCACATACATAGAGTGTGTGTGTATATATATTCTACATATACTTGTGTTTGTAACTCATCCCCCAATTTTTAGATAAAGGGTATTTCTCTTAATTTTCCTTGGGACAGGGAGGATTAATTTGGTGAGAAAATGAACAATAAGACAATGTCTGAGACTAAGAAATCACTGAACATATTTTGCCCGCCTGAAAGTCGTTCTGTTGAGGATTATTTTAAAAAGTGAAAGCCTACTTAAATTTATATTAACAGTGCAAATATAATGTTGAAGTCATCATTGAACACATAATGTTGAAATAAACACAAAATTCTGAGTAGCCTTTGCCTTGCAGTCATTGTTCTATTTAAGGAGCATTGTACTGGGGCGACACTGTGTTTCATGTCGTAAAACAAGGTTCCAGACATTGGATTGCTCATAATGTGGTGGTAGTGGTGGGAGCACGTATGCACAGACAGATGAGATTTGAAAAAGCAAAGTAGAAGTCAAAAAGTAGGGAGCCGTGAATTCCAAGTACGGGGTTGGAAACGGCTTCACAGAGGAGAGGAAATCTGAATCAGTTGTGGAGGACTTTTGTAGGGGAAAAATTGGGATCAAGGCCTCCAGGAAGAAGATCATGGGTAGCTATGATTCTTCAAGGGCACACACAGTTTTAGGAATTCAGTATGGCTGAGCTTATGGTGTAAAAAGACAACAGCAGGAGATGAGATGGATCCATTAGGTGGAAGGCAGATATTTCAAACTGCTTTCAAGTCCATATTAAGCCTTAGGTAGGGTCCACACTAAGTTCATTTCTAAATGGTGGGCTTTCTCTAATACCTACTGTGGTTTCTCGTCAACCATGTCGTTATAGTCTGACAATTAAACCATCCTGAACTGGGCGTGTTTTGATAATTGATGTAAACTAATGCTCACATGATCCTTTTTTGTACGTTTTACAAGCAAGGAAAACTCCCTCCTTGAACCTTGTGGTGTGTCCTGACCTTAGAACTTAGAATGTTTAGTTTTTTGGTCCCCAGGGGCTCCTTGGGGGCAAGATAGTTTCAGGGTGGCTGCCAGGTGACCCTTCAGAATGGAGACTATTAGGGAGGGCGTGTTAGTGATAGGGATTCATTTCCTCACTTTGTGGTTGGTGCTTGGTGATAGACGGCTTCCTGGGAGAGAGGCAGGCGTCCTTAGACTGAGACACGGGGATCGCACCTCAGATTCCTCTCTGGGTGGGTGGGTCTCTGCCTTTGGGTGGGCGTTGCTCATTGGTCCGTTTCTCTGTGCTGAACAGGTATCTCAATTCCTTCCTCTAACCTCATGGAGGCTGTCTGCCTAGGGAGACTCTTTTCCCTGCAGCCTCTCCTTGGTAACAGCTTTATGCAATGACCTTGTCAGAAGCAATACCTCTGGGCTGCATGGTGCTAAATCTCATGCTAGAAGTGGTTTGAAAGAGTTAAGTGCTTAAGTGCTCGTAGATGAGGAGTAGTGATTTAGGGACTGACATTTCTTGGGCTGTCTGGATGTCTTTATAAGGCCTCTGAAGAAAGGTTAGGTACTTGGCAAGTTAATATTTTATATTCTTTTTATGGATTTTATTTTATATGTTAATATTTGCATCCTATGATGAAAATGGGAAAACATCCCTTGAGTCACGTAGCTTCTTTCTTTATTAGTAAGTTTTATATTCCACTGTCTTCCCCTGAGTAGTTGAATTGCTTCGGATTTACTCGACATAATGTTGGTCACACAATTATAGCTTCTATTATTATTAATTATCCTTATAGTGCTTAGATAGCGGAAAGGAACATTAATGAAGGACCTACATACAGTCAGAGTTGCTTTCACTCAGAGGGCCTCACGTGTCAGAAAGAGAAGATTTAAGAGGCTGTTCAAGTGGGGGCCAAAGTTCCTGCTTAGCTCTTACATTGAATGTTCCACATACACCTTTAGGGCACTCAAGAATTGGGTGTTAGTGGATTAATCATCAGGTGGTTGCTTTGAGTTTTCTCTGTTTCTTGTACTTTCTCATTTGCAAGATTGTGGGATGTAGGAAGGCAGGAGACTAACTTACCAAGTACCTTTTATGTTCCAGTTGTTTTTTGTATCTTTTTGATTCCCAATTATCACTGTACAAATGAGGTATCTTTTTCTATTTTCTATTTTGGGGAGTGACACTCAGTAATAGGCCCAAGGTTATGTATCAGATTAAGAGACGGGCTTGGAATTGGATCCAGGCCTGGCAGATTCAGAGTCAGTGTTTTTAACCATTACAGCACACTGAATGCGTATGTGATAGTACACGTGCTGTTGAAATCTTTAGGGGGAAGAAACGGCATTTTCTTAAAGAAATCTGATTAATTTTGGTTAGTTTTGGCTGATGGTACAGCTAGGAGAATAGCACCATAGAAGTGATTTGCTCATGACCAGATATATAAACTATACTGTATACATTTCCTTGTTACATATACTTATAAATAAAACCCACTGCATTTCTAGGGCTTTGTTAGCTGGGTAATAGGAAAAAAACCCAATAGATAGGCAAGTTTACTGTTGTTGACATGCCTAATAGAATGGTAAAAAGTCTCCCTTAAAATATGAAATACAAGATCGAGGTACCAAAATCCTTTTGAAGTGGGATTTAAACCTGTGCTTAGTGAGTGCCAAGTGAGTTGGAACTTGCAGAATATGCAAATTGCCTTCAATTTAATTTTTATAAAATCATTAAAAAGCATTTCTTAAAAGAGGCTAGCGTCCATTTCCTCCACCCAAGAGTTTATAGTCCAAGATATTTATTTTTCTCTAAATGAATAAAAAGAGTTAAAAAGGCATTAATCTTGCATGAGGGTATGGGAGAGTGTTGCACTTAGGTATTATGAGGGGCTCATTTGTAAACCAGGATCCAGAGTGACTCCATAAGGTCACAAGACAAGCCCGCCTTGCAGCCGGGGCTGGAGCCGACGTCTCCCACCGCTCCCAGGGAGTCGGCCCATCATCGCAGTTATTAATATACCACTCGCCACTTGCTGCAAGCCATGAACATAAATATTTTGTTGGCATTTTATCTTCACGCTCCTTACGTGCCAGGCTCCCTTTCTTTTCTTCTTTCACAGCCCCTTCTAATAACTCACTCACGTTCCTGTCTGACCACATTGGCCTTCACTGAGAAAGTCACACGTCACCCTGGCAAGGAGCGTGGAAGCATGTGGAGTTTGCATAGTTTCATTTTGATTTGAGGGCCTTTTCTAGACTTCCCGGTTTTTTCTTTTTCTTTTTTATCCTTGTGTGCTTGTGTCCTGAGGAGGATGGTGGTTAGAAATACACTTACTACACTAATATCCAGTGAGGCTGTATGTCTGTTAGGAAACAGTAAAGCTGTTTCCTTCTTTAAATAGTTTGTAACCTATGTGTCCACCCAATTTATCACAGGACTGTGGTTTGTTTAATAAGTGACTCATTGTCACAATCTGAAAGCTAGAATGCTAGGTAAAGAATAGTGTGGGTTGGGTGTCGCCTTTTTGTTATGGCCTCAAGTTACACGGATTCATCTCAGAACACGACTTTTCTTTGCAGATTACAGATACTCTGATTTTTTTTTTCTTCTGTCTCTATAAGAATATACAAAATTGTCACAAAACATGAAATAATGTTACGGGAAAACACAGCCAAATTTAAGAAATCTGGCTTAGGGTGCCCTGAAATGTTATTGCTAAATGAATCTTCGAAGAAAATGAATTCCTTTACTGGAACAAAAAGTAATTTATTATGCATTTCATGGGTGTCTGCCAAAAGAGTTACTAGCAATATGAAGATCTAATGGGTATGAATTAAATACAATCTGTTAGCTTTGTGTTTAGACCAATTTGTTAATTTTCTCTGAAATTTGAATAATTTTAAAAAGCATCTCCAAAGACAGGTCTTGACACAGGCGATCATTCATGATTCGGCTACCTACCACATCAGGGCAAGTGCTCACGCGTTTGTGAACTGAAGTGAAAAGAGATGATTTTATTCACCCTAGATTTGAAGAACAATTTGAACAAATAACAGGTATTTGGAGTCTTTTGAGTAAACAATTCCAAGTCATTACTTGACAATGTTTAAATGATAATTTACTTGGTGTACGGCTCCTTTTGGTAGCTGTTAGCATGGCATGGTTTTACCAGAGCTGGTGCACACGCTCCAGAATCACATTTTTATCCTATTAAACACAGCACGTGAACAAGTGCCCAGCCGCTTCAGTCGTGTCCGACTCTTTGCGACCCCATGGTCTGCAGCCTGTCAGGCTCCTCTATCCATGGGATTCTCCAGGCAAGAATACTGGAGTGCGTTGCTCTGCCCTCCTCCAGGGACTCTTTCCGACCCAGGGATCCAACCCTGGTCTCCTGCGTCTTCTGCATTGCTTGCGGATCCTTTACAACTGAACCACCAGGGTAACAATACTTGTAATTGAAAGCTCTCATTATGTTTAGTCATCTGATTCATGGTGGAGCCTGAGTATGGTCTGAAGTTTATTCTCTGGGTTCACGGATTAACAGCTGGAAGGACACAGTCAGGCAGCCAGGCGCTAGCTCCAGCTCTGTGTGTGACTATAGTGAGCTGCCAAGGTTTTGTAAAGCCCCTGTTTTCCTCCCTCTACTAAAGGGGAAAAATAATTCCCACCATCTGGTCCTTAGGAATAGAGTGTAGCGTAAGTGGGAGATGCCTACAGACAGCTTTGAAGCTCGAGAAGACTAGCACTGTTTAAATATGACCTTGGAAGTTGATAGTGATGTGCATTTATTTGCATGGCATTTTTTTTCCATCCCAAGACATTAGACATAAATCTTTCTTCATGGAGGGAATTTAGAGACATAAAGCTATTATGTTAACAAAGTAACTGTGTTTAAATACTTTTATTTCCCTGATAGCAACGATTTTTCATTTGTTGTGATTCTTAGCAGTTTCATAATGCTTGCTTACTTTTTTTTCCCATAATGCTTTCTTGTCAGTGTTGCTGGGTTCATGGACTGCTGTCCATTTTGTCTAGCGGAAATGGCCAGAGCAGGGGGCTCATCCAAGCTCCTATAGCTAATTTCTAAAAATTAAGATCCTGATCCACCAGGTTTTTTATCTTGCCACTGGATCTTTTACCCCTGAATTTGACTAAAGTCATCCATTTTGGTTCATTTCAGAAGATAAACCTTTTCTTCAGGAGGCCAGTGACTTCAAGTTGTGGGACAAACCCTTTTCCCCCTGCAATTTAGATTTGTATCAGTTTGGCCAAAAAGGTAGCTCGGATTTTTCCATAACATCTTATGGAAGCTGTGGGAAAAAAAATGAATGAACTTTTTCAGTATATCAGGCTCTTATTGATAAACCCAGGGTCCTTGTAAACTTGGGGCCAGCCTTCATCACAACATGCTTGCTGTTTGTGTGTACAAACGTGTAAAACAGTTTTTTCCTTTGCCCAGCGTAGAGTGTGTCTATAGAAGAATTCTTTTCCTCCTTAAAAATAGCAGCGTCTAGCCTATGGATCGGAGAAGGCAATGGCACCCCACTCCAGCACTCTTGCCTGGAAAATCCCATGGACAGAGGAGCCTGGAAGGCTGCAGTCCATGGGGTCGCGAAGAGTCGGACACAACTGAGCAACTTCACTTTCACTTCTTACTTTTGTGCATTGGAGAAGGAAATGGCAACCCACTCCAGTGTTCTTGCCTGGAGAATCCCAGGGACGGGGTAGCCTGATGGGCTGGCGTCTATGGGGTCGCACAGAGTTGGACACGACTGAAGTGACTTAGCAGCAGCAGCAGCAGCAGCCTATGGATGTAACCTGGCCAATTCAGGCCCGGAAGGGGGAAGAGGGCTCAAGGGGGTGGCTGATGAACTCTTCTCAGTAAAGAATTTGTTTGCTAAATTACAAAGAAATAAACTCTTCTGTGAAACACTGAGTTGGGTCATCGGCTGAGGTGACCGTGACACTCTCTTCTTGAGTTTTGTTGAGCAGTTGTGGGAGAATTCGTGGTTTTGTCACCATGGATGGCTTTCACACGTCCTGGCGGAGACAGAACCTGTGCGTGTTTGTGTAGCTTCCTCGTGTTACCTCCGTGACTGTCAACTGGGTCACTTTTGTGTCTGGCCCCTCTTCCCTCCATCCAAACTGAAATGATCATGGAAGTTTATCTGAAAGTGTTTCTACTTTTGCTGAAACATACGCTTAGTTTTTCTTTCTTCTTCTTCTTCTTTTTTTTTTTCTTTTGAGGAAGGCTGCTGTGAAGCACCACAGGGGCTAACCTAGAGGTTATGAAAGCAGTCTGGGCTAAGTGGCTCTATTTGCGTCCAACTCTTTGCAACTCTGTGGGCTATAGCCCATCAGGCTCCTCTGTCTATGAGATTCTTCAGGCAAGAATGCTGGAGTGGGTTGCTGTGCCCTCCTCCAGGGTATCTTCCCAATCCAGGGATCGAACCCACATATCTTCCATCTACCTGCATTATTGTCTAGTCGCTGAGTTGTGCCCCCCTCTGCGACCCCATGGACTGTAGCCCACCAGGCTCCTCTGCCCATGGGGATTTACTAGGCAAGAATACTGGAGTGGGTTGCCATTTCCTCCTCAAGGGGATCTTCCCAATCCAGGGATCCAGAGTCTCCTGCTTGGCAGGTGGGTTTTTTACCACTGAGCCCCCTGGGAAGCCCTAGAAGAGACGAGAGCTTTAGCAGTGAGGGGTGGCTGGCTTCCCCTCGCCCAGGAAATAGCTGTAACCCCAGCTTATTTAGAGGTGTAGGAAGGAGAGATCAGACACCATGGAAGCTGACAGCCTGAACCCCCGCTGAGGAGGCAGGGTGGTCATCTTCAAAGTCCTGTGCTCTGGGAATGGTCCCACTTCCCCCAACCCGTTGGGGGTGCTGGGTTTGTTTCTCCAGATCAGCCCATTCCTTTTTGGTTTTCTTGCTCAAAAATGAGATCTATAATTCACAAGCCAGAGAACCTCTGCAATTCTCCTGGAAAAGCTGTGTCTTTCAGGGGTTCCCTTTGCTCTGATGTGTCACCTTTCCAGAACTGCTCCTTCAGGGCCTTAGGAGGCTTTCTCTGGGCCTGCCTACTATGGGGTGTGACGAGGAAAGGAAAAGAGAGGACTCACACAGTTGTCGTGTCTGACTCTTGCCACTCCACGGACTTCAGGCAGGAGCCCACCAGGCTCCTCTGCCCGTGGGGATTCTCCAGGCAAGAACACTGCAGTGGGTTGCCTTTTCCTTCTCCAGGGGCTCTTCCCAACCCAGGGGTCGAACCCCGGTCTCTTGCATTCCTGGCGGTCTCTTTATCGAGGGAGCCGCCAGGGAAGTCCTGGTGGGCCCCAGTGTGAGTCAGATGCCGCAGGGCATCCACTGGAGGAGCTCACCGAGTCAGAAATCCTCGGCTTTGCAGATCTGTGTCTGAAAATGAGCGAAGGCTTCTTCTCACGGGAAAACAGTCTGGGTGAGCCAGAAATCACTGTGTCGCCTCTCAGGCCAAGGGAGATTTTCCGTGTTCGCGTCGGCAGCTGCTACTTGTCCCTAAATTAATTTATTCCTGTAGGAGGTGGGGTGTCCGGCTGGTTGCTCTGGGTCCCCCATCTGACCTGGCCTGCTTTTCAGTGCTAAGCCCGGTCTGGGTCGGGGCTGATAACACATTCTTTCAACAGGAAGTGCCTCCATTTTCAGTCTGTGGGAGGGTGGAGGCCGATAAGCTGGGAGTGGAAACACAGAACAGATTTCTGCTCCACCCTCGGGTTGCACTTTGATCAGAGAAAGAGCCAGGACCTGGGCTGGCCAGGCAGCCTCCCAGAGGAAGAAGGATGGCTCGGCTGTGGGCGTCCGGAGTGCTCTCTCCTGCTTTTGTTCAGGAACTTTTGGGGGATTAGGCTGCTTTAGGTTAGTGACGTGCCTGCTTTGAGATGTCTGTGTACTGATCCTTTCAGGGATTTAAGTAGATGTGGGAAAACCTTAACTGGTTGACAGTTATACTTGTCTTTGTGTGTGTGTGTGTGTGTGCGCTGGGTCCAGGGTTATAATAAGTTATCTCTGATTTTCTCCCCAAATCGAACTGATTCTTTTTTTTTCCTTTTAACTTTTATTTTAAAACTTTTTATTTTGTTTTGGCATATAGCTGATTATAGAGTCTTCCCTGGTAGCTCAGCTGATAAAAGAATCCACCTGCAGTGCAGGAGACCTCAGTTCGATTCCTGAGTTGGGAGGATCCCCTGGAGAAGGGAAAGCCTACCCACTCTCCTATTCTGGCCTGGAGAATTCCGTGGACTGTATAGTCAATGGGGTCACAAAGAGTCGGACACAATTGAAGGACTTTCCCTTTCACAGCTAATTAACAATGTTGTGATAGTCTCAGGTGAACAGTGAAGGGACTCAGCCATACCTGTACCCATTCTCCTCCAAACTTCCCTCCCATCCAGGCTGCCACATAACACTGAGCGGAGCTCCCTGTGCTTTAAAGAAGGTCCTTGTTGGTTATCTGTTTTAAACACAGCAGTGTGTACATGGCCATCCCAAACTCCCTAACTATCCCTTCACCCATCCCTCCAGCCGGCAAACATAATAAACTGCTTTTTGAGAGGCAGCTTGCATATGCCCAGTGAGGGGAAGATACTTAACATGACAACGTGACAAGCCAGGTTTCTTAGGAGAGTTATGCCAGTTCTAGACTTCTTCTGCAGTTAGATGCCAGTTTCAAGAGCTCAGGTTATACTGATTGGCCCAACTGTGTACTCTGTGTGATGTTTTCAGGTACCTGAAACTGGTTCACACGTGCATGGCTGGCCAGGTTCCAATCTATGCCAGGTGGTGTGGAGGTGACTTCAGGGTGTGTGTGGGCCCTTCTGATCCTCCCTCCATCTGATTCCTCCCTGTTTTTCATGCTATTTTATGACTCTGTCCAGCCTAGCTCATTTCTCAAGCGCTGGTGCCTTGTGTTTTAGACCTGATATCTTCCACTCTCCCCCAGAGTTAGACAGCGCTGTGCCACTCCATTAAAATATTCAAAAGGAAGCTATGGATGGCTAATAGGTTGGGCCCTCTCAGGTGGTCCCTCACCTCCTCACCTAGGTTCTCTTGAAATACCTATGTGTGCCCGTGGATAAGTTGTAATTATTTAGAGTTTCTTTCCTGTGGTTTTTAAATTAACATTGCATTACCGGATTTTTCCCATTTTGCTACATGATCTTATTAGGTTCAATAATTGCATAATTGTTCACTGAGTGGATATCCCTTGCTTTCTCAGACCATCCCCATATTATGAGACATTAGATTATTTCCATGGTTTCCACTATTATAAAAATTAAGTTTCTCAAACCTTGGGCACAAGTACTTATTTTATTTTTTTTCTGACGGGTAACAGATATTGCTTTTGATTTTACACGAGTTGATATTTTTTTCAGGAGCGCATCACCCATGTAATTTGGGATTTGCTTGCCATATAACATTTTTGTCTGAACAAAGAAGACAATAAGCATTTCAGTAGTAGCTTTTAAGACTGTTGTTCAGGTGTAAGAATAATATTCAGGGTATTAATATTTCTTAAATGCAGCTTATTTAATAAAGGGCCAGTGAACCTTTTGAAAGGGTGCAGGAGGGCCTGGCTTTCTTTCTGAGGAGAGCCGTCATCGATGGTTAGAATAACATCCTGGTTGAAGTGAACTTAGCTCTGGCTGTTCCCACCCATCCATGGTTGCAAATTGCCTGGTGAATGACATTGGGGAGATTCCATTAGGTCCATGCTCCTTCACTGCAAAAACAAAATTCTCAGAGTAGCAGAGGGCTTCCCTGGTGGCTCAGATGGTAAAGAATCTACCTGCAATGCAGGAGACACAGGTTTGATCCCTGGGCTGGGAAGATTCCCCTGGAGGAAGGAATGGGCTACCCACTCCAGTATTCTTGCCTGGAGAAGTCCATGGACTGTAGCCCACCAGGTTCCTCTACAGGGAGGCCACAGTCCATGAGGTTGAAAAGAGTTGGACACGACTAAGCGACTAACACTTTTTCATAGTAGCATGCATGCACTCAGTCTTGACTACGGTCAGAGACAAGGGCTTTCTTTATATATTCTAATTTAACCCTTGCAACAATCTCCTGATGTAGCTGCCTGTTTATTTCTGTTTTCCAGGTGAGGAAACTGAGAAAGTTCTAGGTCAGACTTTCCAGTTTCCCTCTCCCATAGCCTCTTCTGACTCGTTGCTTCACGTCCTTCCCTTTCAGCCATCTTGTCTTGCGAGCAGGCCTCCCCACATCCTGCATTCTTCCAATTTTGAACACCCTTTCCTCACCCACAACAATAGCTTCCCTTGAAGGAATGTTTAACATGGCAAGGGATTCTGCGTCTGCAAACATTAGCTCACTTAATTGTCGTGAACATACTTGAGGTAGGGCTGGTTTCCTGGGGAGGAGGCTCAGGAGGTGGGTGGCTGCAACTAGGGTAGAATTGGAAAGCCAAAGCTGGTCCCACCGTTCAGGCTGTCTGCGGCCGTCTGCAAGGTATCCTTTCTTTGCAATTCCTTTTCGGACCTCTCGTTCCACCTTCCTGTCTCATACAGTCATAAACTCATGACAGCTGTTGAGCAGTCTTACTTTTGAGTGTATCTGTCCTGGTTTGCCCACACCACCCGGGAGTGACGGTCTCTGAGGCTCTCAGCCCCACTGTCTGGCTCTGCTGTGCCCTGCTGATGTTGCTGGTTGTGACTTGTGACAGCGCAGCACATCTGGCCATTTGAGGTGAGCTGCTTCCTGGGCCAGTCTAGGCACCCCTCCATTCCAGAAAACAGCACTCCCTGCGGTGAAGTCAGATTTGTCAGATAGATGCGAAGAAAATGCTTTTTGGGGAGAATAGGGAGCTAATATAAAGCTGGATATGGCAATCGTGTACGAGGGACCTCACTCTACTAGTTGTATGACAGCTCTTTTCTAAACTGAAGACTCCTTTCATAATTGAATAGCATCCTTTTATGTATTTCTTTGGGGGTTAAGTCTGGATCCATGGTTAGTTTGCTTATAGCTGAGGCTTTCTAAAAGGAATCACCATATTTGTGCATGCATGCTCAGTTGCTTCTGCCGTGTCTGACTCTTTGCAACCTCATGGACTGTAGCCCACCTGGCTCCTCTGTGCATGGAATTCTCCAGGCCAGAATACTGGAGTGGGTTGCCATGCCCTCCTCCCGGAGATCTTCCCGATCCAGGGATCAAACCAGGATCTCCTGCACTGTAGTTGGATTGTTTACCCCTGAGCCACCTGGGAAGGCCACCATATTTGTATGTGTATGTAAATCCATAGCTTTAGTTTGTTTAACAGGGTTATTTCATCTATTTCACAAGAACCTACTTTAAATATTAGACATCTCAGTGAGTTTGTGAAACTTCCTTTTTTTTAGGCACCGGGAGCCCTTTGTTTACATCTTTAAGCTCATGTTATTTAAAAATAAGTTTTGGTGGGGTGTGCTGTTGCTGGATTTTCACAAACCTTCATTTTTTGCCAGGGAGGGGAAGGGTTGGTTAGTGTGGAAGGGCCTGTTTCGGTCTATCCAGCTGGGGGGAAGTTCCGTGGTCAGACTTCCTGCAGTCCTGCCTCTCGGTCCCATACAGTTATTCTGAGGATTCGAGACAAAACCAGATCTCCGGAGAGGAGAGGGTAGGATTGCATCCACTACCAGGCCCCTGAGTGGAGCCAGGGACCCTCTGGGAAACTTCCATTCATTTGTCCTGTGTCTGGTGCCCTGTGTTTCTCTGAAGTGGATGTAACATCAACTTGGCCAGACAGATGGATGTTTTAGGATTTAATGGGCTTGTGAATGTAAAAAAGAAATGCTTTGAAAAGTGCAAGATGTTCTACCTGTGTTAAAAAGACAAATAGATGGTAGTTTATGGAAACCCTGAAAGTTCAGAAGAAATACCAGGCTTCCCTGGTGGCTCAGTGGGAAAGAATTCTCCTGACAGTGAAGGAGACGCGGGTTTGATGCCTGGGTTGGGAAGATCCCCTGGAGAAGGAAATGTAACCCACTCTAGTATTCTTGCCTTAGAAATTCCATGGACAGAGGAGCCTTGTGAGCTACAGTCCATGGGATCCCGAAAGAGTTGGACATGACTTAATGTCTAAACAACTACAATGCTTTAGAAGGAGGACAGAGTGATTTAAAAGTATTTGAATTTGGTTAGATTAAAAAAAAAAAAGCCAAATGCAACTGTTTTCTCAAACCATGGTCTAAACATGATTTTAGTTATTTTGATTTGATTTTACTAAATTATATCATGTTTGCTATTTGACTTTTTTAATTTGGATGGAGGGAATGAAACGAGAAAAATGACCTTTTGCTTCAAGAAATAATTGTCATGATCATGACAGATATAAGATGCTAGGCTAGCATTTTCTTTATCATGTGGCCTGCTTCAAATATGACCTGTTCTTCTTGGGAAGAATTAAAGCCTGTGTATGGACGAGGGAGCCTGGTAGGCTGCAGTCCATGGGGTCGCTAAGAGTTGGACACGACTGAGCGACTTCACTTTCACTTTTCACTTTCATGCACTGGAGAAGGAAATGGCATGCCACTCCAGTGTTTTTGCCTGGAGAATCCCAGGGCCGGGGGAGCCTGGTGGGCTGCCGTCTCTGGGGTTGCACAGAGTCGAACACTACTGAAGCAACTTAGCAGCAGCAGCATGCATGGGTTAATTTTCCATGAAGTCAGTGCCCAAAAATTTCATTTATCAGCCCTTGCTGAACGATGTATCTTTTCCTTCTTAGACTTTAATAGAACTGCTAAGCCTCATGGTTCTGCTGTGTGTGTGTGTGTGTCCATGCAGTGCTCTGCACTTTCTCTTTTGCAGAGATTAGAATGTGTGGGCATCCTTAGGGCCTGTGGACCTATGTGTTGTGGTTTGTTTCACTGTCAGAGATCTGAGCATTTGGCACTTTTTACAAATAGGCTGCCTCCAGTTTCCCTTCCTACCTGTGTCCATGCAGATCTTGCCGGCTGGTTCTTGCCATGAGTTAATAACAGGAGCAGGAGGCTGATTCTAAGAGCTGAAATCACCAGGGTTGGGTCAAGGGCATCTCACCCCCCAGTGAGCAGCTCTGCCAGCTAGTCTACCATCTCGATTGTCTCTCCCTGACATATTTTTAAAAAATAATAATTTAATATATTTTATATTATGTTTTTCATTGTTGCACGAGCTTTTCTATAGTTGTGGTGAGCGACGACTCCTCTGTAGTCTCCAATGCTTGGGCTTCTCATTGCAGTGGCTTTTCCTGTTGTGGAACACAGGCTCTGGGGCATGTGGGGCTCAGTAGTTGTGGCTCCTGGGCTCTAGAGCACAGGCTCAGTAGTTGGGGCACACAGTCTTGGTTGTTCCGCTGCAAGTGGGATCTTCCTGAATCAGGAATTGAACCCGCATCTCCTGCACTGGTGGTGGATTCTTTACCACTGAGCCCCCACCAGGGAAGCCCTGCCTGACACGTTTATCAGTAACTGTCTGTCCCCTTCTCTCCGTCCCCCTCTTCCACCAGGCAGGCGGCTCGGTGATGTCCGGTGCCGGGGACAGCACCAACCCCGAGAACAGTGAGCTGAAGTACTCAGGTCAAGACGGGCTGTACATCGGCGTCAGCCTGGCCTCGCCGGCCGAAGTCACGTCGTCGGTGAGGCAGGATTCCTGGTGCGCCCTGGCCCTGGCCTGAGTGGTCGTGGGGACCAGAGGAGGACGCTGCCGGCCCACGGGATCGCCTTCACAGATCCTCTTGGCAAGCAGTCCGGACTGGGCCGAAGATGCTGACCAGACATCTTTCTGATACATGATTTCTGTGCCTTTATTTGAAAGAGATGAATCTCCTGAGAGGCTTGCCCTGCCTTGCCCCTGGGGCCCTGTCTTGAAGACCCAAGGAGAAGAGGGACCGCCTCTGCAGGGAAGGACCGGGGCAGCCCACAGCCTCCCTGGCCACGGTGGCCGCTTCCAGGCAGCTGGTCTCTGGGTCGGCCAGGGGATTGGATGTCTATCATGCCACGTGCAGAAACCGGAACTACGACCGGGGCCTTGCCTGCCATGGAATATCGAAAGAGATTTTTAAACCAAAGTTTTATGTGTATTGCCCCAAATCATGTGCTTCTTCTGATCAGTTTTGGTTATTCCAGAATTTCTCCGCCCCCTTTCCACAGCCCCCTTCCCTGATTTCCCGCGCGTTCATGGAGAAGATCCTTCGTTTGGTACACACCTCCGGAGGCTGAGTCGGTTCTTGAGGTCTCTTCAAAAATATCACTCGGTTTGCAGGACTGCATCGTAACTGTAACATACACTGTGACTGACGTTTCTCAAAGTTCACATTGTGCGACTGACCCGAAGTCAGTCCGAATTTGTAAACAGGGTAGCAAACAAAAAGATATTTTTCTTCCATGTAAACAATAATTTTTTTAAAAAGTGCAATTTGCGTTGCAGCAATCAGTGTTAAATCATTTGCATAAAAGATTTAACAACATTTTTTATAATGAATGTAAACATTTTAACTTAATGGTACTTAAATAATTTAAAAGAAGAAAATGTAAACTTAGACATTCTTATGCTTCTTTTACAACTACATCCCATTTCTAGATTTCCAGTTGTGAAAAGAATATTTCAAGAACAAATCTTCTCTCAGGTAAATTGCCTTTATCCACTTGTTAAGAATTTTTGTATAAGAACACCAGTATCGCCCCTTTATTTTACTGTGGAATATGTGCTGGAAAAATGGCAACAAAACTTTACTACCTAACAGATAACATTTGTAAATACTTTAGGCATCTGTACACACCATGATGAAGTCTCTATAGTGTGACTAACCCACAGGCAGGTTGGTTTACGTTAATTTTTTTAAAAATGGGATGTCATATGGAAACCTATTTCACCAGAGTTTTAAAAATAAAAAAGGGTATTGTTTTGTCTTCTGTACAGTGAATTCCTTCCCTTATAGTTTCATTCTGATACTGTGTATGGCTATAGACATTCATATAAAGCAAGTACATGTGATATTTGCAAATGGTCTTACAGACTTTCAATGAATTGTCCTCTTGGACCTGTTTTATACCTTGTTTTGTCTGAAGTTGACATGGTATCAAGTTTCCACTTTCGTTGCATTGAGGACAATTTTGTAAGTGAAAAAGACCCAGTATTATATGACACTATCTGTGATTATAAGCATTCTGTTTAGGATCAAGCCTTAAAAACATTGAAAAAGTCCTGAGTTTCTTTTCCACTGAGTGAAATATACTCTGTGGCCCAGAGACAGAAGGAATTCCTTCCTAGTTCCTCCGTTTTACAGAGTGTGGTGACATCTCCAAGCTCTTGTGAAGTTAAAGTCTTTATACTCAGCAGAAGAAAGAAAACGGTTGGAGCGGCCTCTCTTTTTTTACATTGCAGCATGGGTTTCAATGAGGAGGCTCTTTCACAACACTAAATGATAGCCTTTCATTTTGGCTCCCTAAACATGACACCTCTGTAAATCATGTACTGATTACAGCCAATCTGTGGGGTCCAGTCTGAACCAGGAAAAGGAAGTCGTCTTTTGTGGTGGGGTGTTGCTGGAAGCCAGATGCAGGCCTGGGATGTGTATGTGTGGGGGGAGAAGTCAGTGAAGTGAAGCTTGGACCCTGATACACTATGATGGGCAGGGACAGTGTTTAAGAGAGTGAGGTCTGGAGTGAGACCACGAGGTTTCAAGTCCCTGCTCTGCAAGGAGAGCTTGGTGACCTTGGACAAGCTACCCAGCTTTCATTTTCCTCATAACATAAGGCATGTGGTGGCACTAAGGAACCTGCCTGCCAACGCAGGAGACATAAGAGATGCGGGTTTGATCCCTGGGTCGGGAAGGTCCCCTTGGGGAGGGAATGGCAACCCACTCCAGTAATCTGGCCTGGGAAGTCCCATGGACAGAGAAGCCTGGTGGGCCACAGTCCATAGGGTTGCAGAGTCGGATGTGACTGAATCTACTTAACATATGCACACATGTAACTCATAGGACTGAGATGAGTTGCTCACACCCATGTGAAGTGCCTGGTGCATAGCCGGCACTGTGTGAACTTGACGTGGAGGGAAGGGTGTGAGCTCTTAGCAGTGCATGCGTGTTTTGGATACGTCACTCCATATGGTGCTGCTCCAAATGGAATGCTCCCCACTCCACTATTCTTGGGCTTCTCTTGTGGCTCAGCCGGTAAAGAATCCACCTGCAATGCACGAGACCTGGGTTTGATCCCTGGGTTGGGAAGATCCCCTGGAGAAGAGAAAGACTACCCATTCCTGTATTCTGGCCTGAATTCCATGGATTGTATAGTCCATGGGGTCACAAAGAGTCGGACATGACTGAGTGACTTTCACTTTTCTCTTTCACTCCATGTGGGGTACCTGAAGTTTATGGTCAGTGAGAGTCGTGTCCCTTGGCTTACCTGCACTTTTGAACTAAGTCGGGCTGAGTGGAATGAGGAATTCCCCCTGTCTCCCCTCAGCCCAGGTGGCTGGTGGCAGAGATGTTCGCTTCAGAAACATTAGTCTGGCTTCGGCTGATTGTTTTGTAGAACTGGTATGATCTGACAGCAGAAAATTACCCCCACTGGCTCATTCTTTTTTCCCTTCCTCCTCTTACAGTTCTCATTACCTTGAGTGATTTCTGATGAGTTGGGAGATGTTCAAGTTAATATGCTTTGATTGGAAAATGAATTTTTCTTACAGAGTCTTTCAGAGGATCTTTTTTTTTTCTGAGGATGGTCTCAAATATTGCTCCTTCTAATCCTAAGATACCAGTTAGGTTCTAAAGTGCTGCTTCTTTTAAAATAAAAGGGGAGAGGGGAAGGAATTCTTGAAATATAAGGGGCAGAAAGAGGGGGAAAGGGCTTCTTGTAGCCTGTCCTAACACAATGGACTCCCCTAATCTGGCCTTTTCAGTGGTACTTGCTTACATGTAATTGTCTAAAGCAGACGTTTGGTAGTTTCTTCTAAGTATATAAATTCAGCACTCTCCCCTAAAGTATAACCTACGAAACCCAAGTCATTTCTTACTAGGGAATACATTTAAATACAAGGTGCACTTCAGTTTAAAGAATCCTCAGACCCCCTTACTGAGTGTCGAAAAATTTGTGTCCTCTGTCACCCTTGGCCGAGTCCAGGCCATTTTATGTAACTGAGGGCTCTGTCTGGGGTCTCTCTTCAGGGTCACTTCATGTTGTTTCCTGGTGCCTATGGAGGAAGCCATTCATTTCCCCCTGCAAATTAATTTCTTGCTCATGGGAAATGTTTTCTCCAGTCCTTGGAAATCTGATGTAGTTTCAGATCAGAAATAAATTTGACTGTTGGGAGGGCAATAGAGTCAGCCTTTGGCTCAGCCATATTGCAGGCTGCTCTCCATTTGCGGCAGTGTGGTGGCTCTAGCGTTTACCTGCATTGTCCACCGGGCTCTTTGGATCCCTGTGACTCTGAGAAGGTATGTGGACAGAGGGTGGGAGGGCAGAGCAGAGATCAAATGTTTTTTTCAGAACAAGGCAGCTCAGAATAATTAAAATGCATTGTTTTGGGGTTGAAATAGCAAGTCAGTTTGGCGGCACTGGTTACCTTCTGTTGTTTGGATGCTCTGATGAACCATCAGATGTAATTTAGATTATTTAAAGGGAGAAACAAATATTAATCAACTTGCTAGACCAGATCTTTCAAAACACAGTCCGTGGGTAAAAATTTGGTATCTGCAGCTTTGGCCAGTTGAAACTCCAGGATGGATTCTGCGTGGCTGAACCTTTAGCTGGAGCTGGGTTCTGAGAAGATCCCTCTGCTGTGGTCTCTGGGGAAGGGAGGAGTGGGTCAGGGCCAAGGTGATAACTGTCCTGACCTGCAGAGGAAAGGAATCATGTGGTGTTTTCAACTGGTTTAACTATAGGATATTAGGCGGAGAGCCTAAGTAAGTTTGTAGGAACTTTGGATAAGTACATTATGCTTGGTAGTCCCAAATAGCTTTGAAAAGGGAAGCTAGGATGATGGAGAGGTGGCTCTGAGATTCAGGTCAGAGTGGTGACCCCTCCAGGCACTGTGCAGCATCTTTGCAGTCTGCCCTAGAGAACTAGTAAGACTGGATACATCACCATGCCCCCTGCTCAGCAGTCGTTACAGGGAAGGGATAGTTTGATGGCTGATGTCATTATTTTAATGAGATACTTATTATGTGTAATAATAAGAATACTTTTTTTTAAGAATGGCTAAAATATGGCAATTAAAGATGAAATAATGTTTAATTAGTAGAAGGGTTTCTATTTTCAGTTACCAGTGGTCCCTGTGGTGAGATAATCGTCTAGGTATTACTGAGCTTCGGGATGGGTCATTTCCTCTCTCTGAACCTCAATCTCCACAGCAACCATAAAATGGAGAAAGCAAGCAGTGTGGTCTTGGGGGGGTCCCTTCCATCTGCTTTTTTTGCCCACAATCCCGTGTGCAGATTATTTGCAATGAGGCCATGGTGGGCCCGCAATCCAGTCTGGGCTCCCAGGGTCCATGACCAGGGAAGCTGGTGAATTTGGGATTCCTTTTGAGCTTGTCCAGTCTCCTCGTCACCTCGGGTTTTGCTGTGGAGATCAAGTCCTCCTGTTGCCTTTGGGGACACTGAGGGTGGCAATCCTGGTCATGTTCATGAGCACAGGGGCTCGGTAAGAGGTCCTGCCACCCCCTAATGCCAGACCTGGTGGGTTGGAGGCTCCTGATATAAAACTTATCCAGTGATACAGACCCAGACCGGAAAATGGAAAGGTCTGGCCGCCGAGCATCAGCCGAACAAGGAAAAAACAGCTTTGCTTTGCTTGGCCCGTTGCTTCAGTATCTTGTAGTTGGGTTTTTATTTCTTGGAAATAACCAACTTTTCATTGTTGTTTGCCTTTTGTGTCTTTTTAGCTATTACAGACTTCTCCTCCCTGTCTCTCCACCCCTTCCCTGGCTTTACCATTTGACAGTCTATGACTTATCTGAAATAGTAATTACAGGTATTTATCCAGCATTACCAGTTTCTATACAAAGTGCTGCACCTATATCAATGTAGCTAATTCCCATGCCAAGTGAATGAGGTGGTGCTATCCCCATTTTACAGTTGTGTCTGCCGAGGCACAGGGAAGTTAAGTAATTTGCCCAGCTACACAGTGGCAGAACTGGGATTTGAACCCAAGCCGTCTGGCTCCAGAGCACATGCTCCTAATCACCCCCACCATCTGTTTTTTCACCTTGGTTTAAAGGGGAAGAAATTGAACACAGAGCAGGAGCCAAAACGGTGTGAAACTTGAGGCTATGCCCTTGCCCTCCCCCCTAGCATCTCAGAAGTACACAATTGTGGCTTGCAACACAGACATGCCTAGACTGAAGAAATCTATTAAACGTATGTGCTTCTTCCTTTCTCCCAGTCATCAGCTTCTTTAGAACACGGAAAGTGCATAGTTGTTAGCTGAAAAGTGGTGAATTTGGAGGTGTGCTGTCTTTGAATATTTAACTTCTCTCCTTTTCATATAATTTCAAGTAAGGCTTGTTATGCTCTTACCTAGCTCAAAAGATGAGAGTAAAGCATTTTGCTAAACTATTACAAGCTGGTGAAAAGATTAACAGTGGTTAAAACCGAACACCAGAGAGAACAGGGAATACTTCGTCATGGAGTAAACTCTTTCTATGCTTGCTTGTGCCAAAGAATTTTTTTTCTTTTTTTCAGGAAAGCTTGTGCAAGATTTTGGCAGTGGTGTCTTAGACTTTTATCTTTCCAAAGAAGTGTTCATTACTGCTTACATCACTGTTGCTATTATTATTTTGATAACTTGTGTTTCCAGTGATGTTATCCGCTGGGGCTTCTCAAACTTCTCTGCACAAGAATCACACACAGTGCTTGTTAGAATTGCAGCCCCTGATTCCTGCCCCAGAGAATCTGATTCTTCAGGTCCTGTGTAAGGCTGAAGAATCTCCAGTTTGGGGGCCTTTGTGTTCATTGAAGTTTCTTGAATAGTACAAAAATAAAACGTTATAAGTGGGAATATAGTGGAAAACAATTGCCCTTCTTATATCTGTTCTCCAGATACTCAGTTCATGTACTAGATACAACTTATTTCTTGCATTGATTATACGCATTAACTGTCCATGCATACACACGTATTATAATAGCATTTTTTTTACACGTGGTAGGGTACTATACACATTGCTTTACATTTTGCTTTTTTTACTTAGTATGTCTGAGTAGTTCATTATTTAATCAGTACCCTCTTGAAGAACATTTGTTTCCAGTCATTTGCTTTTCAAGCAATGTTGCAATTACTATCCCATATCTGTGTCATTTCACTCCTATGCAAATATACCTACAAGATCAGCTTCTAGAAGTGGCATTATTGAGTCAAGGGATATCTCTACCTATAAAATTTTTATAGATATTGCCAAATTACTCTTAGGGGTTTTTCCTATTTGCAATCTCATGGGCAATTTTGAGTGCCCTTTTTTTACCTTAGTCAAATGAGCCTGTTATCAAATATTCTGGTTTTTGTCTGTTTACGATCCCTGAGCTTTGTTTTGCATTTATCTTACTGTGACTGAGGTTGAACATCTTTTCTTATGATAAGAGCTAGGTGTATTTCCTTTTGTGTAAACTCTTCTCAATTCTTCATATTCTTTACTTCTTTTCACTTCTTATTTTAAATAGGCTGTTTATCTCATTGATTTGAGAAGTTCTTTGCAAGAAGGAAATTAGCTTTTTGTCTAAAACATACTTTAAAGGTATTTATTCCTGGTTTTTCATTTGACTTTATGTTTTTTTTTAAAAATCAGGATTTTTAAAAAAGGTAATTCAGTTTATCAATTTTTTTCTGAGTTTTGAATTTTGTATAATATTTGGGAAATCTGTTTCCACTGTTGAGATTGTTTTTTAAAATCTCATGTTTTCTTCTTGGACTTTTGTGGCTTTACTTTTGGGGTTTTCATTTGGAATTTTTGTTTTTGGTTGTTTGTGACATGTAGAGTATACATGTTAAATATATTTAACCTATGTTTTTCCAAATGGCAACTTAATTGTCCCAGCATCATTTCCTGAATAATCCCATGTACCTCCCACTGATTCAAAATGGGAATTGAAAAAAAATGTAGATTCTCATATGTATATGTATTCTTGTTTATGTATATGTATACATATGTATATGAATATAAATTCTTATGTGGATATATATTTAACATAAAATTTTTTTATATATTTGGGTTTATTTCTGGATTTTTCTATTCTGTATCATTAATCTATTCATGCTTTGGTATCAAACACTTTGACTATTATACCTTTCAGTATAGTTAGAAGGCTAGCCTATTCTTATTAATCTCTTAAACAATAAGAATTTGATCACTATTTTTGCTTATTTATTTTTCATAGAAACTTTAGAACCACCTTGTTCCATTAAAAATCCCATTGGTGTTTTACTGGGATAATATTAAAATTTGACATTAATTTTGAGAGAATCAATATCTTATTTCGTTAAGTCTTCTGGTCCAAGATGAAGTGTGTGTTTTCATTTGTTTAAGTATTTTTCTGTGTCCCTCATCAGCATTTTAAACTTTTTTTCATGTAGATTTTGTGTGTGTTTCAAGGGAAGTTTATTTCTAGATGTTTCACACTTTTTGATGTTAGTATAACTCTTCTCACTGGTTGTTAGGTATGCTAAAAGTATATTAAGCTTGTTTCCCAGAATTGTTCTGAATTCTGAAATTCATTCTGATTTTTCATTTGCTTCTCTTGCATTTTCTGGGAGAAGATACAGTTTTTACTTGCATGGCTGGTGTATTGGGTGTTGATGGGAGACCCCTGTTCTTGGTGTTGTCTGATCGAGGAAATACATACGTGCACTTGTTCATTTAAATCATGGGTTCATTTAACTTTAGAAATGGAAGGGCCCTTGGTGAGGTCCTGCTGAGGAAACTGACTCTCAAGAGGTTAAATCCTGAAAATTGATATGAAACCTGGATTTCCAGATTCCTTGTTCAACAGCCTTGGCTCTGGGCTAGGCTGAAAGATCGTGGAATGAAACTCGAGAACCAAACACTGTGAGCAAAAGCTTGGCCTTTGGCAGAGTCTGGCAACTTCTTCCTACTCTGAGCATTGCTTCATTCATCAGTTTAGGAATTAACAAGCTATTGAGACTTGGGCCAATCTGCATACACCCCAAACACCACTAGCTCTGAGTTACCTGAAAGGAGCAGCACAAATGACAGTTGGTCTCCAGTGAATCATCAGGCTGCATTTGCTGGAATAAATGAAAGCATTGTGAGAGCAGGAAGTTAGGACAAACACCTACACTTGCAAACCCAAACAGTTTCCCTCTCTGAGCCCCTGGAGATCACTTATCACCAAATGGAGAGATAGACGCCGCAGAGTTTTTGCAGGCCTCACAGCTTGTAAATAAGAGACTGCATTCTTCATGCTCTCCTCTTGTTGTATCTGGAAGAGCGGAGATCTCTGGCTCCAATCAGCTGGGCAATGACCAGTGACTGGGCTGGCTGGGTGAGAGTGATGACTTTTGTTGAGTGAACCTTGTAAACTCACTCTGCTTAGTTCATTGTTGTTGCTGTTTAGTCACTCAGTTGTGTCCAACTCTTTTGTGACCTCATGGACTGTAGCCTGCCAGGGTCCTCTGCCCACAGGGTTTTCCAGGCCAGAATACTGGAGTGGGCTTCCATGTCCTCCTCCAGGGGATCTTCCTGACCCAGGGTCTCCTGCATTGGCAGGTGGGTTCTTCACCACTGAGCTAACCAGGGAAGCCCAGTTTAGTTCATAACACCCTATATTTTGAGAACACAGGCATCTTATTCATGGAAAATCACACTGGGAGCACCTGCTGGGTATTTCCTATCACTCATTGGTCCCTGTGGAACACACTGCATGATTACGCAATATTTGACATTTCTATAACTCTTATCCTATTTTCTCTCTCTTACATACTTATTATTCTTTGTACTTTTATAGGACTTTAAAAAAAAATTCTACTCTTCCATTTACATTTTGACTTGAGTCTACAACAGACATTTCTGACTTTTTAATTCCACTAGCTTCAGTGGTGGAATTTCCAGTTGGGTCCTTCTAGGAGAAATTCCCAAAGGTGTCTCTTCTCCTCCACAAACAGTTGAGAGAGTCTTTTATTTTGGAACGGATGGTGAGAAGCTGTTGGTTGGTGGTTGTATCTAGGATCAGGGCAGTGGAGGGAGCTGTTTCCGGTTCAGCCTGCCTCCCTTGACCTCTTTGAAGCATTTGACACTATGACCCACTCCATTTTTCCTGAAGCTTCTCCTTTTGACTTTCATGATGTTATAGATAAATCAGGGGTGCAATGAAGTGGAAAGACTGTGAACTTTTGAGTCATGCAAACGTGGGTTAAAACCCTGACCCTGCACACCAGCTCTGTGGCTTGACCAGGTTACGTAACCTCTCAGACTGCAGTGTCCTTTCTTCAAGGAGAAGAGCAGATTTCCCTTGTGGTCCAGTGGTTAGGACTCTGTGCTTCTACTGCAGGGGACACAGGTTCAATCCCTGGTCAGGGAACTAACATCCTGCATGCCATGGCTCCACCAAAAAAGAAAAGGAAAAAGCAATATTACCACCTTACAGCCTTGAAGTCTCACTTACTTTCAGCTTTATGAAGGGAGGAGCAGAGTTTGCAGCTCTGACCATGGGGCTAGCTAGCACAGTGCCTAGCATAGCGCCTAGCTAGCATAGTGCCTTCATGAGACAGTTACTACTCTGGTTGCTCTCTAATTTCTGTGTGCAGCTAAGAACATCATTCATTCATTCTCCATCGTTTAGTCAGGATTCTCCAGAGAAACAAAACCATATGTACGTGTTTATATACATACACACCGAAACGTTTCTGTGTGTGGATATCCATCTATCCATCTACTTACCTATAGATATTTATTTTAAGGAATTACCTCACTGGATTATTGTGGGGACTGGCGAGTCTGAAATCCATATGGCAGGCCAGTGAGCTGGTTACTCAGGTTATGAGTTGATGTTGCAGTCTTGAGTCTGAATTCTCAATTCAGGGCCGCAGCTTAAAAACTTAGGCAAGATTTCTACGTTGCGTTCTTTTTTTTTTCCTGTTGAAGTATAGTCGATTTACAATGCTGTGTTATTTTCAGGTGCACAGCAAGGTGATTCAGTTATATATATATATATATATATATATTCTTTTAAGATTCTTTTCCATTATAGGTTATTTCAAGAAATTGAATACAGTTCCCTGTGCTATACATTTTTTTAAATTTTTTGAATGTTGAGTTTTACTTTTTTTTTTTTAATTTATTTTTATTTTTACTTTATTTTACTTTACAATTCTGTATTGGTTTTGCTCCCTGTGCTATACAGTAGGTCCTGTTGTTTATCTATTTTATGGATAGTAGTGTGTATCTGTTAATCCCAAACTCCTGATCCTGCCCTCCTCCTTTCCCCTTTGGTGACCAAATATTTGTTCTGTATGTTTCTGAGTCTGCTCCTGTTTTGTAAATAAGTTCATTTTTTTATCTTTTTTTTTTTTTAGATTCCTTATACCAGTAATATCATGTGATACTTGTTTTGACTTGCTTCGTATGATAGTCTCTGGGCCCGTCGATGCTGCTGCAAATGGCATTATTTCATTCATTTTTATGGCTGAGTAATGTTTCACTGTATATGTGCACCACGTCTTCTTTATCCATTCTTCTGTTGATGGGCGCTTAGGTTGCTTTCACATCTTGGCTGTTAAATTAGTGCTGCTGTGAGCATGAGGGTACTTATATCTTTTCGAGTTAGAGCTTCTGTCTTTTCTAGATATATACCTAGGAGTAGGGTTGCTGTATCATAAGGGTAACTCTGTTTTTAGTTTTTTTTTTAAAGGTTAATGAAAAAAAGATGTAATTTTTTCTTTATCTACATTGAAAGTGAAGTCGCTCAGTTGTGTCCAACTCTTTGCGACCCCATGGACTGTAGCCCACCAGGCCCCTCTGTCCATGGGATTCTCCAGGCAAGAATACTGGAGCGGGTTGCCATTTCCTTCTCCATGTTTTTAGTGTTTTAAGGCACTCCCATACTGTTCTCCATAGTGGCTGCACCAATTTACATTCCCACCAACGGTGTAGGAGGATTCCCTTTTCTCCACACCCCCTCCATCATTTGGTATTTGTAGACATTTTGATCATGGCTATTCTGACTGGTGTGAGGCAGTCCCTCATTGAAGTTTTGATTTGCATTTTTCTAATAAGTAGCAATGTTGAGCATCCCTTCATGTACCTGTTGGCCATCTGTATGTCTTTGGAGAAATGTCTGTTTAGGTCTTCTGCATCTATGTTGCATCCTTGGGGGGATTTTTTTTTTTTCCTTGGGAAACAGTCTCTGTGCTTAAGGACTTCCACTGATTACATGAGACCCAGCTACATTATAGAGGGCAATCTGCTTTATTTATCAGTCCAGAGACTGATATTTGACCAAACAATTGGGTGCCATAGCTTAGCCAATTTGACACCTAATGTTTACCATCATATTCCACAGGCGTGGCCATTGAACCTTAGCAACTGGGCTTTAGTCTAATGTTGATGGGGTTAATTGAAGTGGATGTTGTGATGACACAGCTTGGAGGGGCCCTTAGGATCTTTAGAACTCGGGCAGGATCAGTTTTCTGTGCTGGGTATTTCCCTGGGGACTCTCTCAGGATTCTTACTGAGGGGGAGTTTTGTGGAAGGGGCTGTTGTCTGAAAGTGCAGGATGCCCTGTGCCCCTCCCCTCACTTCTGGGCTCGGCTCCCACGGTCAGTCTGTGTGACCCTGGGCAAGTCACGGGGCTCCTGTGGGCCTCCACTTGCCTGCAGAGAGTGACATGTAGACTTGGTGCTGGAAGTTCCTTCCTCACTTTTCAGCACCGAATTTCTCTGCTCCTCTTTTGGTACAAGATTTGTGGAGACTTGTTAGGAATTTACAGGTTGTGATTGCTTTCTATGAAAATGGCTCCTGATTTTCAAATAGCATTAAGACTTGACATCATATGTGTTTATTGATCAGAACACTGAAGCCTTTTTATCATTGTAATGTGATGATGTCATACATTCAGTAAGTATCATAGGTATTTTTTGGATTAAAAATATTTTAAAAAATATGTCTCATTTAAAATACATGCTCATTGTAGAAGCTCCAGGGTAATGATAGGTAGACACACACTCTGCCTTCATTTTCTTGGAGTTTAGCGATCTGTAAAATATGTTGGAAAGAAGCAAGACTTTGGAATAAGACGGATCTGGACTTAAACCTAGGCTTTTCCACCTTCCAGCCATGTGAACTTGATCATAGTATTTAACCTCTGTGAGCCTCAGTGTACTCATCTGTAAAATGGGAGTAATGAGATGTCATGACAGGGTTGTCATGAAATTAAATAAAATGGCCTACGTGAACTGCCTAGCATAAAGCTTGACACAGAGTAAATGTGAAATAATGAGTTCCTTTCTCCTCCTTTGGGTATTTTCTGACATTCTAGGACCCTGAAGTGCCACTAGGAGATCTGAGGCCAGATGCTCACTTTGTGACATGCTAAAGTCTACCTTAAAAAAAAAAACACCAAAAACCCGCATCAGGATGTGGTCACCTTCTGAGCTTGTCAAATGTGAAAAAGGAGGGTTAAGCTGTGTTGCTTTACTTTTATAACAGATAGTCTGTCTTCTAGGAATTGGCCGTTCTTCCATTCTAGGAAGAAGTGATGAATCATTACAAGAAACACTGTTTTCTTTCTCAAGTACCTTATCAATGTGAGTAATTAAAAATAGAACCTTCAGTTGGGAGCAATTTGGGGAGGCATCAGAGTGGAGATTGCCATCCCAGGGTCGGAGTCAACATCTTTGAGTTAGTTCATCCTGGCTTTTAATTCCTGTCACTCTCTCCCCAAGGCCTCAGAAGGCTTGTAGACTGAAAAAAAAAAATTACTCAAAATATAACTTTTATCAAAAGACTACAATCGGTGAAATAAATAATGGTAAATGATGTTCTAACTAAGTGACTAACTAAAAACAGGACTCGTGGATACTGGAGAGAAGCTTTGACTTGCCTGGAAATACTATGGTGCTAGGGCGCTGAGCCAGCTTGCCCTCCCCTCAGGCAGGCTGAGCACAATCCTGACCACTCCAACAGCATCATTTGTGCCCCTCTCTCCAACTGGTTTCATTCGAGCCCTAAATTACTGTCAGTTACCGTTAACCTGTTTCTTTCAACTGTTCTGCTCTTCAAAGAAGATAGATTCTCAGTTATCCTTTCCTTTGATTATGGCTGCAAGGTCACATCATTACATTCTAAATGTGATTGTAATGGGGATTTCCCTGGCAGTCGAGTGGTTAAGACTCTGAGCTTCCGGTTCAAATCCTGGTTGGGGAAGTAAGATCCTCCAAGCCATGAGGCCAAAAAAACAAAACAAAACAAAACAAAAAAAAACCCCAACCCCCAAAGTCATATAATTGTAATGGTCAGTCCCAGATAGCTGCAGTAGCAGTTTGGTGTTACTTGTGCCCTTAGCTCTACATTTTCTTTGGGTTGGTTACTAACCAGCCACCAGTCTCAAGTCCACTTGTGTGTGAAGATGTTTCTTACAAGGGTCGTTGTAACCAAGGGCCAAGTTTTCAGGGGTCTTGGTCTTCTTTTCCAAGGAAGATCTTGCCTTCCTCCTTCACTAGTCTCTGAATCTTTCCCTGCAGTGAGGTGGCTGACGTTTATATGGTAAGAGGAAGAGAGTGAGAAAAGAGAGAAAAAGAGGGCTAAACAGACCTTGGTTGGGTGTTTTTGTACAGCCCACGCCCCATGGCTGGGCTACAAGAGGTAGTTTGTCATCGCCTGGGGCTAAGACCGAGGTAGGCGGGCCCCTAGGAGGGAGTCCTCCGTTCTGCTCATCTGCTCTCTCTCCCTTCGGGTGTGGAGGGCAGGGGTTCCAGTGGTCCAACCTTAGTCCCTGAGCACACAAAAGCTGGGACTGGCCCGAGTCCTGTTCACAAATTCTTGGAGGTTCGCTGCTCACATTCCAGCAGGGTCAGGAAACAGGAAGCCAGACAAAGAAAAGAAGTACAGAGGGAGAAACCTAAAGACACAGAAAAGATATGCTTTCACATCTGGTCTAGAAATTGGCACTCTGTTAACTTCACATGGCTTGGGCAATGGAAACAGAGCAGGCACGTTTTATGTTTGTTTTTTTAATTGATGGATAATTGTTTTACAATATTGTGTTAGTTTCTGCCATCCATCAACATGAATCAGCCATAGGCATATATATGTCCCCTCTCTCTTGACCCTCCCTCCCACCTGCCACCCCATTCCATGAGAAGAATTTTAGATGAAATGTTTTATTTTCATGAAATATACAATCAAAGGAGCATGTGTTTGTGTAAAATCAGTTTTAATAATAATAATAAGCCCAGCTTAAGAAATAGAGCATTATCAGTATATTATGGGGCATAGGGGCAGTTTTCAGTTACCTGTGGTTATTTAATCCACAGCCAGATGTTGGGGCTCCATCAGACATTTACATTTAAATATGTCAAATTATCACCTCTTTTAACATTGTCCAGATAAGAGTTGGTTTTAGTGGTTTGAAATCTTGAAATCCCTACTCCCCAAAATCTACTCATTATCTGACCCCTACCACTATTAAAGATTCCCCCCAATTTTTGTCTGCAAAAATATGGATTGATAATCCATATCAAGAGCCCTATTTCTAGGAATAACTTCCACTTAACTACCCGATTCTTCCTAAATTCTGTGATGTCAGAGCCAGGAATCCTTATAGACTTGACGAAGCAGCAGTACCTCCCTTGGCAACACACATAAGGGACATATTTTGGGGTCTTTCAAGGAAGGGGGATGGAAGGGTAGGTTGCAAATATGACTTTCCTCTCCTTAATATAGACGTTGGGTCTTGCCACCAAGAATTCTCTTCTTCCTTGTCTGGCATTTTCCAGAGGGACATCGTAAATGGTTTCAGATGTTCCGTATGAGGGACCTTGTGTGCATGTGTGCTAAGTTGTTTCAGTAGTGTCCGACTCTTTGCAACTCTATGGACTGTAGCCCACCAGGCTCCTCTGTGCATGGGATTCTCCAGGCAAGAATACTGGAGCGGGCTGCCGTGTGCTCCTCCAGGGGGTCTTCCCGACCCAGGGATGGAACCCGTGTCTCTAATGTCTCTTGCATTGGCAGGTGGGTTCTTTACCACTAGAGCCACCTGGAAAGCCCCATGGGTGATCTGGGGAGCTATTAACACGAGCTGGGTACTTGGATGGAGCAGGTAGGCTTGGTTATCTTCAGACAGGTGGTGCCTGTGCTGAGTCTTCGTTGCTGAGTGGGGTTTTCCTGTGCAGCAAGTGGGGGCTACTCTCCAGTGGTGGTGTGTGGGCTTAGTAGTTGTGGCGCATGGGTGTAGTTGCTCCATGTCATGTGGAATCTTCCCAGACCAGGGATCAGACCCATGTCTTCTGCATTGCCAGGCAAATTCTTTACCACTGAGCCCCTGGAGAGGTCATTCTGAGCAGCACTGACGTCTCCCTGCTGCTCGAGGTCAAGAAGCATCTTCCATTGCTCATCATTCAAAAGCAGTGATGATGTTTCCACCCATACACATCCTTGTATGAGTGTTCCTGCCAATCTCTCATTTCCTGGGTGTCACCAGACATGGTTTCTAAAATTTTTAGGTGCTTCCCACCCCATTCCTATACCCTCGGCTGCTGGGCTGAATCTGGACTGACTTCTAGCTCTCCTACCTTTTGCTGCTTTCTTCACAGGGCTTTGAGAATGATATGGATCTGAGACCTAGATGGACTTAAATCTGTGTTTCTTGATCTTATTTCAGAGTGACCTCTCCTTCTCCCCGTCTATTTCCTAGATCCCAAAGACCTTACACCACCAGGTGGAGCTTTCTGGTCCTGGACTCAGACGAACTTCTAGCCTTGGGGCTTTTCTGCAAGGGGGTGAGAGTGGGGATTGTTTTGGATACGGCATATCATGGATGGGCAGGGTCCAGGCCAAAGGAGAAGAAGCCCCATCTTTGTTATTGCTCTCATAAAAATGCATGCCACTGTGCAGAAGGCTAGTCCTGAGAATCTCAGGGTCTGAGTGTGGGGTCTTGTCTTGAGTCTACTGCCGCTTACAGAGAACCCTAGAGCCAATCGTGATTACAAGAGGATAATGTTATAAGTGAGTCACTCACTTACATGTTAATAAACATCAAATGTTCCCTGACTCAATGGTTGAAGACGGAAAGTATCCCAGAAAGGATGAGAGTGGCGTCCTTGCTTGCTGACTGGTTTGTGAATTTTCTCTCCGCTCTTACTGGTTCCCTTCCTTGCAAAGGGAATCTCTCTCGGAATGCAGACTGCCAAGAGTGAAGCTCCTGTCAGCTTCGGGCGGTGGTAATGAGGAGCTTCAGGGGTTGTTACTGAGGTGCCACCTGGGTGTGGACCCGGGTGTGGACAGTCCTCGGGGACTGTGCATGTGTGGGGCCCCTCTGGACTTTCCACTCAATTTTGTAGTGAGCCCAGAACTGCTCTGAAGATGTGTATTAACAACAGCAGCAATTGAATGTGTGAGCTGTGGGCTTTGCCAAAGATGGGGCTGCCAGGAAGATAAAGCCTGTTAAATTCTTTTTTTATCCATTTGGATAAAAGGTGCTTTTGAAAGAGAGGGTTTTGTCAAGTGCCATGATCTCATTATCTGGCAGCACCCACGGGAAAATTTCCAAGGGAAACCCGGGGCGTCGACATGTGGGTGACTCAGGGCCCGCTCCGTTGATGGTGAGCAGCCGGGGCTGCGAGTCCGTGGGAGGGGGCCGTGTGGAGGGTAATGAGGCCTGGAGGCTCCAGCCAGGGGCTCCTGCCTGCCCAGGAGTGCCGGCCGCTGGCCTTGGCTTCTCTCTTCTGCATTTCCTCTGTGTTCTTCAGTGGATGGTTGGAATCTGTGGTGGTTCTTTCAAGGGCTCGGCTAACATGGAATAGCCTGGACCTTAGTTTACTGACATTCCAGCCCAGTTCCCATGCTGGGCCTTCACTGTCAATTCCTGGAGGCGGTTAACATGCCTGAAACACACCCTTTGATGAGTTTTGCTCATCTTTTTGGTTTACTTAATAATATTGCTAACATATGGAAAAAGGTTTTTAAAACTTTTTATTCCCATATCTCATTTGTTTCTCACGGCAGTGTCTGATGAACAGGGAAAGTGAATGATAGCGGAGTGGCCGGTCCTTGTCTTGCAGATGATGAAGAGACAGACGTTCTGCCTGAGAAATGACTTGCTCAGCTGCATGCCGGTGGGCAACATGGATGATGTAGGCAATGTGGACCACAGTTCCCAGGACTCTTCCTGGGCATCCCAAGGTTTCTGGTCTTCTAAGCCCTGGGGTCCCACTGCTGCTGCTGCTGCTGCTAAGTCGCTTCAGTCGTGTCTGACTCTGTGCAACCCCAGGGACGGCAGCCCACCAGGATCCCCCATCCCTGGGATTCTCCAGGCAAGAACACTGGAGTGGGTTGCCATTTCCGTCTCCAGTGCGTGAAAGTGAAAAATGAAAGTGAAGTCGCTCAGCTGTGTCTGACCCTCAGCGACTCCATGGACTGCAGCCTACCAGTCTCCTCCATCCATGGGATTCTCCAGGCAAGAGTACTGGAGTGGGGTGCCATTGCCTTCTCCCTGATGCAGCTTAAATGCTGTGTATTAGTTGCTGCGTGTTAGTCACTCAGTCATGTCTGAATCTTTGCAATTTCATGGACTGTAGCCCTCCAGGCTCCTCTGTCCATGGGGTTCTCCAGGCAAGAATACTGGAGTGGGTAGCCATTCACTTCTCCAGGGAATCTTCTTAACCCAGGGATCAAACCCAGGTCTCCTGTATTGCAGATTCTTTACCATCTGAGCCACCAGGGAAGCCCAAATACTAACTAGGTCAGCAAAATAGGTGATGCTTTACTTATTAGCCACTGAAGAAGACAGTTTACCCTGTATGTGTTTGCATTTGCAGGAATTTTCCAAAGATAGACTTTCACAAGAGATTTAGGATCAGGATGAAAAACAATATAACAATGAAAAATTCTTTAAAAAGACTTTTTTTCCCCCAGTTTGGCTGTGCTATTGGTGCTGAGTCCTTGAATAAGCCCTTTTTATTCTTATCCATGGAGCTAAGTTTTAAGAAACAGATTACCAGGGAAAACAAGGCTGAGAGAAATGTTTAGGTAGGGTTCAGGTCTCATCTCAACCAGAAAGACACTGGGTGGAACCACAAGGCCCTCAGGGAGGCTGTGTTATCAGGATTTGAGGCAAATGGTCCAGGTGGCTGTTTAGCATCTTCGAGTTTACAGCTTCCATTCCAAGCCAGTAACTCAGTTGGGCCCCCCAGTGACCTGTGTTCCACACCTGGAGCAGTTTCCCTGGAGGTGGCTTATTCATTAGCAAATGTGAGAAATTACTAATTAGCACCCCTCTACCGAATTAAAGCAGTGGAGGTTGTAGGTGGGTGTTTAAAAAGGAGACCAGCTCCTCCTCCCATTCTCTTCCCTTCTGAGCAACTTGCATTAACACTGAAAGGAAGTCTCCATTCATGAAACCACCATAACATTCAAGACTTTTAAAAACGAAAGTTCAGTTCAGTCGCTCAGTCGTGTCCGACTCTTTGCGACCCCATGAATCGCAGCACGCCAGGCTTCCCTGTCCATCACCAACTCCCGGAGTTCACTCAGATGGATGTAAAAAGAAGGCTAAAAACATTTGAAAAAAATAAAAATAAAAAAACTCACAACACTACCATCCTAGTATGGCTGTAGTATTTATTTTTGTCCACACATGTTGGAAGAGGGTGTTTGCTATGACCAGTGCGTTCTCTTGGCAAAACTATTAGCCTTTGCTCTGCTTCATTTTGTACTCTAAGACCAAATTTGCCTGTTACTCCAGGTATCTCTTGACTTCCTACTTTTGCATTCCAGTCTCCTATGATGAAAAGGACATCTATTTTTGGTGTTAGTTCTAGAAGATCTTATAGGTCTTCATAGAACTGTTCAACTTCATCTTCTTTGACATTAGTGGTTGGGACATAGACTTGGATCACTGTGATATTGAATGGTTTGTCTTGGAAACGAACAGAGATCATTCTGCTGTTTTTGAGATTGCACCCAAGTACTGCATTTTAGACTCTTTCATTAACTATGATGGCTGCCCACATCTAAGGGATTCTTGCCCACAGTAGTAGATATAATGGTCATCTGAATTAAATTCACCCATTCCAGTCCATTTTAGTTCACTGATTCCTAGAATGTAGATGTTCACTCTTGCCATCTCCTGTTTGACCACTGACAATTTACCTTGATTCATGGACCTGACATTCCAGGTTCGCCTGGCCTGCTGCAGTCCGTGGGGTCTCGAAGAGTTGGACGTGACTGAGCGACTGAACTGAACTGAACCACACATGTCCTTTGGCAGTGTGGCAAGTTCATTAGAACATAACTATTTAGTATTGTGGTTTTTTCCCCTAATATCATATCATACGTATACATTGTCTTCACCATGATAATTTTCAGTGTCTACACCATCTTCATCGGGTTGATACTTTCAATCTACTGACCAGTTCCTTTGATGAACATTTTGATTGTTTCTAGATTTTTTGTTATTGAGGCGGCCAGCTACATTTTGGTGTGTTAGATACTTTGTCTTCTTTGAAATGGTTTTCTTAAGGAAATACCAGCAGGCACACCTGGAAACAACGTAGCTGGGGGGATGATATCACTCTTCTGCTTCTGTCCCTACTGGAGGGAGATGCTGAGGGGTTTCAAACCATCTCACAAGGCTACTCTTTGAAGTGCTTTTTCGATTGCCTTAAAATAATCTGTCCTTGGGGCTTCCCTGGTGGTCCAGTGGTTAAGGTTTCACCTTCCAATTCAGGGGGTATGGGTTCGACCCTTGGTCAGAGAGCTGAGATCCCACATTCCTCAGGCCCTCTCCCCCAAAAAAACCCAAAATGTAAAACAGAAGCAATACTATAACAAATTCCATCAAAACTTTAAAAATTGTCCAAGTCAAAAAATCTTTAAAAAAAAGGAAGAAAAAAACAATAAAATACCATCTTCAGTTCTTACTTTGCTTCTGCCTTTATTTCCGTCTCCTGCCCACCTCCACCCCCCACTTACCTCTCTCACTGTCAGTCCTCAGCCCAGATCTGCCCCTTGGACCCCTCATAAATATCCATCTCCCCATCCCTGGAAGGGTCTTGTCTGACCCATCTTTTCACTCTTGGCTCTTTGCTGAAGATCTGCTCTCAATGGGATGGAAAAGGCAGGGGAACAACACACATATGAATCATATCAGTCTCTGCATCTGATGTCTTATCTCAGCATTATTTTTTGTCCCACTTACATCAGAGGCCCTCAAGGCAAGAGCCCTGCCCCTACATGTGCCATGGAGAACAGAGAGCCCTGTTGGCACTGGGTGAATGTGGAATGTTGTCGTTGTAAGGTGTTGATGGGAAGATGTGAATAGGTATTCAGGGAGGCAGAACCTGTGCTAGAAATGAGTGAGTGGGGCTTCCTGGGAGGACCGTGAAGGGAAGAGTCTTCACAAGAAGAGGGTGTCTTCTGTGTTTTCAGAAAAGTGTCTGGGACCTCTGCTACTGGGGGATACTGGCATTGGAGAAGGTGCTAGGCTGGAGGGCTGGCCACTGGAATATGCTCCATGGAGCACTTGAGTCCTGTCAAGTTCAGGGCTATAGACAAAGGGAGCGATACACAAACCTTTGGGATAACCATTCAGTGATACTGAGCAGTGGGGCTGGAGCTCCTTTGACAGGTTCTATATTTTAATACTTTAAGTTTCCAAAGGGAAGTTGAACTTGAGAGAGGATTTGTCAAGGATAAAAATCCCTTGTCAAGTCAAGCCAGTGGGACCATCCATTCTCTGCTGACATCCATTCTCCATAAGCCCTTTTGACATTATCCTAAAATACTAGTGATATATACTTAACCTTCCTAGATAATTTTAGCCAAGGCCTTTCATGAGTTAAACAGAAATTACAAGTTGGAGAGAAATCAAAATCCTATCTAGTCAGGGCCTTTCACTTCAGGATTCAAAATAGCTTAGAGGAGTAGGATGCTTCTACAAATGGGTTCTTGCTAATGCAAAAACTGTTCTTGTACTTGGAATGTGTTGACTGTTATGAATTTGCTGTTATTTTTATACAAGTTGCATGGGTAAGACACCTATAATTCTACATACACATCGTTCTATAGTCAACAAGTGTTTTAAGATACATTTTCTCTTTATTGTTAGAACAACTTGTGAAGCAGAAGTAAGTCTGCTTCCATTTACGGAAGTGGACAGTGAGGCAGAAGAGAGGGATTCAGGTGGTCCACTCCCTGGTCCACTCCCCACTTGAAATAATGCATTCTGTACAACAGTGTGAAGGTGTCAACACTTACTGTCATGGATCCAAATACTCAAAATTGGTTAAGATGGTAAGTTTTAATGTTATGTATGTTTTACCACAAATTTTTAAATGAAAAAAATTGTACTTATCACCAGTGGAAGAGCAAACTTGGCATTGATAGTACATGTAAAGGCAAGTTAGCCTGTATAATAGTAGTAATAGTTAACATTTAGGGGATTCCCAGGTGGTGGAATGGAAGAGAACCCACCTGCCAATGAAGGAGATGCGAGAGATGTGGGTTCAATTCCTGGGTGGAGACGATCCCCTCAAGGAGGAAATGGCAACCCACTCCAGTATTCTTGCCTGGAAAATCCCATGGACAGAGGAGTCTGGTGGGCTGAGGTCCATGGGGTCAGAAGAGTCGGATGCAACTGAGCACGCATGCACGTTAACTAAGGGATTCATTTAAACATAATCTAATGACCATATGTGGTACACACTAATGTTATTGCCACTTCATAAATGAGGAAACAGAGGCACAGAGAGGTGAAGTCACTTGCCCAAAGTCACACAGTAGTGATACTAAATGTAGTAAGAGACCCTAAAGACAAGAAAGGAATTTATGTGCCTGCATTTGTGGGCACAGCACATCGCAGATGTCAGCGGGTCTTGCACAGAGATTCAGGTGACCATTGTCCAGTGGTTCTCTGAGCAACTGTCTCTCTTCATTTCACTGGCTTCTTTTGCTCAATCTTTTTGAACTTTATGAACCCGAGAAGTGAAGGCCTGGGTTCAGATTCATTTTGTGTATATTATTTGTTGGAAGGTTAGCAACTCAATAGCAGAGAGAACTGTTTGGAAGACCTATGCTCCTTCATCAGAGGTTCATGATTCTTGTCTTCCAGGGAATGTGGATAAAGACTGGCGCAGGACTTGGTGATTTTACTGCATTCCTTGAGATAGACAAGGTCAGAAATTTAGAGGGTGGCTTCCTTGGTGTCTCAGGCAGTGAAGAATCTGCTTTCCAATTCTGGGGATGCAGGTTCGATACCTGGTCAGGGAACTAAGATCCCACATGCCTCAAGGCCACTAAGTTGCAACTAGAGAAAGCCCTCGTGTGGGAGCAAAGACCCATCATAGCAAAAAAAAAAAAAAGAGGAGGTCAAGTTCTGAAAATCATAAGGTTGTGAGGGCAAATGGACCTTAATAAAAATGGGAAGTCTATGTCCCCTAGCTTTCAGATTTTTTATTCAAGTTGCTAGTGGCACCATAACCCCATAGCTAGTGAACATGAGAACAGCTGGAAAAGGGACTGATCTAAAGCTTGGCACATGTGTCTGCAAATCCAGCGTCAGAAAGGTGGTTTGAAATTCATTTACTCTTCCACGTATTCCTTCAACTAATGTGTACTGAGGATGTGCTAGAAATTGTAGTGGTCCCTGGAATTCTGCTTGAAAGGATCTCATCTCCCCAGAGAGGGTTTATTGTAAGAAGTTTCTAAAATGTAGCTTTGGGGGACACATGCCTTTTATCCGAAGTGTTCAATTAGGTATTTAACTCTTCTGGGCCTGTTTAGTGTGCAGGTGTCAAACAGACACAAGCTTTTCAATACCTGTGAGAGATCCTCAGTTGGCAGACTATTAAACATCAAAGGCCATCAGCTGTCTCCAGGGTGGATGCTCCAGCAGTTTCTAGGAGCTCAGAGAGTGAGCTATTGGCAGACTCAAGGGTCCAGGTGCACACACCTAGAGGCAGCCACCTCGGGGCTAGAGATTTTCACTTTTTTCCAGCTTTATGGAGATATCATTGGAGCACGACGTCATGCAAGTTTAAGGTGTACCATGTACTGACTTTATGTGTGTGTCTGCCACTTGATGATTGCCCCAGTAAGGTCTGTTAATGCACCCATCACCTCACGTAGTTACAATATTTTTGCTCTGTTGAGAACTTTTAAAATTGACTCTTGGCAACTTTCAAGTACAGAACACAGTACTGTTAACTCTAGTCATGGCGCTGTACATTATATACCCAGGATCTCTTCATCTTTTTTTGTTGCAGTTGTTAAATATTTGTTAGCTGTGTGGGGTCTGAGTTGTGCCATGTGGGATCTTTCACTGTGGCGCAGGGACTTTCTAGCTGTGGTGCACGGGCTTAGTTACTCTGCAGCGTGTGGGATCTTAATTCTCCGACCAGAGATTAAATCAGTGTCCCCTGCATTGGAAGGTGGATTCCTAACCACTAGGCCATCATGGGAGTTTCACTTATTCATCTTATAACTAGAAGTATGTAATGTTTGACCAGCTTTACCCATTTCCTTCACTCCCATCCCCTGCCCCGGCAGTCAATGACACTATAAATGTGGTTTTTAAAATTTATTTTTATTAATTTTTTTCAGTTTTATTGATGAGGGATTGACAAATAACACTGTAAGATATCTAAAATCATCATCAGCATGATTTTTATAGGACATTGGATTCTGAGACCTCATTCATTTTTTTTTTTTTTTAGCTTCTTTATCAACCTCTCCCTATTTCCCTTGGAGTATACTTTTTTTTTAGATTCCAGATGTAAATGAGACGCTACAGTGTTTGTCTTTCTCTGTCCTAATTGTGTCAGCACTGTGTCCTCAAGGTTCATCTATGTAAATGGAAGGATTTTTCCTTTTTCTTGAATAACATTCCACTATATATATATATATATATATATATATATATATATATATATATATATGTAGAGAGAGAGAGAGAGAGAGAGAGAGAGGCTTCCCAGGTGGTGCTAGTGGTAAAGAACCCGCCTGCCAGTGAAGGAGACATAAGAGATATGGGTTTAATTCCTGGGTCAGGAAGCTCTTCTGGAGAAGGGCCTGGCAACCCACTCCACTATTCTTGCCTGGAGAATCTCTTGGACAGAGGAGCCTGGTGGGCTACAGTCCATACAGTCGCTACAGTTGCAAAGAGACGGACACAACTGAAGCAACTTAGTATGCACGCATATGTGTGTGTGTGTATTCTATTTTCTTTATTGTAAATAATGCTGCGATGAACATGGGAGTGCAGACACCTTTTTGAGACGGTGATTTCATTTCCTTTGGATAAATACTCAGAAGTGGAGTTATTGCTGGGTCATATGGTTCTATTTCACATTTCTTGAGGAACGTCCATACTGTTTTCCATAGTGGAATGCACCAATTTTAGTTCCTACCAAAAGAAAAAAAAAAAAAGGTTCCCTTTTCTCCAGATCCTTACCAACACTTGTCTCTTTTCTTTTTTATATAAAGATCTTTATTTAGTTATCTTTCCATCCATTCATCCATCCATCCACCCAAAAGCCCTGCAGATGCTCACTGGCACTGGGAATTTTCATGAGCAGGGAATCACATGCAGCATTTCCCCATCTAGTCTGATTGTGGAACCCTAGATATTCTGTGGGGCAGAGTTTTGGAGACATTAAAAACTATGAAATAGTCTTGCATTCCCTTCATTACCTCTCCTATAAACCCTAACCTGACTAGCCTTTGTATCTATTGGGGTATTTTATGAAGGGTAAGATTTTGGAGAAGGAGAAGAGGGTGACAGAGGATGAGATGGTTGGATGGCATCACTGATTCAATGGACATGAACTTGGCAAACTCCAGGAGGCAGTGAGTGACAGGGAGTCCTGGTGTGCTGCAGTCCCTGGGGTCAAAAAGAGCTGAATGTAACTTAGAGATTAAACAACAACAATGAGATTTTGGAAAGCAGCAGCTAGAATTTGTTGTGTCCCTGAGATGTTGTGAAATCTCTTCTTCCAGTGATCTGCAGCACCGAAGTCTTAGTTTGGATGAAGAGTATAGAGACGTGGGTATCTGAGCATGCCAGGCCTCCCCTCCTGCCTTTTCTAGATAAACAAAACTGCCACCTTCCTTTCATGCAGAGCCACCTGGCCTCTGGCCTCGCACCTGGGATGTTTCATCTCGAAGTATCTGATTGACCTGCCTTTCCACTCTCTGCCTCCTACTCCTAATTGGAATCCGGGGAGTTGTGAACGTGTGTGTTTGGGGAGAAGGTAGGAATTGTACCACCACCTGGAGGTTCGGTAGGCACACCCCTGCAGTGTTTACGTTCGTGTGAAGGTGCAGAGGTCCTGGCTGGAAACTCAAGTCTTGGGTTGGGTCTGCCATACTGGCGATGCCTAAGGAAATCCATGCCCAATTTTCCAGGGTCCCCAGCCTCCACCCTCTCCCTGAAGTCACCTCCCTCATCCCACCCTGGATAGGGTAATGGGGTGGAGGGGGAAGAGACGAAGAAGGATGTCTCCCTTTATGTGTTTAAGGGTCAAAGAGTCATAAACATTTTTTTGGCTGAAGAACCCTGCTTCCTGACATGTTGCTTGACTTGCTGTCAGACTTCTTAGCAGGAAGATACAGCTTTCTCCTTCCCTCCCGCGAACATTCCACGGTATGGGGATGGTCATATTACAGAGATGTGGAATAGGAAAGAAGACAGCTTCGAGTCCCTTCCTGCCCATCTAGAGGAAAGAGAAGAGTGAACCTACAAACAAAAATAGTTGTTTCCCTAAGTTTGTAAAAACTGCCTTAAAAATACAAATGGCTTCATTGTCTTGTATGATTGATGTGCCAAATGGCATGTTTAAAGAGCCACCAAGATTTTAGTTTCAGGCACGTATGAGTGTCAGTATCATAGTCATCCAAATAAGACCATATATGTGAAAGTGCTCTGTGAACAGTAAAAGCAGTATGAATGGAGGTGATTCTTGTTCTTGTCTTGTTACTAACGCCATCTGTAAGCTCTGCTTCTTATGGGTGTCATGATGGCCTTTTCTAAGGCTGGCTTTTAACACTTAAACCATGTCAATACCCATCCGATGGAACTCTGGAGGCTCCTGGGGTCAAAATATCTCTCCTTGTCATGTTACCTCAAATTCCCATCATTTGTCTTGTTTATATGTTAGTTGCGTGGGGCAATACAGTAAGGTATCCTTGTTATAACATAGCTTGTTTGAAAATTTAACAGAGAGCAGAGGTTCTTTAAAAAATATTTATTTATTTGACAGTGTCAGCTCTTAGTTACATCATGTGGGATCTTATATTGTGGTCAGTGGGCTCAGTAGTTATGGCACAGGAGCTTAGCTGCCCCACAGCATGTGGGATCTTAGTTCTTCAATAAGGGATCGAACCAGCATTCCCTGCATTGCAAGGCAGATTCTTAACCATTGGACAGCCAGGGAAGTCCTGAGAGCAGAGTTTTAAGGGCAAAGGACAGATGTATTTTGAACTTGGGAGGTGGGTGCCCTCGGCACTAGAAGTCTGAGAAGCAGCAAGGACAGAGCAAGGGAGAAGGAACAGTGAATTAGCACCAATATTCACTGTCTTCCCCTGTTTTTCAGTTTCGGTGAATCTAACAAGATCATCGCAGTTTGGATGCTCATGATCATTGGGACAACGGAGAAATAGATGAACATAGTCTTGACATTAACACATACCTATGTTAAATGAAGTATTTCCTTCATGCTAAATACAGTCAGTAGGGTGATGAGTTGTGGGGAATTTTATGAAGTTCATTTGTAGATGGGGTGTCTGAAAATGTCCCCTCCCAGGGAGTCAGCAAGGAGCAATACCCTTAGGAGCGCTTATAGCATGGAAGAGGGTCTAGATGAGGTGATGGAGGTCCCAGGCATAGGATGACGTTCAAAAGAGGGTTTACAACTTGAAAGAGAAATTTGCACATTAATGACTGAAACATGCAGGAAATATTACACAAACTAACCCAGACACTGTCCTGGGTTAACACAGAAGAATTTCAACGTGTTGTCAGAAATCCTGATAAGTAGATCTTTTTCCCTAAACTCAGCACAAACACCAGGTCCTTTAAGTGCGAGTAGAGTCTTACTTGGGCTTCCCAGGTAGTGCTAGTGGTAAAGAACCCACCTGTTAATGCAGGAGATACAGCAGCTGTGGACTCAATCCCTGGGTTAGGAAGATCCCCTGGAGGAGGGCATGGCAACCCACTCCAGTACTCTTGCCTGGAGAATCCCATGGACAGAGGAGCCTGGCAGGCTACAGTCCATGGGGTACCAAAGAGTCGGACACAACTGAAATGCCTGAGCACGCACGTGCAGAGTCTTACTCCAGAGGATGTATGTGAATTCTGAGCAGACTTTCTGTGCAAGCGAAAATGTGTTCACTGAAATATATGCCATCAAATCAGAGCTGATCCTTGGAATACAGACTCTACAGTGCTTCTGTGAACTGTGAGTTTGGCAAAGGCTCTGGGTCCTTCTGGATATTTTTCTTGCTGTACATTTCCTGAAAAAAAAAAAATACAGTCTACACTCTGAGGGATAGGAGTGACCACTTACTGGCTGATTGCTGGATTAAGCTAGTTTTTATTTCTTTTGGACTTTGGAGAAACCTTAGCTGAATTTACCTTGAAAGAGTTATTTCTTTGAAGTTCATTAAAATACGTTAATTAAAAGCTATATTTCCAAATTTGAAAACATATTTAGCCAAAACCACTGAGATTCTGCCACTCTGTGGCTTTGGCCAGATCCTGCCAGAGTGGAAGTTGATTCTTAGAAATATGAAGGATGTGATAGAGAAAAAGATTCAGATTCCGTGAGGTTCAGAGTTGTAATTTATAATCATGACTTCCAAATGGTTGACATTTCAAAATATCCAGAGCCATTATTTTCATTAACTAAGAATTGTTTATTGAGGTGTGTCTGAGTTCCAACTAACACTTCAGGGTGAATGTACAAAAACCAAGGACTCTTGCTTCAAGGATCTTATAACAACACACAGGCCCCTTGTTGAACACTCCAGCTTCTGCCATGTATGCAGTGTTGTCCCAAGAACCGTGGGGAATACGAAAGCAATCTACGCCTGTGTGCTTCAAGAATTTGTGGTCTATTTGGATATTAAGATCAGTACCTAGGAAACAGTGGAGCCTATCTTAGGATGCTTTTGACTGTGAGAAATAAACAGCTCGGCTGAAACTGGCTCAACCAAGTAGATGGTCACGTAATAGGCTGCCAGAGGTAGAACTGGTTTTAGGCTAGAGATCTAGAGACTTGAAAACTTTAAGACCCAGGTTTTTCCAGTCATTTCCCCCTTGCCAATCCCAAAGCTGTTTCATCTTGGGCTGTAGAACAGCAGCTGGTAGCAGGCTCCTTCTTTGTGTCCAGTAGGGGAGACCTGTCATCTCTCTCCTAGCTCTCTCAGAAGAGCAAGGAAATTCCTTTCCCAGAAACTCTCAGAAAGTCTCCTGTCCCTTCTCATTGGCCCTGATTAGTTACACACCCATTCCTGAACCAAGCATTTGGTACACAGTGATGGGAGTGGTCCAACTGGCTCAGATTAATGGGTTCACCCATGGAGCTGGGATAAAGGTCAGCTTCCATCAAGAAGTAGGCCCTCATGGAAGATACTAGAAGGGGGATATAGATTCAACTGAAAAGGAGTCAAGTGGAAACAGCCTAAATGTCCACTGACAAGTGAATGGATAAAGATGTAGTTCATATATACAATGGAATATTACTCAGCCACAAAAAGAACAAAATAATGCCATTTGCAGCAACACGCGTGTGGCTAGAGATTATCATAGTAAGTGAAGTAAGTAAGTCAGACAGAGAGAAAGACAAATACCATATGATGCTACTTACATGTGGAATCTGAAAGGTGGCACAAATGAACCAGTCTATGAGACATAAACAGAGACATAGAGAATAGGCTGCTGGTTACCAAGTCGGGGCAGGGGTGGGTAAGAGAGGGTTGGGTTGAGAGTTTGGGATTAACAGATGCAAACTAGTATATATAGGATGGATAAACAATAAGGTCCTACTGCATAGCAGAGGGAACTATATTCATAAAGTTTATAAACCATAAAGGAAAAGAAAATGAAAAAGCATTATATATATATATATGTATAACTGAGTTGCTTTGCTATACAGTGGTAATTAACACAGCATTGTAATTCAACTATACTTCAACAGAAAAAATTTTAAAAAAGAAAGAAAGGGGGTCAAGTGGCTACTGGGTTGACCAGTGAGCATGTTCACTATAGGATACAAGCAATAGGTTAAGATGTACATGCTTCATGCTAAGTCGTTTCAGTCATGTCCGACTCTTTGTGACCCTAGGGACCGTAGCCCACCAGGCTTCTCTGTCCGTGGGGGTCTCCAGGCAAGAATACTGGAGTAGGTTGCCATGCCCTCCTCCAGGGGATCTTCCCAACCCAGGGATTGAACCCACGTCTCTTACGTCTCCTGCTTTGGCAGGCAGGTTCTTTACCACTAGTGCCACTGGGGCAGTCATTTTTTGCTGTCTATAATGACAGCTGCCATCTGATGCTGGGTGTCATTAGATGGCATCTTGCTAGTGCCATCTTTGGAAATGCACTGGGTTTGGAATATGAGGTGGTGGGTACTGACCAGCTCTACGCAGTGGAGATAAGAAGAATTGGTAGTTGGGGGTCAGAAGAGGAAAAATCCAATAAAGAGTGTAGCCTGTGGACCAGTCATTGCCGGGGGGTAAGAGCAGACACAGGAATGCTTTGGGTGGCCGAGGGGGAAACAGCAGGTGAGAAGGTTGTGGGAAAATATTCAATAAAGATTTTTAAACTTGCCGTGGCCAAATGCCCTGGAAATCCCTTCCTCCTGAGAAGCCCCATGAGCACTTCTCTTAGATGCTGCGTCAAGTATACATTACATTATTAATCCTTTTGTGTTAGTGTTGGAGTTTGAGCATATCCTGTGGTTATGCTCTTACCCTCCAGTTTGCCTTTTGATCATTTCTTTGTTTCCTTTTCCCCCTTCCAAACAGTCTTCTGCAGCAGGGGTCCTGGAGAAACCTAGACACTTCCGTCCTCCTCCTCAGTGGCTGGGTGGATGCCCAAGAGTGGGCACCGTTCACCAGCAGAGATTGGTTCTGATGTCCCTCAGATGGTGCTTCTGATGGTTGTTATGATTTCTTCACATGTAGAGGGAGCATGGATGTTCCTTGGTCTGCCTGGGGTCAGATGTACACTATAGCATGTATATACAAAAGAATCGTCTCTTGTTTTGGCTACACCAAGAGGCTTGTGGGATCCTAGGCCCCTGACCAGGGATCGCACCTCTGCCCCTTGCAGTAGAAGTGTAGAGCCTTAACTCCTGGACCACCAGGGAATTCCCAAGAATCATCTTTTTCCTCTTGGTTCCTCAGGGGCAGAGGGATGACATGTTTTTCCCTATTTATAACTTACAGCAGTATAACATGGCAGGTACTATCAAGATCTCCACTCTACTGATGAAGAATTGAAGCTCAGAAACATTCAGGTCATATAACTAGTTGAGGTGAATCCCAGATTCACTCAGAGTCCGTGGTCTCCAAGCACACTGCACCGCTTGCTTGGAGAGGTTTACAAATGAACTTCTGGCTAAAGAGCAGAGAGGCAGGAGGCCTGGCATCTGTTTCTGACTCCCCGGCCAGGGATCTTGTTCCAGTCACTGTAGGGAGCTTGGGCCTCAGATACCTTGTCTGTAAGATAAGGGAACTGTAGTCAATAAGGCTTCCTGTAGCCTTAATATCTGATGAATCCATAACATGGGTGAGTCTGAGGCCTTGTGTTAATAAATCAAGTTCCAAGAATGAGGTGAAGCTTAACCTTTTTATTAGCTCTGTTTTAAATGTTTTGAGTGTCCACACTCAACATCCAATTTTGAACATCCCCTAAGGGTTAGGCACTTTTCTAGTAGTGCCACAGGCAGACAAAACCCTTCAGTCCATTCTGAGTTAACTTTTTTTTTTTTTTTTAAAGAAATTCATGAAGATGTCTTTGGGGGCCAGAAAGTGAGTTTTACATTGTTAGCATTCTTTCCCTTATGGTCCTACTGAGTCCGCTTATTCTCGGGGGATATGACACTTTGATGGCCCTGGTCTTACTGATTTTCCCCATTCATGTCAGAGAACAGGAGCCTAGTTCAGGAAAGATCCCTACTCTGCCATTCTAAAATAGAGTCCACAGCCAACCAAAGTTGATGGGATGGACTAGCCAGGCCCTTCCTTCAGCTTGCACCTTCCATAGCCTGGCCCCTGGCTTGTTCGGCACAAATGAATGAATGAACTCATGAACTAATGATGCAACTTTCCAGAAATGAGGCAACAGGAAAATCTGATGGACTTAAATGTTTCAAAAGTCATTTATATTTTCACGACATTTTCAAGACATGTTTCAATATGTCTTCTCAGGTTTGCTTGGAAATTTCAGTTCCCAAAAGTTTCAGTTCAGTTCATTTCAGTTCAGTTCAGTCATTCAGTCGTGTCCAACTCTTTGTGACCCCATGAACCGCAGCACGCCAGGGCTCCCTGTCCATCACCAACTCCCAGAGTTCACTCAGACTCATGTGCATCGAGTTGGTGATGCCATCTAGCTACCTCATCCTCTGTTGTCCCCTTCTCCTCCTGCCCCCAATCCCTCCCAGCATCAGGGTCTCTTCCAGTGAGTCACCTCTTTGCATGAGGTGGCCAAAGTATTGGAGTTTTCAGCCTCAGCATCAATCCTTCCAATGAACACCCAGGACTGATCTCCTTTAGGATGGACTGGTTGGATCTCCTTGCAGTCCAAGGGACTCTCGAGAGTCTTCTCCAACACCACAGTTCAAAAGCATCAATTCTTCGGCACTCAGCTTTCTTCACAGTCCAACTCTCACATCCATACATGACCACTGGAAAAACCATAGCCTTGATTAGACAGACCTTTGTTGGCAAAGTAGTATCTCTGCTTTTTAATATGCTATCTAGGTTGGTCATAACTTTCCTTCCAAGGAGTAAGCATCTTTTACTTTCATGGCTGAAATCACCATCTGCAGTGATTTTGGAGCCCCCGAAAATAAAGTCTGACACTGTTTCCACTGTTTCCCCATCTATTTCCCATGAAGTGATGAGACCAGATGACATGATCTTCGTTTTCTGAATGTTGAGCCTTAAGTCAACTTTTTCACTCTCCTCTTCCACTTTCACCAAGAGGCTTTTGAGTTCCTCTTCACTTTCTGCCATAAGGGTGGTGTCATCTGCATATCTGAGGTTATTGATATTTCTCCCAGCAATCTTGATTCCAGCTTGTGCTTCTTCCAGTCCAGCATTTCTCTTATGTACTCTGCATATAAGTTAAATAAGCAGGGTGACAATATACAGCCTTGACGTACTCCTTTTCCTATTTGGAACCAGTCTGTTGTTCCATGTCCCGTTCTAACTGTTGCTTCCTGACCTGTGGCTGTAAATCCAGATCAAAGAGAATGCTCTGTTTTTACATAGCTTTACTACTTATTTATTTATCTTTTATTGGGTTGTGTCAGGTCTTAGTTGCAGTGGGCTTAGTTGCCCCATAGTATGTGGGATCTTAGTTCCTTGACCAAGGGTTTGAACCCAAGTCACTTGCACTGCAAAGCAAATTCTTAACCACTGGGCCATCAGGGAGTTTCCTTGTATGGCTTTGTGTTGATAGTTTCTCATTCACATGATCTCCTTTATATTGTGGACTTACATGGTGCAACCTAAACCTCTGAATAACAGGCTCCCTCCATACTCATGTGACCCGACCCAATGCACTTTAGGTAACATACTTTAGATGCAAAGAAGCCTTAAGGAATTTAGAACCTGCATGGATTTCAATTGCTTCCTGCTCTATTTCTTCCTGCTTGACACCAGGGCAGCGTATGCTGGCCATAAGTATACCTCTTTTCTGAAATGGCAGCTATCTCAGTAACCAACAGGGCACTTAAGTTCTTGCATCTTTCTTTTGTTGAATCCAAATATTGACACATTTTCTCTTAAACATTGAGGATGCCTGGGAAAAAGTCAAACAGTATTACTCAAATTCCTTAAATCAATGATTAAAGATTTTTAATCTTGTCTTTCACACAGTAAGAGTGGCTGACAAGCCTGGTGTAGATATGAGTTGTACAGTAACTAAAAACAGAAATCTTTTCAACAAAACCCAAGTTAATTCTTGCTTGATGTTGATTCACAATCCATCTCAACTTAATCCCTTTTGTTACTTAACACGACTTATACTGGAGAAAAAAAAAAAAACAACAACTATCCTGAAGTCAACTATTTATTATTGTTACCTGATAGAGAGTCATAGGAATTTAGGACTGGAAAAGACTTAGGAAAACTATGGGTCATCTGGGACCTAAACATTGGAGGTCCAAAGGGGTCAAAACTTTCCCAGAGATTTCAGAGACAGTGATGACCTAGGAATAGAACCCAGTTTTCCTGACCCCACTCTCAACTGTGACCTTAACACTCCTGCTGAAAAACGAAGTCTCAAACTCACTTTGAGTTGGGAACTTGTACAGGTGAGCCTGAACTGAGAAACTGCCACTGTTCTCCTGGGTGGCCTATCCAGAAAAGAGGAACATCTCTCTTTTTCTAAACCACATTTGTTCTAAAGTAGGGACTGACAGTTTATTTCAGGAGTATTTTTCAGGGACTTCCCTGGTACTCCAGTGGTTAAGACTTTGCCTTCCAATGTAGGTGGTGCAGGTTCAAATCCTTGTCGAGGAACTAAGATCCCACACACCTGTGGCCAAAAAGCCAAAACCTAAAACACAAACAATATTGTAATGGATTCAATAAAGACTCTGAAAACGGTTCACATTTAAAAAAAATCTAAGAAAACTCCAAAACAACAGAAAAGCTATTTATCATACCCATTATCATCATTGCAAATAATAAAATATTTGACATTTTACAGGGCTAACATTTTCTAGTACTTTCACACGCACCCTTATTGTTACTGTAGCTTGGAGAGGCAGGTGTTAGTGTCCCCATGTTGCTGGTGAGGCCCAGCGTGTAGTTTCCTGGAAGTCATATAACCAGCAGGTACGAGCTCTCATTAGAACACAGGTCTTTTCAATCCCCAACTCCCTTGGTGCATTCACTTACATTAAAACTTCCATTACTGAGATGACAAATCCTTGTGTAACTCTGGGTGCTTGTTGTTGTTTAGTCACCTAGTGTGTCCAACTCTTTGCAGTTCTAAGCCTGCCAGGCTGCTGTGTCCATCGGATTTCCTAGGCGAGAATACTGGAGTAGGTTGCCATTTCCTTCTCCAACTCTGGAGGAGGCATTTAAATCTGTGGTTAATGTTGAAAAAACCCTTGTATTATTTGATTCCTACTAAGCCGCTTTCTTTGGCCTCTGATTTTTGAAAGTCCTCACCAAAAGACTCGTTCATTGCCTGGGTTTCTGCTTGGAAGGTTCTTATTTCGGGTGTCCGAGGTGTGGTCCTGGACTCCACTGCACTGTGTTTCCACTCGGGGAGGATCCCAGGACCAGATGGCCATAGTCCTGTAGTTCCCAGAAGACACACCTGAGGCACCTGTCTTAGCTTTCATCACATGCGCTTTCCGAATGCTGAAATCTGTGGATTTCTGGAAGTTTCTCTTGCAGTCTCAGGGGCTGATTCTCATGGTGACAAAGGGCTGGTTGGGCCAATTTCCTTAGGGCATGACCTCTGTCTCTGGGGGAATTCTGCACCTACAAATCAAGGCTGGAACAAAGAAGTATTTTTATTCGTGTGTCCCACATTCCCTTTTTTCTTTTGAGCAGTCTCCTGGAGGCCTCGGGATTACCCCTGCGCACCCGCTCCTCGCCTCAAATGTAAACAAATCATAAATTCTGCAGTAAAAGCAGTGCAAAGGTTTTTAAAGACTGTGTTTACAACCTGGCTTGATCTTCTAAAAACCGAATTTTACTCAAGATAGAGAAAAATCCAAGGAAGAAAGAAAAGAGAGAAAGAGAGAGCTTGCATTGCCTAAATCTCTCTTTTCACCTTGCTGTCCTCCAGTCCCGGAGAGAGGCATTCCTGGGACTCAGAGCCCGGCGTTCTCACCTCCCGACATCTGCCACACAGGTTAATGGCAGGTGGGTGGGAAGACTGCCCGCCAAACCTGTTCCTCGTGATTCATGATCAGTTAGTTACATGTTTCAGATCTATGGGATGGCTTCTGTGGATGGGAGAGAATGTTCTGAGCTTCAAACGTTTTTGTTCTCTCAAGAGGTCTGGTCATGGGCTCAACGGCATCCGCAGCAGTGCATGTAGGGTGGCCCTCAGAGATGGCCCTGCCTTGGGGTCCACTGGCCCAAACCTCCAAAAGCCTGCTTTTCCTGCTTCCATTCTTGCAGGAAAGATCTTCAGAGAGACTGGCAAGTTGAGGCTATTAGCAGTCCCTAGGGAAAATAAGAATCCCAAAGACGGGGGAGCCTGGTGGGCTGCCATCTATGGGGTCACACAGAGTCGGACACGACTGAAGTGACTTAGCACCAGCAGCAGCAGCAGCAGCAGGGAAAATAAAGGGCTGAGTCTGGGAATTTGGGGGTGGCTCGATCATTTAGACGATTTGCGGAGGTGTCATCAATTTTTTAAATATTGAGAGAGTTCTCCATGACCACTTTAATCATCTCCCTTGGCAAGAGGATCTAAAGGAACATTTACCTTTCTTTTAGAAACTTTTAATTTTTAAAAATCGGAGTATAATTGCTTTACAGTGTTGTCTTGGTTTGTGCTGTACAACAACGTGAATCAGCTATTCTTTTTGTTTTCAATTAGCAACGAGCAACAATGAGCACTGGGTCTGCCGACTTTGCCCCCTCCTCAGACTTCTTCCCCATTAATCCCAGCCAGCCCGACCCTTCAGTCACTCCACCCTGGTGGGCTACAGTCCATAGTGTTGCATAGAGTCGGGCACGACTGAAGCGACTTAGCATGCAGGAAAAAAAGGGCTTGCTCTAAAAAACAATTTTTCAAGGCAAGTTCCTGAGTTTTCTCCTTTCAACCTCATCCTCTACAATATGGAAATCCTGGACCCATGGCTAACTACCTCTGTGGGTTACCAAGATGGAATCTGAGGGGCTCACAGTCAAAAGAAAACCTGACTAGTCAATGTTGGTCAATATGGAAACACCATCATAAGGCCAGCAAATGTCAGAAGCAGACATTTTATTTGAGATGTCATAAATTTCAGGGTGTAATAGAAGGACTGTGACTGATGAGTACCTGTTTCAGAAGTGGATGGAGGTAATTTTGCTGCACACATTCTGCCAAGGATGGGGTAAATAAATAACATTCAGCAAGTTATGCATTTGTTGAAACAGTGGGCGTCTCCCCGGGTATCGGAATCATAAATGTGCCTGGAGTTCCTTTTATCCCATCTTCTGCATAGAACAATCCTGATGTCTAACTGCAACAGTTTGGGGATTGTTTCAGAGCACAAACTGTACTTTAAACAGGACCTGTTAAGCAACAAACTCGGATGAAAGTTTAGCTTGCAGGAATCAGAACCTCCCTGATGCATGGTGTAAATCCAAAATGATAGTGAGTTTTCTTAGGTGGTCCCCCCAGTTTGCACAACCACCTGTGAATCCCCATTATACACATGAGAAGACTGAGGTTCACAAGGTAGCTACTGTGCCCGGGTGAAAGTGTTAGTTGCTCAGTCATGTCCAGCTCTTTGGGACACCATGGACTGTAGCTGGCCAGGCTTCTGTCCATGGGATTCTCCAGGCAAGAATACTGGAGTGGGTTGCCTTTCCCTTCTCCAGGGGATCTTCCTGACCCAGGGATTGAACTGGGTCTCCTGCATTGCAGGCAGATTCTTTACGGTCTGAGCTGCCAGGGAAGCCCCTAATGTACCCGGGAGTGGACCTGCAAGTCTGCACACAGGGCCCTCTGACAACAGACCTCTTGCTTGTCTTACTTTTACAATATGAATACAGAGTTGGGTTTGGCAGCGAGGGAGCCAGTTGGAGTCATATTCCAGATATTTTCCGAGCCATCTATTTTGTTTTTTCCTTTGCCATCTGGCTTAAAATTTTTGATGTTGTTGTTGAAGATTGTGTTATCGTCGCTTTACAATAGTGTGTTAGTTTCAGGTGTACAGTAAAATGACCTAGTTATATATACATATATATGGTTTCCCTGGTGGCTCAGCTGGCAAAGAATCTGCCTGCAATGCAGGAGACCTGCGTTTGATCCCTGGGTTGGGAAGATCCCTTGGAGAAGGGAAAGGCTACCCACTCCGGTATTTGGGCCTGGAGAATTCCATGGACTGTACAGTCCCTGGGTCGCAAAGAGTTGGACACGACTGAGCGATTTTCACTCATACATATATGTGTATAAATCTATATTCTTTTAAAATTCTTCTCCACTGTAGTTTAAGGCAATGGCACCCCACTCCAGTATTCTTCCCTGGAAAACCCCATGGATAGAGGAGCCTGGTAGGCTGCAGTCCATGGGGTCGCTAAGAGTCAGACACGACTGAATGACTTCACCTTCACTTTCATGCATTGGAGAAGGAAATGGCAACCCACTCCAGTATTCTTGCCTGGAGAATCCCAGGGATGGGAGAGCCTGGTGGGCTGCCGTCTATGGGGTTGCACAGAGTCGGACACGATTGAAGCAACTTAGCAGCAGCAGCAGTGAATATATTTCCTTGTGCTATGACAGAAAGTGAAGAGGAACTAAAGAGCCTCTTGATGAAAGTGAAAGAAGAGAGTGAAAAAGTTGGCTTAAAGCTCGACAATCAGAAAACTAAGATCATGGCATCTGGTCCCATCACGTCATGGCAAATAGATGGGGAAACAGTGGAAACAGTGGCTGACTTTATTTTTCTGGGCTCCAAAATCACTGTGGTTGGTGATTGCAGCCATGAAATTAAAAGACACTTCCTCCTTGGAAGGAAAGTTATGACCAACTTAGACAGCATATTTAAAAGCAGAGACATTACTTTGCCAACAAAGTTCTGTCTAATCAAGGCTGTGGTTTTTCCAGTAGTCATGTATGGATGTGAGAGTTGGACTGTAAGGAAAGCTGAGCGCTGAAGAATTGAACTGTGGTGTTGGAGAAGACTCTTGAGAGTCTCTTGGACTGCAAGGAGATCCAACCAGTCCATCCTAAAGGAGATCAGTCCTGGGTATTTATTGGAGGGACTGATGTTGAAGCTGAAACTCCAATACTTTCACCACCTGATGCGGAGAGCTGACCCATTTGAAAAGACCCTGATGCTGGGAAAGATTGAGGGCAGGAGGAGAAGGGGACGACAGAGGATGAGATGGTTGGATGGCATCACTGAGTCGAAGGACATGGGTTTGGGTGGACTCCGGGAGTTGGTGATGGACAGGGAGGCCTGGTGTGCTGTGCGGTTCATGGGGTCGCAAAGAGTTGGACACGACTGAGCGACTGAACTGAACTAAACTGATACAGTAAACCCTTGTTTGTCTGTTTTATATATGGTAGTGTGCATCTCTTAATCTCATACTCCCAATTTATCCTTCTTCCCCCTCCCCCTCCTTTCTCTGTTGGTAACCATTACTTTGTTTTCTATATATGGGAGTCTGTTTCTCTTTTGTAAATCTGTTAATTTGAACTCTTCTTTAGATTCCACATGTGAGTGATATAATAGTTGACTTTCTCTGTCTAATTTACTTCATGTAGTATGATAATCTCCAGGTCCATCCATGTTGCTATAAATGGAAAGTTTCATATTTTTTTATGGCTAATATTCTATTGTATATATGTACCATATCTTCTTTATCCATTCATCTCTTGATGGAGACTTAGGTTGCTTGCGTATCTTGGCTATTGTAAATAGTGCTGCTTTAAACATCTGGGGGGCAAGCATCTTTTCAAATTATAGGTTTCTCTGAATATTTTCCCCAGAGTGGGATTGTTGGATCATATGTTAACTCTACTTTTAATTTTTTTCAGGAACCTCCATACTGTTCTCCATAGTGGCTGTACCAAATTTTATTCCCACCAAGAGTATAGGAGGGTTCCCTTTTCTCCATACCCAGCACTTATTATTTGTAGACAAACAACTTATTTTAAAAGGAACAAGGTGGGGAAGGCCGTATATTGCTTTATTGCTTTCTTCGCTTCACCACTCATTTCGTTTTTTTTTTTTTTCTTTCTTCATGCCACTTCTTCTCTTGGTCACCTCAAGTCCTGCCTAGATCCTATATTTTTAAAAATAATGTACTTTAAAATAATTTTAAACTCTATAGAAGTTGTAAGAATGGTACAAAAAACCTTATATCTTTTTCAGATTCCCTGATGATTAATATTTTATATGTGCAGGCCCTTTGTCTTGCTGTCTCTCTCTCCATGTAGTTTATTTACACATAATGTACATAGATAAATGATTTCTGTGAAGTCATTTTCTGAGCCACTGGAGAATGGCTCGTAGCCTTACTGCTCCATCACCCCTCATGTATTTCCCCACAGCAAGGACAGTCCTGTACAACCAGCATACAGTGCCATCCAAGTCACTTACGTGCTTTATCATTTCATCCGTAGACTTCATTCTCATTTTGCCAACTGTCCCAACGATGTCACTTTTTTTCTTGTCCTACATATGTTTCAAGGCCCTGTGATGCATTTAGTGGTCACATGTCTCCAATGTCTTGTGGCTCTTAAAAAATATTTTGTTTTATTTGTTTATTATCTGGCTGTGCCAGGTCTTAGTTGCAGCATGCGGGATCTTTGGTTGTGGCATGAGAGATCTCTTTCCCTGACTAGGGATCAAACCCAGGCCCTCAGCATTGGGAGTGTGGACTCTTAGCCACTGGACTGCCAGGGAAGACCCTCTAGTGTCTTGATCTGGAATGGCTCTTCAGTCTTTCCCTCTCTTTCAGGACCTTCAGTGGAAAGTGTATTGGTCTTTCGTTCTGCAGGGTGAGTCTGCCCTGGGTCTGTCTGATACCTTCTCCTGTCCAGACTCTCCATGTATTCTCAGCAGGAATCCTACAGAAACGATGCTGTGCACTGAGCAGTTGTCAGCTGTCTCACCATGAGAGACGTTTCTCAACCCCAAGTTTCCATTTTCTCTTCGTAACTGAGGAGGATATTGTGAGGAGACCACATCAGTACCCTGTTCCCACCAGCCCAGGTCTCCACCAATGACTTCCTTCTGGTCAACCACCTCTATGGTGGTTCTCCAATAATGGTTCTCTATTTCTATCATCCCTTCTGCCTTCCACTGACATTCCCTTGTAAGCAGAACTTTCCCTCCTCCATTTATTTGCTTGTTATTTTTATATATATATATATACATATGTACATAATATATATATTATATATGTGTGTGTGTATACGCTGCTGCTGCCAAGTCGTTTCAGTTGTGTCTGACTCTTTGTGACCCTATGGACCGTAGCCTGCCAGGATCTTCTGTCCATGGGATTCTCGAGGCAAGAATCCTGGAGTGGGTTGCCGTGCCCTCCTTCAGGAAATCTTCCTGACCCAGGGATCAAACCTGCATCTCTCACATCTCCTGCATTGGCTGGCAGGTTCTTTACCCCTAGCACCACCTGGGAAGCCCACACAATATAAAATATTCACAGTTATAGTATATGAGATAGGTAATATTGACAGTTATATGAATGGATACATAAATTCCAATGATTTAATGGGCTTTTTGAAGTGGAAGTGCAATTGACATACAATATTATGTTAGTTTCACATATATAACATAGTAATTCAACATTTGTATACACTGTGAAACGATCACCACAATAAGTCTGGTTACCATCTGCCACCATACAAAGTTAATACAATATTATTGGCTGTATTCCATGCTGTGCATTACATCGCATGACTTATTTATTTTATAACTGGAAGTTTGTACCCTTGATCCCTTTCACCCTTTTCTAATCCCACCTACCCTGCTACCCCTCCCCTCTGGTGACCACCAATCTGTTCTCTGTAACTACGAGTGTGCGTTTTTTCTTTGCATGCTTGTTTGTTTTTTTGGATTCCACGTATATGTGAAATCATGTGTTATTTGTCTTCCTCTGACATTTTGTTTAGCATAATGCCCTCACGGTCCATCAAGGTTGTCTCACATGGCAAGATTTCATTCTCTCTCTTTTTTGGCTGTACTGAGAGGCTTATGGGATCTTAGCTTCCCGAGCAGGGATTGAAACCCCACCCTCTGCACTGGGAGCTTGGAGTCTTAACCACGGGACCACCAGGGCAGTCCTCTTGGGAAGAATTTTGCACAGTATCTTTGTGGGACTCTTTCTTATGACCCATAATGTATTGAGTTTGGTTTTATAAAGTAGATACCATTTCCTGACAACCGGAAAATCTCAGCATTCACTTTTCCCCCGAACTTTTTATATGTGTACAAAAAGCGTTTCTATAAAAATTCTCACCTGGCCTCTTTAGGAGGACAGAGGGTAAGAAGTTAAAACTCACATATCACTAGGGAAAAAGTGGAAGTTGTCAAGTTATAAAGTTGAAATCAGAACAACCATGGGACCCCAGATATATTTTCTATCCAGGCCTTTTCAGAAGAGTCAGGGCAGGGTTTGGTGCGGGGGAAAGGGGTGATGGAAATCTGTGATCTTAAGGCTGGTTTTTAAAATCCCCCAACCCCCAACAATACTACTTTGTTATTATTTAGTTGATAAGTTCGAGTCTAACTCTTGGCGACCCCATAGACTGTAGCCCACCAGGCTCCTCTGTCCATGGGATTTCCCAGGCAAGAATACTGAAGTGGGTTGCCATTTCCTTCTCCAGGGGATCTTCTGGACCCAGGGATTGAATCCATGTCTTTTATGTCTCTTACATTGGCAGGTGGATTCTTTACCACTGCCGCCACCTGGGAAGCAGGTAAAGGAGCAGGAGTGGGACAAGGAAACTGGGTCCTCAGGCTGGGGTGTGGTTCAGGAGGAGTTCCCCAAGGGTAGCTTTAGCCCAACTCTGCTGAAGATTCCTGGACTGTGAGCTACCCTCTTTCAGAAAACAAGGATCATGGCATCCGGTCCCATGACTTCATGGCAAATAGATGGAGAAACAGTGGAAACAGTGTCAGACTTTATTTTTAGGGGCTCCCAAATCACTGCAGATGGTGACTGCAGCCATGAAATTAAAAGATGCTTACTCCTTGGAAGGAAAGTTATGACCAACCTAGATAGCATATTAAAAAGCAGAGATATTACTTTGCCAACAAAGGTCCGTCTAGTCAAGGCTATGGTTTTTCCAGTGGTCATGTATGGATGTGAGAGTTGGACTGTGAAGAAAGCTGAGTGCTGAAGAATTGATGCTTTTGAACTGTGGTGTTGGAGAAGACTGTTGAGAGTCCCTTGGACTGCAAGGAGATCCAACCAGTCCATCCTAAAGGAAATTAGTCCTGAATATTCATTGGAGGGACTGATGTTGAAGCTGAAACTCCAATACTTTGGCCACCTGATGTGAAGAGGTGACACGTTTGAAAAGACCCTGATGCTGGAAAAGATCGAAGGCGGGAAGAGAAGGGGACGACAGAGGATGAGATGGCTGGATGGCATCACGGACTCAATGGACATGAGTTTGAGTAAGCTCCGGGAGTTGGTGATGGACAGGGAGGCCTGGAGTGCTGGAGTCCATGGGGTCACAAAGAGTTGGATGCAACTGAGCGACTGAATTGAATTGAACAGACTGAGGTACCCTCAGAATGGTCCCATCACCTGTCCTTCACTGGGCAGAGCTGCCCTGGGGGCAGGATTCCCAAACCATCTGGCTCCCTGCCCTTTGCATTAAGTGATTCCAGTAACTTGAGGGTGGTCCTCCAGGGAAGGGCCTGAGGGCGCTGGTGTGGGATTGAAGGCATCTTGAGGTGGGAGTGGGGAGGGAGGGAGTGGTGAGCATTAATGTCTCTGCCCCTAGACAACCCCTTCCCCTGATTGGGCCTGAGGCATCCCAAGGAGCCAGGCTACCCATCCTCTCCCCCAGGGTTCAGATTTCTCCCCCAGGGACAGGAAGGATGTGAAAAGGTCCTGGGGCATCTGACCTGGTTCCCTCCTCTCTGCCAGGATGAACCACAGAAACCAGACTCCTGTCCTGCCAGCCCACTCCTCTTCCATCTCCCAAGCCCAAGGTTCTGCTCACGGTAATTATTATCAGCAAATATGAGTCACGGAATTCTCAATCGGAGAAGCATCATCTCTCTCAAGATGTACACAAGAAACTCTAGTCTGTATAACGGAAGGACTCTAGTGAGGAAGAATAGGGCTGTCCAGGATGGTGGCTGGAGAAAGAAGGCGGTGCTGAGACTTAGGCTGGTCTTGATGGTGGGTTTTGGATGGTAGAATAGAGGGGCAGCAGTTGGGCTGATACAGGTAGAGTGAGGTATTCATGGTGAACCATGAACCACCCTGTTAGTCCGTGGCACCCAGTGAGGCAAGGAAAGAAGAGGTGTGTGTCGGGGGGGACCAGTGAAGAGGCTGAGCGGCAGCTGACCACCCCTAACCCCCATCCAGGGTCAGGGTGGATGCAGGGGGAACAGAAGGGACTTTCTTCTAGGACTCCTGAAAGCTTTGACCAATTCTTTTTTGCTTTTTGACTGCACCATACAGTATGTGCGATCTCAGTTCCCTGAACAGGAACTGAACCCAGACCTCTGCAGTGGAAGCTCAGGGTCCTAACCACTGGACCACTAAGGAAGTCCCTGGCTGATTCTTCAGCAATTATTTTAAACATCTAGACAAGTTGTGAACTTACATATGAAACTGTGACTTTGTCCAGAGTAGGGGAATTTTGACAGAAGGTACATTCTACCCACTCTCCATGCTTTTAAAGTAGCCTTCAATATCAGTGATCCTGGCACATTTAAGAGACAAATGAAAGTGTGAATTGTCAGTCTCTGCACATGGAGTCACTCAACAAACCATTCTTGAATCATTAGAGTAATTTGCTTAGAGCACATGTGGTAGTTGATTTGAGTCTTAGTTCCATATTGTTTAATGCAGTGTGCAGCCTCTAGGCTGAGTCTCAAAGACAGCGGTGCTAAGCACACAGGAGAGGTGTTGTGTTTTGGTCTTTTGAGGAAGCGTTTTCCTGAGTGCCAAAGAGCACCAGCTCCTGCAAAAACACAAGGCTCTAGAATATTCTAGATTGTGTGCATGTCTTGAGGGAAATATTAAAAAGCAGAGACATTACTTTGCCTGCAAAGGTCTATCTAGTCAAAGTTATGGTTTTTCTAGTAGTCATGTATGGATGTGAAAGTTGGACCATAAAGAAGGGTGTATGCCAAAGAATTGATGCTTTTGAACTGTGGTGTTGGAGAAGACTCTTGAGAGTCCCTTGGATAGCAAGGAGATGAAACCAGTCAATCCTAAAGGAAATCAGCCCTGAATATTATTTGGAAGGACTGATGCTGAAGCTGAAACTCCAGTACTTTGCCACCTGATGTGAACAGCTGACTCAGAAAAGATCCTGACGCTGGGAAAGACTGAAGGCAGGAGAAGAGGGGGACGACAGAGGATGAAATGGCTGGATGGCATCACCAACTCAATGGACATGAGATTGAGCAAGCTTCGGGAGATGGTAAAGGGCAGGGAAGACCGGTGTGCTGCAGTCCACGGGATCACAGAGAATCAGACACGACTGAGCAACTGAACAACAACAACATGAGGCACAGAATTACAAACTATGCAGATTATATATCATGGAAGGAAATTTCCCCATTGATGCGTCCCTTAGCCTCTCATTTTCCCTCCCCAGGGGGAACCGTTGTGCCAGTTCCACACAGAGCCTTTCAGAGACTCCCTGCATATTTGTGTCAAATTTCCCACTCAAATGGTTTCAAAATATATGCACTATGTTGTCCCTGGTGATGAGTGATTCATGGTATAGTGCTATTTCACTTTTAAAATTTATATATTTAATTACTAAGCAATCACAGGTAATAAAACCTTTAAATAATATAAAAATATACAGAATAAAAAGTGAAGGCCTCTTACCATTCCCTTCCCATGACTTTTTAAACAAAAAGTCTTCACATATACACAGATGCATATATAGATAGACACATATGCTGAGTATTTTTTAAAACATAAATGGTTTATACTGTATATATTTTGTGTGACTTTTCTCGTATATATGTTTATTTCTATAGATATCTTAATAAAGCTACCTTATGCTTTTAATTTCATTTTTATTAATAAAAAGATACTAACCTTTTGGAGTAGATGATATATGTAAAATTAAAAAGATATGAACAAGTGTTGAAGCGACAAAGAAGTCTCCACCTACCTCTGGGCCCACCCATCTTTTTCTCTTTCCGCACACGACCACTGTGACTGTTTATACCGTGTCATTCCAGAGAAAGTCCATGCGTTTTCAAACATATGTTTAAAAATCTTCATGCATACAGATAACAGTGTGCTGTTCAGACTCTTCAGTTCCCAGTGTTAGTCTTCTTCATACAAAGTAGATTGTAGACATTTTCGCATGCATATGTATACAGATGTTTCCTTCTTTTAAGAGCCACACAGTGCTGTACAGGGATGTTCTGCAATTTGTTTAATCTGGTCAGTAGTCCTGTGCCTGTTCAGAGGGTACCTGTTGGGTAAATTCCTAGAATACAAGGCTGTTTGCTTCCCCTGCTCCTCCGTGTCTCCTTTATCAGTCTGTTCACTCTTGTTCTCATTCACTCGCTTGTTTATTTACCAATTCTTTCAACCCCAAAGCCTGTGTTTTGCTGCTTATCACTTCAAGTTCTTGCCTACTTTGCGCCAGCATTCTGTATTTACACGTGATGTTATTTTGCAAACAAACATTTGTTCAGCAATAGTTAATGGCCTTTGTATGGATTCCCTGTTTTGTACTCCGACCACCTGTAAGCTCCCAATCAGCTGAGAGGTCCTAAACTCTCCAGGGAAGAATGTACCTTAGTGTCTCTGAGTCCGGGGGCCTCTAGGGAGCCTGTTTTCCCATCCCACCCAACCCCCATCCCCTGGCCTGTCCTGCGAAGGAGTTTGCCAGTGGCTGGGAAGCCAGAGGATTTTATTCCAAGTGCCAGATGAGTAGGAGAGAGGTCTCATGCCAGCCAGCCGGTAGGTAAGTATTAGTCACACTGGGGCACAAACATGTTTCTAAAGTCACATCTAGCCAGCTGTGGCCAGCGGTGTCCCAGGGCTGGCTGCCTACAGACACCTCTGAGCCACATTAAGAAAGAGTTCCCATTTGTTGCGGCAACAAAGCCATCTGCTGGGAATTAGACAGTGGAACTCAGGGGATGAGGGGGTGGCCGCAGGGACTGAGCGAGAGGCTGAGCCACGCCCTGCACAAACAATTCCTTTAAGTCTCCTCCAGATGGGAGTTGGCACCGGGAAAGGAGGTGAGTTGGAGGAAAGGGAGGCAGCTCTCCAAACCCTCACCATTTATTCAGTGAAAGAGGGAACCTTTGATTGATGGTCCTGATGATGGAGACAGGCATCCCTCAGTGGGAAAAGGTGGGGTGGCGATATCGCAAGGCCCCTACGTCTTTTCTCTTACATGAGAGACGGAAGAGCATTTTCTAACAAGTTGGTTCCAGTGCTCACCTCAGAAAAAAAACTAGCTCAGAAGTCCTGTGCATTTTCTGCACTATTTGGGCTTCAGATGGTGAAGGATCTGCCCGTAATGCAGGAGACCTGGGTTCAATCCCTGGGTAGGGAAGATCCCCTGAAGAAGGGAATGGCAACCCACTCAGTATGCTAGCCTGGAGAATTCCATGGACAGAGGCGGGTTACAGTCCATGGGATCCCAAAGAGTCGGATATGACTAACACTTCTACACTTTTATTTCTCACCAAGACCCTGGACTTCCTGGTCAAAGAGCTGATTTCTATCTACAGTCAAGGACTGCTTTACAAGTATTTCTTTCCTAAGTTTGGATGTGATTTTTACATTCAGATCTCAGAGTATCTTCTTTATTTTTTTAATTTCTAGTCTTTAGGAAGTGAATAGTAATTCCCTCCAAAATAGGTTATTTCCTTAAGATAAACTCCCAGAAGTGGATAAATATTTTCAAAGCACTTATCAAATAAAGGAAGACTTGTCCATGGTTCTTTCCTTTTTCAAATTTGCCTCCTTAATTCCCTCCTGATCTTTTTTTTTTTTCCCAAATTAATCAACTTATTTGGCTGCACAGGGTCTTAATTGCAGCATTCAGAATCTGGTTCCCTGACCAGGAATCGAACACAGGTCCCATGGATTGGGAGCATGATGTTCATTGTTCTTAGTCTTTCACTCATTCACTGATTATTTGACTTAATAGGTCATTAAGTGAACATTCTTTAGTGCTTATTATATGCCAGGCAAAACACTCTCTGTGTCTGCTCTTACTTCCGCTCACAATAATTCCTCTCGAATGAGGGCTCCATATGGATACATCCTTTGTCCCTTGTTGGCTGTTTTGTCTTAAGTACCTAAAATTGTGTCTGCCACATACAGATTTGTTGGGGGAAAAAAAAAAAAAAAACAGGAGAAGGTAGGTAATATTATGATGTCCCTTTACAGATAATGAAACTGAGCCTTAGATGGGTTAAAGAATTTGCTTGAGGATTCAGAACTCATACCAAGCAGAGCAAGGATTTAATTTCGTGTGACTCCAAAGTCCTTAAGATGACCTCTGTTTCCTAAAGCGCTTACAATTTAGGGAAGGAGATGTTATGTGTTCAAATAACTCTCAAACAAAGCAGAGGAAATGAGTAAAGGTAGGAAGGAGCAAGGTGTTGTGGGATCATAAATAAAGGATTTTTTTTTTTGGTGGGGGAACCCAGGAGGGCCTCCAGGAGGAAGTGGCATTTGGATCTGGACCTCGAGGGATGAACTTCTATATTTGATCTCACATGTTCGTTGCTGGCAAAGTAAATTTGGACTAAGCTGTGATTTAATGGGGAAAAAAATACAGGCCTGTTTCAGATTGCTTATTTATAATAAGACTTCTTTAGTGCCGATTCCTGCCTGAGACCCTTCTGTCCCTGGCTGTGATGGTATCTTGTCTCTGTGGGTTGGATGGAAAGCATGCTGTCAGTGTTGCTGTCTGAAAGGTATTCCTAAATTGCTCTGTATAGTGTTCTAAATCATGGGACTTGTAGCTCCTTTTCAGAAATTACTACTTGGATTAAACATATTTACTTGGCTGATGACTGTAAAAATCCTCATTTCTTACTAATGGTGGAAAACTGCTTGGACAGTTGACTTACCCCCTCACCCTATCCCGCCCCATCCTTCGTAACTGGAAGGGGACAGTGAATACTCTTTGCTTTTGATCAAGACATGTCTCCTGGCAGGAGAACGGAAGGATGTGTAGGAGGGAATGTCTCCGATAGTAACAATAACAAGAGTAATGAGTAAAAGTTCTCAACAGGATCTTGGGCAACTAAGTTACCCAGGCGTTTATACATGTTTACAGTGTGAGTGTTTTTTTTCTCCAGCTAACAATGGTTCCTAAATGTCTTCCTTCCCTGGGCCCCCTCCCAAGCATGTGAATGGTCCTGTTTGAACTATAGAGAAGCAGCTTTCAAAACCAGACTTTTTTTTGGTTCCTGCTTGTTTTTGGCATAAAGCTGAGTGGGGTGCCCACTGGCCTTTGGTCATGGAGGGCAATGCACTCAGGGAGCCTGGGTCCTGGCTCCAGGGCTGAGAGCATCACGTGCCCTTTTGAGCCGCCAGCAACTCTTTAGCCAGTGCCACTGCTTGTCCAATGAGAAACCGTTTCCTTCATTTCCCTCCCCTCTCAGCTCTAAGATAATCAGAGTTGTGATACTTCTGTATAAGAAACAAAATGTGACTTGAGCTACAATGAACTGACTTCCTACATACCCCCCTGTGCCACCTCTTGGGTGACTTCAGAGGAAACAAGATTTCCTCCTCCCTGGCTCTGCTGGACAGAGTCTCGACCTCCAGCTCGGGTCAGCCCAGGCTGAGCTGCGAGGCCGCAGGAAGTTTCTCTCATCCTCTCTCATCCTCCGCACCCCCTTCACATCCTGGTAACAGGAGGATGAGCAGGAAGCAGAGAGTGTCAGGGCAAAGTCTTTCAAGCTCACAGTGGGTTCAGGCAGCGCGGGGGCCTCTAGGAAAACAATACAGAACTTTCCGAATGGTCCTGCTAATGGCTCTCTACAAAGCCTTTACACGGTTGTGCTAGAAACTGTGAGTCACCAAGACGCTGGGTTGTTTATTTATTTATTTCATTTTGTTAAAAAAAAAAAAAAAAGAAAAGTGAACTTCGAATGTTGCTCTCAGCTACTCTTTCTGGTTGCTTGGGAGAGCTTTGTGGTGGGCGGGACTGGCCACTATAGGCCTCTTGTAGGAGGGACAGCCCGTGGCAGCCCCTCTGCTCAGGGTAGGATATGGGTCAGCTCACAGTGATGCTTTAAATTTGGGAAAATGCTGGGATTTATCTGGTGGTTCAGTGGTTAAGACTCTGTACTCCCAGTGCAGGGGGCTCAGGGTTGATTTCTGGTCAAGGAACTGGGTCCCACATACTGCAACTAAAGATCCCACGTGCCACAAGTGAGACCCAGTGCAGCCAAATGAAGAAATATATTTTTTTTAAGTTGGGAAAATGCTCTTGCCTACAGGTGCCAGCAGCTGGCTTGTTCTGAACCTTTGGACAATCCATTACTTTCCCACATGACAGTGTCTGGTTCGTAGCATGAAGGGGCTGGAATGTTTAAGATATGAGGTTTCTCTGAGTCAGTGAGACCCACACGGAGATCCTCTGGACCTCCTGGGAGCAATGAACCTCAGGTGCCCCTCAAGTCCCCTTTTTGGGGACACGTCCTTCCCTTCCTGTTGGGACTTGGCCTTGGAAGATTGTTTAGCAAATCTCCACTCCCTTGGTGTAAGACATGGTCTGGCATTTTAAATTTCATACGGTAGTTTTCCAGAGTCTTTTTTGACTTATTTTTAAAATTTAATCTTATTTTTGGCTGTGCTGGGTCTTTGTTGCCCGTGGCTTTCTCTAGTTGTGGTGACTGGGGGCTACTCTTCCTTGTGGTGCAAGGGCTTCCCACTGTGATAGCTTCTCTAGTTGCAGCTCATGGGCTCTCGGGTGCCCCAGCTTCAATAGTCATGGCACATGAGCTCAGTCCTGGTGGCTCCCGGGCTGTAGGGCACAGGCCCGGTAGTTGTGGTTCGCAGGCTTAGTTGCTCTGTGGCATATGGGATCTTCCTAGACCAGGGGTTCAACTCGTGTCCCCCACATTGACAGGTGGATCCTTAACTGCTGGACCATGAGGGAAGTCCTAGAGTCTTTATTTTTTTTTTTTAAATAAAAGTGATTAATTTTTTTTTTCTTTTAGCGTAGGATTACAAGCCACACTCAAACATGGCACCTGCTCATAAAACCTTTGCTTTTTCACCAACTGCTCTTATTTAAGCACTCGTCATTACTGTTACTCCACTTACTGAACAAAGCCAAGATGCAAAGTAACCCAGAATGCTTCTCCCTGGCCTCTGCGCACTGTCCATCCCTTTTCTTCTTTAGCTGTTGTGGGAGTGATAGGAAAAGGGAGGTCTGCTTTTTAGGAGGTTGGCATTTACCAAAAATAACATTTTCCCTGACTCATTTCCAGATACTGCCCATTCATTACGTTTGAATGTAAATATATTTGAAAGCAGTCTTGTCCTAAGGCACTCCCCATCTCCCACGATTAGAGACCTCAGGGCATCATCCCTTTGACTCCTGGGAGATTGGCATTCGGAAGCTCCAGGCAAGATGCAGAAACCAACTCCTGATTCCAAGCTAAAGGCAATGATACATGGCAGAGTTACTTCTACACAGGGCCACTCTAAACTGAGAAAATACAGGAGACGACAGAGAGAGACATGGTCAAACTGGAGGTGAAAGGGATCTTCTGGGAGTTATCTTTCTCATTTGCTAGTGAAGCCCTTTTATTCCTTGTTCTGTGCGAGATGGCTTGTGACAAGCGTCTGGCACTAAACGGGTCCTCAGTTAATGTGAGCATCCTTCCCTGTTCCCACTCCTTTCCATTTCCCAGTAATATGTGGCTGCAGCTGCTCAGGGCTGCCATCCTAAAAGGCCAAGGAGCAGGGCTGCGGTGTGTGGGTGGAGGAGGGAGATCAGGAGACCTGTATCTGCTGGTGGAGAGCCCTTCTCTCCAGAATAAAATTGTACAAATGAAATGGTGAGTTCTCAGCAGATGCCTAGGGCAGCCTTCAAGGAAGAAGGGGCAGCCTGAGTGATGTGTTTGAAGGACATGAGTGGACACGTTCAGTGGACGTGAATTTGAGCAAACTCCGCGAGATGGTGAAGGACAGGGAAGACTGGTATGCTGCGTTCCATGGGATTGCAAAGAGTTGGGCATGACCGAGTGACTGAGCGCACACACACACTCCAATACAAAGTAAAATCCTTTTAAGAAGTACCCAAGGAAAAAGGGGGGGCTTTGAAAAAATCACAGAAGAGTTAGCTGTGGAATCTACCTAACCAAGGAGGATGAGAGATAGGCCAGCCCTGGTAGTCTTGGTTCTCTTACACACCACCCCATCTTGGGTTTACCGGCACGTCCTTGTGAATTCACGTGTCCTTCCATTGCTGTTCAGTCACCCAGTCGTGTCCGACTCTTTTTGACCCCATGGACTGCAGCATGCCAGGCTTCCCTGTCCTTCACCAGCTCCTGGAGTTTGCTCAGATTCATGTCCATTGAGTTGGTGATGCCACCCAACCGTCTCCTCTGTCACCCTTTTCTCCTCTTGCTTCCCTTGCTGCCTTGTATTTAGACTGAGGCCCAGCTGCAGGAGCAGGTTGCTTTTGAGAGGTGTGCAGCTTTCCACCTTTACTGCTTTTCTGCTGTTCTCATGGTTTATTACATCAGCTGGTTTCTCTATTTATGGGAGTTTCTCCTTTCTTTTTCTTGGCTGCAAAGTACACAGCCTGTGGGATTTTAGTTCCCTGACCAGGGATTGAACCCAAGCCCTCAGCAGTAAGAACATGGAGTCCCAACTTCTGGACCACCAGGGAATTCCCTCTCTCTGTATTCAGGGAGGTTATACTCTGGTGAGGTCTCCAGATCTCTGAGGAGCCTGCCCCTTGGCAGTGTGGCTGGTAACTATTCTGGCAGGAGCCACCCTGGCAATTCAGCCTCCCCGGCCTCCCTGGGGTTCAACCTGGATGCTGCCTCCAGGGATCCTCCACTGACTTTGGAGGCAGTGATTTCTCTGGTAGCCTCTTTACAGTCTTAGGAAAAGGCTGCTCACCCTGTCTTATGGTTTTGAATGTGAAGCAGCTGCTTCCAGGAAATATGTGGTCAGAATACATTCTGTCTTCTGGATCAGAACACAGATTTGTTGAGAACCAACCCAGAGGCAGGCACTCTACTAGGCTCCCAGGGTCCAGAGAAGAAAGACAGTCCTTGCTTCGACGAGCTTTCAGTCTTGGGGTTAAACACAAACATGTCATTTCAAGACAACTTGCTGAATTGAGGGGTGAAGCAGGGGAATTCCCCTGGAAGTCCCTCAGACCGTTTGGCTCAGACAAACCTAATGCCTGTGTCCAGCCTGTTTGGCTCCTCTTCTGAGTGGATGGTGCCCAGACAGACAGAACAGAATGTCCAGGGACAGACGCAAGCACAGCCCCATGGAGGGACACTTAGCTGAGCCCTGGGATGTGGGAGGGGAGATGCCTTAGAATCTGGGTTTCTTATGGATGACTTGAAGAGGAGGCTGAGTTGGTGAGGGAGGAGAAAAGGGGTATATCTGGCAGTGGCATCCGCTGAGGAGAATGAGCGCAAGTGTGAAAAGGCAAGGCGTGTTCTTGTGTCCCCCGATGGGCAAGTCCATGGGGGTGGGGAGGTCAGGGGGGCAAAGGGTCCTGATAATCATGGGCAAGCTTGAGAGGGACCTGGTCAGGTTTTTCAAAAAGTATATCCAGTGGCTAAGAGGAAGATGGAATTGAGGGAGGTGAGGTTGGAGAAAGAAGTTTCATTAGGGACTTCATGGAACTGAGGGTATCAGGAAACAGACAGCTCCCTGCTTATGGGGTTTCCCTTCTTTCCCTCTTTATCCCATTTCCCTCTTCATTCCCAGCTTTGAGGGGAGTGACTGAAAGGCCATTCTTTTCCTCCTCCTTTTTTTTACTTTTTATTTTGAAATGATTTTAAACTCACAAGATAGCTTCCCTGGTAGCTCAGCTGGTAAAGAATCCTCTTGCAATGCGGGAGACCTGAGTTAGATCCCTGGGTTGGGAAGATCCCCTGGAGAAGGGAATGGCTACCCACTCCAGTATTTTGACCTGGAAAATTTCATGGGGGTCGCAGAGTTGGACACAACTGAGCGACTTTCACTTAAACTTATAAGAACCTTCTTCCAGCTCCCTACAATGGTATCATCGTAAATTCAGGAACATATCAAAATCAGGAAACTGACATTGGTACAAAACTGTTAAGTAGGCTACAGGTTTTATTCAGCTTTCATTGGCTTTTGCATAGTGTGTGTGTGTGTGTGTGTGTGTGTGTGTGTGTGTGTGTGTGTGTGTAGTTCTGTGCAGTCTTATCTCACATGCATATTTGGATGACCACCACTCTAATCAAGACCAATCCCACCAGGGACCTTCTTCTACTGCCCCTTTCTGGCTACTCCCTCCCCCAAATCCCCCTCCCCCACCCACCCTGAAGGCCATTCTAATGAGTTAAGCGAAAGCATTCAAACTGCTGCTGACTCAGAAAGGGAAAAAAAGACCCTTCTTGGCACGTATAAGTCCTTTGAGTTTTTCTTCCTTACTCTGAATAGGTCACGTCCACCTCCCTGGAGAGCATGGGTGTGGGGGGAGACTCTGTACTTGGGACCAGAAGCAGGATTGTTTTTATCCCCCAGAGGGTTCAAAGTCCTGCCAGGTCCTAAGGCTGAGGACAGGGGCTCTTATTTCTTTCTTTGTTTTTTATATTTTGGGGCTCTTCTTGGCAAACTCTGGGAGATAGTGAGGGACAGGAAGGCCTGGGGTGCTGCAGTCCATGGGGTCCCAGAGAGCCGGACATGACTGGCAACTGAACAACAATTTAACTCGAAAGCACCTCTTTTATGAGATTTCTTATGTCCTCAGTAGAGGACAGAATCCAGGCTTAGTTAAAAGTGGATAGGGTGATTTTAAACTTATAATAGGGATGCACAAGAAATAAATATGTGCCTAATATATGTTCATTTTGCAAACTTTAAATATTGTTCTGTAGAAAGGTCCATTTTCCCCTAAATGATGAATGGTTAATTCAATAATGGCCTCTCATCCTCATTCTAGAGTGTATTTGAAGTTCATAAGTATCATTTTTATGCAGACTGACCTCATCACAGGTGCATTTTGGAGATTTTACATACAAAGCATGTATTTCAATATCCACTAGCAGGAGTAGTGAAACAGTGCGATTGTAATTTTGGAGATGTCGTATAATAACAGCTTAGATTCGAGAAACTCTTTTGGTATCATCTGGTATAACTTTTTAATTTATTTTAGAAATTGCTTCTCTAAAGCACTGATCTTCATGGATGCGCAGGCACAGGAGCCCACTGGTTTGCCTGCAGCTGCCCCCTCTGTGTTAGCTTGAATTGTTGGTGTATTTTCCGTTTTGTTTGTTTGTTTTTGAGTCAAAATCTATCATGTGCACTTCGTTTACTTGTTATAGCTTGTCTTTTCAAACTTTTCCACATGTCGTCTTGTTGGAGTTAAAAGCAGTTTTCTGTTTCCGTGAAACCGTCTTCTAGTGTAAACATCTTCACTTCCTTTCATTGGTCCTCACAGGCCCGTTTCCCATACTCCGGGCCATCCCGTCACCACTTCCTCAGGAAGTGCCCTCACTTACCCATGTCACTATTAAAATGTGGCATCCACATTTTGTCTGTTAGCACACAAAGGAAAACAACAGCACATTTTGAGGGACCAAACTATGTAAGCCACAGGTAGGATATTAAATACTTTCAACAGTATTTTGCTTTAGTGATGTAACAGTCTCTGCATTTAATTCTCCCTAAATACCTTGTAAGAAAATCAGTCAAATGAGCACTTCCTCCACAGAATAAGCACGTAAGGTTCGCTTTCATTATTATTACTAGTCTAAAACAATGAACACTATATATTTTAAAAATAGCAAAAAGATCCCCCCCTCAAAACAAAATCTCTAAACAACCACAAAGCCACACATCAAAAGCTATGAATATAGGGAACAGTGAATAACCTAGAACAATAAGGCAGCCTTCCACACTTTTTTTTTTTTTCTATTGAAATATAATTGGGGAATTCCCTGGCGGTCCAGTGGTTAGGACTCTGCATTTTCACTGCTGGAGCCCAGGTTTGACCCCTGGTCGGGACACTAGGTCTGGCAAGCTGGGTGGATTGGCCAAAAATTAAAAAAAAAAAAAAAAAAGTAACCGACATATAACATTGTATAAATTTAAGGTGTACACTGTGCTGAGAGTGAAAGTGGCTCATTCGTGTCTGACTTTAGATGACCCCGTGGACTGTAGCCCACCAAGCTCCTCTGTTCATGGGACTCTCCGGGCAAGAATACTAGAGTGAATTGCCATTCCCTACTCTGGGGGATCTTCCTGACCCAGGAGTTGAACTCTGGTTTCCTGCATTCCAGGCAGATTCTTTACCTCTGAGCAACCAGGGAAGCCCCATACAATGCGCTACTTTGATACATTTGTGTGCTGTAATATGAGTGCCACTGTAGTGAAAATTAGCACCTCTCTGGTGTTACATAATTGTCATTTCTTTTTAGGGGTTGGACTAAGTAAGTTCTAGTCTCAGAAAATTTGCTGATCTTGCCTGTATTCACCGTGCTTTGTGTTAGATCTCTAGGACTTATTTACTACTGATTGCAAGTTTTTTCCCTTAAACAACATCTATCTTGTCTCCACCCCTCCATCCTGTGGGTGACTATCATTTACTCTCAGACTTTTACAAGGTGAGCTTTTTTAAGATTCCATGTACAAGTGAGATCATACAGTGTGTTGTTCTCTGCCTGACTTCTCTCCCTTCCATAGCTCAGTTACCAGAGCAGAGGCCAGAGGCTCCAGTCAGTTACAGACAAGCCTTCCTGACTCTTTAAGGATTCTTTCCTTTCTGAGAGAATAATGGTAAGAATCCATTCATTTTGACATGCGTGAGCAACAATCTTATTTCCTTGCATTCCTGAGATAAAGCCTAATCGAGCAGTGTTTTTTTTTTTTTTTTTTTTTTGTCAAAGAAGAGTAAAGCTCTATCTCTGGGTTTTAGAAATACTTTTTAGGTAGTAACACAAATGTTTTCCTGTTTCATTAAGTGATACTAGATATCAGAAATCATGATGCTGTGTGGCGACGCCAAAAAAAAAAGAAGAAGTTTGGGACTGGTGTGGTGGCTCACTGGCTGGGACTCCATGCTGCCAAAGCAAGGGGCCCAGGTTCGATCCCGGGTAAGAGAACTATTGAGTTGGCCAAAAAGTTTGTTCGGACTTTTCCGTAAGTGAAAAAAACCTGCGAGAACCTTTTGGGCAACCCAATAGATACCATGTACGGCAACTGAGCGTATGTGCTGCAACTAAGACAAATTAAAAAAAATTTACACAGCCAAATTAAAAAAAAAAATGCATGTGGAAGAACTATGGTCCTCTAACTTAAAATCATTCTGACATCTCCTTGCTCTAAAGTCCAGAATCTTTAAGCATAGTTCAAAAGGGCTTGTACGATCTGGTCCTATGCCTGTTACAGCTCTGTTCGTGCATGTACCCTCAATCAGGAATACCAGCTCACCTTTCATCTCCTGGGACCACTGGTCTCCAACACACCTTAGAGCCTTCACACAGGTCTCCCTTTTTTCTTTACCTCAGATCTCAACTGAGATCAGTCCTCAAGGAGACATTTCCAACCTCCCTTTAACCACCCCCTTCCTCCCCCTCCCGCCCCCCACCAGCTAGGGTGATTTTGTTATATATCCTCAAGGAGTCCTATACTTTTTCTTTAAGTAAGTTCACTTAATGATAGAACATATTCACATTTATTTATATGATTGTTAATATTCAGAACTTTGTATTTTATTATTTTAACTTGAGGATATTTGTATTGTATCTCCAGCACCATGTGTGGATTATATCAACTCACTACAGGCTCAAGAATGAACCATGAGGGACTTCCCTGGAGGTTCTGGGGTTAAAACTCCGTGCTTCCACTGCAGGGGGCAAGGATTTGATCTCTGGTCGGGGAACTAAGATCCGCATCATGGCCAAAATAAAGAAGAAACATGGGCTCTCTAAACCCCTCATGGTCTGACTCCTGTCTCTTCTCAGACCTCACCACTGTCCCCCTCACTCACTCTGCTTGAGCCCCACTGGCCTTCTGGGGTCCCGAGGAAGTCTAAACCCGAGCAAGGAGAATTCCATTCCAACTTAGGGCTCATGGGTTTTCTCTTTGGCTCAGTGCTCTGCCTTCTGGCCACACATAAGGCTCTAGGCAGGGGAACATGACTCCACTAGGTGGGGGTCTTCCCCTACTCCAGGCCCTGCCAGGTGACCCTGCCCCCAGGGGCTTTGGGTGGTGGCAGCTCGACCTGTTGAAACCCCAGCGCACCCTTCAAAACCCAGATGGAGGCAGCCTGATGATCTCTGAATCACCTCTGGGTCATTCTTCTCTTTTCTTGAAGAGACGCGTACATATGCAGCCCAGTGGTGCAGTCCTGTGGGATCCACAATGTCCAACAACCTTGCTGCATCTCATCTTTGTTTCTCAATGCTTGGTTTTGGCAGTATTTCTGCTGGTATAATCCCATCTCTTCCTGACTTCCTCTTTCTGTTCATATCCATACTAATCTCCTTATCAAATGGTGAGTGTTTCAGGCACACCCTTAGTGTTTTCTTTAGAACATGTTCTTCTCACTTTTTGATGCAAACTTTTTTTTTTTTTTTTGCAAGGGGGATTAAAAAAACAATTAATTTTAATTGGAGGATAATTACTTTACAATATTGTGATGGTTTTTGCCATATATCAACATGAATCAGCCATATTCATGTATCTCTCCTACCCTGAACCCCCTTCCTACCTCCCTCCCCACCCTATCCCTCTGGGATGTCCCAGAGCACCGGTTTGGGGTGTCCTGCTTCATGCGTCGGACAAGACTGAGCGACTTCACTTTCACTTTTCACTTTCATGCATTGGAGAAGGAAATGGCAACCCACTCCAGTGTTCTTGCCTGGAGAATCCCGGGGATGGGGGAGCCTGGTTGGCTGCCATGTCTGGGGTTGCACAGAGTTGGACACGACTGAAGCAACTTAGCAGCAGCAGCAGCAGCAGCTTCTTGCGTTGAACTCACACTGGTTATCTGTTTTACATATGGTAATATACATGTTTCGATGCTCTTCTCTCAACTCATCCCACCCTCTTCTTTCCCCACTGAGTCTAAAAGTCTGTTCTTTATGTCTGTGTCTTCTTTTGTAGGATCTTACACACTCAACCAGGGATGGAACCCTTGCTCCCACTGGACTGCCAGGGAAGTCCCAAGAATATGTTCTTCTCATTTTTTGCAACATAAATAGGCTGAGAATTTTCCAAATCTTCATGCTCTGGTTCTTCTTGGCTTAAATTTTCTCACTTTCTCTCTCTCTCCTCTTGCATTTTATTGTAAGTGGTATGGGGAAACTAGCACCAAGCCTTCTAAATTTTGCTTAGAAATCACTTCAGCTGAATATCCAGTTCCATCATTCCCAAGTTCTATCTTCTGCAAAATGCTAAAACACAATTCAGCCGAGTGGATGGCCTTTCCTGAAGTTCCAGAAACATGCTCCTCCTTTCCACCTGAGACCTCACCAGGGTGCCTTTGCATGTCCCCATTTCCACCAGCATTCTTCCTCTTTCTCTGAGAAGATGGAGACTGTCTCTCCAGGGCTCCTGTTTTCTTTCTGGTCTGTCATCAACATTGCCTTTGACATCCATCTTTCTACCAGGAGTCCCTTCACAGAAGTGAAGGCTTGCTCTCCCGTGCACCTGAGAACTCTTCCGGCCTCTACCCACTCCCCAGTCCCAAAGCCTCTGCTCGTATTTAGGTATTTGTTTCAGCAGCATTCCCACCCGCCTCCCACCCCAGCCATGGTACCCAAATCAAGTCTGCTTGGCCCATTGTCACAGAATACCACCAACTGGGTGGCTTAGACAGCAGAAATGTATTTCCTCACGATTCTGGCCTCTGAAAAGTTCAAGATCAAGTTTCTGGCAGGATTCAGTTTCTGGTGAAGACCCTTCCTGATTTGCAAACAGCTGTGCTGTGTGCTGTGCTTAGTTGCTCAGTCGTGTCCAACTCTTTGTGACCCCATGGACTGTAGCCTGCCAGGCTCCTCTATCCATGGAATTCTCCAGGCCAGTATACTGGAGTGGGTTGCCTTTCCCTTCTCCAGGGGAACTTCCTGACCCAGGAATCGAACTGGGGTCTCCTGCATTACAAGCAAATTCTTTATCAGCTGAGCTACCTGGTAAGCCCTCGCAGATGGCCACTCCCTGCTTTATTATCCTCAGTAGCACTGAGCACTGACCAGTACTCCTTATGCTTCACTTGCTAGTCTCCCTGCTCTGGGACAGGAAGCACCAGGAGGGGCAGAGCCCTGCATCTGAGTGGTTCACTGATGCACCTTCAGTGCTTAGAGCCAGCCTGGCACATGGCAAGTGCCAAATGGGTATCTGTCAAAGTGAAGGAATAAGTTGCTGCCCATTGTGTGTGTGTGAGAGTAATAAAAGATATTATTTAATATTTACTTTGTTCTTACTGATGAGGAAAGAAAACCTTGTCACAATGGCTTAAAATCTAAGGTTTCTCTTCTCTCCCCCCGTCTCCTGAGTCTTCCTCCTCCTTCTTCATGATTTTAAATATTCTTGTTCATTTTTATTTCTCGACGCCTAACAGACATTTCTTCTGAGTATGTGTTTGGTTTTACGTTCCTGAGATGCTCCTCTTGAGAAAACCCATATTCCTGTTTTTCTCATCATCTGTCTTAAAATGGAACTGAGTCAGGGGGTGTGTCTTAGCACAAATAACATCCAAATCAGAGCAAAGTTTCCCACTGCAGATGGCAGATAATGTTGCTGAGGTGAGAATTCTTGCGGCTGTAGGCAGTTGGTTAAAATGAAATAATAAGAGAATAGAAAGATAATGTATCATGCAGCAGCTTTTGTAGTCAGAACCACTGCAGGTTTGGGGCTCACGGCCAAGTGCCAGCGAAGCCAGCCTCAGCCCCAGCTCATGGGCAGAGTCTCAGCCCAGGCCCGCCCGCACTCCCTCCCTCCCACACTCTACATGTGGATGGTGACAGCCACACAGGCTCTGGGCTCTGGCAGTTCCAGGTGGGAGAGTCTGTTTGCACAGGTGTGCCCCGCAGCCCAGAGTTGCAGTTTGGCTCGTACTGTGTCCCTGAATAGAAAAGCAAAAAAAAAAAAAAAAAAATTTTTTTTTTGGGTAATGAATAAGAATCTCCCTTCAAACTGCAGAAGCAGGTCATAGAGCATTTGACATTTTTGGACCCAGGGATGACCTGTCTTCCATTTTCACAGGGAAAGTTGCTTTCTGCTCCAGACAGAAATGAACGATGATAATTTATTGAATTTATTATGTAGTTTGAAGTCTTTAGGGATTGAAAAACAAAACAACAAAACTTGTTTCTTCATTCCCAAACTTTCTTTCATTTATCTGTCTATTCGGCTGCATCAGGTCTTCGTTAGGACACGCAGGATCTTTGTTGCACAAATTCTCTAGTTTTGGTGGTCAGGCTCAGTATTTAAGCCTTGGGCTTAGTTGCTCTGAGGTATGTGGGATCTTAGTTCCTCAACCAGGGATTGAATCCATGTCCCTTGCATTGCAAGGCAGATTCTTAACTACTAAACCACCAGGGAAGTCCCATCTCAAGCTTACTTTCAGACAAAGAAAGAAAGCAAGAAAGTGAAAATTACTCAGTCGTGTCCAACTCTTTTCGACCCCATGGACTGCAGCCCCCAGGCTCCTCAGTCCATGGGATTCTCCAGGCAAGAATACTGGAGTGGGTTGCCATGCCCTCCTCCAAGAGATCTTCTCTGGGTTCAATCCCTGGGTCTCCCACATTGCAGGCAGATTCTTTATTGTATGAGCCATCAGGGAAGCCCTTACTTTCAGAAGAGGTCCCCAGATCACAGGTGTTCCTTGTCTTTTGATAGTTAAAAGGATTGAATAAATGATCTTATCTATATTGCCAGTTCAGATTCTGCCTTTGTTTAATTGTATATGTGCATTACTAATACTATTGTTTACTATTTTAAAATCTGCATCAGTCACAGAATCTTTAGTCTCCAGTCTTGAAGAGTTGATGCATGAAGTGATTTCTGAATGCTGGTACTCAGGCTTCATCAACACAGAAATGCAGCAGTATGTGATAGTTGAAGAATACTTCTGGAGTCAGGTTGGCAGTCTAACTTTTAAAATGTATGTTACCAGCACTTACATGTCACTTTTGATGTGCCCCCTGAACTGTAGCCCACCAGGCTCCTCTGTCCATGGAGTTCTCCAGACTACTGTAGTGGGTTGCCATTCCCTTCTCCAGGGGATCTTCTGGACCTAGAGATTGAACTTGGGTCTCTTGCATTGCATTGCATTGCAGGCAGATTCTTTATCATCTGAGCCAACAGAGAAGCCCTTTTGATGTGCCAGACCTTTGAAAAAGGTTTAAAGTGTCAAAATTCATTTAGTCCCTGTAACAATTCTGCACACTGGATATTAACATTGACTTCCTTCTGCAAAAGAGGGGTGGTTTGGGTATCATCTTCTTAGCAGGTGGCAGAATTAGGATCCAAATCCAGGCAGCTCAAGCCTTGAGTCTGCTCTTCCCCACTTTTGACTTGTGGTTGGTGGTCTCGGGTCGCTTGCATGGGGAGCTCAGGTTGAACACTGTGGTCTTGGCCACTTACCCATCTCCTGACATCACCTGTCACAGGCCTGAGGGAAAGGGAGCCGCTTTCCTGGGCTGGGGCTCAGTCTCACTGTTGGCTCTTTCAGGTCTCTTGGGAGTTTTGAGAGTCCCAGGGTTTCGGTGCCTCCTCCCACACAGAAAGCATGTCAACCTGAATGCCTGCTCTCTTGCTGGGATGTTTTTGAATGTCCCTCCTTGGGATCCAAGGCGAAACTCCTACCTTTCACCTGGTTGGAATTCCTGGCCTCAGCGTGTGCAGGAGCCACTCAGTGAAGTGGGCGTTGGGAGTCGCTACTCAGAAGGCCAGAAAAGCATCTCTTTGTGATGGGAACAGAGAACATGACGTAATCCCTTGGCATCCCAAACAGAACAGGCTGTACTGGTTTAGAAATAGCGCTCACCTCTTAATCAGTTATTTCGGGTCTGTGCATCCTGAGCTGTCACCAGACCCTCCTGAACTTCAGGGCGGACTGAAGGTGTCGGGAGAGGCAGAGTCATCCTCAGCGCCTGGGGTCAGGGGCTGGGGAGGCACCCGGACGCAGGACTGGGTGGCCCTTCAGGGGCTCTAAATAGCAACCAGCCAGGTTCGTGCCCTCCCATGAATGTGCTTTGCCATTTCTAATCAGCTCGAAAGAGGATGAACTGTATTCTCCAGGGAAGTGCACTCCAGGTCATTCTAGAGACAAGCCCATGGGAGTTTTTATGGTAACGTCCAAATTGTCCCACAGGGAATTCAAAGAGAGATGATTCCTTCGGCAACTGCCCTGCTGGCCACTGGTCCTGCCCTGAGTGTCTAAGGACAGCCCTTTGTCTAGACAGGGCTTTCTCTGTTGCAGTGGGTAGGGGCTCCTCTTTGTTGCAATACGCAGGCTTCTCATTGCAGTGGCTTCTCTTGTTGAGGAGCACAGGCTCTGGGCCCATGGGCTTCAGGAGTTGCAGCGTGTGGGCTCAGTAGCTGTGGCACACAGGCTTAGCCGCCCCACCGCATGTGAAATCTTCCTGAACCAGGGTTTGAATCTGTGTCCCCTGCATTGGCAGGAGGGCTCTTATCTATTGTACCGCCAGGGCAGTAAGGATAACCCTTCTGCCTTGACCTCTGGGGGAACTGTCCCACTGGCTTTCCACGTGGGTACCAAGGAGGTGTGATTGGCAGTGACTTCTTACAGGTTTTATGGACCTTGTCCTCAAGGGACTAAAAATATGGGATTAGAATAATGTGGGTCTCAAAACTGAGCCAAGAGCCAGCATGGCTGAAGGAGAGTGGGAGGCATGGGGAGAGGAGAGCTGGGATCCTGCTGGGTAGCTTTGGGAAGCACTCAGCATCCACCTCTTGCAGGCGGGCACAGCCCTGGTTCCCAAGGTTTGGCTGGGGAACAGGTGGTGACCCAGACCCTTCATTGGTTTTCATAACAGTGTTTTCATAACAGCCTCACACCATCAAATGATTGATCATATGAAAGAACAAGGGAAGCCATAAAGCAGTAACCACATGAGCATGGAAGATGTTGTTGGTGTAATTTATTTCACTAGTTGAGTTTAGGATTGTTTTTGCCCTACTTTACCCCTTCCTTCCAGGCTTACTGGGCTTTCTTGGTGGCTCAGATGGTAGAGTCTGCCTTCAATGGGGGCGATCTGGGTTGGGAAGATCCCCTGAAAAGGAAATGGCAACTGACTCCAGTACTGTTGCCTGGAGAATCCCATGCAGAGATGATCCTGGCTGGCTACAATCCATAGGGTCTCAAAGAGTGGGACATGACTGAGCACACACACGGACACACACACACACACACACACACACTCACAGTAGGCAAGTCTATAGGGACAGAAAGTAGAGTAGTGGTTGCCTAGGGCTGGGTCAGAGAGAGGAGGTTTGACTACTAATGAGTATAAGGTTTATTTTAGGAACAGTGAAGGTTTCCAAGTTACATTGTGATGATAGTTGTATAATTCTGTGAATATACTTAAGACCACTGAGTTGTATACTTTAAATGGTTAAATTTATGGGGCTTTAATCTTATTAAAGTTGTTAGAAATTGATATATAAATTATAGGAAAGGAGATATAAATTTTGATGTAACATCCAGATATCCAGAGGCTTCAAGTTGAAGGAATGTTTGAATCAGCTCTTGAGTAAGTTTCCTGAGTGGAAAGTTCTGGGGCGAGCACTCTGAACAGAGGCCATGTGACTGCAGAGGCGAGGAGGAATGCAAAGGAACAACACCTCTGAGGAGCAGCCAGAAGCCTGGAGTGGCCAGAGCGGGCGCCACAGTGGCCGGCGGTGGCAGCATCCGAGGTGGGAAGGGTAGGGAGGGGCTAGACTGTGTACGGCATTTTGAGGGGACCCAGGAGCTGGGCATGTCTCATCCTTGGTGGAAAGTCACTGAAGGGCTTTCGTGAAGAAGCATCCTGATCAGTGCTGGGAAAGATTGAGGGTGAGAAAAGAAGGGAGCGACAGAGGATGAGATGGTCGGATGGCATTACTGACTCAATGGACATGAGTTTGAGAAAACTCCGGGAGACGGTGAATGACAGGGAAGACTGACGTGTTGCAGCCATGGGGTTGCAAAGAGTCAGACGCAACATAGCAACTGAATGACAGTCATGGTCAGATTCAAGTTGTAGAGTGCAATGGAGCAGATGGTGTGGTGGAGCAGAAATAGAGACAAGCTATATGGCAGAAACTAATGCCTTGGATTAATACAGCGTGAGTGATATGAATTCAAGCCATATTTGGTAGATGGAATGTGCAGGACCTAAAGCCCAATCCTTTATTCATTTATTTATGGCTACACTTGGACTTTCTCTAGGTGCAGGGAGAGGGGGCTATTCTCTAGTTGAGGCACACAGGCTTCTCATTGCAGTGGCTTCTCTTTTTGCAGAGCACAGCTCTAGGGCATGTGGACTCAGTAGTTGCAGCGAGCAGGCTTAGTTATCCTGAAGCATCTGGAATCTTCCTAATCAAACCTGTGTCTTCTGCATTGCCAGGCAGAGTCTTAACCACTGGGTCATCAGAGAAGTTCAAGCCCAATCCTTTTGGAGTGAGAAGAAGTGGAGTAGGAAGTAAAACAGAAGAGGCAGGAGGATGAAGGAGGAGGAGAAGGAAAGGAAGGAGGAGGAGGTGAGGGAGGAGGGAAGAGAAGAGGAGGAAGAGGAGGAGGGGGAGGGGAGAGGAAGACATGAAGTAAGCTAGCCTGGGTGACTGGTGGTAGAGGTACCATCAGACCGAAGCAGGATGTAGCAGACAGGGGGCAGATCGGAACATACAGATCGGGAGTTCAGGTTTAGATGTGTAAAGTTTGAGGACTCTTTGAGACATGTAGGTACAAATGGACAGAAGGCAATTGGGACTGACCACAATCATTATGAATCACAGCAGCAAACAAACCTAACATCCAGAGGTGGTCCTGCTACATATAACCCACTGAACTAGACACTTCATATAAGGAATTCTGGTCATAATGAGCAGTCTCTGTAGAAAGATATGGAACATCAATTCCATTTTATACACAAGGTGAGAAATAGAGAAATACTTAGAAATAGACACTCTGGAAACACTGGACATATATAGGTGTTTCCTGAAACTTGACCGAATCATTCCACCATTGAAACGCAGTTTACAGAGCTTCACTGGCCGCTCAGTGGTAAAGAATCCACCTACCATGCAGAAGACCCAGGTTCGATCCCTAGTCTGGGAAGACCCCACATGCTGCGGAGCAACTAAGGCCATGCATCACAACTACTGAGCCTGTGCTGCAACTACTGAAGCCCGGATTCCCTAGAGCCCGTGCTCCCCAGCAAGAGAAGCTACTGCAATGAGAAGCCCACCACTGCAACTAGTGAGTAGCCTCCACTTGCCACACCTAGGAAAAGCCTGCACAGCCACAAAGACCCAGGAAAGACAAAAATAAAAATAAACAAATGAATAAAAATTTTAAAAAAGAAAAGAAGTAGAATATGGCCAAGACTGTGACAAGGAGGAAAGCCAACAGAAGAATGGGAAGCATTTGTGGGGGAAGCTAGTGGCTGAGATCTTGAGAGTTCCTTGGACTGCAAGGAGATCAAACTAGTCAATCATAAAGGGATTCAATCCTGAATATTCACTGGAAGGACTGATGCCAAAGCTGAAGCTCCAATACTTTGACCACCTGATGTGAAGAGTTGACTTGTTGGAAAAGATGCTGATGCTGGGAGATATTGAAAACAGGAGGAGAAGGGGGCGACAGAGGATGAGATGGTTGGACTATTCAATGGACATGAGTTTGAGCAACTCCAGGAGACAGTGAAGGATAGGGAAGCCTAGCATGCTGAAGTCCACAGGGGGCGGGGGGCGGGGGGCGGGGGTGGTGGTGGGGGGTGGTCACAAAGAGTTGGACACAACTGAGTGACTGAATAAGTTAGAAAATGAAAACCGAGAATCGTCTGTGTTCATTGGTGACAGAGTGGAGCTTTTTCATCCCTTCAGGCCTCCTTTTAAGTATTCACCCAGTTTAGCAACTTCAAGAAAGTTTAGTAGTTCTTTCAAATTTTTAAAAAGGTGACTGGCTTAGAGATGAATTTTCCTTCTTTTCGGATTATTTACATCTTTATTTTCTACTGAGCTCTCAGCTCTTTTTAAATCTTGCTTTTGCTAAATGAAAGTGCCGTTTAAGTCATGTTATGGAAAGTTAATTTTTTTTTTAAAGTCAAACAATATGAAACCAGGCAATAAAATTCAGGAAAGGGGCCTGTTTAAAACTCATGGCCTTGTCTAAACCTCTGAGTGTCCATAAACAGCTTCCGAAGCAGGTGAGACACCGTCTGCCTGGCTGTGGTCAGAGGGCCTGGTGTCCTTCAGGGGCCCATGGATCCCTGGGCTCTGCAGTCACATTCTATTAATGCCTCATTAGACCAGCTATTCAAGCCCTTGTCTTTACATGTTATGTGTTTGGTGAAGGGAGAGACAGATGCCAGTTTCCCAAGAGGGGGAAAAAAAAAGCAACTGGAAAAAAGGAAATGGCAGATCGTCAATGAGATAGCTTTTGTTTCAATTTTCCCTCCTTTGTTTTCTTTTGCAGCCCTCTGTGAATTACCGTACTTTCCCTTTTGGTATTTTGGACCATAGATCTCCGCATTAACCCGAATTTCACTTTTTTTTTCCTTTTCCCTAATATTCATCTGGAAAATACCCGCACACCTGACTGCCTCATTCTAGCGAGACCCACTGGCCACTTCCAGATTGATTTACGGAGGGTGAGTGTCGTGGTCCCGTGGCTGGAAGCCCAGACTGGAAGCCAGGAAATTTGGGCCGCGTTCCCAGTCCGGTCACCACGCCTCTGCAGCGCCCACAGGTCCCCGCTAACCTGCACTGTGCCTGCGCATGCGCGGATGATACCCGCAGATAAGCCACAGGCAGGCTTTGTCTGGCGGTGGTTCCCAGATCTGCCATGAACTGGCCGCTTGACCTTGGGCCCAACCAGAGTTCCTATCTCCGAGCCTCAGTTTGCTCTTTTGTAAATGGGGAATGAGAAGCCAGGAGGTGATTACATGGAGTTGGGCATTTCAGCCTCGGTGGGCCTCACAGGGCAGACAGGATACAGGATGTGACCCTTTAGGACTAGGCAGGGCTGGGTGGGAAGGGATCGAGGGAGCAGGAAGTGATCAAGCTGTGGTGTCAAGGACAAGTTGTTCTGCTCTTCTGCTTTCTTACTGTTTGGGGTAATAGGAGGACACTGCCAGCAGCCTCAGGTAGGTCCTACGCCAGCAGGCCTATGGAGGAGAGTGGCTGTTAAGAGCAGAGAAGAGTAAAGCCCTGGCAGCAAGTGGGACCAGGCTCAGTGACGCAGGCGACAACATCCACTTACAGGGCTGTGACCTGGGGGTCTTTGTAGGGGACAGTGCCTCACTCTGGATAGTCTTGGTGATGTTGGTGAAAGTCACTCGGTCATGTCTGACTCTTTGCGACCCCATGAACTAGCCTGCCAGGCTCCTCTGTCCATGGAATTCTCCAGGCTGGAGTGGGTAGCAGTTCCCTTCTCCAGGGGATCTTCCCAACCCAGGGATCAAACCCAGGTCTCCTGCACTGCAGCCGGATTCTTTACTGTCTGAGCCACCAGGGGGGTGGGTGGTGGTGCTGGTGGTGGTAGTTGAGTTGCTCAGTTGTATCCCACTCTTGCGACCCCATGGATTGTAGCCGGACAGGCTCCTCTGTCCTGGTACTTTCCCAAACTTTGATTCTGGCACCGATGGCTGTGATTTTTAACAAATGTAAGGAGGGAGAAACGAGCACCAGACTTGGATTCAGACTAAGGGGATATTGGCTTTGAGTTTTGCTTTTTCCAGTTCTTTGATCTTGGCCAATTGCCTTAATTTCTGAGCCTCAGTTTCCCCATCTGTAAGTTTTACAACGTTGCTGATTTTTCTGGTTTGTAATACCAGCCCTGCTGATTTTTCTGGTTTGGTGTGAAGAGCACATAAACCCCAGTACACGGGTGCATTGTGTAGGCTTTATAGTATTGATATGTGCTGTCATAATTTGGCTTTTGTTTTCTCATAAGACATTTTATTTTTGGCTGTGCTGGGTCTTCATTGCTTTGTGTGGGCTTTCTCTAGTTGTGGCAAGTGGGAGCTTCTCTCTCGTTATGTTGCCCAGGCTTCTCACTGTGGTGGCTTCTCTTGTTGGAGAGCATGGGCTCCACGGCATGCAGGCTTTGGTATTTGCGGCACGTGGGCTCAGTAGCTGTTGTGCATGGGCTTAATTGCCCCAAGGTGTGTGGAATCTTCCCAGACCAGGGACTGAGCCCATTTCCCCTGCCCTGACAGGCAGATTCTTAACCACTGAACCACTACGGAAGTCCTATTATAGGACATTTTAAGGACAAGCTAAATGAAAGTGGCAGTTGAGTGTAGACCTTGGAAGACCTTGGCATGTTCACTGTCTTGAGGGAACAAGGTCAAATGAACAAATAGCTGAGAGTGAAGAGGGTGTTCAGAGGGGCCCACCTCCCCCTCCTTGATTTCTCCTACTAATAGACATCTATGTTTCCACTCAAAATTCCCATTCATTTGTCAGGTACAAGGCTAGATACCAAAATAGCACTTGTGTAGGGCTGGAAGTATTAGGGCTCAATTGTTTCTGGGCTTTACTTCTTTCTCTCAACCCCACCTCTCTCAGAGTGTCTGCAGAAGTGTCAAGGCTGTAGTACAGGCCGGGTGACGGGGCTCAGACATGGTCCAAACATTACACATGAAGACAAGAATTTCAGAGATATTCCAGGGCATGGGTGCAAGCCTTACGCGTGCAAGCTGATCGTCCAGTGCCAACACGTGCTGCGAGAGACCAGCTTATGCAGGAAAAGAGGCCAGTTCGACAGATGTTCAACTTTAAGTGAAGAATTTCGGTTACATTTCTGTACATGCGATGGATGTCATGGGTCAGCAGTTTGAAATTCATCACTTATGCTAACCAGAATATTCTTTTTCAGAAACACACCAGGGGGTTTCACACAGACAGAACCAATGCGTCTCATGTTTTTTGGGCAGCAGCTGCACCTAAATAATGTCGGGAACACTGAAAATGTCACTTTGAGAAGGCATGGAAGCCTGGAGGACAGGCACGGACTTTAGGCCTCCTCTTATGTGTTGTCTTTTCCAGTCTTGTGGCCTCAGCAAACCAGCAACCTTCTCAGTTTCTGTTTCCTCATCCTCAAAGTGGGGGAAATTATATGCTGAATTTAGGGGTCATTGTGATGGATTATGGAGAAGGCAATGGCACCCCACTCCAGTACTCTTGCCTGGAAGATCCCATGGACGGAGGAGCCTGGTAGGCTGCAGTCCATGGGGTCACGAAGAGTCGGACACTTACTGAGTGACTTCACTTTCACTTTTCACTTTCATGCATTGGAGAAGGAAATGGCAACCCACTCCAGTGTTCTTGCCTGAAGAATCCTAGGGATGGGGGAGCCTGGTGGGCTGCCATCTGTGGGGTCGCACAGAGTCCGACACGACTGAAGCGACTTAGCAGCAGCAGCAGCAGCGCCACAGTGAAGACCTAATACAGCCACAAGAAACAAAAAAGAATTGTTTTTCTTGTATGGAATATGATGGACAGATTTAGTAGAACTTCCATGATTTTGTTTACTTAGTATCTTAGCTGATTTCCCTATGGTGGTTTACCTTAGAAATTACCCATAAAATAAAAGGAATAAAATAAACCAGTAAAATTTGTATTATGTGCCAGGTAGACTGCACATTCTATGTGTAAAAACAATTAATACTCAACAGACCACAGGCAGCGGATGTCATGTCCCCCGCCTCACTTTTCAGGCAAGAGAACTAAGAGTTTGGGTCATTTGATCAGGGCCACATGGTGAGTGAAGGGCAGAGCTCGGACTCAGAGGGGGTGTTTTATGACACCAGAGGCCACATTCTCAGGCACTAAACTTTACTGACTCTACTCTAAAGCTGCCTGTTATTGGACCTTCCTGCTCAGAGCGGTTGTCAAGCTTGTCATGGATACACAGTGACTGGTCGGAAGTTTTGGGGAGATTATAAGGTGCAGTGAGAGCTGCCAGTTCTGCGGGATCCACTTCTGGGCATTTTCCTTTGTATGTTTGACAGCTCAATAGCCACCACACACATCACCCATCCTCCCCACCGCAAACAGATGCCCTGTCCATAGCATCCCTCTTCTTCCATTTATTCCACATGCATCTCCAAACGCACTTGCTTTTGGTCACTTTTGGTAGCACCATCTTGCTCTTTGGAGCCTGGTTGATTTCCAGTCATCTCGGAGTCAATTCAAGCCCAAGGGTCTCACGAGGCTGCCTCCAGTGACCTCTCACCTTACCTTCTCATGTTCCATCTCCCCTCAGTCCCAGAAAGCACACCCCTGTGGTGCCCTCTGTGGACTCAGTGCCTGCCCCCCCACCTTTGTGCCTTCTCCAGGCAGTGCTGCCAGCCATGTGGGAGGGCAACTCAGCAGCCTTGCAGCCAAGACCCAGCCCAGAGGTGGCCCTGTTGATGGACAATCCAGAAGTTTTTTTATTCACTCATGGATTCATTCCTCCATTCAACATTTTTTTAAAAAATTGATTACCAGTGCTGGAACCAAAACAAATAATCAGACACAAGTCTTCCCTCACAGTGTGGTGGAGGGGACAGACTCAGAAACAAAAATGACAGGTGGGTAGGATCGGTCTAACAGGGTCCCATCACAGCATCACCATGAATGTGGAGAAGGGAACGGAGGAGGAGGAGCTGAAGGACAGGGTGATTCAGGCGGAGGGAATCGAGCGTACAGAGACCGAGAGGCAAGATGGAGCTGCTATTTTCACAGAAATAAAACTCTGTGACCGAAACAGACTGTGTGTGTAGAAACGGTAAAAACCTGCCTCATTCACTGGCCACTGTCTCAGCTGGCACACAAGTGGAGTAATTGAGATATCACAGCCAATGCTTGCAGAGGTGTGGGCATGGCTGACAGGAGCCGGTCAGGGTTGGGGCACACCCTGGGGCCAGCTTTCATAGAAAGGAAGAGATATTCCCTCTTCTAGCTGGAGGGGCAAGAGGAGAAAAGAGTTATTAAAACCCCAAGAATGCTAGGGAACTTGCCTGGGGGTCCTTTAGACGCTATGCTTCTGCTGCAGGGGGCTGAATTCGATCCCTGGTTGGGGAACTAAGATCCCACGTGTGTGTGGCATGGCCGGAAAAAAAAAAAAAAGCCCAAACCCAAACAAAAAAACCCCAAGAAAGCTATAGCTGTAAGCCTAGAAGAGGGCTGCCAGATAAGAGCCAGGGACTTTGGTAAAAGAACACAACCACTTTCAATCCACAGCCTGGCAGGGAGCTACAGAGCAGGTGGAGGAGTATGGGGGGTTTTCTGGAGGGTAGCAGAAAACACCCAGCATGGCAGCCATCAGTGCCGTCGTCTCCCATTTCTACCCCAGCTCCCATCTGCAATCTGTATCACAGACAACACACCTCGTTCTGCAAACGATCGGGCCACAAAGAAATAAATATAGATTCAAAAATAGAATCCAGACCACAGGAGACAAAGAGGTCAAGTATGAGGAATGGGAGAAGAAGGCTGGATAATGAAACAAATCTGTGGAGATCATTTGGATGTACATAGGCACTGCAGTTGAGCCAGAAACACAAGTCTGAGCTTCTTGGTGGCCAAAGTTTGGAGGAAGGTGAGGTCAGTTATATAGCTGTCCTCGTCCAGGACGTGAAAGCAGAGCAATCTGTATCAGAAGCTGCATTTTTCCTGGACCTCAGCATGAATAGGCATTTTCTCTGTGGGGGCAGCATGATTTAAGCAGACTGTGACCCTAAGAAAATGACTCCAGCAAATTCTGGCTGATGCCCCACATCTGTGTTGTCTGCTGGCCATGTTCAGCTCACTGCTAATGCCCACTGATGGCGCCCAAGCCCCGTCTCTTATCGGATTTCACGTTCCTCACGATCAGGGATCATGCTTGGGATGTCTTTGCTACCTCCCATTCCCAAACTATTTTGAAATTGAATCCAGTGAAAATATTTTGAGTATTAACTTTTCTTCTGTCACTGCAGAAATAGTCTTATTACATTGTCGAGAATAATTAGACCAAGAACAGCCAACTCCCTAATCCTCTGAACGTGCTCCAACAGCAGGTGCCCCGGGGTTCAAGGTACAGTGGAGATGGTGTAGACATCCTTGTGGAGCTGAGATGGAAAGAGCAACAGCAATTCATCCAGTTCTCAATTCAGCCTGAGTGACATGTAGTTGAGACCTGTGATGCTTAGCACGTGGGAGTTGAAGTCCCCTTGAAAAGATAATAAAAACTAAAGACTCTCTCCCCAGAAAAAGACAAAAGTTTCCAGCTTTGATTTCCGTTTCAGGGAATTCGCACACTTCCTGGAGCTCAGCTGTGGACTCCAGGTTAGAATCTCTGATCTAGACTATGGGCCTCATATTTTGCAGAAGGGGTTTTCTTCTGGAAACTCTGTGGCCCTGTTAGGACAAAGGATATCCAGGTATCAAGTTCATCCCATAGCGGGTGAGAGGAGTGGGCCGATTACACAAGCAGCCTGTAACTCTCCTCACCACACACAAATATTCAATACAAAGGACAAAATATATATGACATGTGAAATATTATTCAGCCATAATTTGGATGGCAATTCTGATACACATTACAGCATGATGAACATTGAGGACGTGATGCTGAGTGAAACAAGCTGGTGATGGAAGGACAAATGGTATATGATTCTACTTATGATTCTCTACGGAGAGGAGTCAAATTCAGAAGGACAGAAAGTGTATGGTGGTTGCCAGGGGTGGCAGGGAGGGAGTGGGGAGTTAGGATTTCATAGGGACAGAATTTCAGTTTTGCAAAATGAATAAAGTTCTAGGGAAGAATGGTGTGACGATTACACAGCAGTGGAAATGTACTTAATGCCACTGAATTGTACACTTTAAAATGGTTAAGGGATTTCTCTGGCAGTCCAGTGGTTAAGACTTCATCTTCCATTGTAGAAGGTGTAGGTTTGAACCTGGTGACTCAGACGGTAAAGAATCCACCTGCAATGCAGGAGACCTGGGTTTGATCCTGGGGTTAGGAAGATCCCCTGGAGAAGTGCATGTCAACCCACTCCAGTATTCCTGCCTGGAGAATTCCATGAACAGAGGAGCCCGGTGGGCTACAGTCTCTGGGGTCACAAGAGTTGGACACAACTAAGTGACTAAGACTTTAAAAAACTGTCCATATAAAAACCTTTTTCTAAAAAATGGTTAAGGTGGTAAATTTTATATTATGTATATTTTAAACCAAATTTTTTTAAAAAAAATTAGACAAGCGCTTAAAACACAGGAGCCTGAAGATGGAGTGTGCAGCCCTAGGCTAGTGGGGAGCCAGGTAGGCCTAATCTCAGCTGCTAGCTTTGGTGGAATGTGGATCCTTACTCACCTCCCTGCAAAAAATAAAAGGAGTTCCTGGGATCTCTGCTGCCTGGTGGGCTCCCTGAGCTGTGGAGAGTGGTCGTGGCATTGAGCACCAGCACCAGGAGCACCTTGACTTGCTTTGGGATGCTCCTGCTTGTAGAGGGTAGTGGTGGGGGGCGGGGGGGGGGCACTTCCCTTGTGGCTCAGGCAGTAAAAAATCCACCTGCCATACAGGAGACCTGGGTTTGACCCTTGGGTTGGGAAGATCCCCTGGAGAAGGGAATGGCCACCCACTCTAGTATTCTTGCCTGGAGAATCCCATGGACAGGGGAGGCTGGTGGGAAAGAGTCCATGGGGTTGCAAAGAGTTGGACACAACTGAGTGACTTGTTGTTGCAGAGGTTTATTTCAGCCCTCCACCTTGTTACTGACATAGATTTTTCCTATATGAGGATGGCTAATAATGGCTCTCCATGTAATTTCTAAAGGAAAACTGTGGCTGCATAAATGATTCACCATTCAGGAACTCTTCATTTTATAGGACCCATCTTTTTTTATAACAGGAAGTAAATATGCGTTGCTAAGCTACTATGTCCACCAAAAAAAAATCATATAGTAGATTCCATTGTGTTCTTTTTGTTCTGTAAGAGTTGATGATTCCTCTATGTTAAGTTAGTCCTTTTGTTCTTGACCTCCTTTGCCTAAAGTTAATTAGAGCTTGGCCTTAGTGTACTTGGGGTAAACAGAAAAAAAAAAAAAAAGCATAAATCATAATTTCCCATGAGTAGGTTTCTTTAGATTTTCTCAAAGGAATTTGAAAAGCATTTATTGGCCTTTATTTTCAGTTCTGCACCTATTTATTATCTATCTATCATCTCATCTACCTTAGAATCTATGGTTCTAAGATTGCACACATGAGACTTAATCGTATTATTGCAAAGGAAAGAATACAGACTATACAGGTAAGTTTTAGGAGTTACAGATAACTCTTTAGACTCCCTGAGGATGGAGCATCAGTGCTCCACCTCTGAGAAGTATACAGCAGGTACAGATCATTTCAGGATGATCATTTTAGACTGATCCCTTTCAGTCTTCATGAAAGTCTTAAGGGACTTAAGTCATGAAGACTTAAGGGATTTTGATCAAAGGAAGGAAAAGCACTGCATGTGAGTTATCCGTTTCCCTAAGATGGAGATCTCAAAATAAAAAGGATATCATTGCCCATATCAGATGCCCTGACCATCAAGGTCACAGGAGGGTCCTGAGGTAGTAGAATTATGCCTTTTGTGTATTTAATTTACTTGAGCTCAAATATGCATACTTAAAAAAATTTTTTTTTTCTTTTTTGGTTGCACTTTGTGACAAGTGGGATCTTAGTTCCCCGACCAGGGATCAAACCAGTGTCTGCCACACTGGAAGTGCTGAGTGTTAACCATTGGACTGCCAAGGAGGTCCAGGAGGGAGCCATTTAAATAAAGGTGGCAACTAGGCCTTCCATTCCACCCAAGGTCCCACCTGAAGACAGGAGGGGAACACAGGAATTTGTTAATTCGCAACTGGAATTTCTTGCATGCTCTCTGCATAGACATCTCCTCCTGCTGAGTGTGATTCTAGCAGCTTATCTTCCCATACCGCATGGCTCCCACACGTAAGCCATCGCCTTCATCTGATGCCACTGGTCCGTTTCGACACTAGTGTAAGAGCTGACTGGGTTGAGGTTTCTGGTAGTGGGAATGGCTGTATCCAGCGCAATTCGGTCTAGCAGGGATCATAAAAATTTGAGAGAAAAGTCATCCCACTGTGGCATCAAGGATTAAAATGTTTGTTAAAGAAACAAGTTAAATATGTAGAAGACTTTCATGAAGACTGAAATAGCATCTGATTTGTGCCTGGAGGGCTTGGACCATGAGTTGTGCCTCTGAATTTCAGCATATGTTCTAACTTCCTGCCCAAGAGGTATTGATGAAAAGGAATTTCCAAGAGAAATTTCAATTCTACATGCTTTTCACTCCCTTCTGACCCTAACTGTCATGGAACTTATAGTGGTCAAGAACTTGAATTTTCGAGTCAGATGTTAGATTCCCAGTTCTAGCTCCACCAACAACTAACATTAATTTGACTAAGCCTCAGTTTCCTCAAATATAATACAAGTTCTTACCTAATAGGATAGTTCTGTGGATGAAGTGGGCCAGTCCATGTGAAGCACCCAGCACCTGCATTTAATAAGTAATGCAATCAGTGTTTACTCTGATTATTCAGGAAGCAAGAGCAATCCAATGCGTTGGCTGCGCGCCACTGATTTGTGGGAAGAACAAAGGACTGGTGCTGCGCTCTGGATCCAAAGCAACGAAAAAGTTTCAAAAACATATTTGTTTTTCACTCTTTTGTCTGCTGTATTCCCTTTACCTAACTTCTCAACAATTTAAATATACATGTTTCCTACGCAACTGTTCACCCAGTGGATTCGATGGGTATTTGTTGATCACCTACTGTGTGCCAGGCTAGGGGCTGGCAATGCGGAAAGAAGGCAGTCTGCACAGTGGGAGGAGATGGATGCATGAGCTGGGAGTGATGAGACAGGGCAGACAACGAAGTGGCGGGGGAACCTGAATGGACTGAGGTGCAGGAAGTGGTGAAGGGATGCAGGGATGAGAAAGGCACGGAGGTGAGAAACAGCAGGGAAAGGTGGGGCAACCACAAGGAAGTCAGGTGATCAGAGTGCAAATCTGTGCAGATCTGGGAATGGTGGGGAGTGACTGATCCTGGAGACCTTCCTGCTTCATCGGGGGCTCTAACCTTGACCGTGAGGGCTGTGGAGAGCCGTTCACCAAATGTGCATTCTCATCAAGATGGACCATCCCGTGTGGAGGATGGATTGGAGGGGGAGACATAGGATGAGGGTATGCGGCCAGGACCACTGTAGCCATAAAAATGAGGGCTGGCCAGGGGACGTGGGTGATGTTCCTGGGGAAGGAGAGAGGCAGGGCCATGGAGAAGCAAATACAAGGTGAACTCAGCAGGACCTGTGATTGCTAGAGTGCAAAGTGAGGGGAAGAGTGGAGTTGGGGGCACCTCCCAGATGTCAAGACGGCAGTCTTGAGAAGATGGCAGTGCTACCAACTGAGGTATTTTCAAAAATAGAAAGAACATGTATTGAGGTGGGGAGATGATTTTGCTCCTTTTGAAAGAACTTCCTAGACCTTACAGTCTAGGGAGATAATGATTCAAGTGTGCTTTTCTTTCATTACATCTGGAATTCAGTAATCAAAAAAATTTATTTGTAATAACAAATCTTCAGAAAGCATGTCTAAACAGGAAGTTGCATAGCCACTTATTCTCAACCAGAACCAAACAATATCCAAGTTCAAATGACCTTCATGATTTAAGATAGGCAGGGGGAGAATCTTAAAAAAAAAAAAAAAAAAGAACATGGAGGCGGGATAAAGGAAAACCAAATATAGTAATACTAGTCTAAAAGAACTAACAATGCTGATTCAGATCTTTCCCACTTTTTCTCTGACATTTAATTAATTGCATTTTGATCTCTTTTCCTGTCCCCCTTTATCCTGTGATGAAGATTTTAGAATGTGGTAAACACACAAAAAAATGAAGTCAACAGAAGGAAGAGGGAGAAGCAGAGCTTTGATAATGCATCAGTTGACAATTTATCCCCTTATATCAGGTAGAGGTTGGAGTACCAAGTAGGCAAGACTGGAAGAAGATAGGAAAGAATCTGAGGGTTTAGCCACAAATTAGCGAATCTGGTAGACTCAAACCTTTGTGCTTCCTTGCCTGGGCAAGCAACATAAACTGCCTACATGTTTTGAATTTCATTTCTTTTGGCTTTAGTCATATGATTTTGGGTATGAGTTCTGAATAGTATTCTTGCCTGGAGAATCCCCTGGACAGAGGAACCTGGCGGGCTACAGTCCATGGGGTCGCAAAGAGTCAGACACGACTGAATGATTAACACTTTCACTCTTTTCTGAATAAGTAGTGAGAAATGGTTCCGCCTCAAACTCTGGTTAAATAAGACGCTGAAAGCAGGATGGAAAAGATGCATACACATTCCTTTGCAGGACGTGGGTCATCTGGCAGCACCAGGCTGCCACAAAAAGGGCTTCTTAGAGTTATCATTTGACAAAGTACCAGGCAGAGGGCTGACGTCAGCGGGGACAGGGCCGTGGGAGGGTGTCCCCCGGATGACTTCCTCCCTTTCCTCTCCCTGCCAGAGCGCCGTCGTCGTCTGAACCTGTAATCCCTGCCCAGGCAATTCCAGCGCTGGGCGTTTCTTAAGCAAATAGAGCAGATCCTGCCAGGGTGAAGGGTTGCCACCTTTTATAACTCATGTTCCGGGGCAGCCGCTCGTGACCTTTTCTCATGACTCAGGATCACCGCCGCATCTGTGCCTTTGAAACGTCTCCCTCTTCCCGCTCCTGGTAACCCCCATGTCTCCCTGTGTGGCTGGAGCCTAGAACACGCCGTGGTGTTTGTTAATTAGCTCCTCTGTGGAATGGAGCACTTTCTTAGTTCAGTGATGCCACATTCTTCAGTGGGTTCTCTGGTCTGTGTCTTGCTGCCCAATGATGCTGGAAGGTTTCTGGGATGGGGAAGAAATCTGTCCGCTGCTCCCTGTATAAGCATCCTCCCACCTCTCTCTCCCTGCCCACCAGCCACACACACCACAGGAGTTCAACAAATGCTGCTGGACAGTGAAGCAGTGCTTCCAATATGGATGTGCATGCCTACCAGTGAAGCAGTGCTTCCAATATGGATGTGCGTGCCTACGTCCTTAGTTGTGTTGGATGTGGATATCTTCTAGCTTAAAAAAAAAAGTCAGGTGTCAAAGCACTAAACATAAAGTTTCTATGAGGAATGAGAACAAGTGCCTCCACCTCAAAGGATGTGGTTCAATAGTCCAGAAAGGCTGTAACAGTAACCCTTGGTAAGACCTTGCTCTGTGCCAGGCACTGTTTCGGGTGCTTGTATCATCGTTTGATCCTCGCAGTAGTCTTCTGCTTCTTATTTTCCTCATTTTAAGGAGGCACCCAGTCTATGATATTTTGTTACAGCAGCTCTAATGACTTAAGAAAGGAGGGAATTTTAAAAATTGGTATGTAATTGACATATGATGTTAGTTTCAGGTATACAGCATAGTGCCTCGATATATGTATCTCTTGTGAAAGGATCGTCAGAACAAGTCTACTTAGCGTCCATCACCACACATAGTTACAAAGTTTTTTCCTTGTGATGAGAATTTTTTACTTACCTTCTTAAACGGAGAAGGCAATGGCACCCCACTCCAGTACTCTTGCCTGGAAACTCCCATGGATGGAGGAGCCTGGTAACCTGTAGTCCATGGGGTCGCTGAGAGTTGGACACGACTGAGCAACTTCACTTTCACTTTTCACTTTCATGCATTGGAGAAGGAAATGGCAACCCACTCCAGTGTTGTTGCCTGGAGAATCCCAGGGACAGGGGAGCCTGGTGGTCTGCCGTCTATGGGGTCGCACAGAGTTGGACATGACTGAAGCGACTTAGCAGTAGCAGCAGCAGCAGCAGCAGCAACCTTCTTAATAGCTTTCAAATATATAATTCAACATTATTGACTATAGTCACAATTGCATCCCATACTTATTTTAAAATGGGAAATGTGTATATTTTACATACTCCCTCGATTTTAACTTTTGTCTTTCCAACCCCATGGGATCACTGAAAGACCTGTTGATGTTCTGCTTCTTAGCAGCTGTCTTTTTTTCTAGCTTTCCAGCTTCTTCTATCATTCCACTAAGAATCAACAAATGTCATGGGAGAAAAACAGCTGTGTGCAAAAGGTTGGGGTTCCCTCAAAGACCTCTTCATTCTAGAATCTTTTCATTCTAGATTCTCATGCCCTGGCTATCTAAGCAGCTCTTTCATGACCTCAAACAGTTGTTCTTTTGTATTGTATTCAGCTTTCTAGTGTTTTCTGTGGGAGTATTAGTCTGCAAAAAGCTAATATCATAGTAGGAGAGTTAAATTATCAGAAGCAATCATTTAATGTTAAGTAATATGGACTTCTGTGTTAGTTCTCCAGAGGAACAGAGCCAGGATAGATACATAATAAAAGATTTATTATGGGAATTGGGTAATGCAACTATGGAGGCTATGACATGCCCTCATGTGCCATCAGCAGCTGGAGAACAAGGGAGGCTGGTGGTGTAAGTCCAAGGATGAAGCCGAAGGACAAAGAATGGGAGAGTGGATGTTGGGATGGGCGGAGGGAAGGGTAAGTATAAGTCCCGGAGATCGAAGCTAAGACCGGGAGCTCTGAGGTCTGGAGACAGGAGAAAATGGATGTGCCTCATCTCAGCTCAAGAAGAGAGAAGAGAACGTGTCCTTCCTCTCCTTGTTTTTGCTATTCAAGCCCTCCATGAATTGGATTATTTCCAACCACATTCTCTTATTTTTTTACTTTTTTGGCTGTAGCGGGTCTTAGCTGCTGCGTGCAGACTTTTCTCTAGTTGCAGCTAGCAGAGACTGTTCGTCATCGTGGTGCCTGGGCTTCTTATGGGAGTGCCTTTTCTTGCTGAGGAGCACAGGCTCTAGGGCAGGTGGGCTTCAGTAGTTACAGCAGATGCACTCAGTATTCATGGCTCGTGGGCTGAGTAGTTGTGGTGCATGGGCTTGCATTCTCCATGCATGTGCAATCTTCCCAGAACAGGGCTCAAACCCATGTCCCCTGCTAAAAAATTAGCAGGAAGATTTTTTTCCCCCCACTGCACCACTCCAGGGAAGTCCCCCCCCCCCCACCCACATTCTACTCAGTCTACTGATTCAGGTGTTAATCTGTTCTCTCAGACACTCCCAGAAGTAATATCTTCCTAGGTCTCTAGGTTTCCCTTAGCCCAGTCAAGTGGACTTTTAAAAGTAACCATTACAGCTTCTGAAGAGTTTTGATATGTTTTATCAAGTTGCTCCCCGGAGAGCTATTCTAATCATGTTTCTGTTGAAAGTGTATTATGTAATTATCACGTATAGACTTCTAAGGTAGTTCTCGGTGTGCATGGAAGGTCCCACTATCCAGGGGTAAGCTATGGATAGAAGAGACTGCAACTGTGCTCTCCAGCTTACTCACAGCCCAAGACTGCACTTACAAGAAGGTAGCAGAATGTGTGTTAGTCGCTTCAGTCATGTCTGAATCTTTGAGATCCCATGAACTGTACCTTGCCAGGCTCCTCTGTCTATTGGATTCTCCAGGCAAGAATACTGGAGTGGGTTGCCGTGCCCTCCTCCAGGGGATCTTCCTGACCTAGGGATCGAAGCTACATCTCTTTATGTCTCCTGCATTGACCGGCGGGTTCTTTACCACCAGCGCCATCTGGGAAGGTAGTAGAATGAGAAGAGCATGGTTTCATCACTTTTCAGTTGTGCACTTTTGAATGGATTACTTTGATTCTGTGAGCTTTAATTTTATCTCAAAATGGTGTACATCTCCCAGCATTGCTTACATGATTAGTGGAACTAAAGCGTGTACAACTGCAGGCACGTGATATGTGTTTGTTAAATGGGAACTATTGTTATAAGTACTGAGTCATAAATATTGGTTGAAAGAATAAGTGAATGAAAGTGTGAATAAGGTAATGATTTAAGGAGCGTGAAGCTGCCTATGTCGGGTTCCTTGGGGTAGGGTATGAAAAAGGGAATGAAGGCATCGGTAGCAGGGGACAACACAGAGCGGACAAACAGACTTGGGTGTGTCGGTGCCGGTGATACTTTACAAACTTGCCAAAAGGCAAGAAGCTAATCGCTGGAAAATAGAGGATCAACTCATGTTTGTTCTGTAGGCTGCTTTGAATTGCAGGGACTTCAGAATCTTTTGTACTATTACTTTCACCCTCAGATGAGCGCTGAGAAAGTGAATCTCTTTCTCTGTCACTTTAAATACATGTCAGTTTGGCTTGCCATAGAGCCTAGTCAATGATGATAAATTCCTTGGTAAAAACCTTCCTTCATGTCTTCTCCAGCAAGAAGATTTCTTGCAAAATCACAGAAACTCAGAATCATGGAAATCTCTGGAATCCTAGAACTGGAGAGACCTCAGAGAGCATTGGTCCCATATTTCATCATCATTGAAATCACTGCAGCAGAATTCCCGACTGTGAGGCTTACATCTGCTGCCTGTTTGCTCTGTATGGTGCCATGAAGCCTCAGTTTCATGCTTGGCAAGGGGTGCTGTTACCTGCTGGCCCACCAGGCACAATGCTCATCTAGGAAGTGAGCTGAAATCAGCTTCTTGATAAAACCCCTTCATTGATCTGGTGTTGGTTGGCCTTCTCTTGATGAAAGTGAAAGAGGAGAGTGAAAAAGTTGGCTTAAAGCTCAACATTTAGAAAACTAAAATCAGGGCATCCAGTCTTCATGGCAAATAGATGGGGGAACAATGGAAACAGTGGGAGACTTTATCTTTTGGGGCTCCAAAATCACTGCAAATGGTGACTGCAGCCATGAAATTAAAAGACGCTTGCTCCTTGGAAGAAAAGCTATGACCAACCTAAACAGCATATTAAAAAGCAGAGACACTACTTGCCAACAAAGGTCCATCTAGTCAAAGCTATGTTTTTTCCCAGTAGTCATGAATGGATGTGAGAGTTGGACAATAAAGAAAGCTGAGTGCCAAAGAATTGATGCTTTTGAACTGCGGTGTTGGAGAAGACTCTTAAGAATCCCTTGGACTGCAAAGCAATACAACCAGTCAATCCTAGAGGAAATCAGTCCTGAATTTTCATTGGAAGGACTGATGCTGAAGCTGAAGGTCCAATACTTTGGCCACCTGATGTGAAGAACTGACTCATTGGAAAAGACCCTGATGCTGGGAAAGATTGAAGGTGGGAGGAGAAGGGGATGACAGAGGATGAGATGGTTGGATGGCATCACCGACTCTATGGACATGAGTTTGAGCAAGCTCCGGGAGTTGGTGATGGACAGGGAAGCCTGGCATGCTGCAGTGCAAGGGGTCACAAAGAGTCAGATGTCACTGAGTGACTGAACTGAACTGAACTAAACTAAGGTCCCATGGAATAATTCTAATCCTTTTCCCTAAAATGTGTTATTCAATCGTTTGAAGGTAGCCCTCCATGGAAAAAACACTGGATGAAGGTCAGAAGACTTGAATTTTAAACCAAGTCCTATCACTTGCACTGTGACATTGTAGAATATTCATTTTATAAAATAGGAGCCCAAGGCTTTAAAAGTTAAGCAACTGGCCCAAGGTCACACAGCTATTAAGTGGTGAACTAGAACTGTGAGTGAAGCTTACTGATGCTGAAACTCAAGTTCCTGTCCATTATGTTAGAGAGCATCTGCGTGCTACTGTTGGTTTGTTGTTGCAGTCAATTAAACCTCAGTCTTTTCTCCTATGAATTTTAGTCAAGTCACATTTTCTCCATTTGGGACTTGTCTGAATCAGTTCCTCTCTCTCTCCCTATCTACTGATATCTGTACCTGTCAAGCAATCATCTATTTCCTATCTATCTATCATCTTACTCTCATCAACCCATCAATTTATTTTTACTTACATGTACTTTTCCTTATTAAATTTGAGGGGTGAAGGGTCACTGAGGTGTGACCATCATTTCAATCTGTCAAAATGAGTAGTGGTTTTTATTGTAAAACATCTCCCTTTGAGTTATCTACAAAACTGACAATTTTCAAATCTGAAAATTGTAGGACACTGCTAAAAATTTTATTATATTAGTCAGGGTCATATGACAGGCCACTGGCAACCAGTTGTGAACATATTTAGCTGTCCAGTTATTTTAATCACGTATTTTCAATTTGACCACAATGACATCCCAACAGACTTGACCGCATTTCCTAGTGGATGTGTTTGATGGTTTGACATCGTGACCTCAGTGAACCCATGCTGGCTCCATGTGATCATAGCATTCTTTTCTAAGTCATTCACAAGACATGTAGTTAGAAATTTTACTCTAGAATTTTGCCAAGGTTTGACATCCAGACCAGTTTGCTTTGACAGAACTGTAATTACCAGAACCTAGGTTTTCTTGAATTTCACAATCAAACATGATTTTCCAGTCTTCTGGCACCTCCTTATTCTTCATGTTTTCTTCCCCCCAAAGATTGCCAACCGAGGTTGCATAATTACATCTCTGAGTCTTTCAGTACTTTGGGTTATGATCTGTCTGGGCTGGAAGGTGTGATCTCACTTAAGTTGTGATCTAGTGGAAAGAGATGCAGACTTGAATGTGGACCCCATTCTTGCCTTGGTGCATCACTTGCTGGTAATTGACTTGTGGTAAATGACTAAATCTACATAACCTCTGTTTCTTTATCTGTAAGTGAGGATGAAATCTCACAGGGGACTGAAAGGATTAAATGAGTTAACAACTGGAAAAATGTCTGGAGTACAATAAACTTCAAAAATCTGAATTGCCCTTCATTCCTTTTCTATCTTGGAGTTCAATTTATTCTTTATGGTTTAAAATGTCCTTTAGAATTTGAAAACAGTTCTTGCTGGAGAAGACAGAAGGGAGCCAGAACTCTTTGTGGATGAAGATGGTGTGGAGCACTGGACTGGGAGGAACAGGAGTTACTTACTGTGTGATCTTGAGCAAGTCATGGAATCACTCTGGGTTGTATTTTCATCTGTAAACTGAGGAGGAAGGACTAGGTGATTTCTAAGTTCTTATTCTTAGTTCTAAATCCTCTGAACCTAATTTTGCCATTTGCCATGTCCTTGGACAGTAGCACCATCTTCCTGGAGTGGGGTCTATCGCTTAGCCTGTTCTTAATCCACTTGCCACATGCTTCTGAGCTGAAAATCTATCATCTGTGGGTTGACATGGACTATTAGACCGAATGAGCCCAGAATAGGATAACAATCCATTTGTTGTCCCCAACTCAGCTTATTATTCACCATTTTGAATTACCAGGGCTTTGATTCTTTCATTAGCCTAATGATTGAGAATTGATGGCATAATAATGCTATGTTAACATATAGAAATGTTATGGAAATTATGGAAATAATTATGTAGCACTTTCTATACTAAAATGGGTGTGTTTTTTTTGATACATGAGGATGGATTTCAGATGTGAAATACAGCAATTACTCTTCACCCTAGAATGTTGGAAGAAATCTTTGGATATACCCAAGAAGTTGCTATTCATCAGTTGTGATTAATTTGGAAAAAAGACAGATTGATTGTCTCCAAAATATTAATAATAAGAATTTTCTTGTTACTATGCTTATTTCCTACTCTGGGGACTACAGAAGGTGTCTTCTGATTTCAAGATAATTAAATACATAGATGTCTTTGTTCTTCTTTTCAGGGAAGATTTTACCAGGCAAATTTTATTCATTCATTTGCATCACGTATACATTAACTTTTTGAAGACGTATCTCAAACACCTATTGTATGCTGTGCCACACAGGGGCTCAGAAAAGAATTGAGGGGGTCATCCCTGCTTTTAGAGAAGTCTCCATCAGTTAGGGAAGACTAGCTAAGGCTGATGGTGTAGTAGGGCTCTAAGAAAGTGTATTCTGGATTCTGGACCTTTCAAGAACCTTCTCAGGAGACTTGCTCTTCTGCTAATCCTTCTCTCTGCATTCCTAAACTCTTGGCTTTATCACCCAAACACTGTATCTTTTACCTTAGAAGCAAATGGGTTGTTATATGGCAGAAGCCAAATGGATACATATATATGTATGGCTGATTCCCTTTGCTGTTCACCTTAAACTAACACAATATTGTTTATCAGCTATACCATAATACGAAGTGAAAAGTTTAAAGTTAAAAAAAACTGGGAAAGAAAATAGTCAAAATAAAAAAAAGAGAAGAACCCCCCCCCCAAAAAAAAAACAAGCAAATAAATAAACAGCAAACCTCTACTAACTCATCACGTCTCTCCAGGATTTCCCTGCATCTCTATTTCCCATGGAAGAGCTGCATATGGTGCCACAACCTTACCTCCCATTCATTCTTCATCTCTTCCTCCATTCCTCCAAAACTGACTTCCAAGTTACTGAATCTAATGGATACTTTAAAATTCTTATCTTACTTGACCTTTCTGCATCATTTGAACCAATTGGTATTCCCTCTTGAAACTCTTTTCCTTTGAAAATACCCTCTCTGGATTCCTCTTTCAATGGCTGCTCTTTTTTCTTTTCCTCTGAGTCTGCTGATGTTCTTCGAGGAGAAGTTCTCTTTTCCTCTAGTTATTTCACTCTCGTTATTTCCCTTTTCTTCTCTCTCTGTTCTGAAGCAACTTCATCCTTTATCATAATTTAAATTCTTTGTATATCTTGAAGAGTCTCAAATTCATATCTGTAGCCCAGTGCTCTTTTCTGAGCTTCAGATAGAAATATTGCAGTATGTACTTGATACTGCTGTTGAAATGTCTTGTAGACATCTCAGATACCTGAGTTCCAAATCTCCCTCCAAACATCTGCCCTTTCTGTAGGATTCTCCATCCTGGTGAATATCTCCACATGCCCGGGTGCTGAAGGACATCTCTGGCCCATTCCTCCTTCTGTGTCCCGTAGGCATCTCAAACTCAACATATCCAAATCCAGTCTATTGATTTCCATCCCTGCCACTAACACTTGGCTCTCGAGAACCCTCAAAACAAAATAAGTTTTAAAACACACATACACAAAAGGAAAGAATGAGGGAAGGAAGGAGTGAAGGAGGGGAGGAAGGAAGAAGGGAAAGAAGGAAGACAATAAATAAATCCAAAGACATTTGGTTTTGCTTCACAACCGTCTACTGTACTACTAGAGTCAGAACCTGGTGGTGAGTTTTGACTCTTCCTTTTTCCTTTATCCCTTGTATCAAATTCATGCAAGAAAAAGTCACTTCCATTTCTGGCCATGATGCAATAACAGCAGTTAGATTTACCCTTCCGTCTTATAGACGGAAAACTGGACAAAATATATGAAGTGATTTTCAGGGACACAGACAGCTGGTTGGTTGGAAAAGAGGTAAGGCAGGACAATGAGGCCTGAGAGAAGGGAAATAATTCATGGGAGCCCTAAAATTTATCCCCCAGGGTCTTTCCAAGCCTGTTAATATTTTACCTATTTTTGTGCTTGTCAAATTATTTGTCTCCCTTCTTTAGAACATCAGTTCCAGGAAGGGTGGGGACTTGGCTGTCTAGTTGAGCCCCTAGCCCAGGACTCAGCCCATTGTAAGATCTCAATGAGTTTTCTGGATGGGATAAATAAATGGGTGAATCCTTGATAACATCTGCTCCTTCACTAGCCAAATCCTACCTATTCTGCTTTTAAGTTGATGTCGCTAATCCATCCACTGATGCTATCTCCATGATCCCAACATCGTCATATCTGCCCTGGGCAAATATTATACCTCTACACGGTCTTCTTCCATCTGGTCTTGTCTTCCTCCAATCACTTCCTCCAAACTGGTTATTTAAAGTGTGAACTTCATTCTGTCCCTGGGTATTAAAATGTATTAATGGTTTCTGCTCTTTGAAGAATCCAAACTCCTTCCCAGGGGTGATCAGCTCTAGCCTGTCTCCTCAGCCTGCTCCCCACGTCTGTGGTTTCCTAATTCAGCAGCCCCTTGGATCCATGGCACACAATTTGAAAATCAGTGAGCTAGATGATTGCTGGTGTCCTTATCTATAATATGATACTTAGACTTATTTGCCACAATCTAAGCTACCTGTTCGGAGAAGGCAATGGCAACCCACTCCAGTACTGTTGCCTGGAAAATCTCACGGATGGAGGAGCCTGGCAGGCTGCAGTCCATGGGGTCGTGAAGAGTTGGATACGACTGAGCGACTTCACTTTCACTTTTCACTTTCATGCATTGGAGAAGGAAATGGCAACCCACTCCAGTGTTCTTGCCTGGAGAATCCCAGGGACGGGGGAGCCTGGTGGGCTGCCGTCTCTGGGGTCACACAGAGTTGGACACGACTGACATGGCTTAGCAGCAGCAGCAGCAGTAAGCTACCCGTTGAAATGTAATGCTGCAAATTACCTGTCAGTTCAACAGTTCTAATAATAGTGACATGAACAAATACCATAAGACAATGGGAAAAATGAGCATCAGACTGTAAGAATTTATCAGGGTCACTGTGGTACCCTCTAGAGAGAGGGACATCTCATTCTAAATATTAGTCTTGGCTTTTCAAGCATAATAATCATGGAAGGCAAATTCTCCATCTTCTAGAACTTTATAGAAATATCATGAGACAATAGTCTAGCTGCTCTCCTTTGATTCTCTGTCAACAAAACAAGGTTTTGCTTTGTTGTTTGTCTTCCAGGGTAGACTTGCCCCAAATACAATGTCTAGCATTCGCAAATATGCCTTTAATTTTCAGACCAGTTTTATCTTTCTCTGTCATTTACCATGTTGTTCTCTGAGCTCATGAATCAGCCTTTTGAGGTTTAATTAGTATGAATCAATTTGTCAACATCCAGATCACACAGAGAAACCAGATAGCTTGCATTTTGTGGTCCTGAATGTTGGGGGACCAGATTAGAACACGAACATCTCACCAAAGATCCCCTTAGATGAAGAAATGAGGTCAAGGCAGAGGACAGTCAGACACAGTGATGTACAGCGTTGACTCAGGAAAGGTCATAGAGGACGCAAGGTCTAAGCAATGACCTAAAAAGGGAAAAGGAAAGAATAATAATAACCAATGTAATTTGATATGGTCCATTTCATATGTGTCATATATGAAGAGACAAATAAGATCACATTCCACTTCTTTAAAAAAAATTTAATTTCTTTTGTTCTCCCCCACATTCTTACATAAGCAGGGAATCCAGTCTCTCTCCTGGCCCCTCTCTCCCCCTCATATGACCAGCAATCTGGGGGGTCTTGTATGTACAGTTCTCCTTATGTTGACCCCAGAACCCAGGTGCCCCTTGAGGTTGGAGGGACCCCCTTGCTGAGTTTCGAGAGCACTTCATTGCTGCTGGTTTCTGGTCTAAAAGGGGCACCCTGTCTGGGTCTCTGATTTGGGTCACAGCTGCAGACACCCGGGCGTTCTTTGACGAGAAAAAGAGCTGGAGTGTGGTCAGACCTGCCCTTCCCCCACTGGAACTGCCCTCCTCCGACCAACACGCACCCCCGCTCCACCCCAAACTGGCCTGCTTCCAACATTCTCCTTTTAAAATCCACTCACTTCACTGCCAGCTTCCTGGGTGCTAGTAACCTTGTGAGGGCTGGCTTGGGACAGGCTCCAGTGTCCACCACCACGTGGACCCTGAATGGCCACCACCCTGCGGTCATTGACTCGCTCCCTTCTAGATCCAAGAAGAGCCCGCCCAGGAGACACGTTCTGACTTCCACTTTTAGAGCCACAGGAAGCAAATTTCTGGAAGATTTCCAACACATTTTGTCCCTAATTTCACCCTCAGGCCTTCAGAAATGTTGTGAACTGGTCTTACAACACCTCATTACATGCTCAACATCTTTAATAATTTAAAGAGTAGATATTTGTATTCTTTGTGTGTGTGTATGCATTAAAAAAATATTATTAGATAAGAACCTATAGCGCTGGCTTGAAGAGCTGGACACCCCACACTCTGGCGACGTACAGTGAAAAGATGGAGTGTGTGTGTGTGTGTGTGTGTCTGAGAGACAGAGAGAGAGAGAGAGAGAAGATGGACCTGCTTCTGTAAACATACAGGCAGGGAGAGGCTGCTGTGGGAATTCAAGCAGGTCCTGTGTGCTGAGTGGATGGGGTGAGGGAGTCAAGGGAGGAGAGTTAGTGTGTGTTTAGAGATGCCTTCCACAGAGACGGAACACTCAGAAAGAGGATCCCTCTGGGGAGAGATGGGGTCTGTATGGGGTAGAAGTATGTGGATTCTGGAGCTAAAGAGCAGGGGTCAGAAACATCTTCTGCTGAGTAAGCTGGGTGACCTCAACTGCTTTGCGAAGTAGAAATGAGAAATGATGATGATAATGACAGTGTCAGAGGAAGAGAGTTAATAGAGCAGTCATAGTGAGCACTGCTGAAGTGTGCCCGTTTCTTATTATCCTCATTTTCACCCATGAGCACAAAGATAAACAATGCTTTAATTTTTGTCTGAAACAATTTCTGTCTTAAAGACTGCGTGTATTGCATATTCCCAAGAGCATAAAGAACTGTAAGGAGTTAATGTTGAGACTGGGCTTCCCTGGTGGTTTAGACAGTAAAGTATCTGTCTGCAGTGTAAGAGACTAAGATTCTACTCCTGGGTCTGGAAGATCCCCTGGAGAAGGGAATGGCTACCCACTCCAGTATTCTTGCCTGAAAAATTCCATGGACAGAGAAGCCTGGTGGGTTATAGTCCATAGTGTCTCAAAGAGTCGGTTGCGACTGACACTTTCACTTTCAATGTTTAGACAAAAGGAGGGAGTTTTCAACGCTGTTGAGCTAGCTCTAGCCTTTTGGGTCTAGGTGGATGATGAGGTAAGCGGGGGAGTGTGCCAGGACCAGGATTTGGGAGAGAGGAGGAGTAAAGAGCAAAGCCTCTCTCTGAACCAAGAGGGGTGACAGAGGGAGGGAGGAAGTGCTGCCTAAAGGAGAAGACAGAAATGGGAAGAAATCAGCACTTTGCTGTACAATGTGTGATGTGCACCATTCCTTCACCATGAAAAATAGCTCTGTGTTACAAGGCCTGAGTCAGATCTCAGTTTTTGTTTTGCTTCCTTTTGTTTTTCAAAACAGGCCCTGTTAGGAGTTCCCTGGTGGTCCAGTGGTTAAGAATCCACTCTGCAATACAGGTGGCCCAGGATCCATCCCTGGTCCAGGAACTAAGATCCCACATGTCACAGAGCAACTAAGCCTGCTCGCCACAACTAGAGTCTGTGACCTGCAACGAAAGATCCCAAATGATGCAGCAAAGGTCCCATGTGTTGCAGCTGAGACCTGATGCTGCCGAATAAATAAGTAAAATAAATAAACATTTAAAAACAACAGCAACAATAAAACAGGCCTAATTCTATTACAGGTACTCATGGAAAGAGCTTTGAGGCTCCAAATAAACTATGTTCATACATTTCCCCTTATCTTCATATTTCTCTCCTAAAATACTAGATTAACTTAGGATGATCCTCCCCACCTCCAATTTGGACACATTTAAAACTTAGGTCAAATTTCTGCTTGATTTATCTTCTACTAGCTTACCTGTCATGGAAGAGAGCCTTCTGTTTCATTTGAACGTTTTTTCCCCAAGATATTTGCGTGGATCAGACTCTTACTGAGGGTCAAGCTTTGATAATGGGGGTCATGGCTCCGTCAGAATCTTGGGTAGCTGCTCTTTGGCTCCGGTGCCTCTTGTTCCATGAGCTGTGTCTAGAATGTTCGGGCATTTAATATCTTTCAGCAGTGTGCTTCCAAACTGGATTTGGGAAGAAAATTTCCCTAAAAACTTCATTTAGTCTCTTTTCCCCCTTTCATCTTGAATCAGATCTTTCGAACCATGATCAAAAGAGGCCCCACAGCTTTCCAATCAGGCTGCCAAGTTCTCTTACCCCTGTGTTGAAAGCCCACTCCAGTACTCTTGCCTAGAAAATTCCATGGATAGAGGAGCTTGGTGGGCTACAGTCCACGGGGTCACAAAGAGTCGGACACGACTGAGCGACTTCATGACTAAGAAGCTTAACATCCTTTTTGCTGCCCAACTTCTGGTTTACATCTTTTCCTCAAACTGTGTCTCCCCGTCCTTCTCACTTGGTCAGTCTCTATATTAAAAGAAGAGACTCTCTCCCCAAATACAGGTGTTTGTATTTGTTTGTTTTTAGCAATTAGTGGTCATGCAGATTTTTTTAAAAACAAAATTTTAAAAAATTCATGGCAAATGCTTTTCTTGGGCTCTAGTAATATTTAAGCAATAATCTGGCTTTCTCAATTAATTTCTCTTTATGTGCTTCTTTTTAATCTCCCCCCACCCACCTTTTTTTTTTTTTTTCTCTTTTTCCAGTTCATTGCTTGTGGGTTGGGCATGGTTCCCTTTTTAAAGTTGGGTAAGTGCATAATAGCTTTTGTTGAGTTTTCTGCCAGAATGTGGAACTAAATCATGTTGAAACTACTATTACCTCGTGGTTCCTCTGAAAATACTTTCTATTTAAGTTCTTATCTGGCACTCAAAGCCGAGACATGATATTTCCTTTGGTTGTGGATTCTAAAGAGCCATCATTTGTTTGATCCTCAGCCTGTGCCTCCCGCCTTATCAAACTGTTTCGTCAGTTTGTATGATAACATGGGGTCCACCATTTTTCTGCCTTGCATGATCCTGTGGTTTCTTCACTTTCATTTAACATTTTTAGTTCCACGTCACAGATTTTTGGCTTTATAATAAACTGTAGCACCATCATCGCGATTTAACCATGAGACTCTTTCTTAGCTCCATAAGAGTTTTCCAAGATTGTGGTTGATTTTGTACCTCACGTACAAGGTACCTCTTCACTGGATGAATGCTTCTTCCTCATCCATGTTTGTAACAGGCAGCTCTTGCTGTCTGTTTGATTTTTCTTCTGCTAGTGGTTGCCATGTAAAGCTCCTCATTTTCAGCTCAAGAGCTGCACTTATTTTTTCTATTTTGCTTGTTTCTAAGCAAAGAGGCACTAAGTACGCCGGCTTCATCTTCCCCAAACCGACCCTGTCAGTAGTCTAATTAGGTGGTTCTATTACTTTCTCTTCCCTTTTTTCTCAGTCCCAAGCTGAAACTCATGTTTGTTTACACTGATCAGATTTGTTGTCATTGTTGTTCAGTTGCTAAGTTGTGTCTGACTCTTTGCGATCCTGTGGACTGCAGCACGCCGGGCTCCTCTGTCCTCCACTATCTCCCAGAGTTTGCCCAAATTCATGTACACTGAGTCGGCGATGCCATCCAACCATCTCATCCTCTGTCATCCCCTTCTCCTCCTGCCTTCAGTCTTTGCCAATGAGCTAGCTCTTTGTATCACATGACCAAAGTATTGGAGCTTCAGCATCAGTCCTTCCAACGCATATTCAGTGTTGATTCCCTTTAGGATTGATTGGTTTGATCAGATTTACCTGACATTTATTTTGAAAGGACCCTGTCAACTTTTTAGGGCTCATGCCAGTTTGGTTTGGATTGAGAAGCTTGTCCTGCCACCATAAGCTCTAGTTATGGTACGGATAACTTTATTATTTAGGTCATTATCAGGAACTCACCAAGATGGAAGTTTGTCTCACTGTCAAGGAAGCATTATCTGTGGTTGGCATGGTGGCTCTGTTACCACAAGGGACCCGGGCCCCCACACTCTTGTGTCCCCATCCTCATCCTGAGGTCTGAGGTCTTCTCCAGTCTCAGGCGTTATACAGTACTTCAGTGACCAGAAACGAAAACCGTGCTCCCTTCTTCTAGAGACATTTTCTGAAGTTGCACTTCCCTGTGTAATCAACTAACCAAAACTTAGTCTGACAGGTCTACTTCAGCTGCAAGGGAGGTGGGAGCTGCAAGGTTAGGCCACCCTGTGCCCTCTGATGTCTGGGAATCCTGTTAGGGGTAACATTAAATACTGGAGATCAGTTAGAAATTCCTGACGTAGATGCTGTGTTCAGTCTTTCAGTCATGTCTGGCTCTTTTCAACCTCATAGATGGTAGCCCATCAGGCTCCTCTGCCTATGGAATTTTCCAGGCAAGAATACTGGAGGGGGTTGCCATTTCCTCCTCCAGGGAATTTTCCCGACCCAGGGATAGAACTTGAGTCTCTTGTGCCTCCTGCATTGGCAGACAAAGTCTTTACCACTGTGCCACCTGGGAAGCTGAATATATACCTTAATTTCAAATAAATTCCCAACTAACCCCTTCTATCATCTCATCTATAGCATCTAAAGTTGGGGACTTTTAATTTTATTTTGGGCTTCCCTGTGGTTTAGATGGTAAAGAATTTGCCCAAAATGCAGGAGACAGGGGTTCGATCCCTGGGTTGGGAAGATCCCCTGGAGAAGAGAATTGGCTACCCACTCCAGTATTTTTGCCTGGAGAACTCCATGGACAGAGGAGCCTGACAGGCTACAGTCCATGGGGTTGCAAAAGAGTCAGACACAACTGAGCGACTATCACTTTCACTTTTTCTCACTTTCTTATTTTATTTTTCTTTATTGAGATGTAATTGATACATAATATTGTGTAAGTTTAAGGTGTACAGTGTGTTGAATTGATGCACTTAGATATTGCACAACTATTTCCACCATGGTGTTAGCTAACACCTCCATCACCTCACATAATTACCATTTCTTTTTGGTGGTGAGAACATTTAAGATATGCTTTCTCAGCAATATTCAAGGATATGATACACTATCATTAACTGTGATCAGCATGCTGTCCATTTGATCCCCAGAATTTATTCATCTTATAACTGGAAGTCTGTATCCTTTGATTAGCATCATCCCCTTTCCTCTACCGCTCCTTTCCCACCAAGCCCCTAATAACCATCACTCTACACTCTGTTTCTGCGTGTTTGGCTTTCTTCGATTCCGCATATGAGTGAGATCATACTCTATAGGTCTTTCTCTGCCTGACTTTCTTCATTAGCCGAATACCCTGAAGGTCCGTCCATGTTGTCATCAGTGGCAGGATTTCCTTGTTTCTCATGGCTGAATAATATTTTCATCTATACCTCACATCTTCTCTATCCATTACACTGACAGACACTTTGGTGGTTCCCCCATCTTGCTGCAATGAACCTAGTGGTGTGGATATCTCTTCCAGATCCTGTTTTCATTTTCTTTGGAAATGCACCCACAAGTGGGATTGCTGGTTGGGAACTATTTAATTCTACAGCCTTGCCTTTGGGGACACAAGACAGAGATCTGAACATGATTCATTTAATGAAGAACTTATTTCCGTTCCCACTGGCTCTCTCCTACCCTCCCAGCACCATAAGTGATGCTACCTTTGCTCAGACGCTGAAGACTCAAGAATCTGAGAAAAGATTCTACTCTTGACAGTGTCAAAGGCTAAAAGTCTCTACTAAAGACTTCATTTTCTACTTGTTGAGTCTTCTGTTTACCACACTTTCTCTCTCCTAAACCCTCTACTTGCTGGTGGGAGGTTTTGTGCACTCCTTGCCTTTCCCTTTCCTCCTGGCAGATCTCCGTGTTTACATTCATTTCACATATGAACATTTTTTTCTACCCAAAATTTGCATGCTTTGCTTTCCACCAAGTTTTTAACGTCTTTCCCAGGGTTTACCTTACTTTGGGTGGAGGGTCTATTCTTCTTTAGATTTTGGCATTAGTTGCACCACTTGCAACTTGCTACAGAAGTAACTATAAAAAAGAGCGGAGAATGTCAGGTAAAAGGTTTACATGATACTTAAAAGGTCAATTAGCTGTGTTATCCCAGCAACACTCATTTAAGAACCATTTTGATTTTGAGTGCTGATTGCCTCTGCTAGTAAAATATGTTTTGATTACATATAGCTGCTCTGTTATCCTGTTACAGATTAAAACATGATCTGGCAAGTATATACTACATTGATGTGTATGCTCCATCCCCCACAACTTTGTAAATTTTAAAGTTACAGGAAACTAAGCCAATAAGAATATTAACCTTAATTTTAACCATGTGTATTAGAAATTAAAAGGAAAAATTCCACGATGACCAACTCGGTAATAAGTGTTGCAGAATTTAATCTGAAAGATGAGTCATATAAGTCATCAATTCCTCTTGCCGCTGCCCTGTCCAGGGTTCCACTTGCTCCTTCCTCTCCTTCACGTCATGTATCCAGTCATTCACAAGCATCTTTCCTTTTTCTGCAGAGTCTCTGCAACCCACAGGCTGCTGCCAGACTCAGCATTGCTGCCAGCATCTCTCTCCCCGGATGAAGGTGTTCAGTTGCCCAGTTGTGTCCAACTCTTTGCAACCCCATGGACTGCAGCATGCCAGGCCTCCCTGTGCCTCACCATCTCCTGGTGTTTGCCCAAGTTCATGTTCATTACACTGATGATGCCATCCTTAGTTGAGTCTTCTGTTTAGACTCAACATCCCTCTCATCCTCTGATACCCTCATCTCCTTCTGCCTTCAATCTTTCCCATCATCAGTGACTTTTCCAGTGAGTTGTCTGTTTGCATCAGATGACCAAAATACTGGAGCTTCAGCATCAGTATTGGTCCTTCCAGTGACTATTCAGGGTTGATCTCCCTTAAGATTGACTGGTTTGATCTCCTTGCTGTCCAACGGACTTTCAGGAATCTTCTCCAGCACCACAGTTCAAAGACATCAATTCTTTGGTGTTCTGCCTTCTTTACGGTCCAGCTCTCACAACTGTACATGACCAGTGGGAAAGACTATAGCCTTGATTATATGGACCTTTGTCAGCAGAGGAATGTCTCTGCTTTTCAGCAGGCTGTTGAAACACTCTGATGAAGACCTTCCATTAATTAATTCAATTTTGGCCTCTGTAGCCTGCTAACAATAAGCCTTTCTCAATAAATCATATTTAAAATTTTTCTCTCACAAAGTATCTCACTACACAAATCTTGCTCCAATAAGTTCATTTTCTTTTCTATCTTTTACTCATATTTTTCTGGGCTTCCTGGGTTAGCACAGTGGTAAAGAACTTGTCTGCCAGTGTGGGAGATGTGGGTTCAATTCCCAGGTCACAAAGATTTCCTGGAGAAGGAAATGACAACCCACTACAATATTTTTGCCTGGGAAATTTCATGGGCAGAGGAGCCTGGCAGACTACGGTCCATGGGGTTGCAAAGAGCTGGACACAGCTGAGCACGCATGTACTAGTATTTTTTCATTTTCATGTCTTTGTTTATGCTGCACCTTCCTTGGGGAAGCCTTTTCCTCTCTAGTAATTCACATGTTCCCTTCCCTTCAGTATCCCAAAGGCTCTGTGCTCTCACCCCATCCCATAGTGACCTTTTTATACATAATAGTTCTGACTTTGGTCTGCATTTCCCAAATTACATCCAGTGAACTGAAGATTGCTTTGTGTGTGTGTGTGTGTGTGTGTGTGAAGTCACTCAGTCGTGTCCAACTCTTTGCGACCCCATGGACTGTAGCCCACCAGGCTCCTTCTGTCCATGGGATTCTCCAGGCAAGAATACTGGAGTGGGTTGCCATTTCCTTCTCCAGGGGATCTTCCTGACCCAGAGATCGAACCCAGGTCTCCTGCATTGCAGGCAGACGCTTTAACCTCTGCGCCACCAGGGAAGCCCTGAAGATTGCTTTAACGTTGTTATATAGTTGTTCTATTTAGTCACATCTCTCCTCGACTGGTCTGTTTTAACTGCTTTCCAGTCCTAAATGTGTCTAGCTAGATATAATTTGATATTTGGTGTTATTAAAGAAAAATGATGAGTTGGGAACCATATAAGATTCAACACATTTATTTTCAGGGGTTTGCTTTAGTGTCTTCATATCTGTTCTTGGGAGCTTCAGTAAAGAATCTGTCTTCAATGCAGGAGGCCCAGGTTTGATCCCTGGGTCAGGAAGGTCCCTTGGAGGAGGGCATGGCAACCCACTCCAGTATTCTTGCCTGGAGATTCCCATGGATAGAGGAGCCTGGCAGGCTACAGTCCATAGGCTTGCACAGAGTCGGACAAGACTGAAGCGACAGCAGCAGCATCTATTCTTGAATTGGGGATAAGATTTAAGTCTTTTTATTTTATCCACAAAAGTCCATATTGATCTCTTGAAAAAATAATTCTATTTTGTTGTTTTTGGCTGTGCTGGGTCTTTGTTGCTGCGTGGGCTAGCTTCTCTGGTTGTGACAAGTTGGGGCTACTCTTTGTTGGGGTGCACGGGCTTCTCACTGCAATGGTTCTCTTGTTGCAGAGCATGGGCTCTAGGTACACGGGCCTCAGTACTTGCAGTGTGAGGGCTCAGTAGTTGCAGCTCTCAGACTCTAGAGTGCAGGCTCAGTAGTTGTGCTGCACAGGCTTAGTTGCCCCACAGCATGTGGCATCTTCCCAGACCAGGGATCGAACCTGTGACCCCTACATTGGCAGGGGACAATTAAGGCAGATTCTTAATCACTAGACCATCAAGGAAGCCCCATATTGTTCTTGAATGTACCTTTGTTCCTTGTCTGTATGGCCTGGTAATTTCCATTAATTACTTAAATGAAACAATGATGAGATGCAGATCACACTGAGCCTACCGGTGAACGAGATGAAACTGAGAAAGGAGAGGAGAAAGTAAAAACGTGCTTTTCTGGGATCTGTGGCCTACCTGTGTTGGATTTAAACATTTTGAAAATCTTCAAATCCACGCCTTTAGAACAAGGGACCGTGGCCTATTTGTTCCCCTACTAGCGGCACCATCGATAATTGATTCATGTAGACTGTTTACCGTGACACTGGCTGAGATATCATATTTGTTATGCTCCTTGATAAGATATTGTGTATAGCCAAATAAAAATAGTTAGGTTAAGTCTAAGATGAGTTAAAAGGGAGAAACCTCTGGGAAAGATGTGCATGCATGCTCAGTTGTGTCCGACTCTCTGCGACCCCATGGACTATAGCCCGTCAGGCTCCCCTGTCCACGGAATTTTTCAGGCAAGAATACTGGAGTGGGTTGCCATTTCTTACTCCAGGGGATCTTCCCAACCCAGGGATCGAACTTGCATCTCTTATGTCTCCTGCATTGGCAGGTGGATTCTTTACCACTGGCACCAAGTTACCTTAAACTCTCTCTCTCAATGTTCATTTGTCTTAGCTAGAAACTACACTTGAAAATTCAGTGACTCAGGCTAGCTGTTAGGCTTATGTTATAGCTAGAACTGGGGCCCAAGAGGGCCCCAGCGGTGCCAGGTTGCTCATCGCCTTTAGACCACAGATAAAGGTCCATACTTTACTTAAAGAGTATTGCAAACCATTCACAGATTTTAAATAAAGGTCCTGATTTTGTGTGTGGGTGTGTGTGTGTTACTCACTGACTGTGATTTGGAGGATGGATTTGAGAGAGAAAACAAGATGATGAGTCAGGACACTAAACAACCGTCCCATCCCTGCAAGATGGGATGGTGGCTTAAAGAAGGATGGAGCTGGATGGATTTGGGTAGGAGATGAAAGGATGATTTTTCAGATGGATTGAGCATGAGGAGTCTGGGAAAAGAGGAATAAAGATTTATTAATTAATTCAACAACCACTGATTTAACACTTACTGTGTGCCAGGCACTCTTCTAGGCTCTGGAGACAGAGCTGAAAACAAAACAAATTGAGTCCCAGCTCTCCTTGACCTTATATCCCAGTGGAGAGAAACAGCGTGACTGACGACATCTGTCAGGTAGAGATACTGACATGAAATAAAGGATCATCGGGGATAAACAGTGATGTGGAGGGCTAGTGTTAGATAAGATGATCAGGGCCTCCTCTTGGCTGGGGTGATACTGGAGCATGGAGGTGAAGAAGGAAGCCCTGCTGCTCTCTGAGGCAAGGAGGCTTCAGGAAGAGGAAGCAGTGGATACAGAGGCCCTGGGGTGGAGACGCGTGTGGCACATCCGAGGGGCAGCGTGTAGGCACGATGGCCTCAGAGGAGTGGACAGAGAGGAAGTGGGAGGGGATGAGGTCATGGAGAGGTAGGCGGGTGGGCAAACCATAGGCGAAGCTCAGGACTTGAAGTTATTTTGAGATGGAATGCCATTAAAGAATTTTGTAGAGAGGAGCAGAAGCAGAGAGACCAAGACCAAGCAAGACGATAGTAGCCTTGGCAAAAATATGGTGGTTTTGTTTTAGCCACTGGTTCAGTGTTTTGTTTTTTGCATGAGAAAAGAAGCCTGACCTTTTAAAAATTTTCATATCGTCTCATGTAATTCATAGCAATTCACTGAACACTTACTTAACATGTTGCTGTTGTTCAATCATTAAATCATGTCTGACTCTTTTATGACCCCCTGGATTGTAGCCCACCAGGCTCCTCTGTCCATGGGATTCCCCAGGCAAGAATACTAGAGTGGGTTGCCATTTCCTTCTCCATGGGATCTTCCCAACCCAGGGATCAAACCTGGGTCTCTTGCATTGGCAGGCGGATTCTTTACCACTAAGCTACCAGGGAAGCCCTTACTGAGTATAGGTATTATATTAAGGGCTTTGCATACATTATCTTGCTCATTATTATTATTTCCTTCCATCTACTAGCTTCGGACTTTGTTTTTCTTTTTCTAGTTCCTGTAGATATAAAGTTTGTTTACTTGAGATTGTTCTTGTTTCTTGAGGTAGGCCTGACTGGTAGGCTTGATGGTGCCATTTTTGAGAAGGGGAAGTCAGAGGCAGAAATAAAGGAGAGGAAATCAAAGTTCTGTGTAGGACAGATAGAGGTTGAAATGCCAATTAGATACACAATTAGAGCAATTAAAGAGATATTAATAGTTGAATATTTGAGTTCAGAACTCTGGAGAGGGGTTAGGAGTAGATGTAAATTTGGAGTTGCCAGCCCAGAGATGGTCTTCAGCACCCCCAGACTAAATGGGGTCACCACAGGAAAGATCTGATGGTAAAAAGAGCTATGGCCCCCAGGGATCTCCATTTTCTAGCAAGTAGTGCAGAAGGGAAGGAGATGGGAAGGAGGACCCAGTGAGGTTGGGTGAAAATCAGAAGAGCTTAATGTTACAGAAGCCAAGATAAGAAAGTGCTTCAAGTTAGGGTGCTCAACTGAGTCCAAGCTGTCAAGAACCCAGGAGGAGGAGAGACAGGAAAGTGGCCGTGGGGCTTGACATTGTGAAGTCACCATTGACCTTGCCAGGGAGGGGAGAGTGTGGGAGATGCAGATGTGGACGAGGGACAGTGATCAGCTCTTGGGACAGATTTTGCCAGGAGGAAGACAGAAGCCTGGCAGTGAGGGGCAGGAAATGCAGTTTCCAGGAATCACATCTTTTTCCTGTTTCTTTGATCTCTCCTGGATGTTACGGGACAATGTTGCCTCATACAGTGTTAGACCAATTTGTACAGGACTGTGGAGAAGAAGTCCAGGTCAGAGAAGTCAATGGCACCCCACTCCAGAACTCTTGCCTGGAAAATCCCATGGATGAAGGACCCTGGTAGGCTGCAGTCCTTGGGGTCACTAGGAGTCGGACACGACTGAGCGACTTCACTTTCACTTTTCACTTTCATGCACTGGAGAAGGAAATGGCAACCTACTCCAGTGTTCTTGCCTGGAGAATCCCAGGGACGGGGGAGCCTGATGGGCTGCCGTCTCTGGGGTCGCACAGAGTCGGACACGACTGAAGCCACTTAGCAGCAGCAGCAGTCGGTCACGACTGAAGTGGCTTAGCACCAAGAATGAATATTCTGACTAAGGCAACTCCAGAATGTGTGTGTGCATGTGTTTGCATGTGGGTGTGTGTGCATGCATGAGGGTGTACATGTGTGTGTAAGCACATGCAGTGTCTTCAAATATGGGGGGCTGGAAATCTTCCTGACAATCTGTTGGGCATCAGGGATTTTTATCTCCAGATGGGTGCCCTATTTTTCTTCTTGATAACCTCTTACTCACGAAGAGCCTGGGATGGGAATTCCATTTACAAATGGTGAATCATTAGAAACAGGTTTGGAGGTGGAGGAGCATCTCCCACAGCAGAGCTTCACTTCTGAGGTCTGCAGGTGGTTTCCCTCACCAGCAGGCCCAGCGAGCAGATCTGCTGAAGGGGAGATGACTCCTTACCGTGGCCCACTCCCTCCCAGTGCCACTCTGACGCCAGCCTTCATAGAAAAAAGCCCGAGGGCAAAAGGACAAACTCTGCTGAGTCCCCAGCCTTCCCTCTCTTTCTTCCCTTCTTCTCTACCAGGTGTCTGGGGGACGGAAAAATTCGCTTGAATTACAGTTGCTGTTGGTGGGCTGTGACCCATGCTACCCGCCCACCTCTGAGCCCCCTTCTCTTATGGAGGCAGTCCCTGTGAGTGGCTGCCCTTTGCCCTTTGTTTGCCTGCCCGGTCTGAGAGGACACTTGCTCCCACTCAGAAGCAGGGAGCTTTTCTCTGATTCAGACAGTGTAGACAATGCCAGGATCTCCACACCTTTAGAACCAGGGTGAAAAGCAGGCTGGACCTGTGGACTTGTAGGAAACAAGACTCAGATCTGTTTTTGAAAGAAAAAACCCACTAATGCTAATTATTTACCTAGTTTAAAAACCAACCAGCCACATTCTAGAATCTGTGATGAGATTCTACCTTCCCAATTCTGAACCCCTCATCCAGTGATGTTCTGAAAGGTTATTTCATCTGGCCTATACTTTTTTTTGGAGGCAATCATAGAGGCTGCAGGATTATAGTTCCCCAACCAAGGGATTCATGGAACCCATGGCCCCTGCAGTGGAAGCTTGGAGGCCTAACCACTAGACTGCCAGGAGGGAAGTCCCCAGCACCTCCTTCTAAATCCCCATCATCTGATCCTACTCATCAGTTTCCATACAATCACCAGATGAGTGGTGGTACCTCCTTGGTGAATTTTTTTTTTTTTTTTTTTTTGGCATACGTATGTACCACTACTGCTAATTATTTATCTATTTTTTTTCTTTAAATCAAACTCACCATTTCACTGAAAATATTTACTTAATAAAGAAATGTTGTTACTACATAAATAGAAATTCAAGGTAAAAAAACAATAAATAAAGACTAGAGAGCGCTTCAAGAAAATTAGAGATAGCAAGGGAATATTTCATGCAAAGATGCACACAATAAAGGACAGAAATGGTCTGGACCTAACAGAAGCAGAAGATATTAAAGAACAGGTGGCAAGAATACACAGAAGAACTGTACAAAAAAGATCTTTATGACCCAGATAACCACAATGGTGTGATCACTCACCTAGAGCCAGACATCTTGAAATGAGAAGTTAAGTGGGCCTTAGGAAGCATCACTACGAACAAAGCTAGTGGAGGTGATAGAATTCCAGTTGAGCTCTTTCAAACCCTTAAAGATGATGCTGTTGTGAAAGTGCTGCACTCAATATGCCAGCACATTTGGAAACTCAGCAGTGGCCACAGGACTGGAAAAGGTCAGTTTACATTCCAATCCCAAAGAAAGGCAATGCCAAAGAATGCTCAAACTACCGCACAATTGCACTCATTTCACACACTAGCAAAGTAATGCTCAAAATTCTCCAAGCGAGGCTTAAAGAGTACATGAACTGTGAACTTCTAGATGTTCAAGCTGGATTTAGAAAAGGCAGAGGAACCAGAGATCAAATTGCCAACATCTGTTGGATTATCTAAAACGCAAGAGAATTCAGAAAAACATCTATTTTTGCCTTATTGACTATGCCAAAGCCTTTGACTGTGTGGATCACAACAAACTGTGGAAAATTCTTCAAGAGATGGGAATACCAGATCACCTGACCTGCCTCTTGAGAAATCTGTATGCAGGTCAAGAAGCAACAGTTAGAACTGGACATGGAACAACAGACTGGTTCCAAATTGGGAAAGAAGTACGTCAAAGCTATATATTGTCACCCTGCTTATTAAACTTATATGCAGAGTACATCATGTGAAATGCCTGGATGGATGAAGCACAAGCTGGAATCAAGATTGCCGGGAGAAATATCAATAACCTCAGATATGCAGATGGCACAACTGTTATAGCAGAAAGTGAAGAAGAACTAAAGAGCCACTTGATGAAAATGAAAGAGGAGAGTGAAAAAGTTGGCTTAAAAGAGTTTTCTCAACATTCAGAAAACTAAGATCAGGGCATCAGGTCCTATCACTTCATGGCAAATAGATGGGGAAACAATGGAAAAAATGAGAGACTTTATTTTGGGGGGCCCCCAAATCACTGGCAGATGGTGACAGCAGCCATGAAATTAAAAGATTCTTGCTCCTTGGAAGAAAAGCTATGACCAACCTAGAGAGCATATTAAAAAGCAAAGACATTACTTTGCTGACAAAGGTCTGTCTAGTCAAAGCTATGGTTTTTCCGGTAGTCACGTATGGATGTGAGAGTGGACTATAAAGAAAGTTGAGTGCTGAAGAATTGATGCTTTTGAACTGTGGTGTTGGAGAAGACTCTTGAGAGTCCCTTGGATTGCAAGGAGATCCAACCAGTCTATGCTAAAGGAAATCAGTCCTAAATATTCATTGGAAGGACTGATGCTGAAGCTGAAACTCCAGTACTTTGGCCACCTGATGTGAAGAGCTGACTCACTGGAAAACACCCTGATGTTGGGAAAGATTGAAGTCAGGAGGAGAACAGCACAACAGAGGATGAGATGGTTGGATGGCATCACCGACTTAATGGACGTGAGTTTGAGTAAGCTGTGGGAGTTGGTGATGGACAGGGAAGCTTGGAATGCTGCAGTCCATGGGGTCTCAAAGAGCTGGACCAGACTAAGCAACTGAACTGAACTGAAACAATAAATACAAACAAACACCAGATTTATGTTCTCAAATTCTAATAGCATGCTTATTTACCAAAGACTGTAAGCTTGTTGCCCCTCCTTATTTTAAATAAGGGCCTCATGAAATATTAGTGTTATTAAATATATGTCAACATCAAATAGATTTTCCCCTTGACTCAGTCTGAAGAATCAAAGAGAAGGGCTGTGGACTTCCCTGGTGGGACAGTGGATAAGAATCTACTTGCCAATCCGGGGGACACAGGTTCGATCCACAGCCTGGGAAGATCCCACATGCCTTGGAGCAACTCAGCTTGCAAGCCACAAACACTGTACCCAGGTGCTGCAACTACTGAAGCCCGCATGCCTAGAGCTGGTGCTCTGCAGCAAGACAAGCCACCGCAAGAAGCTCACACACCACAATGAAGAATAGCCCCCGTGCACTGCAACTAGAGAAAGCCAGAGCACAACAACAAAGACTCGGCAGAGACAAAAATAAAAATAAATACAGAGAAACATTCTGAATGTATCAGAAGCCACTATATGATACACTTTAAAAAGGTTCACACTGCCGATTTTATGTTATGTGAATTTATCTCAATTAAAAAAAACAGAAGCAAAAAAGAATTTTAATTCAGTGATTTTATACCATATCAACCATACCAGTGAGGCTGTAATGCAGGTGCCTGGTCCCAGAGAAGTGCTCCTGTCTGAAGCCCACTTGTCCAAAGAAGTTAAACTAAGCCAGTTGATGCTATATATAAAATAGATAACTAATGATAATAGTTATACTACTGTATAGCACACACAAAAAAACTCTGCTCAATGCTCTGTGATGACCTAAATGGGAAGGAAATCCAGAAAAGAAGGGATATATATGTAGATATAGCTGATTGACTCTGCTGTATAGGAGAAACTAACAGAACATTGTGAAGCAACTATACTCCAATAAAATTTTTTCAAAAAAAGAAGACATGACAGGGTATATATAGTTTCAAAACCAAGCAAGCAGACAAACAAACAAATAGATTTTTCTGAGATTCACTTTCAGAATGACTGATTGTTGAGATGTAATTATTTCCATTTAAGAACCGGGAATTGTTATTTGTTTTCCTGTTGAGTTTCTACGGAGTTCTCCACTAGTACAGTTCTGTAGGTTGGGACTTTGCCAACCGGGTTTAATTAATTCATCTTCAAGTAAAACCAAAGCATCTTTAGACTATGTCTGGGATTTCCTTATGAAACATCATCACTTTTGGTCCACTTACATTTGCTGGTTTTGGTCATCATCATTTGTATTGTTGCGTTTGGCAGTGATCCTGGAAATACAATTTACTTTATGCTAAAACGATGTCTAAGGAAAAACTGTGACTCCACTGTGGAGTGAAATATGGCAAACACTCCTTTGCGTTGTGTTCTTGGTTTTGGATATGCATCAAACTAGAAATGATGTGTTCTTTCAAACTTTAGAACTTGAACGTAGGAAGCAGGGAACTTTCAGATGCCACAATCACACTTTAAAAAGTGTTCCAGAGCCAGTCTTCTCTAGGAAGAGACAGAGTCTCCCATCTTTCTAACCAAAAAGAAGGGTTTAAAGACGAGCCCTGGGATGGGGAAACAAGGAGTATCTCAGTAGAGGTTTCTAAGGCATCTGAAAAGACGAGCAAGGTATCATTTTGTATGCTTCAGGCCTGGTCTGGCTCCTGGAGTAAATGAAGCCATATGAAGTGTTTTATGATGGGTTTTACAGTTCATTAAACACTCACTTACAAGGAGGATCTGTTAACACTGCCATTCCTGAGGTAGGCATTTTCCTTCCCAAAGTCCAGAAGAGTGAAATTCTCTATAATGGGAATCGGGTGTTTGCCAAATTAAAGAAAGTTGGATCTCCCTCTTCCAGGCTTTTAAACTGTTTTCAGCAGATGAAGTCATTTGGGGAGTATCCTGTGTAAATCTCTCTCATCCTTTGAGCAGAGCAATTCACATCTTTTTTGAAAAAGAACTTTCCAAACACCGACATCTTAAAAATGAAGAGGTGGATATACATGTATTGAAAACTGATATTAAATGTGTCCTTAGACTCATTGTTATTGATCAATGTCCTAGGTCTGCACTAGAGACAAACTCTGTGGGTTTGTCACCACTAACCTAAACTGATTATAGGTTTGGGAAATTTGGGCTCATCAAAGAGGCTTGGCTGTGGCCTAACTGATCCACTTGGCTGTCCACCTGAAACACACAATAAAAAGGTTTTTAAAAAACCACTAAATAAAGAGCCTTCATTATGGATTATGGTTCTCTGGAATAGTACTAACTATAGGAAGCCAAGCATAGTTTTGAAACATGACTTTTATTTATTAATCTGTTTTGGCTGTGCTGGGCCGTTGTTCCTGGGTGGGCGTTTCTTTAGTTGCAACAAGCAGGGGGCTGCACTGGCAGACAGATTCTTTACCCCTGAGCCACCAGGGAAGCCCCCAAGCAGATTTTTTTGAATTCAATTTAATGAATTCTGAAACAGTTTCTCATTGGGCTCCCTGACCTGCCGTGAAACTGGACTGCCCTGAGTTTTAATCCCTTAGTGAGTGTTGTGGAATCATCACGTTACATAAACCAGCAAGCCTCTTGCCAGGTTTGGGGTCCACCTTGTTGACAGCCCTGAGATGGTAGCTGGCGTGAGTGCAGGGCGAGGGTCCGGCTCATGGGGCCCGAGATCACTTTCTGTTAGAGAGACGCCGTTCGCTCTGTTTCGGTGCAGAAGGTCTGTGTGATTAAGTAGACTCACGGCTTTTGGCGGTGCTCTTAAGAGGAACAGGCTTGCTCGCCTGTTGGAAGGAGAGATGTTGGCTTCCTCCTGCTTTGTCTAAGCAGTGCAGGTGAGCTCAAAATGCTATTGTTGCTTGAGCTTGTTGCTCAGAGAGAAGACAGGCTGGGCGTTCAAACCAGGAGCCAGGAGCCAGATCCTACCCCCACCCCCTGCATAGCCAGAGGCAGAGGCCCAACACTGAGTGCCCCCATCTACTCCATCTGATCCCAACAAGTCTGGGTCAGCTCTCCAGCCTTGTCAGCAGGCGCTCCTGGGACGTTTACTCATCTTCAACACCCCTTGTGTTTGTTTTCTGTCTTTTTGTGGCTTTCAGTTACTTCCCCCTCATTCTCAGGCAGGTGTTTTGTTTTTTTTTTTTTCCTCTGAGTGTTTTTCACCTCCTCTCCTCTAAAAATACTTGTTGGCAAAGACTCTGATAAACGTATTTGCACTGAGGTATCAGTGGCTGATAAATGATGTGCTGCTTCTCCCAGGAGTATCTGCATGAGAGCAAGGATCTAAATTTCCAAGGGTGGAATTTCAGATCAGCTGGCCAGGTGGGAGGGGCTGAAGGGTGAGGGATCTCCCTGAGGCCACAGTAGGCCTGCTCCCTGAAATGCCGAGCTCCAAGGTAGCCAGGCCTGGTGCTGCAGGCTGGGCCGGGCCGCTGCTCGTGGGAGGGCCTGGGTACACGGCCGAGCCCCTGGCCTTGCTCCATGACTGGAGTTTGAAATCGTGGGGCCCCGTCTGAAAATCCTGAGCAAGAATCTTGCTTATCCTGGAGGAATTTTTGAAATACTATTCCGTTTGTGGTAAATGCTTCATTATCTTAACTGTTTTCTGTAGCTGGTGTGACAGACACCTCTTAGTTTTAAGGATTCTTGAACTTGCCCCTCAGTGAAACACCCAGAGTTCCCAAATATAGGTTAGCTCCTGATGACAGAAACCCTTTAGGCTCATCAGTCCTCAGCTTGTCAGAGTCAGAAGTGTTTTCCATAGTCACATGTCAACCTCTGGGCAAATGAAAAATTGTGAAGTCGCAATGAAATCCCTCCAGTCTTGGAGAACTTGCTACAGGCTTGGACGCATTGCTACAGAAGGGGGTCACAGGGGCTGGTGTCCGGACAGGGAGCAGTGGCACCTGGGGAAGAGCCACCCCCCCCTCCCCCGATCCCTGCAACTCTCTGACCGGAACTTTGAGTGCCCTGGCTCTGCCTGATCCACATGTTACAGCTCTCAAAATCAAAAACAAAACCCTCCCCATTAAAAAAAAAATCCATCCAGCTCCATCTAAATAAAAGCAAAAACTATTGGTTCACATTACTTTTTTCCTAAAAAATTAACATCTTAGACTGGTTTTGACTGTTTTGTCCCAGTGAGCTGAAAACTCATTCTGCTTTCCCCTCCCCTGATGTTTATCGGTGCTGAATACCCAGGCAGAACTGCAGCGTACAGCTGTGTGTTTGCTTGCTTTCTTGTTTGTTTCTTATTGAAGTACGGTTGCTGTACGATATGATACATTTTGTTGTTGTTTAGTCTGACTCTTTGAGACACCATGGACTGTAGCCTGCCAGGCTCCTCGATCTGTGGGGTTTTCTAGGCAAGAGTACTGGAGTGGGTTGCCTTTTCCTTCTCCAAGGCATCTTCCTGACCCAGGGATTGAACCCACATCTCTTGCGTCTCCTGCGTTGGCATGTGGATTCTTTTCCACTGCACCACCACCGGAAAAATAATTAAAGATGCTTATTTCTAACCTTATTTTTGTAGGTTAAAATCTTTCATTTCCTGACTGTTTTGTCTACAGCACTCAGAACTTCCAATACAGCCATAATAATATTGTTTATACTATAACACACATAAACTTCAGAAACATTTTGTTCAGTGAAAGAAGCCAGTCACAAAGGACCTCATATTATATGGTTCATTCATATGAAATGACCGGAACAGACAAATCTTTAGAGACAGAAAATAGATTTATTGTTGCCTTGGGCTGAGGGGAAGAGTGGAAATTGGGGGAGGGTGACTGAGGAAGGTATGAAGTTTCTTTTGGGGGTGGTGAGAAAGGATCTAAAATTATACCTTGGGGATGGTTACCTAACTCTCTAAATATACACTCCGCTGTACACGTTGAATGTTATGATATGTAAACTATATATCATTAAGACTGTTAAAAATGAATAAACTATTGTCCTGGGTATAAAAGAAAGACAATGAAAGGTCTAGGCTTGGACTACTACCATTCTTTAATTGTGGGGAAAAGAGGAATGAATTTTAGAACTTTATTGATCCAGTACGAAAGTGCTTTGTGCAGATATGAAAATGAAGATGAAATGAGAGCTGGTAGCGTTTGGGGATGAAAAGGATGAAGTGAGGGGATTTAAATTTGAAGCCAAGCGACTCATGGACACATCCTAAGATGAGCCTCAATGACCCAACTTGGGTAATTCCCTCCTCTTGAACGTGGGTGAGACCCATGCTTTGCTTCTGACCAATAGAATATGGCTTCCCAGGTGGTGCTAGTAGTAAAGAACCCACCTGCCAATGTAAAAGACAGACGCAAGTTCGATCCTTGAGTCAGGAAGATCTCCTGGAGGAGGGCATGGCAGCCCTCTCCAGTATTCTTGCCTGGAGAATCCCATGGACAGAGGAGCCTGGGGGGCTATAGACCCGACTGAAGGGCCTTAGCACAAGCACAACAGAATATGGCAAAGGTGATGGGATCCCATGTCCTCGACTGTGTTTTGCTCTATAAGACTCCATCTCAGCAGTCTGGTGGAGACGAGGAAGCAAACAGCTCTGATGTGGGCTTCCTGTGCAGAGGGCCCTGGGACTGAGAACAGCAGGGGGCCTCTAGGACTTGGCGGTGGTGGTGGGGGCTCTAGTCAATGGCCAGCAAGAAGCCAGGGACCCTCAGTCCTACAATCACTAGGAACTGAATTCTGCTAACAACCACAGGAGCTTGGAAGAGGACCCTGAGCTCCAGAACGAATGCAGCCCCCTCCCCGTACCTTGATGGCAGCCTTCTAAGACCCTGAGCTTAGGACCTAGCTCAGCCATGCCTGGATCCTGGGCTTACAGACACTGTGAGATAATAAAAGTATATTGTCTCAATCTACTAAATTTGGGGTAATTTTTATACAATAATTAAAAAAACTAATACAGAGCCATTACAGAAAGAAAAGGTAATTTCCAGGATCATTTTAGTTAAAGGACTTCTGGAAGAAAAAGATTGGGATGATGACAAATTGAGGTTGAGACAGGGACCTTGTTATCGACATTCGCAGATGACAATTAAGATGAACAAAGATCTAATGACTCAAGGAATATGGGCTCCTGTCTACTCAGATCTGTGCTTGGAATTCACATCCGCAGACAAGCCAAGAGATGCCTTACAAAGCAGAGCAGTATTAAAATATTGACTATTATTAAAATAGTGGTAACAACAGTAATATAGTGAAGATTACTGTGTGCCAGGCACTAGGTCAAGCCCTTTATATGAATATTTTATTGTTTCATTTTAAGGAGATAGCAGAGAATATGTTCTGGCTCTGCATTTGGTCCATCAGACTCCAAGTTCTGGCTGTCAGCTTACCAAGCAAGGCACTTAACACCCTTGCCTCTCAACCTACGCATTTGTAGAACGGACTTGGGGATTGTATCTACTTCATGGAGTGGATGTGAGGATTAAATAAAGCAATCACTGTCTGATTCCTGGACCAGTGCCTGGCACGTGGTAAATACTCAACGACCATTCATTGTCATTGCTGTTTCTCCTACTGTTGATTATTGTTGTATCTCATGGTAACTAAGAGTCCCTCCTCTGCCACTTAGTCATCAAGTGACCTTGGGCATGTTACCCTCAACTTCAGTTCTTTGTCTCTAAAGGGGGATCAAGACAACCCCTTTCCCGTAGGATTTTCGTGCCGATTAAATGCTACCTGTGGTGGCTGGTGCACTGGTCTGACAGGTGACTCAGTCCTCATTCCCTCCAGCAGGGTGGAGCCATGCCTCCTGCGAAGAGGCCAAGTGATGAATAAGACCTTCTAGTCGCCTCCTTCTTTCAGTAGTTTTGCCTGAAACTTGGGAAAAGGCGCCCGCATGGAAGTCAGTGTGTGTCAGTTTCCAGGGAGTGTTAGTTACCGTTGTTATTACACGTGATAATCACAACTCTTTTCCAGTTGAATTTTTTATTTAAAATTTTTTTTAAAATTTTAATTCCTTATATTTTGGCCACACTGCGGAGTGTGGGGAGTCTTAGTTCCCCAACTAGGGATTGAACCTGGGCCCATGGCGGTGAAAATACAGAGTCCTAACCACCAGACTGCCAGGGAATTCCCAGCTGGGTTCTTTATTATAGCTGTTTGATGTATGCAAAAACTGAGGCTCAGGGAAGGCAACTCATCTAATGCCAAGCAGCCAGAATTGAAAGGCGGATCTCCCTTTCCAAAAGCAAGACTTTCAGGAAAGCATTTTTTTTTTTTTTCAGGAAAGCATTTTTTTGTATGGGCATGGAGGGCAAAGACCTTTTATTGGGGTTAAGGCAAAGAATATACTTGGAGATGAAAGTTGGGGGGCAAATAGGTAAACGAGGACAGTCAGTAAATGTAGATGATGACAGGGAAGAAAAGGAAACACATGCTAAAGGAAATTTGGGTAAACAAGTCCATGGCATTAAGACACATCAAATTCCTCTTTTTTTTTTTTTACAAGTAATGTGATTTTTTATAACAAAACAGTGACACTGGGCTCAGAGTTCGCATTTCCTGGCTCCAGGGTGGAACGCATGGACAACCTAAGTGAGCGTTTCTGTGTCTGATTTCTGTGGGCCATGACCTGAGATAGACACGAAAACAAAATCTCTCAGTCTGGCTGGAATTGGTTGGGAGGCAGGAATCAATTGGCCTCTTTCTGCAACTAAGAAAAAGAAGACAACAAGCAAGTGGGGTGACATTGTGCCAGGGCCACACGCTTTGTTTCGGGCCAGCTTATACCCTGGCTTGACTCTTCAGAATCCCAAAGCCTCCCTTGACAGTCTTTCCTACCATCGAAGAAAAAGCATGGCACCAGATCAAGCTTTGGGGCAGCCCCAGAGGCTGCCAGATGAATACGATTTTGTTTGTGCAACAAAGTTACCACCCCAGGGCTGGCTGTGTAACCAGCCCAGCTAGAGTGGTTTTATAATAGGAGATAGACATGGTGACATGCTGGACAGGGATGTGATGGTAATGATAGTGGTGGTGATGGTAGTGGTGCTGATGGTGGTGGTGCTGATGGTAGCGGTGATGGTAATGATGATGATAGCTACCATTTATTGAGTTCATTGAGGCATTATGATGGGTGTTAAGAGCACAGACCTGAACTCCATATTGTCTAGGTTTAAATTCCAGGCCTATTACATACCAGTTGTGTGAGTTTGGGCAAGATACGTCATATGTCCCATTTTCTTCATTCATAACATGGAGGTAGTTACAATACCTACAACATAGAATTGTTGTACAGATTATAAGTTGTTGCAGGCAATATGTGTATGTGTGTGCATGTGTATATAGTTACATAATATATAAAAGCACTTTATCTCAAGCATTGATATCAGTGCTTGAGGGTTTCCTCTGTGATAAGGATACGATCTCATTTAATTTTTACAACAGCTGTCACTTTTCCATTTTATAGATGAGAAAACTGAGGCGGAGTGACATGCTACGTCACTCACTGATGGAGTCACGTTTTAAATCCAGTCTAACTTCGAAACCTGACTATGCAAGGGTCATCTCCCCAGAGACTGAAGCAAAGGAAAACTTACACACAAATATCATGGTTCTTATATTTCTCTAAATTATCCTTAGTTTATATGCCAGAGAAGAGAGTCAACTCTAAACCATACCAACACCTGCATAGATTTAGTACAAAATGAGCTACAGTCACTCCAGTAGAAACCTGAACTTTACACTCGATACTTAAAACGCATGCCACTGGACCAATGGGTTTTAAAACCCACAGAGAAGGACTGAGTGTGATGATTCACTGAAAAGAGAATTTTTTCCTCTTTTCTTTCCAAAAGCTCACTCTTTGTCTGGGAATGGTGAAAGTTGTAATCAGGTATTACTTGCTGAGGGCTCAAAGGTGAGCAGTCCTGAGACCCACAGGTGAGGGGGGGCTTATTCAGGGGAAGGGAGTATGTGTGGAGTGCAGTGGTCCAGGGAAGGGTGTGTCTCTGTGGATTTGGAGTCCTCAGAAGCTTTGTGGTAGAAGTGAGCTAGATCCCATAAGTGAATGAGGGCTCACCAGGCACAAAGAAGGATAAAGGCCTTCCAGGTCAGAGGAATTATATTTGCAGAGGTATGGAGAGTGGGTGAGGCTGCAGGCTCAGGAAACAGAAGGAGGTTTGGTCTGGTTGGAGCCGAGAGTGAGGGAGGAGAAGGAGGGTGCAGGGGATTACGCAGAGGTTGAGATCAATGGGGGCTTGGGTGGGGAGGACATTGTATTCATGTCCGAGAGCATGGACTGTAGCTTTGGGAAGTGATATGAAGGACAGGCAGTGACATGACTGCTTCCATGCTAGATCTTGTAAAGACGGGAACAGGAAAAGGCTGGGGAAAGATGGCAGAAGGAAGTCAGTGCAATAGGTCACGACCGGAGAGGACGAGAGACTGAATTAAGGAAATCGAGCAGGATGGAGTGGAAGGAGGGGCTGGGAGAGAGGCACGTGGTGCTGAAGCAACAGGGGTAATTCTCCGGCCACATGGAAAGCTTGAGGGGCGGGGAGAGACACGAAGAGTAATGCTGAGATTTCTACTCTAGACAACTAGACACTATAAATAGGACATACAGAAGGAGCACTGGCAGAAAGAAAATGAAATACCGGGTTTATGATGGATGTGGTCCAGGGAGCAGGGTCTTAACCGATTTTTATTGCAGGTGGAAGGCAATCCATTCATGGTTGTTGACTTTGCTGGATTCTGGTTTGGGGAGTCCGTGGCGGGACAGAAGGTGGCCCCAGGACCCAGGAGAGTTGAGGAGGAAAGACTCAGACTTGGGATTACTAGGATATGGCTTGTAGCTCAAGTCACAGGTGAAAGAGCTAGACTAGGAGTGAAAGGAGGGGTTCTGTGAATGTGAGCACCCCCACGCTGAAGGAGAGGGACTGGGGGAGACCTGGGTGACTCACAGAGCTAGGCAAGAAAGGTAAAGTCAGTTAAAGTCAAGAGAACAGAAAGATTCCAGAAGACAGAGGTGGGAGTGTCATGACAGGAAGCGGCCGTTGGGACAGACGTGAAAATCGGTGTTGGGTTTTCTCACCGGCAATCCTTGGAGAAGCCAGCAGAGCACTGCTGGAGGAGAAAGGCGTGGGTGGGAGATTGTTAGGATCAAAGGCAGTCATTTATGTGAAAGTGCAGTAATGATTGTCCAGGGTGGGGACCCGCGTAGGGAGTCTGGTATAATCTCATTCGCGTCATAGGATCCTTTTACAGCCTGCTGTCACCAAATTCTAGAACCTGGGAAAAGATTTTGATCATGCTGACGTTGTTTCTGGCATTGATGCTGATGGCTTGTGGAAGCCTATGAAATTGGGGAATTTGGAGGAAATGCAAAGGTGTGTTTGATGAAAAGAAGAAAGAGCATCTCAGGTGGGAGGGCCAGCAAGTGGAAACAGTTGAGGAGCAGGCAGGTGGGAGGAGAGGGTTTGCGGGTCTGTGCTGAATGTCTGGCATGACTCCCCATGACTAAGGCCTTGGATCTGACCTGAAAGGCCAGCGGGAACCCCAGTAAGTTTCTGAGAAATCAAGTGATGTTATCAAAACAATACAGTAAATACAGCCTCAGGGTACAAGGCTACGCTGTCAGGAACGACCCCCATGTTCTGGGCTCGGTCACCCAGTCTGAGAGGGAGGCAACTGTGGCATGGGCGGCTGACACCACACTCAATTGCACTTGCAAATACAGTAATTATGCCTGAAAAAAAAAAAAAAATCAGAGGTCAGCAGGAAGCCATTGGAAGATTTGGCCTCCCTGTATCCAGATTTTGAAATAGCAGATACGCACAGCTCACTGTCTTCCGCCAAGACCTTGTTACACATGCTGGCCAGGATCTCATTTTACAATTTCCCTTCTTTTAAAGAGAAAGCCCACACAGTGGTGACTCTGGCCAATCCAGTACTTTCTCATAGTGTAGTGACTACCAGTCACAGCTCCTGCTCCCATACCTGCTGGCTCCCTGGAGGAACATCTCCCCACGGACCATGCCAGAATTTTCTTAGAAACTTCTTGCGAGAGAAGGACCACATGGAGTCCTGAATCTTGTGTGTGTGTGTGTGTGTGTGTGTGTGTGTGTGTGTGTTAGTCATGTAGTCATGTTTGACTCTTTGTGTACCTATGGACTGTAGCCCACCAGGCTCCTCTGTCCATGGGATTCTTCAGGCAAGAATACTGGAGGGGGTTGCCATTCCCTTCTACAGTGTATCTTCCAGACCCAAGGACTGAACCTGGGTATTCTGAGCTGCAGGCAGATTCTTTATCCTCTCAGCCACTAGTGAAGCCCTGCCTACTACATCTCATATGGCACAGTGATCTTAAATATTCCAGACAGGAAAAGTTTTTTGTCAAGGCTTCTGACAGTTTAAACTTTAAAGCTTCAGCAAAACTTTTAAACTTTTAAACTTTGAACCCGTTTGAACCTCTCATGATTTATGAATTATTAAATGTACCACTGAAAATCACAGACTTTCTCTCTAACTAGTAAAGCTTTCTGCTTTTTAAAAGCAACCAAGAAGAGGGTGGCTGAGGGGGAACACAGAGGGAAGAGAGGGCCGTGGAGTTTTTAGCCTTGAGATGCTCTGCTGGGTTGTGTAAAACCCTAACCCAGAAAATAGGCCATCAAAGGCTCAAACTGAGGCACAGAATGGAGGAGAGAGAGCAGAAAGGAAAATGTAGGCTGTCTGAAAATAGTTACATACATATATATAAATAAGAGGTCAGCTAATTTGTCTATATCCTATTTTGTGGTTGTTTAGTCACTCATTCATGTCTGACCCTTTGCAGTCCCATGGACTGCAGCCCGCCAGGCTTCCCTGTCCTTCTATCTTATACATTTTCTGTATTGGTGATGAAATATATCAATACAACATATCAAATACAAATATATCAATACATATATCAATACAACATAAAAATAACTAACCCCATTTTAACCATTTTTTTAAGTATCCAGTTCTATGGCAGTAAGTACATTCACAATGTTTTACAACCACCACCAGCATCCATCTCCACAACATTTTCATCTTCCCAGACCAAGACTGTCCGCATTAAACACTAACTCCCCTTTTCTCCCTCCCAAGCCCTGGTGACCTTTGTCCTAGAAATCTGAATATTCCAGGTCCTCGTATAAAAGGAATTTATACACACACACACAAATATTGTTATGATTCCACTTGTATGAGGTACTTGGTAGACAACATATAGACTATGTGTATGTATATACACACACACACATATATGTAGGTATACATATGACTACACTTATAACAACATACAGGAAGTAGGTATAAGGCAGGGAAAAATCTGAAGTCTTCCATGCATTTTAGACAGAATTGAAAGGCAAGCAAAGTGAGTTCAGATTTTTTTTTAAAAAAGGAGTTGGGTATAATTTATGCTCCCAGAGGGCACAATTCATTTCAGTCCCCAGGAGCCTAAATCCCCGTTAAAATGTCTGCGCTGATTGGAGCCCTGAGACTGCCTGGTCTTGGGGACTCCGGCAGGCGGGCAGGTGGGGGTGGGCAGGCGGGGGCGGGCGGGCTGGGTGAGGAGGGCCCCGTGAAGCTGAGCCTGCCTGGAGCCCAGGCTCCTGTGTGGCGTCCCCTGCTCCCAGCACACAAACTGGCTTACTTCCTGTTCGTGTGTTTTCATGGCCTTAGTAACCAGTTCATAGCAGCTGCCCCCTCACCTCATAGCATCCAGTGTAAACTGGTTTTCTTCTGTACTCTAATTATTGATACAACTTTGTGTCTTTTAAAGAAGTTGGGAGAAGAAAGGAGAAAGGAAATATTTTTAGAGTTTGTTGTATTGACTTTCTTGTTCATTACGTAGTTCGCATCATTTGTGTCTGTAGTCAATGTGATATTTTCTTACTCCCATACAGCTTTCCCTCCACCCAGCAAGTGTGAACTCTGCATTCATCTTAGCAGCCCCCAGGGGCACAGGCAGATTTAGGAATTACCTGAAGAAGCCATGGTGGCTCAGTGGTAAAGAATTTGCCTGGATTGCAGGAAACCCAGGTTCGCTGCTCCTTGGGTCGGGAAGATCCCCTGGAGAAGGGAATGGCTACCCACTCCAGTATTCATGCCTAGAGAATCCCCATGGACAGAGGAGCCTGGCAGGTCACAGTCCATGGGGTCACCAAGTCAGACGCAACCGAGTGACTCACATTTCACTTCAGGCGACCCTGGGAGGTACAGCCAGCACAGTAGCTGGTTGACAGATTAGCAGGGATTTGTTCCTTTAATCACTTCCATTGTTGGGGAGATGAGATCAAGCCCTTAAAAGTCTGGGGTGAGGAAAGGTACAGTCTCAAGAGGAAGAAAGGAGGGAAGGAAGGGCCATCTAAGTGGGTGGGAGCCCCTCCCCATGGCACGAGGGCACCAGGTCCCCGGGAGGGAAGCGGATGGGGCCCCTGAAAGGGGAAGGGTGGAGCAGCAGCGGCCAACTGTTTGCATCACCATTTGCTGAGCGCTGCCCCTTGCTTTACTTCTTGGAAACAGCTTGTCCCGTGCTGTTGGTTGGTCGGCGAAAGTGAACAGATATGCCTAGAGTTGCTTAAGTGATCATTGGATCTGTCCACTTCTCCATCCTGGGTAAGTGTTCACACTCTGTGGATCCTGCTGGGATTCTGGGAAAGACAGGAGGAGGACCAGGCTGAGCGGGGTTCCTGCTTCTCCTACTGCACCAGCTGGAAGAGGGCAGAGCCGACCACTAGCAGGGGTGGGCAGGGTTGATGGAGCCCTGGAAAATTGGACTGATCTGTGTGAGCGCCTCCTGCTCAGAGTAGAGTAGGACAAGGTAACAGGAAGGGCGTCCAAGACAGATGCTCAGGAGAGAGCTCACTCCTCTTCCCTCGGCTACCATTGTGGAGCAGCATCCTCAATGGGAGATTTTTCCTTTCTTCTCTGGTGGTGGCTTTCCTAAATCTGTGCTGTGCTATGTCACCTCAGCTGTGTCCAACTCTTTGTGACGCTATGGACTGTAGCCTGCCAGGCTCCTCTGTTCGGGCAAGAATACTGGAGTGGGTTGCCATGCCGTCCTCCAGGGGATCTTCCTGACCCAGGGAAGGAGCCCGCATCTCCTATGTCTCCTGCAGTGCCAGGCAGGTTCTATAAAACTAGTGCTACCTGGGAAGCCGTAAACCTGATGGAGGTTTTATTCCATGATGGATCGATCGCTCAAGAGTCTTTGTGCCCAGGACAGCATACATACGCCTGGGTTTAGCGGACGGCCGCATTGGGTGGAGTTCCCTGAGCTGCCTCTTACAGTCTATTGCTTAACTCTGACCCTACCCCGGGAGAGAAACACCCCCCACCCACATTCCCCAGTTGCGAGAGAGGTAGTTTACCGCTCCCTCCCTTTCGCTGACCCCCACCCCCACCCCAGCCCCAGCCATCATGATCACCAGACACTGGAGAGAATGAGAAGATGAAAAAGAGGGCAAGACAGCCCAGGACACTGAATGAAACTTGAGCAGCCTGGATATTTAAATATGGATTAGTGTCAACAACCAGAGCATGTGAACTGAGAGAGAGAGAGAGAGGAAGGAAGAAAGGCAGCCTTGAGGTCAGCAGAGGGGAAAGGTTTGGAAGAGGGAACCCTGGTTACCATCCCATTATTTACTGACTGCTGGGTATCGAGTGAGCTCTGGCTATGTGTTTTATTTATTTGTTTTATTATTTATTCTCTTTTCATCTCGGAAGACTTCTGGAGCCAGACTGCCTGGGTTTAAACTCTGGTTCCATCACTTACTTCCTATGTGACCTTAGGCGACTGTCTTAAATACTTGCTGATTCAATTTCCTTGACTGTAAAATAGAGATAATAGTAATACCTAGCTCACAGGGTTGTTCTGAGAATTGTCTGAGACAGGGCTCGTAAACCTTTTAGAGCAGTGCCTCCCACGCAGTAAATGACATTTGTGTTGCATGTATATCTCCATCCGTGTGGATAAAGAAACTGAAGCTCAGAAAGGTTAAGTAATGTGCCAGAGGCTTCCTGGCCAAGATTTGAGCCTAGGCTTGTTTGGGAGTCTCACTTGTGGCTGCCTCAGTTAGCAGGAAGGAATGTTTTTAGAAACAGGATTCCTTCCCTGAGATGATGATGGTAATGAGGAGGAGGAGGAAGAATGCTTGTACTGTGCTTGGTGCCTTGTATACATTGTTTGATTCTTATTATGACCCTTTGGGTTATGTATCGTTTTCTCCATATTACTGGGTTGAACAGTGTCCCTTTGAGATTCATGTCTACCTAGAACCTCAAAATGTGATATTTTATTGGGCTTCCCAGGTGGCACTAGTGGTAAAGAATCCATCTACCAAACTAGGAGACATAAGATCCGTGAGTTCGATCCCTTGGTCGAGAAGATCCCCTGGAGAAGGAAATGGCAACCCACTCCAGTATTCTTGCCTGGAGAATCCATGGACAGAAGAGCCTGGTGAGCTACAGCCCATGGGGTTGCAAAGAGTCAGACACGACTGAGTGACTGAACTGAACTCAGAGGGCTGTCTTAAGTACAAAGGATATGGACAGTCATTTCAGAATAAAGGTTTAGCCCCTGGGGAAAGACTGGCTCTCTCCAGGGCACAGAATCAGTGATCATTCCTGATTCACGCTTGTGCTGCTCACTTACTTGGTCTGTAATGAACCCCCATGATGCCACCAGTCAGCCCCAGAATACTGACTGTAATTCCCAGGGACCTGTATCCTCCTCCCTCTCCTCCCCCATCCCTCTTTATAAACAACCACTCTTTTGAATTCTGTCTTTATTGTTTCTTCTAAAAAATTTTTTTATTGTGGTAAAAGTTACACAATATAAAACATACTATTTTAACCATACTTAATTATACAGTTCAGTGGCACTAAGTACACTCACCTTGTTGCACAATTCTCACCATCATCCATCTGCTAAACTTTTTACTTTCCTAAGCTCTGTACCCAATAAACACTAAGTTTCATCCCACTTCCTACCCCACTTCTGCCTCTGGCATCTACCAATGTACTTTCTGACTTGATGAATAAAAATGCACTCCAGTATACGGTCAGTGCAGACAAGTACTGTTTTATTCTACTTATACAAGGTACCTAGAATAGCCAATTTATTATTTCTTTTAAAAAATAAATCCTCCTGTCAGATATGGGGGTCTGGTCATTTCTTCACTGCACACCAGCCACAGGGGCCACCTTTCTGTTTCTCAAACATGCTGAACACATGTTCACCCCAGGACCCTGCTCCTCACCCTTCCCACGTGCCGTGTGCGCTCAGTTACTCAGTCGTGTCCGCCTCTGTGTGACCATGCCAGCTCCTCTGTCCATAGAATTTTCCGGGCAAGAATACTGGAGTGGGTTGCCATGACCTTCTCCAGGGGATCTTCCCGACCCGGGGATCGAGCCCATGTCTCCTGTGTCTCCTGCATGGGCAGGCGGATTCTTTGCCACTGGGCCACATGGGAAGCCCCACCTTTCCCCATTTTCTCCCCTAATTGGACTTCCTATTTATGTACACACAGGCCCACCTGCTCCTCTCAGAATTACTGTCTCTGACCCCGGCCATGTAAAATAGCATCCCCTTCACCCCCACCTCCTCACTCTGCTTTATTTTTCCCCTTAGTACTTGTCACTGGCTGCTGTTACGTAGTTCTGCATTTGGTTATTATTCTACTATAATATAAACTTCAGAAAACAGTGATTTTTTTTTCTGTTCATTTATATCACCCTAGCCCTGGGCATATAGTAGGTGCTTAATAAATCATCTCAGTTCTTCTCATAAACCAGCATCTCTTCAGTAGCCCCTACATCTTGGGCAATGTGCTAGGACACAGAGTTGGGCAGAGTTCTGTTTTCAGTCTCCAGGAATCTATAGTTTAATGTGGAACTGAAATATAAGCATTAACTCTGCCATGTGATCAGGGCACCCACAAATTGCTACAAGTTATGGTGGTGCTGGAGGACTTCCTTAGAGAGCATTGGATCTGGGCCTTCAAGGATGAGTGGACTTAATATTCAGGAGATAGGAGATAGAAGGTAGGTGTGGCCTTGTAAGAAGAGGCAATAATACAGGCAAAGACATGAAAGAGTGGAAGAGCAGGAAGGCATTTCTGCATGATTGGGCAGAGGGATGGGAGAAATTTGTGCTGGAAATGACGGCAGCAGCCAGATCACAAAAGGCTGGCCATGTGGCATGATATAGGCTGGACTCTCTCCTGCTTACACCTGGGGATGGATGGAGGGATTTGAAATCAAGGAACCACACGATCTAGCTGGCATTTTGCACGGTTCACTGCTTGCGTCTGTGTCTAGATTGGATTGGAAGAAGCGGAGGATGAGGCAGGGCGAGGGCTGGGAAGGTGGTCATGGTCAGAAATGCAGGCAAGAAGCGGGAAGCAGGCAGGGGCTTGGATCACGGTGTGGACTCTGGTGGAGTGATGGGTGCTGGGGGCAGGGGGCAGTGCTGCCGAGTTCAGGTGTCCATGCGCTGGCTTTGGGGGTCTCTGTGGTGGTAACACTCTGCTTCACTGTCCTTTGAACAGAGCATTCTGAGTGTTATTTGGTAAGGAGGACTTTACAATTACGACTTCATTTTTATTAGCAAATCCTCAAGGGATGCCATTGTTAGAGCCTGCATCTGAGTGACTGAAAGTCATAGATTGAAATTCAGACTTAAAAAAAAATTTATTCATTTATTTATTTTTGAGTGCGGGGTCTTCGATGCTGCGTGCAGGCTTTTCCCTAGTTGCGGCGAGCAGGAGCGGCTTTCCAGATGCGGTGCGAAGGCTTCTCCCTGCAGTGGCATCTCTTGTTGCAGAGCACACGCTCGGTAGCTGTAGCACACCGGCTTAGTTGCTCCGAGGCATGTGAGATCTTCCCAGATCAGGGATCAAACCCGTGTCTCCTGCATTGGCAGGCGGATTCTTTATCACTGACCCTTCAGAGAAGCCCTGAAATTTAGACTTAATCCATCCAGGAAAGAGTGCTGTGTGATCGTGGGCGTTCTCCTTGCCTTCCAGAACTCCAGTTCCAGGGGATGGCAGGGTGATACCCACTAAGGTTTTATGACTCACTGCTGTTCCGACACAGAGCATTTTCAGGAGGTGGGGATTTGATGGTGAGCAGGGCTTTCTGTCAGTTTCTTCCTCTTTGAATTAAGGTTTGCAAGAGTCTTGGGGGCTACCTGAACTCCAGCTTATTCATCTAGGCTTGGCAACTGGGGCGCGGTGGACTAGGCAGCGCAGATGACTCACTAAGTAACATTTTTGCGGTACTTGTAAGTGCCTAGCACTGTGTACCCACTGACCATATCCTCAGATGGCCCTCTTGCTCATCTTTGTGGGCCCCCATAGTAGGGGGTCCTGGCTGCAGAGCCTCTTGATTGGAGACAAAGACATAACTTGCAGAGAAACAAGCATCAGTCTGGAGGTGTCCTAGGGGAATGGAGGCCAGGCACAGATGAGGTTTACTCACAAGACCATCAGGTGACCTGATACTTCATTTAGCCCTCAGGCACCCTGGCTATTTGTTAGCTCGTATTTCTTTTTGGAAAGGACTCAAACAAAGGCATGTGTGGCATTTTTATATTCACAGGGTCTTTTTGTTCCCAGCTTTCCCGCATGCAAATCATCATTTTAAAGCAGTTAAACAAATCTCCTGGGAACCCTGCATTTTGCAAAGGGAGCAGGGGGACCAGGTGAAGTCAAAAGAAATTTTTACTGTGGGGCAGCAATTCTGGACAGGGTCTTCTGGGCAGGTGGCTAACCCCTGACTTAACCCTCAACACTTCTCCCAGGAAGGGGAGATGCTGGAATTGGCACGAAGAGGGAATGAAGTTGGAGATGAAGGGAGGCGGTGGCGGGCTTCGGTCAACAAGATCGGTTTTAGGTGTAGGGAAGGAAGCGAGAAAATATGTCCTGGGCTGACTCACACAGAGAACTGACTGTACAATACTTTTCCTCCTGATCATGGACATTCTCCTCCGCGAATAAACAGGGAAGGAGACAAAGCGGAAAGAAGACTTCTAAGTAATTCCAGTAAGCTGTGCCTCCAGCCAGAGCCTAGCCCAGAGCCAGCACACTTCAAAGACAACACGATGCACTGTCAGCTGCAGCATGTCTCTTGGTCCAAGGTAAAATATGACCTGGAGGGATGAAGTGAAAGTGTTGGAAGGAGAGGGTGAGAATGTGCAGCCAAGGAAACAAAGGAGGAGTGTTACTCCAGCAGGGAGATGGGCTCAGGGACCAGGGGGACAAGTTTGGCCTAAACCTAGAAGGTAAAAATGTCATAGCAGGCGAGCAGATGTCCTCTGGCCGAGACATCAAAGCTGTTGCACTTGGAAACTTGTCACCATTCATTTTAAAAGGTGGCCATCCTCCAAATGGATGCGCAGTAACCGCTGAGTGTGATGGAGAGACGTACTTGGGGGGAAATATCAGAATCCAGCAATGATGGTGCTTTTCTTTCCTTTTCTGGGAAATTAATAATAGGCGGGGCAAAGATGGAGGCCAAAAGGATCTAAGGGTCACAGGCAAGGAGAAGTCCTCAGGGCTCCTGAATGGAAGCTGAGAGGCTGTGTTTTGGATGTGGCTGGTGACGCTTGGGCAGGTAGGGCTCACTCGACACCAGTTCTGTATGTGCAGAGTCTGTGGATCAAAGGGTAGAGGACAGGGACTTTCGGCCAAAAAAGTAGCCCATAAAATGCTTTATTAAGCACAGAGAAATGAGCTCTGGCAAGAACACTCTCTTACATGTGCAGGAAAATTGATCAAGGTGGAAGCCAGTAAACATCGCTAACAGCTAGAGCGGTGGCCATTTTTCAACCTAGATGAAAAGAAAGAGCTGTCACCTGGTGACAGCCATAATCAAGTGACATTTCCAGCAATTAGGGAATCACAACTTCAGGCTGTTTCCTCAGGGAAAGCTGGCTGCGGTTTGGGAAGTTTGGACTTCTGGGGGTCTGCTCTCTGAACAGCAGGGAGGTTGATGGATTTGCCGCGCCTGAGTGCTGTTGGCAGCACCATGATTCGGGAACAACTCGGAAACCAGTGCTGAGGGCTGGGCCCCAGGAGGGTTCCAGCCAGGCCTGACCACTGCCTCTGGTCTCCTCATCCGTCCTGGTTTTTCTGACAGCCAAAAGCAACCTTCTGCCGATGCCTCATTGATATTTTTTGGCATGTCCCTTGCTTGCGGTCAGGTCAGGGGATTTGAGTAGAGTTCAGTTGCACCTGTGCAAATCTTACTGAGATGTTTCTAGATGACAGGTGAACTGACACCAGTTCAGGAATGGAAACACGGGAACAAGATGGGGACTGAAGGTGTGGTGCATGTAACTCCAAGAAGGGGTTTCAGGGAGCAAAGGAGGCTAAAGTCACTTTCAGAAACCAAACCAAACCAAAAGGTGCATTAAAAGAAAAGAAGGGGAATCCATCTCTTACATGATGATGCCCTGGTTCGCTGGCTGGGTTTATGAAGCCCTCGGGGTCTCTACCTGCCTGCCTCCACCCTTCTGCTGCTGCACCATCCTGACTGTAGGAGGCAGCCTCTCAGAGACCTCTATGATTCCCTTGAACATGGAATCCCATCCCCTTGAGCGTCAGTTGGCCTAGCAACTTGCTTGCAACTGTGATAAAGGTGATGAGCTGCATCACTCTGTCTTGCTGGCAGACTCTTGTTGCCTCCCTAGTTTGCACATTTTAATGAGGCTACTGGTCGCATTGGGAAGTCCCATGTGGAGAGAAACTGAAGGTGACAACCAGCCAGAAACTAAGGCTCACAATCCAGCAACCCTCAAAAAACAGAAACATAGCAACAGCTATGTGAGCTTGGAAAAGTGATCCTTGCAGCCTTGATTGTGAGAGACCTTGAAGGCAAGGACCCGGCTAAGCCAAGATCAGGCTGCCGCCCCACAGACACAGGTCATAAATATGTGCTGTTTAAAGCCACTGCCTTTGCGGGTCATTTCTTAGGCAACAATAGATATTAACGGCCGTCCCCAGTTGTTTAGCTGTAAAGAATTGCCTGCAATGCAGGAAACCCAGCTTCGATCCCTGGGTTGGGAAGATCCCCTGGAGAAGGGTATGGCAACCCACTCCAATATTCTTGCCTGGAGAATCCTATGGATGCAGGAGCCTGGTGGCCTATGGTCCGTGGGGTTGCACAGAGTCGAACATGTCTGAAGCGACTGACACCAACACCCACACCCACATATTAATAAGGAGCTCTTGAAATTTTGTAAAAGTGAAGAGGTATAAAGTGAACCTCCAAAAACAAGGGGCTACCTGTATAAGGGGAAGGATGAATGAACACTTTGATGAAATGACTGCATGAGTGAACCTGTAGGGATTTCCAAGTGAGAATGGAGGAGGGTCCAGGCCAAGGATCAGGCACAGAGGAGGGGATGAGTTGGGAAAATTCTTTCTGCGGCCCATTGAGTGGCTGGAGGAGGATTATCCACAGGTCCCTGCTTGAGAAGAGTTTGTCTTAGTCAGCTCAGGCTGCTGGAATGAACTACCCCAGACTGTGTCTCATACAACAGAGATTTATTCTCTCACAGTTCTGGAGGCTGGAACATCCAAGGTCAAGGTCTGGCAGGATTTGGGTTCTGGTGAGAGCTCTCTCTTCCTGATCTTCATGTCCATACACAGCGGAAGAGAGAGAGGTTTGTCTTCTTCTAAGGCCACCAATCCTTGGATTAGGGCCCTATTCTTAAGCCCTCCTTTAGCTTTAATTACCTCCTAAAGTCCCCACCTCCAAATACTGTCACGTTGGGGATTAGGGCTTCAACACAACACATTTCAAGGGACACACTCAGTTCAGAGCAGGTGTTTTCCTCCAGACTCAGGCCAGAGACAGTTCAGGTCTCCCTGCTGTCAGGCTACATGCCCAGGTGAAGGGCCAGAGCTCCTCCCTGTCCTGAGTGGGGCTCTGGGAGTATCTGCCTGGATCTGAAGGGACTTAATACCCTGGGATGTTAGAGAATATGCCAAAGCACTGACCTCTAGAGCTGGCCAGACCAGACCTGCAGCAGCCATGATGCTTGCTTTAGAAGCAATCGCCCTGTCTTGGCGGTATCTGCTGGCTAATCATGCCCATTCTGCTGCTCGTGTCACTGTACAAGATCACACAGCACCAGGGAGAGAAGGGTGCTCACATCCATTATCTCTCCAGCAGTGTGATGGACAGAATGCCTCTCTCCAGGATGGGCTTGGATGTCAGCCTGGAAAACCCATCTGAAGGCTTGGGGCCCACAGTACTTGTCCTGGGTTCCTGAGCCTCCCTCTGTGGGATGGACTGAAGTTTCTGAACTGCCTGCAGACTTGCTTCAACCACAGAAAATTCCCCTTCTATATCCAGGCTCCCCTCCTCCACACACTGGTGGTGGTATTAATACATTCGGCATCTGAAAGTGGGGACAGTATCTTGAGCAAGGGAGGGAGTGAGGCAGTGGCAAACAGCATGGAACAGACACCTGTCCCCTTGGGGAACTGCAGACCTCTTTGACCCAACCTGACCTATTTGGGGAAGTAGCCCACCTCGAAAACATAAAACTATGTATAAATTAGATAACTAATGAGAACTTACTGTGTAGCACAGGGAATTTGACTTAGTGCTCTGTGGTGACCTAAATGGGAGGAAATCGAAAGAGGGGATATTTGTATATGTATAGCTGATTCATCTTGCTGCACAGCAGAAACTAATACAACATTGGAAAGTAACTATACTCCAATAAAAATTAAAAAAAATCATAAACTGTTTTTCTATTGGAAAGCAATACAAGCATATTATAAAAAGTTAGAAAATATGGAAAAGGATAAGGAAAAATTGTTGATAAACTATTCAACACCGTCACTATTACGATAGCTTGGTATTCTGTTCATACTTTAATTCATGACACTTATGTTTGAATGAATTCTCAGTGGGAGTGATCACTGCTCCTAAGGGGACTAAAGTTGATTCTTGGGGGTGAAATAAATCTTACTCTTTTAATGTATAAAACGCAGATATAAATGCAGGACAGAAACAACCATATAGTATGTCTGTGATATAAAATGGTGGGGGAGCCAAGGGGAAAAGCATCTAAAAATACTATTTAATTAAGGGCCAGTTAATTAAAAAAAAAAGGTTATGAAACACTGCCTTGGAATAGAGATCTAGAAATGGAATCATTAATTCAAAGGACTTGAACACTGTAAGGGGTTTGGTGCATAATTCCAGTTTGCCATTTACAAAGGTTCTACTGGTACATACATATCTCCAGAAACTTAATTGTTTTATCCTAATTATCCCTCACACACACACACACACACGCAAACTACCATCTCTGAAGTATCCACAAAAGCAACCTTTATAATACAATTTTCATTTTGAACATTTCATGATTAGTATTAAGAATGCAAGCTTTATAATCAAATAGGTACACGCTATGTGACCTTGGGCAAGTCACTTCACCTCTCTGAGCCTCAACTTCTTAACCTACAATAAAAGAATTTTAATTTACTATATCAGCCAGGTTTTTTGGTTATAAACAACATGGACTTATTCTGATCAACTTAGGTACACAAGGACTTTTCTACTGGGATTTGAGTAGCTCAAAGAATCACTGAGCAGGCTGGATCAAATCAGGCTTAGAAAATATGCTGGGAACAAGAAGAGCCGTGTGCCCTACTGCTTCTGGAATCCAGATGTTGCTACCAGTGTGGCTGCTGAAACAAATTCTCCCTGTCCCCTTTCTTTCTGCCAGTTGCTCCTGAAAAAGATCTGATGGTTACACCAGGTCACATGTCCATGTCCTGGTTGCTGGGGGATGGAGGAAGCAAGGGTCTGGGCTTTGCAGCCTCTGGTCAGTACAGTGAGAAAGGGAACACAGAGCTCAGAGAGGGAGAACTTGCCCACATCTGAGAAGGGGGATCAGATGCTGGGCAGCCAAGAACACAAACATCAGAAAGTGTCAAGATACCTTTGGCAACACTCTAGAGGGTCTTTGGGAGGATTACATGAGCTGATACATTTGGGAAGAACTCAGGAGGTGGGGGCTGTTTCTACCATGTAACTATTCATCATAATCAACTCCTGCAAAGCCACTCTGGGCTTCCCTGGTGGCCCAATGGTAAGGAATCTGCCTTACCCACTCCAGTATTCTTGCCTGGAAAATCCCATGGACAGAGGAGCCTGGCAGGCTACAGTCCACGGGGTTGCAAAGTATCAGACTTGACTGAGCGACTAAACAATAACAACAAAGCCACTCTCCGTCAGTCCGACTTCCCACTCCATGTATCCAATCCTGGCCATCCTGCAAAGTCCAGATCAAGTCTACACTCATCAATAACCTTCTCCAGACTCAGTTGCTCATCATCCAACCTTCCCACAGCCCTCTTATTCCATTTAGTGCTTAATTACCTATAATCTCATCTTTCTCTGGCATTTCCCCCCATGTGTGTGTCACTCTCCCACCTGACAAAAGGGCAGACCTCTCCGTCAAAGGAGGTGCTGATGGCAGCTTCAACCTGCCCACCTGGGGGCTCAAGGGCCTGTTTTCTCTGTGACCTTGAGGTTGCTGTCTTTCCTTCGGTCTAGGGTCGTCCTTGGGAGTGAGCTCTGTGTGCATATATCCTTCATTTGTTCAGGTGTTCATTCTACTAACATGTGTTTATTGATGGCACAGTTGTAACAATTGTGAAGAAAGAGTCCACTCTCAGGGAGTCTTCAGGCCCCTGGTGGAGTGTGTATTCTGAGACTGGGGGTCAGATCGTGCTAACGTCACAATGTGAGTGGACCTGCATTTCTTTCTGGAAGGTTTGGAGGTGAATCCATTTCCTTGTCTTTTCTGGCTCCTAAAAGCTGCCTGCATTCCTTGGCCTGTGGCTCTTCCTCGTCTTTAAAACCAGCAAGAAGGCATTCTTGATGTGTTAACAGCATCACATCTCCCTCTTGCTGACGGCAGCACAGTAGGTTCCTTCTCTCTCTCTCTTTTTAAGGTTTCGTGTGATTACACTGGGTCCAACGAGGTAATTCAGAGACTCTCCCATCTCAGGTTCCTTAATGCATCTTCAGAGTCTCTTGGGGGATGAGGATGTGAGCATCCTTGAAGGCCTTTTTTTGACAAAAAGAGGTATGTATACAACTAACTAAGACTCTCCAAACTTGTGCCTTCTCAACAGAGCTCAACTACTGCTCCTGACAGAAGCTTCCAAACCACACACACACACACACACACACACACACACACACACACACGCATACACACCTATTTAAAGAATAATGCCCTAGGCACAAGTTCCATATAGGATGCTGGGAGTGCCACAAGACTACACTTGACTAAGTGCCCAATGGTCGGTGCAGACAATCAGACACTGAGAGGAGGAAGAGGCCCTGTGGATGCGGGGTTGGTGGGGGGGACGGTGGGTGCAGGGAGACAGGTTGGGAAGAGGCTGGAAGACACAAGCGACAGAAGCAATGGTGAAATATGGCTTGTTCCAGGGAGCCACATATATTACAGCTCTTTAGCAGAGGCCCAGAGCACCCAGGGGTGACTTTCAATTTCATCTGTAGCCTCCAAGGCTTGGGAGCTGTGTTGCAGAGGTGGTCCAGAGTCACACATGCTGGTGGATCATGTGAGCCCATTCAGAAACCCCACATGGCTGCCAGATGGTCTGAGAGTCCCAGCTCCCACTGTAATATTTGAGTTGATACTTGTGACAATGGTCTCTAGCTTCTTTGACATTAGATGCATACCAGCCCCCTCCCAAGGGTCCCTTCCAGCTCCTTCAAGCTATCTCTGTTTTCTTCCCGAGGCTGGGGGCCTCCACACCTGCCCAGGCAATGAGCAAGACCCCCATCTCCTCACCCAGATGGGGGGAGTTGGCTTCTGTCTTTCAGTTGGAGGTGAGCTGCCATTTTAAGCTTTGCATGGGAAAGTCTGAGCAAGCAAGGAAAAAACGGATCCACTGAAAACCTTTCCTGGGTCTCCTTTGCTGCCCTGCAAATATTGTAAAGTAATTATTCTCCAATTAAAAATAATATGTAATTTTGTTAAAAAGCAAATTTGAGGTCAAGGGGAAAAAAACAAAAACTTACCTGGGGCAGCTGCCCTTTCAGCCAATGGATGAGTCAAGAGGAAACAAGGGAGGTGGTGAGGTCTCAGCCGCTGCATTAAACACCAGCGACTTTGAGGTTCCCCCTGGAGCCTCCTGCTCAAGGACAGTGGAGAAACCATACTTCTTGGGAGGACTGATGACCCTTGGGAGGACCTTGACCAATAGGCCAAGAGGTAGGATGAGAAAGGAAGAGATGAGAGAGTCATTATCTTCTGCAAACAAGGAATACCATCAGCAAGGCTTTGTGGGCACTCAGGGGACAAGAGATGGCTCAGAGTTCAGGGCTGGGGTCCAGACACAGGGGACCAGGGAGGAGGCCCAGTAAGACAGACAGAAAAAGTGATCAGCAGATCACCTTCCAAACACAAGAGGACAGAAGAGAAACAGCGTACAAAAGACTAAAGTCAAGGTAAAGAGGCTGTAACGCGAGCTGAGTGGCGGTGGCGACTTGGGTCTCTGCCCATCAGATAAGACTGTGACTCCTCCGAGTCCTCCAAGCAAAGCAGAAGGGTCAGTACCCACTGCAAAGCTGTGGTGTGCTTTTATGGCTTTAATTAAATCAAATGAACTATAATAACCAGGGCTTCTGTTTGCCTCACTCTCCAATTCCAAAGGGGCTATTTTAGCTGTAGGCATGATGCTTCTGAGCTGAAAATCAGAGCTGCGTGCATTTTTTTTTTCTCATTTTCTTTCTTGTACTAGAAGGGCAGGCTGATTTCTTAAGAGCTGAGTTAAGTAACAGGAATGGAAATGAGTTACACACGGCAGCCCCGAGTCTCTAATCCTGTCACTTCTCCGCATCTGGGAGCCCCATGGCATTGGCCAGCGCTCTGGGTAAAGTGCAGCATTTGGATGCCAGAGGCCCTGTTCTCTCCTTTTACTAGCTGTGAGATGTTGAGCAAAACCCTACAGAGCAGCCCTGAATCCATACAACGGGCATGACGGCAACACCTGCTTCTCAGGGTTGTTTAGGGGTTAAATGTTGCACATACAGGATCAGCTATGCCTTGTATTTAGCAAGTGCTTAATAGGTGTTGCGGCCTTCCCTGGTGGCTCAGCATTAAAGAATCTGCCAGCTAACGTAGGAGACGTGGGTTGATCCCCGGGTAGGGAAGATCCTCTGGAGAAGGAAATGGCAACCCGCTCCAGTATTCTCACCTGGGAAATCCCATGGATGGAGGAACCGGGTGGGATACAGTCCATGGGGTCACAAAGAGTTGGACACGACTGAGCGACTAAGCAGCAACAAACAGATGCTGCCAGTGATACTTATTTTTGAAAAGTCCACAGAATCCTTCTTGTTCTCAGAGAGGCTGAGGAGGTAAAGCCCCTGTCCCCCCTTCCACTCTTGGGGATGCTGGGACTAAAATTGAAGGTGTGAGAAGGGCGCTGCTGTTCCTGCAGCTCATCTCTGTCACTCCTTGGCTGAGTTGGCATTGTTGCCCCACAATGACGAGACCCCCTCCCTCGACCTCTGATGTCCATCCTTCTCCCCCATGGTTTACTCCGGGGTTTTTATCCAGGGTCTTACCTGCAGCTTTCTTTCTAGCTTCCCTTTGAATTTGATATTAAAATATAATTCAAAATGATCATCTCAATAAGTCTCGTTAACATCCATCACTAACCATAGTTATAGAATTTTTCTTTCCTTGTGAAAAGGACTTTTAAGATCTACTCTCTTGGTGGTGGTGACTTAGTCACTAAGTCAAACGAACTATGATAAGGAGGGCTTCTGTTTGCCTCACAATTCCAAAGGGGCTATTTTAGCTGTAGGCACGATGCTTCTGAGCTGAAAATCAGAGCTGCATGCATTTTTTCTCATTTTTTCTCATTTTTCTCATTTACAGTCCCATGGACTGTAGCCCACCAGGCTCTTCTGTTGAAGGGATTCCCCAGACAAGAACTGGAGTATGTTGCCATTTCCTCTTCCAGGGATTGAACCCAGGTGTCCTACATTGCAGGCAGAGTCTTTACCCACTAAGCCACCAGAGAAGTCCAACTTTTAAATATGCACTACAGTGTTATTAGCATTGCCAGGCCATACATCACAGCCCCAGCATGTGTTTAATTTTGTAACTGGAAGTTTATACCTTTGGACTCTCTTCACTTTCTCATTGCATGCCCACCAGCGAAATCAATGGAAGGTACACCCTCAATTCTTCTCCACATCTGAAACATAAAACTCTGAATGCTGCAAGTTATTTCATATCTCGTCACTTGCATGAGGCGATTATAACCTGCATTTGCCCACTTAGAGTGCCAAGTGGTTTGCTGCAGAATTATTTAATGCTTTTGCTTACAGGATGCTATTCAGGACTCCCAGACCTGGTCTTCGGGGGACTTGTACATAATTCAAGGAATGCACAGAGCTATCTCCCCCAAAATGGAAAAATTCTGAATCAAAGACACAGTTGGACCCCTAGGTTTCAGAAAGGAACTGCACACCCGTAATAACAATGGCCGACCTTCTCAGAGCTCTTATGCTGTATCATCTCCACACAGTCCCTTGGGTAGGCTCTTTTTGCCTCCCTGTTTGGCTGAGAAAGACAAAGAAACCAAGCGAAGGTTGCACATTTGACCAGAGCAGAGTCAGGACTGGAGTGGGCAGCCTGGTGGCAGGGCTTCTGCTTTTCACCACCTGTCTTTATTGCCCATGTTTTCTGTTTCATCCTCACTAAGATATGAATTGGGCCTCCCTGGTGGCTCATATGGTAAAGAATCTGCCTGCAATGCGAGAGACCTGAGTTCAATCCCTGGGTTGGAAAGATCCCCTGGAGAAGGAAATGGCTACCCACTCCAGTATTCTGGCCCGGAGAATTCCATGGACTGTATACTCCATGGGGTCGCAACGGGTCGGACTTGACTGAACAACTTTCATTTCATATGAATTACCTCTTTAAACTAGAGAAACATGGGACTTTGGGGGTAGTTTAGAACACAGACTCAGGAAACAGAATGCCTAGGTTCAAATCCCAGCTTTGTCATTTAGCAGCTGTATGCCTTTGGGCAAGTTACTTGACTTCTCTGTGCTTTTGTTTTATCGTTTGTGAAATAATAATAGTAGCTGTTTTTTTGGATTGCTATGAAAGTGAATAAGTGAAGTGCTCATATGACCCATATTAGTATTAACTATTATTATTTCCTCTCTTCTACGTGCAGCTAACCAAGCACTAAAAAATCTCATGTGTTCATTGAATTAGACTAAGCTCTGGGATCTAATGCCTGATCATCTGAGGTGGGGCTAATATAATAAAAATAATAGAAATAGGACTTCCCTGGTGGTCCCATGGTAAAGAATCTGCCTGCTAATACAGGGGACATGGGTTTGATCACTGGCCCGGGAAAAATCCATATGCCTTGGGGCAACTAAACACATGCTCCACAGCTACTGAGCCTGCATGCCCTAGAGCCCGGGCTCCAAGGCAAGAGAAGCCACCGCAAAGAGAAGCCCAAGCACCTAGACTAGAGAGTTGCCCTGCCTGCACAACAACAAGCACCCAGCACACCCAAAAATAAATAAATAGAACTAAAAAAAGAGAAAGAAAGAAAGTGCATAATAAATGTAATGTGCTTGAATCATCCTGAAACCGTCCTCATGCCAACCCCATTCCATGGAAAAATAGTCTTCCACAAAACCAGTCCCTGGTGCCAAAACCATTGGGTACCACTCCTCTAGGGGCAGGTCATGACTCCTTTTATAACAGGGGTTAGTGACATCTTTGTCCCAGAGTGCTTCCCGTGGGTTCAGAGGCTGGCTGCATTCTTAAACCAAGGGCTTCCAACTTCATAGCACAATAGCATGGTAAGACAGGAAATGACACTTGCTGGCCATCTGATGGCATTCTCAATTCCAAAGTAAATTTATTTTACCTTATCACATTCTTACCAGACTGTTTGTGCATTTCACTTCTAGAGGCCTATCTTTGGGAAGGTGAAAGAGTTAAATTTTTACAGTTAATGCTTTAAACAACTTCTAAATACAAGCTCAGTTTGGAGAAAAGGTAAAATAGCATGCACATGTCTCATTTTGCAAAAGAACAATAGGAGACCTCCACTGGCACTCCACTGGCAATGTTTTCCCAGGCACTTTAGGGAGATGAAGGTCAAGGTATGGAGGCCTAGTGGGTTGATGCCACATTCTGTCTGCTCAGGGGGAGCTGTGCCTCTTCCCTCTCCCCTTCTCTCTTTCCTGAGCCTTGTTGAAGATTCTTGGGGGCTCCACATGGGTGTGGTGGGATTCTGCAGCTTCCCCTTCACAACCAGTTCAGGCCCAGTGGAGGGTCATCTTTTGAGTCATCTATTCTTATCTGGGCTTCCCAGTTGACTCTAGTGGTAAGAGATGTGGGTTTGATCCCTGGGTTGGGCAGATCCCCTGGAGGAGGGCATGGCAACCCACTCCAGTGTTCTTGTCTGTAGAATCCCACCAACAGAGGAGTTTTGAGGGCTGCAGTCCATAGGGTCGTACAGTTAGACATGACTGAAGCGACTTCATACACACACACACACACACACACACACACACACACACACACACACACTCTTCTTACATATTCAGGGGAAAACCTCTTGAAAATGACAGGAAAGGCCATCCTTTCTCAATAGCATATTATATTATATTATATTATATTATATTATATTATATTATATTATATTATATTATATTGTGACTCAGGGAAACTACAACAAAAGAACAGAACAGAGAAAAATCAATTTTCCTTCTGTCTTAAAAATCCAGTTACAGACGACGATATATCATAGTGGCTTGTGTTTCTCCTGGGGCTGACTCTTAATAGAGCTGCAGTTCTCAAGGACTTTCTGGATGATCATGGCAACCATGGGCGGAGGGGGGGTTGGGGTGGCCAGGGCTATCCCATTGCGGGTTGGGGGCTGGGGGTGGGGATGGGAGGTATATGACATACAAGGAGAGGGCTGCATGCTGTGGTTGAGCTCTTGTAGGGTGGGCAGCTGGCCTGCAGCTGTCAATTCACTCTGCATCTCTGGGGCTTTGGGCAAGTAATTTATTCTCTCTGCCTCAGCTCCTTGGCTGTAAAATGGGGTGAATAATGCTCACAGGATTGCCGGGAGCATTATATGAGTGAAGACATGCGGTGTGTTTAATGCCTGGAACATAACAGTTTATCACCTATGTTATTTATTATTGTTGTGCTCCAATCCCAGTTGTGCAAGCAATCTCTCTGAGTCTTCATTTCCTTCTTAAGAAATGGAGTAAAAATACTTACCTTGGGGCCATTAAACTTGAAATGGAATCGTGTACAATGTGGTGTTTATTGAGTTGGATTCGATGAATGGCAGCCTTCCCAGGAAGGTTTTTTTTTTTTTTCCCCTTCTCTGAGTTTTCTATACTTTCTTAGATTCTTCATGACATCTTTCCAAATGCAAATCTGGTAATGCTCCCCTGCTTCTTGAACAAGACAAGGTGTGATCCTTGCTCAGAATGGCAAGAAGGAATGACATGAAGCAGCAGCAGGAAGGCAGGGAACCCTCCAGCTGACGGAAACCACCATGGAGGAAAAACATTTACGAAACTGTATGTGCGCTAGGCACCATTCTAAGCATGTAACAACTTCCTTCAATCTCAGAGCACCCTTGAAGCTAGCATTATTACGGTTTCCATTTGCAACTATGGTCCTTGAGCAGAAATGGGATTCGGACCCGGGCACTGGGCTCTGGAGGCTGTGTCCGGAGCATGTGGCATTGGCCTTGAATAGGAGCTCTCTGAGGAGAGAGACTGGGGATGCCTGGAAGGAAGTGAAAGGAGAGGCTGGTTAGAGTGTTGTGAACACCAAGTCCACCTTTGACTTTCAACAGTTTCTTTAAGGAAACACGAGTCCAGTTATTCTTTGTCACCAAAGCAGCTGTGATCTCTTGTCTGGCAAATCCTCATAATCGTTTTTTGCCACTTCCTCTCTGCTTCCCTGGCCGCCTCATGGTCTCGCACAGGGACAAATGAGGCCAGAAAACTCCAGTGACCGCACACAGTGTCACAAGGTCAGCACAACAAACACCCCACTGCAAGGACTGTCCCTGGGAGGCTGGGGGAGGTGGGAACTGTGTCTTGCTGGGTCTCTGTCTCTGCCCGCGCACAGAAAAGCATGGGGAGACTGCTGATTGGAGAGGGAGCATTTGGGGGCGGGCCGGAGTGAGATGTGGGAGGGGCTGGGTTTCTCTGCGAACCACTTCCTCCGGGCATTTTGGAAGATTACATGGGAGGCTGTAATTGTGATGAGCTTTTGCCCGATGATCGCTGAACGCCTTGTTACCTTGCTTCTGCAAGAACTAGAGTTTGAGTCAATCACCTTGACCCTCATTATTTTTAAAACCACAAAATGTCAGAAATGTAATCCTGATTGTTAGTGTTACTGTTTGGCGGGAGGTGGGTAGAGATTAGCCAGCCCTTGAATCATCCGTATGTAGTACATTCCGTGGTGTAACTAGAAGATGGTATGTTTGTTTTCCCAACCAGAGATCCTTCAAGAATCACGCTGCACATTTGTGTAACACCTAGTTTATAAACTATTTTACGTACTTTCTTAGGGTATATGAAAAAAAAAATCTGTTTCAGATTAAAAACTCTCAAAATAACATAAATATCTTTCTTCCTGGGCGTAGTCCTCTCAGGTCACAGCTGTAGAATGGGGCGTTCTTCCCCCCCCCCCCCCCCTTAATTGAAAGATTGCATGACTCGCAGGAGAAGAAAGCCAACGATTTTAGGTGGCTAAAAGCAAAGATTTAGAAAGAAGAAAGAAGACTTGTTTGGAAGATCTGCCTACTTTGGAGATGAAGAGAGTTTTATTTCTTAGAGACAGGATTTATGGATTTACGTTTCCTCCAAAAGACAAACGGCCCAGTAACATTTTTTTTTTCTCCAGCACTAGGTCTAATCAATTACCTTTGTTAACTAAAGAAATAAATAATCTCTAGAGAGTAACAGTTAAAATTCACTGGGTTCTAGTGTTTGGGGTTATTTGAACCGCCCCCCCCCCGCCCCCCGGGGGGAGGAGGGTCTCTCTCTAGAGCTGTGTGTGTGTCTTTAGTCGCTCAGTCATGTCCAACTCTTTGCGACCCCATGGACTGTGGCCGGCCAGGGTCCTCTGCCCATGGGATGCTCCAGGCAAGAATACTGGAGTGGGTAGCTATTTCCTTCTCCAGGGGATCTTCCCAACCCAGGGATCGGACCATGCAGGCAGATTCTTCACAGTCTGAGCCGCCACAGGAGCCTCTCTAGAGCTGAGCTTTAGCTAATTCCTTGTTATAGAGGTATTTTTCCTTTTGACAGGAGTCTTGATCCCCATGAGACAAATCAGACGGGTTCAGAAGAGTCTTAGAATGTCAGGACTGGAGGACCCTTGGACATGCCCTAGCCCAGGGCTCGGTTTTGCAGCTGGGACACAGAAACCCAGAGAGTTGGAGCTACTCGCTGGCTTCACCCAACCGGGGGCAGCCCAGGGCCCTGGGGTCGAAAGCGACTGGGGTCTCACGCAGCCCTTCTCTGCTCTCACCCTCTGCGCCACCGGCACTCCCACCCCCGTATCAAGGGGTCTGGGCATTTGAAATACGTCCACGCTGGCCGGGCCCTGGTTCCGGCCACTCCGCGCCGGGCTCGGCGAGCGCGCGGCGGGGCGCGGCCGGGCGTCTGCGGGTGCGCGCGGCGACGCCGGCCCCGGGGCGGCCCGTCTCAGCGCCCGGCTCCGGCGGGACGGCCCCGGCCGCGCCGCGCCAGGCTCGCGGGGGTCAAGTCCAGGTTGCGGCGCAGGAAGGCGGCGGGGGAGGGGCGGCCCGGCCGTGCTTCCACCTCCTCTGCGCCGAGCGCGGAATGTTGGGACCGGTCCACCAGCGTGCTATGTCTGCATAAACATCATCAGCCTCCGGAGCCGACACGTTGTGCATTTTTAATTTCGCTCACAAACTGCAGCCTCCACGCGGCGGAGAAGAGGCTGGAGACCTCGCCTCTCTGCCTTTCTGTTGCATCCCGGGGCTCCTCCTTTCCCAGATGCGCACGGAAGAGGCGCGCCTCTCTGCCCTCTTCACCCAAGGTTAATGTCCAGGCGGCGAGCGTAACGCGCCTCATTTGTGACATTAGGTTTGGCTCGGGAGAAACTCTTTTCTGCTCTCCTGGAACTGATACAACGTAGCTTCACGTTACGGTTGACTTTTTAATCTCCCGAGGTGTGAGAAGGGAGAGGAATCCTCCTGCCTCTTGGTCTTTGCCTCAGCAAGCCAGGACCAGTGGCGACGGCTGGACGGCTGGACCGCTGTCCCGGGGCCCAGAGGGCAGGCGCGCGCCTCTCTGCTTCTTCACCTGAGTCCACGCGTCGCCCCCACCTGAGTCCCTGCCACCTTCCTTCCCCCAGTTCTCCGCCCAACTCCCTGCCCGGCTCATTTCTCGGAGCACAAGCGGCATTCAGAACCTCTTTTCAAACCCAGTGTCATTACAAAATCTATTCCAGCATCCCCGAAGTCTCTGCTTTTTCCACTTTGCTGGGAGGGACAGCATTCTCCTCACTTTGGGTCGTTGTGGTTTGTTGTTCAGTAACTCACTTGTGTCCGACTCTCGGCGACCCCATGGACCGCAGCCCGCCACGCTCCTCTGTCCGTGGGATTCTCCAGGTAAGAATACTGGAGTGGGTTGCCATGCCCTCCTCCAGGGGGTCTTCTCGACCCCAGGGATCGAACCTGCATCTCTTATGTCTCCTGCGCTGCAGGCAGATTCTTTACCCCTGAGCCACCAGGGAAGCCTTCACTTTGGGTAAGAAATTTCAAAACTGAGACTTCTTTCAGGGTTCATATTTTGAGGCAGATCAGGGCAAATGATGAAGACAAAGTCCCGTGGCAGTTGTGACTTTAAACATGAGTCGAGTTAACAAGGAAGGCAGCAATAAATTCAGCCTGGGGCATGACCCAGCACTAAGTTGTCTCTTACAGTGTCCAGATTTCTGGCTACATTGTCAATTTGATGTCCCCTTTCTCTGCCAGCCTCTTCAATTCCCCTTTCAGGTTGTGCTGTTTTTTGTTGGTTCGCTTTGGTTTCACTGCCAAGTTATCTCTGCCCTCACTTCCCCTCCCCCATTTTCTGATTCTGTTTTCCAAGTTCCTTAAGCATGAGCAGGATAATACACCCACAAGCCTTCTCGAGCAACCTCTCAAGTTGCTGCCCCGGTAGAAGTTTTGAAACAAGCTCAAGTCAGAACGATTTGTTCATCCCTCCCCGCACACGGGCTGGTGAAAGATGGAAGGACGTGGTATTTGCTGGAAATGAAAACACGGGGAGCTGCTGGAACTGATTCCAGGATGTTCTTTTCGTTCTTTGCACAAGGTGATGGTGTACCCTTCAAGTTCTATGAAAGAACAGCCCATGGAAAACATGTTGCCCCCACTGGAGATGAGCAGTCCCAGTGAGGGTTAACCCAGAAGCACTTAATGTGCCTGAGTAAAAAATCCGGGGAAGGATCAGACCGTGTTAGCCTAATAGGCTGATGAGACTGATAAAGTTTTCCCAAAGATTCTTTGTGCTGTGTGATTAACAGTTACTTTTCTTCAAAGGCAGTTGGGTAAACGGTGTTGGTTTTAGGACTTGGAACTCTCATTCAGACAGCCTTGCAACAAGCCAGCATGAAACATGGTTTTATCTTTCCTGCTCCGTTAGATTGAGAAGGAAACCATGATATTACACACACACAGTGCTTTCTTCTTGATGTTCTTCAAGTCAAAAGCAGGAGATCAAACGCCACTGGCACGCTGAATAAGTGCTTCATAGAATAACTTGTCCACAAGGCAGATAATTCCCGCTGCCCGCTGGACTGTGTAAGAAATGAAAAGCAAAGGAGGGTTTTTCCCAGCATGAAGGTTGCTCACAGCACATCTCTGTCAGTGGTTTCAGTTGTCCTCTGCTTCTTGCTCAGCCATAATAATAAAGACAGGGATAATAATAGTAATAATAATAACTGCTAACATTTATTGAACACTTAGGATATGCCAGGCTCTGTGCCGAGTGCCTGAGTGTTGTTGTTTAGTCACCAAGTGGCGTCTGACTCTTTGTGACCACATGAAATGCAGCACTCCAGGCTTCCCTGTCCATCACCAACTGCCAGAGTTTGCCCAAGTTCATGTCCCTTGAATGGGTGATGCTATCCAACCCAGTGCCTGAATACATGATCTCATTTAATAGTCAGTAAACTTCAATGAGCTGGTCCCCTGTCATCCCAATTTTCCAGATGAGGGAATGACATAAGAAAGAGGTTATGTCCGTTGCCCAGGGCCACACAACCAAGAAACAGATATGAATTCAGTGCATCCCTCGGAACCGCTCTACTCTTCTGCCTCCCGTATGATTTCCATTGAAAAGTCAATGGCAAAGTCAATCAAGAAATGAAATCAGATTGATTAAATGATCCTGAGAAAAGCTGCTCTGAAGGGGGCATTTGATATAAGCGAGGCACTTAGTCCTCACAGTTGCCCCTCAAGGTAAGTACAATAGTGTCACCTCCAATTTGAGGCTGGGACAGAGAGTCTCAAAGGCGAGGAGTAACATTGTCAAGGTCTGGGATTTTCCTCTGCACCCTGACGTGTGTGTGTGCATGAGTGTGTGTGTGCATGAGTGTGTGTGTGTAGGGAGGAGGGAGACAGAGAAATCCACTTAGGGTGAAAAGCAAGAAGTGAGATCTTTTCTTTACTAAGCTGTCATCCACCTTACGTTCATATTAAGTGACTGCACTTGCTGGGGTGCCCCTGCAAAGGAGAGATGGGGGAGGGTAGAAAGGACTGCAGTGAACCTCAGAAGATGGGGGTCTGGGGATTGTTCCTGAAGGACAAGAAAGGTCTGGATGGCAGAATGATGGAGCACCAGGTTTGTAAGGACTGGAGGTGGAGATGGGCATAGCAGTGTGGAATGAGTCCGGCTGAGCTGGGATTCAGTTCGATGACTGTAGTCCAGTTCATCTTTGAGCCTCTCTGATCTAGCATATGCTGGCAACTACGTGTTCACTAAATGTCAAGGTGAACTGAGTTCAGTTAACTTGCCGGAACCTCCTGGATCCTCTCCCATCACCACCCCATGCCCTACTTCCTTCCCTCTTCTCCTGCTGCTTGTCTTGGATCTGCCAGTTTCTTGTCACAATCAAGAGTCAGTGCTGAAATGGAGGAACAGCAGAGCTTTCTGGCTGAGTCCCTGATGAGGGCGATGAATAGTGGCCATTGTAAACACATGTATAATTCTCTACCTGCAACCTCATTCCAAGAACTTTGCCTGCACTGATTTGCTTTAATCCTTCATGAAGTGCTTCCCTACTGGCTCAGATGGTAAAGAATCTGCCTGCAATGTGGGACACCTGGGTTCGATCCCTGGATAGGGAAGATCCCCTAGAGGAGGGCATGGCAACCCACTTTGATATTCTTGCCTGGAGAATCCCATGGACAGAGGAGCCTGGCAGGCTACAGTCCATGGGGTTGCTAAGAGTCAGACACGACTGGGCGACTGACGCTTTCACTTCCAGACATTTCTGTGAAATCTGCACACTTGAGATGCTCATTTTACAGATGAGAAAACTGAGGCACAGAGCTTAAGTAACCTGACTTAAACCCCGGAAATGTGACTTTCAGTGTCTATAGAGCATTCTGTCTTTGAAAATTAATTGAATGAGGCCCATCTGCATCCAAGCCACTCGCAGCCACCTCCTTGATGTGTATAGTTCTGACCTTCAAGACAAGCAAATCGAGGTCAAGGCTTGTCTCAATCAGTTCTGAGGTGTGCCAGCCAGCCACTACCCCTCTTCCTTGCTCTTTCTCTTCTTTTGCTGCCTTTCAGTTTTCTTGGACTTTTTGTTTCTTCCCACCCTTAACCACCATGGGATAGCACCAAGTTTAGGCATCAAATCATGTCCTCTCTAAGTCCCCCTGGAGAGCGGCGTGCAGTTTCAGATCATGACCGTTATAAGATAATGCTCATTAAGACAGGCCCCTTGGGAGTCAACCTCAAGTTCAGTGTCCCGCTCTCCTGCGAGGGACTTAAACCCAGAGAAGAGATGTCTTCCACATGCCGGCTCATCTGTCTGCTTGTCAGAGTCTTACAGAAGCTCAGGGTGAGCAAACGTCCGGGGTCCAACCTTCAAACAGCCAAGAGGGTTTGCCAGCCGCTTCACCGACTGCTGCTGTGCAGTTGCACAGAAATCTGACGAGTTCCTTCAAAACTGGAAACAGGAAGTGGCCAGACATGAAATTTTGGACTCCTGAATGCGAGTTAATACATCAAGCAGCTGTACTGAATGTGACCATGAACCGGTGTTCTTCCAAATGCACTGAATAGCACAGCCAAATCTGAACTTCCTGCATTCCCCTGCAAGCGTCCTTGCAAATCTGGCCTCTCAGTGACGTGGGTGAGCTGAACATTTTTAGGTCTTGGGGACACTGTGTTACAGTAGAGGCAAAGAACATGACAGAGAAGAATGATGTGTAAGAGCAACAAGGTGATCCAGGGGAAGAGACTTGCCATTCTAATCTCTGAGACATGCATGATGTTCCCTGGACATTAAATAGACTTCCCTGGTGGCTCAGATAGTGAAGAATCTGTTAAATAAGGATGTTAAGTAAGAACAGGAAATACTTTGCTGAAGACTTATTAACATAGTAACTATTATGTATTCCAATCCAATGCAGTGGTGGATTAATCCAGATGACATGAATTTGTAACTATTTAAAGCAAAGTCTCAGACGTGTGTCTGCGCGCGTAAGCGCATGCATGCTTGCAGACTTAGTCGCTCAGTTGTGTCTGACTCTATTTGACCCCATGGACCATAACCCACCAGGCTCCACTGTTCATGGGATTCTGCAGGCAAGAATACTGGAGTGGGTAGCCATTCCCTTCTCCGGGGGATCTTCCTGACACAGAGATCGAACCCAGATCTCCTGCACTGGCAGGTGGATTCTTTATCGCCTGAGCCACCAGGGAAGCTCCCAGACTTATATTAAGCTCTCATTGACCAAAGACATGGATCATCGCTGCCTCATTTAGGCAGAGCAAGGAAGCGTTTGAGGGATCTTCAAAATCCTTGGGCTAAAAGTCCATATGAAACAGTATTCAGGCAACTTCCTTGAGGCTAGGAAGTTGCCGAGTTTTGTATTTCTGCCAGTTCTAGAAATAAATACAATACCTTGCATCTTATTTAAGCCTATGATCTCACTTTGCCCTTCACAACAACTCCGTGAGGTAAGTGGCCCATAATCTACTTGACGTCTGTTTTACAGATGAAAAACAGTCAGGGGGAGATTTAGGGGCTTTGTGCAAGCTTTGGAGTTGTTGATCTGTGGGGCCTGGAACCCACGTTTTCTGATGGCCACTATAGTCACACAGCACACACAGGCTGCTCGAGGTTGTCAGGTATTTAGTGCGGGATGAGTCTAAGAATGGTGGGGGTTCTGGTAATATCTGAGTATTGGGGTGAAGTAAAGATAGCAGAGAACGTCCTCACACCTGGGGATGATATTCTACTTGTTCCCACAGCTCCCTTGGGGAGGATTGAGGTTGAAGCGCAAGCACGGGGGCCCATGGGTTCACTCCCTTCTCAGACGCTTTCCTTTGTCCCCATAGCTGTGTCTGGGCGAGGATAAGCACCATGATTCATGAGTTGCTAAAGACTTCACAGGAAACTACTCTTATATAAACACCACTGATGTGGAATAGCTGTAGAGGTCCAGTTATTCAAATCTGACTTTTATTGTACTTTCAAACCTGAATTCATTGTCATCCCTCATCTCTGTCCTTTAGTTGAGCATTTCTTTTTTTCTTTTTCTTTTTTAATGGAAACACTCCCATCTCAGGAGCTTAACACAGTAAGAACTTAATGTCTTGCTTGTACCAGACTGAAAATGATTATCTCTTCTCCAAGCTGCAAAGGTGGGCAGGCTATGTGCCCTGTCATGCTGGTGCTCATGGTCCATGAGGCCTCCAGGGTCACTGAGCTCATCTCCACGAACCTGGCAGGAGGAGAAGAGCCTGCAGCATCCCACATGGAAAGGCTGTTTTGGCCTTTCTTAAATGGTACCTGCTACTTCTGCTCAGATCCATTGTTTAGAAGTCATCAGAGGTATACACCTTCCTGTGCCATGTGCTGGGAAGACATCTAATTGCCTGCCAGGAGAGAAGGAAATGGGTTTGGAGAAAAGCCAGCACCTGAGCCACTCTGCTTCTCACAGATGATCCTTCTCCTAACAGAGCTGTGCTGGGCCAGGAGTCTGAAAGCAATATCAGAACATGCAGATTGCTGCATATAAGGATGAACCACTTACATTGAGTAAGTCCAACTAGGAGCTTGCCTGGTGACTCAGAGGGTAGAGAATCCACCTGCCAATGTGAGATACCTGGGTTTGATCCCTGGATCAGAAAGATCCCCTGGAGAAGGGGTTGGCTACCCACTCCACATTTCTTGCCAGGAGAATCCTACAGACAGAGGAGCCTGGTGGGCTACAGTCCATGGGATTGCAAAGAGTTGGACAGGACTGAAAGGACTAAGCGCAGCACACACACATAGTATAGACACCCTCTGCTGCAAATAGATTCTTTGCAATTGAGAAAAGTTTTCAAATAATCAAGCTCATGAAAGAAAATATAGGCAAAACAGGCAAGCAAAAAGAAAAAAAATGCCCATAGAGAACCACTGTTACCGTTTAATACATTTCTTATAGTCAATAGTTTTAAGAATGTATATATATAATATATCTAATAAATACAATAATATATTTGTATTTATATATAAATATAATAGTATATAATACATTTTAAGATATAATATATATATTAGTTTTAAGAATATATATATGTATGTATACATGTTAGAATGTATATATATGTGAATATATATATACATTATTAAAACCAATATATATTATATATCTTAAAACATTATTATTATATTACTATATTTATTATACATATCTGAAAACCATTACGTATATATATTGGCTATTCTGCACAGCTTTCAGGATCTTAGTTCCCCAACCAGAGATTGAATCTGGGCCCTCGGCAGTGAAAGTATGGAGTTCTAACAAGTGGACCACCAGATAATTTTTTTTTAAATTTATTTATTTTTTAATTGAAGGATAATTTCTTTACAGAATTTTGTTGTTTTCTGTCAAACATCAACATGAATCATCCATAGGTGTACATATGTCCCCTCAAGAATATTTTTTAATTAAAACAATTTTATTTAAAATATATTTTCAAACTATATTTCTACATATTGATATTTATTTTTTATTGATTTTTAAACATAGGGTTTTTTTTAGATGATTGCAAGAGAAGTATAATTTTGAGGCTTATCTTTTTCTCATTCTGTAATAACACTTTAGGTTTATTTCATTTTTATTTTGTACATCACAGTGGAGAGAGAACATTTTTGCACCCATTCTCATGAACTTAATTAAGATTTTTGATATTTTTTCACATGTTTGTACAGTCTTCATATTTATAATCTTTAATAGCTTGTAGTTTTAGGTAATTAAAAGAAAATAATATTTTTGTTTTACATGTTGATTATTGCATTGTTATTATTATTAAGATTATTTTGCATGTTGATCATTTAACATAATGTTCTAGCTTCTAATGACATTTCCACTTCAGTAAAACTCAAGTTGTAAGTAGGGCTGGAAATATATTAAAGAGAACAGAATGGGATTATCTATGTTGCAAAGTGAAACTTCTGTCACAGATTTTAAAATACCAACAGAGAAGATTAGTGGGTAATTTCTATCTCCATATTACAATGACTGATAAAAATATAGAAGTATTATTGTTCATGTAACTTCTTAAGCTTCTTAAGTACATTAAAGACCATCTATTCAAAAATAACAATTATAAAATCTTCAAAATCAATTACTTCCTATGCTCCAAATGTTTAAAAATGCTGAGTCCTTCCTGCGTAAAACCCCAGCATCTTCCTTCTCGAAATTTCTAAGGCAGATTAGATTTGTATTTTCACGAAGTCTGAGCATGCTGGAGAAAGCAGGTAGCCTGGTCCACAGTGCACTCATCTGTACAGTGCAGGGCATGTGCCTTCTTACTGTTATTTTGATCCTCATTTAGACACTCCCATAGTTTGAAAAAATATATATATGACTAAAGGCTGTGAGTCAAGAATTCTCTCTATGGATCAATGGAGATCTGTCATTGAATCTTTCCTAAATTGCCTAAGGGAGAAAAAAGTAATTGCTCTTTCTGTAGTATCACAGGGATGGAGGAAGTTTCCATTTGCCATATTAACTCTGACAAATGGGTAGTTATTTCCTGGGTTGAAAAGACTCTGGAGGCCGATTTCAATTCTGGGTTTAGCCCGAGTGCTCTGCTGCTGCTGCTGCTAAGTCACGTCAGTCGTGTCCGACTCCGTGCAACCCCATAGATGGCAGCCCACCAGGCTCCTCCATCCCTGGGATTCTCCAGGCAAGAACACTAGAGTGGGTTGCCATTTCCTTCTCCAATGCATGAAAGTGAAAAGGGAAAGTGAAGTCGCTCAGTCGTGTCCGACTCTCAGCAACCCCATGGGCTGCAGCCCACCAGGCTCCTCTGCCCATGGGAGTTTCCAGGCAGCAGTAATGGAGAGGGTCGCCAGTGCCTTCTCTGAGTCCGAGTGCTCTAGGACCAGCCTTTTATGCTGGACTTCTGAGTTTGCTGTATTTGGTAGAGTGACCCTATGCAGGCATTTCTCCTATGGCAAAAACAAAAACATTAGGTGAAAAAAGTGTTCAGAAAATACTTTAAAATGTATAACTGAATTGGAAGGAAAGGGAAAGCCTTGGGTTTCAAAAACAAAAGAGGAGCTCAGAGAAGAGGGAGCTATTAATATAGCCATTCTAAAATGACCTGTGGGAATAATGGACATAGGTATCATCTCAGTAGTTGGGCACTGAGGATATTACATGGTGACAAGGCACAGCCTTGAGGAATGGGAGGAAGGGTCTCAATATGGGATATTCAAAGGGCCACCGACCTTCCTGAGGGGGCTGTAAAAACAGCATCTTAGGCTCAGACTAAAAACTCTGGTTTAATAGAAGCAAAGATAAAAATTTCCTCAAAAGGCCTTTGCCCAAGTAAAGGTGTATAGAAGTTCTACTGAGAAACAACTTTGGTTGACGACAAGCCAAAAAAAAAAAAAAAAAAAAAAGCCACAAATTCCACGAGAAACATAGCCACCAGGATGCAAAGTCTCTGGATGTGATAAATAAGAATACTAGCTCCCAAGAGACGGTGACAATGGAACAATCCAAAGGAGACATAAAATGATTAAAATGAATAGAAATTAATGATCAAAATAGTAAGAAAGAAATGACCTTTTAAGAAAAGAATAAGTAGATTTGAAAAATAATAAAATAGAAATTATAAAAAATAGAAATTTAGAATTCAATGGTAATTCAATGGCTGGGTCAAAGAACAAATTAGTTATAATCAAAGGGAGAATTATTTAACTCAAAGGTAGAGTTGAAGACATTGCCTGGAATATTGTATAGAAATAGAAATGTTAACTTGAAGGATTTAGTGATATGGACACTGGACTAAGGAGACCCAAAGCATATCCAATTACAGGTTGTAGAATGAAGGCATTTCAAGAATCAAAGAGATGTAATATTTGAAGCTGCAGAAGCTGATCATTTTTTCAAAATGAAGTAAAAACCGAGTCCACAGAACCAAGCATCACAATCTCCCTTCAGCAATTGTTCTCTCTCTCCTATTTGCTCCCAATCACCAATCAATGTTTCCTTCTCGGCAACCTTACCACTGTCAGCAAACACACTGCAATAACATGTTGTGGTAAAAGAAAACAAACTTCTCTTGTCCCCCGCCCTCCTCCAGATGCTGCTCTACTCTGTTCTTTTCACAGCAACACTCAAAGTGTGGCCCGTGTGGCCCATCTACACTCTCTCCCCTCTTAGTGTTTCCAGGAGCCCCTCGAATCAGAATTTCATCTCCATTCGTCCACCCAAGGGTTACCCAGAAGCTCCACAGTTGCTAAATCCAACCATGCAGTCTCAATCCGCACATGCACGATCAGCAGCATTTGACCCAGTCCCTGGCTCCCCGCTCTTTGAAACCCTTGCTTCACTCAGCCCCTAAGGAAATGCCCTCTCTTGGTTTTCCTCATAATGCTCTGTTGGTCTTTCCCAATATCCTCTACTAGATCCTTGTCATCTCCTGACCTGAAGTGGTGGATTCATCAGAGGCTTAGTCTGCTGTTTGGTTCTCTAATGCAATCCCGTCGTGGCTGCAAACAGTAAATGCCGGCGACTTCCCGAACTTACACCTCAGTTTGCACTTGTTCTCTGAACTTGGCAAGTTTCTATATCCTAGAGCTCGACTTGGATGTCTAATAGACTCCTCAAATAGCATATTCAAAAGGAAGCTCTTGATTTACCCTGCCCTGCCAAACTGTTCCACTTAAAAATTTCCCATCTTAGAAAAATGCCTATTCCATTGTTTCAGTTACTTGGTTCACAAAACTTGGTATGATCCTTGTATCTTTTAATCTCATAGCCCACCATGAATTCAGCAAATGTTGTCATTCTACCCTCAAAATAGCTCCAGAATCTGACCAGTTCTTAGCACCCCCACCACTACTGCTACCATTCAGCTCCCCGTCATCTTTTCTCTGGACCACTACGATGGCCTGCTCCTGGTCATCCCACTTCCATCCTTGCTTCTCTACACAACATAATGTCTTGTTCTCCAGACAGCAGACTGAGTGTGGCTTTTAGACATACATTGCGTTCTGTTATTAAAGACTGTGGTGGCTTCACAGAGCTTTCCCAAAGTCCTGACAATGGACTGCAGCATCCAGGCGCACCACCCACACCCCTACTTGCCTGCCTGATCCACTGCCTTTCTCTCTCTCACCTCTGTCCAGCTCTGCGCTGTTTCTTGACTACATACCAGGCACGCTCTGACCTTAGGGCTCTTGCTTATACTGTATCCTCTGTCATAATGCTCTTCCCAGATATTTCCATAACTGATGTCCTTATTTTTTTCAGTATCTACTTCAATGTCATTTAGTCAAAAAGAGCTTCCTGATTCCTTATATACTGCTTCCCCAGAACTCACTAGCCTCATACCCTAATTAATTTTTCTCCATAGCACTTATCACTACCAGACGTAATGTATTTGTCTGGGACTGTTGTTTAATTCCTGTTTCCTCCCACCAGAAAGTAAGCTTCGTGAACACAAGGACTTTGTCTGGATTGCTTTCCGCTGATCCCCAGTGCTTGGACCTGGCATGTAGCAAGTGCCCAATCAGTAGATACTGAATGACTGGATGGACCCTGAGCAGAATACTATAAATACATATCTAGACATAAATGCATCACAGCAGCACCTGCACAATATCCAATAACCAACAAAAATATTAAAATAATCCAGAGGGAAAAAGACAGATTAGCGACCAAGGAATGGTGAGTAGTTGGGAACAGAATTCTCAGATATAATACCAAAAGATGGTGGAATAATATTGTTAAATTATGGATGGCAAAACAGTCATCTTAGAATGAGTACCCAGCTAAGTTACGCAGAAGTGAGAGTAGAGTGAAGACATTACAGATAACATGCACTGCTGCTGCTAAGTCGCTTCAGTCATGTCCGATTCTGTGTGGCCCCGTAGACGGCAGCCCACGAGGCTCCCCCGTCCCTGGGATTCTCCAGGCAAGAATACTGGAGTGGGTTGCCATTTCCTTCTCCAATGCATGAAAGTAAAAAGGGAAAGTGAAGTTGCTCAGTTGTGTCCGACTCTTAGCGACTGCATGGACTGCGGCCCACCAGGCTCCTCCATCCATGGGATTTTCCAGGCAAGAGTGCTGGAGTGGCGTGCCATTGCCTTCTCCAATAACATGCACAGAGCTCCTTAAAAATATATACCCATCACACTTCAATCTGGCAATTTTTTTTCTAAAAACCAGACATTCTAAATCTGCCAAGCTTATTTCCCATTATGTGAAATGGGAAAAATTCTAGTTTATTATTAATATATGCCACTCCCAAACTACTAACTACTTCTTAAAATACAACCAAAGAAAGCAAAACATTGACCTATAGTCATCATCAAACGCTTGCATAGACAAACCCTTAAAGCATCACTTGCTGATTACAGAGTAGTGAGTATGGCTCTTAAGAAACACCTGTTTGGAACCACACTGCAGTGCATTTCTTTAGTGCCCATAACATATTGATGTACACTTTGCTGACTTTTCAATATGCCCTCACATGATTTTTTGTTTGTTTGTTCTTTGCTTTGCCTAGTAGAGACTGAACCATGCCTCCTGCTATGGAAGGAAGGAATCTCAATCACTGGACCGCCAGGGAAGTCCCAGTCCTTTTTGTTTGTTCATTCATTTTTCATTCTTTTTTTTTTGGCTGCACTGAACAGCTATACTTACATGATTCTACCAATTGAATTTGGGATAAAACTCCAGATTCTTCTTTCACATCACTTTATTTAAAATGTTAGTTAGATTTCGAGATGCACATACATTTTTTTTTCTATAAAAACACTAGCAAAAAAACCCCCCCTAAAATCCACCACTTTGTATTTGGAAATACACAAATTTTATGAAGTTTGGGAATAAAAACAGGAAAATGCTCATCTAAGAATCAGTTTTAAGGGTAGTTTGTATTTTAGTAAGAAGGAAATTGATACCAATGGAGAACCAAGACATTAGTAAATGTACTTGTCAAATAAATAAACATTGACGTAAAAAGAACAACAGCCCCAAACCAGGAGCAATAGGGCTGGCTAATGGGAGAGAGTTAAAAATAAAGTGGAATTAAGACACAAGATAAGAACATGGCTGGCAGGAGAGGTGTGTACTTTTTGCTTTATCCAGGGGATTGGAAAGAATCAGACATAACCGAGTACAATACAGCATAATAAAAATATAATTGATAACTTCACATCAGTAAAAGGAAACAAAGTAGAATAAATAAAGCTTGATCGAGTACAAGACAGGAACATGGAAAATAGAAGCGAGAAATGTGGTCATAGAAAACACAAAATAAAATGTAGAAGTAAGTCAAAGTATCAGGAAACAAATTCTTCAGGTAACAGACAGGAAATCTCAGATTGTGTTGAAGAATATGTCCAACCATATTCTGTTTGCGAGAAACATGCCTTGAATGTAATGATGCAGAAAGATACAAAAAGATGTGAAAGAATCTTGTAAACTATAAAGTTATCTCCCAGTGGGAAAGGCTGTTATTAATTTAACTTGCATCACTTACCAGTTTATTCCATGATTATCTTTATTTGATTGTCTCTCCTGCTGGAGTGTGAACTTTTTGTACTTTTAACACTCCATGCTAGCATCTGACACATAGAAGACTCTGAGTAAATATTTATTAAATAAATGTATGAATGAATGAATGGACAAGATAATAAATAATCTTTTGACATTTACTATTTTATTACTGGAGTTTCCCAGGTAGCTCAGTGGTAAAGAATCTACCTGCCAATGCAGGAGATGCAGGAATCACGGCTTCAACCCCTGGGTTGGGAAGATCCATTGGAGGAGGAAATGCAACTCACTCCAGTATTCTTGCCTGGAGAATCTCTTGAACAGAGGAGCCTGGAGTGTTACAGTCCATGACTGAATGACTGAGCACAGCACATTTTATCGTGTGGGGAGGGGGCTGGGGGAGGTTCTTTCCTTGAAGCTGGGAAAGAGTTCCATGGATATGATTTATACCTCAACTTTATTTTTTATTGCAGCTATTATGAATATCTTAGATATTTTGTAATATATTAGGTCTTTATTTCCTATTTCCTTCCCTTTCTCATTGAATTGGCCCTGTATCACCAATTCTCTTCTTGAAAATGATTTGGTGCCCAATGCACCAGATTTTGTAAAAGCCAGCTTTGTGCGTAGATATTGCATCTTCTCTCAATTTTTCTTGTTTGTGTTGCCCAAGGTCATGGTTATGCTTATTTCTGAAAATGACAAAAATGTCTTAAGGCAGACACACCCTCATTTGTAAATAATGGTGGTGTCACTTAAAGGGTATGTACAGCTTGGTAACCGTTGGAATTAGAACAGCTCCTATCAGCACGCTCTGTGAGGCCCTGTAGGATCTGGGAGGAGTTTGGCCGGACTCTGTCCTGTACGTGTCGGGGCCCCGGGAGGTGGCCCTGTGCCGGCTCCAGGCGGGTGTGTGTAGAATGTAGTGACAGTTCTTAGTCCATGCTCTGGGAAACCAGACACAGGAAACACCACACGATACCCTATTAATACAAGGAAACAAAGCCACTCAGTGGTAATTAGTATTATCCTCATGACTAAAGATAGGTGTTAGCCAAGTTGTTCGGGCATGTTTGCTTCTTCTGGAGAAAATTTTATCTGGACTCGGCTTTTATCATTTGGCTATATTAAATCCAGCTTTACATTTTTGTGTGTGAAATGCTCTAAGAGCATTGCCTCAGCCCCTCAGCTTAATTCTGAACGATCAACGTCGAGGCCGCGCCCACGGGACACTAAACATCTGTATATTCCCAAACCTTCAGTTTTTCTACTGAAGTTTGCTTCATTGGTGTGGATTTGCCGCCTTTCTTGATGCTTTTGTGTCAACCAGCAGCAAAATTTTTCTCAATAACCCATCTAGGTGTTATTCAAATGGAGAGTCTCCTTACCAAGAATAAATTACTTACACAGAAAAAAATGCAACTCAAAATGCAAGGACCTACTTGATAGCACAGGGGATTCTACTCAGTGCTCTATAACGGCTTGTATGGGAAAAGAATCTAAAAAAAGAGTGGATATGTGTATGTGCAGGGGCATCCCTGGTGGCTCAGATGGTAAAGAATCCGCCGGCCATGCAGGAGACCCGCCCAGGGTTTGATCGCTGGGTCAGGAAGATTCTCTGGAGAAGGGAATGGAAACCCACTCCATTCTTTTTGTCTGGAGAATTCCATGGACAGAGGATCCTGGCAGGCCACAGTCCATGGGGTCACAGAGATTTGGACACGACCGAGTGACTAATGTGTGTGCGTGCACACACATACACACACACGTGTGTGTATAACTGACTCACTTTGCTGTGCAGCAGAAACTAACACAACACTGTAAATCAACTAGACGCCAATAAAATTTATTAAGGAAAAAAAATGCTGCTGTTTCCAAGTTCTATATTTAAAGTCCTCATGTTCTTGTCGGTAGACTCTGGGTCTGGCTGCTCCAGGGCTGAGCGAGGACTCACTCGGGAAAGTCCAGCGCCTTGGAGCCCACACCACGGAGGGCCCTGGTGAGCGGCGCGGATCAAAAGGCAACTCTGAGCTCTGCTGAATGAGACCTTCATCAACAGAGAGAACAGACCCTGGGGCTGCTGGATCACCAACCATCCTTGTGTATCTGGAGCTCGGAGGTTTCTCTGGACACAGGACTCTTGGTGCTAAAAGTGGAAGAAGCCTGGGAAGACCTGCAAGTCAGACGCAGCTCCGGGGGCTGTGGAGCCTTTGAGGGCTGTGCCCGCATCATCTGGAACCAGGGTGAGATGGCTGGAAGTGCTTCTCCTGCACCACCTTTCCTGTTTATTTATTTTATTATTATGACTATTTTTTAGGCTGTGCTTTTCGGCCTGAGAGATCTTAGTTCCCCAACCAAGGATCAAACCTGTGCCCTCTGCACTGGGAGCATGGAGTCTTAACCACTGGACCACTAGGGAAGTCTCTTTAATTTAATTAATTGATTACTATTTAACTTTTTTCTCACCTCTCCCATTTAGTGCTTGTTGATTTGCTTTATAGAAGATGTAGATTACTGAATTACATCTTTGGTTTTTGAGACTCCACTAGTTTTTAAGGTCTGGCTGCAATGTCACATCCCCATGAACTCTCCCATGACTCAGCTCTCCATCCCCAATGGACCAGCTCTCCGCTGCTGGAACAGGCCCATGGATCCCTCTCTCAACTTCTGAAATCCAAAATTTAACTCCGAAAATGGAAAATTTTTATGTAAGTTACTTGGCTGCCAAACCTGACCTAACTGATCCGAAGCCCTTTATAGTTGCTGTCTCACTAATTTGAATATTCATACATTTTTGCTGCAGAAACACAATGTATTTGATGACAGAGGGATGCCCAGACTCTGATGTGGGTGTCAGTTAATAAATAGTACATACAACCCAATCAAAAAATGGGCCAAAGAACTAAATAGACATTTCTCTAAAGAAGACATACGGATGGCTAACAAACACATGAAAAGATGCTCAACATCACTCATTATTAGAGAAATGCAAATCAAAACCACAATGAGGTACCACTTCACACCAGTCAGAATGGCTGCGATCCAAAAATCTGCAAGCAATAAATGCTGGAGAGGGTGTGGAGAAAGGGAACCCTCCTACACTGTTGGTGGGAATGCAAACTAGTACAACCACTATGGAGAACAGTGTGGAGATTCCTTAAAAAATTGCAAATAGAACTACCTTATGACCCAGCAATCCCACTGCTGGGTATACACACCGAGGAAACCAGAATTGAAAGAGACACATGTACCCCAATGTTCATCGCAGCACTGTTTATAATAGCCAGGACATGGGAACAACCTAGATGTCCATCAGCAGATGAATGGATAAGAAAGCTGTGGTACATATACACAATGGAGTATTACTCAGCCGTTAAAAAGAATTCATTTGAATCAGTTCTGATGAGATGGATGAAACGAGCCGATTATACAGAGTGAAGTAAGTCAGAAAGAAAAACACCAATACAGTATACTAACACATATATATGGAATTTAGAAAGATGGCAATGACGACCCTGTATGCAAGACAGCAAAAAAGACACAGATGTGTATAGTGGACTTTTGGACTCAGAGGGAGAGGGAGAGGGTGGGATGATTTGGGAGAATGGCATTGAAACATGTATACTATCATGTAAGAATTGAATCACCAGTCTATGTCTGACGCAGCATACAGCATGCTTGGGGCTGGTGCATGGGGATGACCCAGAGAGATGTTATGGGGAGGGAGGTGGGAGGGGGGTCCATGTTTGGGAACGCATGTAAGAATTAAAGATTTAAAATAAAAAAAAAAATAGTACATACAGGCTGTTGGGCTTCCCAGGTGGCGCCAGTGGTTGGTAAAGAAAAAGTGAAAGTTGCTCAGTTGTGTCTGACTCTTTGCGACTCCATGGACTGTCCATGGAATTCTCCAGGCCAGAATACTGGAGTGGGCAGCCTTTCCCTTCTCCAAGGGATCTTCCCAACCCGGGGATTGAACCCATGTCTCCCACACTGCAGGCAGATTCTTTACCAGCTGAGCCACAAGAGAAACGCAGTGGTAAAGAACCCTTACACATATGCCATTATTTCTTTAGAGTCTGAAAAGTTCCTACACTCAAGTGGCCCCAAAATTTCAGATAAGAGGTAGAGGGCCTGTACCTCTAAAGGCACTGTTTCATTTGGCCAGTTTGTAGTTAATTATTTGCATGCCTCTGAGCCTCAACTTCCTCATCTTTAAAATGGGAACAATAAAGTCTGTTCTGACAGATGAAAAGAAAAGTGTTGCAAACACATAAAAGGCATCATTGCTGCTACTTCTCTCATCTTCCTTATTCTAAAGTGCTTTCTATTTCAGTTGTTTTTGAGTTTTTGCAAAGAATCACTCTTTCCACAGCTGGTGCTCAGTAAACATTGTGAGAGCTGAGTACAGATATGTTCTCAAAATTATAAGTTTATGAGTGATTTTCTCAGTGTCACATCCTGTAAGTCAAACTTAACATGAAATTAATCCACAATTAATTTCCAGAAAGTAATCAGACTGTGGCATTAAAATGTTGCCTGTGATTTATGGTTTTCTCAGAGTATATATCCAGTAGTGATATTGCTGGGTCATATGGTATTTCTATTTTTAGTTTTTTTAAGGAGCCTCCCTACTATTCTCCATAGTGGCTGCAGTAATTTACATTCCCACCAACAGCATATATACACAATGGAATATTACTCAGCCATAAAAAGGAACAAAATCAGATCATTTGTAGAGACATGGATGGACCTAGAGTCTGAAATACAGAGTGAAGTAAGTCAAAAAGAGTAAAAAACAAGTATATATTGATGCATGTATGTGGACTCTAAGAAAATGATACAGATGAGCCTATTTGCAGGGCAGGAATAGAGATGCAGGTGTACAGAATGGATGTGTGGACACAGAAGGAGGGAGGGAGGATGGGGTTAACTGGAAGATTGGGATTGACTTACGTGCAGTACCGTGTATAAAACAGATAGCTAGTGGAAACAGGGAGCTCAGCTCAGTGCTCTGTGGTGACCTAGAAGGGTGGGAGGGAGGTCCAAGTGTTTGCGTGTATATATATATGCACACACATGCAGCTGGTTCACTTTTTCGTATAATAGAAACTAACACAACATCATAAAGAAACTACATCCCAATTAAGAAAAAAAATGTTGCCTCTGCCCTGCTGACCATGTGCAGAGCTTAAGTTATATTATATGGAAGTAGCTGCTCAGGGCATCCTGAAGCATGATTAAAGGAAGAAGCTAACAGGCTCTTCAGAGCCCTGTGCAGTCACGTACAGTGTATCTGGGGCTGGGGGCTGGTGAGGAGATGCTACCACTGAAGACGAGCCTGTTTGGCATTCAGCAATCAGAAATGAGGTGACTCATTCAGAACAGAACAGTGTCCTCACAATGGGAATTTGACTAGCAGAGTCTTATTCAAACAGTTGGTCTTTAAAAACAATCCACTGCAACAAATCATGGACCACTATTTGACTGGTTCAACACAAATGCCAAGAAGAAAGTACCTTGGAACAAATCTGCATATTTCAAATTCAGAGAGACCCGATATCAAGAAGCCATTGTTCTTAATCCTGAGCAATCTAAAAAAAAAAAAAAAAACCTGCTAATCTGTCATTTTTTAAAGTCAGTTTGCTCATATGTGATTCAGTTCAGTTCAGTTCAGTTGTTCAGTGCTGTCCGACTCTTTGTGACCCCATGAATAGCAGCACGCCAGGCCTCCTTGTCCATAACCAACTCCTGGAGTTCACTCAGACCCACATCCATTGAGTCAGTGATGCCGTCCAGCCATCTCATCCTTTGTCATTCCCTTGATATTAGTGAATATCAAGTGTCTTTTTCAACTATAAAGCCTTATTATAGTAATTAGAGTGCAAAGGGACCTCGAAATCTCCCAAATCATACAGAAATTCCTTCTTTAGTACTCTTCTTTGGCAGTCAGGTCACCTTCTGCTAGACTGTGTTTGTGATAGGGGATCATTGATTCCATGGGCAATCTTGTTTTTCAGGAATCCTATTTGCCAGAAAATTATTTATGGTATGGACCCCAAATCTTCCATCTTGTAACTGGCACTCTGTGGTTTCAGTTTTGCCTCCTAGAATGTGAACTCCAAATGTGTTTTTCTTCCCATGAAAGTTAGAAGTGTGTTTGGCTTCAATGAACAGAATGCCAAACTAGTGTGATTAACAAATAAGAGCTTGTTTTTCTCACAAAGCTAAATATCTGCAGGTAGACAGTCCAGGTGGTGGAGCTCTCAAATACACAAGGGTTTTCTGTCTTTCCACCTTGCCATTCTTAGTGTGATTTCTGCTGTATCCTTCTGACAGGAAAAAAAGAAAGAATTAGTGCTTGGTCACTTCAGTCGTGTCTGACTCTTAGCGAAACTTTGGATTGCAGCCCACCAGGCTCCTCTGTCCTTGGGATTCTCCAGGCAAGAATACTGGAGTGGGTTGCCATTTCTTCCTCCAGGGGACCTTCCCGATCCAGGGATCAAACCGAGTGTCCCGTGTCTCCTGCATTGCAGGCAGATTCTTTGCCTACCCACTGAGCCATTGGAGAAGTAAAAGGCATGCCACTCAACTCTTTCTTTCTTAGAAGGTGAGGCAAGCCTGAAAGCCTGATTCATCTTTCTCCTTAGCCAGGATACATGGTCACCCTAGACTGGTCACTGGCCATGGGGAATTCCTACTGCGGCTGGTAATTTTAGACTCATCATGATGCCACCTGGGGCATGGGTAGGGCCTCATCTTTCTGAGATCTAGGGGTCTCTGTGGCATCCTAAATGAATTTGTTTAATGAGCAGGAAGGAAGGAGGTAGACTGTAGAGAATGGAGGGTGGGGAGGCCAGAGAACAGAGCCTGCCACAACCACACTTCAAATATTCAAAGATTGCTCTCACATCTCCCTACAGTTTTTTCTCTTCAAGGTTTAGATGCACTCAGTTTCTTTGCCCAGTTCTCTGCCTCCTCTGCTTGGCCCCTGTGTGCAGCTGTAGTGGGTGCCTGGACCTCTGCTTGGTCCCCCCCGCCCCACGTGCCTGGTACCCACACCCAGCACAGGAGGAAACATAGCTCTCATGGTCAGATTCCGCATTTTCTATCCACGTTTTGGGCTGGTTCTTGTAGACTTTGCGGTCAATTCTTCAGTTTCACAGGAACCGCCCACGAGTCGTGTCTCTTATCTACTATCAATGTAATTGATTTTTGAAAAAAACCTAAATGAGGCCTACAACATGCTGATGTGGAGGAACCAACATATTAAGTTACTGTAAGGATTTATTTCGGTTAACCTTGAACAGCTGTTCACTAATGAAATACGTTTAGAAGACTAAGACATGAATTTCATAAAAAGCCTTTTAAAAAATTTCTGTAAAATCCATAGGTAGCATGGATATATTTATTACTGCATGTGGATTTAAAAGAAAAACCCTCACCTCTTCATGTTTCTTTTTGCTTTTCCTAAAACATTTTCTTTTTTCAGGTACGTTACTGTGTGCTACCACTAGGGCCACACCAAATCCATTTGATTTATGCTGTAACAGAGTGGAAAATAGAACGTAAGGCACAATGACTTTAGTATGTTCAATAACAGCTGTGAGGTGGAGAATTAATAGTTTTGGAAATACATTATTTCATGAAATTTTAGGGAATAGGAAGTTCTTGTTCTAAGCGCTTTTTGGTCAAAAGCATTTTTTTAAAAAAATGTATGCAGTATAAGATTAGCATAGCTTGAAAATCAGAAATGGTAACAGTTATACTGTAATGATCACATTTGGTTTTGTGATACCCAGAATGTATCCGACTACCTCTAGGATAGAGGTAGTCATAAGATATTGACTATAGATGTCAGTAATTTCAATTCACTTTAATTATACATAGGTGAATAGATACAAATAGATATAAGTAAAGCTAAATATATGAATGACAGGTAGAATTTATAGAAAGAGCGAGGTATATTATGAAAGTCTGAATCCAGTATAGGGTGCCAAATATGCAAACCATTATAAATCACCATGACGCACTGTAAAGTGGCTTTATAAATATTGCAGTTACTCACTACCATGGTAAGTGTGTGGGTCTTAAGGCCTGTCAAGAATATGTTCTGTACATTAGAATTGCTTTACAATCTGTAATAGATTACTCTGTTTGAATCTATAAGAAGCCACTGAGATAGTGACAAGGATATTTATTTCACAAAGCTTACGAACAGCTCTGTAAGCAACCTGGAAAGAACAAAGTTGGCTTCCAAATCCACATACAAAATTGAAAAGATCACGTGCTTGCAGACTTTTAAAAGCACACTATTTTAGAGGAATGTGAACATGATGGCATTCTGTGAGTTATGCCAATGCATCGAAATGAATCTATAAAATAATAAGTTAAAAATTAAAAAAATATGTATATACTACTTAAATAGGTAAGTGAAGTCACTCAGTCATGTCCAGCTCTTTGAGATCCTGTGGACTGCAGCCTACCTATTTACAATTATGTAAAATAGATGCAAGCAGTAAAATAGGAAAATGTATAGAGCTATAATTAAAAGTTTAAGGTTTAAGTAGGTTCCTTCTGTATTTTTCAAAACTACAGGAGGAGTTACTGGCTCCTCCTGGCTACGGCTGGGAAACAAATTTTTGAGTGGCAAGTTTTGTCCCTAAAAAGCAATTACGGGCATGGACAAATTGGAAAAACAAACAAACTCATTCAGGGCTCAGAGACCAATCACAGAAATAAAGAATCTGAGTAGCATTTATGCTTGAAGCACAGCTAAACCTTGATTAAGAAATATAGGAATCTGGACTTCCCCGGTGGCCTAGTGGTTGAGAGTCTGTCTGCCCATGCAGGGGACATGTGTTAGAACCCTGGATGGGGAAGATCCTGCATGCCTCTAAGTAACTAACCCTGTGTGCCACAGACTATTGAGGCTACGCTCTAGAGCCTGGGATCCACAGCTACTGAAGCCCATGAGCCCATGCTTTACAACAAGGGAAGCCACCAGAATGAGAAGGCCGAGCACCTTCACGAAGAGTAGCCTCCCACTGGCCGCAACTAGAGAAAGTCTGCATGAAGGAAAAAACAACAAAACAAAACTCACGCACTGTTTCCTAACACCTAAATGAACAAAAAGAAAAAGAAATATGATGTTCTGGCCTAGGAATCCCTATTTCCCCTTCACTCCACTGCAAGCGGGATCCACACAGAAGTTCTGCAGGGGTCAGGTTTTGCCAGGTTAGCCCAGGCAGCTTCTCTACCACAGTCGAAAGCAACCCACTGGATGTAGGGGTGTTGGTGTCCAGTGGAAGTGACAATCTCAGGGGCAGTTGTGTGAATGTGCCAGTGGCTCCAGTCTGTGATCACAATTGTAAGTGAAACAAAATATTCCTGACTGAGCTGCCTGAATACATAGCAAGGTAGGAAAGGGCTCAAGCCAGCCCTAGTCTGGACCAACACAGAGGAGATGCAAATGGACCCCGTGGAGAATGATGACTGGGGAGACTTGAGAAGGACCTGATCTTTGAATCTTTTCTTCTACACACACAGACCAAATGACAGAAGACAGAAGGCTTACTGGCTTGAAGTGGTTGAATGCCATCTGTCTTCGATCATTGGCTGAACATCACACTTTTTTAAAAAATTCCAATTTTGACTTTACTGAACCCATACAACAATTTGAAGAGATTGGCAGTCTTTACAAAATGCTCATTCTGTAAACAAGGTATGTGAGCTGTCCCATTTTGTACATCATCCTTGAATGAGGATTTTTTGGTGTGTATACACTTGCAATAATAGGTCATTTGTAGAGATTTGATTTTAAACATACACAAGTTTTATTGGCAATTATATTTTATTTTTCATTTTATTTATTTAATTTTTATTTTTTGTTTATTTACTTTGAATTGAAGGATAATTGCTTTACAGTATTGCATTGGTTTCTACCAAAGTGGTAGGGGACCTGGGTAAACTTATGGCTGGTTATTACATTTTGCTGACACAGTGGTGACCATAGGAACCCAGGCTTAAAAATGATAAAATCAATGTAGCCAAAAGTTGCTCTTTGAAAAGATTTAACAAAAGACAAACTTTTAGCTAGACTGACCGAGAAAGACAGAAAGAAAACACAAATTTCCAAAATCAGGAATGCTAGACAGGACATCACTGTTAGCCTTGTAGAAGTTAAGAGGATTATAAGAAAACATTGTTGTTGCTGTTCAATTGCTCAGTCATGTCCAACTCTTTGCGACCCCATGGCCTGCAGCACGCCAGGCTTCCCTGTCCTTCACCGTCTCCTGGAGTTTGCGCAAACTCATGTCCATTGAGTTGGTGATGCCATCCAACCATCTCATCCTCTGTTGTCCCCTTCTTCTCCTGCCTTCAACCTCTCCCAGCATCAGGGGGTTTTCCAAAGAGTTGGCTCTTCACGTTAGGTGGCCAAGAGTTTCAGTTTCAGCATCAGTCTTTCCAATGAATATTCAGGGTTGATTTCCTTTAGGATTGACTGGTTTGATCTCCTTGCTGTCCAAAGGACTGTCAAGAGTCTTCTCCAGCACCACACTTTGAAAACATCAATTTTTAGGTGCTCAACCTTCTTTATGGTCCAACCCTCTCATCCATACAGGGTTGGAAAAAGTTGGAGAATGTTTCATGTCCATGATTGACTGGAGTGATCTAAGTTCATGTCTATTATGCCACATTTCTGTCTAGTTTTGTAATTTCCCTGATTTTTAAAAAGTTTAAATGAAGCTGTTTTATTATTGATTGCATTAAATGAAGCTGAGTATTAGGTAAAATTTTTCATCCAGAGAATAACTTTGTTTTTTTAAATTTTTACTTTATTTTACTTTGCAATACTGTATTGGCTTTGCCATACATTGACATGAATCCACCATGGGTGTACATGCGATCCCAAACATGAACCCTCCTCCCACCTCCCTCCCTACAACATCCCTCTGGGTCATCCCCGTGCACCAGCCCCAAGCATGCTGTATCCTGCATCAGACATAGACTGGTGATTCGATTCTTACATGATAGTATACATGTTTCAATGCCATTCTCCCAAATCATCCCACCCTCTTCCTCTCCCTCTGAGTCCAAAAGTCCACTATACACATCTGTGTCTTTTTTGCTGTCTTGCATACAGGGTCATCATTGCCATCTTTCTAAATTCCATATATATGTGTTAGTATACTGTATTGGTGTTTTTCTTTCTGACTTACCTCACTCTGCATAATTGGCTCCAGTTTCATCCTTCTCAACAGAACTGATTCAAATGTATTCTTTTTAATGGCTGAGTAATACTCCATTGTGTATATGTACCACAGCTTTCTTATCCATTCATCTGCTGATGGACATCTAGGTTGTTTCCATGTCTTGGCTGTTATAAACAGTGCTGCGATGAACATTGGGGTACATGTGTCTCTTTCAATTCTGGTTTCCTCGGTGTGTATGCCCAGAAGTGGGATTGCTGGGTCATATGGCAGTTCTATTTGCAATTTTTAAGGAATCTCCACACTGTTCTCCATAGTGGTTGTACTAGTTTGCATTCCCACCAACAGTGTAAGAGGGTTCCCTTTTCTCCACACCCTCTCCAGCATTTATTGCTTGCAGATTTTTGGATCGCAGCCATTCTGACTGGTGTGAAGTGGTACCTCATTGTGGTTTTGATTTGCATTTCTCTAATAATGAGTGATGTTGAGCATCTTTTCATGTGTTTGTTAGCCATCCGTATGTCTTCTTTGGAGAAATGTCTATTTAGTTCTTTGGCCCATTTTTTGATTGGGTCGTTTATTTTTCTGGAATTGAGCTGCATAAGTTGCTTGTATATTTTTGAGATTAGTTGTTTGTCAGTTGTTTCATTTGCTATTATTTTCTCCCATTCAGAAGGCTGTCTTTTCACCTTGCCTATATTTTCCTTTGTTGTGCAGAAGCTTTTAATTTTAATTAGATCCCATTTGTTTATTTTTGCTTCTATTTCCAGAATTCTGGGAGGTGGATCATAGAGGATCCTGCTGTGATTTATGTCAGAGTGTTTTGCCTATGTTCTCCTCTAGGAGTTTTATAGTTTCTGGTCTTACATTTAGATCTTTAATCCATTTTGAGTTTATTTTTGTGTGCGGTGTTAGAAAGTGATCTAGTTTCATTCTTTTACAAGTGGTTGACCAGTTTTCCCAGCACCACTTGTTAAAGAGATTGTCTTTACTCCATTGTATATTCTTGCCTCCTTTGTCAGAGATAAGGTGTCCATATGTGTGTGGATTTATCTCTGGGCTTTCTATTTTGTTCCATTGATCTATATTTCTGTCTTTGTGCCAGTACCATACTGTCTTGATGACTGTGGCTTTGTAGTAGAGCCTGAAGTCAGGCAAGTTGATTCCTCCAGTTCCATTCTTCTTTCTCAAGATTGCTTTGGCTATTCGAGGTTTTTTGTATTTCTATACAAATCTTGAAATTATTTGCTCTAGTTCTGTGAAAAATTTCGCTGGTAGCTTGATAGGGATTGCATTGAATTTGTAAATTGCTTTGGGTAGTATACTCATTTTCACTATATTGATTCTTCCAATCCATGAACATGGTATATTTCTCCATCTGTTAGTGTCCTCTTTGATTTCTTTCATCAGTGTTTTATAGTTTTCTATATATAGGTCTTTAGTTTCTTTAGGTAGATATATTCCTAAGTATTTTATTCTGTTCATTGCAATGGTGAATGGAATTGTTTCCTTAATTTCTTTTTCTACTCTCTCATTATTAGTGTATAGGAATGCAAGGGATTTCTGTGTGTTGATTTTATATCCTGCAACTTTACTATATTCATTGATTAGCTCTAGTAATTTTCTGGTGGAGTCTTTAGGGTTTTCTATGTAGAGGATCATGTCATCTGCAAATAATGAGAGTTTTACTTCTTCTTTCCAATTTGGATTCCTTTTATTTCTTTTTCTGCTCTGATTGCTGTGGCCAAAACTTCCAGAACTATGTTGAATAGTAGCGGTGAAAGTGGGCACCCTTGTCTTGTTCCTGACTTTAGGGGAAATGCTTTCAATTTTTCACCATTGAGGATAATGTTTGCTGTGGGTTTGTCATATATAGCTTTTATTATGTTGAGGTATGTTCCTTCTATTCCTGCCAGAGAAGAACTTTTTCCAAGGCTGTCTAGCAGTGGTTGGAATTCTCAGTTGAACATGCTGTGAATTTTGCAAGAAGGCTGAAAATAATCCAGTTCTCTTCTCCTGCCTTTTTTCTCCATTGTTCTCTCCGGATGCAACACAACAAGGAATATCTCCCTTTCAAGGAAAACATGCAGGATGCTCAGTGATAACTAAGTGTGGTGGTCGTGAGTGGCTCAGAACAGTCAGTACGTCCTCTTGGTCTGGGGACTGGCAACTATTGGCAACTACTGCCTGGGCTGGTCACTTGGTGTGCCCACTAGCTCTGCCAGGGCCCAGGATGCAACACAGGAGATCCAAGAGGCCAGAAACCACCAATTTCTCTCTGTTTCTTCTGTGGAAAATGAAGCAAGTGCTAGGTTAGCTACCCAACAGGAAAAATGTGCAGGAAATAGATGCTACATATTAGGGCATAGTCTGAGTGCTCTTGTTAGAAAACTGTTATTGTTACTTACTGGACAGGGTACACTATGCATACTGCTTTATTTTTATCAGTTAACACCTTTCTAACGTTTTATAATAAGTACTTTCAGCAGCAAGAAGATTTTTTAAAAATCTGCTTTTAAAAGAATTCATGAAGTACATGTTGAAGGAAAAATTAACTGTTGGATTTCTATTTCAGAAGAAAATTGATGATGAAAGGTATAAGTGACACAGAACATTGGTTGACATTCAAAGCACTATAGTGTTAATGCTGTACAAACAGTTGAAGAAATATTAACATCTACTTTAGGCCATGGATGTATGCCGTCAGGTCCATCAGCAACAACTGTGGCACACAGCAAGCCTGGCTAACTAATGAAATAACTAACTAACTAATTAGCTTCCCTTCTTCCTTCTCCCTTGTTCTTTCCTCCTTTTTTCTTCTCTCATTATTTTATGTGAATTTTCAAAATTACAAAAACAAATAGTATACTGAACCCTTGTGTACTTGCCATCTAGCTTCAATATCAATATCTTACCAATTTCATTTCATCTCACTCCATCTTTCATTTTTGCTGAGGTTCAGTTCAGTCCCTCCGTTGTGGCTGACTCTTTGGGACCCCATGGACTGCAGCACACCAGGCCTCCCTGTCCATCCACCAATTCTGGGAGCATACTCAAACTCATGTCCATTGAGTCAGTGATGCCATCCAACCATCTCATCCTCTGTTGTCCCCTTCTCCTCCTGCCTTCAATCTTTCCTAGCATCAGGGTCTTTCCAAATGAGTCAATTCTTCCCATCAGGTGGCCGAAGTATTGGAGTTTCAGCTTCAGCATCAGTCCTTCCAATGTATATTCACGACTGATTTCCTTTAGGCCTGACTGGTTGGATCTTCTTGCTGTCCAAGAGACTCTCAAGAGTTTTCTCCAACAGCACAGTTCAAAAGCATCAATTCTTCGGCGCTCAGTCTTTTTTAAAAATCTAACTCTCATATCCATACATGACTACTGGGAAAACCATAGCTTTGACCAGATGGACCTTTGTTGGCAAAGTAATGTCTCTGCTTTTTAATATGCTGTCTAGGTTGGTCATAACTTTTCCTCCAAGGAGCAAGTGTCTTTTAATTTCATGGCTGCAGTCACCAACTTCAGTAATTTTGGAGCCCCCCAAAATAAAGTCTGTCATTGTTTCCCCATCTCTTTGCCATGAAGTGACTGGACCAGATGCCATGATCTTAGCTTTCTGAATGTTGAGTTTCCAGCCAATTTTTTCACTGCCCTCTTTCACTTTCATCAAGAGTCTCTTTAGTTCTTCTCGCTTTCTGCCATTAGTGGGGTGTAATCTGTATATCTGAGGTTATTGATATTTCTCTCCAGCAATCTTGATTCCAGCTTGTGCTTCATCCAGCCCAGCATTTCACATGATGTACTCTTCGTATAAGTTAAATAAGCAGTGTGACAATATGCAGCCTTGATATACTCCTTTCCTGATTTGGAACCAGTCTGTTGTTCCATGTCCAGTTCTAACTGTTGCTTCTTGACCTGCATACAGATTTCTCAGGAGGCAGGTCATGTGGTCTGGTATTCCCATCTCTTGAAGAATTTCCCACAGTTTATTGTGATCCACACAGTCAAAGGCTTTGGCATAGTCAATAAAGCAGAAATAGATGTTTTTCTGGAACTCTTGCTTTTTCTATGATCCAACGGATATTGGCAATTTGATCTCTGTTTCCTCTGCCTTTTCTAAATCTAGCTTGAACATCTGGAATTTCATGGTTCACGTACTGTTGAAGCCTGGCTTGGAGAATTTGAGCTTTACTTTGCTGAGGTAGTTTAACATAAATACCAAGATCATGTCACTTCACCCATAAATACTTTATTATACTTATTGACTTCTTTCTGCTAGCAAAACTAATGTGTGTTTTTTATAGAGAATTTGGAAAAGCACAAAGGGGAAATTAATGTAGCCTGCACCCCTACAATCTAAGTCACCATTAACATTTGATGTTTTTCCATCTAGATCTTTAGATTACATATGTGTGCACATGAATGCATGTTCACTACCCAATTATGCATATGTGTGGATCTATGTGTATATTCAGAGGCATTTATTTAATATATCATATCTATTATATGTTAGTCAGAAGACCTCTGTAGCAAGCAACTCAGTTCAAACTTGCTTAAATAGTGACAAGAACTTTACTTTTACGAAGGAGAAGACCAGGGGCAAGCAGTGTGGGTGTGGTACCTGGCTTCATCAGTTCTCTGCTCAGCCTCTCTGTCATTCTTGGTTGTCTCTTGTTATTGATGAGCTCCAATTTCAGACTGGCTTCTTCACACTTGCAAAACCAGGGCTGCAGTCTCTTACGCCCATCTTCCTAGGGAAAAAGAGCATCACTTCTCTTCGCTTTTGAACAAGAGTTCTGAGCTGTGCTCTGACTGGCCCACTCCTGAGTTAATCACTAAAACAAGAGACTTGGGATTACCCTGCCTAAGCAACTAGCATCCTTCAGAGCCAGGGCTGGGAAGAGACAAACAACATGCCAGATAACCAATGAGGGAGGCATTGAGAGGAGGAATGGATGCTAGAGAGGCAGCATCCTTGTACCTTATTCTATACCTTCCTAGTTTCTCTCTGTATGTATGTGTATGTGTGTGTGTGTATCTATTGATTAATCAGTCAACTGATCAATACTCTCCTTCCCTTTAAGTCCTTGAAATTTCATTCAAAGCTCCCAATCATGTTCAGGGTAAACATACCCACTCCTTGAATATCCCAAGAGAAACAACTCAGGTAAATCCTTTGTGTGTCTGATAGACTCCACTGAAGGTTTGAGGCACATGGGGAGTTAGAGTTTACCTTGTAGAGGTATCATTTAAAAGAGAAGATTAGATAGCCCTCTAATATGGTGGTTCTCCACCACTCTATGGAAACATTTGGCAATGACTGGAGACATTTTTGGTTGTCACAAGTGCTGCTAGTGTTGAGATCAATGATGCTGCTAAATATCTCACAATATGCAAGGATAGCCCTCCCCACTTTTGGCCTTCCTGATGTGTGAAAATAAAAGCCCTCTTTTTAAAGTCAGTTTTAGCCAGTGTTTCATGTTACTTGAAACTGAAAACATCCAAGTGATATATTGTTAGGTTGACTTCTGTAATGTTATTTTAATTGTCTCTAGAGCATGTCTAGACTATAATACATTTAATAATCCGCTGTGACTTAACAGTTAGGCAATTTTCCATTTTCAGTCACTCTAATATAAAGAGGGTCCCTTTCTGCAAATTGTGCCAAATAAAATGGCAAGCATTTTTCTGTTTCCTAAGAATAGGAGGCTTGCATTCATCCATCCATTTTTATTTTGTGAGTGCCTACCATGCTGGGGGCTCAGGCTGGAACTGTGACTTAAAATTGACAAGATCCCGGTCCTTGTGTAGCTCATGAGAACTTGTGCTCCTTTGATTTGAAAACAACCAACCGATGGTGTGAAACTTATTCCCACCTATTGGTTCTTGGAGAAAATAAAGTGATTTTAAGTGTTTCAATTGGTAATACAAAGTAAACATATTTTAGCATAAAGAGTTATGGCTCTAGACTTTATAGCTTCTTAGGGAAATCCACAATTTTCTGTGCATGAATTTAAATTACCTATTCCTCTAAGTTATTTATTTGTCTTAAACCTACTTTATGGAAATCTAACTGATATAAGAGAAGCTGTAGTTATTTAACATATATGACTCAGGGTGTATGGAGATAAATATATACTTAGGAAACCATTATTACAATCAATGCCCTACACTTATTCATTAGCTCTTGCTCCACAAATCAAAACCATAATGAGATATCATGTCAAACCTGTTCGGATGGCTTTTATTAAAAAAAGACAAGTGTCGGCAAGCATTCAGAGTAAAGAGAATCCTTTTATAACTGTTGTTGGGGATGACAAATGGTGCAGCCACTATGGAAAACAATATGGAGGACTTCCCTGGTGGTCCAGTGGTTAAGAATTCATGTACCAATGCAGGGTTCATAGTTTTGCTTCTTGTTTGCTGTGTGATGTTGGGCAAGTCACTAAACCACTCTGAGTCCTCATATCCTCATTGACTAATATTGAGATAAAAGTGAAGTCCTTTACTTGAGTTATTTTGAAAAATGGTATCATAATGTATATGAAAGAGCTATACTGACCAGGAAAGAAAGTGAAAGTGTTAGTCACTCAATCGTGTCTGACTCCTTGTGACCCTATGGACACAGGCTCCTCTGTCCATGGATTTCTCCAAGCAAGAATACTGGAGTGGATTGCTATTCTCTTCTCCAGGGGTTTTCCCTACCCAGGGATTGAACTTGGGCCTCCTGGATTGCAGGCAGATTTTTCACCATTTGAGCCATGACCGAGAGACATATCGACTTTAGTCTTTGCTTGTTTTCAGTTCAGTTCAGTCGTTCAGTCGTGTCTGACTCTTTGTGACCCCATGAATTGCAGCACGCCAGGCCTCCCTGTCCATCACCAACTCCCGGAGTTCACTCAGACACACGTCCATTGAGTCAGTGATGCCATCCAGCCATCTCATCCTCGGTTGTCCCCTTCTCCTCCTGCCCGCAATCCCTCCCAGGATCAGAGTCTTTTCCAATGAGTCAACTCTTCTCATGAGGTGGCCAAAATACTGGAGTTTCAGCTTCAGCATCATTCCCTCAAGAAATCCCAGGGCTAATCTCCTTCAGAATGGACTGGTTGGATTTCCTTGCAGTCCAAGGGACTCTCAAGAGTCTTCTCCAACACCACAGTTCAAAAGCATCAATTCTTCAGTGCTCAGCCTTCTTCACAGTCCAACTCTCACATCCATACATGACCACAGGAAAAACCATAGCCTTGGCTAGATGGACCTTAGTTGGCAAAGTAATGTCTCTGCTTTTGAATATACTGTCTAGGTTGGTCATAACTTTTCTTCCAAGGAGTAAGCATTTTAATTTCATGTTTTGCTTGTTTTAGAGGTTAGTTAAGAGGAAAGTATTTTGAAAATTGAGTCCCTAGATATTTGTTGTAAGAACAACATGATTCTATTTTTATTACACAAAAATACACAAGCATTATTCTGTGATTCAGATCATGAACCCCTTATTGCAAAATTCAGACTTAAATTGAAGAAAGTAGGGAAAACCACCAGACCATTCAGGTATGACCTAAATCAAATCCCTAATGATTATACAGTAGAAGTGATGAATAGATTCAAGGGATTAGATCTGATAGAGAGTGCCTAAAGAATTATGGATGAAGATTCATGACATTGTACAGGAGGCAGGGATCAAGACCATCCCCAAGGAAAAGAAATGCAAAAAGTTAAAATGGTTGTCTGAGAAGGCCTTACAAAAAGCTAAGAAAAGAAGAGAAGTGAAAGGCAAAGGAGAAAAGGAAAGATATACCCACTTGAAATCAGAGTTCCAAAGAATAGCAAGGAAAGATAAAAAAGCCTTCCTCAGTGATCAATGCAAAGAAATAGAGAAAAACAATAGAATGGGAAAGACTAGAGATCTCTTCAATAAAATGAGAGATACGAAGGGAATATTTCATGCAAAGATAGGCACAATAAAAGACAGAAATGGTATGGACCTAACAGAAGCAGAAGATATTAAGAAGAGGTGGCAAGAATACACAGAAGAACTGTATAAGAAAGATCTTCATGACCCAGATAACTATGATGGTATGGTCACTCACCTAGAGCCAGACATCCCAGAATGTGAAGTCAAGTGGGCCTTAGGAAGCATCACTATGAACAAAGCTAGTGGAGGTGATGGAATTCCAGTTGAGCTATTTCAAGTCCTAAAAGATGATGCTGTGAAAATGCTGCACTCAATATTCCAACAAATCTGGAAAACTCAGCAGTGGCCACAGGACAGGGAAAGGTCAGTTTTCATTCCAGTCCCAAAGAAAGGCAATGTCAAAGAATGTTCAAACTACCACACAATTGCACTCATCTCACACGCTAGCAAAATAATGCTCAAAATTCTCCAAGCCAGACTTCAACAGTACATGAATCGTGAACTTTGAGATGTCCAAAATGGATTTAGAAAAGGCAGAGAAACCAGAGATCAAATTGCCAACATCTGTTGGATCATCGAAAAAAGCAAGCAAGCTCCAGAAAAATATCTGCTTTTGCTTAATTGACTATGCTAAAGCCTTTGACTGTGTGGATTACAACAAACTGAGGAAAATTCTTCAAGAGATGAGAATACCAGACCACCTTACCTGCTTCCTGAGAAATCTGTAGGCAGGTCAAGAAGCAACAGTTAGAACTGGAAATAGAACAACAGACTGGTTCCAAATTGGGAAAGGAGTACGTCAAGGCTATATATCGTCACCCTGCTTATTTTACTTATATGCAGAGTACATCATGCAAAATGCCAGGCTGGATAAAGCACAAGCTGGAATCAAGATTGCTGGGAGAAATATCAATAACCTCAGATATGCAGATGACACCACCCTTATGGCAGAAAGTGAAGAGGAACTAAAGAGCCTTTGATGAAAGTGAAAGAGGAGAGTGAAAAATTTGGCTTAAAATTCAACATTCAGCAAACTAAGATCATGGCATCTGGTCCAATTACTTCATGGGAAATAGATGGGGAAACAGTGGAAAGAGTGTCAGTCTTTATTTTTGGGGACTCCAAAATCACTGCAGATGGTGACTGCAGCCATGAAATTAAAAGACACTTGTTCCTTGGAAGGAAAGTTATGACCAACCTAGATAGCTTATTAAAAAGCAGAGGCATTGCTTTACCAACAAAGGTCTGTCTAGTCAAGGATATGGTTTTTCCAGTAGTTACGTATAGCTGTGAGAGTTGGAGTATAAAGAAAGCTTAGTGCCAAAGAATTGATGCTTTTGAACTGTGGTGTTGGAGAAGACACTAAGAGTCTCTTGGACTGCAAGGAGATCCAACCAGTCAATCTTAAGGGAAATCAGTCCTAAATATTCATTAGGAGGACTGATGCTGAAGCTGAAACTCCAATAATTGGTCACCTAATGGGAAGAACCAACTCTTTGGAAAAGACCTCAATGCTGGGAAAATTTTAAGGTGGGAGGAGAAGGGGACAACATAGGATGAGATGGTTGGATGGCATCACCAACTCAGTGTACATGAGTTTGAGTAGGCTCCGGGAGTTGGTGATGGACAAGGAAGCCTGGTGTGCTACGGTCCATGGGGTTGCAAAGAGTCAGACACGACTGAGCGACTGAACTGAACTGACAGAAGCATTGTTGAAAAATGAAAAGACACACTCGCAGACATGTGCATACCCATACACATACACACATACTCTCTCAATGTCAAAGTATTAATATCTACACAGGGTCTACTGAACTATCCTGCCCTTGGCTTCTATTAATAATCAAAGCACCAGTGACACTGTACATCTTGTCTTTACATGGAAGAAAATCTACCAACATTATCCTTTAAGCTTCCTTTCCCTGTGATTCTTCCTAGGAAATTTTTCTCCACTCAGGTTGCATAGTCACCCATATTTTATTCCAGAAATTTGAGGATTATTTGCAAGCATTTAAATTATCAGTCCATCTGGAATTAATTTGATATGGGGTAGGAGAGATGTATCATATTTTTGCAAGTGGTAATCCATTTGCAAAATGGATATCTTTGCAAATGACACTCAACACCATTTTTGGAATGACCCAGCCTCTCATCACCGATTTGAGCTGCAAATTTTTCCATACACTAAGCTACTAAATATCTCTGAGAATGTTTCCGGAGGAGCTATCTTTTCCACTGAAATGACTGTCCTTTGCTCAATCAGTCTCACATATTTTAATAAACTTCATAGAAGATTTTAATATCTCTGTGTGAAGATTTCAACTTTTCCAACATCAGTTGGCTTTCTAGCATGCTTCTTTCTGATGATCTTGTAGAATCCTTCTATTTTCACATCCCAGATTTCCATGAAAATGCAGAAAAATCTTCAAACCTGCAACAATATAAAAATTAAAGGTGACAGACACTATAATGCCAGAGACAGGGTATAAGATTTCCAAATCTTAAGGAGATTGGAGCAGGATTTAGAAAACCTCCAAAAGGTTTGATCTCCACTTGAAAGAGTCCCCAGCTTTGCTGCCTTTTAATATACTTTGAGTATATACCCTTCTGGGCTTCCCTGGTAGTTCAGCTGGTAAAGAATCCAATGACACTCTTCCAATGCAGGAGACCCCCTGGAGAAGGAATAAGTTACCCATTCCAATATTTTTGGGTTTCCCTGGTGGCCAGAGGGTAAAGAATCTGCCTGCAATGTGGGAGACTTGGGTTCGATCCCTGGGTTGGGAAGATCCCCTGGAGGAGGGCCTGACAACCCACTCCAGTATTGTTGCCTGGAGAATCCCCATGGACAGAGAAGCCTGGTGGGCTACAGTCCATGGGGTCACAAAGAGTCAGACATGATTGAGTGACTAAGCACAGCACAGCAGCCTATACACCTCTCTTTCTGCAATTGGTTTGATTTTAGTTTAGTTTTTTTTTTTTTTTTTTTTTAATATTGGCTTCCCTCACCAGAATATGAACTCATGTCAGGCAGGGACTATTTCTTTTTTTTTTAATTTTTATTCTTTTAAAAAAATTAAATAATTAACTTTAATTGGAGGATAATTATTTTGCAATATTATGAAGGTTTATACCATACATCAAAATGAATTGGCCACAGGTATACACGTGTCCCCCCATCCTGAACCCTCTTTCCACCTCCTTCTCCACCCTATCCCTCTGGGTTGTCCCAGAACACCAGCTTTGGGTGCCCTGCTTCATGCATCGACTTTGCACTGGACATCTATTTTACATATGGGAATATACATGTTTCAGTGCTGATCTCTCAGATCATCCCGCCCTGCACTTCTCCTGCTGTAGATATCTTCTGTGCTACTGCATGGTGGTCAGGACATAGTCAATGCTCACAGTGAATTTAGTGAATGAATGAATGGTACACAAGCTTCTTCTGTTCTGCAAGTCCGTGCATGGACTTTCCCTCTGTCTCTGCTGAAATATAAATTCCTGAAATACCTGAGATCCTCCATCCCCATCTCCTGCAGCAGCTCCTCTGTGTGGCTTGGTGAGATTTTATATCTACAAGATGTCATGCCCACTGCAGACTTGGTCCAGAGATTTGTGCTATTGGATTCTTCACTGGTTTCCTTCTTCGGTTTCTTTCCTCTTGGCAGCCTAGCCTTCTATCTAGGCACCCGATAGTCTGAAGAATGACCCTGTCTCAGATTGGGTGGGTTCATCTTTGACCAGGCCTGCAGCTTTGCAGTGGAGGAGGAGAAAGGGCACTTGGGATAGTTAACACCAAATTAATTCTGATAACCGTGAGGTGACATGTTGTGGCCGGTTCCCCCTCTCTCACAGGAACAGAGGACAATTGAGTGTCATACAGCAGACACAGGTGTTTGCCTCTTGTAACCCTGGAGGTCAGTTAGGAATGGATGTTCAAGAGTTCTCCATGATTCCACTGTGGTCTCGTCCTCCAGAGATGAAACCATGGTGCTCACCAGGGCCCACCCTATGCCAGGTCTCAGATTTTACCTTGTGTGTGTGTGGGTTTTTTGATATAATTTTATTTAGTTCATTTTTTGGGGCTGTGCTGGATCTTCATTGCTCTGTGCAGGCTTTCTCTAGTTGCCCGAGTCGGAATTACTCATCAGCTCTGGCGCATGGGAGAGCTGTGCCATGTGGTGGCTTCTCCTGTTGCGAAGCTCAGGCTCTAATTGTGAGGGCTCAGTAGTTGTGACTCACGTGTTTAGTTGCTCCAAGGCATATGGGATCTTCCCAGATCAGGAACGGAACCGGTGTCCTCTGGGTTGCAAGGCAGACTCTTGACCACTGGACCACCTGGGAAGCCCTCTTTTGTCAATCTTAACAAACCATATCGTCTTAATAAAACCTACAACACTGTCTCTACATAGTACTATTGCTCATTTTCCCTTTCCTCTTCCCTTTGGTTACTTTTTTTACCATTAGAGAAACTGAGGCTCACGGAGGTGCAGCAACTTGTCCATGGTCACAGAGCAGAATTCAAAATCATGTCACATAACTAGAGGCGGGGGGTGGGGGTGGTCTATCAATGCTTCTTGGCAATGAAATTTAAAGGAAAGTGAAAGACAGGTGATTTTGTGCTTTGATTCATTTGTTATCTATTTGTCTACTACCTCTCAGGGGCAGAACGTTAAATATTAGCATCATCCTAATTCATCATTCCTTTTAAGAGCTGTGTCCATTGTAGTTTTTACTTTTTCTCTTAAATCTCCCATCCCCATTTCTTTCACCACTAGAGGCACCACCCTACCCTGTTTGGTACATGTCCTTGGGTGTGTGTGTATACATGTATATATATATGTGTGTGTGTGTATATATACGCATTCTTGAATATACATATAGTATTGTCTTTCAGAGGGGTGCACATTAAGTTGTATACATAACATTTCACTATTTTTTTTTTCCCCCAAAGATCATAAGTTCTTCTTGTGGAGCTTTCTATCCATCTGGCTCCTAGCTTCTGAGCACTATGCTGCATTTCACAGTACACATCTATATTTCCCCAAAGAGGGTACCTGGACCACCTCTACCTCTCTGCCACACAAATATTGTGGTATTGGTCATCCTTGAACATGTGGGAGTTTCTCAGAGGGAAATAGCAAGTCACTGTACTTTCTGTAGCAGGTCAAAGCATGAAAGGAGAGCTGGATAGCTGGAGATGGTGTAATATTTGTTTTAAATGGAACCAATAGGAACCGGAGGGCACCCCCATTAAAGGGACTGCTCTACAAAGGGAACCATTAAAATGAATGTAAATCACAGTAGCTTCAGGGACAGTTTAATAACTATCTGACTTTTTATTGGGTGAGCAGGAGACGTGCCAGCTTTCTCCTTACAGAGTCTTCTGGATCCTTCACAGAGAGAGATTCTATCTGAACCGCTCTCGAGATTACCGAGGGCAGAGGGCTGCTCTGGGAGTAATGGCCATAAATCCAATTAGTAACTCACTTTCTCTTTTGCCACAGGCTCTATATCCCCCAAACACACAGAAGATAACTTCATACTCTGGAAGCTGGTAGATCCTGAGGGTTCTGTGATAGCATGCCACCAGGACACATAGGTTTCCTGCATGAGGAAAGGACTGGAATGATATACATTAAACTGGTAACAGTGGAAACCTCCACATAAGAGACGGGGAAAGGTGCTGGGGTGGCTGGTGTGGGGCTTCGTCACATTTTATTCTGTATACTGTGTGTGAATTCAGGCAAAAATGTGTTCCTATCTTACTTATGAAATAAGGAAGAAAAAAACCTGCACGGAATCTCTGGAGAATTTGAGCAAGGTTAGAGATAATTTCAGCCGTGAAATTAAGAGACGCTTGCTCCTTGGAAGAAAAGCTACGACCAACCTAGACAGCATTTTAAAAAACAGAGACATTACTTTACCAACAAAGGTCTGTTTAGTCAAAGCTATGGTTTTTCCAGTAGTCAGGTATGGATGTGAGAGTTGGACCATAAAGAAAGCTGAGTGCAAAGAATTGATGCTTTTGAAATGCGGTGTTGGAAAAGACTCTTGAGAATCCCTTGGACTATGGAGATCAAGCCAATCAATCCTAAAGGAAATTGTCCTGAATATTCATTGGAATGACTGATGCTGAAGCTGACGCTGTAATACTTTGGCCACCTGATTTGAAGAGCCGACTGACTGGAAAAGACCCTGATGTTGGGAAAGACTGAAGGCAGGAGGAGAAGGGGGCGACAGAGAACGAGATGGTTGGATGGCATCACCAACTCAATGGGCGTGAGTTTGAGCAAACTCTGGGAGATGATGGACAGGAAAGCCTGGCATGCTGCAGTTCATGGGGTCACAAAGAGTTGGACATGACCTAGCAACTGAACAATCAGAGAACCCTCACTTTTTAAAGATGAGGCAAAATAAGGCAGCTGGGGCACCCAGCTCACGTGAGCCTGCTCTGGTATGGGGTGGGCACTGGGCCTCTGGACGCATTCACTCAGGTCAGTGTGGTTGTCAGCAGAGCCACTGGGGATGGGGGCCTCTCTGAACCACAGAAGGGTCTTGGAATCAAGCCAATACTTGTTTGGAAACTTACTTAAGAAAACAAATCCTTATGATTTCCCTGCCAGTCCTGTGGTTTAGACTCCTCCTTCCAATGCAGGGAGTGCAGGTTCAATCTCTGGTTGATGAGCTAAGATCCCACATACCTCATGGCCCAAAAATACCAAACGTGAAAAACAGAAGCAATTTTGTAACACATTCAATAAAGACTTTAAAAATTGTCCACATCAAAAAATTCTTAAAAAAAAAAAAAGAATACAAACTCTTTAATGACTAAATCTTTATAAACTCAAGAAAAGAATGAGAGGGCGTTCCAGGTAGCACAGTGGTAAAGAATCTGCCTGTCACTGCAGGAGATACAGGAGACTCCAGTTCAATTCCTGGGTCGGGAAGATCCCCTGGAGGAGGAAATGGCCACTCACTCCAGTATTCTTGTGGAATGGAAAATTCCATGGATAGAGGAGCCTGGCAAGCTACACAGTCCATGGGGTCACAAAGAGTCAGATACGACTAAGCAATTGAGCACAAAGAAGCCCAAAAAACTGAGATCCCCAGGATAAAAATAAAATCTGTATCAGCTTAAGCTTGGTTTTTAAAAATTGTGTAATGGCTCTACTTTTGTTTCCTCTGAGATTAAAAGGATACACCTTGAGAACAGCTTATCTGGAGGATGAATGCCCTCACACAGGATCCTTTCCGACTCTTATTAAATCTATATTTGTTACAAAGATGTTTCTTGAGGGTTGGTAGTTTTGTTAAAATTATGAGTGAAATGAAGATACGAATGACTAAATCATCCTTGTGTATGAGCTTCTAGAAGAAAAAGCAGAAAGGATCTGGGTTTGAATCCCAGATCTGTCATTTACTAGTAACCTTGAGCAAATGAGCTAACCCTCTGAAGCTTTAGTTTTATTATTAAAAAAAATAAACAATATGGAGTTCACATGGTTACTGTGCAGGTTTATAAGGTACTACTGTAAGAAGATATTTCAATACAATATCTGGCACATAGTAAACATTCAGTAACAGAGTCTATCAGTATTTTGAATGTGTACTCAGTTGTGTCTGCTGTGTCCAAATCTTTGCGACCCCATGAACTCTAGCCCACCAGGGTCCTCTGTCCATGGGATTCTCCAGGCAAGAATTCTGGAGTGGGTAACTATTTGCTTCTCCAGGGGATCTTCCTGACCCAGGGATCGAACCTGGGTCTCCTGCATTGCAGGCAGCTTCTTTACAGTCTGAGCCACCAGGTAAGCCGCATTAGTATTTTAATAGGTACATATTTTAAATCATTATTTTCCCTTGGATGACTCCAAGGATTTTGCTATCTTGAATTCCTCAAAAGCAGAGCCTGAGATAAGGACTTGTGGACAGTGTTTATTCAGGTAACCCCAGGAAGTGCAATGAGGAAGGGAGTCCAGGGAGAGAAGAAAGCCAATCGGTGATCGTCTCTGGGCACCTAGACTCCAGCCTGGGGACTTTGTGGAATCTACTTTAGAGAATAGGGAATGGGCACCAGCAGTGTCTCTCACAGCTCCACAAGCACAATCTCCTTCAATTGGAATTTGAGTGTATGCCGTCATTGTGCTTAGAAACCATTTCTATGTTAAGTCAGACAACTGTCTTCATTAGCTGACTTTCTCCTTGGTTGGATGGATCCACTTGGCTGCTGCCATCTGCTTCACCAGTTCTTTCTCCATGAGCTGATAGAGGGCGTGGCATATGTTACAGCATGGTAAAATCACCCAAGTTTACTTCTCCATTTAAAGGGGAGGTAGCTTATCTCTTAGGCTACAGTTCATAAAATTTAATTGAAGGAGCTTCTGGAAACTATGGTACTCTTTGCAGAGAACACCATGCTCCTTGCAGAGGATCACATAACATGGATATATTTCATTCCAAATGTAAATCAAAAACGATTTCAAGGAATATGACAGTATGATGAAATTATTAACATGAACATGCAAACACACATATCAGTTCAATGTAATTGACTTTTCATGGGTTTCCACTAATATTTGTTTGCTAATAATCATTAACTTGTTATCTACTGGAATTTGCTAGCAGATAAGCAATGATAGGCACCACAGGTATAAGAAAAATATGTGAAGGGAAATATTAAACATGGATCAACATTTACCCATTTTTACATTAATTTGAGACAAACAATCCCTAATTCTTTTTCAGGGACAAAACACTTCTGTTTAATTTATAAAATACTGGCATTTGAGAACTCATTTAAAGCATCAGTAAAATCATCTCATGGCCAGTTTGGGGCAATGTTCCACTAATCAAAGGAAGGAAAATCCCATGGTTCTCAGAGTGAAGAAAATCCCATGGTTCTGAGAGCAAGGCGAATCCCATGATTCTCAGCTACTCAGAAGCCTCCAAGAGCGGCAGGTCGTGGAGACTCTACTTCACCACAACTGTGACAGCCAAATGTGAACAGATCTTCTGATCAGAGGAGTGGGCAGACACCAGCTCTTCACTTGGGTCACTTGAAATTGTCTATATATAATATATTGCTTTTACTGGGAAAGTCTTAATATTTTGCTCTAAATGAGGCAGTAAGCAACTGAATATAACTACCACCACTGCCTCCTGTGCCTACACCATTTCTTACTTCAGACATCCACCTCCTAAAACTGGAGTGCCTTGTCCTAGCTTCACTTAAGGACTAGCTCACATCTCATGTCCCCGCAGAACTGTACGCGGTCATCTCAGCCACTGCAACCCAGTCCTCTCTTATGATCTTTCCATACTGTTCACTTGACACTTCATGTTGCCCTATGTTGCTTGTGAGTTATCGCTCCCTCTCTCTTTCCCTGAGTTCTCTCTCCGTTCCTCCCTCCACCCTGCTCTCTCTCTTTGTCTCTCTCTTTATCACTCTCTTGTGTACATGCACACACACATCCCCTTCCAATCTCTCCAAACTAAACTAACACAGTTTGCATCTTATCACTGTTTGTGTCCAGCAAATGCCCCCCGCACAGTGAGCTTTTGCAAATATATGTGAATCATGCCACAGGGCATTGCCCCCCAAATTACTTACAACCTCACTTTACCAAAAGTCAATGTTTCTCAGAATTGAATAATGTAGAGATCGCTTGCTGCTGCTGCTGCTAAGTCACTTCAGTCGTGTCCGACTCTGGGTGACCCCATAGATGGCAGCCCACCAGGCTCCCCCGTCCCTGCTTAAAGGCAAAGAAATGTGTGCACCTCTAGTGTTGGCTTAATATTTTAAAGTATTAGTTAAATATTGTTTAAGTATAAAATAAAGCATAAGCTCCTTCTGCTTATACCTCTAACACAACCATGAAATTGAAAGTTTACAATTAGATGCAAATAAACCTAATAAATTCAAATTAATTTCATGTGACGGATCCATGCCTTTGCTGGATCATTGTTCAGAGGGTGAATATGGTCCTGGCTCCTCTAGTGCAGGCTTCCTCTGACTCAGCTGTGCCATTTCCCCGTTCACCTTCTCTATTTGAACCACTCTAGCATTTGAACTTCATTTGGCACAGATACATCATTTCCGTATTCATTCTAACCTCTCTTTTTCTCATTTACCTATAGCAATGAATATACTTCTTGGCATCCATGGGGACTTCAACAGGGATATTGTGAAATCTTATGGCAGTACTTTGTTACACGACGGTCATCCAAATAAAGATTGAAGTATTACTAGCTGATATTTACAGATTGTTTAATTTGTGACAAAGTATATCTAGATTATCTCACTTAATTCTCACATAAACCCTCTGAGAAAGTGGCTATTATTTTTGCTATCTTCAGTTCAGTTCAGTTCAGTTGCTCAGTTGTGTCTGACTCTTTGCAACTCCATGGACTGCAGCAAGCCAGGCCTCCTTTGCTTTCTTATTGAGGCTCAAAGAAATCCAATGATATTCTCTAATTCATACTATTCATAAAGAATTTAAACCCATAATGTCTGACTGCAGAACCTGAACATAACACTTGAATTTATTTATTTATTGGCTACCCTGCAGAACTTGTGGGATCTTAGTTGCCCAACCAGGGATTGAACCTGAGGCCACCATAGTGAAAATGTAGAGGTCTAACTACTGGGCCATCAAGGAATTAGCATGAGCACAATACTTATAATAATTTGCTTAGTTTATCATTGAAATGAACATAAAATTAAAATAAGTTGTACAGAATCAACTCACTCCAATGTTTTTATATTCCCATATGCTAACAGCTCATCCAGTGCTCAGAAATCATGCCTGTAGATTTTCTGAACCACTAAGGACAGGAGCAGTGATAGCTAGGTAAAATATGACAGAATTATTCAGCTTTGTGTCCCCAGTGAACGAAGACTTAACTGTTAGAAATGTGCAATGCTAATTGTTGTTCTCAGTAAATGTAACATATTCAAAAGAGTTGAGCAATACATGTTTCATACTGTCTTCTATTATACTGTCCAGACAATGTTGTCATTCAGAAGTTTATTGACTCTCCCAACATTCAGCTTCAGTGCAAGCCGTCAAGGAGAGCAGAGCGTTGAGTTCACCCATGAAGTGGAGAACAACCACAACAGCAGTCTCACCTGCAGAAGCAAAGTTCTTCCAAAAGTGGAGTTTGAACTTTTCCTTCAGCTTACTGATTCAAGCTTGCAAAATTCAGTGTGTCCTCCCTCAATCTGGGGAATATGCTGGCTGCCAAACTAAGGCAAAGGAGCTCTTAAAATATGACTTACTACTGGCGTCTTTCCTTGTTCAGTCGACCGGCTCTGTTGAGAAAACATTTGGACAAGAAGAGAGCATACCTTTAGTCCCACCCCCAATCCCCACCCACCCTACAGTACACATTCGCTGAAATCTCTTCTTATTCTTAAAGAAATATAGATCTACTAATGTGATTGGCTTCTGTTTCCCAAGTAAATAGGCAACTTAGGAATGAGAAAAAAGCTTGTACATTTTAGACCTGTAAGGAATAGTGATCATTTTCTTAGAAGAGTGCAAAAGACCTTGATTTCTCTGATTTGTATGTCATCTGCTGTGCTCCCAGCACATTGCACTGGGCAAGGCTGAACCCAGTGAAGTATTAGACAAGGTCTTTATCCTTAAGAATAGTACAAGCTTTATAGCACATATTGGAGCCACACACATCAACAAAATTAGCTACATACAGAATTTGGCTAGTATTCCTTCCATCTTAAAAACAACTTTGTAGGGTAAAATTTGAGTGTTATTACCTCACGTAGACGCAGCTATTGGGTACAGGAGGTGAAAGCTAAGGTCACGAAACTAATTAGTGGCTGAGCCAAATCTAGAAGTCAGATTTCTTTGTCTACAGTTTCTCCCACTAGACCAAATTGCTTCCTCAGACCAACACAGAAAAAGCATTCTAGAAGGTATTTAGATTTATTTCTAAAGTTGATCTGGCTCCATCACGAATATAAAAAAAAAAAAAATCCACCTGATTTGTAATTGGAGCCTGGAGTAACAGCCACTGCCTAAGTTGATGATTTCGTTACCAGCTGCTGAAACACTTCCATGGGAAGACATGAAATTCCTGCAGGAAATGACTCTAGGCAGCTCTGAATAAGTAAGGAAATTAAATGACTAACTTCAATGTTTCCTGGTTTTTGTCTATCTTAATTAACAACTTATTTTGGTAAAGGAAAAACTGACCAACTTTGTAACAGTCAACATGTAAAACTTAACATTTGTTTATAGTAAAAACATGACTCTCATGTCTGCTTTTATTTAAAGAAAAGAAAAATAAAAATTTAAATCATTTTCAGTAACCATATTTATTAAGTTTTCCCTCTTTTGAAAAAAAAAAAAAAACCAATTACAGCATATGTGTGTGGGAAATATCAATTTCCTCCTCATAGTTCCCAAAGGTGCACTTGAGAAAAATGTGTTGATTATTAACAGGCTAATATTTTTGTGGTAATGTTATTATTGAACATCTACAATAATTAGGGTTGGGGGTTGATAGTGGAATTGCAGTCAGAATACATTATTGACTTCTGGGTCAGATTAAATACAGCATGGACCTAATTGAAAATTGTTACTACTTTTGATATATATTTTATTGGATTCTTATTTTGCCTTCACTCATTTATTTTTAAAAATTCATTTATTTAACAGTATTTATGGCTCAGATGGTAAAGCATCTGTCTACAATGCAGGAGACCTGGGTTCTATCCCTGGGTCGGGAAGATTCCCTGGAGAAGGAAATGGCAACCCACTCCAGTACTCTTGCCTAGAAAATCCCATGGATGGAGAAGGCTGGTGTCCATGGGGTCACAAAGAATCAGACACAACTGAGCGACCTCACTTTCACTTTCACTGAATGTCTGCTATGTGCCAGGCATTCTGCTGGTGCTGAAAGAACACGGTAAGTTAAAAACATGGTAAAGAATCCCCCTGCCAATGCAAGTGATGTAAGAGATGTGAGTTTGATCCCTGGGTTGGGAAGATCCCTTGAAGGAGGAATTGACAACCCACTCCAGTATTCTTGGCTGAAAAATCCTGTAAACAGAGGAGCCTGGCTGGCTACAGTCCATGGGGTTGTAAAGGGTTGGACGCAACTGAGAGTGTGGCGTTTACATGCTAGCTGAGGGTGACAAATGATTAACAAAAAGGAACAGCAATATGTCAGGTAGTGGTAATTACTATGAGGCAAAACAGAGTGAGCTGAGAATGATGGAGCTGTGGAGTAGGTGGGGAGTCAGAGTCAGTCCCTTTGCAGAAGTTTAATGACTAAAGACTTCATAATTCATGGTGGACAAGTATCTTTGTGGCATTCTGTCCAGTCCTGGACTCTACAAATGTTTAGGATAAACTTTTGAGTTCAAGGATAATGAGAGGCAATTTTAAGAATGCTGATTTTTATATTTGTGTGATTTTTTTTTTCTATTTTTCTTTACTAAATAACATCTCTTAGGAATTAAGTGAAGGAGCCAAAGTTAAGATTCTCATCACAGAGTGAGTTAGCTTTACTTAGTTTTTAATTTTTTGGCTTCACTGGGTCTTTTGTTGCAGCAAGAACAAAAGAGAACTGTTGTTCTCTAGTTGCTCTTTAGTTGCAGTGTGCAGGCTTAGTTGCCCTGTGTCATGTGGGATCTTAGTTCCCTGACCATGGATTGAACCCACATCCCCTGCGTTGGAAGGCAGATCCTTAACCACTAGACTGCCAGGAAAGTCTCAGGGCAAGTTAGCTTTAATGCCACGCAAACTTGTATGCAAACTTCAATTGCTAGTGTAGAGGTACCAACTCTATTTTTACTGAAATTAAATAAAGGCAATTGTATTTGATGTGACCAGCATGGCTATTGACAACAGTGGGAGGTACCTTTTGTTCAACAATAGAATATACCAAGTACAGAGCTTCACGTATATTTGTCCTTAGTCTCACGACACCCTTACATGAAGTACGATTGTTCCCATCTTAGAGGTAAGGAAATTGGGACTCAGATATGTTGAATATGCTCCCTCAGGTTCCAGAACTAACAACGCCACTCATAGCTGGAGTATGATGTCACCTCCGCCTTCTGAGAGGAATGCAGGAGATTGTCTAACTCCTGGCTGTTCAGTCCGTAAAGAATCCGCCTGCAAAGCAGGAGACGCCTGTGGCGCAGGAGACCAGCATTCGATCGCTGGGTCTGGAAGAACCCCTGGAGAGGGAAACAGCAAGCCCGTCCAGTATTCTTGCCTGGAAAATCCCATGGACAGAGGAGACTTGTGGGCGACAGTCCATGGGGTGACAAGAGTTGGACTGAACAACATCAACAATATACCCAACAGAAAGAGTCGCACGTGTTCACCAAAAGACATATACAAAAATATTCCTAGTGACACTATTTATAACCTCAAACTGAAAATAACTCAAATATCCATTATGTAGACTGGATAAGCAAACTATTATATTCAAGTAATGGAACCTTATACAGCAGTGAGAGTGAATGTATGCCATAACATGCAGATACGTGGATAGAAGATACTGATACATCGATTTAAAATATATAAGCAAACAGACACTAAAACAAATCTATGGTGTTAGCAGTCAGGCTGGTGGCTGCCCTCAAAGGACTGTAGTGACAGAAAGAGATAGGAAGGGGCTTCTGTGCTGAAAATCTTGTTCTATTTCTGATCTTGGTACTAGTTGCACCAACTAGTTGTACCAGAGTGCTCCCTCTGAGAATGTTCACTAAGATATACACAGGTTTTGTGTAGTTAGTTTTCCCTTACACTCCTTCAGTTTACACAAAAATCAGGATTTTACATGTTTTTAACTTTGTGTCTCGCTGTCTTATAGAGAAACGTAGCTAACTTTACCTCCATGTATTGTTTCCTCTGGGAAGGTGGTTGCATTTCAAAATTAACAAAGAAATTTTTGTTGTAGCATCATTATGACCATCGCTTAATTCAATTCAGTTCAGTTCAACAAAATAAACATTGATTGCGAAGCCCAAGCCCAGGGTCAGCGTCATGTGAAGCAGTAAGATGCTGCTGCTGCTGCTGTTGCTTCAGTCATGTCTGACTCTGTGCGATCCCATAGACGGCAGCCCAACAGGCTCCCCCGTCCCTGGGATTCTCCAGGCAAGAACACTGGAGAGGGTTGCCATTTTCTTCTCCAATGCATGAAAGTGAAAAGTCAAAGTGAAGTTGCTCAGGCATGCCTGACTCTTAGTGACCACATGGACTGCAGCCTACCAGCTCCTCCATCCATGGGATTTTCCAGGCAAGAGTACTGGAGTGGGGTGCCATTGGCTTGAAGGGGCTGTAAACAATCTTCTGAGGATACCTACTCATACTGAAAACTGGTAAATAAAAAAAGAATAAAGCATGTATCCTAACTTATTAATATTTATAGAGTATTTCAGGGTAAGCAAATAACTGATGAGGGAAAGTTTATATTATAGCTAATAAATGTGGGAGAAATGACAGAGTTAGCAAATCACCATTTGTTACCCTGGTAAAACCATTATTCCGGACAACAAGCCTCAGTGGCCACTAAACTATTAGGTAAAATGTTGATGGGAATTTATAACTGATGAATCAGACTGACACCGCTGGAATCCACTGGTCAATCTTAGTAGCCCCCAGGGTGGGGCAAGCACCCTGATAGGATGAAAGCACAGAGCTCCACTCAGTAGGCATTCAGTATCATTTGCCAAAATTTAAACTTGATGCAAATAAAGCCTGTATCAGCCAGGTTTTTAAAATGTGGAGGGCAGGGCTTCCCTGTCACTGTGTCTTAGTGGTAAAGAATCCACCTGCCAATGCAGGAGATGCAGGTTCGATCCCTGATCTGGTAAGAGCCCACATGATGGAACAACGAAGCCTGTGCACCACAACCACTGAACCTGCCCTCTAGAGCCCAGGAACTGCAACTGCTGAAGCCTGTGTGCCCTAGAGCCTGTGCTCCACAGAGAAACCACAATGAGAAGCCTGTGCTTTGCAAATAGAGAGTAGCCTCCACTTGCAGCAACTAGAGAAAAGCCCTCGCAGCAACAAAGACCCAGCACAGCCAAATATAAATATGTAAATTTCAAGAAATGTGGAGGACAGAGGAACATGTTGAATGACACCAGGAGCCTTCTATTAGGCATGTACAGAGTAAAGGAGGGCTTCCTCAGTGGCTCAGCAGTGAAGAATTCACCCGTCCATACAGCAGACACAGGTAGACTCTGGGTCAATCCCTGGGTCAGTACGACCCCTGGAGAAGGAAATGGCAACCCATTCCAGTATTCTTGCCTGGAAAATATCATGGACAGAAGAGCCTGGCAGGCTACAGTCCATGGGGTTGCAAAGAGTCAGACACAACTGAGCGACTGAGCGCACACACACACACACGCACACACACACACACGCACACGCACACATACACACATAATAAAGGAAGTTCTACAAGAAGAATTACTCAGTTTCTACCACAAACAAGCAGCATTAAAAATAGACAAAAGGCAGGGGAACTCCCTTACGGGATCCACCAACCATATGCAATATGTAAATATTTTTATGATCCAATTCAGACAATTCAGTCATAAAATACATTTTTTGAGACAACTAGGGAAAATGGAAGACTGAGATGTTGAAGAGTTACTGGTAATTGTGTTAGGTGTGGTAATAATACTGAGGTATGATTTAAAATATAAGTCCTTGACCATTAGAGAATTGTGAGGTGGAGCTATGCTGTCTGGTCGTTGCTTTTAAAAATTCCAGCAAAAACTCTGTGTGTGTCTGTGTTTGTGTGTGCTGGGGGAGACAGAGAAATGAAAGAGGAGGACAGAATGTTGATAATTTTTAGAGCTGGGTGATGAATAAGAGAGGACTCATCATATTATTCTGTTTTGTGTGTTTGAAAATTTTCACAGTAAAAAACATGATTTTATGCCAAAGCAAACAGATATTACAAATCAAATTTGTATGCAAAATTTCTGTGAAGTTTCAAAACAAAATACTTCAAACAAAGTTTCCGGCTTTCGGTCATTTTTTCTCACGCCCTAGGCAACTGGGGATACACAGCAGTGGTTGTCCTCTGCCTCTGGAGGTAGTTGGAAGGTCCGAGAAGTCCTAGAAGTGTTGACGGGAACTTTACAATTGATGGGTCAAGCTCTGAAAATTAGAGAACTAAAGTTGTGTTTCTCAAACTGCTCCTCATAACCTTCATTGAGACACAAAGTAAATTTAGTGGGTCCATCACTTTTTTTAAAAAAGAAACGGAATAGACAGACTAGAATAATATCATACTGCATCTCCCATAATAGTAAGTTACTCATCTCAGTTCTTCACCACTGATGGTACTTCTCAGTTCCGCTTTTTATTTTTCATTACAATATATAAATATAGCCTGTGTTGTGTGCAAGCTCAGTTGTGTCTGACTCATGACCCCATGAACTGTAGCCCCTCAGGCTCCTTTGTCCGTGAAACTTTCCAGGCAAGAGTACTGGAGTGGGTTGCCATTTCTTACTCCAGGGGATCTTCCTGACCCAAAGATCAAACCTGCGTCTCCTACATTGGCGGGTAGATTGTTTACCACTGTGCCACCTAGGAAACCTGTATAAATATGGTAGTTATCATGAAGAATAACTTTGATATAACTGATTTGGGGGTGTGATGACAACTTCGGAGAGAGAATTTAGGTTTCATTGTAGGAAATGTAAAAACTGTAGATTTATACATCTAACAAGCAATAGGAGAGAGTCACTCATACAAATTTCAAGTTGATCGGACTATAAAATATATATGTGTATATATATATACATATGGCATATCCCACGTGTAAATTTAAGGGGTACAATATGTTAATTTGATGCATTTATATGTTGTAATATGAGAGTTGCTATAGTGATCATTAGCAGACCTCTCATGTTACATAATTGTCTTTTCTTTTCAGTGATTGGAATAATTGTTCTAATCTCTTAGCAAATATACTGCTGGTAGGACAACATATCCTGTATTCACCGAGCTGTGCATTAGATCTTCAGGGTTTACTCATTACTCCACATGAGCTTGTTCCCTTAAACCACATCTATCTTATCGCCCCACCTCTATCCCCTGGTGACCACCATTTACCCTCTGTTCTCACTTACTATGGCACTGCAGTGAAGTGAGACAAACTGGTGTTGGGAGAGTTTGCATGGGCATGAAGGCGAGCCCCCAATGAGAAAAGTGAGGGCCCTTTGATCAGTCTCCTCCGTGTCACTGAGACATCAGACACCACCTCTCCCTTCGATACTCTTCTCTTGGTGTCTGTGATGCTGTTCTCTTTTGCTTTTCCTCTAGCTCTCATGCCACATTCTGTTTCTGCGGTCTATACTTCCTCTCTTGTGTATAAGCGTTGCTCATGCTCGTGTCCTTGGTCCTCTTTTCTTTATCCCTCCAGCTGCTCTCAGCTGAGCAGATGTTTGTCTCCAGGACACCCTAAATGATGCCAGGACACTAGAAGCTCCTCCTTCCCAGCCCATCATCCCCCAGTGGAAAACTCGCCCCTCAGACACCCCAAATGCTACCTTAGAACACATGTTCTTTCCTTATCCACCACTCCCCACTCTAAGGTTGTATCTTCCTTTGAATCCACAATGTATTTTCAAGAAATTTGTTTGAACAGCTCATATGGCCCAAGGTCCTATATCCTCAGATCACATCTGTTAACTAGATACCATTATCCCAACTTTGCAGTGGAGACTGGGCCTGCCTGAGGCCCAGCCACCTGTCCAGGGTCACGTGACATGACTAGTATGTGATGGGCCTGGAAATCTGCATGCAGGGCAGCCATACAGCTTAGTTTGTGCCTTCTTGGTGCACCTGTGTGAGGGCACCTTCTGCTGTGGTTATTTTTGTAATTATTTGATTCCTGCGTATGCAAGGCCTTGAAGAGCTTTCTCGTTTTTCCTTTCAGCTTCTGGTACCAAGTTTGTAATTTGGAATTTTGGAGAGAGTCTCAAGTTCAGATATTTTATCTCATTCAAACAGATTAGGACTCTTGACCCAACTGGAGGCTTGTCAAGTGTGGTCATGTATACCTTGAAAGTTGCAGGAAATCAATAAATATCTGTAAAGCTGAACTGAATAAGGTGGACAAACAAGTCGGGCTTATTTTCAGATTTGAGTGAGGGAGTAAATGATCCAAATTCAAATAAAATGCTTTATTAAAACAATAAGCATAAGCTTCAAGTTGTCACTAATTACTAGCACCTGTGCATGTTTTGAAAGACGAATGTAACAGAGAAGAAGAAAGAACTTTCTTTATGCATCATTTCACGTCCAACATCCGAACAGAGGGGGAAAATGCTGACCGTGGCCTAACTTCCTCTATGCCTGTGACTTTGTTCTTAATAAAATTATTGTTCCCATATAACTCCCCCTCTAACCTGTCCTTTAAGTTCAGGGTAAGTATATCTGGTAATTTGTAAGAAATGCTAGTATTTTCTATTCTCTGCTCTCAGATGTTCCTCAAATCTGCTTCTGATGGGAAGTACAGCTTTTTCTAGACATTTCTGGAAATTGAAAATTATAAGTGATGTATGGCAAAACCATCACAATATTGTAATTATCCTCCAATTAAAATAAATAAATAAAAGGACACCTGTTCTGCAATTTGGCCATATGATTTACTAATAATATTTACATTAAAAAAAAAGAAAATGAAAGGTATGAACTTATTTCTTCCCTCGATTTTACCACTGATTGTCTTTTTTATGCCTTCTTTCCGGACAGCATACAGACAAACTCCGTGTTCTCCCAGCAGCACTTCTCAAATCACCTGCATGGATGGTGAAGGGTTAATCTCACCAGCAGTATGTGAATTCTTAGTAATTGGAGACAGAAAGGGGTCTGCTGTCTTTACCATGACCTTTTCTCCTAGACCTTGGGCCTAGTTCATTTCAGAGTTCAACTTCTGCCATTAAATCTCAATATGGAGCTGCTTTCTTCAAATGCCAAAACGCAGGAGACTGCCCGTGTGGCAGGATCGTGGTCATCTATTTGGAAGTAACTGCAGGGTTTTCTTAACCTTCCGCTCTACTGGCCTTTTAAATCCGGTAGCGTCCTAAATTACCCCCTTGGAAGGGAGCTCAGTTCTTGTCCTAACAGACAAATGGGAGAAGAGTTCTCAGAAGGTCTGAGAACGCAGCAGTAGATAAATCGCCCTACCGGTTGTCATTCAGCAAAGCCCTTTACAGACAGAGTTATTCTGAAGCCATTAAAAAATGCTATTCATCTCGAACTTGCCATCTGCCTTCTGTTTGTGGGATTCGTCCATCGCCTTAGCTAAGAGCTTAGTCTCAGCGGCCGCCTTCCCTCTCGCTCTCCCGTGACATGCAGGAAGCCTCTTATGGGAAGAAGACAATTTATTTTAGCTGAACGACCACATGGCTAACTATACACAGCAATTATACAAAGCAAATGTATCAACTTCTGCCACAGGAGGCAGGAGTTCCCTTTCTGGTCATTAATAATGAACGCTCTTCAGTAAGTAGGAAAACATTTACCAAATAAAACGGTCTATTATAGATGATGCCCCAGGCTACTGAGCACCCGCGTGGCCCGTAAGAAGAGAGGGAAGCCAACTGGTTCGCACAGCTGGGTGACCGCACTAGCTGGTCCTGGAAGCATCTCGGAACCGGCCAGAAGATGTGACCCGTTGGCTCTTACTTCAGAAATGTCTAATCCGAAAAGTCGGGTCTTTGCTATATTGCCATTCCATTGCTTCCTTTCCTGGCAGCTGCATAATCGGGAATGCCGCGAAATCAAAAACGAGGAGGAAGGAAATTAGAGCCGGGAAGTGTCAAGTTGATCTACTGCCGCGCTGGGGGGCGGGAGTGCCCGGCAAGTCCAGCTTTCTCCCCAAGCCCCCAGCCTCGCTTCACCCACCACTGAAAACTTGCTCCGCTTGCTTGCTCGGGAATTTCTCCCGAGTCTCCTGTTTGCTCTATGCTGGGGCTGTGGCTTGGCCTACAGTCGCTCGCATTCCGGAGGACTCCTTTGCAGCCTTTTTAATGAACAAAATCCCTGAAAAGGTGCTGACATTTTAATGCCTCCGATTGATGCTTTATATTGAGACGTTGAGAGCTTTGTACTGCATTCAAAGCCCTTGCAAATCCAAACGCTCCTGGGTCTTAGCCACCTCGCTGGCACATGGGGTGTAATTTAAATAGACGTGGAACACGTGCACTTACACGCTGTTCTCCTACTGAAGACAGCTCTCTGTGGCCTAATTAATGGTCAACACCCTTATGAGGTAGATGTGTGCCCTCCCTTCACAGATGGGTGACTTCAGGTAGTGGAATGAGAAAATCCAAAGCACCCAGCGCAAAGGTTGTGTCTTTGATGAATTCTGCACAGGGTGGAATGATGACCTAGTCATGGTAAAAATAAATAAATAAACAAGAAGCCATTAATAACAGTGCGAGGAAAACTGCGGCCTCTCAGCTGGTTCAATGTATAACCTCGTTCTGGTGCTTTACCAAACTCCATTAAAATTTGGTCTACTTGATCACAGTTTAGTGAGTTGAATGCACCCACGGCCCTCTTTCCCTTAAACCACAAAGGATGGATGACAAGAACCAACTTGGCAACTGTACATTGTTTTTGAACTTCAAATCACTTTAAAAACTTTCAAAATGTTATTAAAGTTTTTAAATGTAGCTATGAAATACAGACTCATTGAGAAGGAATTGTATGTGAAGTTCTAAGCTGGGTGCTTACTGTCTATCCTCCTGGACTTAACTGTCCAGCGGGAAATAAAAAGACAGGCAGTCACCATACAGAGTGATCAAGGCAAATCAGGGATGTGGATAGCGTGCCATGGAAGAGGACTCACATAAGGGGTCCCTGGTCCAGTTCTGGAGAGTAGGAAAGGCTTTCTAGAGAAATCATATCAAACGATATTCAAACATAGATTAAGGGCCAGCAGAAGTCAGACAGAGGAAGGGATGGAACTTAGTCATGGCATATTGAGTGTGCGTGCATGCATGCTAACTTATTTCAGTCATATCTGACTCTGTGAGACCCTAAGGACTGTAGCCTGCCAGCCTTCTCTGTCCATGGAATTCTCCAAGCAAGAATAGTGGCATGGGTGCCATGCCCTCCTCCAAATCTTCCCAGTGCAGGGACTGAACTTGGGTCTCCTGCTTGGCAGGCAGATTCTTTACCATTTGAGCCACCAGAGAAGACCCATATTGGGCATAGGGTCTGCCATTTTTAAATGGCAGAGGAGAAGATGAACACGGAAAGTTACTAAGACCAAGAAGCTCAGTTGGGTTCAACCAAGTATTACTGGCAGAAGTCACTGTCTCCTCCTTCTACATCTTTAGAAGTCAGCTCTCCTTCTAAAGGAGATGGTGCAAGCTAGTGATTTGGGAAATGCTGCTGTTGAGGATTTCTCGATATGCTATCAGGAAAGAAGGCATATAAAAGGCAATCAGAGTTAAAATTGAGGAAATAAGTTCATACCTCTAATTTTCAATTTCTAGAAATGTTCAGAAAAAAGGCATATTTCCCAGCAGAAGCAGGTATAGAGGAGCATCCTAGAGGGATACAGAATTCCCTTGGAAGTTATGGGAAACTTAACTGATCATAAAGAGAGGAGGGGGAAAGAAAAAGGAAGGAAGGGAGGGAGGAAGGAAAGTAGGAAGAAAGGAAGGAAGGAGGGAAGGAAAGAAAATAAGATAAAGAATCAACAACTCAGCTCATATGTAATTGTGAATAATCAATCTAGTAAGAAAATTTAAGAAAAATATTTCTTAAAGGAGCAAATAAAAATTGACATTAGCAGGGATTTTCACACCTGTTCACTATTCATTATTTTAACTACATTTTTAGTTTATGAGGAAAGCTAGTGGATAAAACGTAGTTGTCATTCAACAAAAGCAAGTGTTCTTTCTCTTAGTTACAGACCAGCAACATGAGACACAGGAATTGAAAATGGCATTTTTACGTTTATCCGGGTGAATTTTGGGAAGGGACGGCAAAGCAGATACAACAAAATTATGATACCCTTTAGTCCTAAACCTAATGAAATGGGATAAATAAATAAATGAAACCGATGAATGGTTTGAGACCAGTGCTGTAACACTGGAAAGTGTTTCAAAAGGGAAGACTCTGAAAATTGATGCCTGGCCCAACATAAAATTCCTCCAGAGAGAGCTCTGTAGAAATGAAGCACAGATAAAATTCAGAGAAATCTCATTCATCTTGCCCATCCTCTTCCTCCTTCCATTTGGGGAGTGGGATATGCCAGCCAGGGCTGAAGACGAGGAATGCCTTTCCCAAGGAGTTCTTCCCTGATGTCCTGGCTGAATAATACTCAACAGTGAAGAAGAAACCATATCTCATTATTTTCTTTTTGACTGACTGGAAAGAAAGCAGGGGAAATTCTGGGGAAAAATCTCCAAAACTTAAAATTCTCCAACTACAAGTAGAGCTTTTAGTAGAACAAGAAGAGAAAAGAAATAAAACAAAAGCCACTGAGCATGGTGATGGTTCAAGGAAATGCATAGGAAGCCCACAGGGTGGGATAAGGGCCCATCATATCCAAATCCCTTACTTTTATTAAATTCTGCCTCACTGCTGGCGAAAGGCAGACGAGACAGGAGAATTATTTTTAAACCAGGCAAGACTGTCTCCAACAGAAACAATGAGTTGGTGGCACCGCTTGAATTGGGGGAATAATTCAGAATCTGAAGGCATCTCTCTGGGGAACTCTTAACAGAATTCCACAGGAGAGAGCTGAACCAGAGAAGAAATTAACCAACTACACTAAAAACAATCCCAGATTTATTCCTTTTCTTGCTACAGCAAGAGAAAAGCAGAAAGCAGAGCACAGAGGTAAGAGATGGGGAAGTTGTCAGGGAAAATCCATATATTATATATATGTATATATATTAGA